>NW_026947496.1:74111219-75433180 GCF_034190915.1 Cavia porcellus
AGGAGTGAGAAAAACATCACGGGGTGGTGCGCATTGTATCGGTGTGTGTTACGTTACATTCACTAGTAGGAGTGAGAAAAACATCACGGGGTGGTGCGCATTGTATGGGTGTGTGTTACGTTACATTCACTAGTAGCAGTGAGAAAAACATCACGGGGTGGTGCGCATTGTATGGTTGTGTGTTACTTTACATTCACTACTAGGAGTGAGAAAAACATCACAGGGTGGTGCGCATTGTATGGGTGTGTGTTACATTACATTCACTAGTAGGAGTGAGAAAAACATCACGGGGTGGTGCGCATTGTATGGGTGTGTGTTACATTACATTCACTAGTAGAAGTGAGAAAAACATCACGGGGTGGTGCGCATTGTATGGGTGTGTGTTACATTACATTCACTAGTAGGAGTGAAAAAACCTCACGGGGTGGTGCGCATTGTATGGGTGTGTGTTACGTTATATTCACTGGTAGGAGTGAGAAAAACATCACGGGGTGGTGCGCATTGTATGGGTGTGTGTTACGTTACATTCAGTGGTAGGAGTGAGAAAAACATCACGGGGTGGTGCGCATTGTATCGGTGTGTGTTATGTTACATTCACTAGTAGGAGTGAGAAAAACATCACAGGGTGGTGCGCATTGTATGGGTGTGGGTTATGTTACATTCAGTAGTAGGAGTGAGAAAAACATAACGGGGTGGTGCGCATTGTATGGGTGTGTGTTACATTGCATTCACTAGTAGGAGTGAGAAAAACATCACGGGGTGGTGCGCATTGTATGGGTGTGTGTTACATTACATTCACTAGTAGGAGTGAGAAAAACATCACGGGGTGGTGCGCATTGTATGGGTGTGTGTTACGTTACATTCACTAGTAGCAGTGAGAAAAACATCACGGGGTGGTGTGCATTGTATGGGTGTGTCTTACATTACATTCACTAGTAGGAGTGAAAAAAACATCACGGGGTGGTGCGCATTGTATGGGTGTGTGTTACATTACATTCACTAGTAGGAGTAAGAAAAACATCACGGGGTGGTGCGCATTGTATGGGTGTGTGTTACATTACATTCACTAGTAGGAGTGAGAAAAACATCGCGGGGTGGTGCGCATTGTATGGGTGTGTGTTACATTACATTCACTAGTAGCAGTGAGAAAAACATCACGGTGTGGTGCGCATTGTATGGGTGTGTGTTACATTACATTCACTACTAGGAGTGAGAAAAACATCACGGGGTGGTGCGCATTGTATGGGTGTGTGTTACATTACATTCACTAGTAGGAGTGAGAAAAACATCACGGCGTGGTGCGCATTGTATGGGTGTGTGTTACATTACATTCACTAGTAGGAGTGAGAAAAACATCACGGGGTGGTGCGCATTGTATGGGTGTGTGTTAACATTACATTCACTAGTAGGAGTGAGAAAAACATCACGGGGTGGTGCGCATTGTATAGGTGTGTGTTACATTACATTCACTAGTAGGAGTGAGATAAACATCACGGGGTGGTGCGCATTGTATGGGTGTGTGTACGTTACATTCACTAGTAGGAGTGAGAAAAACATCACGGGGTGGGGAGCATTGTATGGGTGTGTGTTACGTTACATTCACTAGTAGGAGTGAGAAAAACATCACGGGGTGGTGCGCATTGTATGGGTGTGTGTTACGTTACATTCACTAGTAGGAGTGAGAAAAACATCACGGGGTGGTGCGCATTGTATGGGTGTGTGTTACGTTACATTCACTATTAGGAGTGAGAAAAACATCACGGGGTGGTGCGCATTGTATCGGTGTGTGTTACGTTACATTCACTAGTAGCAGTGAGAAAAACATCACGGGGTGGTGCGCATTGTATGGGTATGTGTTACATTACATTCACTAGTAGGAGTGAGAAAAACATCACGTGGTGGTGCGCATTGTATGGCTCTGTGTTACATTACATTCACTAGTAGTATTGAGAAAAACATCACGGGGTGGTGCGCATTGTATGGGTGTGTGTTACATTTCATTCACTAGTAGCAGTGAGAAAAACTTCACGGGGTGGTGCGCATTGTATGGTTGTGTGTTACATTACATTCACTACTAGGAGTGAGAAAAACATCACGGGGTGGTGCGCATTGTATGGGTGTGTGTTACGTTACATTCACTGGTAGGAGTGAGAAAAACATCACGGGGTGGTGCGCATTGTATGGGTGTGTGTTACGTTACATTCACTAGTAGGTGTGAGAAAAACATCACGGGGTGGTGCGCATTGTATGGGTGTGTTTTACGTTACATTCACTAGTAGGAGTGAGAAAAACATCACGGGGTGGTGCGCATTGTATGGGTGTGGGTTATGTTACATTCAGTAGTAGGAGTGAGAAAAACATAACGGGGTGGTGTGCATTGTATGGGTGTGTCTTACATTACATTCACTAGTAGGAGTGAGAAAAACATCACGGGGTGGTGCGCATTGTATGGGTGTGTGTTACATTACATTCACTAGAAGGAGTGAGAAAAACATCACGGGGTGGTGCGCATTGTATGGGTGTGTGTTATGTTACATTCACTAGTAGGAGTGAGAAAAACATCACGGGGTGGTGAGCATTGTATGGGTGTGTGTTACGTTACATTCACTAGTAGGAGTGAGAAAAACATCACGGGGTGGTGCGCATTGTATGGGTGTGTGTTACGTTACATTCACTAGTAGGAGTGAGAAAAACATCACGGGGTGGTGCGCATTGTATGGGTGTGTGTTACGTTACATTCACTATTAGGAGTGAGAAAAACATCACGGGGTGGTGCGCATTGTATCGGTGTGTGTTACGTTACATTCACTAGTAGCAGTGAGAAAAACATCACGGGGTGGTGCGCATTGTATGGGTGTGTGTTACATTACATTCACCTGTAGGAGTGAGAAAAACATCACGTGGTGGTGCGCATTGTATGGCTGTGTGTTACATTACATTCACTAGTAGGAGTGAGAAAAACATCACGGGGTGGTGCGCAATTTATGGGTGTGTGTTACATTACATTCACTAGTAGGAGTGAGAAAAACATCACGGGGTGGTGCGCATTGTATGGGTGTGTGTTACGTTACATTCACTAGTAGGAGTGAAATAAACATCACGGGGTGGTGCGCATTGTATGGGTGTGTGTTACGTTACATTCACTAGTAGGAGTGAGAAAAACATCACGGGGTGGTGAGCATTGTATGGGTGTGTGTTACGTTACATTCACTAGTAGGAGTGAGAAAAACATCACGGGGTGGTGCGCATTGTATGGGTGTGTGTTACGTTACATTCACTATTAGGAGTGAGAAAAACATCACGGGGTGGTGCGCATTGTATCGGTGTGGTTTACGTTACATTCACTAGTAGCAGTGAGAAAAACATCACGGGGTGGTGCGCATTGTATGGGTGTGTGTTACATTACATTCACTAGTATGAGTGAAAAAACCTCACGGGGTGGTGCGCATTGTATGGGTGTGTGTTACGTTATATTCACTGGTAGGAGTGAGAAAAACATCACGGGGTGGTGCGCATTGTATGGGTGTGTGTTACGTTACATTCACTAGTAGGAGTGAGAAAAACATCACGGCGTGGTGCGCATTGTATGGGTGTGTGTTACGTTACATTCACTAGTAGGAGTGAGAAAAACATCACGGGGTGGTGAGCATTGTATGGGTGTGTGTTACGTTACATTCACTAGTAGGAGTGAGAAAAACATCATGGCGTGGTGCGCATTGTATGGGTGTGTGTTACATTACATTCACTATTAGGAGTGAGAAAAACATCACGGGGTGGTGCGCATTGTATGGGTGTGTGTTACGTTACATTCACTATTAGGAGTGAGAAAAACATCACGGGGTGGTGCGCATTGTATGGGTGTGTGTTACGTTACATTCACTATTAGGAGTGAGAAAAACATCACGGGGTGGTGCGCATTGTATCGGTGTGGTTTACGTTACATTCACTAGTAGCAGTGAGAAAAACATCACGGGGTGGTGCGCATTGTATGGGTGTGTGTTACATTACATTCACTAGTAGGAGTGAAAAAACCTCACGGGGTGGTGCGCATTGTATGGGTGTGTGTTACGTTATATTCACTGGTAGGAGTGAGAAAAACATCACGGGGTGGTGCGCATTGTATGGGTGTGTGTTACGTTACATTCACTGGTAGGAGTGAGAAAAACATCACGGGGTGGTGCGCATTGTATGGGTGTGTGTTACGTTACATTCACTAGTAGGAGTGAGAAAAACATCACAGGGTGGTGCGCATTGTATGGGTGTGTGTTACGTTACATTCACTAGTAGGAGTGAGAAAAACATCACGGGGTGGTGCGCATTGTATGGGTGTGTGTTACGTTACATTCACTAGTAGGAGTGAGAAAAATATCACGGGGTGGTGCGCATGGTATGGGTGTGTGTTACGTTACATTCACTAGTAGGAGTGAGAAAAACATCACGGGGTGGTGCGCATTGTATGGGTGTGTTTTACATTACATTCACTAGTAGGAGTGAGAAAAGCATCACGGGGTAGTGCGCATTGTATGGGTGTGTGTTACATTACATTCACTAGTACCAGTGAGAAAACCATCACGGGGTGGTGCCCACTGTATGGGTGTGTGTTACATTACATTCACTAGTAGGAGTGAGAAAAACATCACGGGGTAGTGCGCATTTGATGGGTGTGTGTTACATTAGATTCACTAGTAGGAGTGAGAAAAACATCACAGGGTGGTGCGCATTGTATGGGTGTGTGTTACGTTACATTCACTAGTAGGAGTGAGAAAAACATCACGGGGTGGTGCGCATTGTATGGGTGTGGGTTATGTTACATTCAGTAGTAGGAGTGAGAAAAACAACGGGGTGGTGTGCATTGTATGTTTGTGTCTTACATTACATTCACTAGTAGGAGTGAGAAAAACATCACGGGGTGGTGCGCATTGTATGGGTGTGTGTTACGTTACATTCACTAGTAGGAGTGAGAAAAACATCACGGGGTGGTGCGCATTGTATGGGTGTGTGTTACGTTACATTCACTATTAGGAGTGAGAAAAACATCACGGGGTGGTGCGCATTGTATCGGTGTGGTTTACGTTACATTCACTAGTAGCAGTGAGAAAAACATCACGGGGTGGTGCGCATTGTATGGGTGTGTGTTACATTACATTCACTAGTAGGAGTGAAAAAACCTCACGGGGTGGTGCGCATTGTATGGGTGTGTGTTACGTTATATTCACTGGTAGGAGTGAGAAAAACATCACGGGGTGGTGCGCATTGTATGGGTGTGTGTTACGTTACATTCACTAGTAGGAGTGAGAAAAACATCACGGCGTGGTGCGCATTGTATGGGTGTGTGTTACGTTACATTCACTAGTAGGAGTGAGAAAAACATCACGGGGTGGTGAGCATTGTATGGGTGTGTGTTACGTTACATTCACTAGTAGGAGTGAGAAAAACATCATGGCGTGGTGCGCATTGTATGGGTGTGTGTTACATTACATTCACTATTAGGAGTGAGAAAAACATCACGGGGTGGTGCGCATTGTATGGGTGTGTGTTACGTTACATTCACTATTAGGAGTGAGAAAAACATCACGGGGTGGTGCGCATTGTATGGGTGTGTGTTACGTTACATTCACTATTAGGAGTGAGAAAAACATCACGGGGTGGTGCGCATTGTATCGGTGTGGTTTACGTTACATTCACTAGTAGCAGTGAGAAAAACATCACGGGGTGGTGCGCATTGTATGGGTGTGTGTTACATTACATTCACTAGTAGGAGTGAAAAAACCTCACGGGGTGGTGCGCATTGTATGGGTGTGTGTTACGTTACATTCACTGGTAGGAGTGAGAAAAACATCACGGGGTGGTGCGCATTGTATGGGTGTGTGTTACGTTACATTCACTGGTAGGAGTGAGAAAAACATCACGGGGTGGTGCGCATTGTATGGGTGTGTGTTACGTTACATTCACTAGTAGGAGTGAGAAAAACATCACGGGGTGGTGCGCATTGTATGGGTGTGTGTTACGTTACATTCACTAGTAGGAGTGAGAAAAATATCACGGGGTGGTGCGCATGGTATGGGTGTGTGTTACGTTACATTCACTAGTAGGAGTGAGAAAAACATCACGGGGTGGTGCGCATTGTATGGGTGTGTTTTACATTACATTCACTAGTAGGAGTGAGAAAAGCATCACGGGGTAGTGCGCATTGTATGGGTGTGTGTTACATTACATTCACTAGTACCAGTGAGAAAAACATCACGGGGTGGTGCGCATTTTATGGGTGTGTGTTACATTACATTCACTAGTAGTATTGAGAAAAACATCACGGGGTGGTGCGCATTGTATGGGTGTGTGTTACATTACATTCACTAGTAGCAGTGAGAAAAATATCACGGGGTGGTGCGCATTGTATGGTTGTGTGTTACATTACATTCACTACTAGGAGTGAGAAAAACATCACGGGGTGGTGCGCATTGAATGGGTGTGTGTTACATTACATTCACTACTAGGAGTGAGAAAAACATCACGGGGTGGTGCGCATTTATGGGTGTGTGTTACATTACATTCACTAGTAGGAGTGAGAAAAACATCACTGGGTGGTGCGCATTGTATGGGTGTGTGTTACATTACATTCACTAGTAGGAGTGAAAAAAACATCACGGGGTGGTGCGCATTTTATGGGTGTGTGTTACGTTATATTCACTGGTAGGAGTGAGAAAAACATCACGGGGTGGTGCGCATTGTATGGGTGTGTGTTACGTTACATTCACTGGTAGGAGTGAGAAAAACATCACGGGGTGGTGCGCATTGTATGGGTGTGTGTTACGTTACATTCACTATTAGGAGTGAGAAAAACATCACGGGGTGGTGCGCATTGTATGGGTGTGTTTTACGTTACATTCACTAGTAGGAGTGAGAAAAACATCACGGGGTGGTGCGCATTGTATGGGTGTGGGTTATGTTACATTCAGTAGTAGGAGTGAGAAAAACAACGGGGTGGTGTGCATTGTATGTTTGTGTCTTACATTACATTCACTAGTAGGAGTGAGAAAAACATCACGGGGTGGTGCGCATTGTATGGGTGTGTGTTACATTACATTCACTAGAAGGAGTGAGATAAACATCACGGGGTGGTGCTCATTGTATGGGTGTGTGTTATGTTACATTCACTAGTAGGAGTGAGAAAAACATCACGGGGTGGTGAGCATTGTATGGGTGTGTTTTACGTTACATTCACTAGTAGGAGTGAGAAAAACATCACGGGGTGGTGCGCATTGTATGGGTGTGTGTTACGTTACATTCACTAGTAGGAGTGAGAAAAACATCACGGGGTGGTGCGCATTGTATGGGTGTGTGTTACGTTACATTCACTATTAGGAGTGAGAAAAACATCACGGGGTGGTGCGCATTGTATCGGTGTGTGTTACGTTACATTCACTAGTAGCAGTGAGAAAAACATCACGGGGTGGTGCGCATTGTATGGGTTTGTGTTACATTACATTCACTAGTAGGAGTGAGAAAAACATCACGTGGTGGTGCGCATTGTATGGCTGTGTGTTACATTACATTCACTAGTAGGAGTGAGAAAAACATCACGGGGTGGTGCGCAATTTATGGGTGTGTGTTACGTTACATTCACTAGTAGGAGTGAGAAAAACATCACGGGGTGGTGCGCATTGTATGGGTGTGTGTTACGTTACATTCACTAGTAGGAGTGAGATAAACATCACGGGGTGGTGCGCATTGTATGGGTGTGTATTACGTTACATTCACTAGTAGGAGTGAGAAAAACATCACGGGGTGGTGAGCATTGTATGGGTGTGTGTTACGTTACATTCACTAGTAGGAGTGAGAAAAACATCACGGGGTGGTGCGCATTGTATGGTTGTGTGTTACGTTACATTCACTAGTAGGAGTGAGAAAAACATCACGGGGTGGTGCGCATTGTATGGGTGTGTGTTACGTTACATTCACTATTAGGAGTGAGAAAAACATCACGGGGTGGTGCGCATTGTATCGGTGTGTGTTACGTTACATTCACTAGTAGCAGTGAGAAAAACATCACGGGGTGGTGCGCATTGTATGGGTGTGTGTTACATTACATTCACTAGTAGGAGTGAGAAAAACATCACGTGGTGGTGCGCATTGTATGGCTGTGTGTTACATTACATTCACTAGTAGGAGTGAGAAAAACATCACGGGGTGGTGCGCATTGTATGGGTGTGTGTTACATTACATTCACTAGTAGGAGTGAGAAAAACATCACGGGATGGTGCGCATTGTATGGGTGTGTGTTACATTACATTCACTAGTAGGAGTGAGAAAAACATCACGGGGTGGTGCGCATTGTATGGGTGTGTGTTACATTAGATTCACTAGTAGGAGTGAGAAAAACATCTCGGGGTGGTGCGCATTGTATGGGTGTGTGTTACATTACATTCACTACTAGGAGTGAGAAAAACATCACAGGGTGGTGCGCATTGTATGGGTATGTGTTACATTACATTCACTAATACCAGTGAGAAAAACATCACGGGGTGGTGCGCATTGTATGGGTGTGTGTTACATTACATTCACTAGTAGCATTGAGAAAAACATCACTGTGTGGTGCGCATTGTATGGGTGTGTGTTACATTACATTCACTAATAGCAGTGAGAAAAACATCACGGGGTGGTTCGCATTGTATGGGAGGGTGTTATATTACATTCACTAGTAGGATTACATTCACTAGTAGGAGTGAGAAAAACATCAAGGGGTGGTGCGCATTGTATGGCTGTGTATTACATTACATTCACTAGTAGCAGTGAGAAAAACATAACGGGGTGGTGCGCATTGTATGGGTGTGTGTTACATTACATTCACTAGTAGGAGTGAGAAAAACATCACGGGGTGGTGCGCATTGTAAGGGTGTGTGTTACATTACATTCACTAGTAGGAGTGAGAAAAACATCACGGGCTGGTGCGCATTGTATGGGTGTGTGTTACATTACATTCACTAGTAGGAGTGAGAAAAACATCACGGGGTGGTGCGCATTGTAAGGGTGTGTGTTACATTACATTCACTAGTAGGAGTGAGAAAAACATCACGGGGTGGTGCGCATTGTATGGGTGTGTGTTACATTACATTCACTACTAGGAGTGAGAAAAACATCACGGGGTGGTGCGCATTGTATGGGTGTGTGTTACATTACATTCACTAGTAGCAGTGAGAAAACCATCACGGGGTGGTGCCCACTGTATGGGTGTGTGTTACATTACATTCACTAGTAGGAGTGAGAAAAACATCACGGGGTAGTCCGCATTTGATGGGTGTGTGTTACATTAGATTCACTAGTAGGAGTGAGAAAAACATCACAGGGTGGTGCGCATTGTATGGGTGTGTGTTACGTTACATTCACTAGTAGGAGTGAGAAAAACATCACGGGGTGGTGCGCATGGTATGGGTGTGTGTTACGTTACATTCACTAGTAGAAGTGAGAAAAACATCACGGGGTGGTGCGCATTGTATGGGTGTGTGTTACGTTACATTCACTAGTAGGAGTGAGAACAACATCACGGGGTGGTGCGCATTGTATGGGTGTGGGTTACGTTACATTCAGTAGTAGGAGTGAGAAAAATATAACGGGGTGGTGCGCATTGTATGGGTGTGTGTTACATTGAATTCACTAGTAGGAGTGAGAAAAACATCACGGGGTGGTGCGCATTGTATGGGTGTGTGTTACATTACATTCACTAGTAGGAGTGAAAAAAACATCACGGGGTGGTGCGCATTTTATGGGTGTGTGTTACGTTATATTCACTGGTAGGAGTGAGAAAAACATCACGGGGTGGTGCGCATTGTATGGGTGTGTGTTACGTTACATTCACTGGTAGGAGTGAGAAAAACATCAAGGGGTGGTGCGCATTGTATGGGTGTGTGTTACGTTACATTCACTATTAGGAGTGAGAAAAACATCACGGGGTGGTGCGCATTGTATGGGTGTGTTTTACGTTACATTCACTAGTAGGAGTGAGAAAAACATCACGGGGTGGTGCGCATTGTATGGGTGTGGGTTATGTTACATTCAGTAGTAGGAGTGAGAAAAACAACGGGGTGGTGTGCATTGTATGTTTGTGTCTTACATTACATTCACTAGTAGGAGTGAGAAAAACATCACGGGGTGGTGCGCATTGTATGGGTGTGTGTTACATTACATTCACTAGAAGGAGTGAGATAAACATCACGGGGTGGTGCTCATTGTATGGGTGTGTGTTATGTTACATTCACTAGTAGGAGTGAGAAAAACATCACGGGGTGGTGAGCATTGTATGGGTGTGTTTTACGTTACATTCACTAGTAGGAGTGAGAAAAACATCACGGGGTGGTGCGCATTGTATGGGTGTGTGTTACGTTACATTCACTAGTAGGAGTGAGAAAAACATCACGGGGTGGTGCGCATTGTATGGGTGTGTGTTACGTTACATTCACTATTAGGAGTGAGAAAAACATCACGGGGTGGTGCGCATTGTATCGGTGTGTGTTACGTTACATTCACTAGTAGCAGTGAGAAAAACATCACGGGGTGGTGCGCATTGTATGGGTTTGTGTTACATTACATTCACTAGTAGGAGTGAGAAAAACATCACGTGGTGGTGCGCATTGTATGGCTGTGTGTTACATTACATTCACTAGTAGGAGTGAGAAAAACATCACGGGGTGGTGCGCAATTTATGGGTGTGTGTTACGTTACATTCACTAGTAGGAGTGAGAAAAACATCACGGGGTGGTGCGCATTGTATGGGTGTGTGTTACGTTACATTCACTAGTAGGAGTGAGATAAACATCACGGGGTGGTGCGCATTGTATGGGTGTGTATTACGTTACATTCACTAGTAGGAGTGAGAAAAACATCACGGGGTGGTGAGCATTGTATGGGTGTGTGTTACGTTACATTCACTAGTAGGAGTGAGAAAAACATCACGGGGTGGTGCGCATTGTATGGTTGTGTGTTACGTTACATTCACTAGTAGGAGTGAGAAAAACATCACGGGGTGGTGCGCATTGTATGGGTGTGTGTTACGTTACATTCACTATTAGGAGTGAGAAAAACATCACGGGGTGGTGCGCATTGTATCGGTGTGTGTTACGTTACATTCACTAGTAGCAGTGAGAAAAACATCACGGGGTGGTGCGCATTGTATGGGTGTGTGTTACATTACATTCACTAGTAGGAGTGAGAAAAACATCACGTGGTGGTGCGCATTGTATGGCTGTGTGTTACATTACATTCACTAGTAGGAGTGAGAAAAACATCACGGGGTGGTGCGCATTGTATCGGTGTGTGTTACATTACATTCACTAGTAGGAGTGAGAAAAACATCACGGGATGGTGCGCATTGTATGGGTGTGTGTTACATTACATTCACTAGTAGGAGTGAGAAAAACATCACGGGGTGGTGCGCATTGTATGGGTGTGTGTTACATTAGATTCACTAGTAGGAGTGAGAAAAACATCTCGGGGTGGTGCGAATTGTATGGGTGTGTGTTACATTACATTCACTACTAGGAGTGAGAAAAACATCACTGGGTGGTGCGCATTGTATGGGTATGTGTTACATTACATTCACTAATACCAGTGAGAAAAACATCACGGGGTGGTGCGCATTGTATGGGTGTGTGTTACATTACATTCACTAGTAGCATTGAGAAAAACATCACTGTGTGGTGCGCATTGTATGGGTGTGTGTTACATTACATTCACTAATAGCAGTGAGAAAAACATCACGGGGTGGTTCGCATTGTATGGGAGGGTGTTATATTACATTCACTAGTAGGATTACATTCACTAGTAGGAGTGAGAAAAACATCAAGGGGTGGTGCGCATTGTATGGCTGTGTATTACGTTACATTCACTAGTAGCAGTGAGAAAAACATAACGGGGTGGTGCGCATTGTATGGGTGTGTGTTACATTACATTCACTAGTAGGAGTGAGAAAAACATCACGGGGTGGTGCGCATTGTAAGGGTGTGTGTTACATTACATTCACTAGTAGGAGTGAGAAAAACATCACGGGCTGGTGCGCATTGTATGGGTGTGTGTTACATTACATTCACTAGTAGGAGTGAGAAAAACATCACGGGGTGGTGCGCATTGTATGGGTGTGTGTTACATTACATTCACTAGTAGGAGTGAGAAAAACATCACGGGGTGGTGCGCATTGTATGGGTGTGTGTTACGTTACATTCACTAGTAGCAGTGAGAAAAACATCACGGGGTGGTGCGCCTTGTATGGGTGTGTCTTACATTACATTCACTAGTAGGAGTGAGAAAAACATCACGGGGTGGTGCGCATTGTATGGGTGTGTGTTACATTACATTCACTAGTAGGAGTGAGAAAAACATCACGGGGTGGTGCGCATTGTATGGGTGTGTGTTACATTACATTCACTACTAGGAGTGAGAAAAACATCACGGTGTGGTGCGCATTTTATGGGTGTGTGTTACATTACATTCACTAGTAGGAGTGAGAAAAACATCACGGGGTGGTGCGCATTGTATGGGTGTGTGTTACATTACATTCACTAGTAGGAGTGAGAAAAACATCACGGGGTGGTGCGCATTGTATGTTTGTGTGTTACATTACATTCACTAGTAGGAGTGAGAAAAACATCACGGGGTGGTGCGCATTGTATGGGTGTGTGTTTCGTTACATTCACTAGTAGGAGTGAGAAAAACATCACGGGGTGGTGCGCATTGTATGGGTGTGTGTTACGTTACATTCACTATTAGGAGTGAGAAAAACATCACGGGGTGGTGCGCATGGTATGGGTGTGTGTTACGTTACATTCACTAGTAGGAGTGAGAAAAACATCACGGGGTGGTGCGCATTGTATGGGTGTGTTTTACATTACATTCACTAGTAGGAGTGAGAAAAGCATCACGGGGTAGTGCGCATTGTATGGGTGTGTGTTACATTACATTCACTAGTACCAGTGAGAAAAACATCACGGGGTGGTGCGCATTGTATGGGTGTGTGTTACATTACATTCACTAGTAGTATTGAGAAAAACATCACGGGGTGGTGCGCATTGTATGGGTGTGTGTTACATTACATTCACTAGTAGCAGTGAGAAAAACATCACGGGGTGGTGCGCATTGTATGGTTGTGTGTTACATTACATTCACTACTAGGAGTGAGAAAAACATCACGGGGTGGTGCGCATTGTATGGGTGTGTGTTACATTACATTCACTACTAGGAGTGAGAAAAACATCACGGGGTGGTGCGCATTTATGGGTGTGTGTTACATTACATTCACTAGTAGGAGTGAGAAAAACATCACTGGGTGGTGCGCATTGTATGGGTGTGTGTTACATTACATTCACTAGTAGGAGTGAAAAAAACATCACGGGGTTGTGCGCATTTTATGGGTGTGTGTTACGTTATATTCACTGGTAGGAGTGAGAAAAACATCACGGGGTGGTGCGCATTGTATGGGTGTGTGTTACGTTACATTCACTGGTAGGAGTGAGAAAAACATCACGGGGTGGTGCGCATTGTATGGGTGTGTGTTACGTTACATTCACTAGTAGGAGTGAGAAAAACATCACGGGGTGGTGCGCATTGTATGGGTGTGTTTTACGTTACATTCACTAGTAGGAGTGAGAAAAACATCACGGGGTGGTGCGCATTGTATGGCTGTGGGTTATGTTACATTCAGTAGTAGGAGTGAGAAAAACATAACGGGGTGGTGTGCATTGTATGGGTGTGTCTTACATTACATTCACTAGTAGGAGTGAGAAAAACATAACGGGGTGGTGCGCATTGTATGGGTGTGTGTTACATTACATTCACTAGAAGGAGTGAGATAAACATCACGGGGTGGTGCTCATTGTATGGGTGTGTGTTATGTTACATACACTAGTAGGAGTGAGAAAAACATCACGGGGTGGTGAGCATTGTATGGGTGTGTTTTACGTTACATTCACTAGTAGGAGTGAGAAAAACATCACGGGGTGGTGCGCATTGTATGGGTGTGTGTTACATTACATTCACTAGTAGGAGTGAGAAAAACATCACGGGGTGGTGCGCATTGTATGGGTATGTGTTACGTTACATTCACTATTAGGAGTGAGAAAAACATCACGGGGTGGTGCGCATTGTATCGGTGTGTGTTACGTTACATTCACTAGTAGCAGTGAGAAAAACATCACGGGGTGGTGCGCATTGTATGGGTTTGTGTTACATTACATTCACTAGTAGGAGTGAGAAAAACATCACGTGGTGGTGCGCATTGTATGGCTGTGTGTTACATTACATTCACTAGTAGGAGTGAGAAAAACATCACGGGGTGGTGCGCAATTTATGGGTGTGTGTTACGTTACATTCACTAGTAGGAGTGAGAAAAACATCACGGGGTGGTGCGCATTGTATGGGTGTGTGTTACGTTATATTCACTAGTAGGAGTGAGATAAACATCACGGGGTGGTGCGCATTGTATGGGTGTGTATTACGTTACATTCACTAGTAGGAGTGAGAAAAACATCACGGGGTGGTGAGCATTGTATGGGTGTGTGTTACGTTACATTCACTAGTAGGAGTGAGAAAAACATCACGGGGTGGTGCGCATTGTATGGTTGTGTGTTACGTTACATTCACTAGTAGGAGTGAGAAAAACATCACGGGGTGGTGCGCATTGTATGGGTGTGTGTTACGTTACATTCACTATTAGGAGTGAGAAAAACATCACGGGGTGGTGCGCATTGTATCGGTGTGTGTTACGTTACATTCACTAGTAGCAGTGAGAAAAACATCACGGGGTGGTGCGCATTGTATGGGTGTGTGTTACATTACATTCACTAGTAGGAGTGAGAAAAACATCACGTGGTGGTGCGCATTGTATGGCTGTGTGTTACATTACATTCACTAGTAGGAGTGAGAAAAACATCACGGGGTGGTGCGCATTGTATGGGTGTGTGTTACATTACATTCACTAGTAGGAGTGAGAAAAACATCACGGGATGGTGCGCATTGTATGGGTGTGTGTTACATTACATTCACTAGTAGGAGTGAGAAAAACATCACGGGGTGGTGCGCATTGTATGGGTGTGTGTTACATTAGATTCACTAGTAGGAGTGAGAAAAACATCTCGGGGTGGTGCGCATTGTATGGGTGTGTGTTACATTACATTCACTACTAGGAGTGAGAAAAACATCACTGGGTGGTGCGCATTGTATGGGTATGTGTTACATTACATTCACTAATACCAGTGAGAAAAACATCACGGGGTGGTGCGCATTGTATGGGTGTGTGTTACATTACATTCACTAGTAGCATTGAGAAAAACATCACTGGGTGGTGCGCATTGTATGGGTGTGTGTTACATTACATTCACTAATAGCAGTGAGAAAAACATCACGGGGTGGTTCGCATTGTATGGGAGGGTGTTATATTACATTCACTAGTAGGATTACATTCACTAGTAGGAGTGAGAAAAACATCAAGGGGTGGTGCGCATTGTATGGCTGTGTATTACATTACATTCACTAGTAGCAGTGAGAAAAACATAACGGGGTGGTGCGCATTGTATGGGTGTGTGTTACATTACATTCACTAGTAGGAGTGAGAAAAACATCACGGGGTGGTGCGCATTGTAAGGGTGTGTGTTACATTACATTCACTAGTAGGAGTGAGAAAAACATCACGGGCTGGTGCGCATTGTATGGGTGTGTGTTACATTACATTCACTAGTAGGAGTGAGAAAAACATCACGGGGTGGTGCGCATTGTAAGGGTGTGTGTTACATTACATTCACTAGTAGGAGTGAGAAAAACATCACGGGGTGGTGCGCATTGTATGGGTGTGTGTTACATTACATTCACTACTAGGAGTGAGAAAAACATCACGGGGTGGTGCGCATTGTATGGGTGTGTGTTACATTACATTCACTAGTAGCAGTGAGAAAACCATCACGGGGTGGTGCCCACTGTATGGGTGTGTGTTACATTACATTCACTAGTAGGAGTGAGAAAAACATCACGGGGTAGTGCGCATTTGATGGGTGTGTGTTACATTAGATTCCCTAGTAGGAGTGAGAAAAACATCACAGGGTGGTGCGCATTGTATGGGTGTGTGTTACGTTACATTCACTAGTAGGAGTGAGAAAAACATCACGGGGTGGTGCGCATTGTATGGGTGTGTGTTACGTTACATTCACTAGTAGGAGTGAGAAAAACATCACGGGGTGGTGCGCATTGTATGGGTGTGTGTTACGTTACATTCACTAGTAGGAGTGAGAACAACATCACGGGGTGGTGCGCATTGTATGGGTGTGGGTTACGTTACATTCAGTAGTAGGAGTGAGAAAAACATAACGGGGTGGTGCGCATTGTATGGGTGTGTGTTACATTACATTCACTAGTAGGAGTGAGAAAAACATCACGGGGTGGTGCGCATTGTATGGGTGTGTGTTACATTACATTCACTAGTAGGAGTGAGAAAAACATCACGGGGTGGTGCGCATTGTATGGGTGTGTGTTACGTTACATTCACTAGTAGCAGTGAGAAAAACATCACGGGGTGGTGCGGCTTGTATGGGTGTGTCTTACATTACATTCACTAGTAGGAGTGAGAAAAACATCACGGGGTGGTGCGCATTGTATGGGTGTGTGTTACATTACATTCACTAGTAGGAGTGAGAAAAACATCACGGGGTGGTGCGCATTGTATGGGTGTGTGTTACATTACATTCACTACTAGGAGTGAGAAAAACATCACGGTGTGGTGCGCATTGTATGGGTGTGTGTTACATTACATTCACTAGTAGGAGTGAGAAAAACATCACGGGGTGGTGCGCATTGTATGGGTGTGTGTTACATTACATTCACTAGTAGGAGTGAGAAAAACATCACGGGGTGGTGCGCATTGTATGTTTGTGTGTTACATTACATTCACTAGTAGGAGTGAGAAAAACATCACGGGGTGGTGCGCATTGTATGGGTGTGTGTTTCGTTACATTCACTAGTAGGAGTGAGAAAAACATCACGGGGTGGTGCGCATTGTATGGGTGTGTGTTACGTTACATTCACTATTAGGAGTGAGAAAAACATCACGGGGTGGTGCGCATGGTATGGGTGTGTGTTACGTTACATTCACTAGTAGGAGTGAGAAAAACATCACGGGGTGGTGCGCATTGTATGGGTGTGTTTTACATTACATTCACTAGTAGGAGTGAGAAAAGCATCACGGGGTAGTGCGCATTGTATGGGTGTGTGTTACATTACATTCACTAGTACCAGTGAGAAAAACATCACGGGGTGGTGCGCATTGTATGGGTGTGTGTTACATTACATTCACTAGTAGTATTGAGAAAAACATCACGGGGTGGTGCGCATTGTATGGGTGTGTGTTACATTACATTCACTAGTAGCAGTGAGAAAAACATCACGGGGTGGTGCGCATTGTATGGTTGTGTGTTACATTACATTCACTACTAGGAGTGAGAAAAACATCACGGGGTGGTGCGCATTGTATGGGTGTGTGTTACATTACATTCACTACTAGGAGTGAGAAAAACATCACGGGGTGGTGCGCATTTATGGGTGTGTGTTACATTACATTCACTAGTAGGAGTGAGAAAAACATCACTGGGTGGTGCGCATTGTATGGGTGTGTGTTACATTACATTCACTAGTAGGAGTGAGAAAAACATCACGGGGTGGTGCGCATTGTATGGGTGTGTGTTACATTACATTCACTAGTAGGAGTGAGAAAAACATCACGGGGTGGTGCGCATTGTATGGGTGTGTGTTACGTTACATTCACTAGTAGCAGTGAGAAAAACATCACGGGGTGGTGCGGCTTGTATGGGTGTGTCTTACATTACATTCACTAGTAGGAGTGAGAAAAACATCACGGGGTGGTGCGCATTGTATGGGTGTGTGTTACATTACATTCACTAGTAGGAGTGAAAAAAACATCACGTGGTTGTGCGCATTTTATGGGTGTGTGTTACGTTATATTCACTGGTAGGAGTGAGAAAAACATCACGGGGTGGTGCGCATTGTATGGGTGTGTGTTACGTTACATTCACTGGTAGGAGTGAGAAAAACATCACGGGGTGGTGCGCATTGTATGGGTGTGTGTTACGTTACATTCACTAGTAGGAGTGAGAAAAACATCACGGGGTGGTGCGCATTGTATGGGTGTGTTTTACGTTACATTCACTAGTAGGAGTGAGAAAAACATCACGGGGTGGTGCGCATTGTATGGGTGTGGGTTATGTTACATTCAGTAGTAGGAGTGAGAAAAACATAACGGGGTGGTGTGCATTGTATGGGTGTGTCTTACATTACATTCACTAGTAGGAGTGAGAAAAACATCACGGGGTGGTGCACATTGTATGGGTGTGTGTTACATTACATTCACTAGAAGGAGTGAGATAAACATCACGGGGTGGTGCTCATTGTATGGGTGTGTGTTATGTTACATTCACTAGTAGGAGTGAGAAAAACATCACGGGGTGGTGAGCATTGTATGGGTGTGTGTTACGTTACATTCACTAGTAGGAGTGAGAAAAACATCACGGGGTGGTGCGCATTGTATGGGTGTGTGTTACGTTACATTCACTAGTAGGAGTGAGAAAAACATCACGTGGTGGTGCGCATTGTATGGCTCTGTGTTACATTACATTCACTAGTAGGAGTGAGAAAAACATCACGGGGTGGTGCGCATTGTAAGGGTGTGTGTTACATTACATTCACTAGTAGGAGTGAGAAAAACATCACGGGGTGGTGCGCATTGTATGGGTGTGTGTTACATTACATTCACTACTAGGAGTGAGAAAAACATCACGGGGTGGTGCGCATTGTATAGGTGTGTGTTACATTACATTCACTAGTAGCAGTGAGAAAACCATCACGGGTTGGTGCCCACTGTATGGGTGTGTGTTACATTACATTCACTAGTAGGAGTGAGAAAAACATCACGGGGTAGTGCGCATTTGATGGGTGTGTGTTACATTAGATTCACTAGTAGGAGTGAGAAAAACATCACGGGGTGGTGCGCATTGTATGGGTGTGTGTTACGTTACATTCACTAGTAGGAGTGAGAAAAACATCACGGGGTGGTGCGCATTGTATGGGTGTGTGTTACGTTACATTCACTAGTAGGAGTGAGAAAAACATCACGGGGTGGTGCGCATTGTATGGGTGTGTGTTACGTTACATTCACTAGTAGGAGTGAGAACAACATCACGGGGTGGTGCGCACTGTATGGGTGTGGGTTACGTTAAATTCAGTAGTAGGAGTGAGAAAAACATAACGGGGTGGTGCGCATTGTATGGGTGTGTGTTACATTGCATTCACTAGTAGGAGTGAGAAAAACATCACGGGGTGGTGCGCATTGTATGGGTGTGTGTTACATTACATTCACTAGTAGGAGTGAGAAAAACATCACGGGGTGGTGCGCATTGTATGGGTGTGTGTTACGTTACATTCACTAGTAGGAGTGAGAAAAACATCACGGGGTGGTGCGCATTGTATGGGTGTGGGTTATGTTACATTCAGTAGTAGGAGTGAGAAAAACATAACGGGGTGGTGTGCATTGTATGGGTGTGTCTTACATTACATTCACTAGTAGGAGTGAGAAAAACATCACGGGGTGGTGCGCATTGTATGGGTGTGTGTTACATTACATTCACTAGAAGGAGTGAGATAAACATCACGGGGTGGTGCTCATTGTATGGGTGTGTGTTATGTTACATTCACTAGTAGGAGTGAGAAAAACATCACGGGGTGGTGCGCATTGTATGGGTGTGTGTTACGTTACATTCACTAGTAGGAGTGAGAAAAACATCACGGGGTGGTGCGCATTGTATGGGTGTGTGTTACGTTACATTCACTATTAGGAGTGAGAAAAACATCACGGGGTGGTGCGCATTGTATCGGTGTGTGTTACGTTACATTCACTAGTAGCAGTGAGAAAAACATCACGGGGTGGTGCGCATTGTATGGGTATGTGTTACATTACATTCACTAGTAGGAGTGAGAAAAACATCACGTGGTGGTGCGCATTGTATGGCTCTGTGTTACATTACATTCACTAGTAGTATTGAGAAAAACATCACGGGGTGGTGCGCATTGTATGGGTGTGTGTTACATTACATTCACTAGTAGCAGTGAGAAAAACATCACGGGTTGGTGCCCACTGTATGGGTGTGTGTTACATTACATTCACTAGTAGGAGTGAGAAAAACATCACGGGGTAGTGCGCATTTGATGGGTGTGTGTTACATTAGATTCACTAGTAGGAGTGAGAAAAACATCACGGGGTGGTGCGCATTGTATGGGTGTGTGTTACGTTACATTCACTAGTAGGAGTGAGAAAAACATCACGGGGTGGTGCGCATTGTATGGGTGTGTTTTACGTTACATTCACTAGTAGGAGTGAGAAAAACATCACGGGGTGGTGCGCATTGTATGGGTGTGGGTTATGTTACATTCAGTAGTAGGAGTGAGAAAAACATAACGGGGTGGTGTGCATTGTATGGGTGTGTCTTACATTACATTCACTAGTAGGAGTGAGAAAAACATCACGGGGTGGTGCGCATTGTATGGGTGTGTGTTACATTACATTCACTAGAAGGAGTGAGATAAACATCACGGGGTGGTGCGCATTGTATGGGTGTGTGTTATGTTACATTCACTAATAGGAGTGAGAAAAACATCACGGGGTGGTGAGCATTGTATGGGTGTGGGTTACGTTACATTCACTAGTAGGAGTGAGAAAAACATCACGGGGTGGTGCGCATTGTATGGGTGTGTGTTACGTTACATTCACTAGTAGGAGTGAGAAAAACATCACGGGGTGGTGCGCATTGTATGGGTGTGTGTTACGTTACATTCACTATTAGGAGTGAGAAAAACATCACGGGGTGGTGCGCATTGTATCGGTGTGTGTTACGTTACATTCACTAGTAGCAGTGAGAAAAACATCACGGGGTGGTGCGCATTGTATGGGTGTGTGTTACATTACATTCACTAGTAGGAGTGAGAAAAACATCACGTGGTGGTGCGCATTGTATGGCTGTGTGTTACATTACATTCACTAGTAGGAGTGAGAAAAACATCACGGGGTGGTGCGCAATTTATGGGTGTGTGTTACATTACATTCACTAGTAGGAGTGAGAAAAACATCACGGGGTGGTGCGCATTGTATGGGTGTGTGTTTCGTTACATTCACTAGTAGGAGTGAGAAAAACATCACGGGGTGGTGCGCATTGTATGGGTGTGTGTTACGTTACATTCACTAGTAGGAGTGAGAAAAACATCACAGGGTGGTGCGCATTGTATGGGTGTGTGTTACGTTACATTCACTAGTAGGAGTGAGAAAAACATCACGGGGTGGTGCGCATTGTATGCGTGTGTGTTACATTACATTCACTAGTAGGAGTGAGAAAAGCATCACGGGGTAGTGCGCATTGTATGGGTGTGTGTTACATTACATTCACTAGTACCAGTGAGAAAAACATCACGGGGTGGTGCGCATTGTATGGGTGTGTGTTACATTACATTCACTAGTAGTAGTGAGAAAAACATCACGGGGTGGTGCGCATTGTATGCGTGTGTGTTACATTACATTCACTAGTAGGAGTGAGAAAAGCATCACGGGGTAGTGCGCATTGTATGGGTGTGTGTTACATTACATTCACTAGTAGGAGTGAGAAAAACATCACGGGGTGGTGCGCATTGTATGGGTGTGTGTTACATTACATTCACTACTAGGAGTGAGAAAAACATCACGGGGTGGTGCGCATTGTATGGGTGTGTGTTACATTACATTCACTAGTAGCAGTGAGAAAACCATCACGGGTTGGTGCCCACTGTATGGGTTGTGTTACATTACATTCACTAGTAGGAGTGAGTAAAACATCACGGGGTGGTGCGCATTGTATGGGTGTGTGTTACATTACATTCACGAATAGGAGTGAGAAAAACATCACGGGGTGGTGCGCATTGTATGGCTGTGTGTTACATTACATTCACAAGTAGGAGTGAGAAAAACATCACGGGGTGGTGCGCATTGTATGGGTGTGTGTTACATTACATTCAGTAGTCGGAGTGAGAAAAACATCACGGGGTGGTGCGCATTGTATGGGTGTGTGTTACATTACATTCACTAGTAGGAGTGAGAAAAACATCACGGGGTGGTGCGCATTGTATTGGTGTGTGTTACATTACATTCACTAGTAGGAGTGAGAAAAACATCACGGGGTGGTGCGCATTGTATGGGTGTGTGTTACATTACATTCACTAGTAAGAGTGAGAAAAACATCATGGGGTGGTGCGCATTGTTTGTGTGTATGTTACATTACATTCTCTAGTAGGAGTGAGAAAAACATCACGGGGTAGTGCGCATTTGATGGGTGTGTGTTACATTAGATTCACTAGTAGGAGTGAGAAAAACATCACGGGGTGGTGCGCATTGTATGGGTGTGTGTTACGTTACATTCACTAGTAGGAGTGAGAAAAACATCACGGGGTGGTGCGCATTGTATGGGTGTGTGTTACGTTACATTCACTAGTAGGAGTGAGAAAAACATCACGGGGTAGTGCGCATTTGATGGGTGTGTGTTACATTAGATTCACTAGTAGGAGTGAGAAAAACATCACGGGGTGGTGCGCATTGTATGGGTGTGTGTTACGTTACATTCACTAGTAGGAGTGAGAAAAACATCACGGGGTGGTGCGCATTGTATGGGTGTGTGTTACGTTACATTCACTAGTAGGAGTGAGAAAAACATCACGGGGTGGTGCGCATTGTATGGGTGTGTGTTACGTTACATTCACTAGTAGGAGTGAGAACAACATCACGGGGTGGTGCGCACTGTATGGGTGTGGGTTACGTTACATTCAGTAGTAGGAGTGAGAAAAACATAACGGGGTGGTGCGCATTGTATGGGTGTGTGTTACATTGCATTCACTAGTAGGAGTGAGAAAAACATCACGGGGTGGTGCGCATTGTATGGGTGTGTGTTACATTACATTCACTAGTAGGAGTGAGAAAAACATCACGGGGTGGTGCGCATTGTATGGGTGTGTGTTACGTTACATTCACTAGTAGGAGTGAGAAAAACATCACGGGGTGGTGCGCATTGTATGGGTGTGGGTTATGTTACATTCAGTAGTAGGAGTGAGAAAAACATAACGGGGTGGTGTGCATTGTATGGGTGTGTCTTACATTACATTCACTAGTAGGAGTGAGAAAAACATCACGGGGTGGTGCGCATTGTATGGGTGTGTGTTACATTACATTCACTAGAAGGAGTGAGATAAACATCACGGGGTGGTGCTCATTGTATGGGTGTGTGTTATGTTACATTCACTAGTAGGAGTGAGAAAAACATCACGGGGTGGTGCGCATTGTATGGGTGTGTGTTACGTTACATTCACTAGTAGGAGTGAGAAAAACATCACGGGGTGGTGCGCATTGTATGGGTGTGTGTTACGTTACATTCACTATTAGGAGTGAGAAAAACATCACGGGGTGGTGCGCATTGTATCGGTGTGTGTTACGTTACATTCACTAGTAGCAGTGAGAAAAACATCACGGGGTGGTGCGCATTGTATGGGTATGTGTTACATTACATTCACTAGTAGGAGTGAGAAAAACATCACGTGGTGGTGCGCATTGTATGGCTCTGTGTTACATTACATTCACTAGTAGTATTGAGAAAAACATCACGGGGTGGTGCGCATTGTATGGGTGTGTGTTACATTACATTCACTAGTAGCAGTGAGAAAAACATCACGGGTTGGTGCCCACTGTATGGGTGTGTGTTACATTACATTCACTAGTAGGAGTGAGAAAAACATCACGGGGTAGTGCGCATTTGATGGGTGTGTGTTACATTAGATTCACTAGTAGGAGTGAGAAAAACATCACGGGGTGGTGCGCATTGTATGGGTGTGTGTTACGTTACATTCACTAGTAGGAGTGAGAAAAACATCACGGGGTGGTGCGCATTGTATGGGTGTGTTTTACGTTACATTCACTAGTAGGAGTGAGAAAAACATCACGGGGTGGTGCGCATTGTATGGGTGTGGGTTATGTTACATTCAGTAGTAGGAGTGAGAAAAACATAACGGGGTGGTGTGCATTGTATGGGTGTGTCTTACATTACATTCACTAGTAGGAGTGAGAAAAACATCACGGGGTGGTGCGCATTGTATGGGTGTGTGTTACATTACATTCACTAGAAGGAGTGAGATAAACATCACGGGGTGGTGCGCATTGTATGGGTGTGTGTTATGTTACATTCACTAATAGGAGTGAGAAAAACATCACGGGGTGGTGAGCATTGTATGGGTGTGTGTTACGTTACATTCACTAGTAGGAGTGAGAAAAACATCACGGGGTGGTGCGCATTGTATGGGTGTGTGTTACGTTACATTCACTAGTAGGAGTGAGAAAAACATCACGGGGTGGTGCGCATTGTATGGGTGTGTGTTACGTTACATTCACTATTAGGAGTGAGAAAAACATCACGGGGTGGTGCGCATTGTATCGGTGTGTGTTACGTTACATTCACTAGTAGCAGTGAGAAAAACATCACGGGGTGGTGCGCATTGTATGGGTGTGTGTTACATTACATTCACTAGTAGGAGTGAGAAAAACATCACGTGGTGGTGCGCATTGTATGGCTGTGTGTTACATTACATTCACTAGTAGGAGTGAGAAAAACATCACGGGGTGGTGCGCAATTTATGGGTGTGTGTTACATTACATTCACTAGTAGGAGTGAGAAAAACATCACGGGGTGGTGCGCATTGTATGGGTGTGTGTTTCGTTACATTCACTAGTAGGAGTGAGAAAAACATCACGGGGTGGTGCGCATTGTATGGGTGTGTGTTACGTTACATTCACTAGTAGGAGTGAGAAAAACATCACAGGGTGGTGCGCATTGTATGGGTGTGTGTTACGTTACATTCACTAGTAGGAGTGAGAAAAACATCACGGGGTGGTGCGCATTGTATGCGTGTGTGTTACATTACATTCACTAGTAGGAGTGAGAAAAGCATCACGGGGTAGTGCGCATTGTATGGGTGTGTGTTACATTACATTCACTAGTACCAGTGAGAAAAACATCACGGGGTGGTGCGCATTGTATGGGTGTGTGTTACATTACATTCACTAGTAGTAGTGAGAAAAACATCACGGGGTGGTGCGCATTGTATGGGTGTGTGTTACATTACATTCACTAGTAGCAGTGAGAAAAACATCACGGGGTGGTGCGCATTGTATGGTTGTGTGTTACTTTACATTCACTACTAGGAGTGAGAAAAACATCACAGGGTGGTGCGCATTGTATGGGTGTGTGTTACATTACATTCACTACTAGGAGTGAGAAAAACATCACGGGGTGGTGCGTATTGTATGGGTTTGTGTTACATTACATTCACTAGTAGGAGTGAGAAAAACATCACGGGGTGGTGCGCATTGTATGGGTGTGTGTTACATTACATTCACTAGTAGGAGTGAAAAAACCTCACGGGGTGGTGCGCATTGTATGGGTGTGTGTTACGTTATATTCACTGGTAGGAGTGAGAAAAACATCACGGGGTGGTGCGCATTGTATGGGTGTGTGTTACGTTACATTCACTGGTAGGAGTGAGAAAAACATCACGGGGTGGTGCGCATTGTATGGGTGTGTGTTACGTTACATTCACTAGTAGGAGTGAGAAAAACATCACAGGGTGGTGCGCATTGTATGGGTGTGGGTTATGTTACATTCAGTAGTAGGTGTGAGAAAAACATAACGGGGTGGTGCGCATTGTATGGGTGTGTGTTACATTACATTCACTAGTAGGAGTGAGAAAAACATCTCGGGGTGGTGCGCATTGTATGGGTGTGTGTTACGTTACATTCACTAGTAGGAGTGAGAAAAACATCACGGGGTGGTGCGCATTGTATGGGTGTGTGTTACGTTACATTCACTAGTAGCAGTGAGAAAAACATCACGGGGTGGTGCGCATTGTATGGCTGTGTGTTACGTTACATTCACTATTAGGAGTGAGAAAAACATCACGGGGTGGTGCGCATTGTATCGGTTTGTGTTACGTTACATTCACTAGTAGCAGTGAGAAAAACATCACGGGGTGGTGCGCATTGTATGGGTGTGTGTTACATTACATTCACTAGTAGGAGTGAGAAAAACATCACGGGGTGGTGCGCATTGTATGGCTGTGTGTTACATTACATTCACTAGTAGGAGTGAGAAAAACAACACGGGGTGGTGCGCAATTTATGGGTGTGTGTTACATTACATTCACTAGTAGGAGTGAGAAAAACATCACGGGGTGGTGCGCATTGTATGGGTGTGTGTTTCGTTACATTCACTAGTAGGAGTGAGAAAAACATCACGGGGTGGTGCGCATTGTATGGGTGTGTGTTACGTTACATTCACTAGTAGGAGTGAGAAAAACATCACGGGGTGGTGCGCATTGTATGGGTGTGTGTTACGTTACATTCACTAGTAGGAGTGAGAAAAACATCACGGGGTGGTGCGCATTGTATGGGTGTGTGTTACATTACATTCACTAGTAGGAGTGAGAAAAGCATCACGGGGTAGTGCGCATTGTATGGGTGTGTGTTACATTACATTCACTAGTACCAGTGAGAAAAACATCACGGGGTGGTGCGCATTGTATGGGTGTGTGTTACATTACATTCACTAGTAGTAGTGAGAAAAACATCACGGGGTGGTGCGCATTGTATGGGTGTGTGTTACATTACATTCACTAGTAGCAGTGAGAAAAACATCACGGGGTGGTGCGCATTGTATGGTTGTGTGTTACTTTACATTCACTACTAGGAGTGAGAAAAACATCACAGGGTGGTGCGCATTGTATGGGTGTGTGTTACATTACATTCACTACTAGGAGTGAGAAAAACATCACGGGGTGGTGCGCATTGTATGGGTGTGTGTTACATTACATTCACTAGTAGGAGTGAGAAAAACATCACGGGGTGGTGCGCATTGTATGGGTGTGTGTTACATTACATTCACTAGTAGGAGTGAAAAAACCTCACGGGGTGGTGCGCATTGTATGGGTGTGTGTTACGTTATATTCACTGGTAGGAGTGAGAAAAACATCACGGGTGGTGCGCATTGTATGGGTGTGTGTTACGTTACATTCACTGGTAGCAGTGAGAAAAACATCACGGGGTGGTGCGCATTGTATGGGTGTGTGTTACGTTACACTCACTAGTAGGAGTGAGAAAAACATCACAGGGTGGTGCGCATTGTATGGGTGTGGGTTATGTTACATTCAGTAGTAGGTGTGAGAAAAACATAACGGGGTGGTGCGCATTGTATGGGTGTGTGTTACATTGCATTCACTAGTAGGAGTGAGAAAAACATCACGGGGTGGTGCGCATTGTATGGGTGTGTGTTACATTACATTCACTAGTAGGAGTGAGAAAAACATCACGGGGTGGTGCGCATTGTATGGGTGTGTGTTACGTTACATTCACTAGTAGCAGTGAGTAAAACATCACGGGGTGGTGTGCATTGTATGGGTGTGTCTTACATTACATTCACTAGTAGGAGTGAGAAAAACATCACGGGGTGGTGCGCATTGTATGGGTGTGTGTTACATTACATTCACTAGTAGGAGTGAGAAAAACATCACGGGGTGGTGCGCATTGTATGGGTGTGTGTTACATTACATTCACTAGTAGGAGTGAGAAAAACATCGCGGGGTGGTGCGCATTTTATGGGTGTGTGTTACATTACATTCACTAGTAGCAGTGAGAAAAACATCACGGTGTGGTGCGCATTGTATGGGTGTGTGTTACATTACATTCACTACTAGGAGTGAGAAAAACATCACGGGGTGGTGCGCATTGTATGGGTGTGTGTTACATTACATTCACTAGTAGGAGTGAGAAAAACATAACGGGGTGGTGCGCATTGTATGGGTGTGTGTTACATTGCATTCACTAGTAGGAGTGAGAAAAACATCACGGGGTGGTGCGCATTGTATGGGTGTGTGTTACATTACATTCACTAGTAGGAGTGAGAAAAACATCACGGGGTGGTGCGCATTGTATGGGTGTGTGTTACGTTACATTCACTAGTAGCAGTGAGAAAAACATCACGGGGTGGTGTGCATTGTATGGGTGTGTCTTACATTACATTCACTAGTAGGTGTGAGAAAAACATCACGGGGTGGTGCGCATTGTATGGGTGTGTGTTACATTACATTCACTAGTAGGAGTGAGAAAAACATCACGGGGTGGTGCGCATTGTATGGGTGTGTGTTACATTACATTCACTAGTAGGAGTGAGAAAAACATCACGGGGTGGTGTGCATTGTATGGGTGTGTGTTACATTAAATTCACTTGTAGGAGTGAGAAAAACATCACGGGGTGGTGCGCATTGTATGTTTGTGTGTTACATTACATTCACTAGTAGGAGTGAGAAAAACATCACGCGGTGGTGCGCATTGTATGGGTGTGTGTTTCGTTACATTCACTAGTAGGAGTGAGAAAAACATCACGGGGTGGTGCGCATTGTATGGGTGTGTGTTACGTTACATTCACTAGTAGGAGTGAGAAAAACATCACGGGGTGGTGCGCATTGTATGGGTGTGTGTTACGTTACATTCACTAGTAGGAGTGAGAAAAACATCACGGGGTGGTGCGCATTGTATGGGTGTGGGTTATGTTACATTCAGTAGTAGGAGTGAGAAAAACATAACGGGGTGGTGTGCATTGTATTGGTGTGTCTTACATTACATTCACTAGTAGGAGTGAGAAAAACATCACGGGGTGGTGCGCATTTTATGGGTGTGTGTTACATTACATTCACTAGAAGGAGTGAGATAAACATCACGGGGTGGTGCGCATTGTATGGGTGTGTGTTATGTTACATTCACTAGTAGGAGTGAGAAAAACATCACGGGATGGTGAGCATTGTATGGGTGTGTGTTACGTTACATTCACTAGTAGGAGTGAGAAAAACATCACGGGGTGGTGCGCATTGTATGGGTGTGTGTTACGTTACATTCACTAGTAGGAGTGAGAAAAACATCACGGGGTGGTGCGCATTGTATGGGTGTGTGTTACGTTACATTCACTATTAGGAGTGAGAAAAACATCACGGGGTGGTGCGCATTGTATCGGTGTGTGTTACGTTACATTCACTAGTAGCAGTGAGAAAAACATCACGGGGTGGTGCGCATTGTATGGGTGTGTGTTACATTACATTCACTAGTAGGAGTGAGAAAAACATCACGTGGTGGTGCGCATTGTATGGCTGTGTGTTACATTACATTCACTAGTAGGAGTGAGAAAAACATCACGGGGTGGTGCGCAATTTATGGGTGTGTGTTACATTACATTCACTAGTAGGAGTGAGAAAAACATCACGGGGTGGTGCGCATTGTATGGGTGTGTGTTTCGGTACATTCACTAGTAGGAGTGAGAAAAACATCACGGGGTGGTGCGCATTGTATGGGTGTGTGTTACGTTACATTCACTAGTAGGAGTGAGAAAAACATCACAGGGTGGTGCGCATTGTATGGGTGTGTGTTACGTTACATTCACTAGTAGGAGTGAGAAAAACATCACGGGGTGGTGCGCATTGTATGGGTGTGTGTTACATTACATTCACTAGTAGGAGTGAGAAAAGCATCACGGGGTAGTGCGCATTGTATGGGTGTGTGTTACATTACATTCACTAGTAGCAGTGAGAAAAACATCACGGGGTGGTGCGCATTGTATGGGTGTGTGTTACATTACATTCACTAGTAGGAGTGAGAAAAACATCACGGGGTGGTGCGCATTGTATGGGTGTGTGTTACATTACATTCACTAGTAGGAGTGAGAAAAACATCACGGGGTGGTGCGCATTGTATGGGTGTGTGTTACATTACATTCACTAGTAGGAGTGAGAAAAACATCACGGGGTGGTGCGCATTGTATGTTTGTCTGTTACATTACATTCACTAGTAGGAGTGAGAAAAACATCACGGGGTGGTGTGAATCGGAGGGTCTGAATTAGGATAGGCAGTGAGTAGCAATGTAGGATAGAGAAAAGCACCGCGGGGTGGTCAGCATGGGCAGGTCAGGGAACATGCAGTGGGAATGCAGGATAGGTTTCTCAAAAACATCGCGGGGTGGTGCGCATTGTATGGGTGTGTGTTACATTAGATTCCCTAGTAGGAGTGAGAAAAACATCACGGGGTGGTGCGCATTGTATGGGTGTGTGTTACATTACATTCACTAATAGGAGTAAGAAAAACATCACGGGGTGGTGCGCATTCTATGGGTGTGTGTTACATTACATTCACTAGTAGGAGTGAGAAAAACATCACTGGGTGGTGCACATTGTATGGGTGTGTGTTACATTACATTCACTAGTAGGAGTGAGGAAAACATCACGGGGTGGTGCGCATTGTATGGGTGTGTGTTAAATTACATTCACTAGTAGCAGTGAGAAAAACATCACGGGGTGGTGCGCATTGTATGGGTGTGTGTTACATTACATTCACTAGTAGGAGTGAGAAAAACATCACGGGGTGGTGTGAATCGGAGGGTCTGAATTAGGATAGGCAGTGAGTGGCAATGTAGGATAGAGAAAACCACCGCGGGGTGGTCAGCATGGCCAGGTCAGAGAACATGCAGTGGGAATGCAGGATAGGTTTCTGAAAAAATCGCGGGGTGGTGCGCATTGTATGGGTGTGTGTTACATTAGATTCACTAGTAGGAGTGAGAAAAACATCACGGGGTGGTGCGCATTGTATGGGTGTGTGTTACATTACATTCACTAGTAGCAGTGAGAAAAACATCACGGGGTGGTGCGCATTGTATGGGTGTGTGTTACATTACATTCACTAGTAGGAGTGAGAAAAACATCACGGGGTGGTGCGCATTGTATGGGTGTGTGTTACATTACATTCACTAGTAGGAGTGAGAAAAACATCACGGGGTGGTGCACATTGTATGGGTGTGTGTTACATTACATTCACTAGTAGGAGTGAGGAAAACATCACGGGCTGGTGCGCATTGTATGGGTGTGTGTTACATTACATTCACTAGTAGCAGTGAGAAAAACATCACGGGGTGGTGCGCATTGTATGGGTGTGTGTTACATTACATTCACTAGTAGGAGTGAGAAAAACATCCCGGGGTGGTGTGAATCGGAGGGTCTGAATTAGGATAGGCAGTGAGTGGCAATGTAGGATAGAGAAAAGCACCGCGGGGTGGTCAGCATGGGCAGGTCAGGGAACATGCAGTGGGAATGCAGGATAGGTTTCTGAAAAACATCGCGGTGTGGTGCGCATTGTATGGGTGTGTGTTACATTAGATTCACTAGTAGGAGTGAGAAAAACATCACGGGGTGGTGCGCATTGTATGGGTGTGTGTTACATTACATTCACTAATAGGAGTAAGAAAAACATCACGGGGTGGTGCGCATTGTATGGGTGTCTGTTACATTACATTCACTAGTAGCAGTGAGAAAAACATCACGGGGTGGTGCGCATTGTATGGTTGTGTGTTACTTTACATTCACTACTAGGAGTGAGAAAAACATCACAGGGTGGTGCGCATTGTATGGGTGTGTGTTACATTACATTCACTAGTAGGAGTGAGAAAAACATCACGGGGTGGTGCGCATTGTATGGGTGTGTGTTACATTACATTCACTAGTAGGAGTGAGAAAAACATCACGGGGTGGTGCGCATTGTATGGGTGTGTGTTACATTACATTCACTAGTAGGAGTGAAAAAACCTCACGGGGTGGTGCGCATTGTATGGGTGTGTGTTACGTTATATTCACTGGTAGGAGTGAGAAAAACATCACGGGGTGGTGCGCATTGTATGGGTGTGTGTTACGTTACATTCACTGGTAGCAGTGAAAAAAACATCACGGGGTGGTGCGCATTGTATGGGTGTGTGTTACGTTACATTCACTAGTAGGAGTGAGAAAAACATCACAGGGTGGTGCGCATTGTATGGGTGTGGGTTATGTTACATTCAGTAGTAGGTGTGAGAAAAACATAACGGGGTGGTGCGCATTGTATGGGTGTGTGTTACATTGCATTCACTAGTAGGAGTGAGAAAAACATCACGGGGTGGTGCGCATTGTATGGGTGTGTGTTACATTACATTCACTAGTAGGAGTGAGAAAAACATCACGGGGTGGTGCGCATTGTATGGGTGTGTGTTACGTTACATTCACTAGTAGCAGTGAGAAAAACATCACGGGGTGGTGTGCATTGTATGGGTGTGTCTTACATTACATTCACTAGTAGGAGTGAGAAAAACATCACGGGGTGGTGCGCATTGTATGGGTGTGTGTTACATTACATTCACTAGTAGGAGTGAGAAAAACATCACGGGGTGGTGCGCATTGTATGGGTGTGTGTTACATTACATTCACTAGTAGGAGTGAGAAAAACATCGCGCGGTGGTGCGCATTTTATGGGTGTGTGTTACATTACATTCACTAGTAGCAGTGAGAAAAACATCACGGTGTGGTGCGCATTGTATGGGTGTGTGTTACATTACATTCACTACTAGGAGTGAGAAAAACATCACGGGGTGGTGCGCATTGTATGGGTGTGTGTTACATTACATTCACTAGTAGGAGTGAGAAAAACATAACGGGGTGGTGCGCATTGTATGGGTGTGTGTTACATTGCATTCACTAGTAGGAGTGAGAAAAACACCCCGGGCCGTGCGCATTGTATGGGTGTGTGTTACATTACATTCACTAGTAGGAGTGAGAAAAACATCACGGGGTGGTGCGCATTGTATGGGTGTGTGTTACGTTACATTCACTAGTAGCAGTGAGAAAAACATCACGGGGTGGTGTGCATTGTATGGGTGTGTCTTACATTACATTCACTAGTAGGTGTGAGAAAAACATCACGGGGTGGTGCGCATTGTATGGGTGTGTGTTACATTACATTCACTAGTAGGAGTGAGAAAAACATCACGGGGTGGTGCGCATTGTATGGGTGTGTGTTACATTACATTCACTAGTAGGAGTGAGAAAAACATCACGGGGTGGTGTGCATTGTATGGGTGTGTGTTACATTAAATTCACTTGTAGGAGTGAGAAAAACATCACGGGGTGGTGCGCATTGTATGTTTGTGTGTTACATTACATTCACTAGTAGGAGTGAGAAAAACATCACGCGGTGGTGCGCATTGTATGGGTGTGTGTTTCGTTACATTCACTAGTAGGAGTGAGAAAAACATCACGGGGTGGTGCGCATTGTATGGGTGTGTGTTACGTTACATTCACTAGTAGGAGTGAGAAAAACATCACGGGGTGGTGCGCATTGTATGGGTGTGTGTTACGTTACATTCACTAGTAGGAGTGAGAAAAACATCACGGGGTGGTGCGCATTGTATGGGTGTGGGTTATGTTACATTCAGTAGTAGGAGTGAGAAAAACATAACGGGGTGGTGTGCATTGTATGGGTGTGTCTTACATTACATTCACTAGTAGGAGTGAGAAAAACATCACGGGGTGGTGCGCATTGTATGGGTGTGTGTTACATTACATTCACTAGAAGGAGTGAGATAAACATCACGGCGTGGTGCGCATTGTATGGGTGTGTGTTATGTTACATTCACTAGTAGGAGTGAGAAAAACATCACGGGGTGGTGAGCATTGTATGGGTGTGTGTTACGTTACATTCACTAGTAGGAGTGAGAAAAACATCACGGGGTGGTGCGCATTGTATGGGTGTGTGTTACGTTACATTCACTAGTAGGAGTGAGAAAAACATCACGGGGTGGTGCGCATTGTATGGGTGTGTGTTACGTTACATTCACTATTAGGAGTGAGAAAAACATCACGGGGTGGTGCGCATTGTATCGGTGTGTGTTACGTTACATTCACTAGTAGCAGTGAGAAAAACATCACGGGGTGGTGCGCATTGTATGGGTGTGTGTTACATTACATTCACTAGTAGGAGTGAGAAAAACATCACGTGGTGGTGCGCATTGTATGGCTGTGTGTTACATTACATTCACTAGTAGGAGTGAGAAAAACATCACGGGGTGGTGCGCAATTTATGGGTGTGTGTTACATTACATTCACTAGTAGGAGTGAGAAAAACATCACGGGGTGGTGCGCATTGTATGGGTGTGTGTTTCGGTACATTCACTAGTAGGAGTGAGAAAAACATCACGGGGTGGTGCGCATTGTATGGGTGTGTGTTACGTTACATTCACTAGTAGGAGTGAGAAAAACATCACAGGGTGGTGCGCATTGTATGGGTGTGTGTTACGTTACATTCACTAGTAGGAGTGAGAAAAACATCACGGGGTGGTGCGCATTGTATGGGTGTGTGTTACATTACATTCACTAGTAGGAGTGAGAAAAGCATCACGGGGTAGTGCGCATTGTATGGGTGTGTGTTACATTACATTCACTAGTACCAGTGAGAAAAACATCACGGGGTGGTGCGCATTGTATGGGTGTGTGTTACATTACATTCACTAGTAGTAGTGAGAAAAACATCACGGGGTGGTGCGCATTGTATGGGTGTGTGTTACATTACATTCACTAGTAGCAGTGAGAAAAACATCACGGGGTGGTGCGCATTGTATGGGTGTGTGTTACATTACATTCACTAGTAGGAGTGAGAAAAACATCACGGGGTGGTGCGCATTGTATGGGTGTGTGTTACATTACATTCACTAGTAGGAGTGAGAAAAACATCACGGGGTGGTGCGCATTGTATGGGTGTGTGTTACATTACATTCACTAGTAGGAGTGAGAAAAACATCACGGGGTGGTGCGCATTGTATGTTTGTCTGTTACATTACATTCACTAGTAGGAGTGAGAAAAACATCACGGGGTGGTGCGCATTGTATGGGTGTGTGTTTCGTTACATTCACTAGTAGGAGTGAGAAAAACATAACGGGGTGGTGCGCATTGTATGGGTGTGTGTTACATTACATTCACTAGTAGGAGTGAGAAAAACATCACGGGGTGGTGCGCATTGTATGGGTGTGTGTTACATTACATTCACTAGTAGGAGTGAGAAAAACATCACGGGGTGGTGTGAATCGGAGGGTCTGAATTAGGATAGGCAGTGAGTAGCAATGTAGGATAGAGAAAAGCACCGCGGGGTGGTCAGCATGGGCAGGTCAGGGAACATGCAGTGGGAATGCAGGATAGGTTTCTCAAAAACATCGCGGGGTGGTGCGCATTGTATGGGTGTGTGTTACATTAGATTCCCTAGTAGGAGTGAGAAAAACATCACGGGGTGGTGCGCATTGTATGGGTGTGTGTTACATTACATTCACTAATAGGAGTAAGAAAAACATCACGGGGTGGTGCGCATTCTATGGGTGTGTGTTACATTACATTCACTAGTAGGAGTGAGAAAAACATCACTGGGTGGTGCACATTGTATGGGTGTGTGTTACATTACATTCACTAGTAGGAGTGAGGAAAACATCACGGGGTGGTGCGCATTGTATGGGTGTGTGTTAAATTACATTCACTAGTAGCAGTGAGAAAAACATCACGGGGTGGTGCGCATTGTATGGGTGTGTGTTACATTACATTCACTAGTAGCAGTGAGAAAAACATCACGGGGTGGTGCGCATTGTATGGGTGTGTGTTACATTACATTCACTAGTAGGAGTGAGAAAAACATCACGGGGTGGTGTGAATCGGAGGGTCTGAATTAGGATAGGCAGTGAGTGGCAATGTAGGATAGAGAAAACAACCGCGGGGTGGTCAGCATGGGCAGGTCAGAGAACATGCAGTGGGAATGCAGGATAGGTTTCTGAAAAACATCGCGGGGTGGTGCGCATTGTATGGGTGTGTGTTACATTAGATTCACTAGTAGGAGTGAGAAAAACATCACGGGGTGGTGCGCATTGTATGGGTGTGTGTTACATTACATTCACTAGTAGCAGTGAGAAAAACATCACGGGGTGGTGCGCATTGTATGGGTGTGTGTTACATTACATTCACTAGTAGGAGTGAGAAAAACATCACGGGGTGGTGCGCATTGTATGGGTGTGTGTTACATTACATTCACTAGTAGGAGTGAGAAAAACATCACGGGGTGGTGCACATTGTATGGGTGTGTGTTACATTACATTCACTAGTAGGAGTGAGGAAAACATCACGGGCTGGTGCGCATTGTATGGGTGTGTGTTACATTACATTCACTAGTAGCAGTGAGAAAAACATCACGGGGTGGTGCGCATTGTATGGGTGTGTGTTACATTACATTCACTAGTAGGAGTGAGAAAAACATCCCGGGGTGGTGTGAATCGGAGGGTCTGAATTAGGATAGGCAGTGAGTGGCAATGTAGGATAGAGAAAAGCACCGCGGGGTGGTCAGCATGGGCAGGTCAGGGAACATGCAGTGGGAATGCAGGATAGGTTTCTGAAAAACATCGCGGTGTGGTGCGCATTGTATGGGTGTGTGTTACATTAGATTCACTAGTAGGAGTGAGAAAAACATCACGGGGTAGTGCGCATTGTATGGGTGTGTGTTACATTACATTCACTAATAGGAGTAAGAAAAACATCACGGGGTGGTGCGCATTGTATGGGTGTGTGTTACATTACATTCACTAGTAGGAGTGAGAAAAACATCACGGGGTGGTGCGCATTGTATGGGTGTGTGTTACATTACATTCACTAATAGGAGTGAGAAAAACATCAAGGGGTGGTGCGCATTGTATGGGTGTGTGTTACATTACATTCACTAGTAGGAGTGAGAAAAACATCACGGGGTGGTGCACATTGTATGGGTGTGTGTTACATTACATTCACTAGTAGGAGTGAGGAAAACATCACGGGGTGGTGCGCATTGTATGGGTGTGTGTTACATTACATTCACTAGTAGCAGTGAGAAAAACATCACGGGGTGGTGCGCATTGTATGGGTGTGTGTTACATTACATTCACTAGTAGCAGTGAGAAAAACATCACGGGGTGGTGCGCATTGTATGGGTGTGTGTTACATTACATTCACTAGTAGGAGTGAGAAAAACATCACGGGGTGGTGCGCATTGTATGGGTGTGTGTTACATTACATTCACTAGTAGGAGTGATAAAAACATCACGGGGTGGTGCGCATTGTATGGGTGTGTGTTACATTACATTCACTAGTAGGAGTGATAAAAACATCACGGGTTGGTGCGCATTGTATGGGTGTGTGTTACATTACATTCACTAATAGGAGTAAGAAAAACATCACGGGGTGGTGCGCATTGTATGGGTGTGTGTTACATTACATTCACTAGTAGGAGTGATAAAAACATCACGGGGTGGTGCCCATTGTATGTGTTTGTGTTACATTACATTCACTAGTAGGAGTGAGAAAAACATCACGGGGTGGTGCGCATTGTATGGGTGTGTGTTACATTACATTCACTAGTAGGAGTGAGAAAAACATCACGGGGTGGTGCGCATTGTATGGGTGTGTGTTACATTACATTCACTAGTAGGAGTGAGAAAAACATCGCGGGGTGGTGCGCATTTTATGGGTGTGTGTTACATTACATTCACTAGTAGCAGTGAGAAAAACATCACGGTGTGGTGCGCATTGTATGGGTGTGTGTTACATTACATTCACTACTAGGAGTGAGAAAAACATCACGGGGTGGTGCGCATTGTATGGGTGTGTGTTACATTACATTCACTAGTAGGAGTGAGAAAAACATAACGGGGTGGTGCGCATTGTATGGGTGTGTGTTACATTGCATTCACTAGTAGGAGTGAGAAAAATATCACGGGGTGGTGCGCATTGTATGGGTGTGTGTTACATTACATTCACTAGTAGGAGTGAGAAAAACATCACGGGGTGGTGCGCATTGTATGGGTGTGTGTTACGTTACATTCACTAGTAGCAGTGAGAAAAACATCACGGGGTGGTGTGCATTGTATGGGTGTGTCTTACATTACATTCACTAGTAGGTGTGAGAAAAACATCACGGGGTGGAGCGCATTGTATGGGTGTGTGTTACATTACATTCACTAGTAGGAGTGAGAAAAACATCACGGGGTGGTGCGCATTGTATGGGTGTGTGTTACATTACATTCACTAGTAGGAGTGAGAAAAACATCACGGGGTGGTGTGCATTGTATGGGTGTGTGTTACATTAAATTCACTTGTAGGAGTGAGAAAAACATCACGGGGTGGTGCGCATTGTATGTTTGTGTGTTACATTACATTCACTAGTAGGAGTGAGAAAAACATCACGCGGTGGTGCGCATTGTATGGGTGTGTGTTTCGTTACATTCACTAGTAGGAGTGAGAAAAACATCACGGGGTGGTGCGCATTGTATGGGTGTGTGTTACGTTACATTCACTAGTAGGAGTGAGAAAAACATCACGGGGTGGTGCGCATTGTATGGGTGTGTGTTACGTTACATTCACTAGTAGGAGTGAGAAAAACATCACGGGGTGGTGCGCATTGTATGGGTGTGGGTTATGTTACATTCAGTAGTAGGAGTGAGAAAAACATAACGGGGTGGTGTGCATTGTATGGGTGTGTCTTACATTACATTCACTAGTAGGAGTGAGAAAAACATCACGGGGTGGTGCGCATTGTATGGGTGTGTGTTACATTACATTCACTAGAAGGAGTGAGATAAACATCACGGGGTGGTGCGCATTTTATGGGTGTGTGTTATGTTACATTCACTAGTAGGAGTGAGAAAAACATCACGGGGTGGTGAGCATTGTATGGGTGTGTGTTACGTTACATTCACTAGTAGGAGTGAGAAAAACATCACGGGGTGGTGCGCATTGTATGGGTGTGTGTTACGTTACATTCACTAGTAGGAGTGAGAAAAACATCACGGGGTGGTGCGCATTGTATGGGTGTGTGTTACGTTACATTCACTATTAGGAGTGAGAAAAACATCACGGGGTGGTGCGCATTGTATCGGTGTGTGTTACGTTACATTCACTAGTAGCAGTGAGAAAAACATCACGGGGTGGTGCGCATTGTATGGGTGTGTGTTACATTACATTCACTAGTAGGAGTGAGAAAAACATCACGTGGTGGTGCGCATTGTATGGCTGTGTGTTACATTACATTCACTAGTAGGAGTGAGAAAAACATCACGGGGTGGTGCGCAATTTATGGGTGTGTGTTACATTACATTCACTAGTAGGAGTGAGAAAAACATCACGGGGTGGTGCGCATTGTATGGGTGTGTGTTACGTTACATTCACTAGTAGGAGTGAGAAAAACATCACAGGGTGGTGCGCATTGTATGGGTGTGTGTTACGTTACATTCACTAGTAGGAGTGAGAAAAACATCACGGGGTGGTGCGCATTGTATGGGTGTGTGTTACATTACATTCACTAGTAGGAGTGAGAAAAGCATCACGGGGTAGTGCGCATTGTATGGGTGTGTGTTACATTACATTCACTAGTACCAGTGAGAAAAACATCACGGGGTGGTGCGCATTGTATGGGTGTGTGTTACATTACATTCACTAGTAGTAGTGAGAAAAACATCACGGGGTGGTGCGCATTGTATGGGTGTGTGTTACATTACATTCACTAGTAGCAGTGAGAAAAACATCACGGGGTGGTGCGCATTGTATGGGTGTGTGTTACATTACATTCACTAGTAGGAGTGAGAAAAACATCACGGGGTGGTGCGCATTGTATGGGTGTGTGTTACATTACATTCACTAGTAGGAGTGAGAAAAACATCACGGGGTGGTGCGCATTGTATGGGTGTGTGTTACATTACATTCACTAGTAGGAGTGAGAAAAACATCACGGGGTGGTGCGCATTGTATGTTTGTCTGTTACATTACATTCACTAGTAGGAGTGAGAAAAACATCACGGGGTGGTGCGCATTGTATGGGTGTGTGTTTCGTTACATTCACTAGTAGGAGTGAGAAAAACATAATGGGGTGGTGCGCATTGTATGGGTGTGTGTTACATTACATTCACTAGTAGGAGTGAGAAAAACATCACGGGGTGGTGCGCATTGTATGGGTGTGTGTTACATTACATTCACTAGTAGGAGTGAGAAAAACATCACGGGGTGGTGTGAATCGGAGGGTCTGAATTAGGATAGGCAGTGAGTAGCAATGTAGGATAGAGAAAAGCACCGCGGGGTGGTCAGCATGGGCAGGTCAGGGAACATGCAGTGGGAATGCAGGATAGGTTTCTCAAAAACATCGCGGGGTGGTGCGCATTGTATGGGTGTGTGTTACATTAGATTCCCTAGTAGGAGTGAGAAAAACATCACGGGGTGGTGCGCATTGTATGGGTGTGTGTTACATTACATTCACTAATAGGAGTAAGAAAAACATCACGGGGTGGTGCGCATTCTATGGGTGTGTGTTACATTACATTCACTAGTAGGAGTGAGAAAAACATCACTGGGTGGTGCACATTGTATGGGTGTGTGTTACATTACATTCACTAGTAGGAGTGAGGAAAACATCACGGGGTGGTGCGCATTGTATGGGTGTGTGTTAAATTACATTCACTAGTAGCAGTGAGAAAAACATCACGGGGTGGTGCGCATTGTATGGGTGTGTGTTACATTACATTCACTAGTAGCAGTGAGAAAAACATCACGGGGTGGTGCGCATTGTATGGGTGTGTGTTACATTACATTCACTAGTAGGAGTGAGAAAAACCTCACGGGGTGGTGTGAATCGGAGGGTCTGAATTAGGATAGGCAGTGAGTGGCAATGTAGGATAGAGAAAACAACCGCGGGGTGGTCAGCATGGGCAGGTCAGAGAACATGCAGTGGGAATGCAGGATAGGTTTCTGAAAAACATCGCGGGGTGGTGCGCATTGTATGGGTGTGTGTTACATTAGATTCACTAGTAGGAGTGAGAAAAACATCACGGGGTGGTGCGCATTGTATGGGTGTGTGTTACATTACATTCACTAGTAGCAGTGAGAAAAACATCACGGGGTGGTGCGCATTGTATGGGTGTGTGTTACATTACATTCACTAGTAGGAGTGAGAAAAACATCACGGGGTGGTGCGCATTGTATGGGTGTGTGTTACATTACATTCACTAGTAGGAGTGAGAAAAACATCACGGGGTGGTGCACATTGGATGGGTGTGTGTTACATTACATTCACTAGTAGGAGTGAGGAAAACATCACGGGCTGGTGCGCATTGTATGGGTGTGTGTTACATTACATTCACTAGTAGCAGTGAGAAAAACATCACGGGGTGGTGCGCATTGTATGGGTGTGTGTTACATTACATTCACTAGTAGGAGTGAGAAAAACATCCCGGGGTGGTGTGAATCGGAGGGTCTGAATTAGGATAGGCAGTGAGTGGCAATGTAGGATAGAGAAAAGCACCGCGGGGTGGTCAGCATGGGCAGGTCAGGGAACATGCAGTGGTAATGCAGGATAGGTTTCTGAAAAACATCGCGGTGTGGTGCGCATTGTATGGGTGTGTGTTACATTAGATTCACTAGTAGGAGTGAGAAAAACATCACGGGGTGGTGCGCATTGTATGGGTGTGTGTTACATTACATTCACTAATAGGAGTAAGAAAAACATCACGGGGTGGTGCGCATTGTATGGGTGTGTGTTACATTACATTCACTAGTAGGAGTGAGAAAAACATCACGGGGTGGTGCGCATTGTATGGGTGTGTGTTACATTACATTCACTAATAGGAGTGAGAAAAACATCAAGGGGTGGTGCGCATTGTATGGGTGTGTGTTACATTACATTCACTAGTAGGAGTGAGAAAAACATCACGGGGTGGTGCACATTGTATGGGTGTGTGTTACATTACATTCACTAGTAGGAGTGAGGAAAACATCAAGGGGTGGTGCGCATTGTATGGGTGTGTGTTACATTGCATTCACTAGTAGGAGTGAGAAAAACATCACGGGGTGGTGCGCATTGTATGGGTGTGTGTTACGTTACATTCACTAGTAGCAGTGAGAAAAACATCACGGGGTGGTGTGCATTGTATGGGTGTGTCTTACATTACATTCACTAGTAGGAGTGAGAAAAACATCACGGGGTGGTGCGCATTGTATGGGTGTGTGTTACATTACATTCACTAGTAGGAGTGAGAAAAACATCACGGGGTGGTGCGCATTGTATGGGTGTGTGTTACATTACATTCACTAGTAGGAGTGAGAAAAACATCGCGGGGTGGTGCGCATTTTATGGGTGTGTGTTACATTACATTCACTAGTAGCAGTGAGAAAAACATCACGGTGTGGTGCGCATTGTATGGGTGTGTGTTACATTACATTCACTACTAGGAGTGAGAAAAACATCACGGGGTGGTGCGCATTGTATGGGTGTGTGTTACATTACATTCACTAGTAGGAGTGAGAAAAACATCACGGGGTGGTGCGCATTGTATGGGTGTGTGTTACGTTACATTCACTAGTAGCAGTGAGAAAAACATCACGGGGTGGTGTGCATTGTATGGGTGTGTCTTACATTACATTCACTAGTAGGTGTGAGAAAAACATCACGGGGTGGTGCGCATTGTATGGGTGTGTGTTACATTACATTCACTAATAGGAGTAAGAAAAACATCACGGGGTGGTGCGCATTGTATGGGTGTGTGTTACATTACATTCACTAGTAGGAGTGAGAAAAACATCACGGGGTGGTGCGCATTGTATGGGTGTGTGTTACATTACATTCACTAATAGGAGTGAGAAAAACATCAAGGGGTGGTGCGCATTGTATGGGTGTGTGTTACATTACATTCACTAGTAGGAGTGAGAAAAACATCACGGGGTGGTGCACATTGTATGGGTGTGTGTTACATTACATTCACTAGTAGGAGTGAGGAAAACATCACGGGGTGGTGCGCATTGTATGGGTGTGTGTTACATTGCATTCACTAGTAGGAGTGAGAAAAACATCACGGGGTGGTGCGCATTGTATGGGTGTGTGTTACGTTACATTCACTAGTAGCAGTGAGAAAAACATCACGGGGTGGTGTGCATTGTATGGGTGTGTCTTACATTACATTCACTAGTAGGAGTGAGAAAAACATCACGGGGTGGTGCGCATTGTATGGGTGTGTGTTACATTACATTCACTAGTAGGAGTGAGAAAAACATCACGGGGTGGTGCGCATTGTATGGGTGTGTGTTACATTACATTCACTAGTAGGAGTGAGAAAAACATCGCGGGGTGGTGCGCATTTTATGGGTGTGTGTTACATTACATTCACTAGTAGCAGTGAGAAAAACATCACGGTGTGGTGCGCATTGTATGGGTGTGTGTTACATTACATTCACTACTAGGAGTGAGAAAAACATCACGGGGTGGTGCGCATTGTATGGGTGTGTGTTACATTACATTCACTAGTAGGAGTGAGAAAAACATAACGGGGTGGTGCGCATTGTATGGGTGTGTGTTACATTGCATTCACTAGTAGGAGTGAGAAAAACATCACGGGGTGGTGCGCATTGTATGGGTGTGTGTTACATTACATTCACTAGTAGGAGTGAGAAAAACATCACGGGGTGGTGCGCATTGTATGGGTGTGTGTTACGTTACATTCACTAGTAGCAGTGAGAAAAACATCACGGGGTGGTGTGCATTGTATGGGTGTGTCTTACATTACATTCACTAGTAGGTGTGAGAAAAACATCACGGGGTGGTGCGCATTGTATGGGTGTGTGTTACATTACATTCACTAGTAGGAGTGAGAAAAACATCACGGGGTGGTGCGCATTGTATGGGTGTGTGTTACATTACATTCACTAGTAGGAGTGAGAAAAACATCACGGGGTGGTGTGCATTGTATGGGTGTGTGTTACATTAAATTCACTTGTAGGAGTGAGAAAAACATCACGGGGTGGTGCGCATTGTATGTTTGTGTGTTACATTACATTCACTAGTAGGAGTGAGAAAAACATCACGCGGTGGTGCGCATTGTATGGGTGTGTGTTTCGTTACATTCACTAGTAGGAGTGAGAAAAACATCACGGGGTGGTGCGCATTGTATGGGTGTGTGTTACGTTACATTCACTAGTAGGAGTGAGAAAAACATCACGGGGTGGTGCGCATTGTATGGGTGTGTGTTACGTTACATTCACTAGTAGGAGTGAGAAAAACATCACGGGGTGGTGCGCATTGTATGGGTGTGGGTTATGTTACATTCAGTAGTAGGAGTGAGAAAAACATAACGGGGTGGTGTGCATTGTATGGGTGTGTCTTACATTACATTCACTAGTAGGTGTGAGAAAAACATCACGGGGTGGTGCGCATTGTATGGGTGTGTGTTACATTACATTCACTAGAAGGAGTGAGATAAACATCACGGCGTGGTGCGCATTGTATGGGTGTGTGTTATGTTACATTCACTAGTAGGAGTGAGAAAAACATCACGGGGTGGTGAGCATTGTATGGGTGTGTGTTACGTTACATTCACTAGTAGGAGTGAGAAAAACCTCACGGGGTGGTGCGCATTGTATGGGTGTGTGTTACGTTACATTCACTAGTAGGAGTGAGAAAAACATCACGGGGTGGTGCGCATTGTATGGGTGTGTGTTACATTACATTCACTATTAGGAGTGAGAAAAACATCACGGGGTGGTGCGCATTGTATCGGTGTGTGTTACGTTACATTCACTAGTAGCAGTGAGAAAAACATCACGGGGTGGTGCGCATTGTATTGGTGTGTGTTACATTACATTCACTAGTAGGAGTGAGAAAAACATCACGTGGTGGTGCGCATTGTATGGCTGTGTGTTACATTACATTCACTAGTAGGAGTGAGAAAAACATCACGGGGTGGTGCGCAATTTATGGGTGTGTGTTACATTACATTCACTAGTAGGAGTGAGAAAAACATCACGGGGTGGTGCGCATTGTATGGGTGTGTGTTTCGGTACATTCACTAGTAGGAGTGAGAAAAACATCACGGGGTGGTGCGCATTGTATGGGTGTGTGTTACGTTACATTCACTAGTAGGAGTGAGAAAAACATCACAGGGTGGTGCGCATTGTATGGGTGTGTGTTACGTTACATTCACTAGTAGGAGTGAGAAAAACATCACGGGGTGGTGCGCATTGTATGGGTGTGTGTTACATTACATTCACTAGTAGGAGTGAGAAAAGCATCACGGGGTAGTGCGCATTGTATGGGTGTGTGTTACATTACATTCACTAGTACCAGTGAGAAAAACATCACGGGGTGGTGCGCATTGTATGGGTGTGTGTTACATTACATTCACTAGTAGTAGTGAGAAAAAAATCACGGGGTGGTGCGCATTGTATGGGTGTGTGTTACATTACATTCACTAGTAGCAGTGAGAAAAACATCACGGGGTGGTGCGCATTTTATGGGTGTGTGTTACATTACAATCACTAGTAGGAGTGAGAAAAACATCACGGGGTGGTGTGCATTGTATGGGTGTGTGTTACATTACATTCACTAGTAGGAGTGAGAAAAACATCACGGGGTGGTGCGCATTGTATGGGTGTGTGTTACATTACATTCACTAGTAGGAGTGAGAAAAACATCACGGGGTGGTGCGCATTGTATGTTTGTCTGTTACATTACATTCACTAGTAGGAGTGAGAAAAACATCACGGGGTGGTGCGCATTGTATGGGTGTGTGTTTCGTTACATTCACTAGTAGGAGTGAGAAAAACATAACGGGGTGGTGCGCATTGTATGGGTGTGTGTTACATTACATTCACTAGTAGGAGTGAGAAAAACATCACGGGGTGGTGCGCATTGTATGGGTGTGTGTTACATTACATTCACTAGTAGGAGTGAGAAAAACATCACGGGGTGGTGTGAATCGGAGGGTCTGAATTAGGATAGGCAGTGAGTAGCAATGTAGGATAGAGAAAAGCACCGCGGGGTGGTCAGCATGGGCAGGTCAGGGAACATGCAGTGGGAATGCAGGATAGGTTTCTCAAAAACATCGCGGGGTGGTGCGCATTGTATGGGTGTGTGTTACATTAGATTCCCTAGTAGGAGTGAGAAAAACATCACGGGGTGGTGCGCATTGTATGGGTGTGTGTTACATTACATTCACTAATAGGAGTAAGAAAAACATCACGGGGTGGTGCGCATTCTATGGGTGTGTGTTACATTACATTCACTAGTAGGAGTGAGAAAAACATCACTGGGTGGTGCACATTGTATGGGTGTGTGTTACATTACATTCACTAGTAGGAGTGAGGAAAACATCACGGGGTGGTGCGCATTGTATGGGTGTGTGTTAAATTACATTCACTAGTAGCAGTGAGAAAAACATCACGGGGTGGTGCGCATTGTATGGGTGTGTGTTACATTACATTCACTAGTAGCAGTGAGAAAAACATCACGGGGTGGTGCGCATTGTATGGGTGTGTGTTACATTACATTCACTAGTAGGAGTGAGAAAAACATCACGGGGTGGTGTGAATCGGAGGGTCTGAATTAGGATAGGCAGTGAGTGGCAATGTAGGATAGAGAAAACAACCGCGGGGTGGTCAGCATGGGCAGGTCAGAGAACATGCAGTGGGAATGCAGGATAGGTTTCTGAAAAACATCGCGGGGTGGTGCGCATTGTATGGGTGTGTGTTACATTAGATTCACTAGTAGGAGTGAGAAAAACATCACGGGGTGGTGCGCATTGTATGGGTGTGTGTTACATTACATTCACTAGTAGCAGTGAGAAAAACATCACGGGGTGGTGCGCATTGTATGGGTGTGTGTTACATTACATTCACTAGTAGGAGTGAGAAAAACATCACGGGGTGGTGCGCATTGTATGGGTGTGTGTTACATTACATTCACTAGTAGGAGTGAGAAAAACATCACGGGGTGGTGCACATTGGATGGGTGTGTGTTACATTACATTCACTAGTAGGAGTGAGGAAAACATCACGGGCTGGTGCGCATTGTATGGGTGTGTGTTACATTACATTCACTAGTAGCAGTGAGAAAAACATCACGGGGTGGTGCGCATTGTATGGGTGTGTGTTACATTACATTCACTAGTAGGAGTGAGAAAAACATCCCGGGGTGGTGTGAATCGGAGGGTCTGAATTAGGATAGGCAGTGAGTGGCAATGTAGGATAGAGAAAAGCACCGCGGGGTGGTCAGCATGGGCAGGTCAGGGAACATGCAGTGGTAATGCAGGATAGGTTTCTGAAAAACATCGCGGTGTGGTGCGCATTGTATGGGTGTGTGTTACATTAGATTCACTAGTAGGAGTGAGAAAAACATCACGGGGTGGTGCGCATTGTATGGGTGTGTGTTACATTACATTCACTAATAGGAGTAAGAAAAACATCACGGGGTGGTGCGCATTGTATGGGTGTGTGTTACATTACATTCACTAGTAGGAGTGAGAAAAACATCACGGGGTGGTGCGCATTGTATGGGTGTGTGTTACATTACATTCACTAATAGGAGTGAGAAAAACATCAAGGGGTGGTGCGCATTGTATGGGTGTGTGTTACATTACATTCACTAGTAGGAGTGAGAAAAACATCACGGGGTGGTGCACATTGTATGGGTGTGTGTTACATTACATTCACTAGTAGGAGTGAGGAAAACATCACGGGGTGGTGCGCATTGTATGGGTGTGTGTTACATTGCATTCACTAGTAGGAGTGAGAAAAACATCACGGGGTGGTGCGCATTGAATGGGTGTGTGTTACGTTACATTCACTAGTAGCAGTGAGAAAAACATCACGGGGTGGTGTGCATTGTATGGGTGTGTCTTACATTACATTCACTAGTAGGAGTGAGAAAAACATCACGGGGTGGTGCGCATTGTATGGGTGTGTGTTACATTACATTCACTAGTAGGAGTGAGAAAAACATCACGGGGTGGTGCGCATTGTATGGGTGTGTGTTACATTACATTCACTAGTAGGAGTGAGAAAAACATCGCGGGGTGGTGCGCATTTTATGGGTGTGTGTTACATTACATTCACTAGTAGCAGTGAGAAAAACATCACGGTGTGGTGCGCATTGTATGGGTGTGTGTTACATTACATTCACTACTAGGAGTGAGAAAAACATCACGGGGTGGTTCGCATTGTATGGGTGTGTGTTACATTACATTCACTAGTAGGAGTGAGAAAAACATCACGGGGTGGTGCGCATTGTATGGGTGTGTGTTACGTTACATTCACTAGTAGCAGTGAGAAAAACATCACGGGGTGGTGTGCATTGTATGGGTGTGTCTTACATTACATTCACTAGTAGGTGTGAGAAAAACATCACGGGGTGGTGCGCATTGTATGGGTGTGTGTTACATTACATTCACTAATAGGAGTAAGAAAAACATCACGGGGTGGTGCGCATTGTATGGGTGTGTGTTACATTACATTCACTAGTAGGAGTGAGAAAAACATCACGGGGTGGTGCGCATTGTATGGGTGTGTGTTACATTACATTCACTAATAGGAGTGAGAAAAACATCAAGGGGTGGTGCGCATTGTATGGGTGTGTGTTACATTACATTCACTAGTAGGAGTGAGAAAAACATCACGGGGTGGTGCACATTGTATGGGTGTGTGTTACATTACATTCACTAGTAGGAGTGAGGAAAACATCACGGGGTGGTGCGCATTGTATGGGTGTGTGTTACATTGCATTCACTAGTAGGAGTGAGAAAAACATCACGGGGTGGTGCGCATTGTATGGGTGTGTGTTACGTTACATTCACTAGTAGCAGTGAGAAAAACATCACGGGGTGGTGTGCATTGTATGGGTGTGTCTTACATTACATTCACTAGTAGGAGTGAGAAAAACATCACGGGGTGGTGCGCATTGTATGGGTGTGTGTTACATTACATTCACTAGTAGGAGTGAGAAAAACATCACGGGGTGGTGCGCATTGTATGGGTGTGTGTTACATTACATTCACTAGTAGGAGTGAGAAAAACATCGCGGGGTGGTGCGCATTTTATGGGTGTGTGTTACATTACATTCACTAGTAGCAGTGAGAAAAACATCACGGTGTGGTGCGCATTGTATGGGTGTGTGTTACATTACATTCACTACTAGGAGTGAGAAAAACATCACGGGGTGGTGCGCATTGTATGGGTGTGTGTTACATTACATTCACTAGTAGGAGTGAGAAAAACATAACGGGGTGGTGCGCATTGTATGGGTGTGTGTTACATTGCATTCACTAGTAGGAGTGAGAAAAACATCACGGGGTGGTGCGCATTGTATGGGTGTGTGTTACATTACATTCACTAGTAGGAGTGAGAAAAACATCACGGGGTGCTGCGCATTGTATGGGTGTGTGTTACGTTACATTCACTAGTAGCAGTGAGAAAAACATCACGGGGTGGTGTGCATTGTATGGGTGTGTCTTACATTACATTCACTAGTAGGTGTGAGAAAAACATCACGGGGTGGTGCGCATTGTATGGGTGTGTGTTACATTACATTCACTAGTAGGAGTGAGAAAAACATCACGGGGTGGTGCGCATTGTATGGGTGTGTGTTACATTACATTCACTAGTAGGAGTGAGAAAAACATCACGGGGTGGTGTGCATTGTATGGGTGTGTGTTACATTAAATTCACTTGTAGGAGTGAGAAAAACATCACGGGGTGGTGCGCATTGTATGTTTGTGTGTTACATTACATTCACTAGTAGGAGTGAGAAAAACATCACGCGGTGGTGCGCATTGTATGGGTGTGTGTTTCGTTACATTCACTAGTAGGAGTGAGAAAAACATCACGGGGTGGTGCGCATTGTATGGGTGTGTGTTACGTTACATTCACTAGTAGGAGTGAGAAAAACATCACGGGGTGGTGCGCATTGTATGGGTGTGTGTTACGTTACATTCACTAGTAGGAGTGAGAAAAACATCACGGGGTGGTGCGCATTGTATGGGTGTGGGTTATGTTACATTCAGTAGTAGGAGTGAGAAAAACATAACGGGGTGGTGTGCATTGTATGGGTGTGTCTTACATTACATTCACTAGTAGGTGTGAGAAAAACATCACGGGGTGGTGCGCATTGTATGGGTGTGTGTTACATTACATTCACTAGAAGGAGTGAGATAAACATCACGGCGTGGTGCGCATTGTATGGGTGTGTGTTATGTTACATTCACTAGTAGGAGTGAGAAAAACATCACGGGGTGGTGAGCATTGTATGGGTGTGTGTTACGTTACATTCACTAGTAGGAGTGAGAAAAACCTCACGGGGTGGTGCGCATTGTATGGGTGTGTGTTACGTTACATTCACTAGTAGGAGTGAGAAAAACATCACGGGGTGGTGCGCATTGTATGGGTGTGTGTTACGTTACATTCACTATTAGGAGTGAGAAAAACATCACGGGGTGGTGCGCATTGTATCGGTGTGTGTTACGTTACATTCACTAGTAGCAGTGAGAAAAACATCACGGGGTGGTGCGCATTGTATTGGTGTGTGTTACATTACATTCACTAGTAGGAGTGAGAAAAACATCACGTGGTGGTGCGCATTGTATGGCTGTGTGTTACATTACATTCACTAGTAGGAGTGAGAAAAACATCACGGGGTGGTGCGCAATTTATGGGTGTGTGTTACATTACATTCACTAGTAGGAGTGAGAAAAACATCACGGGGTGGTGCGCATTGTATGGGTGTGTGTTTCGGTACATTCACTAGTAGGAGTGAGAAAAACATCACGGGGTGGTGCGCATTGTATGGGTGTGTGTTACGTTACATTCACTAGTAGGAGTGAGAAAAACATCACAGGGTGGTGCGCATTGTATGGGTGTGTGTTACGTTACATTCACTAGTAGGAGTGAGAAAAACATCACGGGGTGGTGCGCATTGTATGGGTGTGTGTTACATTACATTCACTAGTAGGAGTGAGAAAAGCATCACGGGGTAGTGCGCATTGTATGGGTGTGTGTTACATTACATTCACTAGTACCAGTGAGAAAAACATCACGGGGTGGTGCGCATTGTATGGGTGTGTGTTACATTACATTCACTAGTAGTAGTGAGAAAAACATCACGGGGTGGTGCGCATTGTATGGGTGTGTGTTACATTACATTCACTAGTAGCAGTGAGAAAAACATCACGGGGTGGTGCGCATTTTATGGGTGTGTGTTACATTACAATCACTAGTAGGAGTGAGAAAAACATCACGGGGTGGTGTGCATTGTATGGGTGTGTGTTACATTACATTCACTAGTAGGAGTGAGAAAAACATCACGGGGTGGTGCGCATTGTATGGGTGTGTGTTACATTACATTCACTAGTAGGAGTGAGAAAAACATCACGGGGTGGTGCGCATTGTATGTTTGTCTGTTACATTACATTCACTAGTAGGAGTGAGAAAAACATCACGGGGTGGTGCGCATTGTATGGGTGTGTGTTTCGTTACATTCACTAGTAGGAGTGAGAAAAACATAACGGGGTGGTGCGCATTGTATGGGTGTGTGTTACATTACATTCACTAGTAGGAGTGAGAAAAACATCACGGGGTGGTGCGCATTGTATGGGTGTGTGTTACATTACATTCACTAGTAGGAGTGAGAAAAACATCACGGGGTGGTGTGAATCGGAGGGTCTGAATTAGGATAGGCAGTGAGTAGCAATGTAGGATAGAGAAAAGCACCGCGGGGTGGTCAGCATGGGCAGGTCAGGGAACATGCAGTGGGAATGCAGGATAGGTTTCTCAAAAACATCGCGGGGTGGTGCGCATTGTATGGGTGTGTGTTACATTAGATTCCCTAGTAGGAGTGAGAAAAACATCACGGGGTGGTGCGCATTGTATGGGTGTGTGTTACATTACATTCACTAATAGGAGTAAGAAAAACATCACGGGGTGGTGCGCATTCTATGGGTGTGTGTTACATTACATTCACTAGTAGGAGTGAGAAAAACATCACTGGGTGGTGCACATTGTATGGGTGTGTGTTACATTACATTCACTAGTAGGAGTGAGGAAAACATCACGGGGTGGTGCGCATTGTATGGGTGTGTGTTAAATTACATTCACTAGTAGCAGTGAGAAAAACATCACGGGGTGGTGCGCATTGTATGGGTGTGTGTTACATTACATTCACTAGTAGCAGTGAGAAAAACATCACGGGGTGGTGCGCATTGTATGGGTGTGTGTTACATTACATTCACTAGTAGGAGTGAGAAAAACATCACGGGGTGGTGTGAATCGGAGGGTCTGAATTAGGATAGGCAGTGAGTGGCAATGTAGGATAGAGAAAACAACCGCGGGGTGGTCAGCATGGGCAGGTCAGAGAACATGCAGTGGGAATGCAGGATAGGTTTCTGAAAAACATCGCGGGGTGGTGCGCATTGTATGGGTGTGTGTTACATTAGATTCACTAGTAGGAGTGAGAAAAACATCACGGGGTGGTGCGCATTGTATGGGTGTGTGTTACATTACATTCACTAGTAGCAGTGAGAAAAACATCACGGGGTGGTGCGCATTGTATGGGTGTGTGTTACATTACATTCACTAGTAGGAGTGAGAAAAACATCACGGGGTGGTGCGCATTGTATGGGTGTGTGTTACATTACATTCACTAGTAGGAGTGAGAAAAACATCACGGGGTGGTGCACATTGTATGGGTGTGTGTTACATTACATTCACTAGTAGGAGTGAGGAAAACATCACGGGCTGGTGCGCATTGTATGGGTGTGTGTTACATTACATTCACTAGTAGCAGTGAGAAAAACATCACGGGGTGGTGCGCATTGTATGGGTGTGTGTTACATTACATTCACTAGTAGGAGTGAGAAAAACATCCCGGGGTGGTGTGAATCGGAGGGTCTGAATTAGGATAGGCAGTGAGTGGCAATGTAGGATAGAGAAAAGCACCGCGGGGTGGTCAGCATGGGCAGGTCAGGGAACATGCAGTGGGAATGCAGGATAGGTTTCTGAAAAACATCGCGGTGTGGTGCGCATTGTATGGGTGTGTGTTACATTAGATTCACTAGTAGGAGTGAGAAAAACATCACGGGGTGGTGCGCATTGTATGGGTGTGTGTTACATTACATTCACTAATAGGAGTAAGAAAAACATCACGGGGTGGTGCGCATTCTATGGGTGTGTGTTACATTACATTCACTAGTAGGAGTGAGAAAAACATCACGGGGTGGTGCGCATTGTATGGGTGTGTGTTACATTACATTCACTAATAGGAGTGAGAAAAACATCAAGGGGTGGTGCGCATTGTATGGGTGTGTGTTACATTACATTCACTAGTAGGAGTGAGAAAAACATCACGGGGTGGTGCACATTGTATGGGTGTGTGTTACATTACATTCACTAGTAGGAGTGAGGAAAACATCACGGGGTGGTGCGCATTGTATGGGTGTGTGTTACATTACATTCACTAGTAGCAGTGAGAAAAACATCACGGGGTGGTGCGCATTGTATGGGTGTGTGTTACATTACATTCACTAGTAGCAGTGAGAAAAACATCACGGGGTGGTGCGCATTGTATGGGTGTGTGTTACATTACATTCACTAGTAGGAGTGAGAAAAACATCACGGGGTGGTGCGCATTGTATGGGTGTGTGTTACATTACATTCACTAGTAGGAGTGAGAAAAACATCACGGGGTGGTGCGCATTGTATGGGTGTGTGTTACATTACATTCACTAGTAGGAGTGATAAAAACATCACGGGTTGGTGCGCATTGTATGGGTGTGTGTTACATTACATTCACTAATAGGAGTAAGAAAAACATCACGGGTTGGTGCGCATTGTATGGGTGTGTGTTACATTACATTCACTAGTAGGAGTGATAAAAACATCACGGGGTGGTGCCCATTGTATGGGTGTGTGTTACATTACATTCACTAGTAGGAGTGATAAAAACATCACGGGGTGGTGCGCATTGTATGGGTGTGTGTTACATTACATTCACTAGTAGGAGTGAGAAAAACATCACGGGGTGGTGCGCATTGTATGGGTGTGTGTTACATTACATTCACTAGTAGGAGTGAGAAAAACATCGCGGGGTGGTGCGCATTGTATGGGTGTGTGTTACATTACATTCACTAGTAGGAGTGAGAAAAACATCACGGTGTGGTGCGCATTGTATGGGTGTGTGTTACATTACATTCACTACTAGGAGTGAGAAAAACATCACGGGGTGGTGCGCATTGTATGGGTGTGTGTTACATTACATTCACTACTAGGAGTGAGAAAAACATAACGGGGTGGTGCGCATTGTATGGGTGTGTGTTACATTGCATTCACTAGTAGGAGTGAGAAAAACATCACGGGGTGGTGCGCATTGTATGGGTGTGTGTTACATTACATTCACTAGTAGGAGTGAGAAAAACATCACGGGGTGGTGCGCATTGTATGGGTGTGTGTTACGTTACATTCACTAGTAGCAGTGAGAAAAACATCACGGGGTGGTGTGCATTGTATGGGTGTGTCTTACATTACATTCACTAGTAGGTGTGAGAAAAACATCACGGGGTGGTGCGCATTGTATGGGTGTGTGTTACATTACATTCACTAGTAGGAGTGAGAAAAACATCACGGGGTGGTGCGCATTGTATGGGTGTGTGTTACATTACATTCACTAGTAGGAGTGAGAAAAACATCACGGGGTGGTGTGCATTGTATGGGTGTGTGTTACATTAAATTCACTTGTAGGAGTGAGAAAAACATCACGGGGTGGTGCGCATTGTATGTTTGTGTGTTACATTACATTCACTAGTAGGAGTGAGAAAAACATCACGCGGTGGTGCGCATTGTATGGGTGTGTGTTTCGTTACATTCACTAGTAGGAGTGAGAAAAACATCACGGGGTGGTGCGCATTGTATGGGTGTGTGTTACGTTACATTCACTAGTAGGAGTGAGAAAAACATCACGGGGTGGTGCGCATTGTATGGGTGTGTGTTACGTTACATTCACTAGTAGGAGTGAGAAAAACATCACGGGGTGGTGCGCATTGTATGGGTGTGGGTTATGTTACATTCAGTAGTAGGAGTGAGAAAAACATAACGGGGTGGTGTGCATTGTATGGGTGTGTCTTACATTACATTCACTAGTAGGAGTGAGAAAAACATCACGGGGTGCTGCGCATTGTATGGGTGTGTGTTACATTACATTCACTAGAAGGAGTGAGATAAACATCACGGCGTGGTGCGCATTGTATGGGTGTGTGTTATGTTACATTCACTAGTAGGAGTGAGAAAAACATCACGGGGTGGTGAGCATTGTATGGGTGTGTGTTACGTTACATTCACTAGTAGGAGTGAGAAAAACATCACGGGGTGGTGCGCATTGTATGGGTGTGTGTTACGTTACATTCACTAGTAGGAGTGAGAAAAACATCACGGGGTGGTGCGCATTGTATGGGTGTGTGTTACGTTACATTCACTATTAGGAGTGAGAAAAACATCACGGGGTGGTGCGCATTGTATCGGTGTGTGTTACGTTACATTCACTAGTAGCAGTGAGAAAAACATCACGGGGTGGTGCGCATTGTATTGGTGTGTGTTACATTACATTCACTAGTAGGAGTGAGAAAAACATCACGTGGTGGTGCGCATTGTATGGCTGTGTGTTACATTACATTCACTAGTAGGAGTGAGAAAAACATCACGGGGTGGTGCGCAATTTATGGGTGTGTGTTACATTACATTCACTAGTAGGAGTGAGAAAAACATCACGGGGTGGTGCGCATTGTATGGGTGTGTGTTTCGGTACATTCACTAGTAGGAGTGAGAAAAACATCACGGGGTGGTGCGCATTGTATGGGTGTGTGTTACGTTACATTCACTAGTAGGAGTGAGAAAAACATCACAGGGTGGTGCGCATTGTATGGGTGTGTGTTACGTTACATTCACTAGTAGGAGTGAGAAAAACATCACGGGGTGGTGCGCATTGTATGGGTGTGTGTTACATTACATTCACTAGTAGGAGTGAGAAAAGCATCACGGGGTAGTGCGCATTGTATGGGTGTGTGTTACATTACATTCACTAGTACCAGTGAGAAAAACATCACGGGGTGGTGCGCATTGTATGGGTGTGTGTTACATTACATTCACTAGTAGTAGTGAGAAAAACATCACGGGGTGGTGCGCATTGTATGGGTGTGTGTTACATTACATTCACTAGTAGCAGTGAGAAAAACATCACGGGGTGGTGCGCATTTTATGGGTGTGTGTTACATTACAATCACTAGTAGGAGTGAGAAAAACATCACGGGGTGGTGTGCATTGTATGGGTGTGTGTTACATTACATTCACTAGTAGGAGTGAGAAAAACATCACGGGGTGGTGCGCATTGTATGGGTGTGTGTTACATTACATTCACTAGTAGGAGTGAGAAAAACATCACGGGGTGGTGCGCATTGTATGTTTGTCTGTTACATTACATTCACTAGTAGGAGTGAGAAAAACATCACGGGGTGGTGCGCATTGTATGGGTGTGTGTTTCGTTACATTCACTAGTAGGAGTGAGAAAAACATAACGGGGTGGTGCGCATTGTATGGGTGTGTGTTACATTACATTCACTAGTAGGAGTGAGAAAAACATCACGGGGTGGTGCGCATTGTATGGGTGTGTGTTACATTACATTCACTAGTAGGAGTGAGAAAAACATCACGGGGTGGTGTGAATCGGAGGGTCTGAATTAGGATAGGCAGTGAGTAGCAATGTAGGATAGAGAAAAGCACCGCGGGGTGGTCAGCATGGGCAGGTCAGGGAACATGCAGTGGGAATGCAGGATAGGTTTCTCAAAAACATCGCGGGGTGGTGCGCATTGTATGGGTGTGTGTTACATTAGATTCCCTAGTAGGAGTGAGAAAAACATCACGGGGTGGTGCGCATTGTATGGGTGTGTGTTACATTACATTCACTAATAGGAGTAAGAAAAACATCACGGGGTGGTGCGCATTCTATGGGTGTGTGTTACATTACATTCACTAGTAGGAGTGAGAAAAACATCACTGGGTGGTGCACATTGTATGGGTGTGTGTTACATTACATTCACTAGTAGGAGTGAGGAAAACATCACGGGGTGGTGCGCATTGTATGGGTGTGTGTTAAATTACATTCACTAGTAGCAGTGAGAAAAACATCACGGGGTGGTGCGCATTGTATGGGTGTGTGTTACATTACATTCACTAGTAGCAGTGAGAAAAACATCACGGGGTGGTGCGCATTGTATGGGTGTGTGTTACATTACATTCACTAGTAGGAGTGAGAAAAACATCACGGGGTGGTGTGAATCGGAGGGTCTGAATTAGGATAGGCAGTGAGTGGCAATGTAGGATAGAGAAAACAACCGCGGGGTGGTCAGCATGGGCAGGTCAGAGAACATGCAGTGGGAATGCAGGATAGGTTTCTGAAAAACATCGCGGGGTGGTGCGCATTGTATGGGTGTGTGTTACATTAGATTCACTAGTAGGAGTGAGAAAAACATCACGGGGTGGTGCGCATTGTATGGGTGTGTGTTACATTACATTCACTAGTAGCAGTGAGAAAAACATCACGGGGTGGTGCGCATTGTATGGGTGTGTGTTACATTACATTCACTAGTAGGAGTGAGAAAAACATCACGGGGTGGTGCGCATTGTATGGGTGTGTGTTACATTACATTCACTAGTAGGAGTGAGAAAAACATCACGGGGTGGTGCACATTGTATGGGTGTGTGTTACATTACATTCACTAGTAGGAGTGAGGAAAACATCACGGGCTGGTGCGCATTGTATGGGTGTGTGTTACATTACATTCACTAGTAGCAGTGAGAAAAACATCACGGGGTGGTGCGCATTGTATGGGTGTGTGTTACATTACATTCACTAGTAGGAGTGAGAAAAACATCCCGGGGTGGTGTGAATCGGAGGGTCTGAATTAGGATAGGCAGTGAGTGGCAATGTAGGATAGAGAAAAGCACCGCGGGGTGGTCAGCATGGGCAGGTCAGGGAACATGCAGTTGGAAAGGAGGATAGGTTTCTGAAAAACATCGCGGTGTGGTGCGCATTGTATGGGTGTGTGTTACATTAGATTCACTAGTAGGAGTGAGAAAAACATCACGGGGTGGTGCGCATTGTATGGGTGTGTGTTACATTACATTCACTAATAGGAGTAAGAAAAACATCACGGGGTGGTGCGCATTGTATGGGTGTGTGTTACATTACATTCACTAGTAGGAGTGAGAAAAACATCACGGGGTGGTGCGCATTGTATGGGTGTGTGTTACATTACATTCACTAATAGGAGTGAGAAAAACATCAAGGGGTGGTGCGCATTGTATGGGTGTGTGTTACATTACATTCACTAGTAGGAGTGAGAAAAACATCACGGGGTGGTGCACATTGTATGGGTGTGTGTTACATTACATTCACTAGTAGGAGTGAGGAAAACATCACGGGGTGGTGCGCATTGTATGGGTGTGTGTTACATTACATTCACTAGTAGCAGTGAGAAAAACATCACGGGGTGGTGCGCATTGTATGGGTGTGTGTTACATTACATTCACTAGTAGCAGTGAGAAAAACATCACGGGGTGGTGCGCATTGTATGGGTGTGTGTTACATTACATTCACTAGTAGGAGTGAGAAAAACATCACGGGGTGGTGCGCATTGTATGGGTGTGTGTTACATTACATTCACTAGTAGGAGTGAGAAAAACATCACGGGGTGGTGCGCATTGTATGGGTGTGTGTTACATTACATTCACTAGTAGGAGTGATAAAAACATCACGGGTTGGTGCGCATTGTATGGGTGTGTGTTACATTACATTCACTAATAGGAGTAAGAAAAACATCACGGGTTGGTGCGCATTGTATGGGTGTGTGTTACATTACATTCACTAGTAGGAGTGATAAAAACATCACGGGGTGGTTCCCATTGTATGGGTGTGTGTTACATTGCATTCACTAGTAGGAGTGATAAAAACATCACGGGGTGGTGCGCATTGTATGGGTGTGTGTTACATTACATTCACTAGTAGGAGTGAGAAAAACATCACGGGGTGGTGCGCATTGTATGGGTGTGTGTTACATTACATTCAATAGTAGGAGTGAGAAAAACATCGCGGGGTGGTGCGCATTGTATGGGTGTGTGTTACATTACATTCACTAGTAGGAGTGAGAAAAACATCACGGTGTGGTGCGCATTGTATGGGTGTGTGTTACATTACATTCACTACTAGGAGTGAGAAAAACATCACGGGGTGGTGCGCATTGTATGGGTGTGTGTTACATTACATTCACTACTAGGAGTGAGAAAAACATAACGGGGTGGTGCGCATTGTATGGGTGTGTGTTACATTGCATTCACTAGTAGGAGTGAGAAAAACATCACGGGGTGGTGCGCATTGTATGGGTGTGTGTTACATTACATTCACTAGTAGGAGTGAGAAAAACATCACGGGGTGGTGCGCATTGTATGGGTGTGTGTTACGTTACATTCACTAGTAGGAGTGAGAAAAACATCACGGGGTGGTGCGCATTGTATGGGTGTGTGTTACGTTACATTCACTAGTAGCAGTGAGAAAAACATCACGGGGTGGTGTGCATTGTATGGGTGTGTCTTACATTACATTCACTAGTAGGTGTGAGAAAAACATCACGGGGTGGTGCGCATTGTATGGGTGTGTGTTACATTACATTCACTAGTAGGAGTGAGAAAAACATCACGGGGTGGTGCGCATTGTATGGGTGTGTGTTACATTACATTCACTAGTAGGAGTGAGAAAAACATCACGGGGTGGTGTGCATTGTATGGGTGTGTGTTACATTAAATTCACTTGTAGGAGTGAGAAAAACATCACGGGGTGGTGCGCATTGTATGTTTGTGTGTTACATTACATTCACTAGTAGGAGTGAGAAAAACATCACGCGGTGGTGCGCATTGTATGGGTGTGTGTTTCGTTACATTCACTAGTAGGAGTGAGAAAAACATCACGGGGTGGTGCGCATTGTATGGGTGTGTGTTACGTTACATTCACTAGTAGGAGTGAGAAAAACATCACGGGGTGGTGCGCATTGTATGGGTGTGTGTTACGTTACATTCACTAGTAGGAGTGAGAAAAACATCACGGGGTGGTGCGCATTGTATGGGTGTGGGTTATGTTACATTCAGTAGTAGGAGTGAGAAAAACATAACGGGGTGGTGTGCATTGTATGGGTGTGTCTTACATTACATTCACTAGTAGGAGTGAGAAAAACATCACGGGGTGGTGCGCATTGTATGGGTGTGTGTTACATTACATTCACTAGAAGGAGTGAGATAAACATCACGGGGTGGTGCGCATTGTATGGGTGTGTGTTATGTTACATTCACTAGTAGGAGTGAGAAAAACATCACGGGGTGGTGAGCATTGTATGGGTGTGTGTTACGTTACATTCACTAGTAGGAGTGAGAAAAACATCACGGGGTGGTGCGCATTGTATGGGTGTGTGTTACGTTACATTCACTAGTAGGAGTGAGAAAAACATCACGGGGTGGTGCGCATTGTATGGGTGTGTGTTACGTTACATTCACTATTAGGAGTGAGAAAAACATCACGGGGTGGTGCGCATTGTATCGGTGTGTGTTACGTTACATTCACTAGTAGCAGTGAGAAAAACATCACGGGGTGGTGCGCATTGTATGGGTGTGTGTTACATTACATTCACTAGTAGGAGTGAGAAAAACATCACGTGGTGGTGCGCATTGTATGGCTGTGTGTTACATTACATTCACTAGTAGGAGTGAGAAAAACATCACGGGGTGGTGCGCAATTTATGGGTGTGTGTTACATTACATTCACTAGTAGGAGTGAGAAAAACATCACGGGGTGGTGCGCATTGTATGGGTGTGTGTTACGTTACATTCACTAGTAGGAGTGAGAAAAACATCACAGGGTGGTGCGCATTGTATGGGTGTGTGTTACGTTACATTCACTAGTAGGAGTGAGAAAAACATCACGGGGTGGTGCGCATTGTATGGGTGTGTGTTACATTACATTCACTAGTAGGAGTGAGAAAAGCATCACGGGGTAGTGCGCATTGTATGGGTGTGTGTTACATTACATTCACTAGTACCAGTGAGAAAAACATCACGGGGTGGTGCGCATTGTATGGGTGTGTGTTACATTACATTCACTAGTAGTAGTGAGAAAAACATCACGGGGTGGTGCGCATTGTATGGGTGTGTGTTACATTACATTCACTAGTAGCAGTGAGAAAAACATCACGGGGTGGTGCGCATTGTATGGGTGTGTGTTACATTACATTCACTAGTAGGAGTGAGAAAAACATCACGGGGTGGTGCGCATTGTATGGGTGTGTGTTACATTACATTCACTAGTAGGAGTGAGAAAAACATCACGGGGTGGTGCGCATTGTATGGGTGTGTGTTACATTACATTCACTAGTAGGAGTGAGAAAAACATCACGGGGTGGTGCGCATTGTATGTTTGTCTGTTACATTACATTCACTAGTAGGAGTGAGAAAAACATCACGGGGTGGTGCGCATTGTATGGGTGTGTGTTTCGTTACATTCACTAGTAGGAGTGAGAAAAACATAACGGGGTGGTGCGCATTGTATGGGTGTGTGTTACATTACATTCACTAGTAGGAGTGAGAAAAACATCACGGGGTGGTGCGCATTGTATGGGTGTGTGTTACATTACATTCACTAGTAGGAGTGAGAAAAACATCACGGGGTGGTGTGAATCGGAGGGTCTGAATTAGGATAGGCAGTGAGTAGCAATGTAGGATAGAGAAAAGCACCGCGGGGTGGTCAGCATGGGCAGGTCAGGGAACATGCAGTGGGAATGCAGGATAGGTTTCTCAAAAACATCGCGGGGTGGTGCGCATTGTATGGGTGTGTGTTACATTAGATTCCCTAGTAGGAGTGAGAAAAACATCACGGGGTGGTGCGCATTGTATGGGTGTGTGTTACATTACATTCACTAATAGGAGTAAGAAAATCATCACGGGGTGGTGCGCATTCTATGGGTGTGTGTTACATTACATTCACTAGTAGGAGTGAGAAAAACATCACTGGGTGGTGCACATTGTATGGGTGTGTGTTACATTACATTCACTAGTAGGAGTGAGGAAAACATCACGGGGTGGTGCGCATTGTATGGGTGTGTGTTAAATTACATTCACTAGTAGCAGTGAGAAAAACATCACGGGGTGGTGCGCATTGTATGGGTGTGTGTTACATTACATTCACTAGTAGCAGTGAGAAAAACATCACGGGGTGGTGCGCATTGTATGGGTGTGTGTTACATTACATTCACTAGTAGGAGTGAGAAAAACATCACGGGGTGGTGTGAATCGGAGGGTCTGAATTAGGATAGGCAGTGAGTGGCAATGTAGGATAGAGAAAACAACCGCGGGGTGGTCAGCATGGGCAGGTCAGAGAACATGCAGTGGGAATGCAGGATAGGTTTCTGAAAAACATCGCGGGGTGGTGCGCATTGTATGGGTGTGTGTTACATTAGATTCACTAGTAGGAGTGAGAAAAACATCACGGGGTGGTGCGCATTGTATGGGTGTGTGTTACATTACATTCACTAGTAGGAGTGAGAAAAACATCACGGGGTGGTGCGCATTGTATGGGTGTGTGTTACATTACATTCACTAGTAGGAGTGAGAAAAACATCACGGGGTGGTGCACATTGTATGGGTGTGTGTTACATTACATTCACTAGTAGGAGTGAGGAAAACATCACGGGCTGGTGCGCATTGTATGGGTGTGTGTTACATTACATTCACTAGTAGCAGTGAGAAAAACATCACGGGGTGGTGCGCATTGTATGGGTGTGTGTTACATTACATTCACTAGTAGGAGTGAGAAAAACATCCCGGGGTGGTGTGAATCGGAGGGTCTGAATTAGGATAGGCAGTGAGTGGCAATGTAGGATAGAGAAAAGCACCGCGGGGTGGTCAGCATGGGCAGGTCAGGGAACATGCAGTGGGAATGCAGGATAGGTTTCTGAAAAACATCGCGGTGTGGTGCGCATTGTATGGGTGTGTGTTACATTAGATTCACTAGTAGGAGTGAGAAAAACATCACGGGGTGGTGCGCATTGTATGGGTGTGTGTTACATTACATTCACTAATAGGAGTAAGAAAAACATCACGGGGTGGTGCGCATTGTATGGGTGTGTGTTACATTACATTCACTAGTAGGAGTGAGAAAAACATCACGGGGTGGTGCGCATTGTATGGGTGTGTGTTACATTACATTCACTAATAGGAGTGAGAAAAACATCAAGGGGTGGTGCGCATTGTATGGGTGTGTGTTACATTACATTCACTAGTAGGAGTGAGAAAAACATCACGGGGTGGTGCACATTGTATGGGTGTGTGTTACATTACATTCACTAGTAGGAGTGAGGAAAACATCACGGGGTGGTGCGCATTGTATGGGTGTGTGTTACATTACATTCACTAGTAGCAGTGAGAAAAACATCACGGTGTGGTGCGCATTGTATGGGTGTGTGTTACATTACATTCACTAGTAGCAGTGAGAAAAACATCACGGGGTGGTGCGCATTGTATGGGTGTGTGTTACATTACATTCACTAGTAGGAGTGAGAAAAACATCACGGGGTGGTGCGCATTGTATGGGTGTGTGTTACATTACATTCACTAGTAGGAGTGATAAAAACATCACGGGGTGGTGCGCATTGTATGGGTGTGTGTTACATTACATTCACTAGTAGGAGTGATAAAAACATCACGGGTTGGTGCGCATTGTATGGGTGTGTGTTACATTACATTCACTAATAGGAGTAAGAAAAACATCACGGGGTGGTGCGCATTGTATGGGTGTGTGTTACATTACATTCACTAGTAGGAGTGATAAAAACATCACGGGGTGGTGCCCATTGTATGGGTTTGTGTTACATTACATTCACTAGTAGGAGTGATAAAAACATCACGGGGTGGTGCGCATTGTATGGGTGTGTGTTACATTACATTCACTAGTAGGAGTGAGAAAAACATCACGGGGTGGTGCGCATTGTATGGGTGTGTGTTACATTACATTCACTAGTAGGAGTGATAAAAACATCACGGGGTGGTGCGCATTGTATGGGTGTGTGTTACATTACATTCACTAATAGGAGTAAGAAAAACATCACGGGGTGGTGCGAATTGTATGGGTGTGTGTTACATTACATTCACTAGTAGGAGTGAGAAAAACATCACGGGGTGGTGCGCATTGTATGGGTGTGTGTTACATTACATTCACTAATAGGAGTGAGAAAAACATCGCGGGGTGGTGCGCATTGTATGGGTGTGTGTTACATTACATTCACTTGTAGGAGTGAGAAAAACATCACGGTGTGGTGCGCATTGTATGGGTGTGTGTTACATTACATTCACTAGTAGGAGTGAGGAAAACATCACGGGGTGGTGCGCATTGTATGGGTGTGTGTTACATTACATTCACTAGTAGCAGTGAGAAAAACATCACGGGGTGGTGCGCATTGTATGGGTGTGTGTTACATTACATTCACTAGTAGGAGTGATAAAAACATCACGGGGTGGTGCGCATTGTATGGGTGTGTGTTACATTGCATTCACTAGTAGGAGTGATAAAAACATCACGGGGTGCTGCGCATTGTATGGGTGTGTGTTACATTACATTCACTAGTAGGAGTGAGAAAAACATCACGGGGTGGTGCGCATTGTATAGGTGTGTGTTACATTATATTCACTAGTAGGAGTGAGAAAAACATCACGGGGTGGTGCGCATTGTATGGGTGTGTGTTACATTACATTCACTAGTAGGAGTGAGAAAAACATTACGGGGTGGTGTGAATCGGAGGGTCTGAATTAGGATAGGCAGTGAGTAGCAATGTAGGATAGAGAAAAGCACCGCGGGGTGGTCAGGATGGGCAGGTCAGGGAACATGCAGTGGGAATGCAGGATAGGTTTCTGAAAAACATCGCGGGGTGGTGCGCATTGTATGGGTGTGTGTTACATTACATTCACTAGTAGGAGTGATAAAAACATCACGGGGTGGTGCGCATTGTATGGGTGTGTGTTTCGTTACATTCACTAGTAGGAGTGAGAAAAACATCACGGGGTGGTGCGCATTGTATGGGTGTGTGTTACGTTACATTCACTAGTAGGAGTGAGAAAAACATCACGGGGTGGTGCGCATTGTATGGGTGTGTGTTACGTTACATTCACTAGTAGGAGTGAGAAAAACATCACGGGGTGGTGCGCATTGTATGGGTGTGGGTTATGTTACATTCAGTAGTAGGAGTGAGAAAAACATAACGGGGTGGTGTGCATTGTATGGGTGTGTCTTACATTACATTCACTAGTAGGAGTGAGAAAAACATCACGGGGTGGTGCGCATTGTATGGGTGTGTGTTACATTACATTCACTAGAAGGAGTGAGATAAACATCACGGGGTGGTGCGCATTGTATGGGTGTGTGTTATGTTACATTCACTAGTAGGAGTGAGAAAAACATCACGGGGTGGTGAGCATTGTATGGGTGTGTGTTACGTTACATTCACTAGTAGGAGTGAGAAAAACATCACGGGGTGGTGCGCATTGTATGGGTGTGTGTTACGTTACATTCACTAGTAGGAGTGAGAAAAACATCACGGGGTGGTGCGCATTGTATGGGTGTGTGTTACGTTACATTCACTATTAGGAGTGAGAAAAACATCACGGGGTGGTGCGCATTGTATCGGTGTGTGTTACGTTACATTCACTAGTAGCAGTGAGAAAAACATCACGGGGTGGTGCGCATTGTATGGGTGTGTGTTACATTACATTCACTAGTAGGAGTGAGAAAAACATCACGTGGTGGTGCGCATTGTATGGCTGTGTGTTACATTACATTCACTAGTAGGAGTGAGAAAAACATCACGGGGTGGTGCGCAATTTATGGGTGTGTGTTACATTACATTCACTAGTAGGAGTGAGAAAAACATCACGGGGTGGTGCGCATTGTATGGGTGTGTGTTTCGGTACATTCACTAGTAGGAGTGAGAAAAACATCACGGGGTGGTGCGCATTGTATGGGGGTGTGTTACGTTACATTCACTAGTAGGAGTGAGAAAAACATCACAGGGTGGTGCGCATTGTATGGGTGTGTGTTACGTTACATTCACTAGTAGGAGTGAGAAAAACATCACGGGGTAGTGCGCATTGTATGGGTGTGTGTTACATTACATTCACTAGTACCAGTGAGAAAAACATCACGGGGTGGTGCGCATTGTATGGGTGTGTGTTACATTACATTCACTAGTAGTAGTGAGAAAAACATCACGGGGTGGTGCGCATTGTATGGGTGTGTGTTACATTACATTCACTAGTAGCAGTGAGAAAAACATCACGGGGTGGTGCGCATTGTATGGGTGTGTGTTACATTACATTCACTAGTAGGAGTGAGAAAAACATCACGGGGTGGTGCGCATTGTATGGGTGTGTGTTACATTACATTCACTAGTAGGAGTGAGAAAAACATCACGGGGTGGTGCGCATTGTATGGGTGTGTGTTACATTACATTCACTAGTAGGAGTGAGAAAAACATCACGGGGTGGTGCGCATTGTATGTTTGTCTGTTACATTACATTCACTAGTAGGAGTGAGAAAAACATCACGGGGTGGTGCGCATTGTATGGGTGTGTGTTTCGTTACATTCACTAGTAGGAGTGAGAAAAACATAACGGGGTGGTGCGCATTGTATGGGTGTGTGTTACATTACATTCACTAGTAGGAGTGAGAAAAACATCACGGGGTGGTGCGCATTGTATGGGTGTGTGTTACATTACATTCACTAGTAGGAGTGAGAAAAACATCACGGGGTGGTGTGAATCGGAGGGTCTGAATTAGGATAGGCAGTGAGTAGCAATGTAGGATAGAGAAAAGCACCGCGGGGTGGTCAGCATGGGCAGGTCAGGGAACATGCAGTGGGAATGCAGGATAGGTTTCTCAAAAACATCGCGGGGTGGTGCGCATTGTATGGGTGTGTGTTACATTAGATTCCCTGGTAGGAGTGAGAAAAACATCACGGGGTGGTGCGCATTGTATGGGTGTGTGTTACATTACATTCACTAATAGGAGTAAGAAAAACATCACGGGGTGGTGCGCATTCTATGGGTGTGTGTTACATTACATTCACTAGTAGGAGTGAGAAAAACATCACTGGGTGGTGCACATTTTATGGGTGTGTGTTACATTACATTCACTAGTAGGAGTGAGGAAAACATCACAGGGTGGTGCGCATTGTATGGGTGTGTGTTAAATTACATTCACTAGTAGCAGTGAGAAAAACATCACGGGGTGGTGCGCATTGTATGGGTGTGTGTTACATTACATTCACTAATAGCAGTGAGAAAAACATCACGGGGTGGTGCGCATTGTATGGGTGTGTGTTACATTACATTCACTAGTAGGAGTGAGAAAAACATCACGGGGTGGTGTGAATCGGAGGGTCTGAATTAGGTTAGGCAGTGAGTGGCAATGTAGGATAGAGAAAACCACCGCGGGGTGGTCAGCATGGGCAGGTCAGAGAACATGCAGTGGGAATGCAGGATAGGTTTCTGAAAAACATCGCGGGGTGGTGCGCATTGTATGGGTGTGTGTTACATTAGATTCACTAGCAGGAGTGAGAAAAACATCACGGGGTGGTGCGCATTGTATGGGTGTGTGTTACATTACATTCACTAGTAGCAGTGAGAAAAACATCACGGGGTGGTGCGCATTGTATGGGTGTGTGTTACATTACATTCACTAGTAGGAGTGAGAAAAACATCACGGGGTGGTGCGCATTGTATGGGTGTGTGTTACATTACATTCACTAGTAGGAGTGAGAAAAACATCACGGGGTGGTGCACATTGTATGGGTGTGTGTTACATTACATTCACTAGTAGGAGTGAGGAAAACATCACGGGCTGGTGCGCATTGTATGGGTGTGTGTTACATTACATTCACTAGTAGCAGTGAGAAAAACATCACGGGGTGGTGCGCATTGTATGGGTGTGTGTTACATTACATTCACTAGTAGGAGTGAGAAAAACATCCCGGGGTGGTGTGAATCGGAGGGTCTGAATTAGGATAGGCAGTGAGTGGCAATGTAGGATAGAGAAAAGCACCGCGGGGTGGTCAGCATGGGCAGGTCAGGGAACATGCAGTGGGAATGCAGGATAGGTTTCTGAAAAACTTCGCGGTGTGGTGCGCATTGTATGGGTGTGTGTTACATTAGATTCACTAGTAGGAGTGAGAAAAACATCACGGGGTGGTGCGCATTGTATGGGTGTGTGTTACATTACATTCACTAATAGGAGTAAGAAAAACATCACGGGGTGGTGCGCATTGTATGGGTGTGTGTTACATTACATTCACTAGTAGGAGTGAGAAAAACATCACGGGGTGGTGCGCATTGTATGGGTGTGTGTTACATTACATTCACTAATAGGAGTGAGAAAAACATCAAGGGGTGGTGCGCATTGTATGGGTGTGTGTTACATTACATTCACTAGTAGGAGTGAGAAAAACATCACGGGGTGGTGCACATTGTATGGGTGTGTGTTACATTACATTCACTAGTAGGAGTGAGGAAAACATCACGGGGTGGTGCGCATTGTATGGGTGTGTGTTACATTACATTCACTAGTAGCAGTGAGAAAAACATCACGGGGTGGTGCGCATTGTATGGGTGTGTGTTACATTACATTCACTAGTAGCAGTGAGAAAAACATCACGGGGTGGTGCGCATTGTATGGGTGTGTGTTACATTACATTCACTAGTAGGAGTGAGAAAAACATCACGGGGTGGTGCGCATTGTATGGGTGTGTGTTACATTACATTCACTAGTAGGAGTGATAAAAACATCACGGGGTGGTGCGCATTGTATGGGTGTGTGTTACATTACATTCACTAGTAGGAGTGATAAAAACATCACGGGTTGGTGCGCATTGTATGGGTGTGTGTTACATTACATTCACTAATAGGAGTAAGAAAAACATCACGGGGTGGTGCGCATTGTATGGGTGTGTGTTACATTACATTCACTAGAAGGAGAGATAAAAACATCACGGGGTGGTGCCCATTGTATGGGTTTGTGTTACATTACATTCACTAGTAGGAGTGATAAAAACATCACGGGGTGGTGCGCATTGTATGGGTGTGTGTTACATTACATTCACTAGTAGGAGTGAGAAAAACATCACGGGGTGGTGCGCATTGTATGGGTGTGTGTTACATTACATTCACTAGTAGGAGTGATAAAAACATCACGGGGTGGTGCGCATTGTATGGGTGTGTGTTACATTACATTTACTAATAGGAGTAAGAAAAACATCACGGGGTGGTGCGCATTGTATGGGTGTGTGTTACATTACATTCACTAGTAGGAGTGAGAAAAACATCACGGGGTGGTGCGCATTGTATGGGTGTGTGTTACATTACATTCACTAATAGGAGTGAGAAAAACATCGCGGGGTGGTGCGCATTGTATGGGTGTGTGTTACATTACATTCACTTGTAGGAGTGAGAAAAACATCACGGTGTGGTGCGCATTGTATGGGTGTGTGTTACATTACATTCACTAGTAGGAGTGAGGAAAACATCACGGGGTGGTGCGCATTGTATGGGTGTGTGTTACATTACATTCACTAGTAGCAGTGAGAAAAACATCACGGGGTGGTGCGCATTGTATGGGTGTGTGTTACATTACATTCACTAGTAGCAGTGAGAAAAACATCACGGGGTGGTGCGCATTGTATGGGTGTGTGTTACATTACATTCACTAGTAGGAGTGAGAAAAACATCACGGGGTGGTGCGCATTGTATGGGTGTGTGTTACGTTACATTCACTAGTAGGAGTGAGAAAAACATCACGGGGTGGTGCGCATTGTATGGGTGTGGGTTATGTTACATTCAGTAGTAGGAGTGAGAAAAACATAACGGGGTGGTGTGCATTGTATGGGTGTGTCTTACATTACATTCACTAGTAGGAGTGAGAAAAACATCACGGGGTGGTGCGCATTGTATGGGTGTGTGTTACATTACATTCACTAGAAGGAGTGAGATAAACATCACGGGGTGGTGTGCATTGTATGGGTGTGTGTTATGTTACATTCACTAGTAGGAGTGAGAAAAACATCACGGGGTGGTGAGCATTGTATGGGTGTGTGTTACGTTACATTCACTAGTAGGAGTGAGAAAAACATCACGGGGTGGTGCGCATTGTATGGGTGTGTGTTACGTTACATTCACTAGTAGGAGTGAGAAAAACATCACGGGGTGGTGCGCATTGTATGGGTGTGTGTTACGTTACATTCACTATTAGGAGTGAGAAAAACATCACGGGGTGGTGCGCATTGTATCGGTGTGTGTTACGTTACATTCACTAGTAGCAGTGAGAAAAACATCACGGGGTGGTGCGCATTGTATGGGTGTGTGTTACATTAGATTCACTAGTAGGAGTGAGAAAAACATCACGGGGTGGTGCGCATTGTATGGCTGTGTGTTACATTACATTCACTAGTAGGAATGAGAAAAACATCACGGGGTGGTGCGCAATTTATGGGTGTGTGTTACATTACATTCACTAGTAGGAGTGAGAAAAACATCACGGGGTGGTGCGCATTGTATGGGTGTGTGTTTCGGTACATTCACTAGTAGGAGTGAGAAAAACATCACGGGGTGGTGCGCATTGTATGGGTGTGTGTTACGTTACATTCACTAGTAGGAGTGAGAAAAACATCACAGGGTGGTGCGCATTGTATGGGTGTGTGTTACGTTACATTCACTAGTAGGAGTGAGAAAAACATCACGGGGTGGTGCGCATTGTATGGGTGTGTGTTACATTACATTCACTAGTAGGAGTGAGAAAAGCATCACGGGGTAGTGCGCATTGTATGGGTGTGTGTTACATTACATTCACTAGTACCAGTGAGAAAAACATCACGGGGTGGTGCGCATTGTATGGGTGTGTGTTACATTATATTCACTAGTAGTAGTGAGAAAAACATCACGGGGTGGTGCGCATTGTATGGGTGTGTGTTACATTACATTCACTAGTAGCAGTGAGAAAAACATCACGGGGTGGTGCGCATTGTATGGGTGTGTGTTACATTACATTCACTAGTAGGAGTGAGAAAAACATCACGGGGTGGTGCGCATTGTATGGGTGTGTGTTACATTACATTCACTAGTAGGAGTGAGAAAAACATCACGGGGTGGTGCGCATTGTATGGGTGTGTGTTACATTACATTCACTAGTAGGAGTGAGAAAAACATCACGGGGTGGTGCGCATTGTATGTTTGTCTGTTACATTACATTCACTAGTAGGAGTGAGAAAAACATCACGGGGTGGTGCGCATTGTATGGGTGTGTGTTTCGTTACATTCACTAGTAGGAGTGAGAAAAACATAACGGGGTGGTGCGCATTGTATGGGTGTGTGTTACATTACCTTCACTAGTAGGAGTGAGAAAAACATCACGGGGTGGTGCGCATTGTATGGGTGTGTGTTACATTACATTCACTAGTAGGAGTGAGAAAAACATCACGGGGTGGTGTGAATCGGAGGGTCTGAATTAGGATAGGCAGTGAGTAGCAATGTAGGATAGAGAAAAGCACCGCGGGGTGGTCAGCATGGGCAGGTCAGGGAACATGCAGTTGGAATGCAGGATAGGTTTCTCAAAAACATCGCGGGGTGGTGCGCATTGTATGGGTGTGTGTTACATTAGATTCCCTAGTAGGAGTGAGAAAAACATCACGGGGTGGTGCGCATTGTATGGGTGTGTGTTACATTACATTCACTAATAGGAGTAAGAAAAACATCACGGGGTGGTGCGCATTCTATGGGTGTGTGTTACATTACATTCACTAGTAGGAGTGAGAAAAACATCACTGGGTGGTGCACATTGTATGGGTGTGTGTTACATTACATTCACTAGTAGGAGTGAGGAAAACATCACGGGGTGGTGCGCATTGTATGGCTGTGTGTTACATTACATTCACTAGTAGGAATGAGAAAAACATCACGGGGTGGTGCGCAATTTATGGGTGTGTGTTACATTACATTCACTAGTAGGAGTGAGAAAAACATCACGGGGTGGTGCGCATTGTATGGGTGTGTGTTTCGGTACATTCACTAGTAGGAGTGAGAAAAACATCACGGGGTGGTGCGCATTGTATGGGTGTGTGTTACGTTACATTCACTAGTAGGAGTGAGAAAAACATCACAGGGTGGTGCGCATTGTATGGGTGTGTGTTACGTTACATTCACTAGTAGGAGTGAGAAAAACATCACGGGGTGGTGCGCATTGTATGGGTGTGTGTTACATTACATTCACTAGTAGGAGTGAGAAAAGCATCACGGGGTAGTGCGCATTGTATGGGTGTGTGTTACATTACATTCACTAGTACCAGTGAGAAAAACATCACGGGGTGGTGCGCATTGTATGGGTGTGTGTTACATTATATTCACTAGTAGTAGTGAGAAAAACATCACGGGGTGGTGCGCATTGTATGGGTGTGTGTTACATTACATTCACTAGTAGCAGTGAGAAAAACATCACGGGGTGGTGCGCATTGTATGGGTGTGTGTTACATTACATTCACTAGTAGGAGTGAGAAAAACATCACGGGGTGGTGCGCATTGTATGGGTGTGTGTTACATTACATTCACTAGTAGGAGTGAGAAAAACATCACGGGGTGGTGCGCATTGTATGGGTGTGTGTTACATTACATTCACTAGTAGGAGTGAGAAAAACATCACGGGGTGGTGCGCATTGTATGTTTGTCTGTTACATTACATTCACTAGTAGGAGTGAGAAAAACATCACGGGGTGGTGCGCATTGTATGGGTGTGTGTTTCGTTACATTCACTAGTAGGAGTGAGAAAAACATAACGGGGTGGTGCGCATTGTATGGGTGTGTGTTACATTACCTTCACTAGTAGGAGTGAGAAAAACATCACGGGGTGGTGCGCATTGTATGGGTGTGTGTTACATTACATTCACTAGTAGGAGTGAGAAAAACATCACGGGGTGGTGTGAATCGGAGGGTCTGAATTAGGATAGGCAGTGAGTAGCAATGTAGGATAGAGAAAAGCACCGCGGGGTGGTCAGCATGGGCAGGTCAGGGAACATGCAGTTGGAATGCAGGATAGGTTTCTCAAAAACATCGCGGGGTGGTGCGCATTGTATGGGTGTGTGTTACATTAGATTCCCTAGTAGGAGTGAGAAAAACATCACGGGGTGGTGCGCATTGTATGGGTGTGTGTTACATTACATTCACTAATAGGAGTAAGAAAAACATCACGGGGTGGTGCGCATTCTATGGGTGTGTGTTACATTACATTCACTAGTAGGAGTGAGAAAAACATCACTGGGTGGTGCACATTGTATGGGTGTGTGTTACATTACATTCACTAGTAGGAGTGAGGAAAACATCACGGGGTGGTGCGCATTGTATGGGTGTGTGTTAAATTACATTCACTAGTAGCAGTGAGAAAAACATCACGGGGTGGTGCGCATTGTATGGGTGTGTGTTACATTACATTCACTAGTAGCAGTGAGAAAAACATCACGGGGTGGTGCGCATTGTATGGGTGTGTGTTACATTACATTCACTAGTAGGAGTGAGAAAAACATCACGGGGTGGTGTGAATCGGAGGGTCTGAATTAGGATAGGCAGTGAGTGGCAATGTAGGATAGAGAAAACCACCGCGGGGTGGTCAGCATGGGCAGGTCAGAGAACATGCAGTGGGAATGCAGGATAGGTTTCTGAAAAACATCGCGGGGTGGTGCGCATTGTATGGGTGTGTGTTACATTAGATTCACTAGTAGGAGTGAGAAAAACATCACGGGGTGGTGCGCATTGTATGGGTGTGTGTTACATTACATTCACTAGTAGCAGTGAGAAAAACATCACGGGGTGGTGCGCATTGTATGGGTGTGTGTTACATTACATTCACTAGTAGGAGTGAGAAAAACATCACGGGGTGGTGCGCATTGTATGGGTGTGTGTTACATTACATTCACTAGTAGGAGTGAGAAAAACATCACGGGGTGGTGCACATTGTATGGGTGTGTGTTACATTACATTCACTAGTAGGAGTGAGGAAAACATCACGGGCTGGTGCGCATTGTATGGGTGTGTGTTACATTACATTCACTAGTAGCAGTGAGAAAAACATCACGGGGTGGTGCGCATTGTATGGGTGTGTGTTACATTACATTCACTAGTAGGAGTGAGAAAAACATCCCGGGGTGGTGTGAATCGGAGGGTCTGAATTAGGATAGGCAGTGAGTGGCAATGTAGGATAGAGAAAAGCACCGCGGGGTGGTCAGCATGGGCAGGTCAGGGAACATGCAGTGGGAATGCAGGATAGGTTTCTGAAAAACATCGCGGTGTGGTGCGCATTGTATGGGTGTGTGTTACATTAGATTCACTAGTAGGAGTGAGAAAAACATCACGGGGTGGTGCGCATTGTATGGGTGTGTGTTACATTACATTCACTAATAGGAGTAAGAAAAACATCACGGGGTGGTGCGCATTGTATGGGTGTGTGTTACATTACATTCACTAATAGGAGTGAGAAAAACATCGCGGGGTGGTGCGCATTGTATGGGTGTGTGTTACATTACATTCACTAGTAGGAGTGAGGAAAATATCACGGGGTGGTGCGCATTGTATGGGTGTGTGTTACATTACATTCACTAGTAGCAGTGAGAAAAACATCACGGGGTGGTGCGCATTGTATGGGTGTGTGTTACATTACATTCACTAGTAGGAGTGATAAAAACATCACGGGGTGGTGCGCATTGTATGGGTGTGTGTTACATTGCATTCACTAGTAGGAGTGATAAAAACATCACGGGGTGCTGCGCATTGTATGGGTGTGTGTTACATTACATTCACTAGTAGGAGTGAGAAAAACATCACGGGGTGGTGCGCATTGTATAGGTGTGTGTTACATTATATTCACTAGTAGGAGTGAGAAAAACATCACGGGGTGGTGCGCATTGTATGGGTGTGTGTTACATTACATTCACTAGTAGGAGTGAGAAAAACATCACGGGGTGGTGTGAATCGGAGGGTCTGAATTAGGATAGGCAGTGAGTAGCAATGTAGGATAGAGAAAAGCACCGCGGGGTGGTCAGGATGGGCAGGTCAGGGAACATGCAGTGGGAATGCAGGATAGGTTTCTGAAAAACATCGCGGGGTGGTGCGCATTGTATGGGTGTGTGTTACATTACATTCACTAGTAGGAGTGATAAAAACATCACGGGGTGGTGCGCATTGTATGGGTGTGTGTTTCGTTACATTCACTAGTAGGAGTGAGAAAAACATCACGGGGTGGTGCGCATTGTATGGGTGTGTGTTACGTTACATTCACTAGTAGGAGTGAGAAAAACATCACGGGGTGGTGCGCATTGTATGGGTGTGTGTTACGTTACATTCACTAGTAGGAGTGAGAAAAACATCACGGGGTGGTGCGCATTGTATGGGTGTGGGTTATGTTACATTCAGTAGTAGGAGTGAGAAAAACATAACGGGGTGGTGTGCATTGTATGGGTGTGTCTTACATTACATTCACTAGTAGGAGTGAGAAAAACATCACGGGGTGGTGCGCATTGTATGGGTGTGTGTTACATTACATTCACTAGAAGGAGTGAGATAAACATCACGGGGTGGTGCGCATTGTATGGGTGTGTGTTATGTTACATTCACTAGTAGGAGTGAGAAAAACATCACGGGGTGGTGAGCATTGTATGGGTGTGTGTTACATTACATTCACTAGTAGGAGTGAGAAAAACATCCCGGGGTGGTGTGAATCGGAGGGTCTGAATTAGGATAGGCAGTGAGTGGCAATGTAGGATAGAGAAAAGCACCGCGGGGTGGTCAGCATGGGCAGGTCAGGGAACATGCAGTGGGAATGCAGGATAGGTTTCTGAAAAACATCGCGGTGTGGTGCGCATTGTATGGGTGTGTGTTACATTAGATTCACTAGTAGGAGTGAGAAAAACATCACGGGGTGGTGCGCATTGTATGGGTGTGTGTTACATTACATTCACTAATAGGAGTAAGAAAAACATCACGGGGTGGTGCGCATTGTATGGGTGTGTGTTACATTACATTCACTAATAGGAGTGAGAAAAACATCGCGGGGTGGTGCGCATTGTATGGGTGTGTGTTACATTACATTCACTAGTAGGAGTGAGGAAAATATCACGGGGTGGTGCGCATTGTATGGGTGTGTGTTACATTACATTCACTAGTAGCAGTGAGAAAAACATCACGGGGTGGTGCGCATTGTATGGGTGTGTGTTACATTACATTCAATAGTAGGAGTGATAAAAACATCACGGGGTGGTGCGCATTGTATGGGTGTGTGTTACATTGCATTCACTAGTAGGAGTGATAAAAACATCACGGGGTGCTGCGCATTGTATGGGTGTGTGTTACATTACATTCACTAGTAGGAGTGAGAAAAACATCACGGGGTGGTGCGCATTGTATAGGTGTGTGTTACATTATATTCACTAGTAGGAGTGAGAAAAACATCACGGGGTGGTGCGCATTGTATGGGTGTGTGTTACATTACATTCACTAGTAGGAGTGAGAAAAACATCACGGGGTGGTGTGAATCGGAGGGTCTGAATTAGGATAGGCAGTGAGTAGCAATGTAGGATAGAGAAAAGCACCGCGGGGTGGTCAGGATGGGCAGGTCAGGGAACATGCAGTGGGAATGCAGGATAGGTTTCTGAAAAACATCGCGGGGTGGTGCACATTGTATGGGTGTGTGTTACATTACATTCACTAGTAGGAGTGATAAAAACATCACGGGGTGGTGCGCATTGTATGGGTGTGTGTTTCGTTACATTCACTAGTAGGAGTGAGAAAAACATCACGGGGTGGTGCGCATTGTATGGGTGTGTGTTACGTTACATTCACTAGTAGGAGTGAGAAAAACATCACGGGGTGGTGCGCATTGTATGGGTGTGTGTTACGTTACATTCACTAGTAGGAGTGAGAAAAACATCACGGGGTGGTGCGCATTGTATGGGTGTGGGTTATGTTACATTCAGTAGTAGGAGTGAGAAAAACATAACGGGGTGGTGTGCATTGTATGGGTGTGTCTTACATTACATTCACTAGTAGGAGTGAGAAAAACATCACGGGGTGGTGCGCATTGTATGGGTGTGTGTTACATTACATTCACTAGAAGGAGTGAGATAAACATCACGGGGTGGTGCGCATTGTATGGGTGTGTGTTATGTTACATTCACTAGTAGGAGTGAGAAAAACATCACGGGGTGGTGAGCATTGTATGGGTGTGTGTTACGTTACATTCACTAGTAGGAGTGAGAAAAACATCACGGGGTGGTGCGCATTGTATGGGTGTGTGTTACGTTACATTCACTAGTAGGAGTGAGAAAAACATCACGGGGTGGTGCGCATTGTATGGGTGTGTGTTACGTTACATTCACTATTAGGAGTGAGAAAAACATCACGGGGTGGTGCGCATTGTATCGGTGTGTGTTACGTTACATTCACTAGTAGCAGTGAGAAAAACATCACGGGGTGGTGCGCATTGTATGGGTGTGTGTTACATTACATTCACTAGTAGGAGTGAGAAAAACATCACGTGGTGGTGCGCATTGTATGGCTGTGTGTTACATTACATTCACTAGTAGGAGTGAGAAAAACATCACGGGGTGGTGCGCAATTTATGGGTGTGTGTTACATTACATTCACTAGTAGGAGTGAGAAAAACATCACGGGGTGGTGCGCATTGTATGGGTGTGTGTTTCGGTACATTCACTAGTAGGAGTGAGAAAAACATCACGGGGTGGTGCGCATTGTATGGGGGTGTGTTACGTTACATTCACTAGTAGGAGTGAGAAAAACATCACAGGGTGGTGCGCATTGTATGGGTGTGTGTTACGTTACATTCACTAGTAGGAGTGAGAAAAACATCACGGGGTAGTGCGCATTGTATGGGTGTGTGTTACATTACATTCACTAGTACCAGTGAGAAAAACATCACGGGGTGGTGCGCATTGTATGGGTGTGTGTTACATTACATTCACTAGTAGTAGTGAGAAAAACATCACGGGGTGGTGCGCATTGTATGGGTGTGTGTTACATTACATTCACTAGTAGCAGTGAGAAAAACATCACGGGGTGGTGCGCATTGTATGGGTGTGTGTTACATTACATTCACTAGTAGGAGTGAGAAAAACATCACGGGGTGGTGCGCATTGTATGGGTGTGTGTTACATTACATTCACTAGTAGGAGTGAGAAAAACATCACGGGGTGGTGCGCATTGTATGGGTGTGTGTTACATTACATTCACTAGTAGGAGTGAGAAAAACATCACGGGGTGGTGCGCATTGTATGTTTGTCTGTTACATTACATTCACTAGTAGGAGTGAGAAAAACATCACGGGGTGGTGCGCATTGTATGGGTGTGTGTTTCGTTACATTCACTAGTAGGAGTGAGAAAAACATAACGGGGTGGTGCGCATTGTATGGGTGTGTGTTACATTACATTCACTAGTAGGAGTGAGAAAAACATCACGGGGTGGTGCGCATTGTATGGGTGTGTGTTACATTACATTCACTAGTAGGAGTGAGAAAAACATCACGGGGTGGTGTGAATCGGAGGGTCTGAATTAGGATAGGCAGTGAGTAGCAATGTAGGATAGAGAAAAGCACCGCGGGGTGGTCAGCATGGGCAGGTCAGGGAACATGCAGTGGGAATGCAGGATAGGTTTCTCAAAAACATCGCGGGGTGGTGCGCATTGTATGGGTGTGTGTTACATTAGATTCCCTGGTAGGAGTGAGAAAAACATCACGGGGTGGTGCGCATTGTATGGGTGTGTGTTACATTACATTCACTAATAGGAGTAAGAAAAACATCACGGGGTGGTGCGCATTCTATGGGTGTGTGTTACATTACATTCACTAGTAGGAGTGAGAAAAACATCACTGGGTGGTGCACATTTTATGGGTGTGTGTTACATTACATTCACTAGTAGGAGTGAGGAAAACATCACGGGGTGGTGCGCATTGTATGGGTGTGTGTTAAATTACATTCACTAGTAGCAGTGAGAAAAACATCACGGGGTGGTGCGCATTGTATGGGTGTGTGTTACATTACATTCACTAGTAGCAGTGAGAAAAACATCACGGGGTGGTGCGCATTGTATGGGTGTGTGTTACATTACATTCACTAGTAGGAGTGAGAAAAACATCACGGGGTGGTGTGAATCGGAGGGTCTGAATTAGGATAGGCAGTGAGTGGCAATGTAGGATAGAGAAAACCACCGCGGGGTGGTCAGCATGGGCAGGTCAGAGAACATGCAGTGGGAATGCAGGATAGGTTTCTGAAAAACATCGCGGGGTGGTGCGCATTGTATGGGTGTGTGTTACATTAGATTCACTAGCAGGAGTGAGAAAAACATCACGGGGTGGTGCGCATTGTATGGGTGTGTGTTACATTACATTCACTAGTAGCAGTGAGAAAAACATCACGGGGTGGTGCGCATTGTATGGGTGTGTGTTACATTACATTCACTAGTAGGAGTGAGAAAAACATCACGGGGTGGTGCGCATTGTATGGGTGTGTGTTACATTACATTCACTAGTAGGAGTGAGAAAAACATCACGGGGTGGTGCACATTGTATGGGTGTGTGTTACATTACATTCACTAGTAGGAGTGAGGAAAACATCACGGGCTGGTGCGCATTGTATGGGTGTGTGTTACATTACATTCACTAGTAGCAGTGAGAAAAACATCACGGGGTGGTGCGCATTGTATGGGTGTGTGTTACATTACATTCACTAGTAGGAGTGAGAAAAACATCCCGGGGTGGTGTGAATCGGAGGGTCTGAATTAGGATAGGCAGTGAGTGGCAATGTAGGATAGAGAAAAGCACCGCGGGGTGGTCAGCATGGGCAGGTCAGGGAACATGCAGTGGGAATGCAGGATAGGTTTCTGAAAAACATCGCGGTGTGGTGCGCATTGTATGGGTGTGTGTTACATTAGATTCACTAGTAGGAGTGAGAAAAACATCACGGGGTGGTGCGCATTGTATGGGTGTGTGTTACATTACATTCACTAATAGGAGTAAGAAAAACATCACGGGGTGGTGCGCATTGTATGGGTGTGTGTTACATTACATTCACTAGTAGGAGTGAGAAAAACATCACGGGGTGGTGCGCATTGTATGGGTGTGTGTTACATTACATTCACTAATAGGAGTGAGAAAAACATCAAGGGGTGGTGCGCATTGTATGGGTGTGTGTTACATTACATTCACTAGTAGGAGTGAGAAAAACATCACGGGGTGGTGCACATTGTATGGGTGTGTGTTACATTACATTCACTAGTAGGAGTGAGGAAAACATCACGGGGTGGTGCGCATTGTATGGGTGTGTGTTACATTACATTCACTAGTAGCAGTGAGAAAAACATCACGGGGTGGTGCGCATTGTATGGGTGTGTGTTACATTACATTCACTAGTAGCAGTGAGAAAAACATCACGGGGTGGTGCGCATTGTATGGGTGTGTGTTACATTACATTCACTAGTAGGAGTGAGAAAAACATCACGGGGTGGTGCGCATTGTATGGGTGTGTGTTACATTACATTCACTAGTAGGAGTGATAAAAACATCACGGGGTGGTGCGCATTGTATGGGTGTGTGTTACATTACATTCACTAGTAGGAGTGATAAAAACATCACGGGTTGGTGCGCATTGTATGGGTGTGTGTTACATTACATTCACTAATAGGAGTAAGAAAAACATCACGGGGTGGTGCGCATTGTATGGGTGTGTGTTACATTACATTCACTAGAAGGAGAGATAAAAACATCACGGGGTGGTGCCCATTGTATGGGTTTGTGTTACATTACATTCACTAGTAGGAGTGATAAAAACATCACGGGGTGGTGCGCATTGTATGGGTGTGTGTTACATTACATTCACTAGTAGGAGTGAGAAAAACATCACGGGGTGGTGCGCATTGTATGGGTGTGTGTTACATTACATTCACTAGTAGGAGTGATAAAAACATCACGGGGTGGTGCGCATTGTATGGGTGTGTGTTACATTACATTTACTAATAGGAGTAAGAAAAACATCACGGGGTGGTGCGCATTGTATGGGTGTGTGTTACATTATATTCACTAGTAGGAGTGAGAAAAACATCACGGGGTGGTGCGCATTGTATGGGTGTGTGTTACATTACATTCACTAATAGGAGTGAGAAAAACATCGCGGGGTGGTGCGCATTGTATGGGTGTGTGTTACATTACATTCACTTGTAGGAGTGAGAAAAACATCACGGTGTGGTGCGCATTGTATGGGTGTGTGTTACATTACATTCACTAGTAGGAGTGAGGAAAACATCACGGGGTGGTGCGCATTGTATGGGTGTGTGTTACATTACATTCACTAGTAGCAGTGAGAAAAACATCACGGGGTGGTGCGCATTGTATGGGTGTGTGTTACATTACATTCACTAGTAGCAGTGAGAAAAACATCACGGGGTGGTGCGCATTGTATGGGTGTGTGTTACATTACATTCACTAGTAGGAGTGAGAAAAACATCACGGGGTGGTGCGCATTGTATGGGTGTGTGTTACGTTACATTCACTAGTAGGAGTGAGAAAAACATCACGGGGTGGTGCGCATTGTATGGGTGTGGGTTATGTTACATTCAGTAGTAGGAGTGAGAAAAACATAACGGGGTGGTGTGCATTGTATGGGTGTGTCTTACATTACATTCACTAGTAGGAGTGAGAAAAACATCACGGGGTGGTGCGCATTGTATGGGTGTGTGTTACATTACATTCACTAGAAGGAGTGAGATAAACATCACGGGGTGGTGTGCATTGTATGGGTGTGTGTTATGTTACATTCACTAGTAGGAGTGAGAAAAACATCACGGGGTGGTGAGCATTGTATGGGTGTGTGTTACGTTACATTCACTAGTAGGAGTGAGAAAAACATCACGGGGTGGTGTGCATTGTATGGGTGTGTGTTACGTTACATTCACTAGTAGGAGTGAGAAAAACATCACGGGGTGGTGCGCATTGTATGGGTGTGTGTTACGTTACATTCACTATTAGGAGTGAGAAAAACATCACGGGGTGGTGCGCATTGTATCGGTGTGTGTTACGTTACATTCACTAGTAGCAGTGAGAAAAACATCACGGGGTGGTGCGCATTGTATGGGTGTGTGTTACATTAGATTCACTAGTAGGAGTGAGAAAAACATCACGGGGTGGTGCGCATTGTATGGCTGTGTGTTACATTACATTCACTAGTAGGAATGAGAAAAACATCACGGGGTGGTGCGCAATTTATGGGTGTGTGTTACAGTACATTCACTAGTAGGAGTGAGAAAAACATCACGGGGTGGTGCGCATTGTATGGGTGTGTGTTTCGGTACATTCACTAGTATGAGTGAGAAAAACATCACGGGGTGGTGCGCATTGTATGGGTGTGTGTTACGTTACATTCACTAGTAGGAGTGAGAAAAACATCACAGGGTGGTGCGCATTGTATGGGTGTGTGTTACGTTACATTCACTAGTAGGAGTGAGAAAAACATCACGGGGTGGTGCGCATTGTATGGGTGTGTGTTACATTACATTCACTAGTAGGAGTGAGAAAAGCATCACGGGGTAGTGCGCATTGTATGGGTGTGTGTTACATTACATTCACTAGTACCAGTGAGAAAAACATCACGGGGTGGTGCGCATTGTATGGGTGTGTGTTACATTATATTCACTAGTAGTAGTGAGAAAAACATCACGGGGTGGTGCGCATTGTATGGGTGTGTGTTACATTACATTCACTAGTAGCAGTGAGAAAAACATCACGGGGTGGTGCGCATTGTATGGGTGTGTGTTACATTACATTCACTAGTAGGAGTGAGAAAAACATCACGGGGTGGTGCGCATTGTATGGGTGTGTGTTACATTACATTCACTAGTAGGAGTGAGAAAAACATCACGGGGTGGTGCGCATTGTATGGGTGTGTGTTACATTACATTCACTAGTAGGAGTGAGAAAAACATCACGGGGTGGTGCGCATTGTATGTTTGTCTGTTACATTACATTCACTAGTAGGAGTGAGAAAAACATCACGGGGTGGTGCGCATTGTATGGGTGTGTGTTTCGTTACATTCACTAGTAGGAGTGAGAAAAACATAACGGGGTGGTGCGCATTGTATGGGTGTGTGTTACATTACATTCACTAGTAGGAGTGAGAAAAACATCACGGGGTGGTGCGCATTGTATGGGTGTGTGTTACATTACATTCACTAGTAGGAGTGAGAAAAACATCACGGGGTGGTGTGAATCGGAGGGTCTGAATTAGGATAGGCAGTGAGTAGCAATGTAGGATAGAGAAAAGCACCGCGGGGTGGTCAGCATGGGCAGGTCAGGGAACATGCAGTGGGAATGCAGGATAGGTTTCTCAAAAACATCGCGGGGTGGTGCGCATTGTATGGGTGTGTGTTACATTAGATTCCCTAGTAGGAGTGAGAAAAACATCACGGGGTGGTGCGCATTGTATGGGTGTGTGTTACATTACATTCACTAATAGGAGTAAGAAAAACATCACGGGGTGGTGCGCATTCTATGGGTGTGTGTTACATTACATTCACTAGTAGGAGTGAGAAAAACATCACTGGGTGGTGCACATTGTATGGGTGTGTGTTACATTACATTCACTAGTAGGAGTGAGGAAAACATCACGGGGTGGTGCGCATTGTATGGGTGTGTGTTAAATTACATTCACTAGTAGCAGTGAGAAAAACATCACGGGGTGGTGCGCATTGTATGGGTGTGTGTTACATTACATTCACTAGTAGCAGTGAGAAAAACATCACGGGGTGGTGCGCATTGTATGGGTGTGTGTTACATTACATTCACTAGTAGGAGTGAGAAAAACATCACGGGGTGGTGTGAATCGGAGGGTCTGAATTAGGATAGGCAGTGAGTGGCAATGTAGGATAGAGAAAACCACCGCGGGGTGGTCAGCATGGGCAGGTCAGAGAACATGCAGTGGGAATGCAGGATAGGTTTCTGAAAAACATCGCGGGGTGGTGCGCATTGTATGGGTGTGTGTTACATTAGATTCACTAGCAGGAGTGAGAAAAACATCACGGGGTGGTGCGCATTGTATAGGTGTGTGTTACATTACATTCACTAGTAGCAGTGAGAAAAACATCACGGGGTGGTGCGCATTGTATGGGTGTGTGTTACATTACATTCACTAGTAGGAGTGAGAAAAACATCACGGGGTGGTGCGCATTGTATGGGTGTGTGTTACATTACATTCACTAGTAGGAGTGAGAAAAACATCACGGGGTGGTGCACATTGTATGGGTGTGTGTTACATTACATTCACTAGTAGGAGTGAGGAAAACATCACGGGCTGGTGCGCATTGTATGGGTGTGTGTTACATTACATTCACTAGTAGCAGTGAGAAAAACATCACGGGGTGGTGCGCATTGTATGGGTGTGTGTTACATTACATTCACTAGTAGGAGTGAGAAAAACATCCCGGGGTGGTGTGAATCGGAGGGTCTGAATTAGGATAGGCAGTGAGTGGCAATGTAGGATAGAGAAAAGCACCGCGGGGTGGTCAGCATGGGCAGGTCAGGGAACATGCAGTGGGAATGCAGGATATGTTTCTGAAAAACATCGCGGTGTGGTGCGCATTGTATGGGTGTGTGTTACATTAGATTCACTAGTAGGAGTGAGAAAAACATCACGGGGTGGTGCGCATTGTATGGGTGTGTGTTACATTACATTCACTAATAGGAGTAAGAAAAACATCACGGGGTGGTGCGCATTGTATGGGTGTGTGTTACATTACATTCACTAGTAGGAGTGAGAAAAACATCACGGGGTGGTGCGCATTGTATGGGTGTGTGTTACATTACATTCACTAATAGGAGTGAGAAAAACATCAAGGGGTGGTGCGCATTGTATGGGTGTGTGTTACATTACATTCACTAGTAGGAGTGAGAAAAACATCACGGGGTGGTGCACATTGTATGGGTGTGTGTTACATTACATTCACTAGTAGGAGTGAGGAAAACATCACGGGGTGGTGCGCATTGTATGGGTGTGTGTTACATTACATTCACTAGTAGCAGTGAGAAAAACATCACGGGGTGGTGCGCATTGTATGGGTGTGTGTTACATTACATTCACTAGTAGCAGTGAGAAAAACATCACGGGGTGGTGCGCATTGTATGGGTGTGTGTTACATTACATTCACTAGTAGGAGTGAGAAAAACATCACGGGGTGGTGCGCATTGTATGGGTGTGTGTTACATTACATTCACTAGTAGGAGTGATAAAAACATCACGGGGTGGTGCGCATTGTATGGGTGTGTGTTACATTACATTCACTAGTAGGAGTGATAAAAACATCACGGGTTGGTGCGCATTGTATGGGTGTGTGTTACATTACATTCACTAATAGGAGTAAGAAAAACATCACGGGGTGGTGCGCATTGTATGGGTGTGTGTTACATTACATTCACTAGAAGGAGAGATAAAAACATCACGGGGTGGTGCCCATTGTATGGGTTTGTGTTACATTACATTCACTAGTAGGAGTGATAAAAACATCACGGGGTGGTGCGCATTGTATGGGTGTGTGTTACATTACATTCACTAGTAGGAGTGAGAAAAACATCACGCGGTGGTGCGCATTGTATGGGTGTGTGTTACATTACATTCACTAGTAGGAGTGATAAAAACATCACGGGGTGGTGCGCATTGTATGGGTGTGTGTTACATTACATTTACTAATAGGAGTAAGAAAAACATCACGGGGTGGTGCGCATTGTATGGGTGTGTGTTACATTACATTCACTAGTAGGAGTGAGAAAAACATCACGGGGTGGTGCGCATTGTATGGGTGTGTGTTACATTACATTCACTAATAGGAGTGAGAAAAACATCGCGGGGTGGTGCGCATTGTATGGGTGTGTGTTACATTACATTCACTTGTAGGAGTGAGAAAAACATCACGGTGTGGTGCGCATTGTATGGGTGTGTGTTACATTACATTCACTAGTAGGAGTGAGGAAAACATCACGGGGTGGTGCGCATTGTATGGGTGTGTGTTACATTACATTCACTAGTAGCAGTGAGAAAAACATCACGGGGTGGTGCGCATTGTATGGGTGTGTGTTACATTACATTCACTAGTAGCAGTGAGAAAAACATCACGAGGTGGTGCGCATTGTATGGGTGTGTGTTACATTACATTCACTAGTAGGAGTGAGAAAAACATCACGGGTTGGTGCGCATTGTATGGGTGTGTGTTACGTTACATTCACTAGTAGGAGTGAGAAAAACATCACGGGGTGGTGCGCATTGTATGGGTGTGGGTTATGTTACATTCAGTAGTAGGAGTGAGAAAAACATAACGGGGTGGTGTGCATTGTATGGGTGTGTCTTACATTACATTCACTAGTAGGAGTGAGAAAAACATCACGGGGTGGTGCGCATTGTATGGGTGTGTGTTACATTACATTCACTAGAAGGAGTGAGATAAACATCACGGGGTGGTGTGCATTGTATGGGTGTGTGTTATGTTACATTCACTAGTAGGAGTGAGAAAAACATCACGGGGTGGTGAGCATTGTATGGGTGTGTGTTACGTTACATTCACTAGTAGGAGTGAGAAAAACATCACGGGGTGGTGCGCATTGTATGGGTGTGTGTTACGTTACATTCACTAGTAGGAGTGAGAAAAACATCACGGGGTGGTGCGCATTGTATGGGTGTGTGTTACGTTACATTCACTATTAGGAGTGAGAAAAACATCACGGGGTGGTGCGCATTGTATCGGTGTGTGTTACGTTACATTCACTAGTAGCAGTGAGAAAAACATCACGGGGTGGTGCGCATTGTATGGGTGTGTGTTACATTAGATTCACTAGTAGGAGTGAGAAAAACATCACGGGGTGGTGCGCATTGTATGGCTGTGTGTTACATTACATTCACTAGTAGGAATGAGAAAAACATCACGGGGTGGTGCGCAATTTATGGGTGTGTGTTACATTACATTCACTAGTAGGAGTGAGAAAAACATCACGGGGTGGTGCGCATTGTATGGGTGTGTGTTTCGGTACATTCACTAGTAGGAGTGAGAAAAACATCACGGGGTGGTGCGCATTGTATGGGTGTGTGTTACGTTACATTCACTAGTAGGAGTGAGAAAAACATCACAGGGTGGTGCGCATTGTATGGGTGTGTGTTACGTTACATTCACTAGTAGGAGTGAGAAAAACATCACGGGGTGGTGCGCATTGTATGGGTGTGTGTTACATTACATTCACTAGTAGGAGTGAGAAAAGCATCACGGGGTAGTGCGCATTGTATGGGTGTGTGTTACATTACATTCACTAGTACCAGTGAGAAAAACATCACGGGGTGGTGCGCATTGTATGGGTGTGTGTTACATTATATTCACTAGTAGTAGTGAGAAAAACATCACGGGGTGGTGCGCATTGTATGGGTGTGTGTTACATTACATTCACTAGTAGCAGTGAGAAAAACATCACGGGGTGGTGCGCATTGTATGGGTGTGTGTTACATTACATTCACTAGTAGGAGTGAGAAAAACATCACGGGGTGGTGCGCATTGTATGGGTGTGTGTTACATTACATTCACTAGTAGGAGTGAGAAAAACATCACGGGGTGGTGCGCATTGTATGGGTGTGTGTTACATTACATTCACTAGTAGGAGTGAGAAAAACATCACGGGGTGGTGCGCATTGTATGTTTGTCTGTTACATTACATTCACTAGTAGGAGTGAGAAAAACATCACGGGGTGGTGCGCATTGTATGGGTGTGTGTTTCGTTACATTCACTAGTAGGAGTGAGAAAAACATAACGGGGTGGTGCGCATTGTATGGGTGTGTGTTACATTACATTCACTAGTAGGAGTGAGAAAAACATCACGGGGTGGTGCGCATTGTATGGGTGTGTGTTACATTACATTCACTAGTAGGAGTGAGAAAAACATCACGGGGTGGTGTGAATCGGAGGGTCTGAATTAGGATAGGCAGTGAGTAGCAATGTAGGATAGAGAAAAGCACCGCGGGGTGGTCAGCATGGGCAGGTCAGGGAACATGCAGTGGGAATGCAGGATAGGTTTCTCAAAAACATCGCGGGGTGGTGCGCATTGTATGGGTGTGTGTTACATTAGATTCCCTAGTAGGAGTGAGAAAAACATCACGGGGTGGTGCGCATTGTATGGGTGTGTGTTACATTACATTCACTAATAGGAGTAAGAAAAACATCACGGGGTGGTGCGCATTCTATGGGTGTGTGTTACATTACATTCACTAGTAGGAGTGAGAAAAACATCACTGGGTGGTGCACATTGTATGGGTGTGTGTTACATTACATTCACTAGTAGGAGTGAGGAAAACATCACGGGGTGGTGCGCATTGTATGGGTGTGTGTTAAATTACATTCACTAGTAGCAGTGAGAAAAACATCACGGGGTGGTGCGCATTGTATGGGTGTGTGTTACATTACATTCACTAGTAGCAGTGAGAAAAACATCACGGGGTGGTGCGCATTGTATGGGTGTGTGTTACATTACATTCACTAGTAGGAGTGAGAAAAACATCACGGGGTGGTGTGAATCGGAGGGTCTGAATTAGGATAGGCAGTGAGTGGCAATGTAGGATAGAGAAAACCACCGCGGGGTGGTCAGCATGGGCAGGTCAGAGAACATGCAGTGGGAATGCAGGATAGGTTTCTGAAAAACATCGCGGGGTGGTGCGCATTGTATGGGTGTGTGTTACATTAGATTCACTAGTAGGAGTGAGAAAAACATCACGGGGTGGTGCGCATTGTATGGGTGTGTGTTACATTACATTCACTAGTAGCAGTGAGAAAAACATCACGGGGTGGTGCGCATTGTATGGGTGTGTGTTACATTACATTCACTAGTAGGAGTGAGAAAAACATCACGGGGTGGTGCGCATTGTATGGGTGTGTGTTACATTACATTCACTAGTAGGAGTGAGAAAAACATCACGGGGTGGTGCACATTGTATGGGTGTGTGTTACATTACATTCACTAGTAGGAGTGAGGAAAACATCACGGGCTGGTGCGCATTGTATGGGTGTGTGTTACATTACATTCACTAGTAGCAGTGAGAAAAACATCACGGGGTGGTGCGCATTGTATGGGTGTGTGTTACATTACATTCACTAGTAGGAGTGAGAAAAACATCCCGGGGTGGTGTGAATCGGAGGGTCTGAATTAGGATAGGCAGTGAGTGGCAATGTAGGATAGAGAAAAGCACCGCGGGGTGGTCAGCATGGGCAGGTCAGGGAACATGCAGTGGGAATGCAGGATATGTTTCTGAAAAACATCGCGGTGTGGTGCGCATTGTATGGGTGTGTGTTACATTAGATTCACTAGTAGGAGTGAGAAAAACATCACGGGGTGGTGCGCATTGTATGGGTGTGTGTTACATTACATTCACTAATAGGAGTAAGAAAAACATCACGGGGTGGTGCGCATTGTATGGGTGTGTGTTACATTACATTCACTAGTAGGAGTGAGAAAAACATCACGGGGTGGTGCGCATTGTATGGGTGTGTGTTACATTACATTCACTAATAGGAGTGAGAAAAACATCAAGGGGTGGTGCGCATTGTATGGGTGTGTGTTACATTACATTCACTAGTAGGAGTGAGAAAAACATCACGGGGTGGTGCACATTGTATGGGTGTGTGTTACATTACATTCACTAGTAGGAGTGAGGAAAACATCACGGGGTGGTGCGCATTGTATGGGTGTGTGTTACATTACATTCACTAGTAGCAGTGAGAAAAACATCACGGGGTGGTGCGCATTGTATGGGTGTGTGTTACATTACATTCACTAGTAGCAGTGAGAAAAACATCACGGGGTGGTGCGCATTGTATGGGTGTGTGTTACATTACATTCACTAGTAGGAGTGAGAAAAACATCACGGGGTGGTGCACATTGTATGGGTGTGTGTTACATTACATTCACTAGTAGGAGTGATAAAAACATAACGGGGTGGTGCGCATTGTATGGGTGTGTGTTACATTACATTCACTAGTAGGAGTGATAAAAACATCACGGGTTGGTGCGCATTGTATGGGTGTGTGTTACGTTACATTCACTAGTAGCAGTGAGAAAAACATCACGGGGTGGTGCGCATTGTATCGGTGTGTGTTACATTACATTCACTAGTAGGAGTGATAAAAACATCACGGGGTGGTGCCCATTGTATGGGTTTGTGTTACATTACATTCACTAGTAGGAGTGATAAAAACATCACGGGGTGGTGCGCATTGTATGGGTGTGTGTTACATTACATTCACTAGTAGGAGTTAGAAAAACATCACGGGGTGGTGCGCATTGTATGGGTGTGTGTTACATTACATTCACTAGTAGGAGTGATAAAAACATCACGGGGTGGTGCGCATTGTATGGGTGTGTGTTACATTACATTTACTAATAGGAGTAAGAAAAACATCACGGGGTGGTGCGCATTGTATGGGTGTGTGTTACATTACATTCACTAGTAGGAGTGAGAAAAACATCACGGGGTGGTGCGCATTGTATGGGTGTGTGTTACATTACATTCACTAATAGGAGTGAGAAAAACATCGTGGGGTGGTGCGCATTGTATGGGTGTGTGTTACATTACATTGACTTGTAGGAGTGAGAAAAACATCACGGTGTGGTGCGCATTGTATGGGTGTGTGTTACATTACATTCACTAGTAGGAGTGAGGAAAACATCACGGGGTGGTGCGCATTGTATGGGTGTGTGTTACATTACATTCACTAGTAGCAGTGAGAAAAACATCACGGGGTGGTGCGCATTGTATGGGTGTGTGTTACATTACATTCACTAGTAGGAGTGATAAAAACATCACGGGGTGGTGCGCATTGTATGGGTGTGTGTTACATTGCATTCACTAGTAGGAGTGATAAAAACATCACGGGGTGCTGCGCATTGTATGGGTGTGTGTTACATTACATTCACTAGTAGGAGTGAGAAAAACATCACGGGGTGGTGCGCATTGTATAGGTGTGTGTTACATTATATTCACTAGTAGGAGTGAGAAAAACATCACGGGGTGGTGCGCATTGTATGGGTGTGTGTTACATTACATTCACTAGTAGGAGTGAGAAAAACATCACTGGGTGGTGTGAATCGGAGGGTCTGAATTAGGATAGGCAGTGAGTAGCAATGTAGGATAGAGAAAAGCACCGCGGGGTGGTCAGGATGGGCAGGTCAGGGAACATGCAGTGGGAATGCAGGATAGGTTTCTGAAAAACATCGCGGGGTGGTGCGCATTGTATGGGTGTGTGTTACATTACATTCACTAGTAGGAGTGATAAAAACATCACGGGGTGGTGCGCATTGTATGGGTGTGTGTTATATTACATTCACTAGTAGGAGTGAGAAAAACATCACGGGGTGGTGCGCATTGTATGGGTGTGTGTTACATTACATTCACTAATAGGAGTGAGAAAACATCACGGGGTGGTGCGCATTGTATGGGTGTGTGTTACATTACATTCACTAGTAGGAGTGATAAAAACATCACGGGGTGGTGCGCATTGTATGATTGTGTGTTACATTACATTCACTAGTAGGAGTGAGAAAAACATCACGGGGTGGTGCGCATTGTATGGGTGTGTGTTACATTACATTCACTAATAGGAGTGAGAAAAACATCACGGGGTGGTGCGCATTGTATGGGTGTGTGTTACATTACATTCACTAGTAGGAGTGAGAAAAACATCACGGGGTGGTGCACATTGTATGGGTGTGTGTTACATTACATTCACTAATAGGAGTGAGAAAAACATCACGGGGTGGTGCGCATTGTATGGGTGTGTGTTACATTACATTCACTAGTAGGAGTGAGAAAAACATCACGGGGTGGTGCGCATTGTATGGGTGTGTGTTACATTACATTCACTAATAGGAGTGAGAAAAACATCACGGGGTGGTGCGCATTGTATGGGTGTGTGTTACATTACATTCACTAGTAGCAGTGAGAAAAACATCACGGGGTGGTGCGCATTGTATGGGTGTGTGTTACATTACATTCACTAGTAGGAGTGAGAAAAACATCACGGGGTGGTGCGCATTGTATGGGTGTGTGTTACATTACATTCACTAGTAGCAGTGAGAAAAACATCACGGGGTGGTGCGCATTGTATGGGTGTGTGTTACATTACATTCACTAGTAGGAGTGAGGAAAACATCACGGGGTGGTGCGCATTGTATGGGTGTGTGTTACATTACATTCACTAGTAGGAGTGAGAAAAACATCACGGGGTGGTGCGCATTGTATGGGAGTGTGTTACATTACATTCACTAGTAGGATTACATTCACTAGTAGGAGTGAGAAAAACATCACGGGGTGGTGCGCATTGTATGGGTGTGTGTTACATTAGATTCACTAGTAGGAGTGAGAAAAACATCACGGGGTGGTGCGCATTGTATGGGTGTGTGTTACATTAGATTCACTACTAGGAGTGAGAAAAACATCACGGGGTGGTGCGCATTGTATGGGTGTGTGTTACATTACATTCACTACTAGGAGTGAGAAAAACATAACGGGGTGGTGCGCATTGTATGGGTGTGTGTTACATTTCATTCACTAGAAGGAGTGAGAAAATCATCACGAGGTGGTGCGCATTGTATGGGTGTGTGTTACATTACATTCACTAGTAGGATTACATTCACTAGTAGGAGTGAGAAAAACATCACGGGGTGGTGCGCATTGTATGGGTGTGTGTTACATTAGATTCACTAGTAGGAGTGAGAAAAACATCACGGGGTGGTGCGCATTGTATGGGTGTGTGTTACATTAGATTCACTAGTAGGAGTGAGAAAAACATCACGGGGTGGTGCGCATTGTATGTGTGTGTTACATTACATTCACTACTAGGAGTGAGAAAAACATCACGGGGTGGTGCGCATTGTATGGGTGTGTGTTACATTACATTCACTAGTAGGAGTGAGAAAAACGTCACGGGGTGGTGCGCATTGTATGGGTGTGTGTTACATTACATTCACTAGAAGGAGTGAGAAAAACATCACGGGGTGGTGCGCATTGTATGGGTGTGTGTTACATTACATTCACTAGTAGCAGTGAGAAAAACATCACGGGGTGGTGCGCATTGTATGGGTGTGTGTTACATTACATTCACTAGTAGGAGTGAGAAAAACATCACGGGGTGGTGCGCATTGTATGGGTGTGTGTTACATTACATTCACTAATAGCAGTGAGAAAAACATCACGGGGTGGTGCGCATTGTATGGGTGTGTGTTACATTACATTCACTAGTAGGAGTGAGAAAAACATCACGTGGTGGTGCGCATTGTATGGGTGTGTGTTACATTACATTCACTAGTAGGAGTGAGAAAAACATCACGGGGTGGTACGCATTGTATGGGTGTGTGTTACATTACATTCACTAGTAGCAGTGAGAAAAACATCACGGGGAGGTGCGCATTGTATGGGTGTGTGTTACATTACATTCACAAGTAGCAGTGAGAAAAACATCACGGGGTGGTGCGCATTGTATGGGTGTGTGTTACATTACATTCACTAGTAGGAGTGAGAAAAATATCACGGGGTGGTGCGCATTGTATGGGTGTGTGTTACATTACATTCACTAGTAGGAGTGAGAAAAACATCACGGGGTGGTGCGCATTGTATGGGTGTGTGTTACATTACATTCACTAGTAGGAATGAGAAAAACATCACGGGGTGGTGCGCATTGTATGGGTGTGTGTTACATTACATTCACTAGTAGCAGTGAGAAAAACATCACGGGGTGGTGCGCATTGTATGGGTGTGTGTTACATTACATTCACTAGTAGCAGTGAGAAAAACATCACTGGGTGGTGCGCATTGTATGGGTATGTGTTACATTACATTCACTAGTAGGAGTGAGAAAAACATCACGGGGTGGTGCGCATTGTATGGGTGTGTGTTACATTACATTCACTAGTGGGAGTGAGAAAAACATCACGGGGTGGTGCGCATTGTATGCGTGTGTGTTACATTACATTCACTAATAGGAGTGAGAAAAACATCACGGGGTGGTGCGCATTGTATGGGTGTGTGTTACATTACATTCACTATTAGGAGTGAGAAAAACATCACGGGGTGGTGCGCATTGTATGGGTGTGTGTTACATTACATTCACTAATAGGAGTGAGAAAAACATCACGGGGTGGTGCGCATTGTATGGGTGTGTGTTACATTACATTCACTAGTAGGAGTGAGAAAAACATCACGGGGTGGTGCACATTGTATGGGTGTGTGTTACATTACATTCACTAGTAGGAGTGAGGAAAACATCACGGGGTGGTGCGCATTGTATGGGTGTGTGTTACATTACATTCACTAGTAGCAGTGAGAAAAACATCACGGGGTGGTGCGCATTGTATGGGTGTGTGTTACATTACATTCACTAGTAGCAGTGAGAAAAACATCACGGGGTGGTGCGCATTGTATGGGTGTGTGTTACATTACATTCACTAGTAGGAGTGAGGAAAACATCACGGGGTGGTGCGCATTGTATGGGTGTGTGTTACATTACATTCACTAGTAGGAGTGAGAAAAACATCACGGGGTGGTGCGCATTGTATGGGAGTGTGTTACATTACATTCACTAGTAGGATTACATTCACTAGTAGGAGTGAGAAAAACATCACGGGGTGGTGCGCATTGTATGGGTGTGTGTTACATTACATTCACTAGTAGGAGTGAGAAAAACATCACGGGGTGGTGCGCATTGTATGGGTGTGTGTTACATTACATTCACTACTAGGAGTGAGAAAAACATAACGGGGTGGTGCGCATTGTATGGGTGTGTGTTACATTTCATTCACTAGAAGGAGTGAGAAAATCATCACGGGGTGGTGCGCATTGTATGGGTGTGTGTTACATTACATTCACTAGTAGCAGTGAGAAAAACATCACGGGGTGGTGCGCATTGTATGGGTGTGTGTTACATTACATTCACTAGTAGGAGTGAGGAAAACATCACGGGGTGGTGCGCATTGTATGGCTGTGTGTTACATTACATTCACTAGTAGGAGTGAGAAAAACGTCACGGGGTGGTGCGCATTGTATGGGTGTGTGTTACATTACATTCACTAGAAGGAGTGAGAAAAACATCACGGGGTGGTGCGCATTGTATGGGTGTGTGTTACATTACATTCACTAGTAGCAGTGAGAAAAACATCACGGGGTGGTGCGCATTGTATGGGTGTGTGTTACATTACTTTCACTAGTAGGAGTGAGAAAAACATCACGGGGTGGTGCGCATTGTATGGGTGTGTGTTACATTACATTCACTAATAGCAGTGAGAAAAACATCACGGGGTGGTGCGCATTGTATGGGTGTGTGTTACATTACATTCACTAGTAGGAGTGAGAAAAACATCACGTGGTGGTGCGCATTGTATGGGTGTGTGTTACATTACATTCACTAGTAGGAGTGAGAAAAACATCACGGGGTGGTACGCATTGTATGGGTGTGTGTTACATTACATTCACTAGTAGCAGTGAGAAAAACATCACGGGGAGGTGCGCATTGTATGGGTGTGTGTTACATTACATTCACAAGTAGCAGTGAGAAAAACATCACGGGGTGGTGCGCATTGTATGGGTGTGTGTTACATTACATTCACTAGTAGGAGTGAGAAAAATATCACGGGGTGGTGCGCATTGTATGGGTGTGTGTTACATTACATTCACTAGTAGGAGTGAGAAAAACATCACGGGGTGGTGCGCATTGTATGGGTGTGTGTTACATTACATTCACTAGTAGGAATGAGAAAAACATCACGGGGTGGTGCGCATTGTATGGGTGTGTGTTACATTACATTCACTAGTAGCAGTGAGAAAAACATCACGGGGTGGTGCGCATTGTATGGGTGTGTGTTACATTACATTCACTAGTAGCAGTGAGAAAAACATCACGGGGTGGTGCGCATTGTATGGGTATGTGTTACATTACATTCACTAGTAGGAGTGAGAAAAACATCACGGGGTGGTGCGCATTGTATGGGTGTGTGTTACATTACATTCACTAGTGGGAGTGAGAAAAACATCACGGGGTGGTGCGCATTGTATGCGTGTGTGTTACATTACATTCACTAATAGGAGTGAGAAAAACATCACGGGGTGGTGCGCATTGTATGGGTGTGTGTTACATTACATTCACTATTAGGAGTGAGAAAAACATCACGGGGTGGTGCGCATTGTATGGGTGTGTGTTACATTACATTCACTAATAGGAGTGAGAAAAACATCACGGGGTGGTGCGCATTGTATGGGTGTGTGTTACATTACATTCACTAGTAGGAGTGAGAAAAACATCACGGGGTGGTGCACATTGTATGGGTGTGTGTTACATTACATTCACTAGTAGGAGTGAGGAAAACATCACGGGGTGGTGCGCATTGTATGGGTGTGTGTTACATTACATTCACTAGTAGCAGTGAGAAAAACATCACGGGGTGGTGCGCATTGTATGGGTGTGTGTTACATTACATTCACTAGTAGCAGTGAGAAAAACATCACGGGGTGGTGCGCATTGTATGGGTGTGTGTTACATTACATTCACTAGTAGGAGTGAGGAAAACATCACGGGGTGGTGCGCATTGTATGGGTGTGTGTTACATTACATTCACTAGTAGGAGTGAGAAAAACATCACGGGGTGGTGCGCATTGTATGGGAGTGTGTTACATTACATTCACTAGTAGGATTACATTCACTAGTAGGAGTGAGAAAAACATCACGGGGTGGTGCGCATTGTATGGGTGTGTGTTACATTAGATTCACTAGTAGGAGTGAGAAAAACATCACGGGGTGGTGCGCATTGTATGGGTGTGTGTTACATTACATTCACTACTAGGAGTGAGAAAAACATAACGGGGTGGTGCGCATTGTATAGGTGTGTGTTACATTTCATTCACTAGAAGGAGTGAGAAAATCATCACGGGGTGGTGCGCATTGTATGGGTGTGTGTTACATTACATTCACTAGTAGGATTACATTCACTAGTAGGAGTGAGAAAAACATCACGGGGTGGTGCGCATTGTATGGGTGTGTGTTACATTAGATTCACTAGTAGGAGTGAGAAAAACATCACGGGGTGGTGCGCATTGTATGTGTGTGTTACATTACATTCACTACTAGGAGTGAGAAAAACATCACGGGGTGGTGCGCATTGTATGGGTGTGTGTTACATTACATTCACTAGTAGGAGTGAGAAAAACGTCACGGGGTGGTGCGCATTGTATGGGTGTGTGTTACATTACATTCACTAGAAGGAGTGAGAAAAACATCACGGGGTGGTGCGCATTGTATGGGTGTGTGTTACATTACATTCACTAGTAGCAGTGAGAAAAACATCACGGGGTGGTGCGCATTGTATGGGTGTGTGTTACATTACATTCACTAGTAGGAGTGAGAAAAACATCACGGGGTGGTGCGCATTGTATGGGTGTGTGTTATATTACATTCACTACTAGGAGTGAGAAAAACATAACGGGGTGGTGCGCATTGTATGGGTGTGTGTTACATTTCATTCACTAGAAGGAGTGAGAAAATCATCACGGGGTGGTGCGCATTGTATGGGTGTGTGTTACATTACATTCACTAGTAGGATTACATTCACTAGTAGGAGTGAGAAAAACATCACGGGGTGGTGCGCATTGTATGGGTGTGTGTTACATTAGATTCACTAGTAGGAGTGAGAAAAACATCACGGGGTGGTGCGCATTGTATGGGTGTGTGTTACATTAGATTCACTAGTAGGAGTGAGAAAAACATCACGGGGTGGTGCGCATTGTATGTGTGTGTTACATTACATTCACTACTAGGAGTGAGAAAAACATCACGGGGTGGTGCGCATTGTATGGGTGTGTGTTACATTACATTCACTAGTAGGAGTGAGAAAAACGTCACGGGGTGGTGCGCATTGTATGGGTGTGTGTTACATTACATTCACTAGAAGGAGTGAGAAAAACATCACGGGGTGGTGCGCATTGTATGGGTGTGTGTTACATTACATTCACTAGTAGCAGTGAGAAAAACATCACGGGGTGGTGCACATTGTATGGGTGTGTGTTACATTACATTCACTAGTAGGAGTGAGAAAAACATCACGGGGTGGTGCGCATTGTATGGGTGTGTGTTACATTACATTCACTAATAGCAGTGAGAAAAACATCACGGGGTGGTGCGCATTGTATGGGTGTGTGTTACATTACATTCACTAGTAGGAGTGAGAAAAACATCACGTGGTGGTGCGCATTGTATGGGTGTGTGTTACATTACATTCACTAGTAGGAGTGAGAAAAACATCACGGGGTGGTACGCATTGTATGGGTGTGTGTTACATTACATTCACTAGTAGCAGTGAGAAAAACATCACGGGGAGGTGCGCATTGTATGGGTGTGTGTTACATTACATTCACAATTAGCAGTGAGAAAAACATCACGGGGTGGTGCGCATTGTATGGGTGTGTGTTACATTACATTCACTAGTAGGAGTGAGAAAAATATCACGGGGTGGTGCGCATTGTATGGGTGTGTGTTACATTATATTCACTAGTAGTAGTGAGAAAAACATCACGGGGTGGTGCGCATTGTATGGGTGTGTGTTACATTACATTCACTAGTAGCAGTGAGAAAAACATCACGGGGTGGTGCGCATTGTATGGGTGTGTGTTACATTACATTCACTAGTAGGAGTGAGAAAAACATCACGGGGTGGTGCGCATTGTATGGGTGTGTGTTACATTACATTCACTAGTAGGAGTGAGAAAAACATCACGGGGTGGTGCGCATTGTATGGGTGTGTGTTACATTACATTCACTAGTAGGAGTGAGAAAAACATCACGGGGTGGTGCGCATTGTATGTTTGTCTGTTACATTACATTCACTAGTAGGAGTGAGAAAAACATCACGGGGTGGTGCGCATTGTATGGGTGTGTGTTTCGTTACATTCACTAGTAGGAGTGAGAAAAACATAACGGGGTGGTGCGCATTGTATGGGTGTGTGTTACATTACATTCACTAGTAGGAGTGAGAAAAACATCACGGGGTGGTGCGCATTGTATGGGTGTGTGTTACATTACATTCACTAGTAGGAGTGAGAAAAACATCACGGGGTGGTGTGAATCGGAGGGTCTGAATTAGGATAGGCAGTGAGTAGCAATGTAGGATAGAGAAAAGCACCGCGGGGTGGTCAGCATGGGCAGGTCAGGGAACATGCAGTGGGAATGCAGGATAGGTTTCTCAAAAACATCGCGGGGTGGTGCGCATTGTATGGGTGTGTGTTACATTAGATTCCCTAGTAGGAGTGAGAAAAACATCACGGGGTGGTGCGCATTGTATGGGTGTGTGTTACATTACATTCACTAATAGGAGTAAGAAAAACATCACGGGGTGGTGCGCATTCTATGGGTGTGTGTTACATTACATTCACTAGTAGGAGTGAGAAAAACATCACTGGGTGGTGCACATTGTATGGGTGTGTGTTACATTACATTCACTAGTAGGAGTGAGGAAAACATCACGGGGTGGTGCGCATTGTATGGGTGTGTGTTAAATTACATTCACTAGTAGCAGTGAGAAAAACATCACGGGGTGGTGCGCATTGTATGGGTGTGTGTTACATTACATTCACTAGTAGCAGTGAGAAAAACATCACGGGGTGGTGCGCATTGTATGGGTGTGTGTTACATTACATTCACTAGTAGGAGTGAGAAAAACATCACGGGGTGGTGTGAATCGGAGGGTCTGAATTAGGATAGGCAGTGAGTGGCAATGTAGGATAGAGAAAACCACCGCGGGGTGGTCAGCATGGGCAGGTCAGAGAACATGCAGTGGGAATGCAGGATAGGTTTCTGAAAAACATCGCGGGGTGGTGCGCATTGTATGGGTGTGTGTTACATTAGATTCACTAGTAGGAGTGAGAAAAACATCACGGGGTGGTGCGCATTGTATGGGTGTGTGTTACATTACATTCACTAGTAGCAGTGAGAAAAACATCACGGGGTGGTGCGCATTGTATGGGTGTGTGTTACATTACATTCACTAGTAGGAGTGAGAAAAACATCACGGGGTGGTGCGCATTGTATGGGTGTGTGTTACATTACATTCACTAGTAGGAGTGAGAAAAACATCACGGGGTGGTGCACATTGTATGGGTGTGTGTTACATTACATTCACTAGTAGGAGTGAGGAAAACATCACGGGCTGGTGCGCATTGTATGGGTGTGTGTTACATTACATTCACTAGTAGCAGTGAGAAAAACATCACGGGGTGGTGCGCATTGTATGGGTGTGTGTTACATTACATTCACTAGTAGGAGTGAGAAAAACATCCCGGGGTGGTGTGAATCGGAGGGTCTGAATTAGGATAGGCAGTGAGTGGCAATGTAGGATAGAGAAAAGCACCGCGGGGTGGTCAGCATGGGCAGGTCAGGGAACATGCAGTGGGAATGCAGGATATGTTTCTGAAAAACATCGCGGTGTGGTGCGCATTGTATGGGTGTGTGTTACATTAGATTCACTAGTAGGAGTGAGAAAAACATCACGGGGTGGTGCGCATTGTATGGGTGTGTGTTACATTACATTCACTAATAGGAGTAAGAAAAACATCACGGGGTGGTGCGCATTGTATGGGTGTGTGTTACATTACATTCACTAGTAGGAGTGAGAAAAACATCACGGGGTGGTGCGCATTGTATGGGTGTGTGTTACATTACATTCACTAATAGGAGTGAGAAAAACATCAAGGGGTGGTGCGCATTGTATGGGTGTGTGTTACATTACATTCACTAGTAGGAGTGAGAAAAACATCACGGGGTGGTGCACATTGTATGGGTGTGTGTTACATTACATTCACTAGTAGGAGTGAGGAAAACATCACGGGGTGGTGCGCATTGTATGGGTGTGTGTTACATTACATTCACTAGTAGCAGTGAGAAAAACATCACGGGGTGGTGCGCATTGTATGGGTGTGTGTTACATTACATTCACTAGTAGCAGTGAGAAAAACATCACGGGGTGGTGCGCATTGTATGGGTGTGTGTTACATTACATTCACTAGTAGGAGTGAGAAAAACATCACGGGGTGGTGCGCAGTGTATGGGTGTGTGTTACATTACATTCACTAGTAGGAGTGATAAAAACATAACGGGGTGGTGCGCATTGTATGGGTGTGTGTTACATTACATTCACTAGTAGGAGTGATAAAAACATCACGGGTTGGTGCGCATTGTATGGGTGTGTGTTACGTTACATTCACTAGTAGCAGTGAGAAAAACATCACGGGGTGGTGCGCATTGTATCGGTGTGTGTTACATTACATTCACTAGTAGGAGTGATAAAAACATCACGGGGTGGTGCCCATTGTATGGGTTTGTGTTACATTACATTCACTAGTAGGAGTGATAAAAACATCACGGGGTGGTGCGCATTGTATGGGTGTGTGTTACATTACATTCACTAGTAGGAGTTAGAAAAACATCACGGGGTGGTGCGCATTGTATGGGTGTGTGTTACATTACATTCACTAGTAGGAGTGATAAAAACATCACGGGGTGGTGCGCATTGTATGGGTGTGTGTTACATTACATTTACTAATAGGAGTAAGAAAAACATCACGGGGTGGTGCGCATTGTATGGGTGTGTGTTACATTACATTCACTAGTAGGAGTGAGAAAAACATCACGGGGTGGTGCGCATTGTATGGGTGTGTGTTACATTACATTCACTAATAGGAGTGAGAAAAACATCGTGGGGTGGTGCGCATTGTATGGGTGTGTGTTACATTACATTGACTTGTAGGAGTGAGAAAAACATCACGGTGTGGTGCGCATTGTATGGGTGTGTGTTACATTACATTCACTAGTAGGAGTGAGGAAAACATCACGGGGTGGTGCGCATTGTATGGGTGTGTGTTACATTACATTCACTAGTAGCAGTGAGAAAAACATCACGGGGTGGTGCGCATTGTATGGGTGTGTGTTACATTACATTCACTAGTAGGAGTGATAAAAACATCACGGGGTGGTGCGCATTGTATGGGTGTGTGTTACATTGCATTCACTAGTAGGAGTGATAAAAACATCACGGGGTGCTGCGCATTGTATGGGTGTGTGTTACATTACATTCACTAGTAGGAGTGAGAAAAACATCACGGGGTGGTGCGCATTGTATAGGTGTGTGTTACATTATATTCACTAGTAGGAGTGAGAAAAACATCACGGGGTGGTGCGCATTGTATGGGTGTGTGTTACATTACATTCACTAGTAGGAGTGAGAAAAACATCACTGGGTGGTGTGAATCGGAGGGTCTGAATTAGGATAGGCAGTGAGTAGCAATGTAGGATAGAGAAAAGCACCGCGGGGTGGTCAGGATGGGCAGGTCAGGGAACATGCAGTGGGAATGCAGGATAGGTTTCTGAAAAACATCGCGGGGTGGTGCGCATTGTATGGGTGTGTGTTACATTACATTCACTAGTAGGAGTGATAAAAACATCACGGGGTGGTGCGCATTGTATGGGTGTGTGTTATATTACATTCACTAGTAGGAGTGAGAAAAACATCACGGGGTGGTGCGCATTGTATGGGTGTGTGTTACATTACATTCACTAATAGGAGTGAGAAAACATCACGGGGTGGTGCGCATTGTATGGGTGTGTGTTACATTACATTCACTAGTAGGAGTGATAAAAACATCACGGGGTGGTGCGCATTGTATGATTGTGTGTTACATTACATTCACTAGTAGGAGTGAGAAAAACATCACGGGGTGGTGCGCATTGTATGGGTGTGTGTTACATTACATTCACTAATAGGAGTGAGAAAAACATCACGGGGTGGTGCGCATTGTATGGGTGTGTGTTACATTACATTCACTAGTAGGAGTGAGAAAAACATCACGGGGTGGTGCACATTGTATGGGTGTGTGTTACATTACATTCACTAATAGGAGTGAGAAAAACATCACGGGGTGGTGCGCATTGTATGGGTGTGTGTTACATTACATTCACTAGTAGGAGTGAGAAAAACATCACGGGGTGGTGCGCATTGTATGGGTGTGTGTTACATTACATTCACTAATAGGAGTGAGAAAAACATCACGGGGTGGTGCGCATTGTATGGGTGTGTGTTACATTACATTCACTAGTAGCAGTGAGAAAAACATCACGGGGTGGTGCGCATTGTATGGGTGTGTGTTACATTACATTCACTAGTAGGAGTGAGAAAAACATCACGGGGTGGTGCGCATTGTATGGGTGTGTGTTACATTACATTCACTAGTAGCAGTGAGAAAAACATCACGGGGTGGTGCGCATTGTATGGGTGTGTGTTACATTACATTCACTAGTAGGAGTGAGGAAAACATCACGGGGTGGTGCGCATTGTATGGGTGTGTGTTACATTACATTCACTAGTAGGAGTGAGAAAAACATCACGGGGTGGTGCGCATTGTATGGGAGTGTGTTACATTACATTCACTAGTAGGATTACATTCACTAGTAGGAGTGAGAAAAACATCACGGGGTGGTGCGCATTGTATGGGTGTGTGTTACATTAGATTCACTAGTAGGAGTGAGAAAAACATCACGGGGTGGTGCGCATTGTATGGGTGTGTGTTACATTAGATTCACTACTAGGAGTGAGAAAAACATCACGGGGTGGTGCGCATTGTATGGGTGTGTGTTACATTACATTCACTACTAGGAGTGAGAAAAACATAACGGGGTGGTGCGCATTGTATGGGTGTGTGTTACATTTCATTCACTAGAAGGAGTGAGAAAATCATCACGGGGTGGTGCGCATTGTATGGGTGTGTGTTACATTACATTCACTAGTAGGATTACATTCACTAGTAGGAGTGAGAAAAACATCACGGGGTGGTGCGCATTGTATGGGTGTGTGTTACATTAGATTCACTAGTAGGAGTGAGAAAAACATCACGGGGTGGTGCGCATTGTATGGGTGTGTGTTACATTAGATTCACTAGTAGGAGTGAGAAAAACATCACGGGGTGGTGCGCATTGTATGTGTGTGTTACATTACATTCACTACTAGGAGTGAGAAAAACATCACGGGGTGGTGCGCATTGTATGGGTGTGTGTTACATTACATTCACTAGTAGGAGTGAGAAAAACGTCACGGGGTGGTGCGCATTGTATGGGTGTGTGTTACATTACATTCACTAGAAGGAGTGAGAAAAACATCACGGGGTGGTGCGCATTGTATGGGTGTGTGTTACATTACATTCACTAGTAGCAGTGAGAAAAACATCACGGGGTGGTGCGCATTGTATGGGTGTGTGTTACATTACATTCACTAGTAGGAGTGAGAAAAACATCACGGGGTGGTGCGCATTGTATGGGTGTGTGTTACATTACATTCACTAATAGCAGTGAGAAAAACATCACGGGGTGGTGCGCATTGTATGGGTGTGTGTTACATTACATTCACTAGTAGGAGTGAGAAAAACATCACGTGGTGGTGCGCATTGTATGGGTGTGTGTTACATTACATTCACTAGTAGGAGTGAGAAAAACATCACGGGGTGGTACGCATTGTATGGGTGTGTGTTACATTACATTCACTAGTAGCAGTGAGAAAAACATCACGGGGAGGTGCGCATTGTATGGGTGTGTGTTACATTACATTCACAAGTAGCAGTGAGAAAAACATCACGGGGTGGTGCGCATTGTATGGGTGTGTGTTACATTACATTCACTAGTAGGAGTGAGAAAAATATCACGGGGTGGTGCGCATTGTATGGGTGTGTGTTACATTACATTCACTAGTAGGAGTGAGAAAAACATCACGGGGTGGTGCGCATTGTATGGGTGTGTGTTACATTACATTCACTAGTAGGAATGAGAAAAACATCACGGGGTGGTGCGCATTGTATGGGTGTGTGTTACATTACATTCACTAGTAGCAGTGAGAAAAACATCACGGGGTGGTGCGCATTGTATGGGTGTGTGTTACATTACATTCACTAGTAGCAGTGAGAAAAACATCACGGGGTGGTGCGCATTGTATGGGTATGTGTTACATTACATTCACTAGTAGGAGTGAGAAAAGCATCACGGGGTGGTGCGCATTGTATGGGTGTGTGTTACATTACATTCACTAGTGGGAGTGAGAAAAACATCACGGGGTGGTGCGCATTGTATGCGTGTGTGTTACATTACATTCACTAATAGGAGTGAGAAAAACATCACGGGGTGGTGCGCATTGTATGGGTGTGTGTTACATTACATTCACTATTAGGAGTGAGAAAAACATCACGGGGTGGTGCGCATTGTATGGGTGTGTGTTACATTACATTCACTAATAGGAGTGAGAAAAACATCACGGGGTGGTGCGCATTGTATGGGTGTGTGTTACATTACATTCACTAGTAGGAGTGAGAAAAACATCACGGGGTGGTGCACATTGTATGGGTGTGTGTTACATTACATTCACTAGTAGGAGTGAGGAAAACATCACGGGGTGGTGCGCATTGTATGGGTGTGTGTTACATTACATTCACTAGTAGCAGTGAGAAAAACATCACGGGGTGGTGCGCATTGTATGGGTGTGTGTTACATTACATTCACTAGTAGCAGTGAGAAAAACATCACGGGGTGGTGCGCATTGTATGGGTGTGTGTTACATTACATTCACTAGTAGGAGTGAGGAAAACATCACGGGGTGGTGCGCATTGTATGGGTGTGTGTTACATTACATTCACTAGTAGGAGTGAGAAAAACATCACGGGGTGGTGCGCATTGTATGGGAGTGTGTTACATTACATTCACTAGTAGGATTACATTCACTAGTAGGAGTGAGAAAAACATCACGGGGTGGTGCGCATTGTATGGGTGTGTGTTACATTAGATTCACTAGTAGGAGTGAGAAAAACATCACGGGGTGGTGCGCATTGTATGGGTGTGTGTTACATTACATTCACTACTAGGAGTGAGAAAAACATAACGGGGTGGTGCGCATTGTATGGGTGTGTGTTACATTTCATTCACTAGAAGGAGTGAGAAAATCATCACGGGGTGGTGCGCATTGTATGGGTGTGTGTTACATTACATTCACTAGTAGCAGTGAGAAAAACATCACGGGGTGGTGCGCATTGTATGGGTGTGTGTTACATTACATTCACTAGTAGGAGTGAGGAAAACATCACGGGGTGGTGCGCATTGTATGGCTGTGTGTTACATTACATTCACTAGTAGGAGTGAGAAAAACGTCACGGGGTGGTGCGCATTGTATGGGTGTGTGTTACATTACATTCACTAGAAGGAGTGAGAAAAACATCACGGGGTGGTGCGCATTGTATGGGTGTGTGTTACATTACATTCACTAGTAGCAGTGAGAAAAACATCACGGGGTGGTGCGCATTGTATGGGTGTGTGTTACATTACATTCACTAGTAGGAGTGAGAAAAACATCACGGGGTGGTGCGCATTGTATGGGTGTGTGTTACATTACATTCACTAATAGCAGTGAGAAAAACATCACGGGGTGGTGCGCATTGTATGGGTGTGTGTTACATTACATTCACTAGTAGGAGTGAGAAAAACATCACGTGGTGGTGCGCATTGTATGGGTGTGTGTTACATTACATTCACTAGTAGGAGTGAGAAAAACATCACGGGGTGGTACGCATTGTATGGGTGTGTGTTACATTACATTCACTAGTAGCAGTGAGAAAAACATCACGGGGAGGTGCGCATTGTATGGGTGTGTGTTACATTACATTCACAAGTAGCAGTGAGAAAAACATCACGGGGTGGTGCGCATTGTATGGGTGTGTGTTACATTACATTCACTAGTAGGAGTGAGAAAAATATCACGGGGTGGTGCGCATTGTATGGGTGTGTGTTACATTACATTCACTAGTAGGAGTGAGAAAAACATCACGGGGTGGTGCGCATTGTATGGGTGTGTGTTACATTACATTCACTAGTAGGAATGAGAAAAACATCACGGGGTGGTGCGCATTGTATGGGTGTGTGTTACATTACATTCACTAGTAGCAGTGAGAAAAACATCACGGGGTGGTGCGCATTGTATGGGTGTGTGTTACATTACATTCACTAGTAGCAGTGAGAAAAACATCACGGGGTGGTGCGCATTGTATGGGTATGTGTTACATTACATTCACTAGTAGGAGTGAGAAAAACATCACGGGGTGGTGCGCATTGTATGGGTGTGTGTTACATTACATTCACTAGTGGGAGTGAGAAAAACATCACGGGGTGGTGCGCATTGTATGCGTGTGTGTTACATTACATTCACTAATAGGAGTGAGAAAAACATCACGGGGTGGTGCGCATTGTATGGGTGTGTGTTACATTACATTCACTATTAGGAGTGAGAAAAACATCACGGGGTGGTGCGCATTGTATGGGTGTGTGTTACATTACATTCACTAATAGGAGTGAGAAAAACATCACGGGGTGGTGCGCATTGTATGGGTGTGTGTTACATTACATTCACTAGTAGGAGTGAGAAAAACATCACGGGGTGGTGCACATTGTATGGGTGTGTGTTACATTACATTCACTAGTAGGAGTGAGGAAAACATCACGGGGTGGTGCGCATTGTATGGGTGTGTGTTACATTACATTCACTAGTAGCAGTGAGAAAAACATCACGGGGTGGTGCGCATTGTATGGGTGTGTGTTACATTACATTCACTAGTAGCAGTGAGAAAAACATCACGGGGTGGTGCGCATTGTATGGGTGTGTGTTACATTACATTCACTAGTAGGAGTGAGGAAAACATCACGGGGTGGTGCGCATTGTATGGGTGTGTGTTACATTACATTCACTAGTAGGAGTGAGAAAAACATCACGGGGTGGTGCGCATTGTATGGGAGTGTGTTACATTACATTCACTAGTAGGATTACATTCACTAGTAGGAGTGAGAAAAACATCACGGGGTGGTGCGCATTGTATGGGTGTGTGTTACATTAGATTCACTAGTAGGAGTGAGAAAAACATCACGGGGTGGTGCGCATTGTATGGGTGTGTGTTACATTACATTCACTACTAGGAGTGAGAAAAACATAACGGGGTGGTGCGCATTGTATGGGTGTGTGTTACATTTCATTCACTAGAAGGAGTGAGAAAATCATCACGGGGTGGTGCGCATTGTATGGGTGTGTGTTACATTACATTCACTAGTAGGATTACATTCACTAGTAGGAGTGAGAAAAACATCACGGGGTGGTGCGCATTGTATGGGTGTGTGTTACATTAGATTCACTAGTAGGAGTGAGAAAAACATCACGGGGTGGTGCGCATTGTATGTGTGTGTTACATTACATTCACTACTAGGAGTGAGAAAAACATCACGGGGTGGTGCGCATTGTATGGGTGTGTGTTACATTACATTCACTAGTAGGAGTGAGAAAAACGTCACGGGGTGGTGCGCATTGTATGGGTGTGTGTTACATTACATTCACTAGAAGGAGTGAGAAAAACATCACGGGGTGGTGCGCATTGTATGGGTGTGTGTTACATTACATTCACTAGTAGCAGTGAGAAAAACATCACGGGGTGGTGCGCATTGTATGGGTGTGTGTTACATTACATTCACTAGTAGGAGTGAGAAAAACATCACGGGGTGGTGCGCATTGTATGGGTGTGTGTTATATTACATTCACTACTAGGAGTGAGAAAAACATAACGGGGTGGTGCGCATTGTATGGGTGTGTGTTACATTTCATTCACTAGAAGGAGTGAGAAAATCATCACGGGGTGGTGCGCATTGTATGGGTGTGTGTTACATTACATTCACTAGTAGGATTACATTCACTAGTAGGAGTGAGAAAAACATCACGGGGTGGTGCGCATTGTATGGGTGTGTGTTACATTAGATTCACTAGTAGGAGTGAGAAAAACATCACGGGGTGGTGCGCATTGTATGGGTGTGTGTTACATTAGATTCACTAGTAGGAGTGAGAAAAACATCACGGGGTGGTGCGCATTGTATGTGTGTGTTACATTACATTCACTACTAGGAGTGAGAAAAACATCACGGGGTGGTGCGCATTGTATGGGTGTGTGTTACATTACATTCACTAGTAGGAGTGAGAAAAACGTCACGGGGTGGTGCGCATTGTATGGGTGTGTGTTACATTACATTCACTAGAAGGAGTGAGAAAAACATCACGGGGTGGTGCGCATTGTATGGGTGTGTGTTACATTACATTCACTAGTAGCAGTGAGAAAAACATCACGGGGTGGTGCGCATTGTATGGGTGTGTGTTACATTACATTCACTAGTAGGAGTGAGAAAAACATCACGGGGTGGTGCGCATTGTATGGGTGTGTGTTACATTACATTCACTAATAGCAGTGAGAAAAACATCACGGGGTGGTGCGCATTGTATGGGTGTGTGTTACATTACATTCACTAGTAGGAGTGAGAAAAACATCACGTGGTGGTGCGCATTGTATGGGTGTGTGTTACATTACATTCACTAGTAGGAGTGAGAAAAACATCACGGGGTGGTGCGCATTGTATGGGTGTGTGTTACATTACATTCACTAGTAGCAGTGAGAAAAACATCACGGGGAGGTGCGCATTGTATGGGTGTGTGTTACATTACATTCACAATTAGCAGTGAGAAAAACATCACGGGGTGGTGCGCATTGTATGGGTGTGTGTTACATTACATTCACTAGTAGGAGTGAGAAAAATATCACGGGGTGGTGCGCATTGTATGGGTGTGTGTTACATTACATTCACTAGTAGGAGTGAGAAAAACATCACGGGGTGGTGCGCATTGTATGGGTGTGTGTTACATTACATTCACTAGTAGGAATGAGAAAAACATCACGGGGTGGTGCGCATTGTATGGGTGTGTGTTACATTACATTCACTAGTAGCAGTGAGAAAAACAACACGGGGTGGTGCGCATTGTATGGGTGTGTGTTACATTACATTCACTAGTAGCACTGAGAAAAACATCACGGGGTGGTGCGCATTGTATGGGTGTGTGTTACATTACATTCACTAGTAGCAGTGAGAAAAACATCACGGGGTGGTGCGCATTGTATGGGTATGTGTTACATTACATTCACTAGTAGGAGTGAGAAAAACATCACGGGGTGGTGCGCATTGTATGGGTGTGTGTTACATTACATTCACTAGTAGCAGTGAGAAAAACATCACGGGGTGGTGCGCATTGTATGGGTGTGTGTTACATTACATTCACTAGTAGGAGTGAGAAAAACATCACGTGGTGGTGCGCATTGTATGGGTGTGTGTTACATTACATTCACTAGTAGGAGTGAGAAAAACATCACGGGGTGGTGCGCATTGTATGGGTGTGTGTTACATTACATTCACTAGTAGCAGTGAGAAAGACATCACGGGGTGGTGCGCATTGTATGGGTGTGTGTTACATTACATTCACAAGTAGCAGTGAGAAAAACATCACGGGGTGGTGCGCATTGTATGGGTGTGTGTTACATTACATTCACTAGTAGGAGTGAGAAAAATATCACGGGGTGGTGCGCATTGTATGGGTGTGTGTTACATTACATTCACTAGTAGGAGTGAGAAAAACATCACGGGGTGGTGCGCATTGTATGGGTGTGTGTTATATTACATTTACTACTAGGAATAAGAAAAACATCACGGGGTGGTGCGCATTGTATGGGTGTGTGTTACATTACATTTACTACTAGGAATGAGAAAAACATCACGGGGTGGTGCGCATTGTATGGGTGTGTGTTACATTACAATCACTAGTAGGAGTGAGAAAAACATCACGGGGTGGTGCGCATTGTATGGGTGTGTGTTACATTACATTCACTAGAAGGAGTGAGAAAAACATCACGGGGTGGTGCGCATTGTATGTCTGTGTGTGTTACATTACATACACTAGTAGCAGTGAGAAAAGCATCACGCGGTGGTGCGCATTGTATGGGTGTGTGTTACGTTACATTCACTAGTAGGAGTGAGAAAAACATCACGGGGTGGTGCGCATTGTATGGGTGTGTCTTACATTACATTCACTTGTAGGAGTGAGAAAAACATCACGGGGTGGTGCGCATTGAATGGGTGTGTGTTACATTACATTCACTAGTAGGAGTGAGAAAAACATCACGGGGTGGTGCGCATTGTATGGGTGTGTGTTACATTACATTCACTAGTAGGAGTGAGAAAAACATCGCGGGGTGGTGCGCATTGTATGGGTGTGTGTTACATTACTTTCACTAGTAGGAGTGAGAAAAACATCACGGGGAGGTGCGCATTATATGGGTGTGTGTTAAATTAGATTCACTAGTAGGAGTGAGAAAAACATCACGGGGGGGTGCGCATTGTATGGGTGTGTGTTACATTACATTCACTAGTAGGAGTGAGAAAAACATCACGGGGTGGTGCGCATTGTATGGGTGTGTTTTACATTACATTTACTACTAGGAATAAGAAAAACATCACGGGGTAGTGCGCATTGTATGGGTGTGTGTTACATTACATTTACTACTAGGAATGAGAAAAACATCACAGGGTGGTGCACATTGTATGGGTGTGTGTTACATTACAATCACTAGTAGGAGTGAGAAAAACATCACGGGGTGGTGCGAATTGTATGGGTGTGTGTTACATTACATTCACTAGAAGGAGTGAGAAAAACATCACGGGGTGGTGCGCATTGTATGGGTGTGTGTTACATTACATACACTAGTAGCAGTGAGAAAAGCATCACGCGGTGGTGCGCATTGTATGGGTGTGTGTTACATTACATTCACTTGTAGGAGTGAGAAAAACATCACGGGGTGGTGCGCATTGTATGGGTGTGTGTTGCATTACATTCACTTGTAGGAGTGAGAAAAACATCACAGGGTGGTGCGCATTGAATGGGTGTGTGTTACATTACATTCACTAGTAGGAGTGAGAAAAACATCACGGGGTGGTGCGCATTATATGGGTGTGTGTTAAATTAGATTCACTAGTAGGAGTGAGAAAAACATCACGGGGGGGTGCGCATTGTATGGGTGTGTGTTACATTACATTCACTAGCAGGAGTGAGAAAAACATCACGGGGTGTTGCGCACTGTATGGGTGTGTGTTACATTACATTCACTAATAGGAGTGAGAAAAACATCACGGGGTGGTGCGCATTGTATGGGTGTGTGTTACATTACATTCACTAGTAGGAGTGAGAAAAACATCACGGGGTGGTGCGCATTGTATGGGTGTGTGTTACATTACATTCACTAGTAGGAGTGAGAAAAACATCACGGGGTGGTGCGCATTGTATGGGTGTGTGTTACATTACATTCACTAGTAGCAGTGAGAAAAACATCACGGGCTGGTGCGCATTGTATGGGTGTGTGTTACATTACATTCACTAGTAGGAGTGAGAAAAACATCACGGGGTGGTGTGAATCGGAGGGTCTGAATTAGGATAGGCAGTGAGTGGCAATGTAGGATGGAGAAAAGCACCGCGGGGTGGTCAGCATGGGGAGGTGAGGGAACATGCAGTGGCAATGTAGGATCGGTTTCTGAAAAACATCGCGAGGTGGTGCGCATAGTATGGGTGTGTGTTACATTAGATTCACTAGTAGCAGTGAGAAAAACATCACGGGGTGGTGCGCATTGTATGGGTGTGTGTTACATTACATTCACTAGTAGGAGTGAGAAAAACTTCAAGGGGTGGTGCGCATTGTATGGGTGTGTGTTACATTACATTCACTAGTAGGAGTGAGAAAAACATCACGGGGTGGTGCGCATTGTATGGGTGTGTGTTACATTACATTCACTAGTAGGAGTGAGAAAAACATCGCGGGGTGGTGCGCATTGTATGGGTGTGTGTTACATTACATTCACTATTAGGAGTGAGAAAAACATCACGGCGTGGTGCGCATTATATGGGTGTGTGTTAAATTAGATTCACTAGTAGGAGTGAGAAAAACATCACGGGGGGGTGCGCATTGTATGGGTGTGTGTTACATTAAATTCACTAGTAGGAGTGATAAAAACATCACGGGGTGGTGCGCATTGTATGGGTGTGTGTTACATTACATTCACTAGTAGGAGTGATAAAAACATCACGGGGTGGTGCGCATTGTATGCGTGTGTGTTACATTACATTCACTAGTAGGAGTGAGAAAAACATCACGGGATGGTGCGCATTGTATGGGTGTGTGTTACATTACATTCACTAGTAGGAGTGATACAAACATCATGGGGTGGTGCGCATTGTATGGGTGTGTGTTACATTACATTCACTAATAGGAGTAAGAAAAACATCACGGGGTGGTGAGCATTGTATGGGTGTGTGTTACATTACATTCACTAGTAGGAGTGAGAAAAACATCACGGGGTGGTGCGCATTGTATGGGTGTGTGTTACATTACATTCACTAATAGGAGTGAGAAAAACATCACGGGGTGGTGCGCATTGTATGGGTGTGTGTTACATTACATTCACTAGTAGGAGTGAGAAAAACATCACGGGGTGGTGCACATTGTATGGGTGTGTGTTACATTACATTCACTAGTAGGAGTGAGGAAAACATCACGGGGTGGTGCGCATTGTATGGGTGTGTGTTACATTACATTCACTAGTAGCAGTGAGAAAAACATCACGGGGTGGTGCGCATCGTATGGGTGTGTGTTACATTACATTCACTAGTAGCAGTGAGAAAAACATCACGGGGTGGTGCGCATCGTATGGGTGTGTGTTACATTACATTCACTAGTAGGAGTGATAAAAACATCACGGGGTGGTGCGCATCGTATGGGTGTGTGTTACATTACATTCACTAGTAGGAGTGATAAAAACATCACGGGGTGGTGCGCATTGTATGGGTGTGTGTTACATTACATTCACTAGAAGGAGTGAGAAAAACATCACGGGGTGGTGCACATTGTATGGGTGTGTGTTACATTTCATTCACTAGTAGGAGTGAGAAAAACATTACGGGGTGGTGCCCATTGTATGGGTGTGTGTTACATTACATTCACTAGTAGGAGTGAGAAAAACATCACGGGGTGGTGTGAATCGGAGGGTCTGAATTAGGATAGGCAGTGAGTGGCAATGTAGGATAGAGAAAAGCACCTTGGGGTGGTCAGCATGGGCAGGTCAGGGAACATGCAGTGGGAATGCAGGATAGGTTTCTGAAAAACATCGCGAAGGTGGTGCGCATTGTATGGGTGTGTGTTACATTACATTCACTAGTAGGAGTGATAAAAACATCACGGGGTGGTGCGCATTGTATGGGTGTGTGTTACATTACATTCGCTAGTAGGAGTGAGAAAAACATCACGGGGTGGTGCGCATTGTATGGGTGTGTGTTACATTACATTCACTAGTAGGAGTGAGAAAAACATCACGGGGTGGTGCGCATTGTATGGGTGTGTGTTACATTACATTCACTAGTAGGAGTGATAAAAACATCACGGGGTGGTGCGCATTGTATGGGTGTGTGTTACATTACATTCACTAGTAGCAGTGAGAAAAACATCACGGGGTGGTGCGCATTGTATGGGTGTGTGTTACATTACATTCACTAATAGGAGTGAGAAAAACATCACGGGGTGGTGCGCATTGTATGGGTGTGTGTTACATTACATTCACTAGTAGGAGTGATAAAAACATCACGGGGTGGTGCGCATTGTATGGGTCTGTGTTACAGTACATTCACTAGTAGGAGTGAGAAAAACATCACGGGGTGGTGCGCATTGTATGGGTGTGTGTTACATTACATTCACTAATAGGAGTGAGAAAAACATCAAGGGGTGGTGCGCATTGTATGGGTGTGTGTTACATTACATTCACTAGTAGGAGTGGGAAAAACATCACGGGGTAGTGCGCATTGTATGGGTGTGTGTTACATTACATTCACTAATAGGAGTAAGAAAAACATCACGGGGTGGTGCGCATTGTATGGGTGTGTGTAAAATTACATTCACTAGTAGGAGTGAGAAAAACATCACGGGGTGGTGCGCATTGTATGGGTGTGTGTTACATTACATTCACTAATAGGAGTGAGAAAAACATCACGGGGTGGTGCGCATTGTATTGGTGTGTGTTACATTACATTCACTAGTAGGAGTGAGAAAAACATCACCGGGTGGTGTGCATTGTATGGGTGTGTGTTACATTACATTCACTAGTAGGAGTGAGGAAAACATCACGGGGTGGTGCGCATTGTATGGGTGTGTGTTACATTACATTCACTAGTAGCAGTGAGAAAAACATCACGGGGTGGTGCGCATTGTATGGGTGTGTGTTACATTGCATTCACTAGTAGGAGTGATAAAAACATCACGGGGTGGTGCGCATTGTATGGGTGTGTGTTACATTACATTCACTAGTAGGAGTGAGAAAAACATCACGGGGTGGTGCGCATTGTATGGGTGTGTGTTACATTACATTCACTAGTAGGAGTGAGAAAAACATCACGGGGTGGTGCGCATTGTATGGGTGTGTGTTACATTACATTCACTAGTAGGAGTGAGAAAAACATCACGGGGTGGTGCGCATTGTATGGGTGTGTGTTACATTACATTCACTAGTAGGAGTGAGAAAAACATCACGGGGTGGTGCACATTGTATGGGTGTGTGTTACATTACATTCACGAGTAGGAGTGAGGAAAACATCACGGGGTGGTGCGCATTGTATGGGTGTGTGTTACATTACATTCACTAGTAGCAGTGAGAAAAACATCACGGGGTGGTGTGCATTGTATGGGTGTGTGTTACATTACATTCACTAGTAGCAGTGAGAAAAACATCAAGGGGTGGTGCGCATTGTATGGGTGTGTGTTACATTAGATTCACTAGTAGGAGTGAGAAAAACATCACGGGGTGGTGCGCATTGTATGGGTGTGTGTTACATTACATTCACTAGTAGGAGTGATAAAAACATCACGGGGTGGTGCGCATTGTATGGGTGTGTGTTACATTACATTCACTAATAGGAGTAAGAAAAACATCACGGGGTGGTGCGCATTGTATGGGTGTGTGTTACATTACATTCACTACTAGGAGTGATAAAAACATCACGGGGTGGTGCGCATTGTATGGGTGTGTGTTACATTACATTCACTAGTAGGAGTGATAAAAACATCACGTGGTGGTGCGCATTGTATGGGTGTGTGTTACATTACATTCACTAGTAGGAGTGAGAAAAACATCACGGGGTGGTGCGCATTGTATGGGTGTGTGTTACATTACATTCACTAGTAGGAGTGATAAAAACATCACGGGGTGGTGCGCATTGTATGGGTGTGTGTTACATTACATTCACTAGTAGGAGTGAGAAAAACATCACGGGCTGGTGCGCATTGTATGGGTGTGTGTTACATTACATTCACTAGTAGGAGTGAGAAAAACATCACGGGGTGGTGTGAATCGGAGGGTCTGAATTAGGATAGGCAGTGAGTGGCAATGTAGGATGGAGAAAAGCACCGCGGGGTGGTCAACATGGGGAGGTGAGGGAACATGCAGTGGCAATGTAGGATCGGTTTCTGAAAAACATCGCGAGGTGGTGCGCATAGTATGGGTGTGTGTTACATTAGATTCACTAGTAGCAGTGAGAAAAACATCACGGGGTGGTGCGCATTGTATGGGTGTGTGTTACATTACATTCACTAGTAGGAGTGAGAAAAACTTCAAGGGGTGGTGCGCATTGTATGGGTGTGTGTTACATTACATTCACTAGTAGGAGTGAGAAAAACATCACGGGGTGGTGCGCATTGTATGGGTGTGTGTTACATTACATTCACTAGTAGGAGTGAGAAAAACATCACGGGGTGGTGCGCATTATATGGGTGTGTGTTAAATTAGATTCACTAGTAGGAGTGAGAAAAACATCACAGGGGGGTGCGCATTGTATGGGTGTGTGTTACATTACATTTACTACTAGGAATGAGAAAAACATCACGGGGTGGTGCGCATTGTATGGGTGTGTGTTAAATTACAATCACTAGTAGGAGTGAGAAAAACATCACGGGGTGGTGCGAATTGTATGGGTGTGTGTTACATTACATTCACTAGAAGGAGTGAGAAAAACATCACGGGGTGGTGCGCATTGTATGGGTGTGTGTTACATTACATACACTAGTAGCAGTGAGAAAAGCATCACGCGGTGGTGCGCATTGTATGGGTGTGTGTTACATTACATTCACTAGTAGGAGTGAGAAAAACATCACGGGGTGGTGCGCATTGTATGGGTGTGTGTTGCATTACATTCACTTGTAGGAGTGAGAAAAACATCACGGGGTGGTGCGCATTGAATGGGTGTGTGTTACATTACATTCACTAGTAGGAGTGAGAAAAACATCACGGGGTGGTGCGCATTGTATGGGTGTGTGTTACATTACATTCACTAGTAGGAGTGAGAAAAACATCGCGGGGTGGTGCGCATTGTATGGGTGTGTGTTACATTACATTCACTATTAGGAGTGAGAAAAACATCACGGCGTGGTGCGCATTATATGGGTGTGTGTTAAATTAGATTCACTAGTAGGAGTGAGAAAAACATCACGGGGGGGTGCGCATTGTATGGGTGTGTGTTACATTAAATTCACTAGTAGGAGTGATAAAAACATCACGGGGTGGTGCGCATTGTATGGGTGTGTGTTACATTACATTCACTAGTAGGAGTGATAAAAACATCACGGGGTGGTGCGCATTGTATGCGTGTGTGTTACATTACATTCACTAGTAGGAGTGAGAAAAACATCACGTAATGGTGCGCATTGTATGGGTGTGTGTTACATTACATTCACTAGTAGGAGTGATACAAACATCATGGGGTGGTGCGCATTGTATGGGTGTGTGTTACATTACATTCACTAATAGGAGTAAGAAAAACATCACGGGGTGGTGAGCATTGTATGGGTGTGTGTTACATTACATTCACTAGTAGGAGTGAGAAAAACATCACGGGGTGGTGCGCATTGTATGGGTGTGTGTTACATTACATTCACTAATAGGAGTGAGAAAAACATCACGGGGTGGTGCGCATTGTATGGGTGTGTGTTACATTACATTCACTAGTAGGAGTGAGAAAAACATCACGGGGTGGTGCACATTGTATGGGTGTGTGTTACATTACATTCACTAGTAGGAGTGAGTAAAACATCATGGGGTGGTGCGCATTGTATGGGTGTGTGTTACATTACATTCACTAGTAGCAGTGAGAAAAACATCACGGGGTGGTGCGCATCGTATGGGTGTGTGTTACATTACATTCACTAGTAGCAGTGAGAAAAACATCACGGGGTGGTGCGCATCGTATGGGTGTGTGTTACATTACATTCACTAGTAGGAGTGATAAAAACATCACGGGGTGGTGCGCATCGTATGGGTGTGTGTTACATTACATTCACTAGTAGGAGTGATAAAAACATCACGGGGTGGTGCGCATTGTATGGGTGTGTGTTACATTACATTCACTAGTAGGAGTGAGAAAAACATCACGGGGTGGTGCGCATTGTATGGGTGTGTGTTACATTTCATTCACTAGTAGGAGTGAGAAAAACATTACGGGGTGGTGCCCATTGTATGGGTGTGTGTTACATTACATTCACTAGTAGGAGTGAGAAAAACATCACGGGGTGGTGTGAATCGGAGGGTCTGAATTAGGATAGGCAGTGAGTGGCAATGTAGGATAGAGAAAAGCACCTTGGGGTGGTCAGCATGGGCAGGTCAGGGAACATGCAGTGGGAATGCAGGATAGGTTTCTGAAAAACATCGCGAAGGTGGTGCGCATTGTATGGGTGTGTGTTACATTACATTCACTAGTAGGAGTGATAAAAACATCACGGGGTGGTGCGCATTGTATGGGTGTGTGTTACATTACATTCGCTAGTAGGAGTGAGAAAAACATCACGGGGTGGTGCGCATTGTATGGGTGTGTGTTACATTACATTCACTAGTAGGAGTGAGAAAAACATCACGGGGTGGTGCGCATTGTATGGGTGTGTGTTACATTACATTCACTAGTAGGAGTGATAAAAACATCACGGGGTGGTGCGCATTGTATGGGTGTGTGTTACATTACATTCACTAGTAGCAGTGAGAAAAACATCACGGGGTGGTGCGCATTGTATGGGTGTGTGTTACATTACATTCACTAATAGGAGTGAGAAAAACATCACGGGGTGGTGCGCATTGTATGGGTGTGTGTTACATTACATTCACTAGTAGGAGTGATAAAAACATCACGGGGTGGTGCGCATTGTATGGGTCTGTGTTACAGTACATTCACTAGTAGGAGTGAGAAAAACATCACGGGGTGGTGCGCATTGTATGGGTGTGTGTTACATTACATTCACTAATAGGAGTGAGAAAAACATCAAGGGGTGGTGCGCATTGTATGGGTGTGTGTTACATTACATTCACTAGTAGGAGTGGGAAAAACATCACGGGGTGGTGCGCATTGTATGGGTGTGTGTTACATTACATTCACTAATAGGAGTAAGAAAAACATCACGGGGTGGTGCGCATTGTATGGGTGTGTGTAAAATTACATTCACTAGTAGGAGTGAGAAAAACATCACGGGGTGGTGCGCATTGTATGGGTGTGTGTTACATTACATTCACTAATAGGAGTGAGAAAAACATCACGGGGTGGTGCGCATTGTATTGGTGTGTGTTACATTACATTCACTAGTAGGAGTGAGAAAAACATCACCGGGTGGTGTGCATTGTATGGGTGTGTGTTACATTACATTCACTAGTAGGAGTGAGGAAAACATCACGGGGTGGTGCGCATTGTATGGGTGTGTGTTACATTACATTCACTAGTAGCAGTGAGAAAAACATCACGGGGTGGTGCGCATTGTATGGGTGTGTGTTACATTGCATTCACTAGTAGGAGTGAGAAAAACATCACGGGGTGGTGCGCATTGTATGGGTGTGTGTTACATTACATTCACTAGTAGGAGTGAGAAAAACATCACGGGGTGGTGCGCATTGTATGGGTGTGTGTTACATTACATTCACTAGTAGGAGTGATAAAAACATCACGGGGTGGTGCGCATTGTATGGGTGTGTGTTACATTACATTCACTAGTAGGAGTGAGAAAAACATCACGGGGTGGTGCGCATTGTATGGGTGTGTGTTACATTACATTCACTAGTAGGAGTGAGAAAAACATCACGGGGTGGTGCACATTGTATGGGTGTGTGTTACATTACATTCACGAGTAGGAGTGAGGAAAACATCACGGGGTGGTGCGCATTGTATGGGTGTGTGTTACATTACATTCACTAGTAGCAGTGAGAAAAACATCACGGGGTGGTGTGCATTGTATGGGTGTGTGTTACATTACATTCACTAGTAGCAGTGAGAAAAACATCAAGGGGTGGTGCGCATTGTATGGGTGTGTGTTACATTAGATTCACTAGTAGGAGTGAGAAAAACATCACGGGGTGGTGCGCATTGTATGGGTGTGTGTTACATTACATTCACTAGTAGGAGTGATAAAAACATCACGGGGTGGTGCGCATTGTATGGGTGTGTGTTACATTACATTCACTAATAGGAGTAAGAAAAACATCACGGGGTGGTGCGCATTGTATGGGTGTGTGTTACATTACATTCACTACTAGGAGTGATAAAAACATCACGGGGTGGTGCGCATTGTATGGGTGTGTGTTACATTACATTCACTAGTAGGAGTGATAAAAACATCACGTGGTGGTGCGCATTGTATGGGTGTGTGTTACATTACATTCACTAGTAGGAGTGAGAAAAACATCACGGGGTGGTGCGCATTGTATGGGTGTGTGTTACATTACATTCACTAGTAGGAGTGATAAAAACATCACGGGGTGGTGCGCATTGTATGGGTGTGTGTTACATTACATTCACTAATAGGAGTAAGAAAAACATCACGGGGTGGTGAGCATTGTATGGGTGTGTGTTACATTACATTCACTAGTAGCAGTGAGAAAAACATCACGGGGTGGTGCGCATTGTATGGGTGTGTGTTACATTACATTCACTAATAGGAGTGAGAAAAACATCACGGGGTGGTGCGCATTGTATGGGTGTGTGTTACATTACATTCACTAGTAGGAGTGAGAAAAACATCACGGGGTGGTGCACATTGTATGGGTGTGTGTTACATTACATTCACTAGTAGGAGTGAGGAAAACATCACGGGGTGGTGCGCATTGTATGGGTGTGTGTTACATTACATTCACTAGTAGCAGTGAGAAAAACATCACGGGGTGGTGCGCATTGTATGGGTGTGTGTTACATTACATTCACTAGTAGCAGTGAGAAAAACATCACGGAGTGGTGCGCATTGTATGGGTGTGTGTTACATTACATTCAGTAGTAGGAGTGATAAAAACATCACGGGGTGGTGCGCATTGTATGGGTGTGTGTTACATTATATTCACTAGTAGGAGTGAGAAAAACATCACGGGGTGGTGCGCATGGTATGGGTGTGTGTTACATTACATTCACTACTAGGAGTGACAAAAACATCACGAGGTGGTGTGAATTGGAAGGTCTGAATTAGGATAGGCAGTGAGTGGCAATGTAGGATGGAGAAAAGCACCGCGGGGTGGTCAGCATGGGGAGGTCAGGGAACATGCAGTGGGAATGTAGGATAGGTTTCTGAAAAACATCGCGGGGTGGTGCGCATTGTATGGGTGTGTGTTACATTAGATTCACTAGTAGGAGTGAGAAAAACATCACGGGGTGGTGCGCATTGTATGGGTGTGTGTTACATTACATTCACTAATAGGAGTAAGAAAAACATCACGGGGTGGTGCGCATTGTATGGGTGTGTGTTATATTACATTCACTAGTAGGAGTGAGAAAAACATCACGGGGTGGTGCGCATTGTATGGGTGTGTGTTACATTACATTCACTAATAGGAGTGAGAAAAACATCACGGGGTGGTGCGCATTGTATGGGTGTGTGTTACATTACATTCACTAGTAGGAGTGAGAAAAACATCACGGGGTGGTGCGCATTGTATGGGTGTGTGTTACATTAGATTCACTAGTAGGAGTGAGAAAAACATCACGGCGTGGTGCGCATTGTATGGGTGTGTGTTACATTACATTCACTAGTAGGAGTGAGAAAAACATCACGGGGTGGTGCGCATTGTATGGGTGTGTGTTACATTACATTCACTAGTAGGAGTGATAAAAACATCACGGGGTGGTGCGCATTGTATGGGTGTGTGTTACATTACATTCACTAGTAGGAGTGAGAAAAACATCACGGGTGGTGCGCATTGAATGGGTGTGTGTTACATTACATTCACTAGTAGGAGTGAGAAAAACATCACGGGGTGGTGCGCATTGTATGGGTGTGTGTTACATTACATTCACTAGTAGGAGTGAGAAAAACATCACGGGGTGGTGTGAATCGGAGGGTCTGAATTAGGATAGGCAGTGAGTGGCAATGTATGATAGAGAAAAGCACCGCGGGGTGGTCAGCATGGGCAGGTCAGGGAACATGCATTGGGAATGTAGGATAGGTTTCTGAAAAACATCGCGGGGTGGTGCGCATTGTATGGGTGTGTGTTACATTATATTCACTAGTAGGAGTGAGAAAAACATCACGGGGTGGTGCGCATTGTATGGGTGTGTGTTACATTACATTCACTAATAGGAGTAAGAAAAACATCACGGGGTGGTGCGCATTGTATGGGTGTGTGTTATATTACATTCACTAGTAGGAGTGAGAAAAACATCACGGGGTGCTGCGCATTGTATGGGTGTGTGTTACATTACATTCACTAATAGGAGTGAGAAAAACATCACGGGGTGGTGCGCATTGTATGGGAGTGTGTTACATTAGATTCACTAGTAGGAGTGAGAAAAACATCACGGGGTGGTGCGCATTGTATGGGTGTGTGTTACATTAGATTCACTAGTAGGAGTGAGAAAAACATCACGGGGTGGTGCGCATTGTATGGGTGTGTGTTACATTAGATTCACTACTAGGAGTGAGAAAAACATCACGGGGTGGTGCGCATTTTATGGGTGTGTGTTACATTACATTCACTACTAGGAGTGAGAAAAACATCACGGAGTGGTGCGCATTGTATGGGTGTGTGTTACATTTCATTCACTAGAAGGAGTGAGAAAAACATCACGGGGTGGTGCGCATTGTATGGGTGTGTGTTACATTACATTCACTAGTAGGATTACATTCACTAGTAGGAGTGAGAAAAACATCACGGGGTGGTGCGCATTGTATGGGTGTGTGTTACATTAGATTCACTAGTAGGAGTGAGAAAAACATCACGGGGTGGTGCGCATTGTATGGGTGTGAGTTACATTAGATTCACTAGTAGGAGTGAGAAAAACATCACGGGGTGGTGCGCATTGTATGTGTGTGTTACATTACATTCACTACTAGGAGTGAGAAAAACATCACGGGGTGGTGCGCATTGTATGGGTGTGTGTTACATTACATTCACTAGTAGGAGTGAGAAAAACATCACGGGGTGGTGCGCATTGTATGGGTGTGTGTTACATTACATTCACTAGAAGGAGTGAGAAAAACATCACGGGGTGGTGCGCATTGTATGGGTGTGTGTTACATTACATTCACTAGTAGGAGTGAGAAAAACATCACGGGGTGGTGCGCATTGTATGGGTGTGTGTTACATTACATTCACTAGCAGGAGTGAGAAAAACATCACGGGGTGGTGCGCATTGTATGGGTGTGTGTTACATTACATTCACTAGTAGCAGTGAGAAAAACATCACGGGGTGGTGCGCATTGTATGGGTGTGTGTTACATTACATTCACTAGTAGGAGTGAGAAAAACATCACGTGGTGGTGCGCATTGTATGGGTGTGTGTTACATTACATTCACTAGTAGGAGTGAGAAAAACATCACGGGTGGTGCGCATTGAATGGGTGTGTGTTACATTACATTCACTAGTAGGAGTGAGAAAAACATCACGGGGTGGTGCGCATTGTATGGGTGTGTGTTACATTACATTCACTAGTAGGAGTGAGAAAAACATCACGGGGTGGTGTGAATCGGAGGGTCTGAATTAGGATAGGCAGTGAGTGGCAATGTATGATAGAGAAAAGCACCGCGGGGTGGTCAGCATGGGCAGGTCAGGGAACATGCATTGGGAATGTAGGATAGGTTTCTGAAAAACATCGCGGGGTGGTGCGCATTGTATGGGTGTGTGTTACATTATATTCACTAGTAGGAGTGAGAAAAACATCACGGGGTGGTGCGCATTGTATGGGTGTGTGTTACATTACATTCACTAATAGGAGTAAGAAAAACATCACGGGGTGGTGCGCATTGTATGGGTGTGTGTTATATTACATTCACTAGTAGGAGTGAGAAAAACATCACGGGGTGCTGCGCATTGTATGGGTGTGTGTTACATTACATTCACTAATAGGAGTGAGAAAAACATCACGGGGTGGTGCGCATTGTATGGGAGTGTGTTACATTAGATTCACTAGTAGGAGTGAGAAAAACATCACGGGGTGGTGCGCATTGTATGGGTGTGTGTTACATTAGATTCACTAGTAGGAGTGAGAAAAACATCACGGGGTGGTGCGCATTGTATGGGTGTGTGTTACATTAGATTCACTACTAGGAGTGAGAAAAACATCACGGGGTGGTGCGCATTTTATGGGTGTGTGTTACATTACATTCACTACTAGGAGTGAGAAAAACATCACGGAGTGGTGCGCATTGTATGGGTGTGTGTTACATTTCATTCACTAGAAGGAGTGAGAAAAACATCACGGGGTGGTGCGCATTGTATGGGTGTGTGTTACATTACATTCACTAGTAGGATTACATTCACTAGTAGGAGTGAGAAAAACATCACGGGGTGGTGCGCATTGTATGGGTGTGTGTTACATTAGATTCACTAGTAGGAGTGAGAAAAACATCACGGGGTGGTGCGCATTGTATGGGTGTGAGTTACATTAGATTCACTAGTAGGAGTGAGAAAAACATCACGGGGTGGTGCGCATTGTATGTGTGTGTTACATTACATTCACTACTAGGAGTGAGAAAAACATCACGGGGTGGTGCGCATTGTATGGGTGTGTGTTACATTACATTCACTAGTAGGAGTGAGAAAAACATCACGGGGTGGTGCGCATTGTATGGGTGTGTGTTACATTACATTCACTAGAAGGAGTGAGAAAAACATCACGGGGTGGTGCGCATTGTATGGGTGTGTGTTACATTACATTCACTAGTAGGAGTGAGAAAAACATCACGGGGTGGTGCGCATTGTATGGGTGTGTGTTACATTACATTCACTAGCAGGAGTGAGAAAAACATCACGGGGTGGTGCGCATTGTATGGGTGTGTGTTACATTACATTCACTAGTAGCAGTGAGAAAAACATCACGGGGTGGTGCGCATTGTATGGGTGTGTGTTACATTACATTCACTAGTAGGAGTGAGAAAAACATCACGTGGTGGTGCGCATTGTATGGGTGTGTGTTACATTACATTCACTAGTAGGAGTGAGAAAAACATCACGGGGTGGTACGCATTGTATGGGTGTGTGTTACATTACATTCACTAGTAGCAGTGAGAAAAACATCACGGGGTGGTGCGCATTGTATGGGTGTGTGTTACATTACATTCACAAGTAGCAGTGAGAAAAACATCACGGGGTGGTGCGCATTGTATGGGTGTGTGTTACATTACATTCACTAGTAGGAGTGAGAAAAACATCACGGGGTGGTGCGCATTGTATGGGTGTGTGTTACATTACATTCACTAGTAGGAGTGAGAAAAACATCACGGGGTGGTGCGCATTGTATGGGTGTGTGTTACATTACATTCACTAGTAGGAATGAGAAAAACATCACGGGGTGGTGCGCATTGTATGGGTGTGTGTTACATTACATTCACTAATAGGAGTGAGAAAAACATCACGGGGTGGTGCGCATTGTATGGGTGTGTGTTATATTACTTTCACTAGTAGGAGTGAGAAAAACATCACGGGGTGGTGCGCATTGTATGGGTGTGTGTTACATTACATTCACTAGTAGGAGGGAGAAAAACATCACGGGGTTGTGCGCATTGTATGGGTGTGTGTTACATTACATTCACTAGTAGGAGTGAGAAAAACATCACGGGGAGGTGCGCATTGTATGGGTATGTGTTACATTACATTCACTAGTAGGAGTAAGAAAAACATCACGGTGTGGTGCGCATTGTATGGGTGTTTGTTACATTACATTCACTAGTACGAGTGAGAAAAACATCACGGGGTGGTGCGCATTGTATGGGTGTGTGTTACATTACATTCACTAATAGCAGTGAGAAAAACATCACGGGGTGGTGCGCATTGTATGGGTGTGTGTTACATTACATTCACTAGTAGCAGTGAGAAAAACATCACGGGGTGGTGCGCATTGTATGGGTGTGTGTTACATTACATTCACTAGTAGGAGTGAGAAAAACATCACGGGGTGGTGCGCATTGTATGGGTGTGTGTTACATTACATTCACTAGTAGCAGTGAGAAAAACATCACGGGGTGGTGCGCATTGTATGGGTGTGTGTTACATTACATTCACTAGTAGGAGTGAGAAAAACATCACGTGGTGGTGCGCATTGTATGGGTGTGTGTTACATTACATTCACTAGTAGGAGTGAGAAAAACATCACGGGGTGGTACGCATTGTATGGGTGTGTGTTACATTACATTCACTAGTAGCAGTGAGAAAAACATCACGGGGTGGTGCGCATTGTATGGGTGTGTGTTACATTACATTCACTAGTAGGAGTGAGAAAAATATCACGGGGTGGTGCGCATTGTATGGGTGTGTGTTACATTACATTCACTAGTAGGAGTGAGAAAAACATCACGGGGTGGTGCGCATTGTATGGGTGTGTGTTACATTACATTTACTACTAGGAATAAGAAAAACATCACGGGGTGGTGCGCATTGTATGGGTGTGTGTTACATTACATTTACTACTAGGAATGAGAAAAACATCACGGGGTGGTGCGCATTGTATGGGTGTGTGTTACATTACAATCACTAGTAGGAGTGAGAAAAACATCACGGGGTGGTGCGCATTGTATGGGTGTGTGTTACATTACTTTCACTAGAAGGAGTGAGAAAAACATCACGGGGTGGTGCGCATTGTATGGGTGTGTGTTACATTACATACACTAGTAGCAGTGAGAAAAGCATCACGCGGTGGTGCGCATTGTATGGGTGTGTGTTACATTACATTCACTAGTAGGAGTGAGAAAAACATCACGGGGTGGTGCGCATTGTATGGGTGTGTGTTACATTACATTCAATTGTAGGAGTGAGAAAAACATCACGGGGTGGTGCGCATTGAATGGGTGTGTGTTACATTACATTCACTAGTAGGAGTGAGAAAAACATCACGGGGTGGTGCGCATTGTATGGGTGTGTGTTACATTACATTCACTAGTAGGAGTGAGAAAAACATCGCGGGGTGGTGCGCATTGTATGGGTGTGTGTTACATTACATTCACTAGTAGGAGTGAGAAAAACATCACGGGGTGGTGCGCATTATATGGGTGTGTGTTAAATTAGATTCACTAGTAGGAGTGAGAAAAACATCACGGGGGGGTGCGCATTGTATGGGTGTGTGTTACATTACATTCACTAGTAGGAGTGAGAAAAACATCACTGGGTGGTGCGCATTGTATGGGTTTGTTTTACATTACATTTACTACTAGGAATAAGAAAAACATCACGGGGTGGTGCGCATTGTATGGGTGTGTGTTACATTACATTTACTACTAGGAATGAGAAAAACATCACGGGGTGGTGCGCATTGTATGGGTGTGTGTTACATTACAATCACTAGTAGGAGTGAGAAAAACATCACGGGGTGGTGCGCATTGTATGGGTGTGTGTTGCATTACATTCACTTGTAGGAGTGAGAAAAACATCACGGGGGGGTGCGCATTGAATGGGTGTGTGTTACATTACATTCACTAGTAGGAGTGAGAAAAACATCACGGGGTGGTGCGCATTATATGGGTGTGTGTTAAATTAGATTCACTAGTAGGAGTGAGAAAAACATCACGGGGGGGTGCGCATTGTATGGGTGTGTGTTACATTACATTCACTAGTAGGAGTGAGAAAAACATCACTGGGTGGTGCGCATTGTATGGGTTTGTTTTACATTACATTTACTACTAGGAATAAGAAAAACATCACGGGGTGGTGCGCATTGTATGGGTGTGTGTTACATTACATTTACTACTAGGAATGAGAAAAACATCACGGGGTGGTGCGCATTGTATGGGTGTGTGTTACATTACAATCACTAGTAGGAGTGAGAAAAACATCACGGGGTGGTGCGCATTGTATGGGTGTGTGTTGCATTACATTCACTTGTAGGAGTGAGAAAAACATCACGGGGTGGTGCGCATTGAATGGGTGTGTGTTACATTACATTCACTAGTAGGAGTGAGAAAAACATCACGGGGTGGTGCGCATTGTATGGGTGTGTGTTACATTACATTCACTAGTAGGAGTGAGAAAAACATCGCGGGGTGGTGCGCATTGTATAGGTGTGTGTTACATTACATTCACTAGTAGGAGTGAGAAAAACATCACGGGGTGGTGCGCATTATATGGGTGTGTGTTAAATTAGATTCACTAGTAGGAGTGAGAAAAACATCACGGGGGGGTGCGCATTGTATGGGTGTGTGTTACATTACATTCACTAGTAGGAGTGAGAAAAACATCACGGGGTGTTGCGCACTGTATGGGTGTGTGTTACATTACATTCACTAGTAGGAGTGAGAAAAACATCACGGGGTGGTGCGCATTGTATGGGTGTGTGTTATATTACATTCACTAGTAGGAGTGAGAAAAACATCACGATGTGGTGCGCATTGTATTGGTGTGTGTTACATTACATTCACTAGTAGGAGTGAGAAAAACATCACGGGGTGGTGCGCATTGTATGGGTGTGTGTTACATTACATTCACTAGTAGGAGTGAGAAAAACATCACGGGGTGGTGCGCATTGTATGGGTGTGTGTTACATTACATTCACTAGTAGGAGTGAGAAAAACATCACGGGGTGGTGTGAATCGGAGGGTCTGAATTAGGATAGGCAGTGAGTGGCAATGTAGGATGGAGAAAAGCACCGCGGGGTGGTCAGCATGGGGAGGTCAGGGAACATGCAGTGGCAATGTAGGATAGGTTTCTGAAAAACATCGCGAGGTGGTGCGCATAGTATGGGTGTGTGTTACATTAGATTCACTAGTAGCAGTGAGAAAAACATCACGGGGTGGTGCGCATTGTATGGGTGTGTGTTACATTACATTCACTAGTAGGAGTGAGAAAAACATCAAGGGGTGGTGCGCATTGTATGGGTGTGTGTTACATTAGATTCACTAGTAGGAGTGAGAAAAACATCGCGGGGTGGTGCGCATTATATGGGTGTGTGTTAAATTAGATTCACTAGTAGGAGTGAGAAAAACATCACGGGGGGGTGCGCATTGTATGGGTGTGTGTTACATTACATTCACTAGTAGGAGTGAGAAAAACATCACGGGGTGGTGCGCATTGTATGGGTGTGTGTTACATTACATTTACTACTAGGAATAAGAAAAACATCACGGGGTGGTGCGCATTGTATGGGCGTGTATTACATTACATTTACTACTAGGAATGAGAAAAACATCACGGGGTGGTGCGCATTGTATGGGTGTGTGTTACATTACAATCACTAGTAGGAGTGAGAAAAACATCACGGGGTGGTGCGAATTGTATGGGTGTGTGTTACATTACATTCACTAGAAGGAGTGAGAAAAACATCACGGGGTGGTGCGCATTGTATGGCTGTGTGTTACATTACATACACTAGTAGCAGTGAGAAAAGCATCACGCGGTGGTGCGCATTGTATGGGTGTGTGTTACATTACATTCACTAGTAGGAGTGAGAAAAACATCACGGGGTGGTGCGCATTGTATGGGTGTGTGTTGCATTACATTCACTTGTAGGAGTGAGAAAAACATCACGGGGTGGTGCGCATTGAATGGGTGTGTGTTACATTACATTCACTAGTAGGAGTGAGAAAAACATCACGGGGTGGTGCGCATTGTATGGGTGTGTGTTACATTACATTCACTAGTAGGAGTGAGAAAAACATCGCGGGGTGGTGCGCATTGTATGGGTGTGTGTTACATTACATTCACTAGTAGGAGTGAGAAAAACATCACGGGGTGGTGCGCATTATATGGGTGTGTGTTAAATTAGATTCACTAGTAGGAGTGAGAAAAACATCACGGCGGGGTGCGCATTGTATGGGTGTGTGTTACATTACATTCACTAGTAGGAGTGAGAAAAACATCACGGGGTGGTGCGCATTGTATGGGTGTGTGTTACATTACATTCACTAGTAGGAGTGAGAAAAACATCACGGGGTGGTGCGCATTATATGGGTGTGTGTTAAATTAGATTCACTAGTAGGAGTGAGAAAAACATCACGGGGGGGTGCGCATTGTATGGGTGTGTGTTACATTACATTCACTAGTAGCAGTGAGAAAAACATCACGGGGTGGTGCGCATTGTATGGGTGTGTGTTACATTACATTCACTAGTAGGAGTGAGAAAAACATCATGGGGTGGTGCGCATTGTATGGGTGTGTGTTACATTACATTCACTAGTAGGAGTGAGAAAAACATCACGGGGTGTTGCGCATTGTATGGGTGTGTGTTACATTACATTCACTAGTAGGAGTGAGAAAAACATCACGGGGTGGTGCGCATTGTATAGGTGTGTGTTACATTACATTCACTAGTAGGAGTGAGAAAAACATCACGGGGTGGTGCGCATTGTATGGGTGTGTGTTACATTACATTCACTAGTAGGAGTGAGAAAAACATCACGGGGTGGTGTGAATCGGAGGGTCTGAATTAGGATAGGCAGTGAGTGGCAATGTAAAATGGAGAAAAGCACCGCGGGGTGGTCAGCATGGGGAGGTCAGGGAACATGCAGTGGCAATGTAGGATAGGTTTCTGAAAAACATCGCGAGGTGGTGCGCATAGTATGGGTGTGTGTTACATTAGATTCACTAGTAGCAGTGAGAAAAACATCACGGGGCGGTGCGCATTGTATGGGTGTGTGTTACATTACATTCACTAGTAGGAGTGAGAAAAACTTCAAGAGGTGGTGCGCATTGTATGGGTGTGTGTTACATTACATTCACTAGTAGGAGTGAGAAAAACATCACGGGGTGGTGCGCATTGTATGGGTGTGTGTTACATTACATTCACTAGTAGCAGTGAGAAAAACATCACGGGGTGGTGAGCATTGTATGGGTGTGTGTTACATTACATTCCCTAGTAGCAGTGAGAAAAACATCACGGGGTGGTGAGCATTGTATGGGTGTGTGTTACATTACATTCACTAGTAGCAGTGAGAAAAACATCACGGGGTGGTGCGCATTGTATGGCTGTGTGTTACATTACATTCACTAGTAGGAGTGAGAAAAACATCACGGGGTGGTGCGCATTGTATGGGTGTGTGTTACATTACATTCACTAGTAGGAGTGAGAAAAACATCACGGGGTGGTGCGCATTATATGGGTGTGTGTTAAATTAGATTCACTAGTAGGAGTGAGAAAAACATCACGAGGGGGTGCGGATTGTATGGGTGTGTGTTACATTAGATTCACTAGTAGCAGTGAGAAAAACATCACGGGGTGGTGCGCATTGTATGGGTGTGTGTTACATTACATTCACTAGTAGGAGTGAGAAAAACATCACGGGGTGGTGCGCATTGTATGGGTGTGTGTTACATTACATTCACTAGTAGGAGTGAGAAAAACATCACGGGGTGTTGCGCATTGTATGGGTGTGTGTTACATTACATTCACTAGTAGGAGTGAGAAAAACATCACGGGGTGGTGTGAATCGGAGGGTCTGAATTAGGATAGGCAGTGAGTGGCAATGTATGATAGAGAAAAGCACCGCGGGGTGGTCAGCATGGGCAGGTCAGGGAACATGCATTGGGAATGTAGGATAGGTTTCTGAAAAACATCGCGGGGTGGTGCGCATTGTATGGGTGTGTGTTACATTATATTCACTAGTAGGAGTGAGAAAAACATCACGGGGTGGTGCGCATTGTATGGGTGTGTGTTACATTACATTCACTAATAGGAGTAAGAAAAACATCACGGGGTGGTGCGCATTGTATGGGTGTGTGTTATATTACATTCACTAGTAGGAGTGAGAAAAACATCACGGGGTGCTGCGCATTGTATGGGTGTGTGTTACATTACATTCACTAATAGGAGTGAGAAAAACATCACGGGGTGGTGCGCATTGTATGGGAGTGTGTTACATTAGATTCACTAGTAGGAGTGAGAAAAACATCACGGGGTGGTGCGCATTGTATGGGTGTGTGTTACATTAGATTCACTAGTAGGAGTGAGAAAAACATCACGGGGTGGTGCGCATTGTATGGGTGTGTGTTACATTAGATTCACTACTAGGAGTGAGAAAAACATCACGGGGTGGTGCGCATTTTATGGGTGTGTGTTACATTACATTCACTACTAGGAGTGAGAAAAACATCACGGAGTGGTGCGCATTGTATGGGTGTGTGTTACATTTCATTCACTAGAAGGAGTGAGAAAAACATCACGGGGTGGTGCGCATTGTATGGGTGTGTGTTACATTACATTCACTAGTAGGATTACATTCACTAGTAGGAGTGAGAAAAACATCACGGGGTGGTGCGCATTGTATGGGTGTGTGTTACATTAGATTCACTAGTAGGAGTGAGAAAAACATCACGGGGTGGTGCGCATTGTATGGGTGTGAGTTACATTAGATTCACTAGTAGGAGTGAGAAAAACATCACGGGGTGGTGCGCATTGTATGTGTGTGTTACATTACATTCACTACTAGGAGTGAGAAAAACATCACGGGGTGGTGCGCATTGTATGGGTGTGTGTTACATTACATTCACTAGTAGGAGTGAGAAAAACATCACGGGGTGGTGCGCATTGTATGGGTGTGTGTTACATTACATTCACTAGAAGGAGTGAGAAAAACATCACGGGGTGGTGCGCATTGTATGGGTGTGTGTTACATTACATTCACTAGTAGGAGTGAGAAAAACATCACGGGGTGGTGCGCATTGTATGGGTGTGTGTTACATTACATTCACTAGCAGGAGTGAGAAAAACATCACGGGGTGGTGCGCATTGTATGGGTGTGTGTTACATTACATTCACTAGTAGCAGTGAGAAAAACATCACGGGGTGGTGCGCATTGTATGGGTGTGTGTTACATTACATTCACTAGTAGGAGTGAGAAAAACATCACGTGGTGGTGCGCATTGTATGGGTGTGTGTTACATTACATTCACTAGTAGGAGTGAGAAAAACATCACGGGGTGGTACGCATTGTATGGGTGTGTGTTACATTACATTCACTAGTAGCAGTGAGAAAAACATCACGGGGTGGTGCGCATTGTATGGGTGTGTGTTACATTACATTCACAAGTAGCAGTGAGAAAAACATCACGGGGTGGTGCGCATTGTATGGGTGTGTGTTACATTACATTCACTAGTAGGAGTGAGAAAAACATCACGGGGTGGTGCGCATTGTATGGGTGTGTGTTACATTACATTCACTAGTAGGAGTGAGAAAAACATCACGGGGTGGTGCGCATTGTATGGGTGTGTGTTACATTACATTCACTAGTAGGAATGAGAAAAACATCACGGGGTGGTGCGCATTGTATGGGTGTGTGTTACATTACATTCACTAATAGGAGTGAGAAAAACATCACGGGGTGGTGCGCATTGTATGGGTGTGTGTTATATTACTTTCACTAGTAGGAGTGAGAAAAACATCACGGGGTGGTGCGCATTGTATGGGTGTGTGTTACATTACATTCACTAGTAGGAGGGAGAAAAACATCACGGGGTTGTGCGCATTGTATGGGTGTGTGTTACATTACATTCACTAGTAGGAGTGAGAAAAACATCACGGGGAGGTGCGCATTGTATGGGTATGTGTTACATTACATTCACTAGTAGGAGTAAGAAAAACATCACGGTGTGGTGCGCATTGTATGGGTGTTTGTTACATTACATTCACTAGTACGAGTGAGAAAAACATCACGGGGTGGTGCGCATTGTATGGGTGTGTGTTACATTACATTCACTAATAGCAGTGAGAAAAACATCACGGGGTGGTGCGCATTGTATGGGTGTGTGTTACATTACATTCACTAGTAGCAGTGAGAAAAACATCACGGGGTGGTGCGCATTGTATGGGTGTGTGTTACATTACATTCACTAGTAGGAGTGAGAAAAACATCACGGGGTGGTGCGCATTGTATGGGTGTGTGTTACATTACATTCACTAGTAGCAGTGAGAAAAACATCACGGGGTGGTGCGCATTGTATGGGTGTGTGTTACATTACATTCACTAGTAGGAGTGAGAAAAACATCACGTGGTGGTGCGCATTGTATGGGTGTGTGTTACATTACATTCACTAGTAGGAGTGAGAAAAACATCACGGGGTGGTACGCATTGTATGGGTGTGTGTTACATTACATTCACTAGTAGCAGTGAGAAAAACATCACGGGGTGGTGCGCATTGTATGGGTGTGTGTTACATTACATTCACTAGTAGGAGTGAGAAAAATATCACGGGGTGGTGCGCATTGTATGGGTGTGTGTTACATTACATTCACTAGTAGGAGTGAGAAAAACATCACGGGGTGGTGCGCATTGTATGGGTGTGTGTTACATTACATTTACTACTAGGAATAAGAAAAACATCACGGGGTGGTGCGCATTGTATGGGTGTGTGTTACATTACATTTACTACTAGGAATGAGAAAAACATCACGGGGTGGTGCGCATTGTATGGGTGTGTGTTACATTACAATCACTAGTAGGAGTGAGAAAAACATCACGGGGTGGTGCGCATTGTATGGGTGTGTGTTACATTACTTTCACTAGAAGGAGTGAGAAAAACATCACGGGGTGGTGCGCATTGTATGGGTGTGTGTTACATTACATACACTAGTAGCAGTGAGAAAAGCATCACGCGGTGGTGCGCATTGTATGGGTGTGTGTTACATTACATTCACTAGTAGGAGTGAGAAAAACATCACGGGGTGGTGCGCATTGTATGGGTGTGTGTTACATTACATTCAATTGTAGGAGTGAGAAAAACATCACGGGGTGGTGCGCATTGAATGGGTGTGTGTTACATTACATTCACTAGTAGGAGTGAGAAAAACATCACGGGGTGGTGCGCATTGTATGGGTGTGTGTTACATTACATTCACTAGTAGGAGTGAGAAAAACATCGCGGGGTGGTGCGCATTGTATGGGTGTGTGTTACATTACATTCACTAGTAGGAGTGAGAAAAACATCACGGGGTGGTGCGCATTATATGGGTGTGTGTTAAATTAGATTCACTAGTAGGAGTGAGAAAAACATCACGGGGGGGTGCGCATTGTATGGGTGTGTGTTACATTACATTCACTAGTAGGAGTGAGAAAAACATCACTGGGTGGTGCGCATTGTATGGGTTTGTTTTACATTACATTTACTACTAGGAATAAGAAAAACATCACGGGGTGGTGCGCATTGTATGGGTGTGTGTTACATTACATTTACTACTAGGAATGAGAAAAACATCACGGGGTGGTGCGCATTGTATGGGTGTGTGTTACATTACAATCACTAGTAGGAGTGAGAAAAACATCACGGGGTGGTGCGCATTGTATGGGTGTGTGTTGCATTACATTCACTTGTAGGAGTGAGAAAAACATCACGGGGTGGTGCGCATTGAATGGGTGTGTGTTACATTACATTCACTAGTAGGAGTGAGAAAAACATCACGGGGTGGTGCGCATTATATGGGTGTGTGTTAAATTAGATTCACTAGTAGGAGTGAGAAAAACATCACGGGGGGGTGCGCATTGTATGGGTGTGTGTTACATTACATTCACTAGTAGGAGTGAGAAAAACATCACTGGGTGGTGCGCATTGTATGGGTTTGTTTTACATTACATTTACTACTAGGAATAAGAAAAACATCACGGGGTGGTGCGCATTGTATGGGTGTGTGTTACATTACATTTACTACTAGGAATGAGAAAAACATCACGGGGTGGTGCGCATTGTATGGGTGTGTGTTACATTACAATCACTAGTAGGAGTGAGAAAAACATCACGGGGTGGTGCGCATTGTATGGGTGTGTGTTGCATTACATTCACTTGTAGGAGTGAGAAAAACATCACGGGGTGCTGCGCATTGAATGGGTGTGTGTTACATTACATTCACTAGTAGGAGTGAGAAAAACATCACGGGGTGGTGCGCATTGTATGGGTGTGTGTTACATTACATTCACTAGTAGGAGTGAGAAAAACATCGCGGGGTGGTGCGCATTGTATGGGTGTGTGTTACATTACATTCACTAGTAGGAGTGAGAAAAACATCACGGGGTGGTGCGCATTATATGGGTGTGTGTTAAATTAGATTCACTAGTAGGAGTGAGAAAAACATCACGGGGGGGTGCGCATTGTATGGGTGTGTGTTACATTACATTCACTAGTAGGAGTGAGAAAAACATCACGGGGTGTTGCGCACTGTATGGGTGTGTGTTACATTACATTCACTAGTAGGAGTGAGAAAAACATCACGGGGTGGTGCGCATTGTATGGGTGTGTGTTATATTACATTCACTAGTAGGAGTGAGAAAAACATCACGATGTGGTGCGCATTGTATTGGTGTGTGTTACATTACATTCACTAGTAGGAGTGAGAAAAACATCACGGGGTGGTGCGCATTGTATGGGTGTGTGTTACATTACATTCACTAGTAGGAGTGAGAAAAACATCACGGGGTGGTGCGCATTGTATGGGTGTGTGTTACATTACATTCACTAGTAGGAGTGAGAAAAACATCACGGGGTGGTGTGAATCGGAGGGTCTGAATTAGGATAGGCAGTGAGTGGCAATGTAGGATGGAGAAAAGCACCGCGGGGTGGTCAGCATGGGGAGGTCAGGGAACATGCAGTGGCAATGTAGGATAGGTTTCTGAAAAACATCGCGAGGTGGTGCGCATAGTATGGGTGTGTGTTACATTAGATTCACTAGTAGCAGTGAGAAAAACATCACGGGGTGGTGCGCATTGTATGGGTGTGTGTTACATTACATTCACTAGTAGGAGTGAGAAAAACATCAAGGGGTGGTGCGCATTGTATGGGTGTGTGTTACATTAGATTCACTAGTAGGAGTGAGAAAAACATCGCGGGGTGGTGCGCATTATATGGGTGTGTGTTAAATTAGATTCACTAGTAGGAGTGAGAAAAACATCACGGGGGGGTGCGCATTGTATGGGTGTGTGTTACATTACATTCACTAGTAGGAGTGAGAAAAACATCACGGGGTGGTGCGCATTGTATGGGTGTGTGTTACATTACATTTACTACTAGGAATAAGAAAAACATCACGGGGTGGTGCGCATTGTATGGGCGTGTATTACATTACATTTACTACTAGGAATGAGAAAAACATCACGGGGTGGTGCGCATTGTATGGGTGTGTGTTACATTACAATCACTAGTAGGAGTGAGAAAAACATCACGGGGTGGTGCGAATTGTATGGGTGTGTGTTACATTACATTCACTAGAAGGAGTGAGAAAAACATCACGGGGTGGTGCGCATTGTATGGCTGTGTGTTACATTACATACACTAGTAGCAGTGAGAAAAGCATCACGCGGTGGTGCGCATTGTATGGGTGTGTGTTACATTACATTCACTAGTAGGAGTGAGAAAAACATCACGGGGTGGTGCGCATTGTATGGGTGTGTGTTGCATTACATTCACTTGTAGGAGTGAGAAAAACATCACGGGGTGGTGCGCATTGAATGGGTGTGTGTTACATTACATTCACTAGTAGGAGTGAGAAAAACATCACGGGGTGGTGCGCATTGTATGGGTGTGTGTTACATTACATTCACTAGTAGGAGTGAGAAAAACATCGCGGGGTGGTGCGCATTGTATGGGTGTGTGTTACATTACATTCACTAGTAGGAGTGAGAAAAACATCACGGGGTGGTGCGCATTATATGGGTGTGTGTTAAATTAGATTCACTAGTAGGAGTGAGAAAAACATCACGGCGGGGTGCGCATTGTATGGGTGTGTGTTACATTACATTCACTAGTAGGAGTGAGAAAAACATCACGGGGTGGTGCGCATTGTATGGGTGTGTGTTACATTACATTCACTAGTAGGAGTGAGAAAAACATCACGGGGTGGTGCGCATTATATGGGTGTGTGTTAAATTAGATTCACTAGTAGGAGTGAGAAAAACATCACGGGGGGGTGCGCATTGTATGGGTGTGTGTTACATTACATTCACTAGTAGCAGTGAGAAAAACATCACGGGGTGGTGCGCATTGTATGGGTGTGTGTTACATTACATTCACTAGTAGGAGTGAGAAAAACATCATGGGGTGGTGCGCATTGTATGGGTGTGTGTTACATTACATTCACTAGTAGGAGTGAGAAAAACATCACGGGGTGTTGCGCATTGTATGGGTGTGTGTTACATTACATTCACTAGTAGGAGTGAGAAAAACATCACGGGGTGGTGCGCATTGTATAGGTGTGTGTTACATTACATTCACTAGTAGGAGTGAGAAAAACATCACGGGGTGGTGCGCATTGTATGGGTGTGTGTTACATTACATTCACTAGTAGGAGTGAGAAAAACATCACGGGGTGGTGTGAATCGGAGGGTCTGAATTAGGATAGGCAGTGAGTGGCAATGTAAAATGGAGAAAAGCACCGCGGGGTGGTCAGCATGGGGAGGTCAGGGAACATGCAGTGGCAATGTAGGATAGGTTTCTGAAAAACATCGCGAGGTGGTGCGCATAGTATGGGTGTGTGTTACATTAGATTCACTAGTAGCAGTGAGAAAAACATCACGGGGCGGTGCGCATTGTATGGGTGTGTGTTACATTACATTCACTAGTAGGAGTGAGAAAAACTTCAAGAGGTGGTGCGCATTGTATGGGTGTGTGTTACATTACATTCACTAGTAGGAGTGAGAAAAACATCACGGGGTGGTGCGCATTGTATGGGTGTGTGTTACATTACATTCACTAGTAGCAGTGAGAAAAACATCACGGGGTGGTGAGCATTGTATGGGTGTGTGTTACATTACATTCCCTAGTAGCAGTGAGAAAAACATCACGGGGTGGTGAGCATTGTATGGGTGTGTGTTACATTACATTCACTAGTAGCAGTGAGAAAAACATCACGGGGTGGTGCGCATTGTATGGCTGTGTGTTACATTACATTCACTAGTAGGAGTGAGAAAAACATCACGGGGTGGTGCGCATTGTATGGGTGTGTGTTACATTACATTCACTAGTAGGAGTGAGAAAAACATCACGGGGTGGTGCGCATTATATGGGTGTGTGTTAAATTAGATTCACTAGTAGGAGTGAGAAAAACATCACGAGGGGGTGCGGATTGTATGGGTGTGTGTTACATTAGATTCACTAGTAGCAGTGAGAAAAACATCACGGGGTGGTGCGCATTGTATGGGTGTGTGTTACATTACATTCACTAGTAGGAGTGAGAAAAACATCACGGGGTGGTGCGCATTGTATGGGTGTGTGTTACATTACATTCACTAGTAGGAGTGAGAAAAACATCACGGGGTGTTGCGCATTGTATGGGTGTGTGTTACATTACATTCACTAGTAGGAGTGAGAAAAACATCACGGGGTGGTGCGCATTGTATAGGTGTGTGTTACATTACATTCACTAGTAGGAGTGAGAAAAACATCACGGGGTGGTGCGCATTGTATGGGTGTGTGTTGCATTACATTCACTAGTAGGAGGGAGAAAAACATCACGGGGTGGTGTGCATTGTATGGGTGTGTGTTACATTACATTCACTAGTAGGAGTGAGAAAAACATCACGGGTGGTGCGCATTGTATGGGTGTGTGTTACATTACATTCACTAGTAGGAGTGAGAAAAACATCACGGGGTGGTGTGAATCGGAGGGTCTGAATAAGGATAGGCAGTGAGTGGCAATGTAGGATAGAGAAAAGCACCGCGGGGTGGTCAGCATGGGCAGGTCAGGGAACATGCAGTGGGAATGTAGGATAGGTTCTGAAAAACATCGCGGGGTGGTGCTCATTGTATGGGTGTGTGTTACATTAGATTCACTAGTAGGAGTGAGAAAAACATCACGGGGTTGTGCGCATTGTATGGGTTTGTGTTACATTACATTCACTAATAGGAGTAAGAAAAACCTCACGGGGTGGTGCGCATTGTATGGGTGTGTGTTATATTACATTCACTAGTAGGAGTGAGAAAAACATCACGGGGTGGTGCGCATTGTATGGGTGTGTGTTACGTTACATTCACTAATAGGAGTGAGAAAAACATCACGGGGTGGTGCGCATTGTATGGGTGTGTGTTACATTACATTCACTAGTAGGAGTGAGAAAAACATCACGGGGTGGTGCACATTGTATTGGTGTGTGTTACATTACATTCACTAGTAGGAGTGAGGAAAACATCACGGGGTGGTGCGCATTGTATGGGGGTGTGTTACATTACATTCACTAGTAGCAGTGCGAAAAACATCACGGGGTGGTGCGCATTGTATGGGTGTGTGTTACATTACATTCACTAGTAGCAGTGAGAAAAACATCACGGGGTGTTGCGCATTGTATGGGAGTGTGTTACATTACATTCACTAGTAGGATTACATTCACTAGTAGGAGTGAGAAAAACATCACGGGGTGGTGCGCATTGTATGGGTGTGTGTTACATTAGATTCACTAGTAGGAGTGAGAAAAACATCACGGGGTGGTGCGCATTGTATGGGTGTGTGTTACATTAGATTTACTAGTAGGAGTGAGAAAAACATCACGGGGTGGTGCGCATTGTATGTGTGTGTTACATTACATTCACTACTAGGAGTGAGAAAAACATCACGGGGTGGTGCGCATTGTATGGGTGTGTGTTACATTACATTCACTACTAGGAGTGAGAAAAACATCACGGGGTGGTGCGCATTGTATGGGTGTGTGTTATATTACATTCACTAGAAGGAGTGAGAAAAACATCACGGGGTGGTGCGCATTGTATGGGTGTGTGTTACATTACATTCACTAGTAGCAGTGAGAAAAACATCACGGGGTGGTGCGCATTGTATTGGTGTGTGTTACATTACATTCACTAGTAGGAGTGAGAAAAACATCACGGGGTGGTGCGCATTGTATGGGTGTGTGTTACATTACATTCACTAGTAGGCGTGAGAAAAACATCACGGGGTGGTGCGCATTGTATTGGTGTGTGTTACATTACATTCACTAGTAGGAGTGAGAAAAACATCACGGGGTGGTGCGCATTGTATGGGTGTGTGTTACATTAGTTTCACTAGTAGGAATGAGAAAAACTTCACGGGGTGGTGCGCATTGTATGGGTGTGTGTTACATTAGATTCACTAGTAGGAGTGAGAAAAACATCACGGGGTGGTGCGCATTTTATGGGTGTGTGTTACATTAGATTCACTAGTAGGAGTGAGAAAAACATCACGGGGTGGTGCGCATTGTATGGGTGTGTGTTACATTAGATTCACTAGTAGGAGTGAGAAAAACATCACAGGGTGGTGCGCATTGTATGGGTGTGTGTTACATTACATTCACTAGTAGGAGTGAGAAAAACATCACGGGGTGGTGAGCATTGTATGGGTGTGTGTTACATTACATTCACTAGTAAGAGTGAGAAAAACATCACGGGGTGGTGCGCATTGTATGGGTGTGTGTTACATTACATTCACTAGTAGGAGTGAGAAAAACATCACGGGGTGGTGAGCATTGTATGGGTGTGTGTTATATTACTTTCACTAGTAGGAGTGAGAAAAACATCTCGGGGTGGTGCGCATTGTATGGGTGTGTGTTACATTACATTCACTAATAGGAGGGCGAAAAACATCACGGGGTTGTGCGTATTGTATGGGTGTGTGTTACATTACATTCACTAGTAGCAGTGAGAAAAACATCACGGGGTGGTGCGCATTGTATGGGTGTGTGTTACATTACATTCACTAGTAGGAGTGAGAAAAACATCACGGGGTGGTGCGCATTGTATGGGTGTGTGTTACATTACATTCACTAGTAGCAGTGAGAAAAACATCACGGCGTGGTGCGCATTGTATGGGTTTGTTTTACATTACATTTACTACTAGGAATAAGAAAAACATCACGGGGTGGTGCGCATTGTATGGGTTTGTGTTACATTACATTTACTACTAGGAATGAGAAAAACATCACGGGGTGGTGCGCATTGTATGGGTGTGTGTTGCATTACATTCACTTGTAGGAGTGAGAAAAACATCACGGGGTGGTGCGCATTGAATGGGTGTGTGTTACATTACATTCACTAGTAGGAGTGAGAAAAACATCACGGGGTGGTGCGCATTGTATGGGTGTGTGTTACATTACATTCACTAGTAGGAGTGAGAAAAACATCGCGGGGTGGTGCGCATTGTATGGGTGTGTGTTACATTACATTCACTAGTAGGAGTGAGAAAAACATCACGGGGTGGTGCGCATTATATGGGTGTGTGTTAAATTAGATTCACTAGTAGGAGTGAGAAAAACATCACGGGGGGGTGCGCATTGTATGGGTGTGTGTTACATTACATTCACTAGTAGGAGTGAAAAAAAAACATCACGGGGTGTTGCGCACTGTATGGGTGTGTGTTACATTACATTCACTAGTAGGAGTGAGAAAAACATCACGGGGTGGTGCGCATTGTATGGGTGTGTGTTATATTACATTCACTAGTAGGAGTGAGAAAAACATCACGATGTGGTGCGCATTGTATGGGTGTGTGTTACATTACATTCACTAGTAGGAGTGAGAAAAACATCACGGGGTGGTGCGCATTGTATGGGTGTGTGTTACATTACATTCACTAGTAGGAGTGAGAAAAACATCACGGGGTGGTGCGCATTGTATGGGTGTGTGTTACATTACATTCACTAGTAGGAGTGAGAAAAACATCACGGGGTGGTGTGAATCGGAGGGTCTGAATTAGGATAGGCAGTGAGTGGCAATGTAGGATGGAGAAAAGCACCGCGGGGTGGTCAGCATGGGGAGGTCAGGGAACATGCAGTGGCAATGTAGGATAGGTTTCTGAAAAACATCGCGAGGTGGTGCGCATAGTATGGGTGTGTGTTACATTAGATTCACTAGTAGCAGTGAGAAAAACATCACGGGGTGGTGCGCATTGTATGGGTGTGTGTTACATTACATTCACTAGTAGGAGTGAGAAAAACATCGCGGGGTGGTGCGCATTGTATGGGTGTGTGTTACATTAGATTCACTAGTAGGAGTGAGAAAAACATCGCGGGGTGGTGCGCATTGTATGGGTGTGTGTTACATTACATTCACTAGTAGGAGTGAGAAAAACATCACGGGGTGGTGCGCATTATATGGGTGTGTGTTAAATTAGATTCACTAGTAGGAGTGAGAAAAACATCACGGGGGGGTGCGCATTGTATGGGTGTGTGTTACATTACATTCACTAGTAGGAGTGAGAAAAACATCACGGGGTGGTGCGCATTGTATGGGTGTGTGTTACATTACATTTACTACTAGGAATAAGAAAAACATCACGGGGTGGTGCGCATTGTATGGGTGTGTGTTACATTACATTTACTACTAGGAAAGAGAAAAACATCACGGGGTGGTGCGCATTGTATGGGTGTGTGTTACATTACAATCACTAGTAGGAGTGAGAAAAACATCACGGGGTGGTGCGAATTGTATGGGTGTGTGTTACATTACATTCACTAGAAGGAGTGAGAAAAACATCACGGGGTGGTGCGCATTGTATGGGTGTGTGTTACATTACATACACTAGTAGCAGTGAGAAAAGCATCACGCGGTGGTGCGCATTGTATGGGTGTGTGTTACATTACATTCACTAGTAGGAGTGAGAAAAACATCACGGGGTGGTGCGCATTGTATGGGTGTGTGTTGCATTACATTCACTTGTAGGAGTGAGAAAAACATCACGGGGTGGTGCGCATTGAATGGGTGTGTGTTACATTACATTCACTAGTAGGAGTGAGAAAAACATCACGGGGTGGTGCGCATTGTATGGGTGTGTGTTACATTACATTCACTAGTAGGAGTGAGAAAAACATCGCGGGGTGGTGCGCATTGTATGGGTGTGTGTTACATTACATTCACTAGTAGGAGTGAGAAAAACATCACGGGGTGGTGCGCATTATATGGGTGTGTGTTAAATTAGATTCACTAGTAGGAGTGAGAAAAACATCACGGCGGGGTGCGCATTGTATGGGTGTGTGTTACATTACATTCACTAGTAGGAGTGAGAAAAACATCACGGGGTGGTGCGCATTGTATGGGTGTGTGTTACATTACATTCACTAGTAGGAGTGAGAAAAACATCACGGGGTGGTGCGCATTATATGGGTGTGTGTTAAATTAGATTCACTAGTAGGAGTGAGAAAAACATCACGGGGGGGTGCGCATTGTATGGGTGTGTGTTACATTACATTCACTAGTAGCAGTGAGAAAAACATCACGGGGTGGTGCGCATTGTATGGGTGTGTGTTACATTACATTCACTAGTAGGAGTGAGAAAAACATCATGGGGTGGTGCGCATTGTATGGGTGTGTGTTACATTACATTCACTAGTAGGAGTGAGAAAAACATCACGGGGTGTTGCGCATTGTATGGGTGTGTGTTACATTACATTCACTAGTAGGAGTGAGAAAAACATCACGGGGTGGTGCGCATTGTATAGGTGTGTGTTACATTACATTCACTAGTAGGAGTGAGAAAAACATCACGGGGTGGTGCGCATTGTATGGGTGTGTGTTACATTACATTCACTAGTAGGAGTGAGAAAAACATCACGGGGTGGTGTGAATCGGAGGGTCTGAATTAGGATAGGCAGTGAGTGGCAATGTAAAATGGAGAAAAGCACCGCGGGGTGGTCAGCATGGGGAGGTCAGGGAACATGCAGTGGCAATGTAGGATAGGTTTCTGAAAAACATCGCGAGGTGGTGCGCATAGTATGGGTGTGTGTTACATTAGATTCACTAGTAGCAGTGAGAAAAACATCACGGGGCGGTGCGCATTGTATGGGTGTGTGTTACATTACATTCACTAGTAGGAGTGAGAAAAACTTCAAGAGGTGGTGCGCATTGTATGGGTGTGTGTTACATTACATTCACTAGTAGGAGTGAGAAAAACATCACGGGGTGGTGCGCATTGTATGGGTGTGTGTTACATTACATTCACTAGTAGCAGTGAGAAAAACATCACGGGGTGGTGAGCATTGTATGGGTGTGTGTTACATTACATTCCCTAGTAGCAGTGAGAAAAACATCACGGGGTGGTGAGCATTGTATGGGTGTGTGTTACATTACATTCACTAGTAGCAGTGAGAAAAACATCACGGGGTGGTGCGCATTGTATGGCTGTGTGTTACATTACATTCACTAGTAGGAGTGAGAAAAACATCACGGGGTGGTGCGCATGTATGGGTGTGTGTTACATTACATTCACTAGTAGGAGTGAGAAAAACATCACGGGGTGGTGCGCATTATATGGGTGTGTGTTAAATTAGATTCACTAGTAGGAGTGAGAAAAACATCACGAGGGGGTGCGCATTGTATGGGTGTGTGTTACATTACATTCACTAGTAGCAGTGAGAAAAACATCACGGGGTGGTGCGCATTGTATGGGTGTGTGTTACATTACATTCACTAGTAGGAGTGAGAAAAACATCACGGGGTGGTGCGCATTGTATGGGTGTGTGTTACATTACATTCACTAGTAGGAGTGAGAAAAACATCACGGGGTGTTGCGCATTGTATGGGTGTGTGTTACATTACATTCACTAGTAGGAGTGAGAAAAACATCACGGGGTGGTGCGCATTGTATAGGTGTGTGTTACATTACATTCACTAGTAGGAGTGAGAAAAACATCACGGGGTGGTGCGCATTGTATGGGTGTGTGTTACATTACATTCACTAGTAGGAGTGAGAAAAACATCACGGGGTGGTGTGCATTGTATGGGTGTGTGTTACATTACATTCACTAGTAGGAGTGAGAAAAACATCACGGGTGGTGCGCATTGTATTGGTGTGTGTTACATTACATTCACTAGTAGGAGTGAGAAAAACATCACGGGGTGGTGTGAATCGGAGGGTCTGAATAAGGATAGGCAGTGAGTGGCAATGTAGGATAGAGAAAAGCACCGCGGGGTGGTCAGCATGGGCAGGTCAGGGAACATGCAGTGGGAATGTAGGATAGGTTCTGAAAAACATCGCGGGGTGGTGCTCATTGTATGGGTGTGTGTTACATTAGATTCACTAGTAGGAGTGAGAAAAACATCACGGGGTTGTGCGCATTGTATGGGTGTGTGTTACATTACATTCACTAATAGGAGTAAGAAAAACATCACGGGGTGGTGCGCATTGTATGGGTGTGTGTTATATTACATTCACTAGTAGGAGTGAGAAAAACATCACGGGGTGGTGCGCATTGTATGGGTGTGTGTTACGTTACATTCACTAATAGGAGTGAGAAAAACATCACGGGGTGGTGCGCATTGTATGGGTGTGTGTTACATTACATTCACTAGTAGGAGTGAGAAAAACATCACGGGGTGGTGCACATTGTATGGGTGTGTGTTACATTACATTCACTAGTAGGAGTGAGGAAAACATCACGGGGTGGTGCGCATTGTATGGGGGTGTGTTACATTACATTCACTAGTAGCAGTGCGAAAAACATCACGGGGTGGTGCGCATTGTATGGGTGTGTGTTACATTACATTCACTAGTAGCAGTGAGAAAAACATCACCGGGTGTTGCGCATTGTATGGGAGTGTGTTACATTACATTCACTAGTAGGATTACATTCACTAGTAGGAGTGAGAAAAACATCACGGGGTGGTGCGCATTGTATGGGTGTGTGTTACATTAGATTCACTAGTAGGAGTGAGAAAAACATCACGGGGTGGTGCGCATTGTATGGGTGTGTGTTACATTAGATTTACTAGTAGGAGTGAGAAAAACATCACGGGGTGGTGCGCATTGTATGTGTGTGTTACATTACATTCACTACTAGGAGTGAGAAAAACATCACGGGGTGGTGCGCATTGTATGGGTGTGTGTTACATTACATTCACTACTAGGAGTGAGAAAAACATCACGGGGTGGTGCGCATTGTATGGGTGTGTGTTATATTACATTCACTAGAAGGAGTGAGAAAAACATCACGGGGTGGTGCGCATTGTATGGGTGTGTGTTACATTACATTCACTAGTAGCAGTGAGAAAAACATCACGGGGTGGTGCGCATTGTATTGGTGTGTGTTACATTACATTCACTAGTAGGAGTGAGAAAAACATCACGGGGTGGTGCGCATTGTATGGGTGTGTGTTACATTACATTCACTAGTAGGCGTGAGAAAAACATCACGGGGTGGTGCGCATTGTATTGGTGTGTGTTACATTACATTCACTAGTAGGAGTGAGAAAAACATCACGGGGTGGTGCGCATTGTATGGGTGTGTGTTACATTAGTTTCACTAGTAGGAATGAGAAAAACTTCACGGGGTGGTGCGCATTGTATGGGTGTGTGTTACATTAGATTCACTAGTAGGAGTGAGAAAAACATCACGGGGTGGTGCGCATTTTATGGGTGTGTGTTACATTAGATTCACTAGTAGGAGTGAGAAAAACATCACGGGGTGGTGCGCATTGTATGGGTGTGTGTTACATTAGATTCACTAGTAGGAGTGAGAAAAACATCACGGGGTGGTGCGCATTGTATGGGTGTGTGTTACATTACATTCACTAGTAGGAGTGAGAAAAACATCACGGGGTGGTGCGCATTGTATGGGTGTGTGTTACATTACATTCACTAGTAAGAGTGAGAAAAACATCACGGGGTGGTGCGCATTGTATGGGTGTGTGTTACATAACATTCACTAGTAGGAGTGAGAAAAACATCACGGGGTGGTGCGCATTGTATGGGTGTGTGTTATATTACTTTCACTAGTAGGAGTGAGAAAAACATCTCGGGGTGGTGCGCATTGTATGGGTGTGTGTTACATTACATTCACTAATAGGAGGGCGAAAAACATCACGGGGTTGTGCGTATTGTATGGGTGTGTGTTACATTACATTCACTAGTAGCAGTGAGAAAAACATCACGGGGTGGTGCGCATTGTATGGGTGTGTGTTACATTACATTCACTAGTAGGAGTGAGAAAAACATCACGGGGTGGTGCGCATTGTATGGGTGTGTGTTACATTACATTCACTAGTAGCAGTGAGAAAAACATCACGGCGTGGTGCGCATTGTATGGGTGTGTGTTACATTACATTCACTAGTAGCAGTGAGAAAAACATCACAGGGTGGTGTGCATTGTATGGGTGTATGTTACATTACATTCACTAGTAGGAGTGAGAAAAACATCACGGGGTGGTGCGCATTGTATGGGTGTGTGTTACATTACATTCACTAGTAGCAGTGAGAAAAACATCACGGGGTGGTGCGCATTGTATGGGTGTGTGTTACATTACATTCACTAGTAGGAGTGAGAAAAACATCTCGTGGTGGTGCGCATTGTATGGGTGTGTGTTACATTACATTCACTAGTAGGAGTGAGAAAAACATCACGGGGTGGTACGCATTGTATGGGTGTGTGTTACATTACATTCACTAGTAGCAGTGAGAAAAACATCACGGGGTGGTGCGCATTGTATGGGTGTGTGTTACATTACATTCACTAGTAGCAGTGAGAAAAACATCACGGGGTGGTGCGCATTGTATGGGTGTGTGTAACATTACATTCACTAGTAGCAGTGAGAAAAACATCACGGGGTGGTGCGCATTGTATGGGTGTGTGTTACATTACATTCACTAGTAGGAGTGAGAAAAATATCACGGGGTGGTGCGCATTGTATGGGTGTGTGTTACATTACATTTACTACTAGGAATAAGAAAAACATCACGGGGTGCTGCACATTGTATGGGTGTGTGTTACATTACATTCACTAGTAGGAGTGAGAAAAACATCACGGGGTGGTACGCATTGTATGGGTGTGTGTTACATTACATTCACTAGTAGCAGTGAGAAAAACATCACGGGGTGGTGCGCATTGTATGGGTGTGTGTTACATTACATTCACTAGTAGGAGTGAGAAAAACATCACGTGGTGGTGCGCATTGTATGGGTGTGTGTAACATTACATTCACTAGTAGCAGTGAGAAAAACATCACGGGGTGGTGCGCATTGTATGGGTGTGTGTTACATTACATTCACTAGTAGCAGTGAGAAAAACATCACGGGGTGGTGCGCATTGTATGGGTGTGTGTTACATTACATTTACTACTAGGAATAAGAAAAACATCACGGGGTGGTGCGCATTGTATGGGTGTGTGTTACATTACATTTACTACTGGGAATGAGAAAAACATCACGGGGTGGTGCGCATTGTATGGGTGTGTGTTACATTACATTCACTAGTACCAGTGAGAAAAACATCACGGGGTGGTGCGCATTGTATGGGTGTGTGTTACATTACATTCACTAGTAGCAGTGAGAAAAACATCACGGGGTGGTGCGCATTGTATGGGTGTGTGTTACATTACATTCACTAGTAGGAGTGAGAAAAATATCACGGTGTGGTGCGCATTGTATGGGTGTGTGTTACATTACATTCACTAGTAGGAGTGAGAAAAACATCACGGGGTGGTGCGAATTGTATGGGTGTGTGTTACATTACATTCACTAGTAGCAGTGAGAAAAACATCACGGGGTGGTGCGCATTGTATGGGTGTGTGTTACATTACATTCACTAGTAGGAGTGAGAAAAACATCACGTGGTGGTGCGCATTGTATGGGTGTGTGTTACATTACATTCACTAGTAGGAGTGAGAAAAACATCACGGGGTGGTACGCATTGTATGGGTGTGTGTTACATTACATTCACTAGTAGCAGTGAGAAAAACATCACGGGGTGGTGCGCATTGTATGGGTGTGTGTTACATTACATTCACTAGTAGCAGTGAGAAAAACATCACGGGGTGGTGCGCATTGTATGGGTGTGTGTTACATTACATTCACTACTAGGAGTGAGAAAAATATCACGGGGTGGTGCGCATTGTATGGGTGTGTGTTACATTACATTCACTAGTAGGAGTGAGAAAAACATCACGGGGTGGTGCGCATTGTATGGGTGTGTGTTACATTACATTTACTACTAGGAATAAGAAAAATATCACGGGGTGGTGCACATTGTATGGGTGTGTGTTACATTACATTTACTACTGGGAATGAGAAAAACATCACGGGGTGGTGCGCATTGTATGGGTGTGTGTTACATTACAATCACTAGTAGGAGTGAGAAAAACATCACGGGGTGGTGCGCATTGTATGGGTGTGTGTTACAGTACATTCACTAGTAGGAGTGAGAAAAACATCACGGGGTGGTGCGCATTGTATGGGTGTGTGTTACATTACATTCACTAGAAGGAGTGAGAAAAACATCACGGGGTGGTGCGCATTGTATGGGTGTGTGTTACATTACATACACTAGTAGCAGTGAGAAAAGCATCACGCCGTGGTGCGCATTGTATGGGTGTGTGTTACATTACATTCACTAGTAGGAGTGAGAAAAACATCACGGGGTGGTGCGCATTGTATGGGTGTGTGTTACATTACATTCACTTGTAGGAGTGAGAAAAACATCACGTGGTGGTGCGCATTGAATGGGTGTGTGTTACATTACATTCACTAGTAGGAGTGAGAAAAACATCACGGGGTGGTGCGCATTGTATGGGTGTGTGTTACATTACATTCACTACTAGGAGTGAGAAAAACATCACGGGGTGGTGCGCATTGTATGGGTGTGTGTTATATTACATTCACTAGAAGGAGTGAGAAAAACATCACGGGGTGGTGCGCATTGTATGGGTGTGTGTTACATTACATTCACTAGTAGCAGTGAGAAAAACATCACGGGGTGGTGCGCATTGTATTGGTGTGTGTTACATTACATTCACTAGTAGGAGTGAGAAAAACATCACGGGGTGGTGCGCATTGAATGGGTGTGTGTTACATTACATTCACTAGTAGGAGTGAGAAAAACATCACGGGGTGTTGCGCATTGTATGCGAGTGTGTTACATTACATTCACTAGTAGGATTACATTCACTAGTAGGAGTGAGAAAAACATCACGGGGTGGTGCGCATTGTATGGGTGTGTGTTACATTAGTTTCACTAGTAGGAATGAGAAAAACTTCACGGGGTGGTGCGCATTGTATGGGTGTGTGTTACATTAGATTCACTAGTAGGAGTGAGAAAAACATCACGGGGTGGTGCGCATTTTATGGGTGTGTGTTACATTAGATTCACTAGTAGGAGTGAGAAAAACATCACGGGGTGGTGCGCATTGTATGGGTGTGTGTTACATTAGATTCACTAGTAGGAGTGAGAAAAACATCACGGGGTGGTGCGCATTGTATGGGTGTGTGTTACATTACATTCACTAGTAGGAGTGAGAAAAACATCACGGGGTGGTGCGCATTGTATGGGTGTGTGTTACATTACATTCACTAGTAAGAGTGAGAAAAACATCACGGGGTGGTGCGCATTGTATGGGTGTGTGTTACATTACATTCACTAGTAGGAGTGAGAAAAACATCACGGGGTGGTGCGCATTGTATGGGTGTGTGTTATATTACTTTCACTAGTAGGAGTGAGAAAAACATCTCGGGGTGGTGCGCATTGTATGGGTGTGTGTTACATTACATTCACTAATAGGAGGGCGAAAAACATCACGGGGTTGTGCGTATTGTATGGGTGTGTGTTACATTACATTCACTAGTAGCAGTGAGAAAAACATCACGGGGTGGTGCGCATTGTATGGGTGTGTGTTACATTACATTCACTAGTAGGAGTGAGAAAAACATCACGGGGTGGTGCGCATTGTATGGGTGTGTGTTACATTACATTCACTAGTAGCAGTGAGAAAAACATCACGGCGTGGTGCGCATTGTATGGGTGTGTGTTACATTACATTCACTAGTAGCAGTGAGAAAAACATCACAGGGTGGTGCGCATTGTATGGGTGTATGTTACATTACATTCACTAGTAGGAGTGAGAAAAACATCACGGGGTGGTGCGCATTGTATGGGTGTGTGTTACATTACATTCACTAGTAGCAGTGAGAAAAACATCACGGGGTGGTGCGCATTGTATGGGTGTGTGTTACATTACATTCACTAGTAGGAGTGAGAAAAACATCTCGTGGTGGTGCGCATTGTATGGGTGTGTGTTACATTACATTCACTAGTAGGAGTGAGAAAAACATCACGGGGTGGTACGCATTGTATGGGTGTGTGTTACATTACATTCACTAGTAGCAGTGAGAAAAACATCACGGGGTGGTGCGCATTGTATGGGTGTGTGTTACATTACATTCACTAGTAGCAGTGAGAAAAACATCACGTGGTGGTGCGCATTGTATGGGTGTGTGTAACATTACATTCACTAGTAGCAGTGAGAAAAATATCACGGGGTGGTGCGCATTGTATGGGTGTGTGTTACATTACATTCACTAGTAGGAGTGAGAAAAATATCACGGGGTGGTGCGCATTGTATGGGTGTGTGTTACATTACATTTACTACTAGGAATAAGAAAAACATCACGGGGTGCTGCACATTGTATGGGTGTGTGTTACATTACATTCACTAGTAGGAGTGAGAAAAACATCACGGGGTGGTACGCATTGTATGGGTGTGTGTTACATTACATTCACTAGTAGCAGTGAGAAAAACATCACGGGGTGGTGCGCATTGTATGGGTGTGTGTTACATTACATTCACTAGTAGGAGTGAGAAAAACATCACGTGGTGGTGCGCATTGTATGGGTGTGTGTTACATTACATTCACTAGTAGGAGTGAGAAAAACATCACGGGGTGGTACGCATTGTATGGGTGTGTGTTACATTACATTCACTAGTAGCAGTGAGAAAAACATCACGGGGTGGTGCGCATTGTATGGGTGTGTGTTACATTACATTCACTAGTAGCAGTGAGAAAAACATCACGGGGTGGTGCGCATTGTATGGGTGTGTGTTACATTACATTTACTACTAGGAATAAGAAAAACATCACGGGGTGGTGCGCATTGTATGGGTATGTGTTACATTACATTTACTACTGGGAATGAGAAAAACATCACGGGGTGGTGCGCATTGTATGGGTGTGTGTTACATTACATTCACTAGTACCAGTGAGAAAAACATCACGGGGTGGTGCGCATTGTATGGGTGTGTGTTACATTACATTCACTAGTAGCAGTGAGAAAAACATCACGGGGTGGTGCGCATTGTATGGGTGTGTGTTACATTACATTCACTAGTAGGAGTGAGAAAAATATCACGGTGTGGTGCGCATTGTATGGGTGTGTGTTACATTACATTCACTAGTAGGAGTGAGAAAAACATCACGGGGTGGTGCGCATTGTATGGGTGTGTGTTACATTACATTCACTAGTAGCAGTGAGAAAAACATCACGGGGTGGTGCGCATTGTATGGGTGTGTGTTACATTACATTCACTAGTAGGAGTGAGAAAAACATCACGTGGTGGTGCGCATTGTATGGGTGTGTGTTACATTACATTCACTAGTAGGAGTGAGAAAAACATCACGGGGTGGTACGCATTGTATGGGTGTGTGTTACATTACATTCACTAGTAGCAGTGAGAAAAACATCACGGGGTGGTGCGCATTGTATGGGTGTGTGTTACATTACATTCACTACTAGGAGTGAGAAAAATATCACGGGGTGGTGCGCATTGTATGGGTGTGTGTTACATTACATTCACTAGTAGGAGTGAGAAAAACATCACGGGGTGGTGCGCATTGTATGGGTGTGTGTTACATTACATTTACTACTAGGAATAAGAAAAATATCACGGGGTGGTGCACATTGTATGGGTGTGTGTTACATTACATTTACTACTGGGAATGAGAAAAACATCACGGGGTGGTGCGCATTGTATGGGTGTGTGTTACATTACAATCACTAGTAGGAGTGAGAAAAACATCACGGGGTGGTGCGCATTGTATGGGTGTGTGTTACAGTACATTCACTAGTAGGAGTGAGAAAAACATCACGGGGTGGTGCGCATTGTATGGGTGTGTGTTACATTACATTCACTAGAAGGAGTGAGAAAAACATCACGGGGTGGTGCGCATTGTATGGGTGTGTGTTACATTACATTCACTAGTAGCAGTGAGAAAAACATCACGGGGTGGTGCGCATTGTATGGGTGTGTGTTACATTACATTCACTAGTAGGAGTGAGAAAAACATCACGTGGTGGTGCGCATTGTATGGGTGTGTGTAACATTACATTCACTAGTAGCAGTGAGAAAAACATCACGGGGTGGTGCGCATTGTATGGGTGTGTGTTACATTACATTCACTAGTAGCAGTGAGAAAAACATCACGGGGTGGTGCGCATTGTATGGGTGTGTGTTACATTACATTTACTACTAGGAATAAGAAAAACATCACGGGGTGGTGCGCATTGTATGGGTGTGTGTTACATTACATTTACTACTGGGAATGAGAAAAACATCACGGGGTGGTGCGCATTGTATGGGTGTGTGTTACATTACATTCACTAGTACCAGTGAGAAAAACATCACGGGGTGGTGCGCATTGTATGGGTGTGTGTTACATTACATTCACTAGTAGCAGTGAGAAAAACATCACGGGGTGGTGCGCATTGTATGGGTGTGTGTTACATTACATTCACTAGTAGGAGTGAGAAAAATATCACGGTGTGGTGCGCATTGTATGGGTGTGTGTTACATTACATTCACTAGTAGGAGTGAGAAAAACATCACGGGGTGGTGCGAATTGTATGGTTGTGTGTTACATTACATTCACTAGTAGCAGTGAGAAAAACATCACGGGGTGGTGCGCATTGTATGGGTGTGTGTTACATTACATTCACTAGTAGGAGTGAGAAAAACATCACGTGGTGGTGCGCATTGTATGGGTGTGTGTTACATTACATTCACTAGTAGGAGTGAGAAAAACATCACGGGGTGGTACGCATTGTATGGGTGTGTGTTACATTACATTCACTAGTAGCAGTGAGAAAAACATCACGGGGTGGTGCGCATTGTATGGGTGTGTGTTACATTACATTCACTAGTAGCAGTGAGAAAAACATCACGGGGTGGTGCGCATTGTATGGGTGTGTGTTACATTACATTCACTACTAGGAGTGAGAAAAATATCACGGGGTGGTGCGCATTGTATGGGTGTGTGTTACATTACATTCACTAGTAGGAGTGAGAAAAACATCACGGGGTGGTGCGCATTGTATGGGTGTGTGTTACATTACATTTACTACTAGGAATAAGAAAAATATCACGGGGTGGTGCACATTGTATGGGTGTGTGTTACATTACATTTACTACTGGGAATGAGAAAAACATCACGGGGTGGTGCGCATTGTATGGGTGTGTGTTACATTACAATCACTAGTAGGAGTGAGAAAAACATCACGGGGTGGTGCGCATTGTATGGGTGTGTGTTACAGTACATTCACTAGTAGGAGTGAGAAAAACATCACGGGGTGGTGCGCATTGTATGGGTGTGTGTTACATTACATTCACTAGAAGGAGTGAGAAAAACATCACGGGGTGGTGCGCATTGTATGGGTGTGTGTTACATTACATACACTAGTAGCAGTGAGAAAAGCATCACGCGGTGGTGCGCATTGTATGGGTGTGTGTTACATTACATTCACTAGTAGGAGTGAGAAAAACATCACGGGGTGGTGCGCATTGTATGGGTGTGTGTTACATTACATTCACTTGTAGGAGTGAGAAAAACATCACGTGGTGGTGCGCATTGAATGGGTGTGTGTTACATTACATTCACTAGTAGGAGTGAGAAAAACATCACGGGGTGGTGCGCATTGTATGGGTGTGTGTTACATTACATTCACTACTAGGAGTGAGAAAAACATCACGGGGTGGTGCGCATTGTATGGGTGTGTGTTATATTACATTCACTAGAAGGAGTGAGAAAAACATCACGGGGTGGTGCGCATTGTATGGGTGTGTGTTACATTACATTCACTAGTAGCAGTGAGAAAAACATCACGGGGTGGTGCGCATTGTATTGGTGTGTGTTACATTACATTCACTAGTAGGAGTGAGAAAAACATCACGGGGTGGTGCGCATTGAATGGGTGTGTGTTACATTACATTCACTAGTAGCAGTGAGAAAAACATCACGGGGTGTTGCGCATTGTATGCGAGTGTGTTACATTACATTCACTAGTAGGATTACATTCACTAGTAGGAGTGAGAAAAACATCACGGGGTGGTGCGCATTGTATGGGTGTGTGTTACATTAGATTCACTAGTAGGAGTGAGAAAAACATCACGGGGTGGTGCGCATTGTATGGGTGTGTGTTACATTAGATTTACTAGTAGGAGTGAGAAAAACATCACGGGGTGGTGCGCATTGTATGTGTGTGTTACATTACATTCACTACTAGGAGTGAGAAAAACATCACGGGGTGGTGCGCATTGTATGGGTGTGTGTTACATTACATTCACTAGTAGGAGTGAAAAAAACATCACGGGGTGGTGCGCATTTTATGGGTGTGTGTTACATTAGATTCACTAGTAGGAGTGAGAAAAACATCACGGGGTGGTGCGCATTGTATGGGTGTGTGTTACATTAGTTTCACTAGTAGGAATGAGAAAAACTTCACGGGGTGGTGCGCATTGTATGGGTGTGTGTTACATTAGATTCACTAGTAGGAGTGAGAAAAACATCACGGGGTGGTGCGCATTTTATGGGTGTGTGTTACATTAGATTCACTAGTAGGAGTGAGAAAAACATCACGGGGTGGTGCGCATTGTATGGGTGTGTGTTACATTAGATTCACTAGTAGGAGTGAGAAAAACATCACGGGGTGGTGCGCATTGTATGGGTGTGTGTTACATTACATTCACTAGTAGGAGTGAGAAAAACATCACGGGGTGGTGCGCATTGTATGGGTGTGTGTTACATTACATTCACTAGTAAGAGTGAGAAAAACATCACGGGGTGGTGCGCATTGTATGGGTGTGTGTTACATTACATTCACTAGTAGGAGTGAGAAAAACATCACGGGGTGGTGCGCATTGTATGGGTGTGTGTTATATTACTTTCACTAGTAGGAGTGAGAAAAACATCTCGGGGTGGTGCGCATTGTATGGGTGTGTGTTACATTACATTCACTAATAGGAGGGCGAAAAACATCACGGGGTTGTGCGTATTGTATGGGTGTGTGTTACATTACATTCACTAGTAGCAGTGAGAAAAACATCACGGGGTGGTGCGCATTGTATGGGTGTGTGTTACATTACATTCACTAGTAGGAGTGAGAAAAACATCACGGGGTGGTGCGCATTGTATGGGTGTGTGTTACATTACATTCACTAGTAGCAGTGAGAAAAACATCACGGCGTGGTGCGCATTGTATGGGTGTGTGTTACATTACATTCACTAGTAGCAGTGAGAAAAACATCACAGGGTGGTGCGCATTGTATGGGTGTATGTTACATTACATTCACTAGTAGGAGTGAGAAAAACATCACGGGGTGGTGCGCATTGTATGGGTGTGTGTTACATTACATTCACTAGTAGCAGTGAGAAAAACATCACGGGGTGGTGCGCATTGTATGGGTGTGTGTTACATTACATTCACTAGTAGGAGTGAGAAAAACATCTCGTGGTGGTGCGCATTGTATGGGTGTGTGTTACATTACATTCACTAGTAGGAGTGAGAAAAACATCACGGGGTGGTACGCATTGTATGGGTGTGTGTTACATTACATTCACTAGTAGCAGTGAGAAAAACATCACGGGGTGGTGCGCATTGTATGGGTGTGTGTTACATTACATTCACTAGTAGCAGTGAGAAAAACATCACGTGGTGGTGCGCATTGTATGGGTGTGTGTAACATTACATTCACTAGTAGCAGTGAGAAAAATATCACGGGGTGGTGCGCATTGTATGGGTGTGTGTTACATTACATTCACTAGTAGGAGTGAGAAAAATATCACGGGGTGGTGCGCATTGTATGGGTGTGTGTTACATTACATTTACTACTAGGAATAAGAAAAACATCACGGGGTGCTGCACATTGTATGGGTGTGTGTTACATTACATTCACTAGTAGGAGTGAGAAAAACATCACGGGGTGGTACGCATTGTATGGGTGTGTGTTACATTACATTCACTAGTAGCAGTGAGAAAAACATCACGGGGTGGTGCGCATTGTATGGGTGTGTGTTACATTACATTCACTAGTAGGAGTGAGAAAAACATCACGTGGTGGTGCGCATTGTATGGGTGTGTGTTACATTACATTCACTAGTAGGAGTGAGAAAAACATCACGGGGTGGTACGCATTGTATGGGTGTGTGTTACATTACATTCACTAGTAGCAGTGAGAAAAACATCACGGGGTGGTGCGCATTGTATGGGTGTGTGTTACATTACATTCACTAGTAGCAGTGAGAAAAACATCACGGGGTGGTGCGCATTGTATGGGTGTGTGTTACATTACATTTACTACTAGGAATAAGAAAAACATCACGGGGTGGTGCGCATTGTATGGGTGTGTGTTACATTACATTTACTACTGGGAATGAGAAAAACATCACGGGGTGGTGCGCATTGTATGGGTGTGTGTTACATTACATTCACTAGTACCAGTGAGAAAAACATCACGGGGTGGTGCGCATTGTATGGGTGTGTGTTACATTACATTCACTAGTAGCAGTGAGAAAAACATCACGGGGTGGTGCGCATTGTATGGGTGTGTGTTACATTACATTCACTAGTAGGAGTGAGAAAAATATCACGGTGTGGTGCGCATTGTATGGGTGTGTGTTACATTACATTCACTAGTAGGAGTGAGAAAAACATCACGGGGTGGTGCGCATTGTATGGGTGTGTGTTACATTACATTCACTAGTAGCAGTGAGAAAAACATCACGGGGTGGTGCGCATTGTATGGGTGTGTGTTACATTACATTCACTAGTAGGAGTGAGAAAAACATCACGTGGTGGTGCGCATTGTATGGGTGTGTGTTACATTACATTCACTAGTAGGAGTGAGAAAAACATCACGGGGTGGTACGCATTGTATGGGTGTGTGTTACATTACATTCACTAGTAGCAGTGAGAAAAACATCACGGGGTGGTGCGCATTGTATGGGTGTGTGTTACATTACATTCACTACTAGGAGTGAGAAAAATATCACGGGGTGGTGCGCATTGTATGGGTGTGTGTTACATTACATTCACTAGTAGGAGTGAGAAAAACATCACGGGGTGGTGCGCATTGTATGGGTGTGTGTTACATTACATTTACTACTAGGAATAAGAAAAATATCACGGGGTGGTGCACATTGTATGGGTGTGTGTTACATTACATTTACTACTGGGAATGAGAAAAACATCACGGGGTGGTGCGCATTGTATGGGTGTGTGTTACATTACAATCACTAGTAGGAGTGAGAAAAACATCACGGGGTGGTGCGCATTGTATGGGTGTGTGTTACAGTACATTCACTAGTAGGAGTGAGAAAAACATCACGGGGTGGTGCGCATTGTATGGGTGTGTGTTACATTACATTCACTAGAAGGAGTGAGAAAAACATCACGGGGTGGTGCGCATTGTATGGGTGTGTGTTACATTACATACACTAGTAGCAGTGAGAAAAGCATCACGCGGTGGTGCGCATTGTATGGGTGTGTGTTACATTACATTCACTAGTAGGAGTGAGAAAAACATCACGGGGTGGTGCGCATTGTATGGGTGTGTGTTACATTACATTCACTTGTAGGAGTGAGAAAAATATCACGTGGTGGTGCGCATTGAATGGGTGTGTGTTACATTACATTCACTAGTAGGAGTGAGAAAAACATCAAGGGGTGGTGCGCATTGTATGGGTGTGTGTTACATTACATTCACTAGTAGGAGTGAGAAAAACATCTCGTGGTGGTGCGCATTGTATGGGTGTGTGTTACATTACATTCACTAGTAGGAGTGAGAAAAACATCACGGGGTGGTACGCATTGTATGGGTGTGTGTTACATTACATTCACTAGTAGCAGTGAGAAAAACATCACGGGGTGGTGCGCATTGTATGGGTGTGTGTTACATTACATTCACTAGTAGGAGTGAGAAAAACATCACGGGGTGGTGCGCATTGTATGGGTGTGTGTTACATTACATTCACTAGTAGGCGTGAGAAAAACATCACGGGGTGGTGCGCATTGTATTGGTGTGTGTTACATTACATTCACTAGTAGGAGTGAGAAAAACATCACGGGGTGGTGCGCATTGTATGGGTGTGTGTTACATTGCATTCACTAGTAGCAGTGAGAAAAACATCACGGCGTGGTGCGCATTGTATGGGTGTGTGTTACATTACATTCACTAGTAGCAGTGAGAAAAACATCACAGGGTGGTGCGCATTGTATGGGTGTATGTTACATTACATTCACTAGTAGGAGTGAGAAAAACATCACGGGGTGGTGCGCATTGTATGGGTGTGTGTTACATTACATTCACTAGTAGCAGTGAGAAAAACATCACGGGGTGGTGCGCATTGTATGGGTGTGTGTTACATTACATTCACTAGTAGGAGTGAGAAAAACATCTCGTGGTGGTGCGCATTGTATGGGTGTGTGTTACATTACATTCACTAGTAGGAGTGAGAAAAACATCACGGGGTGGTACGCATTGTATGGGTGTGTGTTACATTACATTCACTAGTAGCAGTGAGAAAAACATCACGGGGTGGTGCGCATTGTATGGGTGTGTGTTACATTACATTCACTAGTAGCAGTGAGAAAAACATCACGGGGTGGTGCGCATTGTATGGGTGTGTGTAACATTACATTCACTAGTAGCAGTGAGAAAAACATCACGGGGTGGTGCGCATTGTATGGGTGTGTGTTACATTACATTCACTAGTAGGAGTGAGAAAAATATCACGGGGTGGTGCGCATTGTATGGGTGTGTTTTACATTACATTTACTACTAGGAATAAGAAAAACATCACGGGGTGCTGCGCATTGTATGGGTGTGTGTTACATTACATTCACTAGTAGGAGTGAGAAAAACATCACGGGGTGGTACGCATTGTATGGGTGTGTGTTACATTACATTCACTAGTAGCAGTGAGAAAAACATCACGGGGTGGTGCGCATTGTATGGGTGTGTGTTACATTACATTCACTAGTAGGAGTGAGAAAAACATCACGTGGTGGTGCGCATTGTATGGGTGTGTGTTACATTACATTCACTAGTAGGAGTGAGAAAAACATCACGGGGTGGTACGCATTGTATGGGTGTGTGTTACATTACATACACTAGTAGCAGTGAGAAAAACATCACGGGGTGGTGCGCATTGTATGGGTGTGTGTTACATTACATTCACTAGTAGCAGTGAGAAAAACATCACGGGGTGGTGCGCATTGTATGGGTGTGTGTTACATTACATTCACTAGTAGGAGTGAGAAAAATATCACGGGGTGGTGCGCATTGTATGGGTGTGTGTTACATTACATTCACTAGTAGGAGTGAGAAAAACATCACGGGGTGGTGCGCATTGTATGGGTGTGTGTTACATTACATTTACTACTAGGAATAAGAAAAACATCACGGGGTGGTGCGCATTGTATGGGTGTGTGTTACATTACATTTACTACTGGGAATGAGAAAAACATCACGGGGTGGTGCGCATTGTATGGGTGTGTGTTACATTACATTCACTAGTACCAGTGAGAAAAACATCACGGGGTGGTGCGCATTGTATGGGTGTGTGTTACATTACATTCAGTAGTAGCAGTGAGAAAAACATCACGGGGTGGTGCGCATTGTATGGGTGTGTGTTACATTACATTCACTAGTAGGAGTGAGAAAAATATCACGGTGTGGTGCGCATTGTATGGGTGTGTGTTACATTACATTCACTAGTAGGAGTGAGAAAAACATCACGGGGTGGTGCGCAATGTATGGGTGTGTGTTACATTACATTCACTAGTAGCAGTGAGAAAAACATCACGGGGTGGTGCGCATTGTATGGGTGTGTGTTACATTACATTCACTAGTAGGAGTGAGAAAAACATCACGTGGTGGTGCGCATTGTATGGGTGTGTGTTACATTACATTCACTAGTAGGAGTGAGAAAAACATCACGGGGTGGTACGCATTGTATGGGTGTGTGTTACATTACATTCACTAGTAGCAGTGAGAAAAACATCACGGGGTTGTGCGCATTGTATGGGTGTGTGTTACATTACATTCACTAGTAGCAGTGAGAAAAACATCACGGGGTGGTGCGCATTGTATGGGTGTGTGTTACATTACATTCACTAGTAGGAGTGAGAAAAATATCACGGGGTGGTGCGCATTGTATGGGTGTGTGTTACATTACATTCACTAGTAGGAGTGAGAAAAACATCACGGGGTGGTGCGCATTGTATGGGTGTGTGTTACATTACATTTACTACTAGGAATAAGAAAAATATCACGGGGTGGTGCGCATTGTATGGGTGTGTGTTACATTACATTTACTACTGGGAATGAGAAAAACATCACGGGGTGGTGCGCATTGTATGGGTGTGTGTTACATTACAATCACTAGTAGGAGTGAGAAAAACATCACGGGGTGGTGCGCATTGTATGGGTGTGTGTTACAGTACATTCACTAGTAGGAGTGAGAAAAACATCACGGGGTGGTGCGCATTGTATGGGTGTGTGTTACATTACATTCACTAGAAGGAGTGAGAAAAACATCACGGGGTGGTGCGCATTGTATGGGTGTGTGTTACATTACATACACTAGTAGCAGTGAGAAAAGCATCACGCGGTGGTGCGCATTGTATGGGTGTGTGTTACATTACATTCACTAGTAGGAGTGAGAAAAACATCACGGGGTGGTGCGCATTGTATGGGTGTGTGTTACATTACATTCACTTGTAGGAGTGAGAAAAACATCACGTGGTGGTGCGCATTGAATGGGTGTGTGTTACATTACATTCACTAGTAGGAGTGAGAAAAACATCAAGGGGTGGTGCGCATTGTATGGGTGTGTGTTACATTACATTCACTAGTAGGATTGAGAAAAACATCTCGTGGTGGTGCGCATTGTATGGGTGTGTGTTACATTACATTCACTAGTAGGAGTGAGAAAAACATCACGGGGTGGTACGCATTGTATGGGTGTGTGTTACATTACATTCACTAGTAGCAGTGAGAAAAACATCACGGGGTGGTGCGCATTGTATGGGTGTGTGTTACATTACATTCACTAGTAGGAGTGAGAAAAACATCACGGGGTGGTGCGCATTGTATGGGTGTGTGTTACATTACATTCACTAGTAGGCGTGAGAAAAACATCACGGGGTGGTGCGCATTGTATTGGTGTGTGTTACATTACATTCACTAGTAGGAGTGAGAAAAACATCACGGGGTGGTGCGCATTGTATGGGTGTGTGTTACATTAGTTTCACTAGTAGGAATGAGAAAAACATCACGGGGTGGTGCGCATTTTATGGGTGAGTGTTACATTAGATTCACTAGTAGGAGTGAGAAAAACATCACGGGGTGGTGCGCATTGTATGGGTGTGTGTTACATTAGATTCACTAGTAGGAGTGAGAAAAACATCATGGGGTGGTGCGCATTGTAGGGGTGTGTGTTACATTACATTCACTAGTAGGAGTGAGAAAAACATCACGGGGTGGTGCGCATTGTATGGGTGTGTGTTACATTACATTCACTAGTAGGAGTGAGAAAAACATCACGGGGTGGTGCGCATTGTATGGGTGTGTGTTACATTACATTCACTAGTAGGAGTGAGAAAAACATCACGGGGTGGTGCGCATTGTATGGGTGTGTGTTATATTACTTTCACTAGTAGGAGTGAGAAAAACATCTCGGGGTGGTGCGCATTGTAATGGGTGTGTGTTACATTACATTCACTAGTAGGAGGGAGAAAAACATCACGGGGTGGTGCGCATTGTATGGGTGTGTGTTACATTACATTCACTAGTAGGAGTGAGAAAAACATCACGGGGTGGTGCGCATTGTATGGGTGTTTGTTACATTACATTCACTAGTAGGAGTGAGAAAAACATCACGGGGTGGTGCGCATTGTATGGGTGTGTGTTACATTACATTCACTAGTAGGAGTGAGAAAAACATCACGGGGTGGTGCGCATTGTATGGGTGTGTGTTACATTACATTCACTAGTAGGAGTGAGAAAAACATCACGAGGTGGTGCGCATTGTATGGGTGTGTGTTACATTACATTCACTAGTAGGAGTGAGAAAAACATCTCGTGGTGGTGCGCATTGTATGGGTGTGTGTTACATTACATTCACTAGTAGGAGTGAGAAAAACATCACGGGGTGGTACGCATTGTATGGGTGTGTGTTACATTACATTCACTAGTAGCAGTGAGAAAAACATCACGGGGTGGTGCGCATTGTATGGGTGTGTGTTACATTACATTCACTAGTAGCAGTGAGAAAAACATCACAGGGTGGTGCGCATTGTATGGGTGTGTGTTACATTACATTCACTAGTAGGAGTGAGAAAAATATCACGGGGTGGTGCGCATTGTATGGGTGTGTGTTACATTACATTCACTAGTAGGAGTGAGAAAAACATCACGGGGTGGTGCGCATTGTATGGGTGTGTGTTACATTACATTTACTACTAGGAGTGAGAAAAACATCACGGGGTGGTGCGCATTGTATGGGTGTGTGTTACATTACATTCACTAGTAGGAGTGAGAAAAACATCACGGGGTGGTACGCATTGTATGGGTGTGTGTTACATTACATTCACTAGTAGGAGTGAGAAAAACATCACGGGGTGGTGCGCATTGTATGGGTGTGTGTTACATTACATTCACTAGTAGCAGTGAGAAAAACATCACGGGGTGGTGCGCATTGTATGGGTGTGTGTTACATTACATTCACTAGTAGGAGTGAGAAAAATATCACGGGGTGGTGCGCATTGTATGGGTGTGTGTTACATTACATTCACTAGTAGGAGTGAGAAAAACATCACGGGGTGGTGCGCATTGTATGGGTGTGTGTTACATTACATTCACTAGTAGCAGTGAGAAAAACATCACGGGGTGGTGCGCATTGTATGGGTGTGTGTTACATTACATTCACTAGTAGGAGTGAGAAAAACATCACGTGGTGGTGCGCATTGTATGGGTGTGTGTTACATTACATTCACTAGTAGCAGTGAGAAAAACATCACGGGGTGGTGCGCACTGTATGGGTGTGTGTTACATTACATTCACTAGTAGGAGTGAGAAAAACATCACAGGGTGGTGCGCACTGTATGGGTGTGTGTTACATTACATTCTCTAGTAGGAGTGAGAAAAACATCACGGGGTGGTGCGCATTGTATGGGTGTGTGTTACATTACATTCACTAGTAGGAGTGATAAAAACATCACGGGGTGGTGCGCATTGTATGGGTGTGTGTTACATTACATTCACTAGTAGGAGTGAGAAAAACATCACGGGTGGTGCGCATTGTATGGGTGTGTGTTACATTACATTCACTAGTAGGAGTGAGAAAAACATCACGTTGTGGTGAGCATTGTATGGGTGTGTGTTACATTACATTCACTAGTAGGAGTGAGAAAAACATCACGGGGTGGTGTGAATCGGAGGGTCTGAATAAGGATAGGCTGTGAGTGGCAATGTAGGATAGAGAAAAGCACCGAAGGTGGTCAGCATGGGCAGGTCAGGGAACATGCAGTGGGAATGTAGGATAGGTTTCTGAAAAACATCGCGGGGTGGTGCGCATTGTATGGGTGTGTGTTACATTAGATTCACTAATAGGAGTGAGAAAAACATCACGGGCTGGTGCGCATTGTATGGGTGTGTGTTACATTACATTCACTAGTAGGAGTGAGAAAAACATCACGGGGTGGTGCGCATTGTATGGGTGTCTGTTACATTATATTCACTACTAGGAGTGAGAAAAACATCACGGGGTGGTGCGCATTGTATGGGTGTGTGTTACATTATATTCACTACTAGGAGTGAGAAAAACGTCACGGGTTGGTGCACATTGTATGGGTGTGTGTTACATTACATTCACTACTAGGAGTGAGAAAAACATCACGGGGTGGTGCGCATTGTATGGGTGTGTGTTACATTACATTCACTAATAGGAGGGAGAAAAATATCACGGGGTTCTGCGCATTGTATGGGTGTGTGTTACACTACATTCACTAGTAGGAGTGAGAAAAACATCACGGGGTGGTGCGCATTGTATGGGTGTGTGTTACATTACATTCACTAGTAGGAGTGAGAAAAACATCACGGGGTGGTGCGCATGGTATGGGTGTGTGTTACATTACATTCACTAGTAGCAGTGAGAAAAACATCACGGCGTGGTGCGCATTGTATGGGTGTGTGTTACATTACATTCACTAGTAGCAGTGAGAAAAACATCACGGGGTGGTGCGCATTGTATGGGTGTATGTTACATTACATTCACTAGTAGGAGTGAGAAAAACATCACGGGGTGGTGCGCATTGTATGGGTGTGTGTTACATTACATTCACTAGTAGCAGTGAGAAAAACATCACGGGGTGGTGCGCATTGTATGGGTGTGTGTTACATTACATTCACTAGTAGGAGTGAGAAAAACATCTCGTGGTGGTGCGCATTGTATGGGTGTGTGTTACATTACATTCACTAGTAGGAGTGAGAAAAACATCACGGGGTGGTACGCATTGTATGGGTGTGTGTTACATTACATTCACTAGTAGCAGTGAGAAAAACATCACGGGGTGGTGCGCATTGTATGGGTGTGTGTTACATTACATTCACTAGTAGCAGTGAGAAAAACATCACGGGGTGGTGCGCATTGTATGGGTGTGTGTTACATTACATTCACTAGTAGCAGTGAGAAAAACATTACGGGGTGGTGCGCATTGTATGGGTGTGTGTTACATTACATTCACTAGTAGGAGTGAGAAAAATATCACGGGGTGGTGCGCATTGTATGGGTGTGTGTTACATTACATTTACTACTAGGAATAAGAAAAACATCACGGGGTGGTGCGCATTGTATGGGTGTGTGTTACATTTCATTCACTAGTAGGAGTGAGAAAAACATCACGGGGTGGTACGCATTGTATGGGTGTGTGTTACATTACATTCACTAGTAGCAGTGAGAAAAACATCACGGGGTGGTGCGCATTGTATGGGTGTGTGTTACATTACATTCACTAGTAGCAGTGAGAAAAACATCACGGGGTGGTGCGCATTGTATGGGTGTGTGTTACATTACATTCACTAGTAGGAGTGAGAAAAACATCACGGGGTGGTGCGCATTGTATGGGTGTGTGGTACATTACATTCACTAGTAGCAGTGAGAAAAACATCACGGGGTGGAGTGCATTGTATGGGTGTGTGTTACATTACATTCACTAGTAGGAGTGAGAAAAATATCACGGGGTGGTGCGCATTGTATGGGTGTGTGTTACATTACATTCACTAGTAGGAGTGAGAAAAACATCACGGGGTGGTGCGCATTGTATGGGTGTGTGTTACATTACATTTACTACTAGGAATAAGAAAAACATCACGGGGTGGTGCGCATTGTATGGGTGTGTGTTACATTACATTTACTACTGGGAATGAGAAAAACATCACGGGGTGGTGCGTATTGTATGGGTGTGTGTTACGTTACATTCACTAGTAGCAGTGAGAAAAACATCACGGGGTGGTGCGCATTGTATGGGTGTGTGTTACATTACATTCACTAGTAGGATTACATTCACTAGTAGGAGTGAGAAAAACATCACGTGGTGGTGCGCATTGTATGGGTGTGTGTTACGTTACATTCACTACTAGGAGTGAGAAAAACATCACGGGGTGGTGCGCATTGTATGGGTGTGTGTTACATTACATTCACTAGTAGGAGTGAGAAAAACATCACGGGGTGGTGCGCATTGTATGGGTGTGTGTTACGTTACATTCACTAGTAGGAGTGAGAAAAACATCACGGGGTGGTGAGCATTGTATGGGTGTGTGTTACGTTACATTCACTGGTAGGAGTGATAAAAACATCACGGGGTGGTGCGCATTGTATGGGTGTGTGTTACGTTACATTCACTAGTAGGAGTGAGAAAAACATCACGGGGTGGTGCGCATTGTATGGGTGTGTGTTACGTTACATTCACTGGTAGGAGTGAGAAAAACATCACGGGGTGGTGAGCATTGTATGGGTGTGTGTTACGTTACATTCACTGGTATGAGTGAGAAAAACATCACGGGGTGGTGCGCATTGTATGGGTGTGTGATACGTTACATTCACTGGTAGGAGTGAGAAAAACATCACGGGGTGGTGCGCATTGTATGGGTGTGTGTTACGTTACATTCACTAGTAGGAGTGACAAAAACATCACGGGGTGGTGCGCATTGTATGGGTGTGTGTTACGTTACATTCACTAGTAGGAGTGAGAAAAACATCACCGGGTGGTGCGCATTGTATCGGTGTGTGTTACGTTACATTCACTAGTAGGAGTGAGAAAAACATCACGGGGTGGTGCGCATTGTATGGGTGTGTGTTACATTACATTCACTAGTAGGAGTGAGAAAAACATCACGTGGTGGTGCGCATTGTATGGGTGTGTGTTACATTACAATCACTAGTAGGAGTGAGAAAAACATCACGGGGTGGTGCGCAATGTATGGGTGTGTGTTATATTACATTCACTAGTAGGAGTGAGAAAAACATCACGAGGTGGTGCGCATTGTATGGGTGTGTGTTACATTACATTCACTAGTAGGAGTGAGAAAAACATCAAGGGGTGGTGCGCATTGTATGGGTGTGTGTTACATTACATTCACTAGTTGGAGTGAAAAAAACATCACGGGGTGGTGCGCATTGTATGGGTGTGTGTTACGTTACATTCACTAGTAGGAGTGAGAAAAACATCACGGGGTGGTGAGCATTGTATGGGTGTGTGTTACGTTACATTCACTGGTAGGAGTGAGAAAAACATCACGGGGTGGTGCGCATTGTATGGGTGTGTGTTACGTTACATTCACTAGTAGGAGTGAGAAAAACATCACGGGGTGGTGCGCATTGTATGGGTGTGTGTTACGTTACATTCACTAGTAGGAGTGAGAAAAACATCACGGTGTGGTGTGCATTGTATCGGTGTGTGTTACGTTACATTCACTAGTAGGAGTGAGAAAAACATCACGGGGTGGTGCACAATGTATGGGTGTGTGTTACATTATATTCACTAGTAGGAGTGAGAAAAACATCACAGGGTGGTGCGCATTGTATGGGTGTGTGTTACATTACATTCACTAGTAGGAGTGAGAAAAACATCACGGGGTGGTGCGCATTGTATGGGTGTGTGTTACATTACATTCACTAGTAGGAGTGAGAAAAACATCACGGGGTGGTGCGCATTGTATGGGTGTGTGTTACATTACATTCACTAGTAGGAGTGAGAAAAACATCACGGGGTGGTGCGCATTGTATGGGTGTGTGTTACATTACATTCACTAGTAGGAGTGAGAAAAACATCACGGGGTGGTGCGCATTTTATGGGTGTGTGTTACATTACATTCACTAGTAGCAGTGAGAAAAACATCACGGGGTGGTGCGCATTGTATGGGTGTGTGTTACATTAATTCACTAGTAGCAGTGAGAAAAACATCACGGGGTGGTGCGCATTGTATGGGAGTGTGTTACATTACATTCACTAGTAGGATTACATTCACTAGTAGGAGTGAGAAAAACATCACGGGGTGGTGCGCATTGTATGGGTGTATGTTACATTAGATTCACTAGTAGGAGTGAGAAAAACATCACGGGGCGGTGCGCATTGTATGGGTGTGTGTTACATTAGATTCACTAGTAGGAGTGAGAAAAACATCACGGGGCGGTGCGCATTGTATGGGTGTGTGTTACATTACATTCACTACTAGGAGTGAGAAAAACATCACGGGGTGGTGCGCATTATATGGGTGTGTGTTACATTACATTCACTACTAGGAGTGAGAAAAACATCACGGGGTGGTGCTCATTGTATGGGTGTGTGTTACATTACATTCACTAGAAGGAGTGAGAAAAACATCACGGGGTGGTGCGCATTGTATGGGTGTGTGTTACATTACATTCACTAGTAGCAGTGAGAAAAACATCACGGCGTGGTGCGCATTGTATGGGTGTGTGTTACATTACATTCACTAGTAGGAGTGAGAAAAACATCACGGGGTGGTGCGCATTGTATGGGTGTGTGTTACATTACATTCACTAGTAGGCGTGAGAAAAACATCACGGGGTGGTGCGCATTGTATGGGTGTGTGTTACATTACATTCACTAGTAGTAGTGAGAAAAACATCACGGGGTGGTGCGCATTGTATGGGTGTGTGTTACATTACATTAACTAGTAGGAGTGAGAAAAACATCACGGGGTGGTGCGCATTGTATGGTTGTGTGTTACATTACATTCACTACTAGGAGTGAGAAAAACATCACGGGGTGGTGCGCATTGTATGGGTGTGTGTTACATTACATTCACTACTAGGAGTGAGAAAAACATCACGGTGTGGTGCGCATTGTATGGGTGTGTGTTACATTACATTCACTAGTAGGAGTGAGAAAAACATCACGGGGTGGTGCGCATTGTATGGGTGTGTGTTACATTACATTCACTAGTAGGAGTGAGAAAAACATCACGGGGCGGTGCGCATTGTATGGGTGTGTGTTACATTACATTCACTACTAGGAGTGAGAAAAACATCACGGGGTGGTGCGCATTGTATGGGTGTGTGTTACATTACATTCACTACTAGGAGTGAGAAAAACATCACGGGGTGGTGCGCATTGTATGGGTGTGTGTTACATTACATTCACTAGAACGAGTGAGAAAAACATCAAGGGGTGGTGCGCATTGTATGGGTGTGTGTTACATTACATTCACTAGTAGCAGTGAGAAAAACATCACGGCGTGGTGCGCATTGTATGGGTGTGTGTTACATTACATTCACTAGTAGGAGTGAGAAAAACATCACGGGGTGGTGCGCATTGTATGGGTGTGTGTTACATTACATTCACTAGTAGGAGTGAGAAAAACATCAAGGGGTGGTGCGCATTGTATGGGTGTGTGTTACATTACATTCACTAGTAGCAGTGAGAAAAACATCACGGGGTGGTGCGCATTGTATGGGTGTGTGTTACGTTACATTCACTAGTAGGAGTGAGAAAAACATCACGGGGTGGTGCGCATTGTATGGGTGTGTGTTACGTTACATTCACTACTAGGAGTGAGAAAAACATCACGGGGTGGTGCGCATTGTATGGGTGTGTGTTACATTACATTCACTAGTAGGAGTGAGAAAAACATCACGGGGTGGTGCGCATTGTATGGGTGTGTGTTACATTACATTCACTAGTAGGAGTGAGCAAAACATCACGGGGTGGTGCGCATTGTATGGGTGTGTGTTACATTACATTCACTAGTAGGAGTGAGCAAAACATCACGGGGTGGTGCGCATTGTATGGGTGTGTGTTACATTACATTCACTAGTAGAAGTGAGAAAAACATCACGGGGTGGTGCGCAATGTATGGGTGTGTGTTACATTATATTCACTAGTAGGAGTGAGAAAAACATCACGGGGTGGTGCGCATGGTATGGGTGTGTGTTACATTACATTCACTAGTAGGAGTGAGAAAAACATCACGGGGTGGTGCGCATTGTATGGGTGTGTGTTACATTACATTCACTAGTAGGAGTGAGAAAAACATCACGGGGTGGTGCGCATTGTATGTTTGTGTGTTACATTACATTCACTAGTAGGAGTGAGAAAAACATCACGGGGTGGTGCGCATTGTATGGGTGTGTGTTACGTTACATTCACTGGTAGGAGTGAGAAAAACATCACGGGGTGGTGCGCATTGTATGGGTGTGTGTTACATTACATTCACTAGTAGGAGTGAGAAAAACATCACGGGGTGGGGAGCATTGTATGGGTGTGTGTTACGTTACATTCACTGGTAGGAGTGAGAAAAAAAACACGGGGTGGTGCGCATTGTATGGGTGTGTTTTACGTTACATTCACTAGTAGGAGTGAGAAAAACATCACGGGGTGGTGCGCATTGTATGGGTGTGTGTTACGATACATTCACTAGTAGGAGTGAGAAAAACATCACGGGGTGGTGCGCATTGTATGGGTGTGTGTTACATTACATTCACTAGTAGGAGTGAGCAAAACATCACGGGGTGGTGCGCATTGTATGGGTGTGTGTTACATTACATTCACTAGTAGGAGTGAGCAAAACATCACGGGGTGGTGCGCATTGTATGGGTGTGTGTTACGTTACATTCACTGGTAGGAGTGAGAAAAACATCACGGGGTGGTGCGCATTGTATGGGTGTGTGTTACATTACATTCACTAGTAGGAGTGAGAAAAACATCACGGGGTCGTGCGCATTGTATGGGTGTGTGTTACGTTACATTCACTGGTAGGAGTGAGAAAAACATCACGGGGTGGTGCGCATTGTATGGGTGTGTGTTACGTTACATTCACTGGTAGGAGTGAGAAAAACATCACGGGGTGGTGCACATTGTATGGGTGTGTGTTACGTTACATTCACTAGTAGTAGTGAGAAAAACATGACGGGGTGGTGCGCATTGTATGGGTGTGTGTTACGTTACATTCACTAGTAGGAGTGAGAAAAACATCACAGGGTGGTGAGCATTGTATGGGTGTGTGTTACGTTACATTCACTGGTAGGAATGAGAAAAACATCACGGGGTGGTGCGCATTGTATGGGTGTGTGTTACGTTACATTCACTAGTAGGAGTGAGAAAAACATCACGGGGTGGTGCGCATTGTATGGGTGTGTGTTACGTTACATTCACTAGTAGGAGTGAGAAAAACATCACGGGGTGGTGCGCATTGTATGGGTGTGTGTTACGTTACATTCACTAGTAGGAGTGAGAAAAACATCACCGGGTGGTGCGCATTGTATCGGTGTGTGTTACGTTACATTCACTAGTAGGAGTGAGAAAAACATCACGGGGTGGTGCGCATTGTATGGGTGTGTGTTACATTACATTCACTAGTAGGAGTGAGAAAAACATCACGTGGTGGTGCGCATTGTATGGGTGTGTGTTACATTACAATCACTAGTAGGAGTGAGAAAAACATCACGGGGTGGTGCGCAATGTATGGGTGTGTGTTATATTACATTCACTAGTAGGAGTGAGAAAAACATCACGAGGTGGTGCGCATTGTATGGGTGTGTGTTACATTACATTCACTAGTAGGAGTGAGAAAAACATCAAGGGGTGGTGCGCATTGTATGGGTGTGTGTTACATTACATTCACTAGTTGGAGTGAAAAAAACATCACGGGGTGGTGCGCATTGTATGGGTGTGTGTTACGTTACATTCACTAGTAGGAGTGAGAAAAACATCACGGGGTGGTGAGCATTGTATGGGTGTGTGTTACGTTACATTCACTGGTAGGAGTGAGAAAAACATCACGGGGTGGTGCGCATTGTATGGGTGTGTGTTACGTTACATTCACTAGTAGGAGTGAGAAAAACATCACGGGGTGGTGCGCATTGTATGGGTGTGTGTTACGTTACATTCACTAGTAGGAGTGAGAAAAACATCACGGTGTGGTGTGCATTGTATCGGTGTGTGTTACGTTACATTCACTAGTAGGAGTGAGAAAAACATCACGGGGTGGTGCACAATGTATGGGTGTGTGTTACATTATATTCACTAGTAGGAGTGAGAAAAACATCACAGGGTGGTGCGCATTGTATGGGTGTGTGTTACATTACATTCACTAGTAGGAGTGAGAAAAACATCACGGGGTGGTGCGCATTGTATGGGTGTGTGTTACATTACATTCACTAGTAGGAGTGAGAAAAACATCACGGGGTGGTGCGCATTGTATGGGTGTGTGTTACATTACATTCACTAGTAGGAGTGAGAAAAACATCACGGGGTGGTGCGCATTGTATGGGTGTGTGTTACATTACATTCACTAGTAGGAGTGAGAAAAACATCACGGGGTGGTGCGCATTTTATGGGTGTGTGTTACATTACATTCACTAGTAGCAGTGAGAAAAACATCACGGGGTGGTGCGCATTGTATGGGTGTGTGTTACATTAATTCACTAGTAGCAGTGAGAAAAACATCACGGGGTGGTGCGCATTGTATGGGAGTGTGTTACATTACATTCACTAGTAGGATTACATTCACTAGTAGGAGTGAGAAAAACATCACGGGGTGGTGCGCATTGTATGGGTGTATGTTACATTAGATTCACTAGTAGGAGTGAGAAAAACATCACGGGGCGGTGCGCATTGTATGGGTGTGTGTTACATTAGATTCACTAGTAGGAGTGAGAAAAACATCACGGGGCGGTGCGCATTGTATGGGTGTGTGTTACATTACATTCACTACTAGGAGTGAGAAAAACATCACGGGGTGGTGCGCATTATATGGGTGTGTGTTACATTACATTCACTACTAGGAGTGAGAAAAACATCACGGGGTGGTGCTCATTGTATGGGTGTGTGTTACATTACATTCACTAGAAGGAGTGAGAAAAACATCACGGGGTGGTGCGCATTGTATGGGTGTGTGTTACATTACATTCACTAGTAGCAGTGAGAAAAACATCACGGCGTGGTGCGCATTGTATGGGTGTGTGTTACATTACATTCACTAGTAGGAGTGAGAAAAACATCACGGGGTGGTGCGCATTGTATGGGTGTGTGTTACATTACATTCACTAGTAGGCGTGAGAAAAACATCACGGGGTGGTGCGCATTGTATGGGTGTGCGTTACATTACATTCACTAGTAGTAGTGAGAAAAACATCACGGGGTGGTGCGCATTGTATGGGTGTGTGTTACATTACATTAACTAGTAGGAGTGAGAAAAACATCACGGGGTGGTGCGCATTGTATGGTTGTGTGTTACATTACATTCACTACTAGGAGTGAGAAAAACATCACGGGGTGGTGCGCATTGTATGGGTGTGTGTTACATTACATTCACTACTAGGAGTGAGAAAAACATCACGGGGTGGTGCGCATTGTATGGGTGTGTGTTACATTACATTCACTAGTAGGAGTGAGAAAAACATCACGGGGTGGTGCGCATTGTATGGGTGTGTGTTACATTACATTCACTAGTAGGAGTGAGAAAAACATCACGGGGCGGTGCGCATTGTATGGGTGTGTGTTACATTACATTCACTACTAGGAGTGAGAAAAACATCACGGGGTGGTGCGCATTGTATGGGTGTGTGTTACATTACATTCACTACTAGGAGTGAGAAAAACATCACGGGGTGGTGCGCATTGTATGGGTGTGTGTTACATTACATTCACTAGAACGAGTGAGAAAAACATCAAGGGGTGGTGCGCATTGTATGGGTGTGTGTTACATTACATTCACTAGTAGCAGTGAGAAAAACATCACGGCGTGGTGCGCATTGTATGGGTGTGTGTTACATTACATTCACTAGTAGGAGTGAGAAAAACATCACGGGGTGGTGCGCATTGTATGGGTGTGTGTTACATTACATTCACTAGTAGGAGTGAGAAAAACATCAAGGGGTGGTGCGCATTGTATGGGTGTGTGTTACATTACATTCACTAGTAGCAGTGAGAAAAACATCACGGGGTGGTGCGCATTGTATGGGTGTGTGTTACGTTACATTCACTAGTAGGAGTGAGAAAAACATCACGGGGTGGTGCGCATTGTATGGGTGTGTGTTACGTTACATTCACTACTAGGAGTGAGAAAAACATCACGGGGTGGTGCGCATTGTATGGGTGTGTGTTACATTACATTCACTAGTAGGAGTGAGAAAAACATCACGGGGTGGTGCGCATTGTATGGGTGTGTGTTACATTACATTCACTAGTAGGAGTGAGCAAAACATCACGGGGTGGTGCGCATTGTATGGGTGTGTGTTACATTACATTCACTAGTAGGAGTGAGCAAAACATCACGGGGTGGTGCGCATTGTATGGGTGTGTGTTACATTACATTCACTAGTAGAAGTGAGAAAAACATCACGGGGTGGTGCGCAATGTATGGGTGTGTGTTACATTATATTCACTAGTAGGAGTGAGAAAAACATCACGGGGTGGTGCGCATGGTATGGGTGTGTGTTACATTACATTCACTAGTAGGAGTGAGAAAAACATCACGGGGTGGTGCGCATTGTATGGGTGTGTGTTACATTACATTCACTAGTAGGAGTGAGAAAAACATCACGGGGTGGTGCGCATTGTATGTTTGTGTGTTACATTACATTCACTAGTAGGAGTGAGAAAAACATCACGGGGTGGTGCGCATTGTATGGGTGTGTGTTACGTTACATTCACTGGTAGGAGTGAGAAAAACATCACGGGGTGGTGCGCATTGTATGGGTGTGTGTTACATTACATTCACTAGTAGGAGTGAGAAAAACATCACGGGGTGGGGAGCATTGTATGGGTGTGTGTTACGTTACATTCACTGGTAGGAGTGAGAAAAAAAACACGGGGTGGTGCGCATTGTATGGGTGTGTTTTACGTTACATTCACTAGTAGGAGTGAGAAAAACATCACGGGGTGGTGCGCATTGTATGGGTGTGTGTTACGATACATTCACTAGTAGGAGTGAGAAAAACATCACGGGGTGGTGCGCATTGTATGGGTGTGTGTTACATTACATTCACTAGTAGGAGTGAGCAAAACATCACGGGGTGGTGCGCATTGTATGGGTGTGTGTTACATTACATTCACTAGTAGGAGTGAGCAAAACATCACGGGGTGGTGCGCATTGTATGGGTGTGTGTTACGTTACATTCACTGGTAGGAGTGAGAAAAACATCACGGGGTGGTGCGCATTGTATGGGTGTGTGTTACATTACATTCACTAGTAGGAGTGAGAAAAACATCACGGGGTCGTGCGCATTGTATGGGTGTGTGTTACGTTACATTCACTGGTAGGAGTGAGAAAAACATCACGGGGTGGTGCGCATTGTATGGGTGTGTGTTACGTTACATTCACTGGTAGGAGTGAGAAAAACATCACGGGGTGGTGCGCATTGTATGGGTGTGTGTTACGTTACATTCACTAGTAGTAGTGAGAAAAACATGACGGGGTGGTGCGCATTGTATGGGTGTGTGTTACGTTACATTCACTAGTAGGAGTGAGAAAAACATCACAGGGTGGTGAGCATTGTATGGGTGTGTGTTACGTTACATTCACTGGTAGGAATGAGAAAAACATCACGGGGTGGTGCGCATTGTATGGGTGTGTGTTACGTTACATTCACTAGTAGGAGTGAGAAAAACATCACGGGGTGGTGCGCATTGTATGGGTGTGTGTTACGTTACATTCACTAGTAGGAGTGAGAAAAACATCACGGGGTGGTGAGCATTGTATGGGTGTGTGTTACGTTACATTCACTGGTAGGAGTGAGAAAAACATCACGGGGTGGTGCGCATTGTATGGGTGTGTTTTACGTTACATTCACTAGTAGGAGTGAGAAAAACATCACGGGGTCGTGCGCATTGTATCGGTGTGTGTTACGTTACATTCACTAGTAGGAGTGAGAAAAACATCACGGGGTGGTGCGCATTGTATCGGTGTGTGTTACGTTACATTCACTAGTAGGAGTGAGAAAAACATCACGGGGTGGTGCGCATTGTATCGGTGTGTGTTACGTTACATTCACTAGTAGCAGTGAGAAAAACATCACGGGGTGGTGCGCATTGTATGGGTGTGTGTTACATTACCTTCACTAGTAGGAGTGAGAAAAACATCACGTGGTGGTGCGCATTGTATGGGTGTGTGTTACATTACATTCACTAGTAGAAGTGAGAAAAACATCACAGGGTGGTGCGCAATGTATGGGTGTGTGTTACATTACATTCACTAGTAGGAGTGAGAAAAACATCACGGGGTGGTGCGCATGGTATGGGTGTGTGTTACATTACATTCACTAGTAGGAGTGAGAAAAACATCACGGGGTGGTGCGCATTGTATGGGTGTGTGTTACATTACATTCACTAGTAGGAGTGAGAAAAACATCACGGGGTGGTGCGCATTGTATGTTTGTGTGTTACATTACATTCACTAGTAGGAGTGAGAAAAACATCACGGGGTGGTGCGCATTGTATGGGTGTGTGTTTCATTACATTCACTAGTAGGAGTGAGAAAAACATCACGGGGTGGTGCGCATTGTATGGGTGTGTGTTACGTTACATTCACTAGTAGGAGTGAGAAAACATCACGGGGTGGTGCGCATTGTATGGGAGTGTGTTACGTTACATTCACTAGTAGGATTACATTCACTAGTAGGAGTGAGAAAAACATCACGGGGTGGTGCGCATTGTATGGGTGTATGTTACATTAGATTCACTAGTAGGAGTGAGAAAAACATCACGGGGCGGTGCGCATTGTATGGGTGTGTGTTACATTAGATTCACTAGTAGGAGTGAGAAAAACATCACGGGGTGGTGCGCATTGTATGGGTGTGTGTTACATTACATTCACTACTAGGAGTGAGAAAAACATCACGGGGGGGTGCGCATTGTATGGGTGTGTGTTACATTACATTCACTAGTAGCAGTGAGAAAAACATCACGGCGTGGTGCGCATTGTATGGGTGTGTGTTACATTACATTCACTAGTAGGAGTGAGAAAAACATCACGGGGTGGTGCGCATTGTATGGGTGTGTGTTACATTACATTCACTAGTAGCAGTGAGAAAAACATCACGGGGTGGTGCGCATTGTATGGGTGTGTGTTACATTACATTCACTAGTAGCAGTGAGAAAAACATCACGGGGTGGTGCGCATTGTATGGGTGTGTGTTACATTACATTCACTAGTAGCAGTGAGAAAAACATCACGGGGTGGTGCGCATTGTATGATTGTGTGTTACATTACATTCACTACTAGGAGTGAGAAAAACATCAGGGGGTGGTGCGCATTGTATGGGTGTGTGTTACATTACATTCACTACTAGGAGTGAGAAAAACATCACGGGGTGGTGCGCATTGTATGGGTGTGTGTTACATTACATTCACTAGTAGGAGTGAGAAAAACATCACGGGGTGGTGCGCATTGTATGGGTGTGTGTTACATTACATTCACTAGTAGGAGTGAGAAAAACATCACGGGGTGGTGCGCATTGTATGGGTGTGTGTTACATTACATTCACTAGTAGGAGTGAGAAAAACATCACGGGGTGGTGCGCATTGTATGGGTGTGTGTTACGTTACATTCACTGGTAGGAGTGAGAAAAACATCACGGGGTGGTGCGCATTGTATGGGTGTGTGTTACATTACATTCACTAGTAGGAGTGAGAAAAACATCACGGGGTCGTGCGCATTGTATGGGTGTGTGTTACGTTACATTCACTACTAGGAGTGAGAAAAACATCACGGGGTGGTGCGCATTGTATGGGTGTGTGTTACATTACATTCACTAGTAGGAGTGAGAAAAACATCACGGGGTGGTGCGCATTGTATGGGTGTGTGTTACATTACATTCACTAGTAGGAGTGAGCAAAACATCACGGGGTGGTGCGCATTGTATGGGTGTGTGTTACATTACATTCACCAGTAGGAGTGAGCAAAACATCACGGGGTGGTGCGCATTGTATGGGTGTGTGTTACATTACATTCACTAGTAGAAGTGAGAAAAACATCACGGGGTGGTGCGCAATGTATGGGTGTGTGTTACATTACATTCACTAGTAGGAGTGAGAAAAACATCACGGGGTGGTGCGCATGGTATGGGTGTGTGTTACATTACATTCACTAGTAGGAGTGAGAAAAACATCACGGGGTTGTGCGCATTGTATGGGTGTGTGTTACATTACATTCACTAGTAGGAGTGAGAAAAACATCACGGGGTGGTGCGCATTGTATGTTTGTGTGTTACATTACATTCACTAGTAGGAGTGAGAAAAACATCACGGGGTGGTTCGCATTGTATGGGTGTGTGTTACGTTACATTCACTGGTAGGAGTGAGAAAAACATCACGGGGTGGTGCGCATTGTATGGGTGTGTGTTACATTACATTCACTAGTAGGAGTGAGAAAAACATCACGGGGTGGGGAGCATTGTATGGGTGTGTGTTACGTTACATTCACTGGTAGGAGTGAGAAAAAAAACACGGGGTGGTGCGCATTGTATGGGTGTGTTTTACGTTACATTCACTAGTAGGAGTGAGAAAAACATCACGGGGTGGTGCGCATTGTATGGGTGTGTGTTACGTTACATTCACTAGTAGGAGTGAGAAAAACATCATGGGGTGGTGCGCATTGTATGGGTGTGTGTTACATTACATTCACTAGTAGGAGTGAGCAAAACATCACGGGGTGGTGCACATTGTATGGGTGTGTGTTACATTACATTAACTAGTAGGAGTGAGCAAAACATCACGGGGTGGTGCGCATTGTATGGGTGTGTGTTACGTTACATTCACTGGTAGGAGTGAGAAAAACATCACGGCGTGGTGCGCATTGTATGGGTGTGTGTTACATTACATTCACTAGTAGGAGTGAGAAAAACATCACGGGGTCGTGCGCATTGTATGGGTGTGTGTTACGTTACATTCACTGGTAGGAGTGAGAAAAACATCACGGGGTGGTGCGCATTGTATGGGTGTGTGTTACGTTACATTCACTGGTAGGAGTGAGAAAAACATCACGGGGTGGTGCGCATTGTATGGGTGTGTGTTACGTTACATTCACTAGTAGTAGTGAGAAAAACATGACGGGGTGGTGCGCATTGTATGGGTGTGTGTTACGTTACATTCACTAGTAGGAGTGAGAAAAACATCACAGGGTGGTGAGCATTGTATGGGTGTGTGTTACGTTACATTCACTGGTAGGAGTGAGAAAAACATCACGGGGTGGTGCGCATTGTATGGGTGTGTGTTACGTTACATTCACTAGTAGGAGTGAGAAAAACATCACGGGGTGGTGCGCATTGTATGGGTGTGTGTTACGTTACATTCACTAGTAGGAGTGAGAAAAACATCACGGGGTGGTGAGCATTGTATGGGTGTGTGTTACGTTACATTCACTGGTAGGAGTGAGAAAAACATCACGGGGTGGTGCGCATTGTATGGGTGTGTTTTACGTTACATTCACTAGTAGGAGTGAGAAAAACATCACGGGGTGGTGCGCATTGTATCGGTGTGTGTTACGTTACATTCACTAGTAGGAGTGAGAAAAACATCACGGGGTGGTGCGCATTGTATCGGTGTGTGTTACGTTACATTCACTAGTAGGAGTGAGAAAAACATCACGGGGTGGTGCGCATTGTATCGGTGTATGTTACGTTACATTCACTAGTAGCAGTGAGAAAAACATCACGGGGTGGTGCGCATTGTATGGGTGTGTGTTACATTACATTCACTAGTAGGAGTGAGAAAAACATCACGTGGTGGTGCGCATTGTATGGGTGTGTGTTACATTACATTCACTAGTAGAAGTGAGAAAAACATCACAGGGTGGTGCGCAATGTATGGGTGTGTGTTACATTACATTCACTAGTAGGAGTGAGAAAAACATCACGGGGTGGTGCGCATTGTATGGGTGTGTGTTACATTACATTCACTAGTAGGAGTGAGAAAAACATCACGGGGTGGTGGGCATTGTATGTTTGTGTGTTACATTACATTCACTAGTATGAGTGAGAAAAACATCACGGGGTGGTGCGCATTGTATGGGTGTGTGTTTCATTACATTCACTAGTAGGAGTGAGAAAAACATCACGGGGTGGTGCGCATTGTATGGGTGTGTGTTACGTTACATTCACTAGTAGGAGTGAGAAAACATCACGGGGTGGTGCGCATTGTATGGGAGTGTGTTACGTTACATTCACTAGTAGGATTACATTCACTTGTAGGAGTGAGAAAAACATCACGGGGTGGTGCGCATTGTATGGGTGTATGTTACATTAGATTCACTAGTAGGAGTGAGAAAAACATCACGGGGCGGTGCGCATTGTATGGGTGTGTGTTACATTAGATTCACTAGTAGGAGTGAGAAAAACATCAAGGGGTGGTGCGCATTTTATGGGTGTGTGTTACATTACATTCACTACTAGGAGTGAGAAAAACATCACGTGGTGGTGCGCATTGTATGGGTGTGTGTTACATTACATTCACTAGTAGCAGTGAGAAAAACATCACGGCGTGGTGCGCATTGTATGGGTGTGTGTTACATTACATTCACTAGTAGGAGTGAGAAAAACATCACGGGGTGGTGCGCATTGTATGGGTGTGTGTTACATTACATTCACTAGTAGGAGTGAGAAAAACATCACGGGGTGGTGCGCATTGTATGGGTGTGTGTTACATTACATTCACTAGTAGTAGTGAGAAAAATATCACGGGGTGGTGCGCATTGTATGGGTGTGTGTTACATTACATTCACTAGCAGCAGTGAGAAAAACATCACGGGGTGGTGCGCATTGTATGGTTGTGTGTTACATTACATTCACTACTAGGAGTGAGAAAAACATCACGGGGTGGTGCGCATTGTATGGGTGTGTGTTACATTACATTCACTACTAGGAGTGAGAAAAACATCACGGGGTGGTGCGCATTGTATGGGTGTGTGTTACATTACATTCACTAGTAGGAGTGAGAAAAACATCACGGGGTGGTGCGCATTGTATGGGTGTGTGTTACATTACATTCACTAGTAGGAGTGAGAAAAACATCACGGGGTGGTGCGCATTGTATGGGTGTGTGTTACATTACATTCACTAGTAGGAGTGAGAAAAACATCACGGGGTGGTGCGCATTTTATGGGTGTGTGTTACGTTACATTCACTGGTAGGAGTGAGAAAAACATCACGGGGTGGTGCGCATTGTATGGGTGTGTGTTACATTACATTCACTAGTAGGAGTGAGAAAAATATCACGGGGTCGTGCGCATTGTATGGGTGTGTGTTACCTTACATTCACTGGTAGGAGTGAGAAAAACATCACGGGGTGGTGCGCATTGTATGGGTGTGTGTTACGTTACATTCACTGGTAGGAGTGAGAAAAACATCACGGGGTGGTGCGCATTGTATGGGTGTGTGTTACATTACATTCACTAGTAGGAGTGAGAAAAACATCACGGGGTGGTGCGCATTGTATGGGTGTGTGTTACGTTACATTCACTAGTAGGAGTGAGAAAAACATCACGGGGTGGTGAGCATTGTATGGGTGTGTGTTACGTTACATTCACTGGTAGGAGTGAGAAAAACATCACGGGGTGGTGCGCATTGTATGGGTGTGTGTTACGTTACATTCACTAGTAGGAGTGAGAAAAACATCACGGGGTGGTGCGCATTGTATGGGTGTGTGTTCGTTACATTCACTAGTAGGAGTGAGAAAAACATCACGGGGTGGTGAGCATTGTATGGGTGTGTGTTACGTTACATTCACTGGTAGGAGTGAGAAAAACATCACGGGGTGGTGCGCATTGTATGGGTGTGTTTTACGTTACATTCACTAGTAGGAGTGAGAAAAAATTCACGGGGTGGTGCGCATTGTATGGGTGTGTGTTACGTTACATTCACTAGTAGGAGTGAGAAAAACATCACGGGGTGGTGCGCATTGTATGGGTGTGTGTTACGTTACATTCACTAGTAGGAGTGAGAAAAACATCACAGGGTGGTGAGCATTGTATGGGTGTGTGTTACGTTACATTCACTGGTAGGAGTGAGAAAAATATCACGGGGTGGTGCGCATTGTATGGGTGTGTGTTACGTTACATTCACTAGTAGGAGTGAGAAAAACATCACGGGGTGGTGCGCATTGTATGGGTGTGTGTTACGTTACATTCACTAGTAGGAGTGAGAAAAACATCACGGGGTGGTGAGCATTGTATGGGTGTGTGTTACGTTACATTCACTGGTAGGAGTGAGAAAAACATCACGGGGTTGTGCGCATTGTATGGGTGTGTTTTACGTTACATTCACTAGTAGGAGTGAGAAAAACATCACGGGGTGGTGCGCATTGTATGGGTGTGTGTTACGTTACATTCACTAGTAGGAGTGAGAAAAACATCACGGGGTGGTGCGCATTGTATCGGTGTGTGTTACGTTACATTCACTAGTAGGAGTGAGAAAAACATCACGGGGTGGTGCGCATTGTATCGGTGTGTGTTACGTTACATTCACTAGTAGCAGTGAGAAAAACATCACGGGGTGGTGCGCATTGTATGGGTGTGTGTTACATTACATTCACTAGTAGGAGTGAGAAAAACATCACGTGGTGGTGCGCATTGTATGGGTGTGTGTTACATTACATTCACTAGTAGAAGTGAGAAAAACATCACAGGGTGGTGCGCAATGTATGGGTGTGTGTTACATTACATTCACTAGTAGGAGTGAGAAAAACATCACGGGGTGGTGCGCATGGTATGGGTGTGTGTTACATTACATTCACTAGTAGGAGTGAGAAAAACATCACGGGGTGGTGCGCATTGTATGGGTGTGTGTTACATTACATTCACTAGTAGGAGTGAGAAAAACATCACGGGGTGGTGCGCATTGTATGTTTGTGTGTTACATTACATTCACTAGTAGGAGTGAGAAAAACATCACGGGGTGGTGCGCATTGTATGGGTGTGTGTTTCATTACATTCACTAGTAGGAGTGAGAAAAACATCACGGGGTGGTGCGCATTGTATGGGTGTGTGTTACGTTACATTCTTTAGTAGGAGTGAGAAAACATCACGGGGTGGTGCGCATTGTATGGGAGTGTGTTACGTTACATTCACTAGTAGGATTACATTCACTAGTAGGAGTGAGAAAAACATCACGGGGTGGTGCGCATTGTATGGGTGTATGTTACATTAGATTCACTAGTAGGAGTGAGAAAAACATCACGGGGCGGTGCGCATTGTATGGGTGTGTGTTACATTAGATTCACTAGTAGGAGTGAGAAAAACATCACGGGGTGGTGCGCATTGTATGGGTGTGTGTTACATTACATTCACTACTAGGAGTGAGAAAAACATCACGGGGTGGTGCGCATTGTATGGGTGTGTGTTACATTACATTCACTACTAGGAGTGAGAAAAACATCACGGGGTGCTGCGCATTGTATGGGTGTGTGTTACATTACATTCACTAGAAGGAGTGAGAAAAACATCACGGGGTGGTGCGCATTGTATGGGTGTGTGTTACATTACATTCACTAGTAGCAGTGAGAAAAACATCACGGGGTGGGGCGCATTGTATGGGTGTGTGTTACATTACATTCACTAGTAGGAGTGAGAAAAACATCACGGGGTGGTGCGCATTGTATGGGTGTGTGTTACATTACATTCACTAGTAGTAGTGAGAAAAACATCACGGGGTGGTGCGCATTGTATGGGTGTGTGTTACATTACATTCACTAGTAGCAGTGAGAAAAACTTCACGGGGTGGTGCGCATTGTATGGTTGTGTGTTACATTACATTCACTACTAGGAGTGAGAAAAACATCACGGGGTGGTGCGCATTGTATGGGTGTGTGTTACATTACATTCACTACTAGGAGTGAGAAAAACATCACGGGGTGGTGCGCATTGTATGGGTGTGTGTTACATTACATTCACTAGTAGGAGTGAGAAAAACATCACGGGGTGGTGCGCATTGTATGGGTGTGTGTTACATTACATTCACTAGTAGGAGTGAGAAAAACATCACGGGGTGGTGCGCATTGTATGGGTGTGTGTTACATTACATTCACTAGTAGGAGTGAGAAAAACATCACGGGGTGGTGCGCATTGTATGGGTGTGTGTTACGTTACATTCACTGGTAGGAGTGAGAAAAACATCACGGGGTGGTGCGCATTGTATGGGTGTGTGTTACATTACATTCACTAGTAGGAGTGAGAAAAACATCACGTGGTCGTGCGCATTGTATGGGTGTGTGTTACATTACATTCACTGGTAGGAGTGAGAAAAACATCACGGGGTGGTGCGCATTGTATGGGTGTGTGTTACGTTACATTCACTGGTAGGAGTGAGAAAAACATCACGGGGTGGTGCGCATTGTATGGGTGTGTGTTACGTTACATTCACTAGTAGGAGTGAGAAAAACATCACGGGGTGGTGCGCATTGTATGGGTGTGTGTTACGTTACATTCACTAGTAGGAGTGAGAAAAACATCACGGGGTGGTGAGCATTGTATGGGTGTGTGTTACGTTACATTCACTGGTAGGAGTGAGAAAAACATCACGGGGTGGTGCGCATTGTATGGGTGTGTGTTACGTTACATTCACTAGTAGGAGTGAGAAAAACATCATGGGGTGGTGCGCATTGTATGGGTGTGTGTTCGTTACATTCACTAGTAGGAGTGAGAAAAACATCACGGGGTGGTGAGCATTGTATGGGTGTGTGTTACGTTACATTCACTGGTAGGAGTGAGAAAAACATCACGGGGTGGTGCGCATTGTATGGGTGTGTTTTACGTTACATTCACTAGTAGGAGTGAGAAAAACATCACGGGGTGGTGCGCATTGTATGGGTGTGTGTTACGTTACATTCACTAGTAGGAGTGAGAAAAACATCACGGGGTGGTGCGCATTGTATGGGTGTGTGTTACATTACATTCACTAGTAGGAGTGAGAAAAACATCACGTGGTGGTGCGCATTGTATGGGTGTGTGTTACATTACATTCACTAGTAGAAGTGAGAAAAACATCACGGGGCGGTGCGCAATGTATGGGTGTGTGTTACATTACATTCACTAGTAGGAGTGAGAAAAACATCACGGGGTGGTGCGCATGGTATGGGTGTGTGTTACATTACATTCACTAGTAGGAGTGAGAAAAACATCACGGGGTGGTGCGCATCGTATGGGTGTGTGTTACATTACATTCACTAGTAGGAGTGAGAAAAACATCACGGGGTGGTGCGCATTGTATGTTTGTGTGTTACATTACATTCACTAGTAGGAGTGAGAAAAACATCACGGGGTGGTGCGCATTGTATGGGTGTGTGTTACGTTACATTCAGTAGTAGGAGTGAGAAAACATCACCGGGTGGTGCGCATTGTATGGGTGTGTGTTACGTTACATTCACTAGTAGGAGTGAGAAAAACATCACGGGGTGGTGAGCATTGTATGGGTGTGTGTTACGTTACATTCACTGGTAGGAGTGAGAAAAACATCACGGGGTGGTGCGCATTGTATGGGTGTGTGTTACGTTACATTCACTAGTAGGAGTGAGAAAAACATCACGGGGTGGTGCGCATTGTATGGGTGTGTGTTACGTTACATTCACTAGTAGGAGTGAGAAAAACATCACGGGGTGGTGTGCATTGTATCGGTGTGTGTTACGTTACATTCACTAGTAGGAGTGAGAAAAACATCACGGGGTGGTGCGCATTGTATCGTTGTGTGTTACGTTACATTCACTAGAAGCAGTGAGAAAAACATCACGGGGTGGTGCGCATTGTATGGGTGTGTGTTACATTACATTCACTAGTAGGAGTGAGAAAAACATCACGGGGTGGTGCGCATTGTATGGGTGTGTGTTACATTACATTCACAAGTAGGAGTGAGAAAAACATCACGGGGTGGTGCGCAATGTATGGGTGTGTGTTACATTACATTCACTAGTAGGAGTGAGAAAAACACCACGGGGTGGTGCGCATTGTATGGGTGTGTGTTACATTACATTCACTAGTAGCAGTGAGAAAAACATCACGGGGTGGTGCGCATTTTATGGGTGTGTGTTACATTACATTCACTAGTAGGAGTGAGAAAAACATCACGGGGTGGTGCGCATTGTATGGGTGTGTGTTACATTACATTCACTAGTAGGAGTGAGAAAAACATCACGGGGTGGTGCTCATTGTATGGGTGTGTGTTACATTACATTCACTAGTAGCAGTGAGAAAAACATCACGGGGTGGTGCGCATTTTATGCGTGTGTGTTACATTAGATTCACTAGTAGGAGTGAGAAAAACATCACGGGGTGGTGCGCACTGTATGCGTGTGTGTTACATTAGAATCACTAGTAGGAGTGAGAAAAACATCACGGGGTGGTGAGCATTGTATGGGTGTGTGTTACGTTACATTCACTAGTAGGAGTGAGAAAAACATCACGGGGTGGTGCGCATTGTATGGGTGTGTGTTACATTACATTCACTAGTAGGAGTGAGAAAAACATCACGTGGTGGTGCGCATTGTATGGGTGTGTGTTACATTACATTCACTAGTAGAAGTGAGAAAAACATCACGGGGTGGTGCGCAATGTATGGGTGTGTGTTACATTACATTCACTAGTAGGAGTGAGAAAAACATCACGGGGTGGTGCGCATGGTATGGGTGTGTGTTACATTACATTCACTAGTAGGAGTGAGAAAAACATCACGGGGTGGTGCGCATTGTATGGGTGTGTGTTACATTACATTCACTAGTAGGAGTGAGAAAAACATCACGGGGTGGTGCGCATTGTATATTTGTGTGTTACATTACATTCACTAGTAGGAGTGAGAAAAACATCACGGGGTGGTGCGCATTGTATGGGTGTGTGTTACGTTACATTCAGTAGTAGGAGTGAGAAAACATCACCGGGTGGTGCGCATTGTATGGGTGTGTGTTACGTTACATTCACTAGTAGGAGTGAGAAAAACATCACGGGGTGGTGAGCATTGTATGGGTGTGTGTTACGTTACATTCACTGGTAGGAGTGAGAAAAACATCACGGGGTGGTGCGCATTGTATGGGTGTGTGTTACGTTACATTCACTAGTAGGAGTGAGAAAAACATCACGGGGTGGTGCGCATTGTATGGGTGTGTGTTACGTTACATTCACTAGTAGGAGTGAGAAAAACATCACGGGGTGGTGTGCATTGTATCGGTGTGTGTTACGTTACATTCACTAGTAGGAGTGAGAAAAACATCACGGGGTGGTGCGCATTGTATCGTTGTGTGTTACGTTACATTCACTAGAAGCAGTGAGAAAAACATCACGGGGTGGTGCGCATTGTATGGGTGTGTGTTACATTACATTCACTAGTAGGAGTGAGAAAAACATCACGGGGTGGTGCGCATTGTATGGGTGTGTGTTACATTACATTCACAAGTAGGAGTGAGAAAAACATCACGGGGTGGTGCGCAATGTATGGGTGTGTGTTACATTACATTCACTAGTAGGAGTGAGAAAAACACCACGGGGTGGTGCGCATTGTATGGGTGTGTGTTACATTACATTCACTAGTAGCAGTGAGAAAAACATCACGGGGTGGTGCGCATTTTATGGGTGTGTGTTACATTACATTCACTAGTAGGAGTGAGAAAAACATCACGGGGTGGTGCGCATTGTATGGGTGTGTGTTACATTACATTCACTAGTAGGAGTGAGAAAAACATCACGGGGTGGTGCTCATTGTATGGGTGTGTGTTACATTACATTCACTAGTAGCAGTGAGAAAAACATCACGGGGTGGTGCGCATTTTATGCGTGTGTGTTACATTAGATTCACTAGTAGGAGTGAGAAAAACATCACGGGGTGGTGCGCACTGTATGCGTGTGTGTTACATTAGAATCACTAGTAGGAGTGAGAAAAACATCACGGGGTGGTGCGCATTGTATGGGTGTGTGTTACATTACATTCACTAGTAGGAGTGAGAAAAACATCACGGGGTGGTGCGCATTGAATGTTTGTGTGTTACATTACATTCACTAGTAGGAGTGAGAAAAACATCACGGCGTGGTGCGCATTGTATGGGTGTGTGTTTCATTTCATTCACTAGTAGGAGTGAGAAAAACATCATGGGGTGGTGCGCATTGTATGGGTGTGTGTTACGTTACATTCACTAGTAGGAGTGAGAAAACATCACGGGGTGGTGCGCATTGTATGGGAGTGTGTTACGTTACATTCACTAGTAGGATGAGAAAAACATCACGGGGTGGTGAGCATTGTATGGGTGTGTGTTACGTTACATTCACTGGTAGGAGTGAGAAAAACATCACGGGGTGGTGCGCATTGTATGGGTGTGTGTTACGTTACATTCACTAGTAGGCGTGAGAAAAACATCACGGGGTGGTGCGCATTGTATGGGTGTGTGTTACGTTACATTCACTAGTAGGAGTGAGAAAAACATCACGGGGTGGTGTGCATTGTATCGGTGTGTGTTACGTTACATTCACTAGTAGGAGTGAGAAAAACATCACGGGGTGGTGCGCATTGTATCGGTGTGTGTTACGTTACATTCACTAGTAGCAGTGAGAAAAACATCACGGGGTGGTGCGCATTGTATGGGTGTGTGTTACATTACATTCACTAGTAGGAGTGAGAAAAACATCACGGGGTGGTGCGCATTGTATGGGTGTGTGTTACATTACATTCACAAGTAGGAGTGAGAAAAACATCACGGGGTGGTGCGCAATGTATGGGTGTGTGTTACATTACATTCACTAGTAGGAGTGAGAAAAACATCACGGGGTGGTGGGCATTGTATGGGTGTGTGTTACATTACATTCACTAGTAGGAGTGAGAAAAACATCACGGGGTGGTGCGCATTGTATGGGTGTGTGTTACATTACATTCACTAGTAGGAGTGAGAAAAACATCACGGGGTGGTGCGCATTGTATGGGTGTGTGTTACATTACATTCACTATTAGGAGTGAGAAAAACACCACGGGGTGGTGCGCATTGTATGGGTGTGTGTTACATTAGATTCACTAGTAGCAGTGAGAAAAACATCACGGGGTGGTGCCCATTTTATGGGTGTGTGTTACATTACATTCACTAGTAGGAGTGAGAAAAACATCACGGGGTGGTGCGCATTGTATGGGTGTGTGTTACATTACATTCACTAGTAGGAGTGAGAAAAACATCACGGGGTGGTGCTCATTGTATGGGTGTGTGTTACATTACATTCACTAGTAGCAGTGAGAAAAACATCACGGGGTGGTGCACATTTTATGCGTGTGTGTTACATTAGATTCACTAGTAGGAGTGAGAAAAACATCACGGGGTGCTGCGCACTGTATGCGTGTGTGTTACATTAGATTCACTAGTAGGAGTGAGAAAAACATCACGGGGTGGTGCGCATTGTATGGGTGTGTGTTACATTAGATTCACTAGTAGGAGTGAGAAAAACATCACGGGGTGGTGCGCATTGTATGGGAGTGTGTTACATTACATTCACTAGTAGGATTACATTCACTAGTAGGAGTGAGAAATACATCACGGGGTGGTGCGCATTGTATGGGTGTATGTTACATTAGATTCACTAGTAGGAGTGAGAAAAACATCACGGGGCGGTGCGCATTGTATGGGTGTGTGTTACATTAGATTCACTAGTAGGAGTGAGAAAACATCACGGGGTGGTGAGCGTTGTATGGGTGTGTGTTACGTTACATTCACTAGTAGGAGTGAGAAAAACATCACGGGGTGGTGCGCATTGTATGGGTGTGTGTTACGTTACATTCACTAGTAGGAGTGAGAAAACATCACGGGGTGGTGAGCGTTGTATGGGTGTGTGTTACGTTACATTCACTAGTAGGAGTGAGAAAAACATCACGGGGTGGTGCGCATTGTATGGGTGTGTGTTACGTTACATTCACTAGTAGGAGTGAGAAAAACATCACGGGGTGGTGCGCATTGTATGGGTGTGTGTTACGTTACATTCACTAGTAGGAGTGAGAAAAACATCACGGGGTGGTGCGCATTGTATGGGTGTGTGTTACGTTACATTCACTAGTAGGAGTGAGAAAAACATCACGGGGTGGTGCGCATTGTATCGGTGTGTGTTACGTTACATTCACTAGTAGGAGTGAGAAAAACATCACGGGGTGGTGCGCATTGTATCGGTGTGTGTTACGTTACATTCACTAGTAGCAGTGAGAAAAACATCACGGGGTGGTGCGCATTGTATGGGTGTGTGTTACATTACATTCACTAGTAGCAGTGAGAAAAACATCACGCTGTGGTGCGCATTGTATGGGAGTGTGTTACATTACATTCACTAGTAGGATTACATTCACTAGTAGGAGTGAGAAAAACATCACGGGGTGGTGCGCGTTGTATGGGTGTGTGTTACATTACATTCACTACTAGGAGTGAGAAAAACATCACGGTGTGGTGCGCATTGTATGGGTGTGTGTTACATTACATTCACTAGAAGGAGTGAGAAAAACATCACGGGGTGGTGCGCATTGTATGGGTGTGTGTTACATTACATTCACTAGTAGGAGTGAGAAAAACATCACGGGGTGGCGCGCATTGTATGGGTGTGTGTTACATTACATTCACTAGTAGGAGTGAGAAAAACATAACGGGGTGGTGCGCATTGTATTGGTGTGTGTTACATTACATTCATTAGTAGGAGTGAGAAAAACATCACGGGGTGGTGCGCATTGTATGGGTGTGTGTTACATTAGATTCACTAGTAGGAATGAGAAAAACATCACGGGGTGGTGCGCATTTTATGGGTGTGTGTTACATTAGATTCACTAGTAGGAGTGAGAAAAACATCACGGGGTGGTGCGCATTGTATGGGTGTGTGTTACATTACATTCACTAGTAGGAGTGAGAAAAACATCACGGGGTGGTGCGCATTGTATGGGTGTGTGTTACATTACATTCACTAGTAGGAGTGAGAAAAACATCACGGGGTGGTGCGCATTGTATGGGTGTGTGTTACATTACATTCACTAGTAGGAGTGAGAAAAACATCACGGGGTGGTGCGCATTGTATGGGTGTGTGTTACATTACATTCACTAGTAGCAGTGAGAAAAACATCACTGGGTGGTGCGCATTGTATGGGGGTGTGTTACATTACATTCACTAGTAGGAGTGAGAAAAACATCACGGGGTGGTGCGCATTGTATGGGTGTGTGTTACATTACATTCACTAGTAGGAGTGAGAAAAACATCACGGGGTGGTGCGCATTGTATGGGTGTGTGTTTCATTACATTCACTAGTAGGAGTGAGAAAAACATCACGGGGTGGTGCGCATTGTATGGGTGTGTGTTACGTTACATTCACTAGTAGGAGTGAGAAAACATCACGGGGTGGTGCGCATTGTATGGGTGTGTGTTACGTTACATTCACTAGTAGGATGAGAAAAACATCACGGGGTGGTGAGCATTGTATGGGTGTGTGTTACGTTACATTCACTGGTAGGAGTGAGAAAAACATCACGGGGTGGTGCGCATTGTATGGGTGTGTGTTACGTTACATTCACTAGTAGGAGTGAGAAAAACATCACGGGGTGGTGCGCATTGTATGGGTGTGTGTTACGTTACATTCACTAGTAGGAGTGAGAAAAACATCACGGGGTTGTGTGCATTGTATCGGTGTGTGTTACGTTACATTCACTAGTAGGAGTGAGAAAAACATCACGGGGTGGTGCGCATTGTATCGGTGTGTGTTACGTTACATTCACTAGTAGCAGTGAGAAAAACATCACGGGGTGGTGCGCATTGTATGGGTGTGTGTTACATTACATTCACTAGTAGCAGTGAGAAAAACATCACGCGGTGGTGCGCATTTTATGGGTGTGTGTTACATTACATTCACTAGTAGGAGTGAGAAAAACACGGGGTGGTGCGCATTGTATGGGTGTGTGTTACATTACATTCACTAGTAGGAGTGAGAAAAACATCACGGGGTGGTGCGCATTGTATGGGTGTGTGTTACATTACATTCACTAGTAGCAGTGAGAAATACATCACGGGGTGGTGCGCATTGTATGGGTGTGTGTTACATTAAATTCACTACTAGGAGTGAGAAAAACATCACGGGGTGGTGCGCATTGTATGGGTGTGTGTTACATTACATTCACTAGTAGGAGAGAGAAAAACATCTCGGGGTGGTGCGCATTGTATGGGTGTGTGTTACATTACATTCACTACTAGGAGTGAGAAAAACATCACTGGGTGGTGCGCATTGTATGGGTATGTGTTACATTACATTCACTAGTACCAGTGAGAAAAACATCACGGGGTGGTGCGCATTGTATGGGTGTGTGTTACATTACATTCACTAGTAGCAGTGAGAAAAACATCACGGGGTGGTGCGCATTGTATGGGTGTGTGTTACATCACATTCACTAGTACCAGTGAGAAAAACATCACGGGGTGGTGCGCATTGTATGGGTGTGTGTTACATTACATTCACTACTAGGAGTGAGAAAAACATCACTGGGTGGTGCGCATTGTATGGGTATGTGTTACATTACATTCACTAGTACCAGTGAGAAAAACATCACGGGGTGGTGCGCATTGTATGGGTGTGTGTTACATTACATTCACTAGTAGCAGTGAGAAAAACATCACGGGGTGGTGCGCATTGTATGGGTGTGTGTTACATTACATTCACTAGTAGCAGTGAGAAAAACATCACGCTGTGGTGCGCATTGTATGGGAGTGTGTTACATTACATTCACTAGTAGGATTACATTCACTAGTAGGAGTGAGAAAAACATCACGGGGTGGTGCGCGTTGTATGGGTGTGTGTTACATTACATTCACTAGTAGGAGTGAGAAAAACATCACGGTGTGGTGCGCATTGTATGGGTGTGTGTTACATTACATTCACTAGAAGGAGTGAGAAAAACATCACGGGGTGGTGCGCATTGTATGGGTGTGTGTTACATTACATTCACTAGTAGGAGTGAGAAAAACATGACGGGGTGGTGCGAATTGTATGGGTGTGTGTTACATTACATTCACTAGTAGGAGTGAGAAAAACATCACGGGGTGGTGCGCATTGTATTGGTGTGTGTTACATTACATTCACTAGTAGGAGTGAGAAAAACATCACGGGGTGGTGCGCATTGTATGGGTGTGTGTTACATTAGATTCACTAGTAGGAATGAGAAAAACATCACGGGGTGGTGCGCATTTTATGGGTGTGTGTTACATTAGATTCACTAGTAGGAGTGAGAAAAACATCACGGGGTGGTGCGCATTGTATGGGTGTGTGTTACATTACATTCACTAGTAGGAGTGAGAAAAACATCACGGGGTGGTGCGCATTGTATGGGTGTGTGTTACATTACATTCACTAGTAGGAGTGAGAAAAACATCACGGGGTGGTGCGCATTGTATGGGTGTGTGTTACATTACATTCACTAGTAGGAGTGAGAAAAACATCACGGGGTGGTGCGCATTGTATGGGTGTGTGTTACATTACATTCACTAGTAGCAGTGAGAAAAACATCACGGGGTGGTGCGCATTTTATGGGTGTGTGTTACATTACATTCACTAGTAGGAGTGAGAAAAACACCACGGGGTGGTGCGCATTGTATTGGTGTGTGTTACATTACATTCACTAGTAGCAGTGAGAAAAACATCACGGGGTGGTGCGCATTTTATGGGTGTGTGTTACATTACATTCACTAGTAGGAGTGAGAAAAACATCACGTGGTGGTGCGCATTGTATGGGTGTGTGTTACATTACATTCACTAGTAGCAGTGAGAAAAACATCACGGGGTGGTGCTCATTGTATGGGTGTGTGTTACATTACATTCACTAGTAGCAGTGAGAAAAACATCACGGGATGGTGCGCATTTTATGCATGTGTGTTACATTAGATTCACTAGTAGGAGTGAGAAAAACATCACGGGGTGGTGCGCACTGTATGCGTGTGTGTTACATTAGATTCACTAGTAGGAGTGAGAAAAACATCACGGGGTGGTGCGCATTGTATGGGTGTGTGTTACATTACATTCACTAGTAGGAGTGAGAAAAACATCTCGGGGTGGTGCGCATTGTATGGGTGTGTGTTACATTACATTCACTACTAGGAGTGAGAAAAACATCACTGGGTGGTGCGCATTGTATGGGTATGTGTTACATTACATTCACTAGTACCAGTGAGAAAAACATCACGGGGTGGTGCGCATTGTATGGGTGTGTGTTACATTACATTCACTAGTAGCAGTGAGAAAAACATCACGGGGTGGTGCGCATTGTATGGGTGTGTGTTACATTACATTCACTAGTAGCAGTGAGAAAAACATCACGGGGTGGTGCGCATTGTATGGGAGTGTGTTACATTACATTCACTAGTAGGATTACATTCACTAGTAGGAGTGAGAAATACATCACGGGGTGGTGCGCATTGTATGGGTGTATGTTACATTAGATTCACTAGTAGGAGTGAGAAAAACATCACGGGGCGGTGCGCATTGTATGGGTGTGTGTTACATTAGATTCACTAGTAGGAGTGAGAAAAACATCACGGGGTGGTGCGCATTGTATGGGTGTGTGTTACGTTACATTCACTACTAGGAGTGAGAAAAACATCACGGGGTGGTGCGCATTGTATGGGTGTGTGTTACATTACATTCACTACTAGGAGTGAGAAAAACATCACGGGGTGGTGCGCATTGTATGGGTGTGTGTTACATTACATTCACTAGAAGGAGTGAGAAAAACATCACGGGGTGGTGCGCATTGTATGGGTGTGTGTTACATTACATTCTCTAGTAGGAGTGAGAAAAACATCACGGGGTGGTGCGCATTGTATGGGTGTGTGTTACATTACATTCACTAGTAGCAGTGAGAAAAACATCACGGGGTGGTGCGCATTTTATGCGTGTGTGTTACATTAGACTCACTAGTAGGAGTGAGAAAAACATCACGGGGTGGTGCGCACTGTATGCGTGTGTGTTACATTAGATTCACTAGTAGGAGTGAGAAAAACATCACGGGGTGGTGCGCATTGTATGGGTGTGTGTTACATTACATTCACTAGTAGGAGTGAGAAAAACATCACGGGGTGGTGCGCATTGTATGTTTGTGTGTTACATTACATTCACTAGTAGGAGTGAGAAAAACATCACGGCGTGGTGCGCATTGTATGGGTGTGTGTTTCATTACATTCACTAGTAGGAGTGAGAAAAACATCACGGGGTGGTGCGCATTCTATGGGTGTGTGTTACGTTACATTCACTAGTAGGAGTGAGAAAACATCACGGGGTGGTGCGCATTGTATGGTTGTGTGTTACGTTACATTCACTAGTAGGATGAGAAAAACATCACGGGGTGGTGAGCATTGTATGGGTGTGTGTTACGTTACATTCACTGGTAGGAGTGAGAAAAACATCACGGGGTGGTGCGCATTGTATGGGTGTGTGTTACGTTACATTCACTAGTAGGAGTGAGAAAAACATCACGGGGTGGTGCGCATTGTATGGGTGTGTGTTACATTACATTCACTAGTAGGAGTGAGAAAAACATCACGGGGTGGTGTGCATTGTATCGGTGTGTGTTACGTTACATTCACTAGTAGGAGTGAGAAAAACATCACGGGGTGGTGCGCATTGTATCGGTGTGTGTTACGTTACATTCACTAGTAGCAGTGAGAAAAACATCACGGGGTGGTGCGCATTGTATGGGTGTGTGTTACATTACATTCACTAGTAGGAGTGAGAAAAACATCACGGGGTGGTGCGCATTGTATGGGTGTGTGTTACATTACATTCACAAGTAGGAGTGAGAAAAACATCACGGGGTGGTGCGCAATGTATGGGTGTGTGTTACATTACATTCACTAGTAGGAGTGAGAAAAACATCACGGGGTGGTGCGCATTGTATGGGTGTGTGTTACATTACATTCACTAGTAGGAGTGAGAAAAACATCACGGGGTGGTGCGCATTGTATGGGTGTGTGTTACATTACATTCACTAGTAGGAGTGAGAAAAACATCACGGGGTGGTGCGCATTGTATGGGAGTGTGTTACATTACATTCACTATTAGGAGTGAGAAAAACACCACGGGGTGGTGCGCATTGTATGGGTGTGTGTTACATTACATTCACTAGTAGCAGTGAGAAAAACATCACGGGGTGGTGCCCATTTTATGGGTGTGTGTTACATTACATTCACTAGTAGGAGTGAGAAAAACATCACGGGGTGGTGCGCATTGTATGGGTGTGTGTTACATTACATTCACTAGTAGGAGTGAGAAAAACATCACGGGGTGGTGCTCATTGTATGGGTGTGTGTTACATTACATTCACTAGTAGCAGTGAGAAAAACATCACGGGGTGGTGCGCATTTTATGCGTGTGTGTTACATTAGATTCACTAGTAGGAGTGAGAAAAACATCACGGGGTGGTGCGCACTGTATGCGTGTGTGTTACATTAGATTCACTAGTAGGAGTGAGAAAAACATCACGGGGTGGTGCGCATTGTATGGGTGTGTGTTACATTAGATTCACTAGTAGGAGTGAGAAAAACATCACGGGGTGGTGCGCATTGTATGGGAGTGTGTTACATTACATTCACTAGTAGGATTACATTCACTAGTAGGAGTGAGAAATACATCACGGGGTGGTGCGCATTGTATGGGTGTATGTTACATTAGATTCACTAGTAGGAGTGAGAAAAACATCACGGGGCGGTGCGCATTGTATGGGTGTGTGTTACATTAGATTCACTAGTAGGAGTGAGAAAAACATCACGGGGTGGTGCGCATTGTATGGGTGTGTGTTACGTTACATTCACTACTAGGAGTGAGAAAAACATCACGGGGTGGTGCGCATTGTATGGGTGTGTGTTACATTACATTCACTACTAGGAGTGAGAAAAACATCACGGGGTGGTGCGCATTGTATGGGTGTGTGTTACATTACATTCTCTAGTAGGAGTGAGAAAAACATCACGGGGTGGTGCGCATTGTATGGATGTGTGTTACATTACACTCACTAGTAGGAGTGAGAAAAACATCACGGGGTGGTGCGCATTGTATGGGTGTGTGTTACATTACATTCACTACTAGGAGTGAGAAAAACATCACGGGGTGGTGCGCATTGTATGGGTGTGTGTTACATTACATTCTCTAGTAGGAGTGAGAAAAACATCACGGGGTGGTGCGCATTGTATGGGTGTGTGTTACATTACATTCACTAGTAGGAGTGAGAAAAACATCACGGGGTGGTGCGCATTGTATGGGTGTGTGTTTCATTACATTCACTAGTAGGAGTGAGAAAAACATCACGGGGTGGTGCGCATTGTATGGGTGTGTGTTACGTTACATTCACTAGTAGGAGTGAGAAAACATCACGGGGTGGTGCGCATTGTATGGGTGTGTGTTACGTTACATTCACTAGTAGGATGAGAAAAACATCACGGGGTGGTGAGCATTGTATGGGTGTGTGTTACGTTACATTCACTGGTAGGAGTGAGAAAAACATCACGGGGTGGTGCGCATTGTATGGGTGTGTGTTACGTTACATTCACTAGTAGGAGTGAGAAAAACATCACGGGGTGGTGCGCATTGTATGGGTGTATGTTACGTTACATTCACTAGTAGGAGTGAGAAAAACATCACGGGGTTGTGTGCATTGTATCGGTGTGTGTTACGTTACATTCACTAGTAGGAGTGAGAAAAACATCACGGGGTGGTGCGCATTGTATCGGTGTGTGTTACGTTACATTCACTAGTAGCAGTGAGAAAAACATCACGGGGTGGTGCGCATTGTATGGGTGTGTGTTACATTACATTCACTAGTAGCAGTGAGAAAAACATCACGCGGTGGTGCGCATTTTATGGGTGTGTGTTACATTACATTCACTAGTAGGAGTGAGAAAAACACGGGGTGGTGCGCATTGTATGGGTGTGTGTTACATTACATTCACTAGTAGGAGTGAGAAAAACATCACGGGGTGGTGCGCATTGTATGGGTGTGTGTTACATTACATTCACTAGTAGCAGTGAGAAATACATCACGGGGTGGTGCGCATTGTATGGGTGTGTGTTACATTAGATTCACTACTAGGAGTGAGAAAAACATCACGGGGTGGTGCGCATTGTATGGGTGTGTGTTACATTACATTCACTAGTAGGAGAGAGAAAAACATCTCGGGGTGGTGCGCATTGTATGGGTGTGTGTTACATTACATTCACTACTAGGAGTGAGAAAAACATCACTGGGTGGTGCGCATTGTATGGGTATGTGTTACATTACATTCACTAGTACCAGTGAGAAAAACATCACGGGGTGGTGCGCATTGTATGGGTGTGTGTTACATTACATTCACTAGTAGCAGTGAGAAAAACATCACGGGGTGGTGCGCATTGTATGGGTGTGTGTTACATCACATTCACTAGTACCAGTGAGAAAAACATCACGGGGTGGTGCGCATTGTATGGGTGTGTGTTACATTACATTCACTACTAGGAGTGAGAAAAACATCACTGGGTGGTGCGCATTGTATGGGTATGTGTTACATTACATTCACTAGTACTAGTGAGAAAAACATCACGGGGTGGTGCGCATTGTATGGGTGTGTGTTACATTACATTCACTAGTAGCAGTGAGAAAAACATCACGGGGTGGTGCGCATTGTATGGGTGTGTGTTACATTACATTCACTAGTAGCAGTGAGAAAAACATCACGCTGTGGTGCGCATTGTATGGGAGTGTGTTACATTACATTCACTAGTAGGATTACATTCACTAGTAGGAGTGAGAAAAACATCACGGGGTGGTGCGCGTTGTATGGGTGTGTGTTACATTACATTCACTAGTAGGAGTGAGAAAAACATCACGGTGTGGTGCGCATTGTATGGGTGTGTGTTACATTACATTCACTAGAAGGAGTGAGAAAAACATCACGGGGTGGTGCGCATTGTATGGGTGTGTGTTACATTACATTCACTAGTAGGAGTGAGAAAAACATGACGGGGTGGTGCGAATTGTATGGGTGTGTGTTACATTACATTCACTAGTAGGAGTGAGAAAAACATCACGGGGTGGTGCGCATTGTATTGGTGTGTGTTACATTACATTCACTAGTAGGAGTGAGAAAAACATCACGGGGTGGTGCGCATTGTATGGGTGTGTGTTACATTAGATTCACTAGTAGGAATGAGAAAAACATCACGGGGTGGTGCGCATTTTATGGGTGTGTGTTACATTAGATTCACTAGTAGGAGTGAGAAAAACATCACGGGGTGGTGCGCATTGTATGGGTGTGTGTTACATTACATTCACTAGTAGGAGTGAGAAAAACATCACGGGGTGGTGCGCATTGTATGGGTGTGTGTTACATTACATTCACTAGTAGGAGTGAGAAAAACATCACGGGGTGGTGCGCATTGTATGGGTGTGTGTTACATTACATTCACTAGTAGGAGTGAGAAAAACATCACGGGGTGGTGCGCATTGTATGGGTGTGTGTTACATTACATTCACTAGTAGCAGTGAGAAAAACATCACGGGGTGGTGCGCATTTTATGGGTGTGTGTTACATTACATTCACTAGTAGGAGTGAGAAAAACACCACGGGGTGGTGCGCATTGTATTGGTGTGTGTTACATTACATTCACTAGTAGCAGTGAGAAAAACATCACGGGGTGGTGCGCATGTTATGGGTGTGTGTTACATTACATTCACTAGTAGGAGTGAGAAAAACATCACGTGGTGGTGCGCATTGTATGGGTGTGTGTTACATTACATTCACTAGTAGGAGTGAGAAAAACATCACGGGGTGGTGCTCATTGTATGGGTGTGTGTTACATTACATTCACTAGTAGCAGTGAGAAAAACATCACGGGATGGTGCGCATTTTATGCATGTGTGTTACATTAGATTCACTAGTAGGAGTGAGAAAAACATCACGGGGTGGTGCGCACTGTATGCGTGTGTGTTACATTAGATTCACTAGTAGGAGTGAGAAAAACATCACGGGGTGGTGCGCATTGTATGGGTGTGTGTTACATTACATTCACTAGTAGGAGTGAGAAAAACATCTCGGGGTGGTGCGCATTTTATGGGTGTGTGTTACATTACATTCACTACTAGGAGTGAGAAAAACATCACTGGGTGGTGCGCATTGTATGGGTATGTGTTACATTACATTCACTAGTACCAGTGAGAAAAACATCACGGGGTGGTGCGCATTGTATGGGTGTGTGTTACATTACATTCACTAGTAGCAGTGAGAAAAACATCACGGGGTGGTGCGCATTGTATGGGTGTGTGTTACATTACATTCACTAGTAGCAGTGAGAAAAACATCACGGGGTGGTGCGCATTGTATGGGAGTGTGTTACATTACATTCACTAGTAGGATTACATTCACTAGTAGGAGTGAGAAATACATCACGGGGTGGTGCGCATTGTATGGGTGTATGTTACATTAGATTCACTAGTAGGAGTGAGAAAAACATCACGGGGCGGTGCGCATTGTATGGGTGTGTGTTACATTAGATTCACTAGTAGGAGTGAGAAAAACATCACGGGGTGGTGCGCATTGTATGGGTGTGTGTTACGTTACATTCACTACTAGGAGTGAGAAAAACATCACGGGGTGGTGCGCATTGTATGGGTGTGTGTTACATTACATTCACTACTAGGAGTGAGAAAAACATCACGGGGTGGTGCGCATTGTATGGGTGTGTGTTACATTACATTCACTAGAAGGAGTGAGAAAAACATCACGGGGTGGTGCGCATTGTATGGGTGTGTGTTACATTACATTCTCTAGTAGGAGTGAGAAAAACATCACGGGGTGGTGCGCATTGTATGGGTGTGTGTTACATTACATTCACTAGTAGCAGTGAGAAAAACATCACGGGGTGGTGCGCATTTTATGCGTGTGTGTTACATTAGACTCACTAGTAGGAGTGAGAAAAACATCACGGGGTGGTGCGCACTGTATGCGTGTGTGTTACATTAGATTCACTAGTAGGAGTGAGAAAAACATCACGGGGTGGTGCGCATTGTATGGGTGTGTGTTACATTACATTCACTAGTAGGAGTGAGAAAAACATCACGGGGTGGTGCGCATTGTATGTTTGTGTGTTACATTACATTCACTAGTAGGAGTGAGAAAAACATCACGGCGTGGTGCGCATTGTATGGGTGTGTGTTTCATTACATTCACTAGTAGGAGTGAGAAAAACATCACGGGGTGGTGCGCATTGTATGGGTGTGTGTTACGTTACATTCACTAGTAGGAGTGAGAAAACATCACGGGGTGGTGCGCATTGTATGGTTGTGTGTTACGTTACATTCACTAGTAGGATGAGAAAAACATCACGGGGTGGTGAGCATTGTATGGGTGTGTGTTACGTTACATTCACTGGTAGGAGTGAGAAAAACATCACGGGGTGGTGCGCATTGTATGGGTGTGTGTTACGTTACATTCACTAGTAGGAGTGAGAAAAACATCACGGGGTGGTGCGCATTGTATGGGTGTGTGTTACATTACATTCACTAGTAGGAGTGAGAAAAACATCACGGGGTGGTGTGCATTGTATCGGTGTGTGTTACGTTACATTCACTAGTAGGAGTGAGAAAAACATCACGGGGTGGTGCGCATTGTATCGGTGTGTGTTACGTTACATTCACTAGTAGCAGTGAGAAAAACATCACGGGGTGGTGCGCATTGTATGGGTGTGTGTTACATTACATTCACTAGTAGGAGTGAGAAAAACATCACGGGGTGGTGCGCATTGTATGGGTGTGTGTTACATTACATTCACAAGTAGGAGTGAGAAAAACATCACGGGGTGGTGCGCAATGTATGGGTGTGTGTTACATTACATTCACTAGTAGGAGTGAGAAAAACATCACGGGGTGGTGCGCATTGTATGGGTGTGTGTTACATTACATTCACTAGTAGGAGTGAGAAAAACATCACGGGGTGGTGCGCATTGTATGGGAGTGTGTTACATTACATTCACTATTAGGAGTGAGAAAAACACCACGGGGTGGTGCGCATTGTATGGGTGTGTGTTACATTACATTCACTAGTAGCAGTGAGAAAAACATCACGGGGTGGTGCCCATTTTATGGGTGTGTGTTACATTACATTCACTAGTAGGAGTGAGAAAAACATCACGGGGTGGTGCGCATTGTATGGGTGTGTGTTACATTACATTCACTAGTAGGAGTGAGAAAAACATCACGGGGTGGTGCTCATTGTATGGGTGTGTGTTACATTACATTCACTAGTAGCAGTGAGAAAAACATCACGGGGTGGTGCGCATTTTATGCGTGTGTGTTACATTAGATTCACTAGTAGGAGTGAGAAAAACATCACGGGGTGGTGCGCACTGTATGCGTGTGTGTTACATTAGATTCACTAGTAGGAGTGAGAAAAACATCACGGGGTGGTGCGCATTGTATGGGTGTGTGTTACATTAGATTCACTAGTAGGAGTGAGAAAAACATCACGGGGTGGTGCGCATTGTATGGGAGTGTGTTACATTACATTCACTAGTAGGATTACATTCACTAGTAGGAGTGAAAAATACATCACGGGGTGGTGCGCATTGTATGGGTGTATGTTACATTAGATTCACTAGTAGGAGTGAGAAAAACATCACGGGGCGGTGCGCATTGTATGGGTGTGTGTTACATTAGATTCACTAGTAGGAGTGAGAAAAACATCACGGGGTGGTGCGCATTGTATGGGTGTGTGTTACGTTACATTCACTACTAGGAGTGAGAAAAACATCACGGGGTGGTGCGCATTGTATGGGTGTGTGTTACATTACATTCACTACTAGGAGTGAGAAAAACATCACGGGGTGGTGCGCATTGTATGGGTGTGTGTTACATTACATTCACTAGAAGGAGTGAGAAAAACATCACGGGGTGGTGCGCATTGTATGGGTGTGTGTTACATTACATTCTCTAGTAGGAGTGAGAAAAACATCACGGGGTGGTGCGCATTGTATGGGTGTGTGTTACATTACATTCACTAGTAGGAGTGAGAAAAACATCACAGGGTGGTGCGCATTGTATGGGTGTGTGTTACATTACATTCACTATTAGGAGTGAGAAAAACACCACGGGGTGGTGCGCATTGTATGGGTGTGTGTTACATTACATTCACTAGTAGCAGTGAGAAAAACATCACGGGGTGGTGCCCATTTTATGGGTGTGTGTTACATTACATTCACTAGTAGGAGTGAGAAAAACATCACGGGGTGGTGCGCATTGTATGGGTGTGTGTTACATTACATTCACTAGTAGGAGTGAGAAAAACATCACGGGGTGGTGCGCATTGTATGGGTGTGTGTTTCATTACATTCACTAGTAGCAGTGAGAAAAACATCACGGGGTGGTGCGCATTTTATGCGTGTGTGTTACATTAGATTCACTAGTAGGAGTGAGAAAAACATCACGGGGTGGTGCGCACTGTATGCGTGTGTGTTACATTAGATTCACTAGTAGGAGTGAGAAAAACATCACGGGGTGGTGCGCATTGTATGGGTGTGTGTTACATTAGATTCACTAGTAGGAGTGAGAAAAACATCACGGGGTGGTGCGCATTGTATGGGAGTGTGTTACATTACATTCACTAGTAGGATTACATTCACTAGTAGGAGTGAGAAATACATCACGGGGTGGTGCGCATTGTATGGGTGTGTGTTACATAACATTCACTAGTAGGAGTGAGAAAAACATCACAGGGTGGTGCGCATTGTATGGGTGTGTGTTACATTACATTCACTAGTAGTAGTGAGAAAAACATCACGGGGTGGTGCGCATTGTATGGGTGTGTGTTACATTACATTCACTAGTAGCAGTGAGAAAAACATCATGGGGTGGTGCGCATTGTATGGGTGTGTGTTACATTACATTCACTAGTAGGAGTGAGAAAAACATCACGGGGTGGTGCGCATTGTATGGGTGTGTGTTACATTACATTCACTACTAGGAGTGAGAAAAACATCACGGGGTGGTGCGCATTGTATGGGTGTGTGTTACATTACATTCACTAGTAGGAGTGAGAAAAACATCACGGGGTGGTGCGCATTGTATGGGTGTGTGTTACATTACATTCACTACTAGGAGTGAGAAAAACATCACGGGGTGGTGCGCATTGTATGGGTGTGTGTTACATTACATTCACTAGTAGGAGTGAGAAAAACATCACGGGGTGGTGCGCATTGTATGGGTGTGTGTTACATTACATTCACTAATAGGAGTGAGAAAAACATCACGGGGTGGTGCGCATTGTATGGGTGTGTGTTACATTACATTCACTAGTAGGAGTGAGAAAAACATCACGGGGTGGTGCGCATTGTATGGGTGTGTGTTACATTACATTCACTAATAGGAGTGAGAAAAACATCACGGGGTGGTGCTCATTGCATGGGTGTGTGTTACATTACATTCACTAGTAGCAGTGAGAAAAACATCACGGGGTGGTGCGCATTGTATGGGAGTGTGTTACATTACATTCACTATTAGGAGTGAGAAAAACAACACAGGGTGGTGCGCATTGTATGGGTGTGTGTTACATTACATTCACTAGTAGCAGTGAGAAAAACATCACGGGGTGGTGCCCATTTTATGGGTGTGTGTTACATTACATTCACTAGTAGGAGTGAGAAAAACATCACGGGGTGGTGCGCATTGTATGGGTGTGTGTTACATTACATTCACTAGTAGGAGTGAGAAAAACATCACGGGGTGGTGCTCATTGTATGGGTGTGTGTTACATTACATTCACTAGTAGCAGTGAGAAAAACATCACGGGGTGGTGCGCATTTTATGCGTGTGTGTTACATTAGATTCACTAGTAGGAGTGAGAAAAACATCACGGGGTGGTGCGCACTGTATGCGTGTGTGTTACATTAGATTCACTAGTAGGAGTGAGAAAAACATCACGGGGTGGTGCGCATTGTATGGGTGTGTGTTACATTAGATTCACTAGTAGGAGTGAGAAAAACATCACGGGGTGGTGCGCATTGTATGGGAGTGTGTTACATTACATTCACTAGTAGGATTACATTCACTAGTAGGAGTGAGAAATACATCACGGGGTGGTGCGCATTGTATGGGTGTATGTTACATTAGATTCACTAGTAGGAGTGAGAAAAACATCACGGGGCGGTGCGCATTGTATGGGTGTGTGTTACATTAGATTCACTAGTAGGAGTGAGAAAAACATCACGGGGCGGTGCGCATTGTATGGGTGTGTGTTACGTTACATTCACTACTAGGAGTGAGAAAAACATCACGGGGTGGTGCGCATTGTATGGGTGTGTGTTACATTACATTCACTACTAGGAGTGAGAAAAACATCACGGGGTGGTGCGCATTGTATGGGTGTGTGTTACATTACATTCACTAGAAGGAGTGAGAAAAACATCACGGGGTGGTGCGCATTGTATGGGTGTGTGTTACATTACATTCTCTAGTAGGAGTGAGAAAAACATCACGGGGTGGTGCGCATTGTATGGGTGTGTGTTACATTACATTCACTAGTAGGAGTGAGAAAAACATCACAGGGTGGTGCGCATTGTATGGGTGTGTGTTACATTACATTCACTATTAGGAGTGAGAAAAACACCACGGGGTGGTGCGCATTGTATGGGTGTGTGTTACATTACATTCACTAGTAGCAGTGAGAAAAACATCACGGGGTGGTGCCCATTTTATGGGTGTGTGTTACATTACATTCACTAGTAGGAGTGAGAAAAACATCACGGGGTGGTGCGCATTGTATGGGTGTGTGTTACATTACATTCACTAGTAGGAGTGAGAAAAACATCACGGGGTGGTGCGCATTGTATGGGTGTGTGTTACATTACATTCACTAGTAGCAGTGAGAAAAACATCACGGGGTGGTGCGCATTTTATGCGTGTGTGTTACATTAGATTCACTAGTAGGAGTGAGAAAAACATCACGGGGTGGTGCGCACTGTATGCGTGTGTGTTACATTAGATTCACTAGTAGGAGTGAGAAAAACATCACGGGGTGGTGCGCATTGTATGGGTGTGTGTTACATTAGATTCACTAGTAGGAGTGAGAAAAACATCACGGGGTGGTGCGCATTGTATGGGAGTGTGTTACATTACATTCACTAGTAGGATTACATTCACTAGTAGGAGTGAGAAATACATCACGTGGTGGTGCGCATTGTATGGGTGTATGTTACATTAGATTCACTAGTAGGAGTGAGAAAAACATCACGGGGCGGTGCGCATTGTATGGGTGTGTGTTACATTAGATTCACTAGTAGGAGTGAGAAAAACATCACGGGGCGGTGCACATTGTATGGGTGTGTGTTACGTTACATTCACTAGTACGAGTGAGAAAAACATCACGGGGTGGTGCGCATTGTATGGGTGTGTGTTACATTACATTCACTACTAGGAGTGAGAAAAACATCACGGGGTGGTGCGCATTGTATGGGTGTGTGTTACATTACATTCACTAGAAGGAGTGAGAAAAACATCACGGGGTGGTGCGCATTGTATGGGTGTGTGTTACATTACATTCTCTAGTAGGAGTGAGAAAAACATCACGGGGTGGTGCGCATTGTATGGGTGTGTGTTACATAACATTCACTAGTAGGAGTGAGAAAAACATCACAGGGTGGTGCGCATTGTATGGGTGTGTGTTACATTACATTCACTAGTAGTAGTGAGAAAAACATCACGGGGTGGTGCGCATTGTATGGGTGTGTGTTACATTACATTCACTAGTAGCAGTGAGAAAAACATCATGGGGTGGTGCGCATTGTATGGGTGTGTGTTACATTACATTCACTAGTAGGAGTGAGAAAAACATCACGGGGTGGTGCGCATTGTATGGGTGTGTGTTACATTACATTCACTACTAGGAGTGAGAAAAACATCACGGGGTGGTGCGCATTGTATGGGTGTGTGTTACATTACATTCACTAGTAGGAGTGAGAAAAACATCACGGGGTGGTGCGCATTGTATGGGTGTGTGTTACATTACATTCACTACTAGGAGTGAGAAAAACATCACGGGGTGGTGCGCATTGTATGGGTGTGTGTTACATTATATTCACTAGTAGGAGTGAGAAAAACATCACGGGGTGGTGCGCATTGTATGGGTGTGTGTTACATTACATTCACTAATAGGAGTGAGAAAAACATCACGGGGTGGTGCGCATTGCATGGGTGTGTGTTACGTTACATTCACTACTAGGAGTGAGAAAAACATCACGGGGTGGTGCGCATTGTATGGGTGTGTGTTACGTTACATTCACTAGTAGGAGTGAGAAAAAAATCACGGTGTGGTGCGCATTGTATGGGTGTGTGTTACGTTACATTCACTAGTAGGAGTGAGAAAACATCACGGGGTGGTGAGCGTTGTATGGGTGTGTGTTACGTTACATTCACTAGTAGGAGTGAGAAAAACATCACGGGGTGGTGCGCATTGTATTGGTGTGTGTTACGTTACATTCACTAGTAGGAGTGAGAAAAACATCACGGGGTGGTGCGCATTGTATGGGTGTGTGTTACGTTACATTCACTAGTAGGAGTGAGAAAAACATCACGGGGTGGTGCGCATTGTATCGGTGTGTGTTACGTTACATTCACTAGTAGGAGTGAGAAAAACATCACGGGGTGGTGCGCATTGTATGGGTGTGTGTTACGTTACATTCACTAGTAGCAGTGAGAAAAACATCACGGGGTGGTGCGCATTGTATGGGTGTGTGTTACATTACATTCACTAGTAGGAGTGAGAAAAACATCACGTGGTGGTGCGCATTGTATGGGTGTGTGTTACATTACATTCACTAGTACCAGTGAGAAAAACATCACGGGGTGGTGCGCATTGTATGGGTGTGTGTTACATTACATTCACTAGTAGGAGTGAGAAAAACATCACGGGGTGGTGCGCATTGTATGGGTGTGTGTTACATTACATTCACTAGTAGGAGTGAGAAAAACATCACGGGGTGGTGCGCATTGTGTGGGTGTGTGTTACATTACATTCACTAGTAGGAGTGAGAAAAACATCACGGGGTGGTGCGCATTGTATGGGTGTGTGTTACATTACATTCACTAGTAGGAGTGAGAAAAACATCACGGGGTGGTGCGCATTGTATGGGTGTGTGTTACATTACATTCACTAGTAGGAGTGAGAAAAACATCACGGGGTGGTGCGCATTGTATGGGTGTGTGTTACATTACATTCACTAGTAGCAGTGAGAAAAACATCACGGGGTGGTGCGCATTTTATGGGTGTGTGTTACATTACATTCACTAGTAGGAGTGAGAAAAACACGGGGTGGTGCGCATTGTATGGGTGTGTGTTACATTACATTCACTAGTAGGAGTGAGAAAAACATCACGGGGTGGTGCGCATTGTATGGGTGTGTGTTACATTACATTCACTAGTAGCAGTGAGAAATACATCACGGGGTGGTGCGCATTTTATGGGTGTGTGTTACATTAGATTCACTAGTAGGAGTGAGAAAAACATCATGGGGTGGTGCGCATTGTATGGGTGTGTGTTACATTAGATTCACTACTAGGAGTGAGAAAAACATCACGGGGTGGTGCGCATTGTATGGGTGTGTGTTACATTACATTCACTAGTAGGAGTGAGAAAAACATCTCGGGGTGGTGCGCATTGTATGGGTGTGTGTTACATTACATTCACTACTAGGAGTGAGAAAAACATCACTGGGTGGTGCGCATTGTATGGGTATGTGTTACATTACATTCACTAGTACCAGTGAGAAAAACATCACGGGGTGGTGCGCATTGTATGGGTGTGTGTTACATTACATTCACTAGTAGGAGTGAGAAAAACATCACGGGGTGGTGCGCATTGTATGGGTGTGTGTTACATCACATTCACTAGTACCAGTGAGAAAAACATCACGGGGTGGTGCGCATTGTATGGGTGTGTGTTACATTACATTCACTACTAGGAGTGAGAAAAACATCACTGGGTGGTGCGCATTGTATGGGTATGTGTTACATTACATTCACTAGTACCAGTGAGAAAAACATCACGGGGTGGTGCGCATTGTATGGGTGTGTGTTACATTACATTCACTAGTAGCAGTGAGAAAAACATCACGGGCTGGTGCGCATTGTATGGGTGTGTGTTACATTACATTCACTAGTAGCAGTGAGAAAAACATCACGCTGTGGTGCGCATTGTATGGGAGTGTGTTATATTACATTCACTAGTAGGATTTCATTCACTAGTAGGAGTGAGAAAAACATCACGGGGTGGTGCGCGTTGTATGGGTGTGTGTTACATTACATTCACTACTAGGAGTGAGAAAAACATCACGGTGTGGTGCGCATTGTATGGGTGTGTGTTACATTACATTCACTAGAAGGAGTGAGAAAAACATCACGGGGTGGTGCGCATTGTATGGGTGTGTGTTACATTACATTCACTAGTAGGAGTGAGAAAAACATCACGGGGTGGTGCGCATTGTATTGGTGTGTGTTACATTACATTCACTAGTAGGAGTGAGAAAAACATCACGGGGTGGTGCGCATTGTATTGGTGTGTGTTACATTACATTCACTAGTAGGAATGAGAAAAACATCACGGGGTGGTGCGCACTGTATGCGTGTGTGTTACATTAGATTCACTAGTAGGAGTGAGAAAAACATCAAGGGGTGGTGCGCATTGTATGGGTGTATGTTACATTAGATTCACTAGTAGGAGTGAGAAAAACATCACGGGGTGGTGCGCATTGTATGGGAGTGTGTTACATTACATTCACTAGTAGGATTACATTCACTAGTAGGAGTGAGAAATACATCACGGGTTGGTGCGCATTGTATGGGTGTATGTTACATTAGATTCACTAGTAGGAGTGATAAAAACATCACGGGGCGGTGCGCATTGTATGGGTGTGTGTTACATTAGATTCACTAGTAGGAGTGAGAAAAACATCACGGGGTGGTGCGCATTGTATGGGTGTGTGTTACATTACATTCACTAGTAGGAGTGAGAAAAACATCACAGGGTGGTGCGCATTGTATGGGTGTGTGTTACATTACATTCACTATTAGGAGTGAGAAAAACACCACTGGGGTGGTGCGCATTGTATGGGTGTGTGTTACATTACATTCACTAGTAGCAGTGAGAAAAACATCACGGGGTGGTGCGCATTTTATGCGTGTGTGTTACATTAGATTCACTAGTAGGAGTGAGAAAAACATCACGGGGTGGTGCGCACTGTATGCGTGTGTGTTACATTAGATTCACTAGTAGGAGTGAGAAAAACATCACGGGGTGGTGCGCATTGTATGGGTGTGTGTTACATTAGATTCACTAGTAGGAGTGAGAAAAACATCACGGCGTGGTGCGCATTGTATGGGAGTGTGTTACATTACATTCACTAGTAGGATTACATTCACTAGTAGGAGTGAGAAATACATCACGGGGTGGTGCGCATTGTATGGGTGTATGTTACATTAGATTCACTAGTAGGAGTGAGAAAAACATCACGGGGCGGTGCGCATTGTATGGGTGTGTGTTACATTAGATTCACTAGTAGGAGTGAGAAAAACATCACGGGGCGGTGCACATTGTATGGGTGTGTGTTACGTTACATTCACTACTAGGAGTGAGAAAAACATCACGGGGTGGTGCGCATTGTATGGGTGTGTGTTACATTACATTCACTACTAGGAGTGAGAAAAACATCACGGGGTGGTGCGCATTGTATGGGTGTGTGTTACATTACATTCACTAGAAGGAGTGAGAAAAACATCACGGGGTGGTGCGCATTGTATGGGTGTGTGTTACATTACATTCTCTAGTAGGAGTGAGAAAAACATCACGGGGTGGTGCGCATTGTATGGGTGTGTGTTACATTACATTCACTAGTAGGAGTGAGAAAAACATCACGGGGTGGTGCGCATTGTATGGGTGTGTGTTACATTACATTCACTAGTAGTAGTGAGAAAAACATCACGGGGTGGTGCGCATTGTATGGGTGTGTGTTACATTACATTCACTAGTAGGAGTGAGAAAAACATCACGGGGTGGTGCGCATTGTGTGGGTTTGTGTTACATTACATTCACTACTAGGAGTGAGAAAAACATCACGGGGTGGTGCGCATTGTATGGGTGTGTGTTACATTACATTCACTAGTAGTAGTGAGAAAAACATCACGGGGTGGTGCGCATTGTATGGGTGTGTGTTACATTACATTCACTAGTAGGAGTGAGAAAAACATCACGGGGTGGTGCGCATTGTGTGGGTTTGTGTTACATTACATTCACTAGTAGGAGTGAGAAAAACATCACGGGGTGGTGCGCATTGTATGGGTGTGTGTTACATTACATTCACTAGTAGGAGTGAGAAAAACATCACGGGGTGGTGCGCATTGTATGGGTGTGTGTTACATTACATTCACTAGTAGGAGTGAGAAAAACACGGGGTGGTGCGCATTGTATGGGTGTGTGTTACATTACATTCACTAGTAGGAGTGAGAAAAACATCACGGGGTGGTGCGCATTGTATGGGTGTGTGTTACATTACATTCACTAGTAGGAGTGAGAAAAACATCACGGGGTGGTGCGCATTGTATGGGTGTGTGTTACATTACATTCACTAGTAGGAGTGAGAAAAACATCACGGGGTGGTGCGCATTGTGTGGGTGTGTGTTACATTACATTCACTAGTAGGAGTGAGAAAAACATCACGGGGTGGTGCGCATTGTATGGGTGTGTGTTACATTACATTCACTAGTAGGAGTGAGAAAAACATCACAGGGTGGTGCGCATTGTATGGGTGTGTGTTACATTACATTCACTATTAGGAGTGAGAAAAACACCACGGGGTGGTGCGCATTGTATGGGTGTGTGTTACATTACATTCACTAGTAGCAGTGAGAAAAACATCACGGGGTGGTGCGCATTTTATGCGTGTGTGTTACATTAGATTCACTAGTAGGAGTGAGAAAAACATCACGGGGTGGTGCGCACTGTATGCGTGTGTGTTACATTAGATTCACTAGTAGGAGTGAGAAAAACATCACGGGGTGGTGCGCATTGTATGGGTGTGTGTTACATTAGATTCACTAGTAGGAGTGAGAAAAACATCACGGCGTGGTGCGCATTGTATGGGAGTGTGTTACATTACATTCACTAGTAGGATTACATTCACTAGTAGGAGTGAGAAATACATCACGGGGTGGTGCGCATTGTATGGGTGTATGTTACATTAGATTCACTAGTAGGAGTGAGAAAAACATCACGGGGCGGTGCGCATTGTATGGGTGTGTGTTACATTAGATTCACTAGTAGGAGTGAGAAAAACATCACGGGGCGGTGCACATTGTATGGGTGTGTGTTACGTTACATTCACTACTAGGAGTGAGAAAAACATCACGGGGTGGTGCGCATTGTATGGGTGTGTGTTACATTACATTCACTACTAGGAGTGAGAAAAACATCACGGGGTGGTGCGCATTGTATGGGTGTGTGTTACATTACATTCACTAGAAGGAGTGAGAAAAACATCACGGGGTGGTGCGCATTGTATGGGTGTGTGTTACATTACATTCTCTAGTAGGAGTGAGAAAAACATCACGGGGTGGTGCGCATTGTATGGGTGTGTGTTACATTACATTCACTAGTAGGAGTGAGAAAAACATCACGGGGTGGTGCGCATTGTATGGGTGTGTGTTACATTACATTCACTAGTAGTAGTGAGAAAAACATCACGGGGTGGTGCGCATTTTATGGGTGTGTGTTACATTACATTCACTAGTAGGAGTGAGAAAAACATCACGGGGTGGTGCGCATTGTATGGGTGTGTGTTACATTACATTCACTACTAGGAGTGAGAAAAACATCACGGGGTGGTGCGCATTGTATGGGTGTGTGTTACATTACATTCACTAGTAGGAGTGAGAAAAACATCACGGGGTGGTGCGCATTGTATGGGTGTGTGTTACATTACATTCACTAATAGGAGTGAGAAAAACATCACGGGGTGGTGCGCATTGTATGGGTGTGTGTTACATTACATTCACTAGTAGGAGTGAGAAAAACATCACGGGGTGGTGCGCATTGTATGGGTGTGTGTTACATTACATTCACTAATAGGAGTGAGAAAAACATCACGGGGTGGTGCGCATTGCATGGGTGTGTGTTACGTTACATTCACTACTAGGAGTGAGAAAAACATCACGGGGTGGTGCGCATTGTATGGGTGTGTGTTACGTTACATTCACTAGTAGGAGTGAGAAAAAAATCACGGGGTGGTGCGCATTGTATGGGTGTGTGTTACGTTACATTCACTAGTAGGAGTGAGAAAACATCACGGGGTGGTGAGCGTTGTATGGGTGTGTGTTACGTTACATTCACTAGTAGGAGTGAGAAAAACATCACGGGGTGGTGCGCATTGTATGGGTGTGTGTTACGTTACATTCACTAGTAGGAGTGAGAAAAACATCACGGGGTGGTGCGCATTGTATGGGTGTGTGTTACGTTACATTCACTAGTAGGAGTGAGAAAAACATCACGGGGTGGTGCGCATTGTATCGGTGTGTGTTACGTTACATTCACTAGTAGGAGTGAGAAAAACATCACGGGGTGGTGCACATTGTATGGGTGTGTGTTACGTTACATTCACTAGTAGCAGTGAGAAAAACATCACGGGGTGGTGCGCATTGTATGGGTGTGTGTTACATTACATTCACTAGTAGGAGTGAGAAAAACATCACGTGGTGGTGCGCATTGTATGGGTGTGTGTTACATTACATTCACTAGTAGGAGTGAGAAAAACATCACGGGGTGGTGCGCATTGTATGGGTGTGTGTTACATTACATTCACTAGTAGGAGTGAGAAAAACATCACGGGGTGGTGCGCATTGTATGGGTGTGTGTTACATTACATTCACTAGTAGGAGTGAGAAAAACATCACGGGGTGGTGCGCATTGTATGGGTGTGTGTTACATTACATTCACTAGTAGGAGTGAGAAAAACATCACGGGGTGGTGCGCATTGTATGGGTGTGTGTTACATTACATTCACTAGTAGCAGTGAGAAAAACATCACGGGGTGGTGCGCATTTTATGGGTGTGTGTTACATTACATTCACTAGTAGGAGTGAGAAAAACACGGGGTGGTGCGCATTGTATGGGTGTGTGTTACATTACATTCACTAGTAGGAGTGACAAAAACATCACGGGGTGGTGCGCATTGTATGGGTGTGTGTTACATTACATTCACTAGTAGCAGTGAGAAATACATCACGGGGTGGTGCGCATTTTATGGGTGTGTGTTACATTAGATTCACTAGTAGGAGTGAGAAAAACATCATGGGGTGGTGCGCATTGTATGGGTGTGTGTTACATTAGATTCACTACTAGGAGTGAGAAAAACATCACGGGGTGGTGCGCATTGTATGGGTGTGTGTTACATTACATTCACTAGTAGGAGTGAGAAAAACATCTCGGGGTGGTGCGCATTGTATGGGTGTGTGTTACATTACATTCACTACTAGGAGTGAGAAAAACATCACTGGGTGGTGCGCATTGTATGGGTATGTGTTACATTACATTCACTAGTACCAGTGAGAAAAACATCACGGGGTGGTGCGCATTGTATGGGTGTGTGTTACATTACATTCACTAGTAGGAGTGAGAAAAACATCACGGGGTGGTGCGCATTGTATGGGTGTGTGTTACATCACATTCACTAGTACCAGTGAGAAAAACATCACGGGGTGGTGCGCATTGTATGGGTGTGTGTTACATTACATTCACTACTAGGAGTGAGAAAAACATCACTGGGTGGTGCGCATTGTATGGGTATGTGTTACATTACATTCACTAGTACCAGTGAGAAAAACATCACGGGGTGGTGCGCATTGTATGGGTGTGTGTTACATTACATTCACTAGTAGCAGTGAGAAAAACATCACGGGGTGGTGCGCATTGTATGGGTGTGTGTTACATTACATTCACTAGTAGCAGTGAGAAAAACATCACGCTGTGGTGCGCATTGTATGGGAGTGTGTTACATTACATTCACTAGTAGGATTACATTCACTAGTAGGAGTGAGAAAAACATCACGGGGTGGTGCGCGTTGTATGGGTGTGTGTTACATTACATTCACTACTAGGAGTGAGAAAAACATCACGGTGTGGTGCGCATTGTATGGGTGTGTGTTACATTACATTCACTAGAAGGATTGAGAAAAACATCACGGGGTGGTGCGCATTGTATGGGTGTGTGTTACATTACATTCACTAGTAGGAGTGAGAAAAACATCACGGGGTGGTGCGCATTGTATTGGTGTGTGTTACATTACATTCACTAGTAGGAGTGAGAAAAACATCACGGGGTGGTGCGCATTGTATTGGTGTGTGTTACATTACATTCACTAGTAGCAGTGAGAAAAACATCATGGGGTGGTGCGCATTGTATGGGTGTGTGTTACATTACATTCACTAGTAGGAGTGAGAAAAACATCACGGGGTGGTGCGCATTGTATGGGTGTGTGTTACATTACATTCACTACTAGGAGTGAGAAAAACATCACGGGGTGGTGCGCATTGTATGGGTGTGTGTTACATTACATTCACTAGTAGGAGTGAGAAAAACATCACGGGGTGGTGCGCATTGTATGGGTGTGTGTTACATTACATTCACTAATAGGAGTGAGAAAAACATCACGGGGTGGTGCGCATTGTATGGGTGTGTGTTACATTACATTCACTAGTAGGAGTGAGAAAAACATCACGGGGTGGTGCGCATTGTATGGGTGTGTGTTACATTACATTCACTAATAGGAGTGAGAAAAACATCACGGGGTGGTGCGCATTGCATGGGTGTGTGTTACGTTACATTCACTACTAGGAGTGAGAAAAACATCACGGGGTGGTGCGCATTGTATGTGTGTGTGTTACGTTACATTCACTAGTAGGAGTGAGAAAAAAATCAAGGGGTGGTGCGCATTGTATGGGTGTGTGTTACGTTACATTCACTAGTAGGAGTGAGAAAACATCACGGGGTGGTGAGCGTTGTATGGGTGTGTGTTACGTTACATTCACTAGTAGGAGTGAGAAAAACATCACGGGGTGGTGCGCATTGTATGGGTGTGTGTTACGTTACATTCACTAGTAGGAGTGAGAAAAACATCACGGGGTGGTGCGCATTGTATGGGTGTGTGTTACGTTACATTCACTAGTAGGAGTGAGAAAAACATCACGGGGTGGTGCGCATTGTATCGGTGTGTGTTACGTTACATTCACTAGTAGGAGTGAGAAAAACATCACGGGGTGGTGCGCATTGTATGGGTGTGTGTTACGTTACATTCACTAGTAGCAGTGAGAAAAACATCACGGGGTGGTGCGCATTGTATGGGTGTGTGTTACATTACATTCACTAGTAGGAGTGAGAAAAACATCACGTGGTGGTGCGCATTGTATGGGTGTGTGTTACATTACATTCACTAGTACCAGTGAGAAAAACATCACGGGGTGGTGCGCATTGTATGGGTGTGTGTTACATTACATTCACTAGTAGGAGTGAGAAAAACATCACGGGGTGGTGCGCATTGTATGGGTGTGTGTTACATTACATTCACTAGTAGGAGTGAGAAAAACATCACGGGGTGGTGCGCATTGTGTGGGTTTGTGTTACATTACATTCACTAGTAGGAGTGAGAAAAACATCACGGGGTGGTGCGCATTGTATGGGTGTGTGTTACATTACATTCACTAGTAGGAGTGAGAAAAACATCACGGGGTGGTGCGCATTGTATGGGTGTGTGTTACATTACATTCACTAGTAGGAGTGAGAAAAACACGGGGTGGTGCGCATTGTATGGGTGTGTGTTACATTACATTCACTAGTAGGAGTGAGAAAAACATCACGGGGTGGTGCGCATTGTATGGGTGTGTGTTACATTACATTCACTAGTAGGAGTGAGAAAAACATCACGGGGTGGTGCGCATTGTATGGGTGTGTGTTACATTACATTCACTAGTAGGAGTGAGAAAAACATCACGGGGTGGTGCGCATTGTGTGGGTGTGTGTTACATTACATTCACTAGTAGGAGTGAGAAAAACATCACGGGGTGGTGCGCATTGTATGGGTGTGTGTTACATTACATTCACTAGTAGGAGTGAGAAAAACATCACGGGGTGGTGCGCATTGTATGGGTGTGTGTTACATTACATTCACTAGTAGGAGTGAGAAAAACATCACGGGGTGGTGCGCATTGTATGGGTGTGTGTTACATTACATTCACTAGTAGCAGTGAGAAAAACATCACGGGGTGGTGCGCATTTTATGGGTGTGTGTTACATTACATTCACTAGTAGGAGTGAGAAAAACACGGGGTGGTGCGCATTGTATGGGCGTGTGTTACATTACATTCACTAGTAGGAGTGAGAAAAACATCACGGGGTGGTGCGCATTGTATGGGCGTGTGTTACATTACATTCACTAGTAGCAGTGAGAAATACATCACGGGGTGGTGCGCATTTTATGGGTGTGTGTTACATTAGATTCACTAGTAGGAGTGAGAAAAACATCACGGGGTGGTGCGCATTGTATGGGTGTGTGTTACATTAGATTCACTACTAGGAGTGAGAAAAACATCACGGGGTGGTGCGCATTGTATGGGTGTGTGTTACATTACATTCACTAGTAGGAGTGAGAAAAACATCTCGGGGTGGTGCGCATTGTATGGGTGTGTGTTACATTACATTCACTACTAGGAGTGAGAAAAACATCACTGGGTGGTGCGCATTGTATGGGTATGTGTTACATTACATTCACTAGTACCAGTGAGAAAAACATCACGGGGTGGTGCGCATTGTATGGGTGTGTGTTACATTACATTCACTAGTAGGAGTGAGAAAAACATCACGGGGTGGTGCGCATTGTATGGGTGTGTGTTACATCACATTCACTAGTACCAGTGAGAAAAACATCACGGGGTGGTGCGCATTGTATGGGTGTGTGTTTCATTACATTCACTACTAGGAGTGAGAAAAACATCACTGGGTGGTGCGCATTGTATGGGTATGTGTTACATTACATTCACTAGTACCAGTGAGAAAAACATCACGGGGTGGTGCGCATTGTATGGGTGTGTGTTACATTACATTCACTAGTAGCAGTGAGAAAAACATCACGGGGTGGTGCGCATTGTATGGGTGTGTGTTACATTACATTCACTAGTAGCAGTGAGAAAAACATCACGCTGTGGTGCGCATTGTATGGGAGTGTGTTACATTACATTCACTAGTAGGATTACATTCACTAGTAGGAGTGAGAAAAACATCACGGGGTGGTGCGCGTTGTATGGGTGTGTGTTACATTACATTCACTACTAGGAGTGAGAAAAACATCACGGTGTGGTGCGCATTGTATGGGTGTGTGTTACATTACATTCACTAGTAGGAGTGAGAAAAACATCACGGGGTGGTGCGCATTGTATGGGTGTGTGTTACATTACATTCACTAGTAGGAGTGAGAAAAACATCACGGGGTGGTGCGCATTGTATTGGTGTGTGTTACATTACATTCACTAGTAGGAGTGAGAAAAACATCACGGGGTGGTGCGCATTGTATTGGTGTGTGTTACATTACATTCACTAGTAGGAATGAGAAAAACATCACGGGGTGGTGCGCATTTTATGGGTGTGTGTTACATTAGATTCACTAGTAGGAGTGAGAAAAACATCACGGGGTGGTGCGCATTGTATGGGTGTGTGTTACATTACATTCACTAGTAGGAGTGAGAAAAACATCACGGGGTGGTGCGCATTGTATGGGTGTGTGTTACATTACATTCACTAGTAGGAGTGAGAAAAACATCACGGGGTGGTGCGCATTGTATGGGTGTGTGTTACATTACATTCACTAGTAGGAGTGAGAAAAACATCACAGGGTGGTTCGCATTGTATGGGTGTGTGTTACATTACATTCACTAGTAGCAGTGAGAAAAACATCACTGGGTGGTGCGCATTGTATGGGGGTGTGTTACATTACATTCACTAGTAGGAGTGAGAAAAACATCACGGGGTGGTGCGCATTGTATGGGTGTGTGTTACATTACATTCACTAGTAGGAGTGAGAAAAACATCACGGGGTGATGCGCATTGTATGGGTGTGTGTTACATTACATTCACTAGTAGCAGTGAGAAAAACATCACGGGGTGGTGCGCATTGTATGGGTGTGTGTTTCATTACATTCACTAGTAGGAGTGAGAAAAACATCACGGGGTGGTGCGCATTGTATGGGTGTGTGTTACGTTACATTCACTAGTAGGAGTGAGAAAACATCACGGGGTGGTGCGCATTGTATGGGTGTGTGTTACGTTACATTCACTAGTAGGATGAGAAAAACATCACGGGGTGGTGAGCATTGTATGGGTGTGTGTTACGTTACATTCACTGGTAGGAGTGAGAAAAACATCACGGGGTGGTGCGCATTGTATGGGTGTGTGTTACGTTACATTCACTAGTAGGAGTGAGAAAAACATCACGGGGTGGTGCGCATTGTATGGGTGTGTGTTACGTTACATTCACTAGTAGGAGTGAGAAAAACATCACGGGGTGGTGTGCATTTTATCGGTGTGTGTTACGTTACATTCACTAGTAGGAGTGAGAAAAACATCACGGGGTGGTGCGCATTGTATCGGTGTGTGTTACGTTACATTCACTAGTGGCAGTGAGAAAAACATCACGGGGTGGTGCGCATTTTATGGGTGTGTGTTACATTACATTCACTAGTAGCAGTGAGAAAAACATCACGGGGTGGTGCGCATTTTATGGGTGTGTGTTACATTACATTCACTAGTAGGAGTGAGAAAAACACGGGGTGGTGCGCATTGTATGGGGGTGTGTTACATTACATTCACTAGTAGGAGTGAGAAAAACATCAGGGGTGGTGCGCATTGTATGGGTGTGTGTTACATTACATTCACTAGTAGCAGTGAGAAATACATCACGGGGTGGTGCGCATTTTATGGGTGTGTGTTACATTAGATTCACTAGTAGGAGTGAGAAAAACATCATGTGGTGGTGCGCATTGTATGGGTGTGTGTTACATTAGATTCACTACTAGGAGTGAGAAAAACATCACGGGGTGGTGCGCATTGTATGGGTGTGTGTTACATTACATTCACTAGTAGGAGAGAGAAAAACATCTCGGGGTGGTGCGCATTGTATGGGTGTGTGTTACATTACATTCACGACTAGGAGTGAGAAAAACATCACTGGGTGGTGCGCATTGTATGGGTATGTGTTACATTACATTCACTAGTACCAGTGAGAAAAACATCACGGGGTGGTGCGCATTGTATGGGTGTGTGTTACATTACATTCACTAGTAGCAGTGAGAAAAACATCACGGGGTGGTGCGCATTGTATGGGTGTGTGTTACATCACATTCACTAGTCCCAGTGTGAAAAACATCACGGGGCGGTGCGCATTGTATGGGTGTGTGTTACATTACATTCACTACTAGGAGTGAGAAAAACATCACTGGGTGGTGCGCATTGTATGGGTATGTGTTACATTACATTCACTAGTACCAGTGAGAAAAACATCACGGGGTGGTGCGCATTGTATGGGTGTGTGTTTCATTACATTCACTAGTAGGAGTGAGAAAAACATCACGGGGTGGTGCGCATTGTATGGGTGTGTGTTACGTTACATTCACTAGTAGGAGTGAGAAAACATCACGGGGTGGTGCGCATTGTATGGGTGTGTGTTACGTTACATTCACTAGTAGGATGAGAAAAACATCACGGGGTGGTGAGCATTGTATGGGTGTGTGTTACGTTACATTCACTGGTAGGAGTGAGAAAAACATCACGGGGTGGTGCGCATTGTATGGGTGTGTGTTACGTTACATTCACTAGTAGGAGTGAGAAAAACATCACGGGGTGGTGCGCATTGTATGGGTGTGTGTTACGTTACATTCACTAGTAGGAGTGAGAAAAACATCACGGGGTGGTGTGCATTTTATCGGTGTGTGTTACGTTACATTCACTAGTAGGAGTGAGAAAAACATCACGGGGTGGTGCGCATTGTATCGGTGTGTGTTACGTTACATTCACTAGTGGCAGTGAGAAAAACATCACGGGGTGGTGCGCATTTTATGGGTGTGTGTTACATTACATTCACTAGTAGCAGTGAGAAAAACATCACGGGGTGGTGCGCATTTTATGGGTGTGTGTTACATTACATTCACTAGTAGGAGTGAGAAAAACACGGGGTGGTGCGCATTGTATGGGGGTGTGTTACATTACATTCACTAGTAGGAGTGAGAAAAACATCAGGGGTGGTGCGCATTGTATGGGTGTGTGTTACATTACATTCACTAGTAGCAGTGAGAAATACATCACGGGGTGGTGCGCATTTTATGGGTGTGTGTTACATTAGATTCACTAGTAGGAGTGAGAAAAACATCATGTGGTGGTGCGCATTGTATGGGTGTGTGTTACATTAGATTCACTACTAGGAGTGAGAAAAACATCACGGGGTGGTGCGCATTGTATGGGTGTGTGTTACATTACATTCACTAGTAGGAGAGAGAAAAACATCTCGGGGTGGTGCGCATTGTATGGGTGTGTGTTACATTACATTCACGACTAGGAGTGAGAAAAACATCACTGGGTGGTGCGCATTGTATGGGTTTGTGTTACATTACATTCACTAGTACCAGTGAGAAAAACATCACGGGGTGGTGCGCATTGTATGGGTGTGTGTTACATTACATTCACTAGTAGCAGTGAGAAAAACATCACGGGGTGGTGCGCATTGTATGGGTGTGTGTTACATCACATTCACTAGTCCCAGTGAGAAAAACATCACGGGGCGGTGCGCATTGTATGGGTGTGTGTTACATTACATTCACTACTAGGAGTGAGAAAAACATCACTGGGTGGTGCGCATTGTATGGGTATGTGTTACATTACATTCACTAGTACCAGTGAGAAAAACATCACGGGGTGGTGCGCATTGTATGGGTGTGTGTTACATTACATTCACTAGTAGCAGTGAGAAAAACATCACGGGGTGGTGCGCATTGTATGGGTGTGTGTTACATTACATTCACTAGTAGCAGTGAGAAAAACATCACGGGGTGGTGCGCATTGTATGGGAGTGTGTTACATTACATTCACTAGTAGGATTACATTCACTAGTAGGAGTGAGAAAAACATCACGGGGTGGTGCGCGTTGTATGGGTGTGTGTTACATTACATTCACTACTAGGAGTGAGAAAAACATCACGGTGTGGTGCGCATTGTATGGGTGTGTGTTACATTACATTCACTAGAAGGAGTGAGAAAAACATCACGGGGTGGTGCGCATTGTATGGGTGTGTGTTACATTACATTCACTAGTAGGAGTGAGAAAAACATCACGGGGTGGTGCGCGTTGTATGGGTGTGTGTTACATTACATTCACTAGTAGGAGTGAGAAAAACATCACGGGGTGGTGCGCATTGTATTGGTGTGTGTTACATTACATTCACTAGTAGGAGTGAGAAAAACATCACGGGGTGGTGCGCATTGTATGGGTGTGTGTTACATTAGATTCACTAGTAGGAATGAGAAAAACATCACGGGGTGGTGCGCATTTTATGGGTGTGTGTTACATTAGATTCACTAGTAGGAGTGAGAAAAACATCACGGGGTGGTGCGCATTGTATGGGTGTGTGTTACATTACATTCACTAGTAGGAGTGAGAAAAACATCACGGGGTGGTGCGCATTGTATGGGTGTGTGTTACATTACATTCACTAGTAGGAGTGAGAAAAACATCACGGGGTGGTGCGCATTGTATGGGTGTGTGTTACATTACATTCACTACTAGGAGTGAGAAAAACATCACGGGGTGGTGCGCATTGTATGGGTGTGTGTTACATTACATTCACTAGTAGGAGTGAGAAAAACATCACGGGGTGGTGCGCATTGTATTGGTGTGTGTTACATTACATTCACTAGTAGCAGTGAGAAAAACATCACGGGGTGGTGCGCATTTTATGGGTGTGTGTTACATTACATTCACTAGTAGGAGTGAGAAAAACACCACGGGGTGGTGCGCATTGTATGGGTGTGTGTTACATTACATTCACTAGTAGCAGTGAGAAAAACATCACGGGGTGGTGCGCATTTTATGAGTGTGTGTTACATTACATTCACTAGTAGGAGTGAGAAAAACATCACGGGGTGGTGCGCATTGTATGGGTGTGTGTTACATTACATTCACTAGTAGGAGTGAGAAAAACATCACGGGGTGGTGCGCATTGTATGGGTGTGTGTTACATTACATTCACTAGTAGGAGTGAGAAAAACATCACGGGGTGGTGCTCATTGTATGGGTGTGTGTTACATTACATTCACTAGTAGCAGTGAGAAAAACATCACGGGATGGTGCGCATTTTATGGGTGTGTGTTACATTAGATTCACTAGTAGGAGTGAGAAAAACATCACGGGGTGGTGCGCACTGTATGCGTGTGTGTTACATTAGATTCACTAGTAGGAGTGAGAAAAACATCACGGGGTGGTGCGCATCGTATGGGTGTGTGTTACATTACATTCACTAGTAGGAGTGAGAAAAATATCTCGGGGTGGTGCGCATTGTATGGGTGTGTGTTACATTACATTCACTACTAGGAGTGAGAAAAACATCACTGGGTGGTGCGCATTGAATGGGTATGTGTTACATTACATTCACTAGTACCAGTGAGAAAAACATCACGGGGCGGTGCGCATTGTATGGCTGTGTGTTACATTACATTCACTAGTAGCAGTGAGAAAAACATCACGGGGTGGTGCGCATTGTATGGGTGTGTGTTACATTACATTCACTAGTAGCAGTGAGAAAAACATCACAGGGTGGTGCGCATTGTATGGGAGTGTGTTACATTACATTCACTAGTAGGATTACATTCACTAGTAGGAGTGAGAAATACATCACGGGGTGGTGCGCATTGTATGGGTGTATGTTACATTAGATTCACTAGTAGGAGTGAGAAAAACATCACGGGGCGGTGCGCATTGTATGGGTGTGTGTTACATTAGATTCACTAGTAGGAGTGAGAAAAACATCACGGGGTGGTGCGCATTGTTTGGGTGTGTGTTACGTTACATTCACTACTAGGAGTGAGAAAAACATCACGGGGTGGTGCGCATTGTATGGGTGTGTGTTGCATTACATTCACTACTAGGAGTGAGAAAAACATCACGGGGTGGTGCGCATTGTATGGGTGTGTGTTACATTACATTCACTAGAAGGAGTGAGAAAAACATCACGGGGTGGTGCGCATTGTATGGGTGTGTGTTACATTACATTCACTAGTAGTAGTGAGAAAAACATCACGGGGTGGTGCGCATTGTATGGGTGTGTGTTACGTTACATTCACTAGTAGGAGTGAGAAAACATCACGGGGTGGTGCGCATTGTATGGGTGTGTGTTACGTTACATTCACTAGTAGGATGAGAAAAACATCACGGGGTGGTGAGCATTGTATGGGTGTGTGTTACGTTACATTCACTGGTAGGAGTGAGAAAAACATCACGGGGTGGTGCGCATTGTATGGGTGTGTGTTACGTTACATTCACTAGTAGGAGTGAGAAAAACATCACGGGGTGGTGCGCATTGTATGGGTGTGTGTTACGTTACATTCACTAGTAGGAGTGAGAAAAACATCACGGGGTGGTGTGCATTTTATCGGTGTGTGTTACGTTACATTCACTAGTAGGAGTGAGAAAAACATCACGGGGTGGTGCGCATTGTATCCGTGTGTGTTACGTTACATTCACTAGTAGCAGTGAGAAAAACATCACGGGGTGGTGCGCATTGTATGGGTGTGTGTTACATTACATTCACTAGTAGCAGTGAGAAAAACATCACGGGGTGGTGCGCATTTTATGGGTGTGTGTTACATTACATTCACTAGTAGGAGTGAGAAAAACACGGGGTGGTGCGCATTGTATGGGGGTGTGTTACATTACATTCACTAGTAGGAGTGAGAAAAACATCAGGGGTGGTGCGCATTTTATGGGTGTGTGTTACATTACATTCACTAGTAGCAGTGAGAAATACATCACGGGGTGGTGCGCATTTTATGGGTGTGTGTTACATTAGATTCACTAGTAGGAGTGAGAAAAACATCATGTGGTGGTGCGCATTGTATGGGTGTGTGTTACATTAGATTCACTACTAGGAGTGAGAAAAACATCACGGGGTGGTGCGCATTGTATGGGTGTGTGTTACATTACATTCACTAGTAGGAGAGAGAAAAACATCTCGGGGTGGTGCGCATTGTATGGGTGTGTGTTACATTACTTTCACGACTAGGAGTGAGAAAAACATCACTGGGTGGTGCGCATTGTATGGGTATGTGTTACATTACATTCACTAGTACCAGTGAGAAAAACATCACGGGGTGGTGCGCATTGTATGGGTGTGTGTTACATTACATTCACTAGTAGCAGTGAGAAAAACATCACGGGGTGGTGCGCATTGTATGGGTGTGTGTTACATCACATTCACTAGTCCCAGTGAGAAAAACATCACGGGGCGGTGCGCATTGTATGGGTGTGTGTTACATTACATTCACTACTAGGAGTGAGAAAAACATCACTGGGTGGTGCGCATTGTATGGGTATGTGTTACATTACATTCACTAGTACCAGTGAGAAAAACATCACGGGGTGGTGCGCATTGTATGGGTGTGTGTTACATTACATTCACTAGTAGCAGTGAGAAAAACATCACGGGGTGGTGCGCATTGTATGGGTGTGTGTTACATTACATTCACTAGTAGCAGTGAGAAAAACATCACGGGGTGGTGCGCATTGTATGGGAGTGTGTTACATTACATTCACTAGTAGGATTACATTCACTAGTAGGAGTGAGAAAAACATCACGGGGTGGTGCGCGTTGTATGGGTGTGTGTTACATTACATTCACTACTAGGAGTGAGAAAAACATCACGGTGTGGTGCGCATTGTATGGGTGTGTGTTACATTACATTCACTAGAAGGAGTGAGAAAAACATCACGGGGTGGTGCGCATTGTATGGGTGTGTGTTACATTACATTCACTAGTAGGAGTGAGAAAAACATCACGGGGTGGTGCGCGTTGTATGGGTGTGTGTTACATTACATTCACTAGTAGGAGTGAGAAAAACATCACGGGGTGGTGCGCATTGTATTGGTGTGTGTTACATTACATTCACTAGTAGGAGTGAGAAAAACATCACGGGGTGGTGCGCATTGTATGGGTGTGTGTTACATTAGATTCACTAGTAGGAATGAGAAAAACATCACGGGGTGGTGCGCATTTTATGGGTGTGTGTTACATTAGATTCACTAGTAGGAGTGAGAAAAACATCACGGGGTGGTGCGCATTGTATGGGTGTGTGTTACATTACATTCACTAGTAGGAGTGAGAAAAACATCACGGGGTGGTGCGCATTGTATGGGTGTGTGTTACATTACATTCACTACTAGGAGTGAGAAAAACATCACGGGGTGGTGCGCATTGTATGGGTGTGTGTTACATTACATTCACTAGTAGGAGTGAGAAAAACATCACGGGGTGGTGCGCATTGTATGGGTGTGTGTTACATTACATTCACTAGTAGCAGTGAGAAAAACATCACGGGGTGGTGCGCATTTTATGGGTGTGTGTTACATTACATTCATTAGTAGGAGTGAGAAAAACACCACGGGGTGGTGCGCATTGTATGGGTGTGTGTTACATTACATTCACTAGTAGCAGTGAGAAAAACATCACGGGGTGGTGCGCATTTTATGAGTGTGTGTTACATTACATTCACTAGTAGGAGTGAGAAAAACATCACGGGGTGGTGCGCATTGTATGGGTGTGTGTTACATTACATTCACTAGTAGGAGTGAGAAAAACATCACGGGGTGGTGCTCATTGTATGGGTGTGTGTTACATTACATTCACTAGTAGCAGTGAGAAAAACATCACGGGATGGTGCGCATTTTATGGGTGTGTGTTACATTAGATGCACTAGTAGGAGTGAGAAAAACATCACGGGGTGGTGCGCACTGTATGCGTGTGTGTTACATTAGATTCACTAGTAGGAGTGAGAAAAACATCACGGGGTGGTGCGCATCGTATGGGTGTGTGTTACATTACATTCACTAGTAGGAGTGAGAAAAATATCTCGGGGTGGTGCGCATTGTATGGGTGTGTGTTACATTACATTCACTACTAGGAGTGAGAAAAACATCACTGGGTGGTGCGCATTGAATGGGTATGTGTTACATTACATTCACTAGTACCAGTGAGAAAAACATCACGGGGCGGTGCGCATTGTATGGCTGTGTGTTACATTACATTCACTAGTAGCAGTGAGAAAAACATCACGGGGTGGTGCGCATTGTATGGGTGTGTGTTACATTACATTCACTAGTAGCAGTGAGAAAAACATCACAGGGTGGTGCGCATTGTATGGGAGTGTGTTACATTACATTCACTAGTAGGATTACATTCACTAGTAGGAGTGAGAAATACATCACGGGGTGGTGCGCATTGTATGGGTGTATGTTACATTAGATTCACTAGTAGGAGTGAGAAAAACATCACGGGGCGGTGCGCATTGTATGGGTGTGTGTTACATTAGATTCACTAGTAGGAGTGAGAAAAACATCACGGGGTGGTGCGCATTGTTTGGGTGTGTGTTACGTTACATTCACTACTAGGAGTGAGAAAAACATCACGGGGTGGTGCGCATTGTATGGGTGTGTGTTACATTACATTCACTACTAGGAGTGAGAAAAACATCACGGGGTGGTGCGCATTGTATGGGTGTGTGTTACATTACATTCACTAGAAGGAGTGAGAAAAACATCACGGGGTGGTGCGCATTGTATGGGTGTGTGTTACATTACATTCACTAGTAGTAGTGAGAAAAACATCACGGGGTGGTGCGCATTGTATGGGTGTGTGTTACATTACATTCACTAGTAGCAGTGAGAAAAACATCACGGGGTGGTGCGCATTGTATGGTTGTGTGTTACATTACATTCACTAGAAGGAGTGAGAAAAACATCACGGGGTGGTGCGCATTGTATGGGTGTGTGTTACATTACATTCACTACTAGGAGTGAGAAAAACATCACGGGGTGGTGCGCATTGTATGGGTGTGTGTTACATTACATTCACTAGTAGGAGTGAGAAAAACATCACGGGGTGGTGCGCATTGTATGGGTGTGTGTTACATTACATTCACTAATAGGAGTGAGAAAAACATCACGGGGTGGTGCGCATTGTATGGCTGTGTGTTACATTACATTCACTAGTAGGAGTGAGAAAAACATCACGGGGTGGTGCGCATTGTATGGGTGTGTGTTACGTTACATTCATTGGTAGGAGTGAGAAAAACATCACGGGGTGGTGCGCATTGTATGGGTGTGTGTTAAATTACATTCACTAGTAGGAGTGAGAAAAACATCACGGGGTGGTGCGCATTGTATGGGTGTGTGTTACATTACATTCACTATTAGGAGTGAGAAAAACATCACGGGGTGGTGCGCATTGTATGGGTGTGTGTTACATTACATTCACTAGTAGCAGTGAGAAAAACATCACGGGGTGGTGCGCATTTTATGGGTGTGTGTTACATTACATTCACTAGTAGGAGTGAGAAAAACACGGGGTGGTGCGCATTGTATGGGTGTGTGTTACATTATATTCACTAGTAGGAGTGAGAAAAACATCACGGGGTGGTGCGCATTGTATGGGTGTGTGTTACATTACATTCACTAGTAGCAGTGAGAAAAACATCACGGGGTGGTGCGCATTTTATGGGTGTGTGTTACATTAGATTCACTAGTAGGAGTGAGACAAACATCACGGGGTGGTGCGCATTGTATGGGTGTGTGTTACATTAGATTCACTACTAGGAGTGAGAAAAACATCACGGGGTGGTGCGCATTGTATGGGTGTGTGTTACATTACATTCACTAGTAGGAGAGAGAAAAACATCTCGGGGTGGTGCGCATTGTATGGGTGTGTGTTACATTACATTCACGACTAGGAGTGAGAAAAACATCACTGGGTGGTGCGCATTGTATGGGTATGTGTTACATTACATTCACTAGTACCAGTGAGAAAAACATCACGGGGTGGTGCGCATTGTATGGGTGTGTGTTACATTACATTCACTAGTAGCAGTGAGAAAAACATCACGGGGTGGTGCGCATTGTATGGGTGTGTGTTACATCACATTCACTAGTCCCAGTGAGAAAAACATCACGGGGCGGTGCGCATTGTATGGGTGTGTGTTACATTACATTCACTACTAGGAGTGAGAAAAACATCACTGGGTGGTGCGCATTGTATGGGTATGTGTTACATTACATTCACTAGTACCAGTGAGAAAAACATCACGGGGTGGTGCGCATTGTATGGGTGTGTGTTACATTACATTCACTAGTAGCAGTGAGAAAAACATCACGGAGTGGTGCGCATTGTATGGGTGTGTGTTACATTACATTCACTAGTAGCAGTGAGAAAAACATCACGGGGTGGTGCGCATTGTATGGGAGTGTGTTACATTACATTCACTAGTAGGATTACATTCACTAGTAGGAGTGAGAAAAACATCACGGGGTGGTGCGCGTTGTATGGGTGTGTGTTACATTACATTCACTACTAGGAGTGAGAAAAACATCACGGTGTGGTGCGCATTGTATGGGTGTGTGTTACATTACATTCACTAGAAGGAGTGAGAAAAACATCACGGGGTGGTGCGCATTGTATGGGTGTGTGTTACATTACATTCACTAGTAGGAGTGAGAAAAACATCACGGGGTGGTGCGCATTGTATGGGTGTGTGTTACATTACATTCACTAGTAGGAGTGAGAAAAACATCACGGGGTGGTGCGCATTGTATTGGTGTGTGTTACATTACATTCACTAGTAGGAGTGAGAAAAACATCACGGGGTGGTGCGCATTGTATGGGTGTGTGTTACATTAGATTCACTAGTAGGAATGAGAAAAACATCACAGGGTGGTGCGCATTTTATGGGTGTGTGTTACATTAGATTCACTAGTAGGAGTGAGAAAAACATCACGGGGTGGTGCGCATTGTATGGGTGTGTGTTACATTACATTCACTAGTAGGAGTGAGAAAAACATCACGGGGTGGTGCGCATTGTATGGGTGTGTGTTACATTACATTCACTAGTAGGAGTGAGAAAAACATCACGGGGTGGTGCGCATTGTATGGGTGTGTGTTACATTACATTCACTAGTAGGAGTGAGAAAAACATCACGGGGTGGTGCGCATTGTATGGGTGTGTGTTACATTACATTCACTAGTAGCAGTGAGAAAAACATCACGGGGTGGTGCGCATTTTATGGGTGTGTGTTACATTACATTCACTAGTAGGAGTGAGAAAAACACCACGGGGTGGTGCGCATTGTATGGGTGTGTGTTACATTACATTCACTAGTAGCAGTGAGAAAAACATCACGGGGTGGTGCGCATTTTATGAGTGTGTGTTACATTACATTCACTAGTAGGAGTGAGAAAAACATCACGGTGTGGTGCGCATTGTATGGGTGTGTGTTACATTACATTCACTAGTAGGAGTGAGAAAAACATCACGGGGTGGTGCTCATTGTATGGGTGTGTGTTACATTACATTCACTAGTAGCAGTGAGAAAAACATCACGGGATGGTGCGCATTTTATGGGTTTGTGTTACATTAGATTCACTAGTAGGAGTGAGAAAAACATCACGGGGTGGTGCGCACTGTATGCGTGTGTGTTACATTAGATTCACTAGTAGGAGTGAGAAAAACATCACGGGGTGGTGCGCATCGTATGGGTGTGTGTTACATTACATTCACTAGTAGGAGTGAGAAAAATATCTCGGGGTGGTGCGCATTGTATGGGTGTGTGTTACATTACATTCACTACTAGGAGTGAGAAAAACATCACTGGGTGGTGCGCATTGAATGGGTATGTGTTACATTACATTCACTAGTACCAGTGAGAAAAACATCACGGGGCGGTGCGCATTGTATGGCTGTGTGTTACATTACATTCACTAGTAGCAGTGAGAAAAACATCACGGGGTGGTGCGCATTGTATGGGTGTGTGTTACATTACATTCACTAGTAGCAGTGAGAAAAACATCACAGGGTGGTGCGCATTGTATGGGAGTGTGTTACATTACATTCACTAGTAGGATTACATTCACTAGTAGGAGTGAGAAATACATCACGGGGTGGTGCGCATTGTATGGGTGTATGTTACATTAGATTCACTAGTAGGAGTGAGAAAAACATCACGGGGCGGTGCGCATTGTATGGGTGTGTGTTACATTAGATTCACTAGTAGGAATGAGAAAAACATCACGGGGTGGTGCGCATTGTTTGGGTGTGTGTTACGTTACATTCACTACTAGGAGTGAGAAAAACATCACGGGGTGGTGCGCATTGTATGGGTGTGTGTTACATTACATTCACTACTAGGAGTGAGAAAAACATCACGGGGTGGTGCGCATTGTATGGGTGTGTGTTACATTACATTCACTAGAAGGAGTGAGAAAAACATCACGGGGTGGTGCGCATTGTATGGGTGTGTGTTACATTACATTCACTAGTAGTAGTGAGAAAAACATCACGGGGTGGTGCGCATTGTATGGGTGTGTGTTACATTACATTCACTAGTAGCAGTGAGAAAAACATCACGGGGTGGTGCGCATTGTATGGTTGTGTGTTACATTACATTCACTAGAAGGAGTGAGAAAAACATCACGGGGTGGTGCGCATTGTATGGGTGTGTGTTACATTACATTCACTACTAGGAGTGAGAAAAACATCACGGGGTGGTGCGCATTGTATGGGTGTGTGTTACATTACATTCACTAGTAGGAGTGAGAAAAACATCACGGGGTGGTGCGCATTGTATGGGTGTGTGTTACATTACATTCACTAATAGGAGTGAGAAAAACATCACGGGGTGGTGCGCATTGTATGGCTGTGTGTTACATTACATTCACTAGTAGGAGTGAGAAAAACATCACGGGGTGGTGCGCATTGTATGGGTGTGTGTTACGTTACATTCATTGCTAGGAGTGAGAAAAACATCACGGGGTGGTGCGCATTGTATGGGTGTGTGTTACATTACATTCACTAGTAGGAGTGAGAAAAACATCACGGGTTGGTGCGCATTGTATGGGTGTGTGTTACATTACATTCACTATTAGGAGTGAGAAAAACATCACGGGGTGGTGCGCATTGTATGGGTGTGTGTTACATTACATTCACTAGTAGCAGTGAGAAAAACATCACGGGGTGGTGCGCATTTTATGGGTGTGTGTTACATTACATTCAATAGTAGGAGTGAGAAAAACACGGGGTGGTGCGCATTGTATGGGTGTGTGTTACATTACATTCACTAGTAGGAGTGAGAAAAACATCACGGGGTGGTGCGCATTGTATGGGTGTGTGTTACATTACATTCACTAGTAGCAGTGAGAAAAACATCACGGGGTGGTGCGCATTTTATGGGTGTGTGTTACATTAGATTCACTAGTAGGAGTGAGAAAAACATCACGGGGTGGTGCGCATTGTATGGGTGTGTGTTACATTAGATTCACTACTAGGAGTGAGAAAAACATCACGGGGTGGTGCGCATTGTATGGGTGTGTGTTACATTACATTCACTAGTAGGAGTGAGAAAAACATCTCGGGGTGGTGCGCATTGTATGGGTGTGTGTTACATTACATTCACTACTAGGAGTGAGAAAAACATCACTGGGTGGTGCGCGTTGTATGGGTGTGTGTTACATTACATTCACTACTAGGAGTGAGAAAAACATCACGGTGTGGTGCGCATTGTATCTGTGTGTGTTACATTACATTCACTAGAAGGAGTGAGAAAAACATCACGGGGTGGTGCGCATTGTATGGGTGTGTGTTACATTACATTCACTAGTAGGAGTGAGAAAACATCACGGGGTGGTGAGCGTTGTATGGGTGTGTGTTACGTTACATTCACTAGTAGGAGTGAGAAAAACATCACGGGGTGGTGCGCATTGTATGGGTGTGTGTTACGTTACATTCACTAGTAGGAGTGAGAAAAATATCACGGGGTGGTGCGCATTGTATGGGTGTGTGTTACGTTACATTCACTAGTAGGAGTGAGAAAAACATCATGGGGTGGTGCGCATTGTATCGGTGTGTGTTACGTTACATTCACTAGTAGGAGTGAGAAAAACATCACGGGGTGGTGCGCATTGTATCGGTGTGTGTTACGTTACATTCACTAGTAGCAGTGAGAAAAATATCACGGGGTGGTGCGCATTGTATGGGTGTGTGTTACATTACATTCACTAGTAGGAGTGAGAAAAACATCACGTGGTGGTGCGCATTGTATGGGTGTGTGTTACATTACATTCACTAGTAGGAGTGAGAAAAACATCACGGGGTGGTGCGCATTGTATGGGTGTGTGTTACATTACATTCACTACTAGGAGTGAGAAAAACATCACGGGGTGGTGCGCATTGTATGGGTGTGTGTTACATTACATTCACTAGTAGGAGTGAGAAAAACATCACGGGGTGGTGCGCATTGTGTGGGTGTGTGTTACATTACATTCACTAGTAGGAGTGAGAAAAACATCACGGGGTGGTGCGCATTGTATGGGTGTGTGTTACATTACATTCACTAGTAGGAGTGAGAAAAACATCACGGGGTGGTGCGCATTGTATGGGTGTGTGTTACATTACATTCACTAGTAGGAGTGAGAAAAACATCACGGGGTGGTGCGCATTGTATGGGTGTGTGTTACATTACATTCACTAGTAGCAGTGAGAAAAACATCACGGGGTGGTGCGCATTTTATGGGTGTGTGTTACATTACATTCTCTAGTAGGAGTGAGAAAAACACGGGGTGGTGCGCATTGTATGGGTGTGTGTTACATTACATTCACTAGTAGGAGTGAGAAAAACATCACGGGGTGGTGCGCATTGTATGGGTGTGTGTTACATTACATTCACTAGTAGCAGTGAGAAAAACATCACGGGGTGGTGCGCATTTTATGGGTGTGTGTTACATTAGATTCACTAGTAGGAGTGAGAAAAACATCATGGGGTGGTGCGCATTGTATGGGTGTGTGTTACATTAGATTCACTACTAGGAGTGAGAAAAACATCACGGGGTGGTGCGCATTGTATGGGTGTGTGTTACATTACATTCACTAGTAGGAGTGAGAAAAACATCTCGGGGTGGTGCGCATTGTATGGGTGTGTGTTACATTACATTCACTATTGGAGTGAGAAAAACATCACTGGGTGGTGCGCATTGTATGGGTATGTGTTACATTACATTCACTAGTACCAGTGAGAAAAACATCACGGGTTGGTGCGCATTGTATGGGTGTGTGTTACATTACATTCACTAGTAGCAGTGAGAAAAACATCACGGGGTGGTGCGCATTGTATGGGTGTGTGTTACATTACATTCACTAGTAGCAGTGAGAAAAACATCACGCTGTGGTGCGCATTGTATGGGAGTGTGTTACATTACATTCACTAGTAGGATTACATTCACTACTAGGAGTGAGAAAAACATCACCGGGTGGTGCGCGTTGTATGGGTGTGTGTTACATTACATTCACTACTAGGAGTGAGAAAAACATCACGGTGTGGTGCGCATTGTATGGGTGTGTGTTACATTACATTCACTAGAAGGAGTGAGAAAAACATCACGGGGTGGTGCGCATTGTATGGGTGTGTGTTACATTAGATTCACTAGTAGGAGTGAGAAAAACATCACGGGGTGGTGCGCATTGTATGGGTGTGTGTTACATTACATTCACTAGTAGGAGTGAGAAAACATCACGGGGTGGTGCGCATTGTATTGGTGTGTGTTACATTACATTCACTAGTAGGAGTGAGAAAAACATCACGGGGTGGTGCGCATTGTATGGGTGTGTGTTACATTAGATTCACTAGTAGGAATGAGAAATACATCACGGGGTGGTGCGCATTTTATGGGTGTGTGTTTCATTAGATTCACTAGTAGGAGTGAGAAAAACATCACGGGGTGGTGCGCATTGTATGGGTGTGTGTTACATTACATTCACTAGTAGGAGTGAGAAAAACATCACGGGGTGGTGCGCATTGTATGGGTGTGTGTTACATTACATTCACTAGTAGGAGTGAGAAAAACATCACGGGGTGGTGCGCATTGTATGGGTGTGTGTTACATTACATTCACTAGTAGGAGTGAGAAAAACATCACGGGGTGGTGCGCATTGTATGGGTGTGTGTTACATTACATTCACTAGTAGGAGTGAGAAAAACATCACGGGGTGGTGCGCATTGTATGGGTGTGTGTTACGTTACATTCACTAGTAGGAGTGAGAAAAACATCACGGGGTGGTGCGCATTGTATGGGTGTGTGTTACATTACATTCACTAGTAGCAGTGAGAAAAACATCACTGGGTGGTGCGCATTGTATGGGGGTGTGTTACATTACATTCACTAGTAGGAGTGAGAAAAACATCACGGGCTGGTGCGCATTGTATGGGTGTGTGTCACATTACATTCACTAGTAGCAGTGAGAAAAACATCACTTGGTGGTGCGCATTGTATGGGTGTGTGTTACATTACATTCACTAGTAGCAGTGAGAAAAACATCACGCTGTGGTGCGCATTGTATGGGAGTGTGTTACATTACATTCACTAGTAGGATTACATTCACTAGTAGGAGTGAGAAAAACATCACGGGGTGGTGCGCGTTGTATGGGTGTGTGTTACATTACATTCACTACTAGGAGTGAGAAAAACATCACGGTGTGGTGCGCATTGTATGGGTGTGTGTTACATTACATTCACTAGAAGGAGTGAGAAAAACATCACGGGGTGGTGTGCATTGTATGGGTGTGTGTTACATTACATTCACTAGTAGGAGTGAGAAAAACATCACGGGGTGGTGCGCATTGTATGGGTGTGTGTTACATTACATTCACTAGTAGGAGTGAGAAAAACATCACGGGGTGGTGCGCATTGTATTGGTGTGTGTTACATTACATTCACTAGTAGGAGTGAGAAAAACATCACGGGGTGGTGCGCATTGTATGGGTGTGTGTTACATTACATTCACTAGTAGGAGTGAGAAAAACATCACGGGGTGGTGCGCATTGTATGGGTGTGTGTTACATTACATTCACTAGTAGGAGTGAGAAAAACATCACGGGGTGGTGCGCATTGTATGGGTGTGTGTTACATTACATTCACTAGTAGGAGTGAGAAAAACATCACGGGGTGGTGCGCATTGTATGGGTGTGTGTTACATTACATTCACTAGTAGCAGTGAGAAAAACATCACTGGGTGGTGCGCATTGTATGGGGGTGTGTTACATTACATTCACTAGTAGGAGTGAGAAAAACATCACGGGGTGGTGCGCATTGTATGGGTGTGTGTTACATTACATTCACTAGTAGCAGTGAGAAAAACATCACGGGGTGGTGCGCATTTTATTGGTGTGTGTTACATTAGATTCACTAGTAGGAGTGAGAAAAACATCACGGGGTGGTGCGCATTGTATGGGTGTGTTTTACATTACATTCACTAGTAGGAGTGAGAAAAACATCACGGGGTGGTGCGCATTGTATGGGTGTGTGTTACAATACATTCACTAGTAGGAGTGAGAAAAACATCACGGGGTGGTGCGCATTGTATGGGTGTGTGTTACATTACATTCACTAGTAGGAGTGAGAAAAACATCACGGGGTGGTGCGCATTTTATGGGTGTGTGTTACATTACATTCACTAGTAGGAGTGAGAAAAACATCACGGGGTGGTGCGCATTGTATGGGTGTGTGTTACATTAGATTCCCTACTAGGAGTGAGAAAAACATCACGGGGTGGTGCGCATTGTATGGGTGTGTTTTACATTACATTCACTAGTAGGAGTGAGAAAAACATCTCGGGGTGGTGCGCATTGTATGGGTGTGTGTTACATTACATTCACTACTAGGAGTGAGAAAAACATCACTGGGTGGTGCGCATTGTATGGGTGTGTGTTACATTACATTCACTAGTAGGAGTGAGAAAAACATCACGGGGTGGTGCGCATTGTATGGGTGTGTGTTACATTACATTCACTAGTAGGAGTGAGAAAAACATCACGGGGTGGTGCGCATTGTATGGGTGTGTGTTACATTACATTCACTAGTAGCAGTGAGAAAAACGTCACGGGGTGGTGCGCATTGTATGGGAGTGTATTACATTACATTCACTAGTAGGATTACATTCACTAGTAGAAGTGAGAAAAACATCACGGGGTGGTGCGCATTGTATGGGTGTGTGTTACATTACATTCACTAGTAGGAGTGAGAAAAACAGCACGGGGTGGTGTGAATCGGAGGGTCTGAATTAGGATAGGCAGTGAGTGGCAATGTAGGATGGAGAAAAGCACCGCGGGGTGGTCAGCATGGGGAGGTCAGGGAACATACAGTGGCAATGCAGGATAGGTTTCTGAAAAACATCGCTGGGTGGTGCGCATTGTATGGGTGTGTGTTACATTAGATTCACTAGTAGGAGTGAGAAAAACATCACAGGGTGGTGCGCATTGTATGGGTGTGTGTTACATTACATTCACTACTAGGAGTGAGAAAATCATCACGGGGTGGTGCGCATTGTATGGGTGTGTGTTACATTACATTCACTAGAAGGAGTGAGAAAAACTTCACGGGGAGGTGCGCATTGTATGGGTGTGTGTTACATTACATTCAGTACTAGGAGTGAGAAAAACATCACGGGGTGGTGCGCATTGTATGGGTGTGTGTTACATTACATTCACTACTAGGAGTGAGAAAAACATCACGGGGAGGTGCGCATTGTATGGGTGTGTGTTACATTACATTCACTAGTAGGAGTGAGAAAAACACGGGGTGGTGCGCATTGTATGGGTGTGTGTTACATTACATTCACTAGTAGGAGTGAGAAAAACATCACGGGGTGGTGCGCATTGTATGGGTGTGTGTTACATTACATTCACTAGTAGCAGTGAGAAAAACATCACGGGGTGGTGCGCATCTTATGGGTGTGTGTTACATTAGATTCACTAGTAGGAGTGAGAAAAACATCATGGGGTGGTGCGCATTGTATGGGTGTGTGTTACATTAGATTCACTACTAGGAGTGAGAAAAACATCACGGGGTGGTGCGCATTGTATGGGTGTGTGTTACATTACATTCACTAGTAGGAGTGAGAAAAACATCTCGGGGTGGTGCGCATTGTATGGGTGTGTGTTACATTACATTCACTATTGGAGTGAGAAAAACATCACTGGGTGGTGCGCATTGTATGGGTGTGTGTTACATTACATTCACTAGTACCAGTGAGAAAAACATCACGGGGTGGTGCGCATTGTATGGGTGTGTGTTACATTACATTCACTAGTAGCAGTGAGAAAAACATCACGCTGTGGTGCGCATTGTATGGGAGTGTGTTACATTACATTCACTAGTAGGATTACATTCACTACTAGGAGTGAGAAAAACATCACCGGGTGGTGCGCGTTGTATGGGTGTGTGTTACATTACATTCACTACTAGGAGTGAGAAAAACATCTCGGGGTGGTGCGCATTGTATGGGTGTGTGTTACATTACATTCACTATTGGAGTGAGAAAAACATCACTGGGTGGTGCGCATTGTATGGGTATGTGTTACATTACATTCACTAGTACCAGTGAGAAAAACATCACGGGGTGGTGCGCATTGTATGGGTGTGTGTTACATTACATTCACTAGTAGCAGTGAGAAAAACATCACGGGGTGGTGCGCATTGTATGGGTGTGTGTTACATTACATTCACTAGTAGCAGTGAGAAAAACATCACGCTGTGGTGCGCATTGTATGGGAGTGTGTTACATTACATTCACTAGTAGGATTACATTCACTACTAGGAGTGAGAAAAACATCACCGGGTGGTGCGCGTTGTATGGGTGTGTGTTACATTACATTCACTACTAGGAGTGAGAAAAACATCACGGTGTGGTGCGCATTGTATGGGTGTGTGTTACATTACATTCACTAGAAGGAGTGAGAAAAACATCACGGGGTGGTGCGCATTGTATGGGTGTGTGTTACATTACATTCACTAGTAGGAGTGAGAAAAACATCACTGGGTGGTGCGCATTGTATGGGTATGTGTTACATTACATTCACTAGTACCAGTGAGAAAAACATCACGGGGTGGTGCACATTGTATGGGTGTGTGTTACATTACATTCACTAGTAGCAGTGAGAAAAACATCACGGGGTGGTGCGCATTGTATGGGTGTGTGTTACATTACATTCACTAGTAGCAGTGAGAAAAACATCACGCTGTGGTGCGCATTGTATGGGAGTGTGTTACATTACATTCACTAGTAGGATTACATTCACTACTAGGAGTGAGAAAAACATCACCGGGTGGTGCTCGTTGTATGGGTGTGTGTTACATTACATTCACTACTAGGAGTGAGAAAAACATCACGGTGTGGTGCGCATTGTATGGGTGTGTGTTACGTTACATTCACTAGAATGAGTGAGAAAAACATCACGGGGTGGTGCGCATTGTATGGGTGTGTGTTACATTACATTCACTAGTAGGAGTGAGAAAAACATCACGGGGTGGTGCGCATTGTATGGGTGTGTGTTACATTACATTCACTAGTAGGAGTGAGAAAAACATCACGGGGTGGTGCGCATTGTATGGGTGTGTGTTACATTACATTCACTAGTACCAGTGAGAAAAACATCACGGGGTGGTGCGCATTGTATGGGTGTGTGTTACATTACATTCACTAGTAGCAGTGAGAAAAACATCACGCTGTGGTGCGCATTGTATGGGAGTGTGTTACATTACATTCACTAGTAGGATTACATTCACTACTAGGAGTGAGAAAAACATCACCGGGTGGTGCGCGTTGTATGGGTGTGTGTTACATTACATTCACTACTAGGAGTGAGAAAAACATCTCGGGGTGGTGCGCATTGTATGGGTGTGTGTTACATTACATTCACTATTGGAGTGAGAAAAACATCACTGGGTGGTGCGCATTGTATGGGTATGTGTTACATTACATTCACTAGTACCAGTGAGAAAAACATCACGGGGTGGTGCGCATTGTATGGGTGTGTGTTACATTACATTCACTAGTAGCAGTGAGAAAAACATCACGGGGTGGTGCGCATTGTATGGGTGTGTGTTACATTACATTCACTAGTAGCAGTGAGAAAAACATCACGCTGTGGTGCGCATTGTATGGGAGTGTGTTACATTACATTCACTAGTAGGATTACATTCACTACTAGGAGTGAGAAAAACATCACCGGGTGGTGCGCGTTGTATGGGTGTGTGTTACATTACATTCACTACTAGGAGTGAGAAAAACATCACGGTGTGGTGCGCATTGTATGGGTGTGTGTTACATTACATTCACTAGAAGGAGTGAGAAAAACATCACGGGGTGGTGCGCATTGTATGGGTGTGTGTTACATTACATTCACTAGTAGGAGTGAGAAAAACATCACTGGGTGGTGCGCATTGTATGGGTATGTGTTACATTACATTCACTAGTACCAGTGAGAAAAACATCACGGGGTGGTGCGCATTGTATGGGTGTGTGTTACATTACATTCACTAGTAGCAGTGAGAAAAACATCACGGGGTGGTGCGCATTGTACGGGTGTGTGTTACATTACATTCACTAGTAGCAGTGAGAAAAACATCACGCTGTGGTGCGCATTGTATGGGAGTGTGTTACATTACATTCACTAGTAGGATTACATTCACTACTAGGAGTGAGAAAAACATCACCGGGTGGTGCTCGTTGTATGGGTGTGTGTTACATTACATTCACTACTAGGAGTGAGAAAAACATCACGGTGTGGTGCGCATTGTATGGGTGTGTGTTACGTTACATTCACTAGAATGAGTGAGAAAAACATCACGGGGTGGTGCGCATTGTATGGGTGTGTGTTACATTACATTCACTAGTAGGAGTGAGAAAAACATCACGGGGTGGTGCGCATTGTATGGGTGTGTGTTACATTACATTCACTAGTAGGAGTGAGAAAAACATCACGGGGTGGTGCGCATTGTATGGGTGTGTGTTACATTACATTCACTAGTAGGAGTGAGAAAAACATCACGGGGTGGTGCGCATTGTATGGGTGTGTGTTACATTACATTCACTAGTAGGAATGAGAAATACATCACGGGGTGGTGCGCATTTTATGGGTGTGTGTTACATTAGATTCACTAGTAGGAGTGAGAAAAACATCACGGGGTGGTGCGCATTGTATGGGTGTGTGTTACATTACATTCACTATTAGGAGTGAGAAAAACATCACGGGGTGGTGCGCATTGTATGGGTGTGTGTTACATTACATTCACTAGTAGGAGTGAGAAAAACATCACGGGGTGGTGCGCATTGTATGGGTGTGTGTTACATTACATTCACTAGTAGGAGTGAGAAAAACATCACGGGGTGGTGCGCATTTTATGGGTGTGTGTTACATTACATTCACTAGTAGGAGTGAGAAAAACATCACGGGGTGGTGCGCATTGTATGGATGTGTGTTACATTACATTCACTAGTAGGAGTGAGAAAAACATCACGGGGTGGTGCGCATTGTATGGGTGTGTGTTACATTACATTCACTAGTAGCAGTGAGAAAAACATCACTGGGTGGTGCGCATTGTATGGGGGTGTGTTACATTACATTCACTAGTAGGAGTGAGAAAAACATCACGGGGTGGTGCGCATTGTATGGGTGTGTGTTACATTACATTCACTAGTAGCAGTGAGAAAAACATCACTTGGTGGTGCGCATTGTATGGGTGTGTGTTACATTACATTCACTAGTAGCAGTGAGAAAAACATCACGCTGTGGTGCTCATTGTATGGGAGTGTGTTACATTACATTCACTAGTAGGATTACATTCACTAGTAGGAGTGAGAAAAACATCACGGGGTGGTGCGCGTTGTATGGGTGTGTGTTACATTACATTCACTACTAGGAGTGAGAAAAACATCACGGTGTGGTGCGCATTGTATGGGTGTGTGTTACATTACATTCACTAGAAGGAGTGAGAAAAACATCACGGGGTGGTGCGCATTGTATGGGTGTGTGCTACATTACATTCACTAGTAGGAGTGAGAAAAACATCACGGGGTGGTGCGCATTGTATGGGTGTGTGTTACATTACATTCACTAGTAGGAGTGAGAAAAACATCACGGGGTGGTGCGCATTGTATTGGTGTGTGTTACATTACATTCACTAGTAGGAGTGAGAAAAACATCACGGGGTGGTGCGCATTGTATGGGTGTGTGTTACATTACATTCACTAGTAGGAGTGAGAAAAACATCACGGGGTGGTGCGCATTGTATGGGTGTGTGTTACATTATATTCACTAGTAGGAGTGAGAAAAACATCACGGGGTGGTGCGCATTGTATGGGTGTGTGTTACATTACATTCACTAGTAGGAGTGAGAAAAACATCACGGGGTGGTGCGCATTGTATGGGTGTGTGTTACATTACATTCACTAGTAGCAGTGAGAAAAACATCACTGGGTGGTGCGCATTGTATGGGGGTGTGTTACATTACATTCACTAGTAGGAGTGAGAAAAACATCACGGGGTGGTGCGCATTGTATGGGTGTGTGTTACATTACATTCACTAGTAGCAGTGAGAAAAACATCACGGGGTGGTGCGCATTTTATTGGTGTGTGTTACATTAGATTCACTAGTAGGAGTGAGAAAAACATCACGGGGTGGTGCGCATTGTATGGGTGTGTTTTACATTACATTCACTAGTAGGAGTGAGAAAAACATCACGGGGTGGTGCGCATTGTATGGGTGTGTGTTACAATACATTCACTAGTAGGAGTGAGAAAAACATCACGGGGTGGTGCGCATTGTATGGGTGTGTGTTACATTACATTCACTAGTAGGAGTGAGAAAAACATCACGGGGTGGTGCGCATTTTATGGGTGTGTGTTACATTACATTCACTAGTAGGAGTGAGAAAAACATCACGGGGTGGTGCGCATTGTATGGGTGTGTGTTACATTACATTCACTAGTAGGAGTGAGAAAAACATCTCGGGGTGGTGCGCATTGTATGGGTGTGTGTTACATTACATTCACTATTGGAGTGAGAAAAACACTGGGTGGTGCGCATTGTATGGGTGTGTGTTACATTACATTCACTAGTACCAGTGAGAAAAACATCACGGGGTGGTGCGCATTGTATGGGTGTGTGTTACATTACATTCACTAGTAGCAGTGAGAAAAACATCACGCTGTGGTGCGCATTGTATGGGAGTGTGTTACATTACATTCACTAGTAGGATTACATTCACTACTAGGAGTGAGAAAAACATCACCGGGTGGTGCGCGTTGTATGGGTGTGTGTTACATTACATTCACTACTAGGAGTGAGAAAAACATCTCGGGGTGGTGCGCATTGTATGGGTGTGTGTTACATTACATTCACTATTGGAGTGAGAAAAACATCACTGGGTGGTTCGCATTGTATGGGTATGTGTTACATTACATTCACTAGTACCAGTGAGAAAAACATCACGGGGTGCTGCGCATTGTATGGGTGTGTGTTACATTACATTCACTAGTAGCAGTGAGAAAAACATCACGGGGTGGTGCGCATTGTATGGGTGTGTGTTACATTACATTCACTAGTAGCAGTGAGAAAAACATCACGCTGTGGTGCGCATTGTATGGGAGTGTGTTACATTACATTCACTAGTAGGATTACATTCACTACTAGGAGTGAGAAAAACATCACCGGGTGGTGCGCGTTGTATGGGTGTGTGTTACATTACATTCACTACTAGGAGTGAGAAAAACATCACGGTGTGGTGCGCATTGTATGGGTGTGTGTTACATTACATTCACTAGAAGGAGTGAGAAAAACATCACGGGGTGGTGCGCATTGTATGGGTGTGTGTTACATTACATTCACTAGTAGGAGTGAGAAAAACATCACTGGGTGGTGCGCATTGTATGGGTATGTGTTACATTACATTCACTAGTTCCAGTGAGAAAAACATCACGGGGTGGTGCGCATTGTATGGGTGTGTGTTACATTACATTCACTAGTAGCAGTGAGAAAAACATCACGGGGTGGTGCGCATTGTATGGGTGTGTGTTACATTACATTCACTAGTAGCAGTGAGAAAAACATCACGCTGTGGTGCGCATTGTATGGGAGTGTGTTACATTACATTCACTAGTAGGATTACATTCACTACTAGGAGTGAGAAAAACATCACCGGGTGGTGCTCGTTGTATGGGTGTGTGTTACATTACATTCACTACTAGGTGTGAGAAAAACATCACGGTGTGGTGCGCATTGTATGGGTGTGTGTTACATTACATTCACTAGAAGGAGTGAGAAAAACATCACGGGGTGGTGCGCATTGTATGGGTGTGTGTTACATTACATTCACTAGTAGGAGTGAGAAAAACATCACGGGGTGGTGCGCATTGTATGGGTGTGTGTTACATTACATTCACTAGTAGGAGTGAGAAAAACATCACGGGGTGGTGCGCATTGTATGGGTGTGTGTTACATTACATTCACTAGTAGGAGTGAGAAAAACATCACGGGGTGGTGCGCATTGTATGGGTGTGTGTTACATTACATTCACTAGTAGGAATGAGAAATACATCACGGGGTGGTGCGCATTTTATGGGTGTGTGTTACATTAGATTCACTAGTAGGAGTGAGAAAAACATCACGGGGTGGTGCGCATTGTATGGGTGTGTGTTACATTACATTCACTATTAGGAGTGAGAAAAACATCACGGGGTGGTGCGCATTGTATGGGTGTGTGTTACATTACATTCACTAGTAGGAGTGAGAAAAACATCACGGGGTGGTGCGCATTGTATGGGTGTGTGTTACATTACATTCACTAGTAGGAGTGAGAAAAACATCACGGGGTGGTGCGCATTTTATGGGTGTGTGTTACATTACATTCACTAGTAGGAGTGAGAAAAACATCACGGGGTGGTGCGCATTGTATGGGTGTGTGTTACATTACATTCACTAGTAGGAGTGAGAAAAACATCACGGGGTGGTGCGCATTGTATGGGTGTGTGTTACATTACATTCACTAGTAGCAGTGAGAAAAACATCACTGGGTGGTGCGCATTGTATGGGGGTGTGTTACATTACATTCACTAGTAGGAGTGAGAAAAACATCACGGGGTGGTGCGCATTGTATGGGTGTGTGTTACATTACATTCACTAGTAGCAGTGAGAAAAACATCACTTGGTGGTGCGCATTGTATGGGTGTGTGTTACATTACATTCACTAGTAGCAGTGAGAAAAACATCACGCTGTGGTGCGCATTGTATGGGAGTGTGTTACATTACATTCACTAGTAGGATTACATTCACTAGTAGGAGTGAGAAAAACATCACGGGGTGGTGCGCGTTGTATGGGTGTGTGTTACATTACATTCACTACTAGGAGTGAGAAAAACATCACGGTGTGGTGCGCATTGTATGGGTGTGTGTTACATTACATTCACTAGAAGGAGTGAGAAAAACATCACGGTGTGGTGCGCATTGTATGGGTGTGTGCTACATTACATTCACTAGTAGGAGTGAGAAAAACATCACGGGGTGGTGCGCATTGTATGGGTGTGTGTTACATTACATTCACTAGTAGGAGTGAGAAAAACATCACGGGGTGGTGCGCATTGTATTGGTGTGTGTTACATTACATTCACTAGTAGGAGTGAGAAAAACATCACGGGGTGGTGCGCATTGTATGGGTGTGTGTTACATTACATTCACTAGTAGGAGTGAGAAAAACATCACGGGGTGGTGCGCATTGTATGGGTGTGTGTTACATTATATTCACTAGTAGGAGTGAGAAAAACATCACGGGGTGGTGCGCATTGTATGGGTGTGTGTTACATTACATTCACTAGTAGGAGTGAGAAAAACATCACGGGGTGGTGCGCATTGTATGGGTGTGTGTTACATTACATTCACTAGTAGCAGTGAGAAAAACATCACTGGGTGGTGCGCATTGTATGGGGGTGTGTTACATTACATTCACTAGTAGGAGTGAGAAAAACATCACGGGGTGGTGCGCATTGTATGGGTGTGTGTTACATTACATTCACTAGTAGCAGTGAGAAAAACATCACGGGGTGGTGCGCATTTTATTGGTGTGTGTTACATTAGATTCACTAGTAGGAGTGAGAAAAACATCACGGGGTGGTGCGCATTGTATGGGTGTGTTTTACATTACATTCACTAGTAGGAGTGAGAAAAACATCTCGGGGTGGTGCGCATTGTATGGGTGTGTGTTACATTACATTCACTACTAGGAGTGAGAAAAACATCACTGGGTGGTGCGCATTGTATGGGTGTGTGTTACATTACATTCACTAGTAGGAGTGAGAAAAACATCACGGGGTGGTGCGCATTGTATGGGTGTGTGTTACATTACATTCACTAGTAGGAGTGAGAAAAACATCACGGGGTGGTGCGCATTGTATGGGTGTGTGTTACATTACATTCACTAGTAGCAGTGAGAAAAACGTCACGGGGTGGTGCGCATTTTATTGGTGTGTGTTACATTAGATTCACTAGTAGGAGTGAGAAAAACATCACGGGGTGGTGCGCATTGTATGGGTGTGTTTTACATTACATTCACTAGTAGGAGTGAGAAAAACATCTCGGGGTGGTGCGCATTGTATGGGTGTGTGTTACATTACATTCACTACTAGGAGTGAGAAAAACATCACTGGGTGGTGCGCATTGTATGGGTGTGTGTTACATTACATTCACTAGTAGGAGTGAGAAAAACATCACGGGGTGGTGCGCATTGTATGGGTGTGTGTTACATTACATTCACTAGTAGGAGTGAGAAAAACATCACGGGGTGGTGCGCATTGTATGGGTGTGTGTTACATTACATTCACTAGTAGCAGTGAGAAAAACGTCACGGGGTGGTGCGCATTGTATGGGAGTGTATTACATTACATTCACTAGTAGGATTACATTCACTAGTAGGAGTGAGAAAAACATCACGGGGTGGTGCGCATTGTATGGGTGTGTGTTACATTACATTCACTAGTAGGAGTGAGAAAAACAGCACGGGGTGGTGTGAATCGGAGGGTCTGAATTAGTATAGGCAGTGAGTGGCAATGTAGGATGGAGAAAAGCACCACGGGGTGTTCAGCATGGGGAGGTCAGGGAACATACAGTGGCAATGCAGGATAGGTTTCTGAAAAACATCGCTGGGTGGTGCGCATTGTATGGGTGTGTGTTACATTAGATTCACTAGTAGGAGTGAGAAAAACATCACAGGGTGGTGCGCATTGTATGGGTGTGTGTTACATTACATTCACTACTAGGAGTGAGAAAATCATCACGGGGTGGTGCGCATTGTATGGGTGTGTGTTACATTACATTCACTAGAAGGAGTGAGAAAAACTTCACGGGGAGGTGCGCATTGTATGGGTGTGTGTTACATTGCATTCACTACTAGGAGTGAGAAAAACATCATGGGGTGGTGCGCATTGTATGGGTGTGTGTTACATTACATTCACTAGTAGGAGTGAGAAAAACATCACGGGGTGGTGCGCATTGTATGGGTGTGTGTTACATTACATTCACTAATAGGAGTGAGAAAAACATCACGGGGTGGTGCGCATTGTATGTGTGTGTGTTACATTACATTCACTAGTAGGAGTGTGAAAAACATCACGGGGTGGTGCGCATTGTATGGGTGTGTGTTACATTACATTCACTAGTAGGAGTGAGAAAAACATCACGGGGTGGTGCGCATTGTATGGGTGTGTGTTACATTAGATTCACTATTAGGAGTGAGAAAAACATCACGGGGTGGTGCGCATTGTATGGGTGTGTGTTACATTACATTCACTAGTAGGAAAGAGAAAAACATCACGGGGTGGTGCGCATTGTATGGGTGTGTGTTACATTACATTCACTAGTAGGAGTGAGAAAAACATCACGGGGTGGTGCGCATTGTATGGGTGTGTGTTACATTACATTCACTAGTAGGAGTGAGAAAAACATCACGGGGTGATGCACATTGTATGGGTGTGTATTACATTACATTCACTAGTAGGAGTGAGAAAAACATCACGGGGTGGTCCGCATTGTATGGGTGTGTGTTACATTACATTCACTAGTAGGAGTGAGAAAAACATCACGGGGTGGTGCGCATTGTATGGGTGTGTGTTACATTACATTCACTAGTAGGAGTGAGAAAAACATCACGGGGTGGTGCGCATTGTATGGGTGTGTGTTACATTACATTCACTAGTAGGAGTGAGAAAAACATCACGGGGTGGTGTGAATCGGAGGGTCTGAATTAGGATAGGCAGTGATTGGCAATGTAGGATGGAGAAAAGCACCGCGGGGTGGTCAGCATGGGGAGGTCAGGGAACATGCAGTGGCAATGTAGGATAGGTTTCTGAAAAACATCGCGGGGTGGTGCGCATTGTATGGGTGTGTGTTACATTACACTCACCAGTAGGAGTGAGAAAAACATCACGGGGTGGTGCACATTGTATGGGTGTGTGTTACATTACATTCACTAGTAGGAGTGAGAAAAACATCACGGTGTGGTGGGCATTGTATGGGTGTGTGTTACATTACATTCACTAGTAGGAGTGAGAAAAACATCACGGGGTGGTGCGCATTGTATGGGTGTGTGTTACATTACATTCACTAGTAGGAGTGAGAAAAACATCACGGGGTGGTGCGCATTGTATGGGTGTGTGTTACATTACATTCACTAGTAGGAATGAGAAATACATCACGGGGTGGTGCGCATTTTATGGGTGTGTGTTACATTAGATTCACTAGTAGGAGTGAGAAAAACATCACGGGGTGGTGCGCATTGTATGGGTGTGTGTTACATTACATTCACTATTAGGAGTGAGAAAAACATCACGGGGTGGTGCGCATTGTATGGGTGTGTGTTACATTACATTCACTAGTAGGAGTGAGAAAAACATCACGGGGTGGTGCGCATTGTATGGGTGTGTGTTACATTACATTCACTAGTAGGAGTGAGAAAAACATCACGGGGTGGTGCGCATTTTATGGGTGTGTGTTACATTACATTCACTAGTAGGAGTGAGAAAAACATCACGGGGTGGTGCGCATTGTATGGGTGTGTGTTACATTACATTCACTAGTAGGAGTGAGAAAAACATCACGGGGTGGTGCGCATTGTATGGGTGTGTGTTACATTACATTCACTAGTAGCAGTGAGAAAAACATCACTGGGTGGTGCGCATTGTATGGGGGTGTGTTACATTACATTCACTAGTAGGAGTGAGAAAAACATCACGGGGTGGTGCGCATTGTATGGGTGTGTGTTACATTACATTCACTAGTAGCAGTGAGAAAAACATCACTTGGTGGTGCGCATTGTATGGGTGTGTGTTACATTACATTCACTAGTAGCAGTGAGAAAAACATCACGCTGTGGTGCGCATTGTATGGGAGTGTGTTACATTACATTCACTAGTAGGATTACATTCACTAGTAGGAGTGAGAAAAACATCACGGGGTGGTGCGCATTGTATGGGTGTGTGTTACATTACATTCACTAGTAGGAGTGAGAAAAACATCACGGGGTGGTGCGCATTTTATGGGTGTGTGTTACGTTACATTCACTAGTAGGAGTGAGAAAAACATCACGGGGTGGTGCGCATTGTATGGGTGTGTGTTACATTACATTCACTAGTAGGAGTGAGAAAAACATCACGGGGTGGTGCGCATTGTATGGGTGTGTGTTACATTACATTCACTAGTAGCAGTGAGAAAAACATCACTGGGTGGTGCGCATTGTATGGGGGTGTGTTACATTACATTCACTAGTAGGAGTGAGAAAAACATCACGGGGTGGTGCGCATTGTATGGGTGTGTGTTACATTACATTCACTAGTAGCAGTGAGAAAAACATCACTTGGTGGTGCGCATTGTATGGGTGTGTGTTACATTACATTCACTAGTAGCAGTGAGAAAAACATCACGCTGTGGTGCGCATTGTATGGGAGTGTGTTACATTACATTCACTAGTAGGATTACATTCACTAGTAGGAGTGAGAAAAACATCACGGGGTGGTGCGCGTTGTATGGGTGTGTGTTACATTACATTCACTACTAGGAGTGAGAAAAACATCACGGGGTGGTGCGCATTGTATGGGTGTGTGCTACATTACATTCACTAGTAGGAGTGAGAAAAACATCACGGGGTGGTGCGCGTTGTATGGGTGTGTGTTACATTACATTCACTACTAGGAGTGAGAAAAACATCACGGGGTGGTGCACATTGTATGGGTGTGTGCTACATTACATTCACTAGTAGGAGTGAGAAAAACATCACGGGGTGGTGCGCATTGTATTGGTGTGTGTTACATTACATTCACTAGTAGGAGTGAGAAAAACATCACGGGGTGGTGCGCATTGTATGGGTGTGTGTTACATTACATTCACTAGTAGGAGTGAGAAAAACATCACGGGGTGGTGCGCATTGTATGGGTGTGTGTTACATTATATTCACTAGTAGGAGTGAGAAAAACATCACGGGGTGGTGCGCATTGTATGGGTGTGTGTTACATTACATTCACTAGTAGGAGTGAGAAAAACATCACGGGGTGGTGCGCATTGTATGGGTGTGTGTTACATTACATTCACTAGTAGCAGTGAGAAAAACATCACTGGGTGGTGCGCATTGTATGGGGGTGTGTTACATTACATTCACTAGTAGGAGTGAGAAAAACATCACGGGGTGGTGCACATTGTATGGGTGTGTGTTACATTACATTCACTAGTAGCAGTGAGAAAAACATCACGGGGTGGTGCGCATTTTATTGGTGTGTGTTACATTAGATTCACTAGTAGGAGTGAGAAAAACATCACGGGGTGGTGCGCATTGTATGGGTGTGTTTTACATTACATTCACTAGTAGGAGTGAGAAAAACATCACGGGGTGGTGCGCATTGTATGGGTGTGTGTTACAATACATTCACTAGTAGGAGTGAGAAAAACATCACGGGGTGGTGCGCATTGTATGGGTGTGTGTTACATTACATTCACTAGTAGGAGTGAGAAAAACATCACGGGGTGGTGCGCATTTTATGGGTGTGTGTCACATTACATTCACTAGTAGGAGTGAGAAAAACATCACGGGGTGGTGCGCATTGTATGGGTGTGTGTTACATTAGATTCCCTACTAGGAGTGAGAAAAACATCTCGGGGTGGTGCGCATTGTATGGGTGTGTTTTACATTACATTCACTAGTAGGAGTGAGAAAAACATCTCGGGGTGGTGCGCATTGTATGGGTGTGTGTTACATTACATTCACTACTAGGAGTGAGAAAAACATCACTGGGTGGTGCGCATTGTATGGGTGTGTGTTACATTACATTCACTAGTAGGAGTGAGAAAAACATCACGGGGTGGTGCGCATTGTATGGGTGTGTGTTACATTACATTCACTAGTAGGAGTGAGAAAAACATCACGGGGTGGTGCGCATTGTATGGGTGTGTGTTACATTACATTCACTAGTAGCAGTGAGAAAAACGTCACGGGGTGGTGCGCATTGTATGGGAGTGTATTACATTACATTCACTAGTAGGATTACATTCACTAGTAGGAGTGAGAAAAACATCACGGGGTGGTGCGCATTGTATGGGTGTGTGTTACATTACATTCACTAGTAGGAGTGAGAAAAACAGCACGGGGTGGTGTGAATCGGAGGGTCTGAATTAGTATAGGCAGTGAGTGGCAATGTAGGATGGAGAAAAGCACCACGGGGTGTTCAGCATGGGGAGGTCAGGGAACATACAGTGGCAATGCAGGATAGGTTTCTGAAAAACATCGCTGGGTGGTGCGCATTGTATGGGTGTGTGTTACATTAGATTCACTAGTAGGAGTGAGAAAAACATCACAGGGTGGTGCGCATTGTATGGGTGTGTGTTACATTACATTCACTACTAGGAGTGAGAAAATCATCACGGGGTGGTGCGCATTGTATGGGTGTGTGTTACATTACATTCACTAGAAGGAGTGAGAAAAACTTCACGGGGAGGTGCGCATTGTATGGGTGTGTGTTACATTGCATTCACTACTAGGAGTGAGAAAAACATCATGGGGTGGTGCGCATTGTATGGGTGTGTGTTACATTACATTCACTAGTAGGAGTGAGAAAAACATCACGGGGTGGTGCGCATTGTATGGGTGTGTGTTACATTACATTCACTAATAGGAGTGAGAAAAACATCACGGGGTGGTGCGCATTGTATGTGTGTGTGTTACATTACATTCACTAGTAGGAGTGTGAAAAACATCACGGGGTGGTGCGCATTGTATGGGTGTGTGTTACATTACATTCACTAGTAGGAGTGAGAAAAACATCACGGGGTGGTGCGCATTGTATGGGTGTGTGTTACATTAGATTCACTATTAGGAGTGAGAAAAACATCACGGGGTGGTGCGCATTGTATGGGTGTGTGTTACATTACATTCACTAGTAGGAAAGAGAAAAACATCACGGGGTGGTGCGCATTGTATGGGTGTGTGTTACATTACATTCACTAGTAGGAGTGAGAAAAACATCACGGGGTGGTGCGCATTGTATGGGTGTGTGTTACATTACATTCACTAGTAGGAGTGAGAAAAACATCACGGGGTGATGCACATTGTATGGGTGTGTATTACATTACATTCACTAGTAGGAGTGAGAAAAACATCACGGGGTGGTCCGCATTGTATGGGTGTGTGTTACATTACATTCACTAGTAGGAGTGAGAAAAACATCACGGGGTGGTGTGAATCGGAGGGTCTGAATTAGGATAGGCAGTGATTGGCAATGTAGGATGGAGAAAAGCACCGCGGGGTGGTCAGCATGGGGAGGTCAGGGAACATGCAGTGGCAATGTAGGATAGGTTTCTGAAAAACATCGCGGGGTGGTGCGCATTGTATGGGTGTGTGTTACATTACACTCACCAGTAGGAGTGAGAAAAACATCACGGGGTGGTGCACATTGTATGGGTGTGTGTTACATTACATTCACTAGTAGGAGTGAGAAAAACATCACGGTGTGGTGGGCATTGTATGGGTGTGTGTTACATTACATTCACTAGTAGGAGTGAGAAAAACATCACGGGGTGGTGCGCATTGTATGGGTGTGTGTTACATTACATTCACTAGTAGGAGTGAGAAAAACATCACGGAGTGGTGCGCATTGTATGGGTGTGTGTTACATTACATTCACTAGTAGGAGTGAGAAATACATCACGGGGTGGTGCGCATTTTATGGGTGTGTGTTACATTAGATTCACTAGTAGGAGTGAGAAAAACATCACGGGGTGGTGCGCATTGTATGGGTGTGTGTTACATTACATTCACTATTAGGAGTGAGAAAAACATCACGGGGTGGTGCGCATTGTATGGGTGTGTGTTACATTACATTCACTAGTAGGAGTGAGAAAAACATCACGGGGTGGTGCGCATTGTATGGGTGTGTGTTACATTACATTCACTAGTAGGAGTGAGAAAAACATCACGGGGTGGTGCGCATTGTATGGGTGTGTGTTACATTACATTCACTAGTAGGAGTGAGAAAAACATCACGGGGTGGTGCGCATTGTATGGGTGTGTGTTACATTACATTCACTAGTAGGAGTGAGAAAAACATCACGGGGTGGTGCGCATTGTATGGGTGTGTGTTACATTACATTCACTAGTAGCAGTGAGAAAAACATCACTGGGTGGTGCGCATTGTATGGGGGTGTGTTACATTACATTCACTAGTAGGAGTGAGAAAAACATCACGGGGTGGTGCGCATTGTATGGGTGTGTGTTACATTACATTCACTAGTAGCAGTGAGAAAAACATCACTTGGTGGTGCGCATTGTATGGGTGTGTGTTACATTACATTCACTAGTAGCAGTGAGAAAAACATCACGCTGTGGTGCGCATTGTATGGGAGTGTGTTACATTACATTCACTAGTAGGATTACATTCACTAGTAGGAGTGAGAAAAACATCACGGGGTGGTGCGCGTTGTATGGGTGTGTGTTACATTACATTCACTACTAGGAGTGAGAAAAACATCACGGTGTGGTGCGCATTGTATGGGTGTGTGTTACATTACATTCACTAGAAGGAGTGAGAAAAACATCACGGGGTGGTGCGCATTGTATGGGTGTGTGCTACATTACATTCACTAGTAGGAGTGAGAAAAACATCACGGGGTGGTGCGCATTGTATGGGTGTGTGTTACATTACATTCACTAGTAGGAGTGAGAAAAACATCACGGGGTGGTGCGCATTGTATTGGTGTGTGTTACATTACATTCACTAGTAGGAGTGAGAAAAACATCACGGGGTGGTGCGCATTGTATGGGTGTGTGTTACATTACATTCACTAGTAGGAGTGAGAAAAACATCACGGGGTGGTGCGCATTGTATGGGTGTGTGTTACATTATATTCACTAGTAGGAGTGAGAAAAACATCACGGGGTGGTGCGCATTGTATGGGTGTGTGTTACATTACATTCACTAGTAGGAGTGAGAAAAACATCACGGGGTGGTGCGCATTGTATGGGTGTGTGTTACATTACATTCACTAGTAGCAGTGAGAAAAACATCACTGGGTGGTGCGCATTGTATGGGGGTGTGTTACATTACATTCACTAGTAGGAGTGAGAAAAACATCACGGGGTGGTGCGCATTGTATGGGTGTGTGTTACATTAGATTCACTAGTAGGAGTGAGAAAAACATCACGGGGTGGTGCGCATTGTATGGGTGTGTTTTACATTACATTCACTAGTAGGAGTGAGAAAAACATCACGGGGTGGTGCGCATTGTATGGGTGTGTGTTACAATACATTCACTATTAGGAGTGAGAAAAACATCACGGGGTGGTGCGCATTGTATGGGTGTGTGTTACATTACATTCACTAGTAGGAGTGAGAAAAACATCACGGGGTGGTGCGCATTTTATGGGTGTGTGTTACATTACATTCACTAGTAGGAGTGAGAAAAACATCACGGGGTGGTGCGCATTGTATGGGTGTGTGTTACATTAGATTCCCTACTAGGAGTGAGAAAAACATCACGGGGTGGTGCGCATTGTATGGGTGTGTTTTACATTACATTCACTAGTAGGAGTGAGAAAAACATCTCGGGGTGGTGCGCATTGTATGGGTGTGTGTTACATTACATTCACTACTAGGAGTGAGAAAAACATCACTGGGTGGTGCGCATTGTATGGGTGTGTGTTACATTACATTCACTAGTAGGAGTGAGAAAAACATCACGGGGTGGTGCGCATTGTATGGGTGTGTGTTACATTACATTCACTAGTAGGAGTGAGAAAAACATCACGGGGTGGTGCGCATTGTATGGGTGTGTGTTACATTACATTCACTAGTAGCAGTGAGAAAAACGTCACGGGGTGGTGCGCATTGTATGGGAGTGTATTACATTACATTCACTAGTAGGATTACATTCACTAGTAGGAGTGAGAAAAACATCACGGGGTGGTGCGCATTGTATGGGTGTGTGTTACATTACATTCACTAGTAGGAGTGAGAAAAACAGCACGGGGTGGTGTGAATCGGAGGGTCTGAATTAGTATAGGCAGTGAGTGGCAATGTAGGATGGAGAAAAGCACCACGGGGTGTTCAGCATGGGGAGGTCAGGGAACATACAGTGGCAATGCAGGATAGGTTTCTGAAAAACATCGCTGGGTGGTGCGCATTGTATGGGTGTGTGTTACATTAGATTCACTAGTAGGAGTGAGAAAAACATCACAGGGTGGTGCGCATTGTATGGGTGTGTGTTACATTACATTCACTACTAGGAGTGAGAAAATCATCACGGGGTGGTGCGCATTGTATGGGTGTGTGTTACATTACATTCACTAGAAGGAGTGAGAAAAACTTCACGGGGAGGTGCGCATTGTATGGGTGTGTGTTACATTGCATTCACTACTAGGAGTGAGAAAAACATCATGGGGTGGTGCGCATTGTATGGGTGTGTGTTACATTACATTCACTAGTAGGATTGAGAAAAACATCACGGGGTGGTGCGCATTGTATGGGTGTGTGTTACATTACATTCACTAATAGGAGTGAGAAAAACATCACGGGGTGGTGCGCATTGTATGTGTGTGTGTTACATTACATTCACTAGTAGGAGTGTGAAAAACATCACGGGGTGGTGCGCATTGTATGGGTGTGTGTTACATTACATTCACTAGTAGGAGTGAGAAAAACATCACGGGGTGGTGCGCATTGTATGGGTGTGTGTTACATTAGATTCACTATTAGGAGTGAGAAAAACATCACGGGGTGGTGCGCATTGTATGGGTGTGTGTTACATTACATTCACTAGTAGGAAAGAGAAAAACATCACGGGGTGGTGCGCATTGTATGGGTGTGTGTTACATTACATTCACTAGTAGGAGTGAGAAAAACATCACGGGGTGGTGCGCATTGTATGGGTGTGTGTTACATTACATTCACTAGTAGGAGTGAGAAAAACATCACGGGGTGATGCACATTGTATGGGTGTGTATTACATTACATTCACTAGTAGGAGTGAGAAAAACATCACGGGGTGGTCCGCATTGTATGGGTGTGTGTTACATTACATTCACTAGTAGGAGTGAGAAAAACATCACGGGGTGGTGCGCATTGTATGGGTGTGTGTTACATTACATTCACTAGTAGGAGTGAGAAAAACATCACGGGGTGGTGCGCATTGTATGGGTGTGTGTTACATTACATTCACTAGTAGGAGTGAGAAAAACATCACGGGGTGGTGTGAATCGGAGGGTCTGAATTAGGATAGGCAGTGATTGGCAATGTAGGATGGAGAAAAGCACCGCGGGGTGGTCAGCATGGGGAGGTCAGGGAACATGCAGTGGCAATGTAGGATAGGTTTCTGAAAAACATCGCGGGGTGGTGCGCATTGTATGGGTGTGTGTTACATTACACTCACCAGTAGGAGTGAGAAAAACATCACGGGGTGGTGCGCATTGTATGGGTGTGTGTTACATTACATTCACTAGTAGGAGTGAGAAAAACATCACGGTGTGGTGGGCATTGTATGGGTGTGTGTTACATTACATTCACTAGTAGGAGTGAGAAAAACATCACGGGGTGGTGCGCATTGTATGGGTGTGTGTTACATTACATTCACTAGTAGGAGTGAGGAAAACATCACGGGGTGGTGCGCATTTTATGGGTGTGTGTTACATTAGATTCACTAGTAGGTGTGGGAAAAACATCACAGGGTGGTGCTCATTGTATGGGTGTGTGTTACATTACATTCACTAGTAGGAGTGAGAAAAACATCACGGGGTGGTGCGCATAGTATGTGTGTGTGTTACATTACATTCACTAGTACGAGTGAGAAAAACATCACAGGGTGGTGCGCATTGTATGGGTGTGTGTTACATTACATTCACTAGTACCAGTGAGAAAAATATCACAGGGTGGTGCGCATTGTATGGGTGTGTGTTACATTACATTCACTAGTAGGAGTGAGAAAAACATCACGGGGTGGTGCGCATTGTATGGGTGTGTGTTACATTACATTCACTAGTAGGAGTGAGAAAAACATCACGTTGTGGTGCACATTGTATGGGTGTGTGTTACATTACATTCACTAGTAGGAGTGAGAAAAACATCACGGGGTGGTGCGCATTGTATGGGTGTGTGTTACGTTACATTCACTAGTAGGAGTGAGAAAAACATCACGGGGTGGTGCGCATTGTATGGGTGTGTGTTACATTACATTCACTAGTAGAAGTGAGAAAAACATCACGGGTGGTGCGCATTGTATGGGTGTGTGTTACATTACATTCACTAGTAGGAGTGAGAAAAACATCACGGGGTGGTGCGCATTGTATGGGTGTGTGCTACATTACATTCACTAGTAGGAGTGAGAAAAACATCACGGGGTGGTGCGCATTTTAAGGGTGTGTGTTACATTACATTCAGTAGTAGGAGTGAGAAAAACATCACGGGCTGGTGCGCATTGTATGGGTGTGTGTTACATTACATTCACTATTAGGAGTGAGAAAAACATCACGGGGTGGTGCGCATTGTATGGGTGTGTGTTACATTACATTCACTACTAGGAGTGAGAAAATCATCACGGGGTGGTGCGCATTGTATGGGTGTGTGTTACATTACATTCACTAGAAGGAGTGAGAAAAACTTCACGGGGAGGTGCGCATTGTATGGGTGTGTGTTACATTACATTCACTACTAGGAGTGAGAAAAACATCATGGGGTGGTGCGCATTGTATGGGTGTGTGTTACATTACATTCACTAGTAGGAGTGAGAAAAACATCACGGGGTGGTGCGCATTGTATGGGTGTGTGTTACATTACTTTCACTAATAGGAGTGAGAAAAACATCACGGGGTGGTGCGCATTGTATGTGTGTGTGTTACATTACATTCACTAGTAGGAGTGAGAAAAACATCACGGGGTGGTGCGCATTGTATGGGTGTGTTTACATTACATTCACTAGTAGGAGTGAGAAAAACATCACGGGGTGGTGTGCATTGTATGGGTGTGTGTTACATTAGATTCACTATTAGGAGTGAGAAAAACATCACGGGGTGGTGCGCATTGTATGGGTGTGTGTTACATTACATTCACTAGTAGGAAAGAGAAAAACATCACGGGGTGGTGCGCATTGTATGGGTTTGTGTTACATTACATTCACTAGTAGGAGTGAGAAAAACATCACGGGGTGGTGCGCATTGTATGGGTGTGTGTTACATTACATTCACTAGTAGGAGTGAGAAAAACATCACGGGGTCATGCACATTGTATGGGTGTGTATTACATTACATTCACTAGTAGGAGTGAGAAAAACATCACGGGGTGGTGCGCATTGTATGGGTGTGTGTTACATTACATTCACTAGTACGAGTGAGAAAAACATCACGGGGTGGTGCGCATTGTATGGGTGTGTGTTACATTACATTCACTAGTAGGAGTGAGAAAAACATCACGGGGTGGTGCGCATTGTATGGGTGTGTGTTACATTACATTCACTAGTAGGAGTGAGAAAAACATCACGGGGTGGTGTGAATCGGAGGGTCTGAATTAGGATAGGCAGTGATTGGCAATGTAGGATGGAGAAAAGCACCGCGGGGTGGTCAGCATGGGGAGGTCAGGGAACATGCAGTGGCAATGTAGGATAGGTTTCTGAAAAACATCGCGGGGTGGTGCGCATTGTAGGGGTGTGTGTTACATTACACTCACCAGTAGGAGTGAGAAAAACATCACGGGGTGGTGCGCATTGTATGGGTGTGTGTTACATTACATTCACTAGTAGGAGTGAGAAAAACATCACGGTGTGGTGGGCATTGTATGGGTGTGTGTTACATTACATTCACTAGTAGGAGTGAGAAAAACATCACGGGGTGGTGCGCATTGTATGGGTGTTTGTTACATTACATTCACTAGTAGGAGTGAGAAAAACATCACGGGGTGGTGCGCATTGTATGGGTGTGTGTTACATTACATTCACTAGTAGCAGTGAGAAAAACATCACTGGGTGGTGCGCATTGTATGGGGGTGTGTTACATTACATTCACTAGTAGGAGTGAGAAAAACATCACGGGGTGGTGCGCATTGTATGGGTGTGTGTTACATTACATTCACTAGTAGCAGTGAGAAAAACATCACGGGGTGGTGCGCATTTTATTGGTGTGTGTTACATTAGATTCACTAGTAGGAGTGAGAAAAACATCACGGGGTGGTGCGCATTGTATGGGTGTGTTTTACATTACATTCACTAGTAGGAGTGAGAAAAACATCACGGGGTGGTGCGCATTGTATGGGTGTGTGTTACAATACATTCACTAGTAGGAGTGAGAAAAACATCACGGGGTGGTGCGCATTGTATGGGTGTGTGTTACATTACATTCACTAGTAGGAGTGAGAAAAACATCACGGGGTGGTGCGCATTTTATGGGTGTGTGTTACATTACATTCACTAGTAGGAGTGAGAAAAACATCACGGGGTGGTGCGCATTGTATGGGTGTGTGTTACATTAGATTCCCTACTAGGAGTGAGAAAAACATCACGGGGTGGTGCGCATTGTATGGGTGTGTTTTACATTACATTCACTAGTAGGAGTGAGAAAAACATCTCGGGGTGGTGCGCATTGTATGGGTGTGTGTTACATTACATTCACTACTAGGAGTGAGAAAAACATCACTGGGTGGTGCGCATTGTATGGGTGTGTGTTACATTACATTCACTAGTAGGAGTGAGAAAAACATCACGGGGTGGTGCGCATTGTATGGGTGTGTGTTACATTACATTCACTAGTAGGAGTGAGAAAAACATCACGGGGTGGTGCGCATTGTATGGGTGTGTGTTACATTACATTCACTAGTAGCAGTGAGAAAAACGTCACGGGGTGGTGCGCATTGTATGGGAGTGTATTACATTACATTCACTAGTAGGATTACATTCACTAGTAGGAGTGAGAAAAACATCACGGGGTGGTGCGCATTGTATGGGTGTGTGTTACATTACATTCACTAGTAGGAGTGAGAAAAACAGCACGGGGTGGTGTGAATCGGAGCGTCTGAATTAGTATAGGCAGTGAGTGGCAATGTAGGATGGAGAAAAGCACCACGGGGTGTTCAGCATGGGGAGGTCAGGGAACATACAGTGGCAATGCAGGATAGGTTTCTGAAAAACATCGCTGGGTGGTGCGCATTGTATGGGTGTGTGTTACATTAGATTCACTAGTAGGAGTGAGAAAAACATCACAGGGTGGTGCGCATTGTATGGGTGTGTGTTACATTACATTCACTACTAGGAGTGAGAAAATCATCACGGGGTGGTGCGCATTGTATGGGTGTGTGTTACATTACATTCACTAGAAGGAGTGAGAAAAACTTCACGGGGAGGTGCGCATTGTATGGGTGTGTGTTACATTGCATTCACTACTAGGAGTGAGAAAAACATCATGGGGTGGTGCGCATTGTATGGGTGTGTGTTACATTACATTCACTAGTAGGAGTGAGAAAAACATCACGGGGTGGTGCGCATTGTATGGGTGTGTGTTACATTACATTCACTAATAGGAGTGAGAAAAACATCACGGGGTGGTGCGCATTGTATGTGTGTGTGTTACATTACATTCACTAGTAGGAGTGTGAAAAACATCACGGGGTGGTGCGCATTGTATGGGTGTGTGTTACATTACATTCACTAGTAGGAGTGAGAAAAACATCACGGGGTGGTGCGCATTGTATGGGTGTGTGTTACATTAGATTCACTATTAGGAGTGAGAAAAACATCACGGGGTGGTGCGCATTGTATGGGTGTGTGTTACATTACATTCACTAGTAGGAAAGAGAAAAACATCACGGGGTGGTGCGCATTGTATGGGTGTGTGTTACATTACATTCACTAGTAGGAGTGAGAAAAACATCACGGGGTGGTGCGCATTGTATGGGTGTGTGTTACATTACATTCACTAGTAGGAGTGAGAAAAACATCACGGGGTGATGCACATTGTATGGGTGTGTATTACATTACATTCACTAGTAGGAGTGAGAAAAACATCACGGGGTGGTCCGCATTGTATGGGTGTGTGTTACATTACATTCACTAGTAGGAGTGAGAAAAACATCACGGGGTGGTGCGCATTGTATGGGTGTGTGTTACATTACATTCACTAGTAGGAGTGAGAAAAACATCACGGGGTGGTGCGCATTGTATGGGTGTGTGTTACATTACATTCACTAGTAGGAGTGAGAAAAACATCACGGGGTGGTGTGAATCGGAGGGTCTGAATTAGGATAGGCAGTGATTGGCAATGTAGGATGGAGAAAAGCACCGCGGGGTGGTCAGCATGGGGAGTTCAGGGAACATGCAGTGGCAATGTAGGATAGGTTTCTGAAAAACATCGCGGGGTGGTGCGCATTGTATGGGTGTGTGTTACATTACACTCACCAGTAGGAGTGAGAAAAACATCACGGAGTGGTGCGCATTGTATGGGTGTGTGTTACATTACATTCACTAGTAGGAGTGAGAAAAACATCACGGTGTGGTGGGCATTGTATGGGTGTGTGTTACATTACATTCACTAGTAGGAGTGAGAAAAACATCACGGGGTGGTGCGCATTGTATGGGTGTGTGTTACATTACATTCACTAGTAGGAGTGAGGAAAACATCACGGGGTGGTGCGCATTTTATGGGTGTGTGTTACATTAGATTCACTAGTAGGTGTGGGAAAAACATCACGGGGTGGTGCTCATTGTATGGGTGTGTGTTACATTACATTCACTAGTAGGAGTGAGAAAAACATCACGGGGTGGTGCGCATTGTATGTGTGTGTGTTACATTACATTCACTAGTACGAGTGAGAAAAACATCACAGGGTGGTGCGCATTGTATGGGTGTGTGTTACATTACATTCACTAGTACCAGTGAGAAAAATATCACGGGGTGGTGCGCATTGTATGGGTGTGTGTTACATTACATTCACTAGTAGGAGTGAGAAAAACATCACGGGGTGGTGCGCATTGTATGGGTGTGTGTTACATTACATTCACTAGTAGGAGTGAGAAAAACATCACGGGGTGGTGCACATTGTATGGGTGTGTGTTACATTACATTCACTAGTAGGAGTGAGAAAAACATCACGGGGTGGTGCGCATTGTATGGGTGTGTGTTACGTTACATTCACTAGTAGGAGTGAGAAAAACATCACGGGGTGGTGCGCATTGTATGGGTGTGTGTTACATTACATTCACTAGTAGAAGTGAGAAAAACATCACGGGTGGTGCGCATTGTATGGGTGTGTGTTACATTACATTCACTAGTAGGAGTGAGAAAAACATCACGGGGTGGTGCGCATTGTATGGGTGTGTGCTACATTACATTCACTAGTAGGAGTGAGAAAAACATCACGGGGTGGTGCGCATTTTAAGGGTGTGTGTTACATTACATTCAGTAGTAGGAGTGAGAAAAACATCACGGGCTGGTGCGCATTGTATGGGTGTGTGTTACATTACATTCACTATTAGGAGTGAGAAAAACATCACGGGGTGGTGCGCATTGTATGGGTGTGTGTTACATTACATTCACTACTAGGAGTGAGAAAATCATCACGGGGTGGTGCGCATTGTATGGGTGTGTGTTACATTACATTCACTAGAAGGAGTGAGAAAAACTTCACGGGGAGGTGCGCATTGTATGGGTGTGTTACATTACATTCACTACTAGGAGTGAGAAAAACATCATGGGGTGGTGCGCATTGTATCGGTGTGTGTTACATTACATTCACTAGTAGGAGTGAGAAAAACATCACGGGGTGGTGCGCATTGTATGGGTGTGTGTTACATTACTTTCACTAATAGGAGTGAGAAAAACATCACGGGGTGGTGCGCATTGTATGTGTGTGTGTTACATTACATTCACTAGTAGGAGTGAGAAAAACATCACGGGGTGGTGCGCATTGTATGGGTGTGTTTACATTACATTCACTAGTAGGAGTGAGAAAAACATCACGGGGTGGTGCGCATTGTATGGGTGTGTGTTACATTAGATTCACTATTAGGAGTGAGAAAAACATCACGGGGTGGTGCGCATTGTATGGGTGTGTGTTACATTACATTCACTAGAAGGAGTGAGAAAAACTTCACGGGGAGGTGCGCATTGTATGGGTGTGTGTTACATTGCATTCACTACTAGGAGTGAGAAAAACATCATGGGGTGGTGCGCATTGTATGGGTGTGTGTTACATTACATTCACTAGTAGGAGTGAGAAAAACATCACGGGGTGGTGCGCATTGTATGGGTGTGTGTTACATTACATTCACTAATAGGAGTGAGAAAAACATCACGGGGTGGTGCGCATTGTATGTGTGTGTGTTACATTACATTCACTAGTAGGAGTGTGAAAAACATCACGGGGTGGTGCGCATTGTATGGGTGTGTGTTACATTACATTCACTAGTAGGAGTGAGAAAAACATCACGGGGTGGTGCGCATTGTATGTGTGTGTGTTACATTAGATTCACTATTAGGAGTGAGAAAAACATCACGGGGTGGTGCGCATTGTATGGGTGTGTGTTACATTACATTCACTAGTAGGAAAGAGAAAAACATCACGGGGTGGTGCGCATTGTATGGGTGTGTGTTACATTACATTCACTAGTAGGAGTGAGAAAAACATCACGGGGTGGTGCGCATTGTATGGGTGTGTGTTACATTACATTCACTAGTAGGAGTGAGAAAAACATCACGGGGTGATGCACATTGTATGGGTGTGTATTACATTACATTCACTAGTAGGAGTGAGAAAAACATCACGGGGTGGTCCGCATTGTATGGGTGTGTGTTACATTACATTCACTAGTAGGAGTGAGAAAAACATCACGGGGTGGTGCGCATTGTATGGGTGTGTGTTACATTACATTCACTAGTAGGAGTGAGAAAAACATCACGGGGTGGTGCGCATTGTATGGGTGTGTGTTACATTACATTCACTAGTAGGAGTGAGAAAAACATCACGGGGTGGTGTGAATCGGAGGGTCTGAATTAGGATAGGCAGTGATTGGCAATGTAGGATGGAGAAAAGCACCGCGGGGTGGTCAGCATGGGGAGGTCAGGGAACATGCAGTGGCAATGTAGGATAGGTTTCTGAAAAACATCGCGGGGTGGTGCGCATTGTATGGGTGTGTGTTACATTACACTCACCAGTAGGAGTGAGAAAAACATCACGGGGTGGTGCGCATTGTATGGGTGTGTGTTACATTACATTCACTAGTAGGAGTGAGAAAAACATCACGGTGTGGTGGGCATTGTATGGGTGTGTGTTACATTACATTCACTAGTAGGAGTGAGAAAAACATCACGGGGTGGTGCGCATTGTATGGGTGTGTGTTACATTACATTCACTAGTAGGAGTGAGGAAAACATCACGGGGTGGTGCGCATTTTATGGGTGTGTGTTACATTAGATTCACTAGTAGGTGTGGGAAAAACATCACGGGGTGGTGCTCATTGTATGGGTGTGTGTTACATTACATTCACTAGTAGGAGTGAGAAAAACATCACGGGGTGGTGCGCATAGTATGTGTGTGTGTTACATTACATTCACTAGTACGAGTGAGAAAAACATCACAGGGTGGTGCGCATTGTATGGGTGTGTGTTACATTACATTCACTAGTACCAGTGAGAAAAATATCACGGGGTGGTTCGCATTGTATGGGTGTGTGTTACATTACATTCACTAGTAGGAGTGAGAAAAACATCACGGGGTGGTGCGCATTGTATGGGTGTGTGTTACATTACATTCACTAGTAGGAGTGAGAAAAACATCACGGGGTGGTGCACATTGTATGGGTGTGTGTTACATTACATTCACTAGTAGGAGTGAGAAAAACATCACGGGGTGGTGCGCATTGTATGGGTGTGTGTTACGTTACATTCACTAGTAGGAGTGAGAAAAACATCACGGGGTGGTGCGCATTGTTTGGGTGTGTGTTACATTACATTCACTAGTAGAAGTGAGAAAAACATCACGGGTGGTGCGCATTGTATGGGTGTGTGTTACATTACATTCACTAGTAGGAGTGAGAAAAACATCACGGGGTGGTGCGCATTGTATGGGTGTGTGCTACATTACATTCACTAGTAGGAGTGAGAAAAACATCACGGGGTGGTGCGCATTTTAAGGGTGTGTGTTACATTACATTCAGTAGTAGGAGTGAGAAAAACATCACGGGCTGGTGCGCATTGTATGGGTGTGTGTTACATTACATTCACTATTAGGAGTGAGAAAAACATCACGGGGTGGTGCGCATTGTATGGGTGTGTGTTACATTACATTCACTACTAGGAGTGAGAAAATCATCACGGGGTGGTGCGCATTGTATGGGTGTGTGTTACATTACATTCACTAGAAGGAGTGAGAAAAACTTCACGGGGAGGTGCGCATTGTATGGGTGTGTGTTACATTACATTCACTACTAGGAGTGAGAAAAACATCATGGGGTGGTGCGCATTGTATGGGTGTGTGTTACATTACATTCACTAGTAGGAGTGAGAAAAACATCACGGGGTGGTGCTCATTGTATGGGTGTGTGTTACATTACTTTCACTAATAGGAGTGAGAAAAACATCACGGGGTGGTGCGCATTGTATGTGTGTGTGTTACATTACATTCACTAGTAGGAGTGAGAAAAACATCACGGGGTGGTGCGCATTGTATGGGTGTGTTTACATTACATTCACTAGTAGGAGTGAGAAAAACATCACGGGGTGGTGTGCATTGTATGGGTGTGTGTTACATTAGATTCACTATTAGGAGTGAGAAAAACATCACGGGGTGGTGCGCATTGTATGGGTGTGTGTTACATTACATTCACTAGTAGGAAAGAGAAAAACATCACGGGGTGGTGCGCATTGTATGGGTGTGTGTTACATTACATTCACTAGTAGGAGTGAGAAAAACATCACGGGGTGGTGCGCATTGTATGGGTGTGTGTTACATTACATTCACTAGTAGGAGTGAGAAAAACATCACGGGGTCATGCACATTGTATGGGTGTGTGTTACATTACATTCACTAGTAGGAGTGAGAAAAACATCACGGGGTGGTGCGCATTGTATGGGGGTGTGTTACATTACATTCACTAGTAGGAGTGAGAAAAACATCACGGGGTGGTGCGCATTGTATGGGTGTGTGTTACATTAGATTCACTAGTAGGAGTGAGAAAAACATCACGGGGTGGTGCGCATTGTATGGGTGTGTGTTACATTACATTCACTACTAGGAGTGAGAAAATCATCACGGGGTGGTGCGCATTGTATGGGTGTGTGTTACATTACATTCACTAGAAGGAGTGAGAAAAACTTCACGGGGAGGTGCGCATTGTATGGGTGTGTGTTACATTACATTCACTAGTAGGATTACATTCACTAGTAGGAGTGAGAAAAACATCACGGGGTGGTGCGCATTGTATGGGTGTGTGTTACATTACATTCACTACTAGGAGTGAGAAAATCATCACGGGGTGGTGCGCATTGTATGGGTGTGTGTTACATTACATTCACTAGAAGGAGTGAGAAAAACTTCACGGGGAGGTGCGCATTGTATGGGTGTGTGTTACATTACATTCACTAGTAGGATTACATTCACTAGTAGGAGTGAGAAAAACATCACGGGGTGGTGCGCATTGTATGTGTGTGTGTTACATTACATTCACTAGTAGGAGTGAGAAAAACATCACGGGGTGGTGCGCATAGTATGTGTGTGTGTTACATTACATTCACTAGTACGAGTGAGAAAAACATCACAGGGTGGTGCGCATTGTATGGGTGTGTGTTACATTACATTCACTAGTACCAGTGAGAAAAATATCACGGGGTGGTGCGCATTGTATGGGTGTGTGTTACATTACATTCACTAGTAGGAGTGAGAAAAACATCACGGGGTGGTGCGCATTGTATGGGTGTGTGTTACATTACATTCACTAGTAGGAGTGAGAAAAACATCACGTTGTGGTGCACATTGTATGGGTGTGTGTTACATTACATTCACTAGTAGGAGTGAGAAAAACATCACGGGGTGGTGCGCATTGTATGGGTGTGTGTTACGTTACATTCACTAGTAGGAGTGAGAAAAACATCACGGGGTGGTGCGCATTGTATGGGTGTGTGTTACATTACATTCACTAGTAGAAGTGAGAAAAACATCACGGGTGGTGCGCATTGTATGGGTGTGTGTTACATTACATTCACTAGTAGGAGTGAGAAAAACATCACGGGGTGGTGCGCATTGTATGGGTGTGTGCTACATTACATTCACTAGTAGGAGTGAGAAAAACATCACGGGGTGGTGCGCATTTTAAGGGTGTGTGTTACATTACATTCAGTAGTAGGAGTGAGAAAAACATCACGGGCTGGTGCGCATTGTATGGGTGTGTGTTACATTACATTCACTATTAGGAGTGAGAAAAACATCACGGGGTGGTGCGCATTGTATGGGTGTGTGTTACATTACATTCACTACTAGGAGTGAGAAAATCATCACGGGGTGGTGCGCATTGTATGGGTGTGTGTTACATTACATTCACTAGAAGGAGTGAGAAAAACTTCACGGGGAGGTGCGCATTGTATGGGTGTGTGTTACATTACATTCACTACTAGGAGTGAGAAAAACATCATGGGGTGGTGCGCATTGTATGGGTGTGTGTTACATTACATTCACTAGTAGGAGTGAGAAAAACATCACGGGGTGGTGCGCATTGTATGGGTGTGTGTTACATTACTTTCACTAATAGGAGTGAGAAAAACATCACGGGGTGGTGCGCATTGTATGTGTGTGTGTTACATTACATTCACTAGTAGGAGTGAGAAAAACATCACGGGGTGGTGCGCATTGTATGGGTGTGTTTACATTACATTCACTAGTAGGAGTGAGAAAAACATCACGGGGTGGTGTGCATTGTATGGGTGTGTGTTACATTAGATTCACTATTAGGAGTGAGAAAAACATCACGGGGTGGTGCGCATTGTATGGGTGTGTGTTACATTACATTCACTAGTAGGAAAGAGAAAAACATCACGGGGTGGTGCGCATTGTATGGGTGTGTGTTACATTACATTCACTAGTAGGAGTGAGAAAAACATCACGGGGTGGTGCGCATTGTATGGGTGTGTGTTACATTACATTCACTAGTAGGAGTGAGAAAAACATCACGGGGTCATGCACATTGTATGGGTGTGTATTACATTACATTCACTAGTAGGAGTGAGAAAAACATCACGGGGTGGTGCGCATTGTATGGGTGTGTGTTACATTACATTCACTAGTACGAGTGAGAAAAACATCACGGGGTGGTGCGCATTGTATGGGTGTGTGTTACATTACATTCACTAGTAGGAGTGAGAAAAACATCACGGGGTGGTGCGCATTGTATGGGTGTGTGTTACATTACATTCACTAGTAGGAGTGAGAAAAACATCACGGGGTGGTGTGAATCGGAGGGTCTGAATTAGGATAGGCAGTGATTGGCAATGTAGGATGGAGAAAAGCACCGCGGGGTGGTCAGCATGGGGAGGTCAGGGAACATGCAGTGGCAATGTAGGATAGGTTTCTGAAAAACATCGCGGGGTGGTGCGCATTGTAGGGGTGTGTGTTACATTACACTCACCAGTAGGAGTGAGAAAAACATCACGGGGTGGTGCGCATTGTATGGGTGTGTGTTACATTACATTCACTAGTAGGAGTGAGAAAAACATCACGGTGTGGTGGGCATTGTATGGGTGTGTGTTACATTACATTCACTAGTAGGAGTGAGAAAAACATCACGGGGTGGTGCGCATTGTATGGGTGTTTGTTACATTACATTCACTAGTAGGAGTGAGAAAAACATCACGGGGTGGTGCGCATTGTATGGGTGTGTGTTACATTACATTCACTAGTAGCAGTGAGAAAAACATCACTGGGTGGTGCGCATTGTATGGGGGTGTGTTACATTACATTCACTAGTAGGAGTGAGAAAAACATCACGGGGTGGTGCGCATTGTATGGGTGTGTGTTACATTACATTCACTAGTAGCAGTGAGAAAAACATCACGGGGTGGTGCGCATTTTATTGGTGTGTGTTACATTAGATTCACTAGTAGGAGTGAGAAAAACATCACGGGGTGGTGCGCATTGTATGGGTGTGTTTTACATTACATTCACTAGTAGGAGTGAGAAAAACATCACGGGGTGGTGCGCATTGTATGGGTGTGTGTTACAATACATTCACTAGTAGGAGTGAGAAAAACATCACGGGGTGGTGCGCATTGTATGGGTGTGTGTTACATTACATTCACTAGTAGGAGTGAGAAAAACATCACGGGGTGGTGCGCATTTTATGGGTGTGTGTTACATTACATTCACTAGTAGGAGTGAGAAAAACATCACGGGGTGGTGCGCATTGTATGGGTGTGTGTTACATTAGATTCCCTACTAGGAGTGAGAAAAACATCACGGGGTGGTGCGCATTGTATGGGTGTGTTTTACATTACATTCACTAGTAGGAGTGAGAAAAACATCTCGGGGTGGTGCGCATTGTATGGGTGTGTGTTACATTACATTCACTACTAGGAGTGAGAAAAACATCACTGGGTGGTGCGCATTGTATGGGTGTGTGTTACATTACATTCACTAGTAGGAGTGAGAAAAACATCACGGGGTGGTGCGCATTGTATGGGTGTGTGTTACATTACATTCACTAGTAGGAGTGAGAAAAACATCACGGGGTGGTGCGCATTGTATGGGTGTGTGTTACATTACATTCACTAGTAGCAGTGAGAAAAACGTCACGGGGTGGTGCGCATTGTATGGGAGTGTATTACATTACATTCACTAGTAGGATTACATTCACTAGTAGGAGTGAGAAAAACATCACGGGGTGGTGCGCATTGTATGGGTGTGTGTTACATTACATTCACTAGTAGGAGTGAGAAAAACAGCACGGGGTGGTGTGAATCGGAGCGTCTGAATTAGTATAGGCAGTGAGTGGCAATGTAGGATGGAGAAAAGCACCACGGGGTGTTCAGCATGGGGAGGTCAGGGAACATACAGTGGCAATGCAGGATAGGTTTCTGAAAAACATCGCTGGGTGGTGCGCATTGTATGGGTGTGTGTTACATTAGATTCACTAGTAGGAGTGAGAAAAACATCACAGGGTGGTGCGCATTGTATGGGTGTGTGTTACATTACATTCACTACTAGGAGTGAGAAAATCATCACGGGGTGGTGCGCATTGTATGGGTGTGTGTTACATTACATTCACTAGAAGGAGTGAGAAAAACTTCACGGGGAGGTGCGCATTGTATGGGTGTGTGTTACATTGCATTCACTACTAGGAGTGAGAAAAACATCATGGGGTGGTGCGCATTGTATGGGTGTGTGTTACATTACATTCACTAGTAGGAGTGAGAAAAACATCACGGGGTGGTGCGCATTGTATGGGTGTGTGTTACATTACATTCACTAATAGGAGTGAGAAAAACATCACGGGGTGGTGCGCATTGTATGTGTGTGTGTTACATTACATTCACTAGTAGGAGTGTGAAAAACATCACGGGGTGGTGCGCATTGTATGGGTGTGTGTTACATTACATTCACTAGTAGGAGTGAGAAAAACATCACGGGGTGGTGCGCATTGTATGGGTGTGTGTTACATTAGATTCACTATTAGGAGTGAGAAAAACATCACGGGGTGGTGCGCATTGTATGGGTGTGTGTTACATTACATTCACTAGTAGGAAAGAGAAAAACATCACGGGGTGGTGCGCATTGTATGGGTGTGTGTTACATTACATTCACTAGTAGGAGTGAGAAAAACATCACGGGGTGGTGCGCATTGTATGGGTGTGTGTTACATTACATTCACTAGTAGGAGTGAGAAAAACATCACGGGGTGATGCACATTGTATGGGTGTGTATTACATTACATTCACTAGTAGGAGTGAGAAAAACATCACGGGGTGGTCCGCATTGTATGGGTGTGTGTTACATTACATTCACTAGTAGGAGTGAGAAAAACATCACGGGGTGGTGCGCATTGTATGGGTGTGTGTTACATTACATTCACTAGTAGGAGTGAGAAAAACATCACGGGGTGGTGCGCATTGTATGGGTGTGTGTTACATTACATTCACTAGTAGGAGTGAGAAAAACATCACGGGGTGGTGTGAATCGGAGGGTCTGAATTAGGATAGGCAGTGATTGGCAATGTAGGATGGAGAAAAGCACCGCGGGGTGGTCAGCATGGGGAGTTCAGGGAACATGCAGTGGCAATGTAGGATAGGTTTCTGAAAAACATCGCGGGGTGGTGCGCATTGTATGGGTGTGTGTTACATTACACTCACCAGTAGGAGTGAGAAAAACATCACGGAGTGGTGCGCATTGTATGGGTGTGTGTTACATTACATTCACTAGTAGGAGTGAGAAAAACATCACGGTGTGGTGGGCATTGTATGGGTGTGTGTTACATTACATTCACTAGTAGGAGTGAGAAAAACATCACGGGGTGGTGCGCATTGTATGGGTGTGTGTTACATTACATTCACTAGTAGGAGTGAGGAAAACATCACGGGGTGGTGCGCATTTTATGGGTGTGTGTTACATTAGATTCACTAGTAGGTGTGGGAAAAACATCACGGGGTGGTGCTCATTGTATGGGTGTGTGTTACATTACATTCACTAGTAGGAGTGAGAAAAACATCACGGGGTGGTGCGCATTGTATGTGTGTGTGTTACATTACATTCACTAGTACGAGTGAGAAAAACATCACAGGGTGGTGCGCATTGTATGGGTGTGTGTTACATTACATTCACTAGTACCAGTGAGAAAAATATCACGGGGTGGTGCGCATTGTATGGGTGTGTGTTACATTACATTCACTAGTAGGAGTGAGAAAAACATCACGGGGTGGTGCGCATTGTATGGGTGTGTGTTACATTACATTCACTAGTAGGAGTGAGAAAAACATCACGGGGTGGTGCACATTGTATGGGTGTGTGTTACATTACATTCACTAGTAGGAGTGAGAAAAACATCACGGGGTGGTGCGCATTGTATGGGTGTGTGTTACGTTACATTCACTAGTAGGAGTGAGAAAAACATCACGGGGTGGTGCGCATTGTATGGGTGTGTGTTACATTACATTCACTAGTAGAAGTGAGAAAAACATCACGGGTGGTGCGCATTGTATGGGTGTGTGTTACATTACATTCACTAGTAGGAGTGAGAAAAACATCACGGGGTGGTGCGCATTGTATGGGTGTGTGCTACATTACATTCACTAGTAGGAGTGAGAAAAACATCACGGGGTGGTGCGCATTTTAAGGGTGTGTGTTACATTACATTCAGTAGTAGGAGTGAGAAAAACATCACGGGCTGGTGCGCATTGTATGGGTGTGTGTTACATTACATTCACTATTAGGAGTGAGAAAAACATCACGGGGTGGTGCGCATTGTATGGGTGTGTGTTACATTACATTCACTACTAGGAGTGAGAAAATCATCACGGGGTGGTGCGCATTGTATGGGTGTGTGTTACATTACATTCACTAGAAGGAGTGAGAAAAACTTCACGGGGAGGTGCGCATTGTATGGGTGTGTTACATTACATTCACTACTAGGAGTGAGAAAAACATCATGGGGTGGTGCGCATTGTATCGGTGTGTGTTACATTACATTCACTAGTAGGAGTGAGAAAAACATCACGGGGTGGTGCGCATTGTATGGGTGTGTGTTACATTACTTTCACTAATAGGAGTGAGAAAAACATCACGGGGTGGTGCGCATTGTATGTGTGTGTGTTACATTACATTCACTAGTAGGAGTGAGAAAAACATCACGGGGTGGTGCGCATTGTATGGGTGTGTTTACATTACATTCACTAGTAGGAGTGAGAAAAACATCACGGGGTGGTGCGCATTGTATGGGTGTGTGTTACATTAGATTCACTATTAGGAGTGAGAAAAACATCACGGGGTGGTGCGCATTGTATGGGTGTGTGTTACATTACATTCACTAGAAGGAGTGAGAAAAACTTCACGGGGAGGTGCGCATTGTATGGGTGTGTGTTACATTGCATTCACTACTAGGAGTGAGAAAAACATCATGGGGTGGTGCGCATTGTATGGGTGTGTGTTACATTACATTCACTAGTAGGAGTGAGAAAAACATCACGGGGTGGTGCGCATTGTATGGGTGTGTGTTACATTACATTCACTAATAGGAGTGAGAAAAACATCACGGGGTGGTGCGCATTGTATGTGTGTGTGTTACATTACATTCACTAGTAGGAGTGTGAAAAACATCACGGGGTGGTGCGCATTGTATGGGTGTGTGTTACATTACATTCACTAGTAGGAGTGAGAAAAACATCACGGGGTGGTGCGCATTGTATGTGTGTGTGTTACATTAGATTCACTATTAGGAGTGAGAAAAACATCACGGGGTGGTGCGCATTGTATGGGTGTGTGTTACATTACATTCACTAGTAGGAAAGAGAAAAACATCACGGGGTGGTGCGCATTGTATGGGTGTGTGTTACATTACATTCACTAGTAGGAGTGAGAAAAACATCACGGGGTGGTGCGCATTGTATGGGTGTGTGTTACATTACATTCACTAGTAGGAGTGAGAAAAACATCACGGGGTGATGCACATTGTATGGGTGTGTATTACATTACATTCACTAGTAGGAGTGAGAAAAACATCACGGGGTGGTCCGCATTGTATGGGTGTGTGTTACATTACATTCACTAGTAGGAGTGAGAAAAACATCACGGGGTGGTGCGCATTGTATGGGTGTGTGTTACATTACATTCACTAGTAGGAGTGAGAAAAACATCACGGGGTGGTGCGCATTGTATGGGTGTGTGTTACATTACATTCACTAGTAGGAGTGAGAAAAACATCACGGGGTGGTGTGAATCGGAGGGTCTGAATTAGGATAGGCAGTGATTGGCAATGTAGGATGGAGAAAAGCACCGCGGGGTGGTCAGCATGGGGAGGTCAGGGAACATGCAGTGGCAATGTAGGATAGGTTTCTGAAAAACATCGCGGGGTGGTGCGCATTGTATGGGTGTGTGTTACATTACACTCACCAGTAGGAGTGAGAAAAACATCACGGGGTGGTGCGCATTGTATGGGTGTGTGTTACATTACATTCACTAGTAGGAGTGAGAAAAACATCACGGTGTGGTGGGCATTGTATGGGTGTGTGTTACATTACATTCACTAGTAGGAGTGAGAAAAACATCACGGGGTGGTGCGCATTGTATGGGTGTGTGTTACATTACATTCACTAGTAGGAGTGAGGAAAACATCACGGGGTGGTGCGCATTTTATGGGTGTGTGTTACATTAGATTCACTATTAGGTGTGGGAAAAACATCACGGGGTGGTGCTCATTGTATGGGTGTGTGTTACATTACATTCACTAGTAGGAGTGAGAAAAACATCACGGGGTGGTGCGCATAGTATGTGTGTGTGTTACATTACATTCACTAGTACGAGTGAGAAAAACATCACAGGGTGGTGCGCATTGTATGGGTGTGTGTTACATTACATTCACTAGTACCAGTGAGAAAAATATCACGGGGTGGTTCGCATTGTATGGGTGTGTGTTACATTACATTCACTAGTAGGAGTGAGAAAAACATCACGGGGTGGTGCGCATTGTATGGGTGTGTGTTACATTACATTCACTAGTAGGAGTGAGAAAAACATCACGGGGTGGTGCACATTGTATGGGTGTGTGTTACATTACATTCACTAGTAGGAGTGAGAAAAACATCACGGGGTGGTGCGCATTGTATGGGTGTGTGTTACGTTACATTCACTAGTAGGAGTGAGAAAAACATCACGGGGTGGTGCGCATTGTTTGGGTGTGTGTTACATTACATTCACTAGTAGAAGTGAGAAAAACATCACGGGTGGTGCGCATTGTATGGGTGTGTGTTACATTACATTCACTAGTAGGAGTGAGAAAAACATCACGGGGTGGTGCGCATTGTATGGGTGTGTGCTACATTACATTCACTAGTAGGAGTGAGAAAAACATCACGGGGTGGTGCGCATTTTAAGGGTGTGTGTTACATTACATTCAGTAGTAGGAGTGAGAAAAACATCACGGGCTGGTGCGCATTGTATGGGTGTGTGTTACATTACATTCACTATTAGGAGTGAGAAAAACATCACGGGGTGGTGCGCATTGTATGGGTGTGTGTTACATTACATTCACTACTAGGAGTGAGAAAATCATCACGGGGTGGTGCGCATTGTATGGGTGTGTGTTACATTACATTCACTAGAAGGAGTGAGAAAAACTTCACGGGGAGGTGCGCATTGTATGGGTGTGTGTTACATTACATTCACTACTAGGAGTGAGAAAAACATCATGGGGTGGTGCGCATTGTATGGGTGTGTGTTACATTACATTCACTAGTAGGAGTGAGAAAAACATCACGGGGTGGTGCTCATTGTATGGGTGTGTGTTACATTACTTTCACTAATAGGAGTGAGAAAAACATCACGGGGTGGTGCGCATTGTATGTGTGTGTGTTACATTACATTCACTAGTAGGAGTGAGAAAAACATCACGGGGTGGTGCGCATTGTATGGGTGTGTTTACATTACATTCACTAGTAGGAGTGAGAAAAACATCACGGGGTGGTGTGCATTGTATGGGTGTGTGTTACATTAGATTCACTATTAGGAGTGAGAAAAACATCACGGGGTGGTGCGCATTGTATGGGTGTGTGTTACATTACATTCACTAGTAGGAAAGAGAAAAACATCACGGGGTGGTGCGCATTGTATGGGTGTGTGTTACATTACATTCACTAGTAGGAGTGAGAAAAACATCACGGGGTGGTGCGCATTGTATGGGTGTGTGTTACATTACATTCACTAGTAGGAGTGAGAAAAACATCACGGGGTCATGCACATTGTATGGGTGTGTATTACATTACATTCACTAGTAGGAGTGAGAAAAACATCACGGGGTGGTGCGCATTGTATGGGTGTGTGTTACATTACATTCACTAGTAGGAGTGAGAAAAACATCACGGGGTGGTGCGCATTGTATGGGTGTGTGTTACGTTACATTCACTAGTAGGAGTGAGAAAAACATCACGGGGTGGTGCGCATTGTATGGGTGTGTGTTACATTACATTCACTAGTAGGAGTGAGAAAAACATCACGGGGTGGTGTGAATCGGAGGGTCTGAATTAGGATAGGCAGTGATTGGCAATGTAGGATGGAGAAAAGCACCGCGGGGTGGTCAGCATGGGGAGGTCAGGGAACATGCAGTGGCAATGTAGGATAGGTTTCTGAAAAACATCGCGGGGTGGTGCGCATTGTATGGGTGTGTGTTACATTACACTCACCAGTAGGAGTGAGAAAAACATCACGGGGTGGTGCGCATTGTATGGGTGTGTGTTACATTACATTCACTAGTAGGAGTGAGAAAAACATCACGGTGTGGTGGGCATTGTATGGGTGTGTGTTACATTACATTCACTAGTAGGAGTGAGAAAAACATCACGGGGTGGTGCGCATTGTATGGGTGTGTGTTACATTACATTCACTAGTAGGAGTGAGGAAAACATCACGGGGTGGTGCGCATTTTATGGGTGTGTGTTACATTAGATTCACTAGTAGGTGTGGGAAAAACATCACGGGGTGGTGCTCATTGTATGGGTGTGTGTTACATTACATTCACTAGTAGGAGTGAGAAAAACATCACGGGGTGGTGCGCATAGTATGTGTGTGTGTTACATTACATTCACTAGTACGAGTGAGAAAAACATCACAGGGTGGTGCGCATTGTATGGGTTTGTGTTACATTACATTCACTAGTACCAGTGAGAAAAATATCACGGGGTGGTGCGCATTGTATGGGTGTGTGTTACATTACATTCACTAGTAGGAGTGAGAAAAACATCACGGGGTGGTGCGCATTGTATGGGTGTGTGTTACATTACATTCACTAGTAGGAGTGAGAAAAACATCACGGGGTGGTGCACATTGTATGGGTGTGTGTTACATTACATTCACTAGTAGGAGTGAGAAAAACATCACGGGGTGGTGCGCATTGTATGGGTGTGTGTTACGTTACATTCACTAGTAGGAGTGAGAAAAACATCACGGGGTGGTGCGCATTGTATGGGTGTGTGTTACATTACATTCACTAGTAGAAGTGAGAAAAACATCACGGGTGGTGCGCATTGTATGGGTGTGTGTTACATTACATTCACTAGTAGGAGTGAGAAAAACATCACGGGGTGGTGCGCATTGTATGGGTGTGTGCTACATTACATTCACTAGTAGGAGTGAGAAAAACATCACGGGGTGGTGCGCATTTTAAGGGTGTGTGTTACATTACATTCAGTAGTAGGAGTGAGAAAAACATCACGGGCTGGTGCGCATTGTATGGGTGTGTGTTACATTACATTCACTATTAGGAGTGAAAAAAACATCACGGGGTGGTGCGCATTGTATGGGTGTGTGTTACATTACATTCACTACTAGGAGTGAGAAAATCATCACGGGGTGGTGCGCATTGTATGGGTGTGTGTTACATTACATTCACTAGAAGGAGTGAGAAAAACTTCACGGGGAGGTGCGCATTGTATGGGTGTGTGTTACATTACATTCACTACTAGGAGTGAGAAAAACATCATGGGGTGGTGCGCATTGTATGGGTGTGTGTTACATTACATTCACTAGTAGGAGTGAGAAAAACATCACGGGGTGGTGCGCATTGTATGGGTGTGTGTTACATTACTTTCACTAATAGGAGTGAGAAAAACATCACGGGGTGGTGCGCATTGTATGTGTGTGTGTTACATTACATTCACTAGTAGGAGTGAGAAAAACATCACGGGGTGGTGCGCATTGTATGGGTGTGTTTACATTACATTCACTAGTAGGAGTGAGAAAAACATCACGGGGTGGTGTGCATTGTATGGGTGTGTGTTACATTAGATTCACTATTAGGAGTGAGAAAAACATCACGGGGTGGTGCGCATTGTATGGGTGTGTGTTACATTACATTCACTAGTAGGAAAGAGAAAAACATCACGGGGTGGTGCGCATTGTATGGGTGTGTGTTACATTACATTCACTAGTAGGAGTGAGAAAAACATCACGGGGTGGTGCGCATTGTATGGGTGTGTGTTACATTACATTCACTAGTAGGAGTGAGAAAAACATCACGGGGTCATGCACATTGTATGGGTGTGTATTACATTACATTCACTAGTAGGAGTGAGAAAAACATCACGGGGTGGTGCGCATTGTATGGGTGTGTGTTACATTACATTCACTAGTAGGAGTGAGAAAAACATCACGGGGTGGTGCGCATTGTATGGGTGTGTGTTACATTACTTTCACTAATAGGAGTGAGAAAAACATCACGGGGTGGTGCGCATTGTATGTGTGTGTGTTACATTACATTCACTAGTAGGAGTGAGAAAAACATCACGGGGTGGTGCGCATTGTATGGGTGTGTGTTACATTACATTCACTAGTAGGAGTGAGGAAAACATCACGGGGTGGTGCGCATTTTATGGGTGTGTGTTACATTAGATTCACTAGTAGGTGTGGGAAAAACATCACGGGGTGGTGCTCATTGTATGGGTGTGTGTTACATTACATTCACTAGTAGGAGTGAGAAAAACATCACGGGGTGGTGCGCATAGTATGTGTGTGTGTTACATTACATTCACTAGTACGAGTGAGAAAAACATCACAGGGTGGTGCGCATTGTATGGGTGTGTGTTACATTACATTCACTAGTACCAGTGAGAAAAATATCACGGGGTGGTGCGCATTGTATGGGTGTGTGTTACATTACATTCACTAGTAGGAGTGAGAAAAACATCACGGGGTGGTGCGCATTGTATGGGTGTGTGTTACATTACATTCACTAGTAGGAGTGAGAAAAACATCACGGGGTGGTGCACATTGTATGGGTGTGTGTTACATTACATTCACTAGTAGGAGTGAGAAAAACATCACGGGGTGGTGCGCATTGTATGGGTGTGTGTTACGTTACATTCACTAGTAGGAGTGAGAAAAACATCACGGGGTGGTGCGCATTGTATGGGTGTGTGTTACATTACATTCACTAGTAGAAGTGAGAAAAACATCACGGGTGGTGCGCATTGTATGGGTGTGTGTTACATTACATTCACTAGTAGGAGTGAGAAAAACATCACGGGGTGGTGCGCATTGTATGGGTGTGTGCTACATTACATTCACTAGTAGGAGTGAGAAAAACATCACGGGGTGGTGCGCATTTTAAGGGTGTGTGTTACATTACATTCAGTAGTAGGAGTGAGAAAAACATCACGGGCTGGTGCGCATTGTATGGGTGTGTGTTACATTACATTCACTATTAGGAGTGAAAAAAACATCACGGGGTGGTGCGCATTGTATGGGTGTGTGTTACATTACATTCACTACTAGGAGTGAGAAAATCATCACGGGGTGGTGCGCATTGTATGGGTGTGTGTTACATTACATTCACTAGAAGGAGTGAGAAAAACTTCACGGAGAGGTGCGCATTGTATGGGTGTGTGTTACATTACATTCACTACTAGGAGTGAGAAAAACATCATGGGGTGGTGCGCATTGTATGGGTGTGTGTTACATTACATTCACTAGTAGGAGTGAGAAAAACATCACGGGGTGGTGCGCATTGTATGGGTGTGTGTTACATTACTTTCACTAATAGGAGTGAGAAAAACATCACGGGGTGGTGCGCATTGTATGTGTGTGTGTTACATTACATTCACTAGTAGGAGTGAGAAAAACATCACGGGGTGGTGCGCATTGTATGGGTGTGTTTACATTACATTCACTAGTAGGAGTGAGAAAAACATCACGGGGTGGTGTGCATTGTATGGGTGTGTGTTACATTAGATTCACTATTAGGAGTGAGAAAAACATCACGGGGTGGTGCGCATTGTATGGGTGTGTGTTACATTACATTCACTAGTAGGAAAGAGAAAAACATCACGGGGTGGTGCGCATTGTATGGGTGTGTGTTACATTACATTCACTAGTAGGAGTGAGAAAAACATCACGGGGTGGTGCGCATTGTATGGGTGTGTGTTACATTACATTCACTAGTAGGAGTGAGAAAAACATCACGGGGTGGTGCGCATTGTATGGGTGTGTGTTACATTACATTCACTAGTAGGAGTGAGAAAAACATCACGGGGTCATGCACATTGTATGGGTGTGTATTACATTACATTCACTAGTAGGAGTGAGAAAAACATCACGGGGTGGTGCGCATTGTATGGGTGTGTGTTACATTACATTCACTAGTACGAGTGAGAAAAACATCACGGGGTGGTGCGCATTGTATGGGTGTGTGTTACATTACATTCACTAGTAGGAGTGAGAAAAACATCACGGGGTGGTGCGCATTGTATGGGTGTGTGTTACATTACATTCACTAGTAGGAGTGAGAAAAACATCACGGGGTGGTGTGAATCGGAGGGTCTGAATTAGGATAGGCAGTGATTGGCAATGTAGGATGGAGAAAAGCACCGCGGGGTGGTCAGCATGGGGAGGTCAGGGAACATGCAGTGGCAATGTAGGATAGGTTTCTGAAAAACATCGCGGGGTGGTGCGCATTGTAGGGGTGTGTGTTACATTACACTCACCAGTAGGAGTGAGAAAAACATCACGGGGTGGTGCGCATTGTATGGGTGTGTGTTACATTACATTCACTAGTAGGAGTGAGAAAAACATCACGGTGTGGTGGGCATTGTATGGGTGTGTGTTACATTACATTCACTAGTAGGAGTGAGAAAAACATCACGGGGTGGTGTGCATTGTATGGGTGTGTGTTACATTACATTCACTAGTAGGAGTGAGAAAAACATCACGGGGTGGTGCGCATTGTATGGGTGTGTGTTACATTACATTCACTAGTAGCAGTGAGAAAAACATCACTGGGTGGTGCGCATTGTATGGGGGTGTGTTACATTACATTCACTAGTAGGAGTGAGAAAAACATCACGGGGTGGTGCGCATTGTATGGGTGTGTGTTACATTACATTCACTAGTAGCAGTGAGAAAAACATCACGGGGTGGTGCGCATTTTATTGGTGTGTGTTACATTAGATTCACTAGTAGGAGTGAGAAAAACATCACGGGGTGGTGCGCATTGTATGGGTGTGTTTTACATTACATTCACTAGTAGGAGTGAGAAAAACATCACGGGGTGGTGCGCATTGTATGGGTGTGTGTTACAATACATTCACTAGTAGGAGTGAGAAAAACATCACGGGGTGGTGCGCATTGTATGGGTGTGTGTTACATTACATTCACTAGTAGGAGTGAGAAAAACATCACGGGGTGGTGCGCATTTTATGGGTGTGTGTTACATTACATTCACTAGTAGGAGTGAGAAAAACATCACGGGGTGGTGCGCATTGTATGGGTGTGTGTTACATTAGATTCCCTACTAGGAGTGAGAAAAACATCACGGGGTGGTGCGCATTGTATGGGTGTGTTTTACATTACATTCACTAGTAGGAGTGAGAAAAACATCTCGGGGTGGTGCGCATTGTATGGGTGTGTGTTACATTACATTCACTACTAGGAGTGAGAAAAACATCACTGGGTGGTGCGCATTGTATGGGTGTGTGTTACATTACATTCACTAGTAGGAGTGAGAAAAACATCACGGGGTGGTGCGCATTGTATGGGTGTGTGTTACATTACATTCACTAGTAGGAGTGAGAAAAACATCACGGGGTGGTGCGCATTGTATGGGTGTGTGTTACATTACATTCACTAGTAGCAGTGAGAAAAACGTCACGGGGTGGTGCGCATTGTATGGGAGTGTATTACATTACATTCACTAGTAGGATTACATTCACTAGTAGGAGTGAGAAAAACATCACGGGGTGGTGCGCATTGTATGGGTGTGTGTTACATTACATTCACTAGTAGGAGTGAGAAAAACAGCACGGGGTGGTGTGAATCGGAGGGTCTGAATTAGTATAGGCAGTGAGTGGCAATGTAGGATGGAGAAAAGCACCACGGGGTGTTCAGCATGGGGAGGTCAGGGAACATACAGTGGCAATGCAGGATAGGTTTCTGAAAAACATCGCTGGGTGGTGCGCATTGTATGGGTGTGTGTTACATTAGATTCACTAGTAGGAGTGAGAAAAACATCACAGGGTGGTGCGCATTGTATGGGTGTGTGTTACATTACATTCACTACTAGGAGTGAGAAAATCATCACGGGGTGGTGCGCATTGTATGGGTGTGTGTTACATTACATTCACTAGAAGGAGTGAGAAAAACTTCACGGGGAGGTGCGCATTGTATGGGTTTGTGTTACATTGCATTCACTACTAGGAGTGAGAAAAACATCATGGGGTGGTGCGCATTGTATGGGTGTGTGTTACATTACATTCACTAGTAGGAGTGAGAAAAACATCACGGGGTGGTGCGCATTGTATGGGTGTGTGTTACATTACATTCACTAATAGGAGTGAGAAAAACATCACGGGGTGGTGCGCATTGTATGTGTGTGTGTTACATTACATTCACTAGTAGGAGTGTGAAAAACATCACGGGGTGGTGCGCATTGTATGGGTGTGTGTTACATTACATTCACTAGTAGGAGTGAGAAAAACATCACGGGGTGGTGCGCATTGTATGGGTGTGTGTTACATTAGATTCACTATTAGGAGTGAGAAAAACATCACGGGGTGGTGCGCATTGTATGGGTGTGTGTTACATTACATTCACTAGTAGGAAAGAGAAAAACATCACGGGGTGGTGCGCATTGTATGGGTGTGTGTTACATTACATTCACTAGTAGGAGTGAGAAAAACATCACGGGGTGGTGCGCATTGTATGGGTGTGTGTTACATTACATTCACTAGTAGGAGTGAGAAAAACATCACGGGGTGATGCACATTGTATGGGTGTGTATTACATTACATTCACTAGTAGGAGTGAGAAAAACATCACGGGGTGGTCCGCATTGTATGGGTGTGTGTTACATTACATTCACTAGTAGGAGTGAGAAAAACATCACGGGGTGGTGCGCATTGTATGGGTGTGTGTTACATTACATTCACTAGTAGGAGTGAGAAAAACATCACGGGGTGGTGCGCATTGTATGGGTGTGTGTTACATTACATTCACTAGTAGGAGTGAGAAAAACATCACGGGGTGGTGTGAATCGGAGGGTCTGAATTAGGATAGGCAGTGATTGGCAATGTAGGATGGAGAAAAGCACCGCGGGGTGGTCAGCATGGGGAGGTCAGGGAACATGCAGTGGCAATGTAGGATAGGTTTCTGAAAAACATCGCGGGGTGGTGCGCATTGTATGGGTGTGTGTTACATTACACTCACCAGTAGGAGTGAGAAAAACATCACGGGGTGGTGCGCATTGTATGGGTGTGTGTTACATTACATTCACTAGTAGGAGTGAGAAAAACATCACGGTGTGGTGGGCATTGTATGGGTGTGTGTTACATTACATTCACTAGTAGGAGTGAGAAAAACATCACGGGGTGGTGCGCATTGTATGGGTGTGTGTTACATTACATTCACTAGTAGGAGTGAGGAAAACATCACGGGGTGGTGCGCATTTTATGGGTGTGTGTTACATTAGATTCACTAGTAGGTGTGGGAAAAACATCACGGGGTGGTGCTCATTGTATGGGTGTGTGTTACATTACATTCACTAGTAGGAGTGAGAAAAACATCACGGGGTGGTGCGCATTGTATGTGTGTGTGTTACGTTACATTCACTAGTAGGAGTGAGAAAAACATCACGGGGTGGTGCGCATTGTATGGGTGTGTGTTACATTACATTCACTAGTAGAAGTGAGAAAAACATCACGGGTGGTGCGCATTGTATGGGTGTGTGTTACATTACATTCACTAGTAGGAGTGAGAAAAACATCACGGGGTGGTGCGCATTGTATGGGTGTGTGCTACATTACATTCACTAGTAGGAGTGAGAAAAACATCACGGGGTGGTGCGCATTTTAAGGGTGTGTGTTACATTACATTCAGTAGTAGGAGTGAGAAAAACATCACGGGCTGGTGCGCATTGTATGGGTGTGTGTTACATTACATTCACTATTAGGAGTGAGAAAAACATCACGGGGTGGTGCGCATTGTATGGGTGTGTGTTACATTACATTCACTACTAGGAGTGAGAAAATCATCACGGGGTGGTGCGCATTGTATGGGTGTGTGTTACATTACATTCACTAGAAGGAGTGAGAAAAACTTCACGGGGAGGTGCGCATTGTATGGGTGTGTGTTACATTACATTCACTACTAGGAGTGAGAAAAACATCATGGGGTGGTGCGCATTGTATCGGTGTGTGTTACATTACATTCACTAGTAGGAGTGAGAAAAACATCACGGGGTGGTGCGCATTGTATGGGTGTGTGTTACATTACTTTCACTAATAGGAGTGAGAAAAACATCACGGGGTGGTGCGCATTGTATGTGTGTGTGTTACATTACATTCACTAGTAGGAGTGAGAAAAACATCACGGGGTGGTGCGCATTGTATGGGTGTGTTTACATTACATTCACTAGTAGGAGTGAGAAAAACATCACGGGGTGGTGCGCATTGTATGGGTGTGTGTTACATTAGATTCACTATTAGGAGTGAGAAAAACATCACGGGGTGGTGCGCATTGTATGGGTGTGTGTTACATTACATTCACTAGTAGGAAAGAGAAAAACATCACGGGGTGGTGCGCATTGTATGGGTGTGTGTTACATTACATTCACTAGTAGGAGTGAGAAAAACATCACGGGGTGGTGCGCATTGTATGGGTGTGTGTTACATTACATTCACTAGTAGGAGTGAGAAAAACATCACGGGGTCATGCACATTGTATGGGTGTGTATTACATTACATTCACTAGTAGGAGTGAGAAAAACATCACGGGGTGGTGCGCATTGTATGGGTGTGTGTTACATTACATTCACTAGTACGAGTGAGAAAAACATCACGGGGTGGTGCGCATTGTATGGGTGTGTGTTACATTACATTCACTAGTAGGAGTGAGAAAAACATCACGGGGTGGTGCGCATTGTATGGGTGTGTGTTACATTACATTCACTAGTAGGAGTGAGAAAAACATCACGGGGTGGTGTGAATCGGAGGGTCTGAATTAGGATAGGCAGTGATTGGCAATGTAGGATGGAGAAAAGCACCGCGGGGTGGTCAGCATGGGGAGGTCAGGGAACATGCAGTGGCAATGTAGGATAGGTTTCTGAAAAACATCGCGGGGTGGTGCGCATTGTAGGGGTGTGTGTTACATTACACTCACCAGTAGGAGTGAGAAAATCATCACGGGGTGGTGCGCATTGTATGGGTGTGTGTTACATTACATTCACTAGTAGGAGTGAGAAAAACATCACGGTGTGGTGGGCATTGTATGGGTGTGTGTTACATTACATTCACTAGTAGGAGTGAGAAAAACATCACGGGGTGGTGCGCATTGTATGGGGGTATGTTACATTACATTCACTAGTAGGAGTGAGGAAAACATCACGGGGTGGTGCGCATTGTATGGGTGTGTGTTACATTACATTCACTACTAGGAGTGAGAAAATCATCACGGGGTGGTGCGCATTGTATGGGTGTGTGTTACATTACATTCACTAGAAGGAGTGAGAAAAACTTCACGGGGAGGTGCGCATTGTATGGGTGTGTGTTACATTACATTCACTACTAGGAGTGAGAAAAACATCATGGGGTGGTGCGCATTGTATGGGTGTGTGTTACATTACATTCACTAGTAGGAGTGAGAAAAACATCACGGGGTGGTGCGCATTGTATGGGTGTGTGTTACATTACATTCACTAATAGGAGTGAGAAAAACATCACGGGGTGGTGCGCATTGTATGTGTGTGTGTTACATTACATTCACTAGTAGGAGTGAGAAAAACATCACGGGGTGGTGCGCATTGTATGGGTGTGTTTACATTACATTCACTAGTAGGAGTGAGAAAAACATCACGGGGTGGTGCGCATTGTATGGGTGTGTGTTACATTAGATTCACTATTAGGAGTGAGAAAAACATCACGGGGTGGTGCGCATTGTATGGGTGTGTGTTACATTACATTCACTAGTAGGAAAGAGAAAAACATCACGGGGTGGTGCGCATTGTATGGGTGTGTGTTACATTACATTCACTAGGAGGAGTGAGAAAAACATCACGGGGTGGTGCGCATTGTATGGGTGTGTGTTACATTACATTCACTAGTAGGAGTGAGAAAAACATCACGGGGTGGTGTGAATCGGAGGGTCTGAATTAGGATAGGCAGTGATTGGCAATGTAGGATGGAGAAAAGCACCGCGGGGTGGTCAGCATGGGGAGGTCAGGGAACATGCAGTGGCAATGTAGGATAGGTTTCTGAAAAACATCGCGGGGTGGTGCGCATTGTATGGGTGTGTGTTACATTACACTCACCAGTAGGAGTGAGAAAAACATCACGGGGTGGTGCGCATTGTATGGGTGTGTGTTACATTACATTCACTAGTAGGAGTGAGAAAAACATCACGGTGTGGTGGGCATTGTATGGGTGTGTGTTACATTACATTCACTAGTAGGAGTGAGAAAAACATCACGGGGTGGTGTGAATCGGAGGGTCTGAATTAGGATAGGCAGTGATTGGCAATGTAGGATGGAGAAAAGCACCGCGGGGTGGTCAGCATGGGGAGGTCAGGGAACATGCAGTGGCAATGTAGGATAGGTTTCTGAAAAACATCGCGGGGTGGTGCGCATTGTATGGGTGTGTGTTACATTACACTCACCAGTAGGAGTGAGAAAAACATCACGGGGTGGTGCGCATTGTATGGGTGTGTGTTACATTACATTCACTAGTAGGAGTGAGAAAAACATCACGGTGTGGTGGGCATTGTATGGGTGTGTGTTACATTACATTCACTAGTAGGAGTGAGAAAAACATCACGGGGTGGTGCGCATTGTATGGGTGTGTGTTACGTTACATTCACTAGTAGGAGGGAGAAAAACATCACGGGGTGGTGCGCATTGTATGGGTGTGTGTTACATTACATTCACTAGTAGAAGTGAGAAAAACATCACGGGTGGTGCGCATTGTATGGGTGTGTGTTACATTACATTCACTAGTAGGAGTGAGAAAAACATCACGGGGTGGTGCGCATTGTATGGGTGTGTGCTACATTACATTCACTAGTAGGAGTGAGAAAAACATCACGGGGTGGTGCGCATTTTAAGGGTGTGTGTTACATTACATTCAGTAGTAGGAGTGAGAAAAACATCACGGGCTGGTGCGCATTGTATGGGTGTGTGTTACATTACATTCACTATTAGGAGTGAGAAAAACATCACGGGGTGGTGCGCATTGTATGGGTGTGTGTTACATTACATTCACTACTAGCAGTGAGAAAATCATCACGGGGTGGTGCGCATTGTATGGGTGTGTGTTACATTACATTCACTAGAAGGAGTGAGAAAAACTTCACGGGGAGGTGCGCATTGTATGGGTGTGTGTTACATTACATTCACTACTAGGAGTGAGAAAAACATCATGGGGTGGTGCGCATTGTATGGGTGTGTGTTACATTACATTCACTAGTAGGAGTGAGAAAAACATCACGGGGTGGTGCGCATTGTATGGGTGTGTGTTACATTACTTTCACTAATAGGAGTGAGAAAAACATCACGGGGTGGTGTGCATTGTATGTGTGTGTGTTACATTACATTCACTAGTAGGAGTGAGAAAAACATCACGGGGTGGTGCGCATTGTATGGGTGTGTTTACATTACATTCACTAGTAGGAGTGAGAAAAACATCACGGGGTGGTGCGCATTGTATGGGTGTGTGTTACATTAGATTCACTATTAGGAGTGAGAAAAACATCACGGGGTGGTGCGCATTGTATGGGTGTGTGTTACATTACATTCACTAGTAGGAAAGAGAAAAACATCACGGGGTGGTGCGCATTGTATGGGTGTGTGTTACATTACATTCACTAGTAGGAGTGAGAAAAACATCACGGGGTGGTGCGCATTGTATGGGTGTGTGTTACATTACATTCACTAGTAGGAGTGAGAAAAACATCACGGGGTCATGCACATTGTATGGGTGTGTATTACATTACATTCACTAGTAGGAGTGAGAAAAACATCACGGGGTGGTGCGCATTGTATGGGTGTGTGTTACATTACATTCACTAGTAGGAGTGAGAAAAACATCACGGGGTGGTGCGCATTGTATGGGTGTGTGTTACATTACATTCACTAGTAGGAGTGAGAAAAACATCACGGGGTGGTGTGAATCGGAGGGTCTGAATTAGGATAGGCAGTGATTGGCAATGTAGGATGGAGAAAAGCACCGCGGGGTGGTCAGCATGGGGAGGTCAGGGAACATGCAGTGGCAATGTAGGATAGGTTTCTGAAAAACATCGCGGGGTGGTGCGCATTGTAGGGGTGTGTGTTACATTACACTCACCAGTAGGAGTGAGAAAAACATCACGGGGTGGTGCGCATTGTATGGGTGTGTGTTACATTACATTCACTAGTAGGAGTGAGAAAAACATCACGGTGTGGTGGGCATTGTATGGGTGTGTGTTACATTACATTCACTAGTAGGAGTGAGAAAAACATCACGGGGTGGTGCGCATTGTATGGGTGTGTGTTACATTACATTCACTAGTAGGAGTGAGAAAAACATCACGGGGTGGTGCGCATTGTATGGGTGTGTGTTACATTACATTCACTAGTAGCAGTGAGAAAAACATCACTGGGTGGTGCGCATTGTATGGGGGTGTGTTACATTACATTCACTAGTAGGAGTGAGAAAAACATCACGGGGTGGTGCGCATTGTATGGGTGTGTGTTACATTACATTCACTAGTAGCAGTGAGAAAAACATCACGGGGTGGTGCGCATTTTATTGGTGTGTGTTACATTAGATTCACTAGTAGGAGTGAGAAAAACATCACGGGGTGGTGCGCATTGTATGGGTGTGTTTTACATTACATTCACTAGTAGGAGTGAGAAAAACATCACGGGGTGGTGCGCATTGTATGGGTGTGTGTTACAATACATTCACTAGTAGGAGTGAGAAAAACATCACGGGGTGGTGCGCATTGTATGGGTGTGTGTTACATTACATTCACTAGTAGGAGTGAGAAAAACATCACGGGGTGGTGCGCATTTTATGGGTGTGTGTTACATTACATTCACTAGTAGGAGTGAGAAAAACATCACGGGGTGGTGCGCATTTTATGGGTGTGTGTTACATTACATTCACTAGTAGGAGTGAGAAAAACATCACGGGGTGGTGCGCATTGTATGGGTGTGTGTTACATTAGATTCCCTACTAGGAGTGAGAAAAACATCACGGGGTGGTGCGCATTGTATGGGTGTGTTTTACATTACATTCACTAGTAGGAGTGAGAAAAACATCTCGGTGTGGTGCGCATTGTATGGGTGTGTGTTACATTACATTCACTACTAGGAGTGAGAAAAACATCACTGGGTGGTGCGCATTGTATGGGTGTGTGTTACATTACATTCACTAGTAGGAGTGAGAAAAACATCACGGGGTGGTGCGCATTGTATGGGTGTGTGTTACATTACATTCACTAGTAGGAGTGAGAAAAACATCACGGGGTGGTGCGCATTGTATGGGTGTGTGTTACATTACATTCACTAGTAGCAGTGAGAAAAACGTCACGGGGTGGTGCGCATTGTATGGGAGTGTATTACATTACATTCACTAGTAGGATTACATTCACTAGTAGGAGTGAGAAAAACATCACGGGGTGGTGCGCATTGTATGGGTGTGTGTTACATTACATTCACTAGTAGGAGTGAGAAAAAAAGCACGGGGTGGTGTGAATCGGAGGGTCTGAATTAGTATAGGCAGTGAGTGGCAATGTAGGATGGAGAAAAGCACCACGGGGTGTTCAGCATGGGGAGGTCAGGGAACATACAGTGGCAATGCAGGATAGGTTTCTGAAAAACATCGCTGGGTGGTGCGCATTGTATGGGTGTGTGTTACATTAGATTCACTAGTAGGAGTGAGAAAAACATCACAGGGTGGTGCGCATTGTATGGGTGTGTGTTACATTACATTCACTACTAGGAGTGAGAAAATCATCACGGGGTGGTGCGCATTGTATGGGTGTGTGTTACATTACATTCACTAGAAGGAGTGAGAAAAACTTCACGGGGAGGTGCGCATTGTATGGGTGTGTGTTACATTGCATTCACTACTAGGAGTGAGAAAAACATCATGGGGTGGTGCGCATTGTATGGGTGTGTGTTACATTACATTCACTAGTAGGAGTGAGAAAAACATCACGGGGTGGTGCGCATTGTATGGGTGTGTGTTACATTACATTCACTAATAGGAGTGAGAAAAACATCACGGGGTGGTGCGCATTGTATGTGTGTGTGTTACATTACATTCACTAGTAGGAGTGTGAAAAACATCACGGGGTGGTGCGCATTGTATGGGTGTGTGTTACATTACATTCACTAGTAGGAGTGAGAAAAACATCACGGGGTGGTGCGCATTGTATGGGTGTGTGTTACATTAGATTCACTATTAGGAGTGAGAAAAACATCACGGGGTGGTGCGCATTGTATGGGTGTGTGTTACATTACATTCACTAGTAGGAAAGAGAAAAACATCACGGGGTGGTGCGCATTGTATGGGTGTGTGTTACATTACATTCACTAGTAGGAGTGAGAAAAACATCACGGGGTGGTGCGCATTGTATGGGTGTGTGTTACATTACATTCACTAGTAGGAGTGAGAAAAACATCACGGGGTGTTGCACATTGTATGGCTGTGTATTACATTACATTCACTACTAGGAGTGAGAAAAACATCACGGGGTGGTCCGCATTGTATGGGTGTGTGTTACATTACATTCACTAGTAGGAGTGAGAAAAACATCACGGGGTGGTGCGCATTGTATGGGTGTGTGTTACATTACATTCACTAGTAGGAGTGAGAAAAACATCACGGGGTGGTGCGCATTGTATGGGTGTGTGTTACATTACATTCACTAGTAGGAGTGAGAAAAACATCACGGGGTGGTGTGAATCGGAGGGTCTGAATTAGGATAGGCAGTGATTGCCAATGTAGGATGGAGAAAAGCACCGCGGGGTGGTCAGCATGGGGAGGTCAGGGAACATGCAGTGGCAATGTAGGATAGGTTTCTGAAAAACATCGCGGGGTGGTGCGCATTGTATGGGTGTGTGTTACATTACACTCACCAGTAGGAGTGAGAAAAACATCACGGGGTGGTGCGCATTGTATGGGTGTGTGTTACATTACATTCACTAGTAGGAGTGAGAAAAACATCACGGTGTGGTGGGCATTGTATGGGTGTGTGTTACATTACATTCACTAGTAGGAGTGAGAAAAACATCACGGGGTGGTGCGCATTGTATGGGTGTGTGTTACATTACATTCACTAGTAGGAGTGAGGAAAACATCACGGGGTGGTGCGCATTTTATGGGTGTGTGTTACATTAGATTCACTAGTAGGTGTGGGAAAAACATCACGGGGTGGTGCTCATTGTATGGGTGTGTGTTACATTACATTCACTAGTAGGAGTGAGAAAAACATCACGGGGTGGTGCGCATTGTATGTGTGTGTGTTACATTACATTCACTAGTACGAGTGAGAAAAACATCACAGGGTGGTGCGCATTGTATGGGTGTGTGTTACATTACATTCACTAGTACCAGTGAGAAAAATATCACGGGGTGGTGCGCATTGTATGGGTGTGTGTTACATTACATTCACTAGTAGGAGTGAGAAAAACATCACGGGGTGGTGCGCATTGTATGGGTGTGTGTTACATTACATTCACTAGTAGGAGTGAGAAAAACATCACGGGGTGGTGCACATTGTATGGGTGTGTGTTACATTACATTCACTAGTAGGAGTGAGAAAAACATCACGGGGTGGTGCGCATTGTATGGGTGTGTGTTACGTTACATTCACTAGTAGGAGTGAGAAAAACATCACGGGGTGGTGCGCATTGTATGGGTGTGTGTTACATTACATTCACTAGTAGAAGTGAGAAAAACATCACGGGTGGTGCGCATTGTATGGGTGTGTGTTACATTATATTCACTAGTAGGAGTGAGAAAAACATCACGGGGTGGTGCGCATTGTATGGGTGTGTGCTACATTACATTCACTAGTAGGAGTGAGAAAAACATCACGGGGTGGTGCGCATTTTAAGGGTGTGTGTTACATTACATTCAGTAGTAGGAGTGAGAAAAACATCACGGGCTGGTGCGCATTGTATGGGTGTGTGTTACATTACATTCACTATTAGGAGTGAGAAAAACATCACGGGGTGGTGCGCATTGTATGGGTGTGTGTTACATTACATTCACTACTAGGAGTGAGAAAATCATCACGGGGTGGTGCGCATTGTATGGGTGTGTGTTACATTACATTCACTAGAAGGAGTGAGAAAAACTTCACGGGGAGGTGCGCATTGTATGGGTGTGTGTTACATTACATTCACTACTAGGAGTGAGAAAAACATCATGGGGTGGTGCGCATTGTATCGGTGTGTGTTACATTACATTCACTAGTAGGAGTGAGAAAAACATCACGGGGTGGTGCGCATTGTATGGGTGTGTGTTACATTACTTTCACTAATAGGAGTGAGAAAAACATCACGGGGTGGTGCGCATTGTATGGGTGTGTGTTACATTAGATTCACTATTAGGAGTGAGAAAAACATCACGGGGTGGTGCGCATTGTATGGGTGTGTGTTACATTACATTCACTAGTAGGAAAGAGAAAAACATCACGGGGTGGTGCGCATTGTATGGGTGTGTGTTACATTACATTCACTAGTAGGAGTGAGAAAAACATCACGGGGTGGTGCGCATTGTATGGGTGTGTGTTACATTACATTCACTAGTAGGAGTGAGAAAAACATCACGGGGTCATGCACATTGTATGGGTGTGTATTACATTACATTCACTAGTAGGAGTGAGAAAAACATCACGGGGTGGTGCGCATTGTATGGGTGTGTGTTACATTACATTCACTAGTACGAGTGAGAAAAACATCACGGGGTGGTGCGCATTGTATGGGTGTGTGTTACATTACATTCACTAGTAGGAGTGAGAAAAACATCACGGGGTGGTGCGCATTGTATGGGTGTGTGTTACATTACATTCACTAGTAGGAGTGAGAAAAACATCACGGGGTGGTGTGAATCGGAGGGTCTGAATTAGGATAGGCAGTGATTGGCAATGTAGGATGGAGAAAAGCACCGCGGGGTGGTCAGCATGGGGAGGTCAGGGAACATGCAGTGGCAATGTAGGATAGGTTTCTGAAAAACATCGCGGGGTGGTGCGCATTGTAGGGGTGTGTGTTACATTACACTCACCAGTAGGAGTGAGAAAAACATCACGGGGTGGTGCGCATTGTATGGGTGTGTGTTACATTACATTCACTAGTAGGAGTGAGAAAAACATCACGGTGTGGTGGGCATTGTATGGGTGTGTGTTACATTACATTCACTAGTAGGAGTGAGAAAAACATCACGGGGTGGTGCGCATTGTATGGGGGTGTGTTACATTACATTCACTAGTAGGAGTGAGGAAAACATCACGGGGTGGTGCGCATTGTATGGGTGTGTGTTACATTACATTCACTACTAGGAGTGAGAAAATCATCACGGGGTGGTGCGCATTGTATGGGTGTGTGTTACATTACATTCACTAGAAGGAGTGAGAAAAACTTCACGGGGAGGTGCGCATTGTATGGGTGTGTGTTACATTACATTCACTACTAGGAGTGAGAAAAACATCATGGGGTGGTGCGCATTGTATGGGTGTGTGTTACATTACATTCACTAGTAGGAGTGAGAAAAACATCACGGGGTGGTGCGCATTGTATGGGTGTGTGTTACATTACATTCACTAATAGGAGTGAGAAAAACATCACGGGGTGGTGCGCATTGTATGTGTGTGTGTTACATTACATTCACTAGTAGGAGTGAGAAAAACATCACGGGGTGGTGCGCATTGTATGGGTGTGTTTACATTACATTCACTAGTAGGACTGAGAAAAACATCACGGGGTGGTGCGCATTGTATGGGTGTGTGTTACATTAGATTCACTATTAGGAGTGAGAAAAACATCACGGGGTGGTGCGCATTGTATGGGTGTGTGTTACATTACATTCACTAGTAGGAAAGAGAAAAACATCACGGGGTGGTGCGCATTGTATGGGTGTGTGTTACATTACATTCACTAGGAGGAGTGAGAAAAACATCACGGGGTGGTGCGCATTGTATGGGTGTGTGTTACATTACATTCACTAGTAGGAGTGAGAAAAACATCACGGGGTGGTGTGAATCGGAGGGTCTGAATTAGGATAGGCAGTGATTGGCAATGTAGGATGGAGAAAAGCACCGCGGGGTGGTCAGCATGGGGAGGTCAGGGAACATGCAGTGGCAATGTAGGATAGGTTTCTGAAAAACATCGCGGGGTGGTGCGCATTGTATGGGTGTGTGTTACATTACACTCACCAGTAGGAGTGAGAAAAACATCACGGGGTGGTGCGCATTGTATGGGTGTGTGTTACATTACATTCACTAGTAGGAGTGAGAAAAACATCACGGTGTGGTGGGCATTGTATGGGTGTGTGTTACATTACATTCACTAGTAGGAGTGAGAAAAACATCACGGGGTGGTGTGAATCGGAGGGTCTGAATTAGGATAGGCAGTGATTGGCAATGTAGGATGGAGAAAAGCACCGCGGGGTGGTCAGCATGGGGAGGTCAGGGAACATGCAGTGGCACTGTAGGATAGGTTTCTGAAAAACATCGCGGGGTGGTGCGCATTGTATGGGTGTGTGTTACATTACACTCACCAGTAGGAGTGAGAAAAACATCACGGGGTGGTGCGCATTGTATGGGTGTGTGTTACATTACATTCACTAGTAGGAGTGAGAAAAACATCACGGTGTGGTGGGCATTGTATGGGTGTGTGTTACATTACATTCACTAGTAGGAGTGAGAAAAACATCACGGGGTGGTGCGCATTGTATGGGTGTGTGTTACATTACATTCACTAGTAGGAGTGAGGAAAACATCACGGGGTGGTGCGCATTGTATGGGTGTGTGTTACATTAGATTCACTAGTAGGTGTGGGAAAAACATCACGGGGTGGTGCTCATTGTATGGGTGTGTGTTACATTACATTCACTAGTAGGAGTGAGAAAAACATCACGGGGTGGTGCGCATTGTATGGGTGTGTGTTACATTACATTCACTAGTAGGAGTGAGAAAAACATCACGGGGTGGTGCGCATTGTATGGGTGTGTGTTACATTACATTCACTAGTAGGAGTGAGAAAAACATCACGGGGTGGTGCGCATTGTATGGGTGTGTGTTACATTACATTCACTAGTAGGAGTGAGAAAAACATCACGGGGTGGTGCGCATTGTATGGGTGTGTGTTACATTACATTCACTAGTAGAAGTGAGAAAAACATCACGGGTGGTGCGCATTGTATGGGTGTGTGTTACATTACATTCACTAGTAGGAGTGAGAAAAACATCACGGGGTGGTGCGCATTGTATGGGTGTGTGCTACATTACATTCACTAGTAGGAGTGAGAAAAACATCACGGGGTGGTGCGCATTTTAAGGGTGTGTGTTACATTACATTCAGTAGTAGGAGTGAGAAAAACATCACGGGCTGGTGCGCATTGTATGGGTGTGTGTTACATTACATCCACTATTAGGAGTGAGAAAAACATCACGGGGTGGTGCGCATTGTATGGGTGTGTGTTACATTACATTCACTACTAGGAGTGAGAAAATCATCACGGGGTGGTGCGCATAGTATGGGTGTGTGTTACATTACATTCACTAGTAGGAGTGAGAAAATCATCACGGGGTGGTGCGCATTGTATGGGTGTGTGTTACATTACATTCACTAGTAGGAGTGAGAAAAACATCACGGGGTGATGCACATTGTATGGGTGTGTATTACATTACATTCACTAGTAGGAGTGAGAAAAACATCACGGGGTGGTGCGCATTGTATGGGTGTGTGTTACATTACATTCACTAGTACGAGTGAGAAAAACATCACGGGGTGGTGCGCATTGTATGGGTGTGTGTTACATTACATTCACTAGTAGGAGTGAGAAAAACATCACGGGGTGGTGAGCATTGTATGGGTGTGTGTTACATTACATTCACTAGTAGGAGTGAGAAAAACATCACGGGGTGGTGTGAATCGGAGGGTCTGAATTAGGATAGGCAGTGATTGGCAATTTAGGATGGAGAAAAGCACCGCGGGGTGGTCAGCATGGGGAGGTCAGGGAACATGCAGTGGCAATGTAGGATAGGTTTCTGAAAAACATCGCGGGGTGGTGCGCATTGTATGGGTGTGTGTTACATTACACTCACCAGTAGGAGTGAGAAAAACATCACGGGGTGGTGCGCATTGTATGGGTGTGTGTTACATTACATTCACTAGTAGGAGTGAGAAAAACATCACGCTGTGGTGGGAATTGTATGGGTGTGTGTTACATTACATTCACTAGTAGGAGTGAGAAAAACATCACGGGGTGGTGTGAATCGGAGGGTCTGAATTAGGATAGGCAGTGATTGGCAATGTAGGATGGAGAAAAGCACCGCGGGGTGGTCAGCATGGGGAGGTCAGGGAACATGCAGTGGCAATGTAGGATAGGTTTCTGAAAAACATCGCGGGGTGGTGCGCATTGTATGGGTGTGTGTTACATTACACTCACCAGTAGGAGTGAGAAAAACATCCCGGGGTGGTGCGCATTGTATGGGTGTGTGTTACATTACATTCACTAGTAGGAGTGAGAAAAACATCACGGTGTGGTGGGCATTGTATGGGTGTGTGTTACATTACATTCACTAGTAGGAGTGAGAAAAACATCACGGGGTGGTGCGCATTGTATGGGTGTGTGTTACATTACATTCACTAGTAGGAGTGAGGAAAACATCACGGGGTGGTGCGCATTGTATGGGTGTGTGTTACATTAGATTCACTAGTAGGTGTGGGAAAAACATCACGGGGTTGTGCTCATTGTATGGGTGTGTGTTACATTACATTCACTAGTAGGAGTGAGAAAAACATCACGGGGTGGTGCGCATTGTATGTGTGTGTGTTACATTACATTCAATAGTACGAGTGAGAAAAACATCACGGGGTGGTGCGCATTGTATGGGTGTGTGTTACATTACATTCACTAGTACCAGTGAGAAAAACATCACGGGGTGGTGCGCATTGTATGGGTGTGTGTTACATTACATTCACTAGTAGGAGTGAGAAAAACATCACGGGGTGGTGCGCATTGTATGGGTGTGTGTTACATTACATTCACTAGTAGGAGTGAGAAAAACATCACGTGGTGGTGCGCATTGTATGGGTGTGTGTTACATTACATTCACTAGTAGGAGTGAGAAAAACATCACGGGGTGGTGCGCATTGTATGGGTGTGTGTTACATTACATTCACTAGTAGGAGTGAGAAAAACATCACGGGGTGGTGCGCATTGTATGGGTGTGTGTTACATTACATTCACTAGTAGAAGTGAGAAAAACATCACGGGTGGTGCGCATTGTATGGGTGTGTGTTACATTACATTCACTAGTAGGAGTGAGAAAAACATCACGGGGTGGTGCGCATTGTATGGGTGTGTGCTACATTACATTCACTAGTAGGAGTGAGAAAAACATCACGGGGTGGTGCGCATTTTAAGGGTGTGTGTTACATTACATTCAGTAGTAGGAGTGAGAAAAACATCACGGGCTGGTGCGCATTGTATGGGTGTGTGTTACATTACATTCACTACTAGGAGTGAGAAAATCATCACGGGGTGGTGCGCATTGTATGGGTGTGTGTTACATTACATTCACTAGAAGGAGTGAGAAAAACTTCACGGGGAGGTGCGCATTGTATGGGTGTGTGTTGCATTACATTCACTACTAGGAGTGAGAAAAACATCATGGGGTGGTGCGCATTGTATGGGTGTGTGTTACATTACATTCACTAGTAGGAGTGAGAAAAACATCACGGGGTGGTGCACATTGTATGGGTGTGTGTTACATTACATTCACTAATAGGAGTGAGAAAAACATCACGCGGTGGTGCGCATTGTATGTGTGTGTGTTACATTACATTCACTAGTAGGAGTGAGAAAAACATCACGGGGTGGTGCGCATTGTATGGGTGTGTTTACATTACATTCACTAGTAGGAGTGAGAAAAACATCACGGGGTGGTGCGCATTGTATGGGTGTGTGTTACATTAGATTCACTATTAGGAGTGAGAAAAACATCACGGGGTGGTGCGCATTGTATGGGTGTGTGTTACATTACATTCACTAGTAGGAAAGAGAAAAACATCACGGGGTGGTGCGCATTGTATGGGTGTGTGTTACATTACATTCACTAGTAGGAGTGAGAAAAACATCACGGGGTGGTGCGCATTGTATGGGTGTGTGTTACATTACATTCACGAGTAGGAGTGAGAAAAACATCACGGGGTGATGCACATTGTATGGGTGTGTATTACATTACATTCACTAGTAGGAGTGAGAAAAACATCACGGGGTGGTGCGCATTGTATGGGTGTGTGTTACATTACATTCACTAGTACGAGTGAGAAAAACATCACGGGGTGGTGCGCATTGTATGGGTGTGTGTTACATTACATTCACTAGTAGGAGTGAGAAAAACATCACGGGGTGGTGCGCATTGTATGGGTTTGTGTTACATTACATTCACTAGTAGGAGTGAGAAAAACATCACGGGGTGGTGTGAATCGGAGGGTCTGAATTAGGATAGGCAGTGATTGGCAATGTAGGATGGAGAAAAGCACCGCGGGGTGGTCAGCATGGGGAGGTCAGGGAACATGCAGTGGCAATGTACGATAAGTTTCTGAAAAACATCGCGGGGTGGTGCGCATTGTATGGGTGTGTGTTACATTACACTCACCAGTAGGGGTGAGAAAAACATCACGGGGTGGTGCGCATTGTATGGGTGTGTGTTACATTACATTTACTAGTAGGAGTGAGAAAAACATCACGGTGTGGTGGGCATTGTATGGGTGTGTGTTACATTACATTCACTAGTAGGAGTGAGAAAAACATCACGGGGTGGTGCGCATTGTATGGGTGTGTGTTACATTACATTCACTAGTAGGAGTGAGGAAAACATCACGGGGTGGTGCGCATTGTATGGGTGTGTGTTACATTAGATTCACTAGTTGCAGTGAGAAAAACATCACTGGGTGGTGCGCATTGTATGGGGGTGTGTTACATTACATTCACTAGTAGGAGTGAGAAAAACATCACGGGGTGGTGCGCATTGTATGGGTGTGTGTTACATTACATTCACTAGTAGCAGTGAGAAAAACATCACGGGGTGGTGCGCATTTTATTGGTGTGTGTTACATTAGATTCACTAGTAGGAGTGAGAAAAACATCACGGGGTGGTGCGCATTGTATGGGTGTGTGTTACATTACATTCACTAGTAGGAGTGAGAAAAACATCACGGGGTGGTGCGCATTGTATGGGTGTGTGTTACATTACATTCACTAGTAGGAGTGAGAAAAACATCACGGGGTGGTGCGCATTGTATGGGTGTGTGTTACATTACATTCACTAGTAGGAGTGAGAAAAACATCACGGGGTGGTGCGCATTTTATGGGTGTGTGTTACATTACATTCACTAGTAGGAGTGAGAAAAACATCACGGGGTGGTGCGCATTGTATGGGTGTGTGTTACATTACATTCACTAGTAGGAGTGAGAAAAACATCACGGGGTGGTGCGCATTGTATGGGTGTGTGTTACATTACATTCACTAGTTGCAGTGAGAAAAACATCACTGGGTGGTGCGCATTGTATGGGGGTGTGTTACATTACATTCACTAGTAGGAGTGAGAAAAACATCACGGGGTGGTGCGCATTGTATGGGTGTGTGTTACATTACATTCACTAGTAGCAGTGAGAAAAACATCACGGGGTGGTGCGCATTTTATTGGTGTGTGTTACATTAGATTCACTAGTAGGAGTGAGAAAAACATCACGTGGTGGTGCGCATTGTATGGGTGTGTGTTACATTAGATTCACTACTAGGAGTGAGAAAAACATCACGGGGTGGTGCGCATTGTATGGGTGTGTTTTACATTACATTCACTAGTAGGAGTGAGAAAAACATCTCGGTGTGGTGCGCATTGTATGGGTGTGTGTTACATTACATTCACTAGTAGGAGTGAGAAAAACATCACGGGGTGGTGCGCATTGTATGGGTGTGTGTTACATTACATTAACTAGTAGGAGTGAGAAAAACATCACGGGGTGGTGCGCATTGTATGGGTGTGTGTTACATTACATTCACTAGTAGGAGTGAGAAAAACATCACGGGGTGGTGCGCATTGTATGGGTGTGTGTTACATTACATTAACTAGTAGCAGTGAGAAAAACGTCACGGGGTGGTGCGCATTGTACGGGAGTGTGTTACATAACATTCACTAGTAGGATTACATTTACTAGTAGGAGTGAGAAAAACATCACGGGGTGGTGCGCATTGTATGGGTGTGTGTTACATTACATTCACTAGTAGGAGTGAGAAAAACAGCACGGGGTGGTGTGAATCGGAGGGTCTGAATTAGGATAGGCAGTGAGTGGCAATGTAGGATGGAGAAAAGCACCGCGGGGTGGTTAGCATGTGGAGGTCAGGGAACATGCAGTGGCAATGCAGGATAGGTTTCTGAAAAACATCGCTGGGTGGTGCGCATTGTATGGGTGTGTGTTACATTAGATTCACTAGTAGGAGTGAGAAAAACATCACAGGGTGGTGCGCATTGTATGGGTGTGTGTTACATTACATTCACTACTAGGAGTGAGAAAATCATCACGGGGTGGTGCGCATTGTATGGGTGTGTGTTACATTACATTCACTAGAAGGAGTGAGAAAAACTTCACGGGGAGGTGCGCATTGTATGGGTGTGTGTTACATTACATTCACTACTAGGAGTGAGAAAAACATCATGGGGTGGTGCGCATTGTATGGGTGTGTGTTACAATACATTCACTAGTAGGAGTGAGAAAAACATCACGGGGTGGTGCGCATTGTATGGGTGTGTGTTACATTACATTCACTAATAGGAGTGAGAAAAACATCACGGGGTGGTGCGCATTGTATGTGTGTGTGTTACATTACATTCACTAGTAGGAGTGAGAAAAACATCACGGGGTGGTGCGCATTGTATGGGTGTGTTTACATTACATTCACTAGTAGGAGTGAGAAAAACATCACGGGGAGGTGCGCATTGTATGGGTGTGTGTTACATTAGATTCACTATTAGGAGTGAGAAAAACATCACGGGGTGGTGCGCATTGTATGGGTGTGTGTTACATTACATTCACCAGTAGGAGTGAGAAAAACATCACGGGGTGGTGCGCATTGTATGGGTGTGTGTTACATTACATTCACTAGTAGGAGTGAGAAAAACATCACGGGGTGGTGCGCATTGTATGGGTGTGTGTTACATTACATTCACTAGTAGGAGTGAGAAAAACATCACGGGGTGATGCACATTTTATGGGTGTGTATTACATTACATTCACTAGTAGGAGTGAGAAAAACATCACGGGGTGGTGCGCATTGTATGGGTGTGTGTTACATTACATTCACTAGTACGAGTGAGAAAAACATCACGGGGTGGTGCGCATTGTATGGGTGTGTGTTACATTACATTCACTAGTAGGAGTGAGAAAAACATCACGGGGTGGTGCGCATTGTATGGGTGTGTGTTACATTACATTCACTATTAGGAGTGAGAAAAACATCACGGGGTGGTGTGAATCGGAGGGTCTGAATTAGGATAGGCAGTGATTGGCAATGTAGGATGGAGAAAAGCACCGCGGGGTGGTCAGCATGGGGAGGTCAGGGAACATGCAGTGGCAATGTAGGATAGGTTTCTGAAAAACATCGCGGGGTGGTGCGCATTGTATGGGTGTGTGTTACATTACACTCACCAGTAGGAGTGAGAAAAACATCACGGGGTGGTGCGCATTGTATGGGTGTGTGTTACATTACATTCACTAGTAGGAGTGAGAAAAACATCACGGTGTGGTGGGCATTGTATGGGTGTGTGTTACATTACATTCACTAGTAGGAGTGAGAAAAACATCACGGGGTGGTGCGCATTGTATGGGTGTGTGTTACATTACATTCACTAGTAGGAGTGAGGAAAACATCACGGGGTGGTGCGCATTGTATGGGTGTGTGTTACATTAGATTCACTAGTAGGTGTGGGAAAAACATCACGGGGTGGTGCTCATTGTATGGGTGTGTGTTACATTACATTCACTAGTACGAGTGAGAAAAACATCACGGGGTGGTGCGCATTGTATGGGTGTGTGTTACATTACATTCACTAGTAGGAGTGAGAAAAACATCACGGGGTGGTGCGCATTGTATGGGTGTGTGTTACATTACATTCACTAGTACCAGTGAGAAAAACATCACGGGGTGGTGCGCATTGTATGGGTGTGTGTTACATTACATTCACTAGTAGGAGTGAGAAAAACATCACGAGGTGGTGCGCATTGTATGGGTGTGTGTTACATTACATTCACTAGTAGGAGTGAGAAAAACATCACGGGGTGGTGCGCATTGTATGGGTGTGTGTTACATTACATTCACTAGTAGGAGTGAGAAAAACATCACGGGGTGGTGCGCATTGTATGGGTGTGTGTTACATTACATTCACTAGTAGAAGTGAGAAAAACATCACGGGTGGTGCGCATTGTATGGGTGTGTGTTACATTACATTCACTAGTAGGAGTGAGAAAAACATCACGGGGTGGTGCGCATTGTATGGGTGTGTGCTACATTACATTCACTAGTAGGAGTGAGAAAAACATCACGGGGTGGTGCGCATTTTAAGGGTGTGTGTTACATTACATTCAGTAGTAGGAGTGAGAAAAACATCACGGGCTGGTGCGCATTGTATGGGTGTGTGTTACATTACATTCACTATTAGGAGTGAGAAAAACATCACGGGGTGGTGCGCATTGTATGGGTGTGTGTTACATTACATTCACTACTAGGAGTGAGAAAATCATCACGGGGTGGTGCGCATTGTATGGGTGTGTGTTACATTACATTCACTAGAAGGAGTGAGAAAAACTTCACGGGGAGGTGCGCATTGTATGGGTTTGTGTTACATTACATTCACTACTAGGAGTGAGAAAAACATCATGTGGTGGTGCGCATTGTATGGGTGTGTGTTACATTACATTCACTAGTAGGAGTGAGAAAAATATCACGGGGTGGTGCGCATTGTATGGGTGTGTGTTACATTACATTCACTAATAGGAGTGAGAAAAACATCACGGGGTGGTGCGCATTGTATGGGTGTGTGTTACATTACATTCACTAGTAGGAGTGAGGAAAACATCACGGGGTGGTGCGCATTGTATGGGTGTGTGTTACATTACATTCACTTGTAGGAGTGAGAAAAACATCACGGGGTGGTGCGCATTGTATGGGGGTGTGTTACATTACATTCACTAGTAGGAGTGAGAAAAACATCACGGGGTGGTGCGCATTGTATGGGTGTGTGTTACATTACATTCACTAGTAGCAGTGAGAAAAACATCACGGGGTGGTGCGCATTTTATTGGTGTGTGTTACATTAGATTCACTAGTAGGAGTGAGAAAAACATCACGGGGTGGTGCGCATTGTATGGGTGTGTGTTACATTACATTCACTAGTAGGAGTGAGAAAAACATCACGGGGTGGTGCGCATTGTATGGGTGTGTGTTACATTACATTCACTAGTAGGAGTGAGAAAAACATCACGGGGTGGTGCGCATTGTATGGGTGTGTGTTACATTACATTCACTAGTAGGAGTGAGAAAAACATCACGGGGTGGTGCGCATTTTATGGGTGTGTGTTACATTACATTCACTAGTAGGAGTGAGAAAAACATCACGGGGTGGTGCGCATTGTATGGGTGTGTGTTACATTACATTCACTAGTAGGAGTGAGAAAAACATCACGGGGTGGTGCGCATTGTATGGGTGTGTGTTACATTACATTCACTAGTTGCAGTGAGAAAAACATCACTGGGTGGTGCGCATTGTATGGGGGTGTGTTACATTACATTCACTAGTAGGAGTGAGAAAAACATCACGGGGTGGTGCGCATTGTATGGGTGTGTGTTACATTACATTCACTAGTAGCAGTGAGAAAAACATCACGGGGTGGTGCGCATTTTATTGGTGTGTGTTACATTAGATTCACTAGTAGGAGTGAGAAAAACATCACGTGGTGGTGCGCATTGTATGGGTGTGTGTTACATTAGATTCACTACTAGGAGTGAGAAAAACATCACGGGGTGGTGCGCATTGTATGGGTGTGTTTTACATTACATTCACTAGTAGGAGTGAGAAAAACATCTCGGTGTGGTGCGCATTGTATGGGTGTGTGTTACATTACATTCACTAGTAGGAGTGAGAAAAACATCACGGGGTGGTGCGCATTGTATGGGTGTGTGTTACATTACATTCACTAGTAGGAGTGAGAAAAACATCACGGGGTGGTGCGCATTGTATGGGTGTGTGTTACATTACATTCACTAGTAGGAGTGAGAAAAACATCACGGGGTGGTGCGCATTGTATGGGTGTGTGTTACATTACATTAACTAGTAGCAGTGAGAAAAACGTCACGGGGTGGTGCGCATTGTATGGGAGTGTGTTACATAACATTCACTAGTAGGATTACATTTACTAGTAGGAGTGAGAAAAACATCACGGGGTGGTGCGCATTGTATGGGTGTGTGTTACATTACATTCACTAGTAGGAGTGAGAAAAACAGCACGGGGTGGTGTGAATCGGAGGGTCTGAATTAGGATAGGCAGTGAGTGGCAATGTAGGATGGAGAAAAGCACCGCGGGGTGGTCAGCATGTGGAGGTCAGGGAACATGCAGTGGCAATGCAGGATAGGTTTCTGAAAAACATCGCAGGGTGGTGCGCATTGTATGGGTGTGTGTTACATTAGATTCACTAGTAGGAGTGAGAAAAACATCACAGGGTGGTGCGCATTGTATGGGTGTGTGTTACATTACATTCACTACTAGGAGTGAGAAAATCATCACGGGGTGGTGCGCATTGTATGGGTGTGTGTTACATTACATTCACTAGAAGGAGTGAGAAAAACTTCACGGGGAGGTGCGCATTGTATGGGTGTGTGTTACATTACATTCACTACTAGGAGTGAGAAAAACATCATGGGGTGGTGCGCATTGTATGGGTGTGTGTTACAATACATTCACTAGTAGGAGTGAGAAAAACATCACGGGGTGGTGCGCATTGTATGGGTGTGTGTTACATTACATTCACTAATAGGAGTGAGAAAAACATCACGGGGTGGTGCGCATTGTATGTGTGTGTGTTACATTACATTCACTAGTAGGAGTGAGAAAAACATCACGGGGTGGTGCGCATTGTATGGGTGTGTTTACATTACATTCACTAGTAGGAGTGAGAAAAACATCACGGGGTGGTGCGCATTGTATGGGTGTGTGTTACATTAGATTCACTATTAGGAGTGAGAAAAACATCACGGGGTGGTGCGCATTGTATGGGTGTGTGTTACATTACATTCACCAGTAGGAGTGAGAAAAACATCACGGGGTGGTGCGCATTGTATGGGTGTGTGTTACATTACATTCACTAGTAGGAGTGAGAAAAACATCACGGGGTGGTGCGCATTGTATGGGTGTGTGTTACATTACATTCACTAGTAGGAGTGAGAAAAACATCACGGGGTGATGCACATTTTATGGGTGTGTATTACATTACATTCACTAGTAGGAGTGAGAAAAACATCACGGGGTGGTGCGCATTGTATGGGTGTGTGTTACATTACATTCACTAGTACGAGTGAGAAAAACATCACGGGGTGGTGCGCATTGTATGGGTGTGTGTTACATTACATTCACTAGTAGGAGTGAGAAAAACATCACGGGGTGGTGCGCATTGTATGGGTGTGTGTTACATTACATTCACTAGTAGGAGTGAGAAAAACATCACGGGGTGGTGTGAATCGGAGGGTCTGAATTAGGATAGGAAGTGATTGGCAATGTAGGATGGAGAAAAGCACCGCGGGGTGGTCAGCATGGGGAGGTCAGGGAACATGCAGTGGCAATGTAGGATAGGTTTCTGAAAAACATCGCGGGGTGGTGCGCATTGTATGGGTGTGTGTTACATTACACTCACCAGTAGGAGTGAGAAAAACATCACGGGGTGGTGCGCATTGTATGGGTGTGTGTTACATTACATTCACTAGTAGGAGTGAGAAAAACATCACGGTGTGGTGGGCATTGTATGGGTGTGTGTTACATTACATTCACTAGTAGGAGTGAGAAAAACATCACGGGGTGGTGCGCATTGTATGGGTGTGTGTTACATTACATTCACTAGTAGGAGTGAGGAAAACATCACGGGGTGGTGCGCATTGTATGGGTGTGTGTTACATTAGATTCACTAGTAGGTGTGGGAAAAACATCACGGGGTGGTGCTCATTGTATGGGTGTGTGTTACATTACATTCACTAGTACGAGTGAGAAAAACATCACGGGGTGGTGCGCATTGTATGGGTGTGTGTTACATTACATTCACTAGTAGGAGTGAGAAAAACATCACGGGGTGGTGCGCATTGTATGGGTGTGTGTTACATTACATTCACTAGTACCAGTGAGAAAAACATCACGGGGTGGTGCGCATTGTATGGGTGTGTGTTACATTACATTCACTAGTAGGAGTGAGAAAAACATCACGAGGTGGTGCGCATTGTATGGGTGTGTGTTACATTACATTCACTAGTAGGAGTGAGAAAAACATCACGGGGTGGTGCGCATTGTATGGGTGTGTGTTACATTACATTCACTAGTAGGAGTGAGAAAAACATCACGGGGTGGTGCGCATTGTATGGGTGTGTGCTACATTACATTCACTAGTAGGAGTGAGAAAAACATCACGGGGTGGTGCGCATTTTAAGGGTGTGTGTTACATTACATTCAGTAGTAGGAGTGAGAAAAACATCTCGGTGTGGTGCGCATTGTATGGGTGTGTGTTACATTACATTCACTAGTAGGAGTGAGAAAAACATCACGGGGTGGTGCGCATTGTATGGGTGTGTGTTACATTACATTAACTAGTAGGAGTGAGAAAAACATCACGGGGTGGTGCGCATTGTATGGGTGTGTGTTACATTACATTCACTAGTAGGAGTGAGAAAAACATCACGGGGTGGTGCGCATTGTATGGGTGTGTGTTACATTACATTAACTAGTAGCAGTGAGAAAAACGTCACGGGGTGGTGCGCATTGTATGGGAGTGTGTTACATAACATTCACTAGTAGGATTACATTTACTAGTAGGAGTGAGAAAAACATCACGGGGTGGTGCGCATTGTATGGGTGTGTGTTACATTACATTCACTAGTAGGAGTGAGAAAAACAGCACGGGGTGGTGTGAATCGGAGGGTCTGAATTAGGATAGGCAGTGAGTGGCAATGTAGGATGGAGAAAAGCACCGCGGGGTGGTCAGCATGTGGAGGTCAGGGAACATGCAGTGGCAATGCAGGATAGGTTTCTGAAAAACATCGCTGGGTGGTGCGCATTGTATGGGTGTGTGTTACATTAGATTCACTAGTAGGAGTGAGAAAAACATCACAGGGTGGTGCGCATTGTATGGGTGTGTGTTACATTACATTCACTACTAGGAGTGAGAAAATCATCACGGGGTGGTGCGCATGGTATGGGTGTGTGTTACATTACATTCACTAGAAGGAGTGAGAAAAACTTCACGGGGAGGTGCGCATTGTATGGGTGTGTGTTACATTACATTCACTACTAGGAGTGAGAAAAACATCATGGGGTGGTGCGCATTGTATGGGTGTGTGTTACAATACATTCACTAGTAGGAGTGAGAAAAACATCACGGGGTGGTGCGCATTGTATGGGTGTGTGTTACATTACATTCACTAATAGGAGTGAGAAAAACATCACGGGGTGGTGCGCATTGTATGTGTGTGTGTTACATTACATTCACTAGTAGGAGTGAGAAAAACATCACGGGGTGGTGCGCATTGTATGGGTGTGTTTACATTACATTCACTAGTAGGAGTGAGAAAAACATCACGGGGTGGTGCGCATTGTATGGGTGTGTGTTACATTAGATTCACTATTAGGAGTGAGAAAAACATCACGGGGTGGTGCGCATTGTATGGGTGTGTGTTACATTACATTCACCAGTAGGAGTGAGAAAAACATCACGGGGTGGTGCGCATTGTATGGGTGTGTGTTACATTACATTCACTAGTAGGAGTGAGAAAAACATCACGGGGTGGTGCGCATTGTATGGGTGTGTGTTACATTACATTCACTAGTAGGAGTGAGAAAAACATCACGGGGTGATGCACATTTTATGGGTGTGTATTACATTACATTCACTAGTAGGAGTGAGAAAAACATCACGGGGTGGTGCGCATTGTATGGGTGTGTGTTACATTACATTCACTAGTACGAGTGAGAAAAACATCACGGGGTGGTGCGCATTGTATGGGTGTGTGTTACATTACATTCACTAGTAGGAGTGAGAAAAACATCACGGGGTGGTGCGCATTGTATGGGTGTGTGTTACATTACATTCACTAGTAGGAGTGAGAAAAACATCACGGGGTGGTGTGAATCGGAGGGTCTGAATTAGGATAGGCAGTGATTGGCAATGTAGGATGGAGAAAAGCACCGCGGGGTGGTCAGCATGGGGAGGTCAGGGAACATGCAGTGGCAATGTAGGATAGGTTTCTGAAAAACATCGCGGGGTGGTGCGCATTGTATGGGTGTGTGTTACATTACACTCACCAGTAGGAGTGAGAAAAACATCACGGGGTGGTGCGCATTGTATGGGTGTGTGTTACATTACATTCACTAGTAGGAGTGAGAAAAACATCACGGTGTGGTGGGCATTGTATGGGTGTGTGTTACATTACATTCACTAGTAGGAGTGAGAAAAACATCACGGGGTGGTGCGCATTGTATGGGTGTGTGTTACATTACATTCACTAGTAGGAGTGAGGAAAACATCACGGGGTGGTGCGCATTGTATGGGTGTGTGTTACATTAGATTCACTAGTAGGTGTGGGAAAAACATCACGGGGTGGTGCTCATTGTATGGGTGTGTGTTACATTACATTCACTAGTACGAGTGAGAAAAACATCACGGGGTGGTGCGCATTGTATGGGTGTGTGTTACATTACATTCACTAGTAGGAGTGAGAAAAACATCACGGGGTGGTGCGCATTGTATGGGTGTGTGTTACATTACATTCACTAGTACCAGTGAGAAAAACATCACGGGGTGGTGCGCATTGTATGGGTGTGTGTTACATTACATTCACTAGTAGGAGTGAGAAAAACATCACGAGGTGGTGCGCATTGTATGGGTGTGTGTTACATTACATTCACTAGTAGGAGTGAGAAAAACATCACGGGGTGGTGCGCATTGTATGGGTGTGTGTTACATTACATTCACTAGTAGGAGTGAGAAAAACATCACGGGGTGGTGCGCATTGTATGGGTGTGTGCTACATTACATTCACTAGTAGGAGTGAGAAAAACATCACGGGGTGGTGCGCATTTTAAGGGTGTGTGTTACATTACATTCAGTAGTAGGAGTGAGAAAAACATCACGGGCTGGTGCGCATTGTATGGGTGTGTGTTACATTACATTCACTATTAGGAGTGAGAAAAACATCACGGGGTGGTGCGCATTGTATGGGTGTGTGTTACATTACATTCACTACTAGGAGTGAGAAAATCATCACGGGGTGGTGCGCATTGTATGGGTGTGTGTTACATTACATTCACTAGAAGGAGTGAGAAAAACTTCACGGGGAGGTGCGCATTGTATGGGTGTGTGTTACATTACATTCACTACTAGGAGTGAGAAAAACATCATGTGGTGGTGCGCATTGTATGGGTGTGTGTTACATTACATTCACTAGTAGGAGTGAGAAAAACATCACGAGGTGGTGCGCATTGTATGGGTGTGTGTTACATTACATTAACTAGTAGGAGTGAGAAAAACATCACGGGGTGGTGCGCATTGTATGGGTGTGTGTTACATTACATTCACTAGTAGGAGTGAGAAAAACATCACGGGGTGGTGCGCATTGTATGGGTGTGTGTTACATTACATTCACTAGTAGAAGTGATAAAAACATCACGGGTGGTGCGCATTGTATGGGTGTGTGTTACATTACATTCACTAGTAGGAGTGAGAAAAACATCACGGGGTGGTGCGCATTGTATGGGTGTGTGCTACATTACATTCACTAGTAGGAGTGAGAAAAACATCACGGGGTGGTGCGCATTTTAAGGGTGTGTGTTACATTACATTCAGTAGTAGGAGTGAGAAAAACATCACGGGCTGGTGCGCATTGTATGGGTGTGTGTTACATTACATTCACTATTAGGAGTGAGAAAAACATCACGGGGTGGTGCGCATTGTATGGGTGTGTGTTACATTACATTCACTACTAGGAGTGAGAAAATCATCACGGGGTGGTGCGCATTGTATGGGTGTGTGTTACATTACATTCACTAGAAGGAGTGAGAAAAACTTCACGGGGAGGTGCGCATTGTATGGGTGTGTGTTACATTACATTCACTACTAGGAGTGAGAAAAACATCATGTGGTGGTGCGCATTGTATGGGTGTGTGTTACATTACATTCACTAGTAGGAGTGAGAAAAACATCACGGGGTGGTGCGCATTGTATGGGTGTGTGTTACATTACATTCACTAATAGGAGTGAGAAAAACATCACGGGGTGGTGCGCATTGTATGGGTGTGTGTTACATTACATTCACTAGTAGGAGTGAGGAAAACATCACGGGGTGGTGCGCATTGTATGGGTGTGTGTTACATTACATTCACTAGTAGGAGTGAGAAAAACATCACGGGGTGGTGCGCAATGTATGGGTGTGTGTTACATTACATTCACTAGTAGGAGTGAGAAAAACATCACGGGGTGGTGCGCATTGTATGGGTGTGTGTTACATTACATTCACTAGTAGAAGTGAGAAAAATATCACGGGTGGTGCGCATTGTATGGGTGTGTGTTACATTACATTCACTAGTAGGAGTGAGAAAAACATCACGGGGTGGTGCGCATTGTATGGGTGTGTGCTACATTACATTCACTAGTAGGAGTGAGAAAAACATCACGGGGTGGTGCGCATTTTAAGGGTGTGTGTTACATTACATTCAGTAGTAGGAGTGAGAAAAACATCACGGGCTGGTGCGCATTGTATGGGTGTGTGTTACATTACATTCACTATTAGGAGTGAGAAAAACATCACGGGGTGGTGCGCATTGTATGGGTGTGTGTTACATTACATTCACTACTAGGAGTGAGAAAATCATCACGGGGTGGTGCGCATTGTATGGGTGTGTGTTACATTACATTCACTAGAAGGAGTGAGAAAAACTTCACGGGGAGGTGCGCATTGTATGGGTGTGTGTTACATTACATTCACTACTAGGAGTGAGAAAAACATCATGGGGTGGTGCGCATTGTATGGGTGTGTGTTACATTACATTCACTAGTAGGAGTGAGAAAAACATCACGGGGTGGTGCACATTGTATGGGTGTGTGTTACATTACATTCACTAATAGGAGTGAGAAAAACATCACGCGGTGGTGCGCATTGTATGTGTGTGTTACATTACATTCACTAGTAGGAGTGAGAAAAACATCACGGGGTGGTGCGCATTGTATGGGTGTGTTTACATTACATTCACTAGTAGGAGTGAGAAAAACATCACGGGGTGGTGCGCATTGTATGGGTGTGTGTTACATTAGATTCACTATTAGGAGTGAGAAAAACATCACGGGGTGGTGCGCATTGTATGGGTGTGTGTTACATTACATTCACTAGTAGGAAAGAGAAAAACATCACGGGGTGGTGCGCATTGTATGGGTGTGTGTTACATTACATTCACTAGTAGGAGTGAGAAAAACATCACGGGGTGGTGCGCATTGTATGGGTGTGTGTTACATTACATTCACTAGTAGGAGTGAGAAAAACATCACGGGGTGATGCACATTGTATGGGTGTGTATTACATTACATTCACTAGTAGGAGTGAGAAAAACATCACGGGGTGGTGCGCATTGTATGGGTGTGTGTTACATTACATTCACTAGTACGAGTGAGAAAAACATCACGGGGTGGTGCGCATTGTATGGGTGTGTGTTACATTACATTCACTAGTAGGAGTGAGAAAAACATCACGGGGTGGTGCGCATTGTATGGGTGTGTGTTACATTACATTCACTAGTAGGAGTGAGAAAAACATCACGGGGTGGTGTGAATCGGAGGGTCTGAATTAGGATAGGCAGTGATTGGCAATGTAGGATGGAGAAAAGCACCGCGGGGTGGTCAGCATGGGGAGGTCAGGGAACATGCAGTGGCAATGTAGGATAGGTTTCTGAAAAACATCGCGGGGTGGTGCGCATTGTATGGGTGTGTGTTACATTACACTCACCAGTAGGGGTGAGAAAAACATCACGGGGTGGTGCGCATTGTATGGGTGTGTGTTACATTACATTTACTAGTAGGAGTGAGAAAAACATCACGGTGTGGTGGGCATTGTATGGGTGTGTGTTACATTACATTCACTAGTAGGAGTGAGAAAAACATCACGGGGTGGTGCGCATTGTATGGGTGTGTGTTACATTACATTCACTAGTAGGAGTGAGGAAAACATCACGGGGTGGTGCGCATTGTATGGGTGTGTGTTACATTAGATTCACTAGTTGCAGTGAGAAAAACATCACTGGGTGGTGCGCATTGTATGGGGGTGTGTTACATTACATTCACTAGTAGGAGTGAGAAAAACATCACGGGGTGGTGCGCATTGTATGGGTGTGTGTTACATTACATTCACTAGTAGCAGTGAGAAAAACATCACGGGGTGGTGCGCATTTTATTGGTGTGTGTTACATTAGATTCACTAGTAGGAGTGAGAAAAACATCACGGGGTGGTGCGCATTGTATGGGTGTGTGTTACATTACATTCACTAGTAGGAGTGAGAAAAACATCACGGGGTGGTGCGCATTGTATGGGTGTGTGTTACATTACATTCACTAGTAGGAGTGAGAAAAACATCACGGGGTGGTGCGCATTGTATGGGTGTGTGTTACATTACATTCACTAGTAGGAGTGAGAAAAACATCACGGGGTGGTGCGCATTTTATGGGTGTGTGTTACATTACATTCACTAGTAGGAGTGAGAAAAACATCACGGGGTGGTGCGCATTGTATGGGTGTGTGTTACATTACATTCACTAGTAGGAGTGAGAAAAACATCACGGGGTGGTGCGCATTGTATGGGTGTGTGTTACATTACATTCACTAGTTGCAGTGAGAAAAACATCACTGGGTGGTGCGCATTGTATGGGGGTGTGTTACATTACATTCACTAGTAGGAGTGAGAAAAACATCACGGGGTGGTGCGCATTGTATGGGTGTGTGTTACATTACATTCACTAGTAGCAGTGAGAAAAACATCAGGGGTGGTGCGCATTTTATTGGTGTGTGTTACATTAGATTCACTAGTAGGAGTGAGAAAAATATCACGTGGTGGTGCGCATTGTATGGGTGTGTGTTACATTACATTCACTACTAGGAGTGAGAAAAACATCACGGGGTGGTGCGCATTGTATGGGTGTGTTTTACATTACGTTCACTAGTAGGAGTGAGAAAAACATCTCGGGGTGGTGCGCATTGTATGGGTGTGTGTTACATTACATTCACTACTAGGAGTGAGAAAAACATCACTGGGTGGTGCGCATTGTATGGGTGTGTGTTACATTACATTCACTAGTAGGAGTGAGAAAAACATCACGGGGTGGTGCGCATTGTATGGGTGTGTGTTACATTACATTAACTATTAGGAGTGAGAAAAACATCACGGGGTGGTGCGCATTGTATGGGTGTGTGTTACATTACATTCACTAGTAGGAGTGAGAAAAACATCACGGGGTGGTGCGCATTGTATGGGTGTGTGTTACATTACATTAACTAGTAGCAGTGAGAAAAACGTCACGGGGTGGTGCGCATTGTATGGGAGTGTGTTACATAACATTCACTAGTAGGATTACATTTACTAGTAGGAGTGAGAAAAACATCACGGGGTGGTGCGCATTGTATGGGTGTGTGTTACATTACATTCACTAGTACGAGTGAGAAAAACAGCACGGGGTGGTGTGAATCGGAGGGTCTGAATTAAGATAGGCAGTGAGTGGCAATGTAGGATGGAGAAAAGCACCGCGGGGTGGTCAGCATGTGGAGGTCAGGGAACATGCAGTGGCAATGCAGGATAGGTTTCTGAAAAACATCGCTGGGTGGTGCGCATTGTATGGGTGTGTGTTACATTAGATTCACTAGTAGGAGTGAGAAAAACATCACAGGGTGGTGCGCATTGTATGGGTGTGTGTTACATTACATTCACTACTAGGAGTGAGAAAATCATCACGGGGTGGTGCGCATTGTATGGGTGTGTGTTACATTACATTCACTAGAAGAGTGAGAAAAACTTCACGGGGAGGTGCGCATTGTATGGGTGTGTGTTACATTACATTCACTACTAGGAGTGAGAAAAACATCATGGGGTGGTGCGCATTGTATGGGTGTGTGTTACAATACATTCACTAGTAGGAGTGAGAAAAACATCACGGGGTGGTGCGCATTGTATGGGTGTGTGTTACATTACATTCACTAATAGTAGTGAGAAAAACATCACGGGGTGGTGCGCATTGTATGTGTGTGTGTTACATTACATTCACTAGTAGGAGTGAGAAAAACATCACGGGGTGGTGCGCATTGTATGGGTGTGTTTACATTACATTCACTAGTAGGAGTGAGAAAAACATCACGGGGTGGTGCGCATTGTATGGGTGTGTGTTACATTAGATTCACTATTAGGAGTGAGAAAAACATCACGGGCTGGTGCGCATTGTATGGGTGTGTGTTACATTACATTCACTAGTAGGAAAGAGAAAAACATCACGGGGTGGTGCGCATTGTATGGGTGTGTGTTACATTACATTCACTAGTAGGAGTGAGAAAAACATCACGGGGTGGTGCGCATTGTATGGGTGTGTGTTACATTACATTCACTAGTAGGAGTGAGAAAAACATCACGGGGTGATGCACATTGTATGGGTGTGTATTACATTACATTCACTAGTAGGGGTGAGAAAAACATCACGGGGTGGTGCGCATTGTATGGGTGTGTGTTACATTACATTCACTAGTACGAGTGAGAAAAACATCACGGGGTGGTGCGCATTGTATGGGTGTGTGTTACATTACATTCACTAGTAGGAGTGAGAAAAACATCACGGGGTGGTGCGCATTGTATGGGTGTGTGTTACATTACATTCACTAGTAGGAGTGAGAAAAACATCACGGGGTGGTGTGAATCAGAGGGTCTGAATTAGGATAGGCAGTGATTGGCAATGTAGGATGGAGAAAAGCACCGTGGGGTGGTCAGCATGGGGAGGTCAGGGAACATGCAGTGGCAATGTAGGATAGGTTTCTGAAAAACATCGCGGGGTGGTGCGCATTGTATGGGTGTGTGTTACATTACACTCACCAGTAGGAGTGAGAAAAACATCACGGTGTGGTGCGCATTGTATGGGTGTGTGTTACATTACATTCACTAGTAGGAGTGAGAAAAACATCACGGTGTGGTGGGCATTGTATGGGTGTGTGTTACATTACATTCACTAGTAGGAGTGAGAAAAACATCACGGGGTGGTGCGCATTGTATGGCTGTGTGTTACATTACATTCACTAGTAGGAGTGAGGAAAACATCACGGGGTGGTGCGCATTGTATGGGAGTGTGTTACATTAGATTCACTAGTAGGTGTGGGAAAAACATCACGGGGTGGTGCTCATTGTATGGGTGTGTGTTACATTACATTCACTAGTACGAGTGAGAAAAACATCACGGGGTGGTGCGCATTGTATGGGTGTGTGTTACATTACATTCATTAGTACGAGTGAGAAAAACATCACGGGGTGGTGCGCATTGTATGGGTGTGTGTTACATTACATTCACTAGTACCAGTGAGAAAAACATCACGGGGTGGTGCGCATTGTATGGGTGTGTGTTACATTACATTCACTAGTAGGAGTGAGAAAAACATCACGAGGTGGTGCGCATTGTATGGGTGTGTGTTACATTACATTCACTAGTACGAGTGAGAAAAACATCACGGGGTGGTGCGCATTGTATGGGTGTGTGTTACATTACATTCACTAGTAGGAGTGAGAAAAACATCACGGGGTGGTGCGCATTGTATGGGTGTGTGTTACATTACATTCACTAGTAGAAGTGAGAAAAACATCACGGGTGGTGCGCATTGTATGGGTGTGTGTTACATTACATTCACTAGTAGGAGTGAGAAAAACATCACGGGGTGGTGCGCATTGTATGGGTGTGTGCTACATTACATTCACTAGTAGGAGTGAGAAAAACATCACGGGGTGGTGCGCATTTTAAGGGTGTGTGTTACATTACATTCAGTAGTAGGAGTGAGAAAAACATCACGGGCTGGTGCGCATTGTATGGGTGTGTGTTACATTACATTCACTATTAGGAGTGAGAAAAACATCACGGGGTGGTGCGCATTGTATGGGTGTGTGTTACATTACATTCACTACTAGGAGTGAGAAAATCATCACGGGGTGGTGCGCATTGTATGGGTGTGTGTTACATTACATTCACTAGAAGGAGTGAGAAAAACTTCACGGGGAGGTGCGCATTGTATGGGTGTGTGTTACATTACATTCACTACTAGGAGTGAGAAAAACATCATGGGGTGGTGCGCATTGTATGGGTGTGTGTTACATTACATTCACTAGTAGGAGTGAGAAAAACATCACGGGGTGGTGCGCATTGTATGGGTGTGTGTTACATTACATTCACTAATAGGAGTGAGAAAAACATCACGGGGTGGTGCGCATTGTATGTGTGTGTGTTACATTACATTCACTAGTAGGAGTGAGAAAAACATCACGGGGTCGTGCGCATTGTATGGGTGTGTTTACATTACATTCACTAGTAGGAGTGAGAAAAACATCACGGGGTGGTGCGCATTGTATGGGTGTGTGTTACATTACATTCACTAGTACGAGTGAGAAAAACATCACGGGGTGGTGCTCATTGTATGGGTGTGTGTTACATTACATTCACTAGTAGGAGTGAGAAAAACATCACGGGGTGGTGCGCATTGTATGGGTTTGTGTTACATTACATTCACTAGTAGGAGTGAGAAAAACATCACGGGGTGGTGTGAATCGGAGGGTCTGAATTAGGATAGGCAGTGATTGGCAATGTAGGATGGAGAAAAGCACCGCGGGGTGGTCAGCATGGGGAGGTCAGGGAACATGCAGTGGCAATGTAGGATAGGTTTCTGAAAAACATCGCGGGGTGGTGCGCATTGTATGGGTGTGTGTTACATTACACTCACCAGTAGGAGTGAGAAAAACATCACGGGGTGGTGCGCATTGTATGGGTGTGTGTTACATTACATTCACTAGTAGGAGTGAGAAAAACATCACGGTGTGGTGGGCATTGTATGGGTGTGTGTTACATTACATTCACTAGTAGGAGTGAGAAAAACATCACGGGGTGGTGCGCATTGTATGGGTGTATGTTACATTACATTCACTAGTAGGAGTGAGGAAAACATCACGGGGTGGTGCGCATTGTATGGGTGTGTGTTACATTAGATTCACTAGTAGGTGTGGGAAAAACATCACGGGGTGGTGCTCATTGTATGGGTATGTGTTACATTACATTCACTAGTACGAGTGAGAAAAACATCACGGGGTGGTGCGCATTGTATGGGTGTGTGTTACATTACATTCACTAGTAGGAGTGAGAAAAACATCACGGGGTGGTGCGCATTGTATGGGTGTGTGTTACATTACATTCACTAGTACCAGTGAGAAAAACATCACGGGGTGGTGCGCATTGTATGGGTGTGTGTTACATTACATTCACTAGTAGGAGTGAGAAAAACATCACGAGGTGGTGCGCATTGTATGGGTGTGTGTTACATTACATTCACTAGTAGGAGTGAGAAAAACATCACGGGGTGGTGCGCATTGTATGGGTGTGTGTTACATTACATTCACTAGTAGGAGTGAGAAATACATCACGGGGTGGTGCGCATTGTATGGGTGTGTGTTACATTACATTCACTAGTAGAAGTGAGAAAAACATCACGGGTGGTGCGCATTGTATGGGTGTGTGTTACATTACATTCACTAGTAGGAGTGAGAAAAACATCACGGGGTGGTGCGCATTGTATGGGTGTGTGCTACATTACATTCACTAGTAGGAGTGAGAAAAACATCACGGGGTGGTGCGCATTTTAAGGGTGTGTGTTACATTACATTCAGTAGTAGGAGTGAGAAAAACATCACGGGCTGGTGCGCATTGTATGGGTGTGTGTTACATTACATTCACTATTAGGAGTGAGAAAAACATCACGGGGTGGTGCGCATTGTATGGGTGTGTGTTACATTACATTCACTACTAGGAGTGAGAAAATCATCACGGGGTGGTGCGCATTGTATGGGTGTGTGTTACATTACATTCACTAGAAGGAGTGAGAAAAACTTCACGGGGAGGTGCGCATTGTATGGGTGTGTGTTACATTACATTCACTACTAGGAGTGAGAAAAACATCATGTGGTGGTGCGCATTGTATGGGTGTGTGTTACATTACATTCACTAGTAGGAGTGAGAAAAACATCACGGGGTGGTGCGCATTGTATGGGTGTGTGTTACATTACATTCACTAATAGGAGTGAGAAAAACATCACGGGGTGGTGCGCATTGTATGGGTGTGTGTTACATTACATTCACTAGTAGGAGTGAGGAAAACATCACGGGGTGGTGCGCATTGTATGGGTGTGTGTTACATTACATTCACTAGTAGGAGTGAGAAAAACATCACGGGGTGGTGCGCATTGTATGGGTGTGTGTTACATTACATTCACTAGTAGGAGTGAGAAAAACATCACGGGGTGGTGCGCATTGTATGGGTGTGTGTTACATTACATTCACTAGTAGAAGTGAGAAAAATATCACGGGTGGTGCGCATTGTATGGGTGTGTGTTACATTACATTCACTAGTAGGAGTGAGAAAAACATCACGGGGTGGTGCGCATTGTATGGGTGTGTGCTACATTACATTCACTAGTAGGAGTGAGAAAAACATCACGGGGTGGTGCGCATTTTAAGGGTGTGTGTTACATTACATTCAGTAGTAGGAGTGAGAAAAACATCACGGGCTGGTGCGCATTGAATGGGTGTGTGTTACATTACATTCACTATTAGGAGTGAGAAAAACATCACGGGGTGGTGCGCATTGTATGGGTGTGTGTTACATTACATTCACTACTAGGAGTGAGAAAATCATCACGGGGTGGTGCGCATTGTATGGGTGTGTGTTACATTACATTCACTAGAAGGAGTGAGAAAAACTTCACGGGGAGGTGCGCATTGTATGGGTGTGTGTTACATTACATTCACTACTAGGAGTGAGAAAAACATCATGGGGTGGTGCGCATTGTATGGGTGTGTGTTACATTACATTCACTAGTAGGAGTGAGAAAAACATCACGGGGTGGTGCACATTGTATGGGTGTGTGTTACATTACATTCACTAATAGGAGTGAGAAAAACATCACGCGGTGGTGCGCATTGTATGGGTGTGTTTACATTACATTCACTAGTAGGAGTGAGAAAAACATCACGGGGTGGTGCGCATTGTATGGGTGTGTGTTACATTAGATTCACTATTAGGAGTGAGAAAAACATCACGGGGTGGTGCGCATTGTATGGGTGTGTGTTACATTACATTCACTAATAGGAGTGAGAAAAACATCACGGGGTGGTGCGCATTGTATGGGTGTGTGTTACATTACATTCACTAGTAGGAGTGAGGAAAACATCACGGGGTGGTGCGCATTGTATGGGTGTGTGTTACATTACATTCACTAGTAGGAGTGAGAAAAACATCACGGGGTGGTGCGCATTGTATGGGTGTGTGTTACATTACATTCACTAGTAGGAGTGAGAAAAACATCACGGGGTGGTGCGCATTGTATGGGTGTGTTTACATTACATTCACTAGTAGGAGTGAGAAAAACATCACGGGGTGGTGCGCATTGTATGGGTGTGTGTTACATTAGATTCACTATTAGGAGTGAGAAAAACATCACGGGGTGGTGCGCATTGTATGGGTGTGTGTTACATTACATTCACTAATAGGAGTGAGAAAAACATCACGGGGTGGTGCGCATTGTATGGGTGTGTGTTACATTACATTCACTAGTAGGAGTGAGGAAAACATCACGGGGTGGTGCGCATTGTATGGGTGTGTGTTACATTACATTCACTAGTAGGAGTGAGAAAAACATCACGGGGTGGTGCGCATTGTATGGGTGTGTGTTACATTACATTCACTAGTAGGAGTGAGAAAAACATCACGGGGTGGTGCGCATTGTATGGGTGTGTGTTACATTACATTCACTAGTAGAAGTGAGAAAAATATCACGGGTGGTGCGCATTGTATGGGTGTGTGTTACATTACATTCACTAGTAGGAGTGAGAAAAACATCACGGGGTGGTGCGCATTGTATGGGTGTGTGCTACATTACATTCACTAGTAGGAGTGAGAAAAACATCACGGGGTGGTGCGCATTTTAAGGGTGTGTGTTACATTACATTCAGTAGTAGGAGTGAGAAAAACATCACGGGCTGGTGCGCATTGTATGGGTGTGTGTTACATTACATTCACTATTAGGAGTGAGAAAAACATCACGGGGTGGTGCGCATTGTATGGGTGTGTGTTACATTACATTCACTACTAGGAGTGAGAAAATCATCACGGGGTGGTGCGCATTGTATGGGTGTGTGTTACATTACATTCACTAGAAGGAGTGAGAAAAACTTCACGGGGAGGTGCGCATTGTATGGGTGTGTGTTACATTACATTCACTACTAGGAGTGAGAAAAACATCATGGGGTGGTGCGCATTGTATGGGTGTGTGTTACATTACATTCACTAGTAGGAGTGAGAAAAACATCACGGGGTGGTGCACATTGTATGGGTGTGTGTTACATTACATTCACTAATAGGAGTGAGAAAAACATCACGCGGTGGTGCGCATTGTATGTGTGTGTGTTACATTACATTCACTAGTAGGAGTGAGAAAAACATCACGGGGTGGTGCGCATTGTATGGGTGTGTTTACATTACATTCACTAGTAGGAGTGAGAAAAACATCACGGGGTGGTGCGCATTGTATGGGTGTGTGTTACATTAGATTCACTATTAGGAGTGAGAAAAACATCACGGGGTGGTGCGCATTGTATGGGTGTGTGTTACATTACATTCACTGGTAGGAAAGAGAAAAACATCACGGGGTGGTGCGCATTGTATGGGTGTGTGTTACATTACATTCACTAGTAGGAGTGAGAAAAACATCACGGGGTGGTGCGCATTGTATGGGTGTGTGTTACATTACATTCACTAGTAGGAGTGAGAAAAACATCACGGGGTGATGCACATTGTATGGGTGTGTATTACATTACATTCACTAGTAGGAGTGAGAAAAACATCACGGGGTGGTGCGCATTGTATGGGTGTGTGTTACATTACATTCACTAGTACGAGTGAGAAAAACATCACGGGGTGGTGCGCATTGTATGGGTGTGTGTTACATTACATTCACTAGTAGGAGTGAGAAAAACATCACGGGGTGGTGCGCATTGTATGGGTGTGTGTTACATTAGATTCACTAGTAGGTGTGGGAAAAACATCACGGGGTGGTGCTCATTGTATGGGTGTGTGTTACATTACATTCACTAGTAGGAGTGAGGAAAACATCACGGGGTGGTGCGCATTGTATGGGTGTGTGTTACATTAGATTCACTAGTAGGTGTGGGAAAAACATCACGGGGTGGTGCTCATTGTATGGGTGTGTGTTACATTACATTCACTAGTACGAGTGAGAAAAACATCACGGTGTGGTGCGCATTGTATGGGTGTGTGTTACATTACATTCACTAGTAGGAGTGAGAAAAACATCACGGGGTGGTGCGCATTGTATGGGTGTGTGTTACATTACATTCACTAGTACCAGTGAGAAAAACATCACGGGGTGGTGCGCATTGTATGGGTGTGTGTTACATTACATTCACTAGTAGGAGTGAGAAAAACATCACGAGGTGGTGCGCATTGTATGGGTGTGTGTTACATTACATTCACTAGTAGGAGTGAGAAAAACATCACGGGGTGGTGTGCATTGTATGGGTGTGTGTTACATTACATTCACTAGTAGGAGTGAGAAATACATCACGGGGTGGTGCGCATTGTATGGGTGTGTGTTACATTACATTCACTAGTAGAAGTGAGAAAAACATCACGGGTGGTGCGCATTGTATGGGTGTGTGTTACATTACATTCACTAGTAGGAGTGAGAAAAACATCACGGGGTGGTGCGCATTGTATGGGTGTGTGCTACATTACATTCACTAGTAGGAGTGAGAAAAACATCACGGGGTGGTGCGCATTTTAAGGGTGTGTGTTACATTACATTCAGTAGTAGGAGTGAGAAAAACATCACGGGCTGGTGCGCATTGTATGGGTGTGTGTTACATTACATTCACTATTAGGAGTGAGAAAAACATCACGGGGTGGTGCGCATTGTATGGGTGTGTGTTACATTACATTCACTACTAGGAGTGAGAAAATCATCACGGGGTGGTGCGCATTGTATGGGTGTGTGTTACATTACATTCACTAGAAGGAGTGAGAAAAACTTCACGGGGAGGTGCGCATTGTATGGGTGTGTGTTACATTACATTCACTACTAGGAGTGAGAAAAACATCATGTGGTGGTGCGCATTGTATGGGTGTGTGTTACATTACATTCACTAGTAGGAGTGAGAAAAACATCACGGGGTGGTGCGCATTGTATGGGTGTGTGTTACATTACATTCACTAATAGGAGTGAGAAAAACATCACGGGGTGGTGCGCATTGTATGGGTGTGTGTTACATTACATTCACTAGTAGGAGTGAGGAAAACATCACGGGGTGGTGCGCATTGTATGGGTGTGTGTTACATTACATTCACTAGTAGGAGTGAGAAAAACATCACGGGGTGGTGCGCATTGTATGGGTGTGTGTTACATTACATTCACTAGTAGGAGTGAGAAAAACATCACGGGGTGGTGCGCATTGTATGGGTGTGTGTTACATTACATTCACTAGTAGAAGTGAGAAAAATATCACGGGTGGTGCGCATTGTATGGGTGTGTGTTACATTACATTCACTAGTAGGAGTGAGAAAAACATCACGGGGTGGTGCGCATTGTATGGGTGTGTGCTACATTACATTCACTAGTAGGAGTGAGAAAAACATCACGGGGTGGTGCGCATTTTAAGGGTGTGTGTTACATTACATTCAGTAGTAGGAGTGAGAAAAACATCACGGGCTGGTGCGCATTGTATGGGTGTGTGTTACATTACATTCACTATTAGGAGTGAGAAAAACATCACGGGGTGGTGCGCATTGTATGGGTGTGTGTTACATTACATTCACTACTAGGAGTGAGAAAATCATCACGGGGTGGTGCGCATTGTATGGGTGTGTGTTACATTACATTCACTAGAAGGAGTGAGAAAAACTTCACGGGGAGGTGCGCATTGTATGGGTGTGTGTTACATTACATTCACTACTAGGAGTGAGAAAAACATCATGGGGTGGTGCGCATTGTATGGGTGTGTGTTACATTACATTCACTAGTAGGAGTGAGAAAAACATCACGGGGTGGTGCACATTGTATGGGTGTGTGTTACATTACATTCACTAATAGGAGTGAGAAAAACATCACGCGGTGGTGCGCATTGTATGTGTGTGTGTTACATTACATTCACTAGTAGGAGTGAGAAAAACATCACGGGGTGGTGCGCATTGTATGGGTGTGTTTACATTACATTCACTAGTAGGAGTGAGAAAAACATCACGGGGTGGTGCGCATTGTATGGGTGTGTGTTACATTAGATTCACTATTAGGAGTGAGAAAAACATCACGGGGTGGTGCGCATTGTATGGGTGTGTGTTACATTACATTCACTAATAGGAGTGAGAAAAACATCACGGGGTGGTGCGCATTGTATGGGTGTGTGTTACATTACATTCACTAGTAGGAGTGAGGAAAACATCACGGGGTGGTGCGCATTGTATGGGTGTGTGTTACATTACATTCACTAGTAGGAGTGAGAAAAACATCACGGGGTGGTGCGCATTGTATGGGTGTGTGTTACATTACATTCACTAGTAGGAGTGAGAAAAACATCACGGGGTGGTGCGCATTGTATGGGTGTGTTTACATTACATTCACTAGTAGGAGTGAGAAAAACATCACGGGGTGGTGCGCATTGTATGGGTGTGTGTTACATTAGATTCACTATTAGGAGTGAGAAAAACATCACGGGGTGGTGCGCATTGTATGGGTGTGTGTTACATTACATTCACTAATAGGAGTGAGAAAAACATCACGGTGTGGTGCGCATTGTATGGGTGTGTGTTACATTACATTCACTAGTAGGAGTGAGGAAAACATCACGGGGTGGTGCGCATTGTATGGGTGTGTGTTACATTACATTCACTAGTAGGAGTGAGAAAAACATCACGGGGTGGTGCGCATTGTATGGGTGTGTGTTACATTACATTCACTAGTAGGAGTGAGAAAAACATCACGGGGTGGTGCGCATTGTATGGGTGTGTGTTACATTACATTCACTAGTAGAAGTGAGAAAAATATCACGGGTGGTGCGCATTGTATGGGTGTGTGTTACATTACATTCACTAGTAGGAGTGAGAAAAACATCACGGGGTGGTGCGCATTGTATGGGTGTGTGCTACATTACATTCACTAGTAGGAGTGAGAAAAACATCACGGGGTGGTGCGCATTTTAAGGGTGTGTGTTACATTACATTCAGTAGTAGGAGTGAGAAAAACATCACGGGCTGGTGCGCATTGTATGGGTGTGTGTTACATTACATTCACTATTAGGAGTGAGAAAAACATCACGGGGTGGTGCGCATTGTATGGGTGTGTGTTACATTACATTCACTACTAGGAGTGAGAAAATCATCACGGGGTGGTGCGCATTGTATGGGTGTGTGTTACATTACATTCACTAGAAGGAGTGAGAAAAACTTCACGGGGAGGTGCGCATTGTATGGGTGTGTGTTACATTACATTCACTACTAGGAGTGAGAAAAACATCATGGGGTGGTGCGCATTGTATGGGTGTGTGTTACATTACATTCACTAGTAGGAGTGAGAAAAACATCACGGGGTGGTGCACATTGTATGGGTGTGTGTTACATTACATTCACTAATAGGAGTGAGAAAAACATCACGCGGTGGTGCGCATTGTATGTGTGTGTGTTACATTACATTCACTAGTAGGAGTGAGAAAAACATCACGGGGTGGTGCGCATTGTATGGGTGTGTTTACATTACATTCACTAGTAGGAGTGAGAAAAACATCACGGGGTGGTGCGCATTGTATGGGTGTGTGTTACATTACATTTACTAGTAGGAGTGAGAAAAACATCACGGTGTGGTGGGCATTGTATGGGTGTGTGTTACATTACATTCACTAGTAGGAGTGAGAAAAACATCACGGGGTGGTGCGCATTGTATGGGTGTGTGTTACATTACATTCACTAGTAGGAGTGAGGAAAACATCACGGGGTGGTGCGCATTGTATGGGTGTGTGTTACATTACATTCACTGGTAGGAAAGAGAAAAACATCACGGGGTGGTGCGCATTGTATGGGTGTGTGTTACATTACATTCACTAGTAGGAGTGAGAAAAACATCACGGGGTGGTGCGCATTGTATGGGTGTGTGTTACATTACATTCACTAGTAGGAGTGAGAAAAACATCACGGGGTGATGCACATTGTATGGGTGTGTATTACATTACATTCACTAGTAGGAGTGAGAAAAACATCACGGGGTGGTGCGCATTGTATGGGTGTGTGTTACATTACATTCACTAGTACGAGTGAGAAAAACATCACGGGGTGGTGCGCATTGTATGGGTGTGTGTTACATTACATTCACTAGTAGGAGTGAGAAAAACATCACGGGGTGGTGCGCATTGTATGGGTGTGTGTTACATTACATTCACTAGTAGGAGTGAGAAAAACATCACGGGGTGGTGTGAATCGGAGGGTCTGAATTAGGATAGGCAGTGATTGGCAATGTAGGATGGAGAAAAGCACCGCGGGGTGGTCAGCATGGGGAGGTCAGGGAACATGCAGTGGCAATGTAGGATAGGTTTCTGAAAAACATCGCGGGGTGGTGCGCATTGTATGGGTGTGTGTTACATTACACTCACCAGTAGGGGTGAGAAAAACATCACGGGGTGGTGCGCATTGTATGGGTGTGTGTTACATTACATTTACTAGTAGGAGTGAGAAAAACATCACGGTGTGGTGGGCATTGTATGGGTGTGTGTTACATTACATTCACTAGTAGGAGTGAGAAAAACATCACGGGGTGGTGCGCATTGTATGGGTGTGTGTTACATTACATTCACTAGTAGGAGTGAGGAAAACATCACGGGGTGGTGCGCATTGTATGGGTGTGTGTTACATTAGATTCACTAGTTGCAGTGAGAAAAACATCACTGGGTGGTGCGCATTGTATGGGGGTGTGTTACATTACATTCACTAGTAGGAGTGAGAAAAACATCACGGGGTGGTGCGCATTGTATGGGTGTGTGTTACATTACATTCACTAGTAGCAGTGAGAAAAACATCACGGGGTGGTGCACATTTTATTGGTGTGTGTTACATTAGATTCACTAGTAGGAGTGAGAAAAACATCACGGGGTGGTGCGCATTGTATGGGTGTGTGTTACATTACATTCACTAGTAGGAGTGAGAAAAACATCACGGGGTGGTGCGCATTGTATGGGTGTGTGTTACATTACATTCACTAGTAGGAGTGAGAAAAACATCACGGGGTGGTGCGCATTGTATGGGTGTGTGTTACATTACATTCACTAGTAGGAGTGAGAAAAACATCACGGGGTGGTGCGCATTTTATGGGTGTGTGTTACATTACATTCACTAGTAGGAGTGAGAAAAACATCACGGGGTGGTGCGCATTGTATGGGTGTGTGTTACATTACATTCACTAGTAGGAGTGAGAAAAACATCACGGGGTGGTGCGCATTGTATGGGTGTGTGTTACATTACATTCACTAGTTGCAGTGAGAAAAACATCACTGGGTGGTGCGCATTGTATGGGGGTGTGTTACATTACATTCACTAGTAGGAGTGAGAAAAACATCACGGGGTGGTGCGCATTGTATGGGTGTGTGTTACATTACATTCACTAGTAGCAGTGAGAAAAACATCACGGGGTGGTGCGCATTTTATTGGTGTGTGTTACATTAGATTCACTAGTAGGAGTGAGAAAAACATCACGTGGTGGTGCGCATTGTATGGGTGTGTGTTACATTAGATTCACTACTAGGAGTGAGAAAAACATCACGGGGTGGTGCGCATTGTATGGGTGTGTTTTACATTACGTTCACTAGTAGGAGTGAGAAAAACATCTCGGGGTGGTGCGGATTGTATGGGTGTGTGTTACATTACATTCACTACTAGGAGTGAGAAAAACATCACTGGGTGGTGCGCATTGTATGGGTGTGTGTTACATTACATTCACTAGTAGGAGTGAGAAAAACATCACGGGGTGGTGCGCATTGTATGGGTGTGTGTTACATTACATTAACTAGTAGGAGTGAGAAAAACATCACGGGGTGGTGCGCATTGTATGGGTGTGTGTTACATTACATTCACTAGTAGGAGTGAGAAAAACATCACGGGGTGGTGCGCATTGTATGGGTGTGTGTTACATTACATTAACTAGTAGCAGTGAGAAAAACGTCACGGGGTGGTGCGCATTGTATGGGAGTGTGTTACATAACATTCACTAGTAGGATTACATTTACTAGTAGGAGTGAGAAAAACATCACGGGGTGGTGCGCATTGTATGGGTGTGTGTTACATTACATTCACTAGTACGAGTGAGAAAAACAGCACGGGGTGGTGTGAATCGGAGGGTCTGAATTAAGATAGGCAGTGAGTGGCAATGTAGGATGGAGAAAAGCACCGCGGGGTGGTCAGCATGTGGAGGTCAGGGAACATGCAGTGGCAATGCAGGATAGGTTTCTGAAAAACATCGCTGGGTGGTGCGCATTGTATGGGTGTGTGTTACATTAGATTCACTAGTAGGAGTGAGAAAAACATCACAGGGTGGTGCGCATTGTATGGGTGTGTGTTACATTACATTCACTACTAGGAGTGAGAAAATCATCACGGGGTGGTGCGCATTGTATGGGTGTGTGTTACATTACATTCACTAGAAGGAGTGAGAAAAACTTCACGGGGAGGTGCGCATTGTATGGGTGTGTGTTACATTACATTCACTACTAGGAGTGAGAAAAACATCATGGGGTGGTGCGCATTGTATGGGTGTGTGTTACAATACATTCACTAGTAGGAGTGAGAAAAACATCACGGGGTGGTGCGCATTGTATGGGTGTGTGTTACATTACATTCACTAATAGTAGTGAGAAAAACATCACGGGGTGGTGCGCATTGTATGTGTGTGTGTTACATTACATTCACTAGTAGGAGTGAGAAAAACATCACGGGGTGGTGCGCATTGTATGGGTGTGTTTACATTACATTCACTAGTAGGAGTGAGAAAAACATCACGGGGTGGTGCGCATTGTATGGGTGTGTGTTACATTAGATTCACTATTAGGAGTGAGAAAAACATCACGGGCTGGTGCGCATTGTATGGGTGTGTGTTACATTACATTCACTAGTAGGAAAGAGAAAAACATCACGGGGTGGTGCGCATTGTATGGGTGTGTGTTACATTACATTCACTAGTAGGAGTGAGAAAAACATCACGGGGTGGTGCGCATTGTATGGGTGTGTGTTACATTACATTCACTAGTAGGAGTGAGAAAAACATCACGGGGTGATGCACATTGTATGGGTGTGTATTACATTACATTCACTAGTAGGAGTGAGAAAAACATCACGGGGTGGTGCGCATTGTATGGGTGTGTGTTACATTACATTCACTAGTACGAGTGAGAAAAACATCACGGGGTGGTGCGCATTGTATGGGTGTGTGTTACATTACATTCACTAGTAGGAGTGAGAAAAACATCACGGGGTGGTGCGCATTGTATGGGTGTGTGTTACATTACATTCACTAGTAGGAGTGAGAAAAACATCACGGGGTGGTGTGAATCGGAGGGCCTGAATTAGGATAGGCAATGATTGGCAATGTAGGATGGAGAAAAGCACCGTGGGGTGGTCAGCATGGGGAGGTCAGGGAACATGCAGTGGCAATGTAGGATAGGTTTCTGAAAAACATCGCGGGGTGGTGCGCATTGTATGGGTGTGTGTTACATTACACTCACCAGTAGGAGTGAGAAAAACATCACGGGGTGGTGCGCATTGTATGGGTGTGTGTTACACACATTCACTAGTAGGAGTGAGAAAAACATCACGGTGTGGTGGGCATTGTATGGGTGTGTGTTACATTACATTCACTAGTAGGAGTGAGAAAAACATCACGGGGTGGTGCGCATTGTATGGCTGTGTGTTACATTACATTCACTAGTAGGAGTGAGGAAAACATCACGGGGTGGTGCGCATTGTATGGGTGTGTGTTACATTAGATTCACTAGTAGGTGTGGGAAAAACATCACGGGGTGGTGCTCATTGTATGGGTGTGTGTTACATTACATTCACTAGTACGAGTGAGAAAAACATCACGGGGTGGTGCGCATTGTATGGGTGTGTGTTACATTACATTCATTAGTACGAGTGAGAAAAACATCACGGGGTGGTGCGCATTGTATGGGTGTGTGTTACATTACATTCACTAGTACCAGTGAGAAAAACATCACGGGGTGGTGCGCATTGTATGGGTGTGTGTTACATTACATTCACTAGTAGGAGTGAGAAAAACATCACGAGGTGGTGCGCATTGTATGGGTGTGTGTTACATTACATTCACTAGTACGAGTGAGAAAAACATCACGGGGTGGTGCGCATTGTATGGGTGTGTGTTACATTACATTCACTAGTAGGAGTGAGAAAAACATCACGGGGTGGTGCGCATTGTATGGGTGTGTGTTACATTACATTCACTAGTAGAAGTGAGAAAAACATCACGGGTGGTGCGCATTGTATGGGTGTGTGTTACATTACATTCACTAGTAGGAGTGAGAAAAACATCACGGGGTGGTGCGCATTGTATGGGTGTGTGCTACATTACATTCACTAGTAGGAGTGAGAAAAACATCACGGGGTGGTGCGCATTTTAAGGGTGTGTGTTACATTACATTCAGTAGTAGGAGTGAGAAAAACATCACGGGCTGGTGCGCATTGTATGGGTGTGTGTTACATTACATTCACTATTAGGAGTGAGAAAAACATCACGGGGTGGTGCGCATTGTATGGGTGTGTGTTACATTACATTCACTACTAGGAGTGAGAAAATCATCACGGGGTGGTGCGCAATGTATGGGTGTGTGTTACATTACATTCACTAGAAGGAGTGAGAAAAACTTCACGGGGAGGTGCGCATTGTATGGGTGTGTGTTACATTACATTCACTACTAGGAGTGAGAAAAACATCATGGGGTGGTGCGCATTGTATGGGTGTGTGTTACATTACATTCACTAGTAGGAGTGAGAAAAACATCACGGGGTGGTGCGCATTGTATGGGTGTGTGTTACATTACATTCACTAATAGGAGTGAGAAAAACATCACGGGGTGGTGCGCATTGTATGTGTGTGTGTTACATTACATTCACTAGTAGGAGTGAGAAAAACATCACGGGGTCGTGCGCATTGTATGGGTGTGTTTACATTACATTCACTAGTAGGAGTGAGAAAAACATCACGGGGTGGTGCGCATTGTATGGGTGTGTGTTACATTACATTCACTAGTAGGAGTGAGAAAAACATCACGGCGTGGTGAGCATTGTATGGGTGTGTGCTACATTACATTCACTAGTAGGAGTGAGAAAAACATCACGGGTGGTGCGCATTGTATGGGTGTGTGTTACATTACATTCACTAGTAGGAGTGAGAAAAACATCACGGCGTGGTGAGCATTGTATGGGTGTGTGCTACATTACATTCACTAGTAGGAGTGAGAAAAACATCACGGGGTGGTGCGCATTTTAAGGGTGTGTGTTACATTACATTCAGTAGTAGGAGTGAGAAAAACATCACGGGCTGGTGCGCATTGTATGGGTGTGTGTTACATTACATTCACTATTAGGAGTGAGAAAAACATCACGGGGTGGTGCGCATTGTATGGGTGTGTGTTACATTACATTCACTACTAGGAGTGAGAAAATCATCACGGGGTGGTGCGCATTGTATGGGTGTGTGTTACATTACATTCACTAGAAGGAGTGAGAAAAACTTCACGGGGAGGTGCGCATTGTATGGGTGTGTGTTACATTACATTCACTACTAGGAGTGAGTAAAACATCATGGGGTGGTGCGCATTGTATGGGTGTGTGTTACATTACATTCACTAGTAGGAGTGAGAAAAACATCACGGGGTGGTGCGCATTGTATGGGTGTGTGTTACATTACATTCACTAATAGGAGTGAGAAAAACATCACGGGGTGGTGCGCATTGTATGTGTGTGTGTTACATTACATTCACTAGTAGGAGTGAGAAAAACATCACGGGGTGGTGCGCATTGTATGGGTGTGTTTACATTACATTCACTAGTAGGAGTGAGAAAAACATCACGGGGTGGTGCGCATTGTATGGGTGTGTGTTACATTAGATTCACTATTAGGAGTGAGAAAAACATCACGGGGTGGTGCGCATTGTATTGGGTGTGTTTACATTACATTCACTAGTAGGAGTGAGAAAAACATCACGGGGTGGTGCGCATTGTATGGGTGTGTGTTACATTAGATTCACTATTAGGAGTGAGAAAAACATCACGGGGTGGTGCGCATTGTATGGGTGTGTGTTACATTACATACACTAGTAGGAAAGAGAAAAACATCACGGGGTGGTGCGCATTGTATGGGTGTGTGTTACATTACATTCACTAGTAGGAGTGAGAAAAACATCACGGGGTGGTGCGCATTGTATGGGTGTGTGTTACATTACATTCACTAGTAGGAGTGAGAAAAACATCACGGGGTGATGCACATTGTATGGGTGTGTATTACATTACATTCACTAGTAGGAGTGAGAAAAACATCACGGGGTGGTGCGCATTGTATGGGTGTGTGTTACATTACATTCACTAGTACGAGTGAGAAAAACATCACGGGGTGGTGCGCATTGTATGGGTGTGTGTTACATTACATTCACTAGTAGGAGTGAGAAAAACATCACGGGGTGGTGCGCATTGTATGGGTGTGTGTTACATTACATTCACTAGTAGGAGTGAGAAAAACATCACGGGGTGGTGTGAATCGGAGGGTCTGAATTAGGATAGGCAGTGATTGGCAATGTAGGATGGAGAAAAGCACCGCGGGGTGGTCAGCATGGGGAGGTCAGGGAACATGCAGTGGCAATGTAGGATAGGTTTCTGAAAAACATCGCGGGGTTGTGCGCATTGTATGGGTGTGTGTTACATTACACTCACCAGTAGGAGTGAGAAAAACATCACGGGGTGGTGCGCATTGTATGGGTGTGTGTTACATTACATTCACTAGTAGGAGTGAGAAAAACATCACGGGGTCGTGCGCATTGTATGGGTGTGTTTACATTACATTCACTAGTAGGAGTGAGAAAAACATCACGGGGTGGTGCGCATTGTATGGGTGTGTGTTACATTACATTCACTAGTAGAAGTGAGAAAAACATCACGGGTGGTGCGCATTGTATGGGTGTGTGTTACATTACATTCACTAGTAGGAGTGAGAAAAACATCACGGCGTGGTGAGCATTGTATGGGTGTGTGCTACATTACATTCACTAGTAGGAGTGAGAAAAACATCACGGGGTGGTGCGCATTTTAAGGGTGTGTGTTACATTACATTCAGTAGTAGGAGTGAGAAAAACATCACGGGCTGGTGCGCATTGTATGGGTGTGTGTTACATTACATTCACTATTAGGAGTGAGAAAAACATCACGGGGTGGTGCGCATTGTATGGGTGTGTGTTACATTACATTCACTACTAGGAGTGAGAAAATCATCACGGGGTGGTGCGCATTGTATGGGTGTGTGTTACATTACATTCACTAGAAGGAGTGAGAAAAACTTCACGGGGAGGTGCGCATTGTATGGGTGTGTGTTACATTACATTCACTACTAGGAGTGAGTAAAACATCATGGGGTGGTGCGCATTGTATGGGTGTGTGTTACATTACATTCACTAGTAGGAGTGAGAAAAACATCACGGGGTGGTGCGCATTGTATGGGTGTGTGTTACATTACATTCACTAATAGGAGTGAGAAAAACATCACGGGGTGGTGCGCATTGTATGTGTGTGTGTTACATTACATTCACTAGTAGGAGTGAGAAAAACATCACGGGGTGGTGCGCATTGTATGGGTGTGTTTACATTACATTCACTAGTAGGAGTGAGAAAAACATCACGGGGTGGTGCGCATTGTATGGGTGTGTGTTACATTAGATTCACTATTAGGAGTGAGAAAAACATCACGGGGTGGTGCGCATTGTATGGGTGTGTTTACATTACATTCACTAGTAGGAGTTAGAAAAACATCACGGGGTGGTGCGCATTGTATGGGTGTGTGTTACATTAGATTCACTATTAGGAGTGAGAAAAACATCACGGGGTGGTGCGCATTGTATGGGTGTGTGTTACATTACATTCACTAGTAGGAAAGAGAAAAACATCACGGGGTGGTGCGCATTGTATGGGTGTGTGTTACATTACATTCACTAGTAGGAGTGAGAAAAACATCACGGGGTGGTGCGCATTGTATGGGTGTGTGTTACATTACATTCACTAGTAGGAGTGAGAAAAACATCACGGGGTGATGCACATTGTATGGGTGTGTATTACATTACATTCACTAGTAGGAGTGAGAAAAACATCACGGGGTGGTGCGCATTGTATGGGTGTGTGTTACATTACATTCACTAGTACGAGTGAGAAAAACATCACGGGGTGGTGCGCATTGCATGGGTGTGTGTTACATTACATTCACTAGTAGGAGTGAGAAAAACATCACGGGGTGGTGCGCATTGTATGGGTGTGTGTTACATTACATTCACTAGTAGGAGTGAGAAAAACATCACGGGGTGGTGTGAATCGGAGGGTCTGAATTAGGATAGGCAGTGATTGGCAATGTAGGATGGAGAAAAGCACCACGGGGTGGTCAGCATGGGGAGGTCAGGGAACATGCAGTGGCAATGTAGGATAGGTTTCTGAAAAACATCGCGGGGTTGTGCGCATTGTATGGGTGTGTGTTACATTACACTCACCAGTAGGAGTGAGAAAAACATCACGGGGTGGTGCGCATTGTATGGGTGTGTGTTACATTACATTCACTAGTAGGAGTGAGAAAAACATCACGGTGTGGTGGGCATTGTATGGGTGTGTGTTACATTACATTCACTAGTAGGAGTGAGAAAAACATCACGGGGTGGTGCGCATTGTATGGGTGTGTGTTACATTACATTCAATAGTAGGAGTGAGGAAAACATCACGGGGTGGTTCGCATTGTATGGGTGTGTGTTACATTACATTCACTAGTAGGAGTGAGAAAAACATCACAGGGTGGTGCGCATTGTATGGGTGTGTGTTACATTACATTCACTAGTAGGAGTGAGAAAAACATCACGGGGTGGTGCGCATTGTATGGGTGTGTGTTACATTACATTCACTAGTAGGAGTGAGAAAAACATCACGGTGTGGTGGGCATTGTATGGGTGTGTTTACATTACATTCACTAGTAGGAGTGAGAGAAACATCACGGGGTGGTGCGCATTGTATGGGTGTGTTTTACATTACATTCACTAGTAGGAGTGAGAAAAACATCACGGGGTGGTTCGCATTGTATGGGTGTGTGTTACATTACATTCACTAGTAGGAGTGAGAAAAACATCACAGGGTGGTGCGCATTGTATGGGTGTGTGTTACATTACATTCACTAGTAGGAGTGAGAAAAACATCACGGGGTGGTGCGCATTGTACGGGTGTGTGTTACATTACATTCACTAGTAGGAGTGAGAAAAACATCACAGGGCGGTTCGCATTGTATGGGTGTGTGTTACATTAGATTCACTAGTAGGAGTGACAAAAACATTACGGGCTGGTGCGCATTGTATGGGTGTGTGTTACATTACATTCACTAGTAGGAGTGAGAAAAACATCACGGGGTGGTGCGCATTGTATGGGTGTGTATTACATTACATTCACTAGTAGGAGTGAGAAAAACATCACGGGGTGGTGTGAATCGGAGGGTCTGAATTAGGATAGGCAGTGAGTGGCAATGTAGGATGGAGAAAAGCACCGCGGAGTGGTCAGCATGGGGAGGTCAGGGAACATGCAGTGGCAATGTAGGATAGGTTTCTGAAAAACATCGCGGGGTGGGGCGCATTGTATGGGTGTGTGTTACATTAGATTCAATAGTAGCAGTGAGAAAAACATCACGGGGTGGTGCGCATTGTATGGGTGTGTTTTACGTTACATTCACTAGTAGGAGTGAGAAAAACATCACGGGGTGGTGCGCATTGTATGGGTGTGTGTTACATTACATTCACTAGTAGGAGTGAGAAAAACATCACGGGGTGGTGCGCATTGTATGGGTGTGTGTTACATTACATTCACTAGTAGCAGTGAGAAAAACATCACGGGGTGGTGCGCATTGTATGTGTGTGTGTTACATTACATTCACTAGTAGGAGTGAGAAAAACATCACGGGGTGGTGCGCATTGTATGGGTGTGTGCTACATTACATTCACTAGTAGGTGTGAGAAAAACATCGCAGGGTGGTGCGCATTTTAAGGGTGTGTGTTACATTACATTCAGTAGTAGGAGTGAGAAAAACATCACGGGCTGGTGCGCATTGTATGGGTGTGTGTTACATTACTTTCACTATTAGGAGTGAGAAAAACATCACGAGGTGGTGCGCATTGTATGGGTGTGTGTTACATTATATTCACGAGTAGGAGTGAGAAAAACATCAGGGGGTGGTGCGCATTGTATGGGTGTGTGTTACATTACATTCACTAGTAGGAGTGAGAAAAACATCACGGGGTGGTGCGCATTGTATGGGTGTGTGTTACATTACATTCACTAGTAGGAGTGAGAAAAACATCACGGGGTGGTGCGCATTGTATGGGTGTGTGTTACATTACATTCACTAATAGGAGTGAGAAAAACAGCACGGGCTGGTGCGCATTGTATGGGTGTGTGTTACATTACATTCACTAGTAGGAGTGAGAAAAACATCACGGGGTGGTGCGCATTGTATGGGTGTGTGTTACATTACATTCACTAGTAGGAGTGAGAAAAACATCACGGGGTGGTGTGAATCCAAGGGTCTGAATTAGGATAGGCAGTGAGTGGCAATGTAGGATGGAGAAAAGCACCACGGGGTGGTCATCATGGGGAGGTCAGGGAACATGCAGTGGCAATGCAGGATAGTTTTCTGAAAAACATCGCGGGGTGGTGCGCATTGTATGGGTGTGTGTTACATTAGAATCACTACTAGGAGTGAGAAAATCATCACGGGGTGGTGCGCATTGTATGGGTGTGTGTTACATTACATTCACTAGTAGGAGTGAGAAAAACATCACGGGGTGGTTCGCATTGTATGGGTGTGTGTTACATTACATTCACTAGTAGGAGTGAGAAAAACATCACGGGGTGGTTCGCATTGTATGGGTGTGTGTTACATTACATTCACTAATAGGAGTGAAAAAAACATCACGGGTTGGTGCGCATTGTATGTGTGTGTGTTACATTACATTCACTAATAGGAGTGAGAAAAACATCACGGGGTGGTGCGCATTGTATGGGTGCGTGTTACATTACATTCACTAGTAGGAGTGAGAAAAACATCACAGGGTGGTGCGCATTGTATGGGTGTGTGTTACATTACATTCACTAGTAGGAGTGAGAAAAACATCACGGGGTGGTGCGCATTGTATGGGTGTGTGTTACATTACATTCACTAGTAGGAGTAAGAAAAACAGCACGGGGTGATGTGAATCGGAGGGTCTGAATTAGGATAGGCAGTGAGTTGCAATGTGGAATGGAGAAAAGCACCGCGGGGTGGTCAGCATGGGGAGGTCAGGGAACATGCAGTGGCAATGCAGGATAAGTTTCTGAAAAACATCGCGGGGTGGTGCGCATTGTATGGGTGTGTGTTACATTAGATTCACTAGTAGGAGTGAGAAAAACATCACGGGGTGGTGCGCATTGTATGGGTGTGTGTTACATTACATTCACTACTAGGAGTGAGAAAAACATCACGGGGTGGTGCGCATTGTATGGGTGTGTTTACATTACATTCAGCAGTAGGAGTGAGAAAAACATCACGGGGTGGTGCGCATTGTATGGGTGTGTGTTACATTACATTCACTAGTAGGAGTGAGAAAAACATCACGGGGTCGTGTGCATTGTATGGGTGTGTGTTACATTACATTCACTAGTAAGAGTGAGAAAAACATCACGGGGTGGTTCGCATTGCATGGGTGTGTGTTACATTACATTCACTAGTAGGAGTGAGAAAAACATCACGGGGTGGTGTGCATTGCATGGGTGTGTGTTACATTACATTCACTAGTAGGAGTGAGAAAAACATCACGGGCTGGTGCGCATTGTATGGGTGTGTGTTACATTACATTCACTAGTAGGAGTGAGAAAAACATCACGGGGTGGTGCGCATTGTATGGGTGTGTGTTACATTACATTCACTAGTAGGAGTGAGAAAAACATCACGGGGTGGTGCGCATTGTATGGGTGTGTGTTACATTACATTCACTAGTAGGAGTGAGAAAAACATCACGGGGTGGTGCGCATTGTATGGGTGTGTGTTACATTACATTCACTAGTAGGAGTGAGAAAAACATCACGGTGTGGTGCGCATTGTATGGGTGTGTGTTACACTACATTCACTAGTAGGAGTGATAAAAACATCACGGGGTGGTGCGCATTGTATGGGTGTGTCTTACATTACATTCACCAGTAGGAGTGAGAAAAATATCACGGGGTGGTGCGCATTGTATGGGTGTGTGTTACATTACATTCACCAGTAGGAGTGAGAAAAACATCACGGGTTGGTGCGCATTGTATGGGTGTGTGTTACATTACATTCACCAGTAAGAGTGAGAAAAGCATCACGGGGTGGTGCGCATTGTATGGGTGGTGTGTTACATTACATTCACCAGTAGGAGTGAGAAAAACATCACGGGGTGGTGCGCATTGTATGGGTGTGTGTTACATTACATTCACCAGTAGGAGTGAGAAAAACATCACGGGGTGGTGCGCATTGTATGGGTGTGTGTTACATTACATTCACTAGTAGGAGTGAGAAAAACATCACGGGGTGGTGCGCATTGTATGGGTGTGTGTTACATTACATTCACTAGTAGGAGTGAGAAAAACAGCACCGGGTGTTGCGCATTGTATGGGTGTGTGTTACATTACATTCACTAGTAGCAGTGAGAAAAACATTACGGGGTGGTGCGCATTGTATGGGTGTGTGTTACATTACATTCACTAGTAGGAGTGAGAAAAACATCACGGGGTGGTGCGCATTGTATGGGTGTGTGCTACATTACATTCACTAGTAGGAGTGAGAAAAACATCACGGGGTGGTGCGCATTTTAAGGGTGTGTGTTACATTACATTCAGTAGTAGGAGTGAGAAAAACATCACGGGCTGGTGCGCATTGTATGGGTGTGTGTTACATTACATTCACTATTAGGAGTGAGAAAAACATCACGGGGTGGTGCGCATTGTATGGGTGTGTGTTACATTATATTCACTAGTAGGAGTGAGAAAAACATCAGGGGGTGATGAGCATTGTATGGGTGTGTGTTACATTACATTCACTAGTAGCAGTGAGAAAAACATCACGGGCTGGTGCGCCTTGTATGGGTGTGTGTTACATTACATTCACTAGTAGGAGTGAGAAAAACATCACGGGGTGGTGTGAATCGGAGGGTCTGAATTAGGATAGGCAGTGAGTGGCAATGTAGGATGGAGAAAAGCACCGCGGGGTGGTCAGCATGGGGAGGTCAGGGAACATGCAGTGGCAATGCAGGATATCTTTCTGAAAAACATCGCGGGGTGGTGCGCATTGTATAGGTGTGTGTTACATTAGATTCACTAGTAGGAGTGAGAAAAACATCACGGGGTGGTGCGCATAGTATGGGTGTGTGTTACATTACATTCACTACTAGGAGTGAGAAAATCATCACGGGGTGGTGCGCATTGTATGGGTGTGTGTTACATTACATTCACTAGTAGGAGTGAGAAAAACATCACGGGGTGGTGCGCATTGTATGGGTGTGTGTTACATTACATTCACTAGTAGGAGTGAGAAAAACATCACGGGGTGGTGCGCATTGTATCGGTGTGTGTTACATTACATACACTAATAGGAGTGAGAAAAACATCACGGGGTGGTGCGCATTATATGTGTGTGTGTTACATTACATTCACTAATAGGAGTGAGAAAAACATCACGGGGTGGTGCTCATTGTATGGGTGCGTGTTACATTACATTCACTAGTAGGAGTGAGAAAAACATCACGGGGTGGTGCGCATTGTATGGGTGTGTGTTACATTACATTCACTAGTAGGAGTGAGAAAAACATCACGCGGTGGTGTGCATTGTATGGGTGTGTGTTACATTACATTCACTAGTAGGAGTGAGAAAAACATCACGGGGTGGTGCGCATTGTATGGGTGTGTGTTACATTACATTCACTAGTAGGAGTGAGAAAAACGTCACGGGGTGGTGCGCATTGTATGGGTGTGTGTTACATTACATTCACTAGTAGGAGTGAGAAAAACATCACGGGTTGGTGTGAATCGGAGGGTCTGAATTAGGATTGGCTGTGAGTGGCAATGTAGGATGGAGAAAAGCACCGCGGGGTGGTCAGCATGGGGAGTTCAGGGAACATGCAGTGGCAATGTAGGATAGGTTTCTGAAAAACATCGCGGGGTGGTGCACATTGTATGGGTGTGTGTTACATTACTTTCACTAGTAGGAGTGAGAAAAACATCACGGGCTGGTGCGCATTGTTTGGGTGTGTGTTACATTACATTCACTATTAGGAGTGAGAAAAACATCACGGGGTGGTGCGCATTGTATGGGTGTGTGTTACATTATATTCACTAGTATAAGTGAGAAAAACATCAGGGGGTGGTGTGCATTGTATGGGTGTGTGTTACATTACATTCACTAGTAGGAGTGAGAAAAACATCACGGGGTGGTGCGCATTGTATGGGTGTGTGTTACATTACATTAACTATTAGGAGTGAGAAAAACATCACGGGGTGGTGCGCATTGTATGTGTGTGTGTTACATTACATTCACTAGTAGGAGTGAGAAAAACATCACAGGGTGGTGCGCATTGTATGGGTGTGTTTACATTACATTCACTAGTAGGAGGGAGAAAAACATCACGGGGTGGTGCGCATTGTATGGGTGTGTGTTACATTACATTCACTAGTAGCAGTGAGAAAAACATCACGGGCTGGTGCGCCTTGTATGGGTGTGTGTTACATTACATTCACTAGTAGGAGTGAGAAAAACATCACGGGGTGGTGTGAATCGGAGGGTCTGAATTAGGATAGGCAGTGAGTGGCAATGTAGGATGGAGAAAAGCACCGCGGGGTGGTCAGCATGGGGAGGTCAGGGAACATGCAGTGGCAATGCAGGATATGTTTCTGAAAAACATCGCGGGGTGGTGCGCATTGTATAGGTGTGTGTTACATTAGATTCACTAGTAGGAGTGAGAAAAACATCACGGGGTGGTGCGCATAGTATGGGTGTGTGTTACATTACATTCACTACTAGGAGTGAGAAAATCATCACGGGGTGGTGCGCATTGTATGGGTGTGTGTTACATTACATTCACTAGTAGGAGTGAGAAAAACATCACGGGGTGGTGCGCATTGTATGGGTGTGTGTTACATTACATTCACTAGTAGGAGTGAGAAAAACATCACGGGGTGGTGCGCATTGTATCGGTGTGTGTTACATTACATACACTAATAGGAGTGAGAAAAACATCACGGGGTGGTGCGCATTATATGTGTGTGTGTTACATTACATTCACTAATAGGAGTGAGAAAAACATCACGGGGTGTTGCTCATTGTATGGGTGCGTGTTACATTACATTCACTAGTAGGAGTGAGAAAAACATCACGGGGTGGTGCGCATTGTATGGGTGTGTGTTACATTACATTCACTAGTAGGAGTGAGAAAAACATCACGCGGTGGTGTGCATTGTATGGGTGTGTGTTACATTACATTCACTAGTAGGAGTGAGAAAAACATCACGGGGTGGTGCGCATTGTATGGGTGTGTGTTACATTACATTCACTAGTAGGAGTGAGAAAAACGTCACGGGGTGGTGCGCATTGTATGGGTGTGTGTTACATTACATTCACTAGTAGGAGTGAGAAAAACATCACGGGTTGGTGTGAATCGGAGGGTCTGAATTAGGATTGGCTGTGAGTGGCAATGTAGGATGGAGAAAAGCACCGCGGGGTGGTCAGCATGGGGAGTTCAGGGAACATGCAGTGGCAATGTAGGATAGGTTTCTGAAAAACATCGCGGGGTGGTGCACATTGTATGGGTGTGTGTTACATTACTTTCACTAGTAGGAGTGAGAAAAACATCACGGGCTGGTGCGCATTGTTTGGGTGTGTGTTACATTACATTCACTATTAGGAGTGAGAAAAACATCACGGGGTGGTGCGCATTGTATGGGTGTGTGTTACATTATATTCACTAGTATAAGTGAGAAAAACATCAGGGGGTGGTGTGCATTGTATGGGTGTGTGTTACATTACATTCACTAGTAGGAGTGAGAAAAACATCACGGGGTGGTGCGCATTGTATGGGTGTGTGTTACATTACATTAACTATTAGGAGTGAGAAAAACATCACGGGGTGGTGCGCATTGTATGTGTGTGTGTTACATTACATTCACTAGTAGGAGTGAGAAAAACATCACAGGGTGGTGCGCATTGTATGGGTGTGTTTACATTACATTCACTAGTAGGAGGGAGAAAAACATCACGGGGTGGTGCGCATTGTATGGGTGTGTTTTACATTACATTCACTAGTAGGAGTGAGAAAAACATCACGGGGTGGTTCGCATTGTATGGGTGTGTGTTACATTATATTCACTAGTAGGAGTGAGAAAAACATCACAGGGTGGTGCGCATTGTATGGGTGTGTGTTACATTACATTCACTAGTAGGAGTGAGAAAAACATCACGGGGTGGTGCGCATTGTATGGGTGTGTGTTACATTACATTCACTAGTAGGAGTGAGAAAAACATCACAGGGCGGTGCGCATTGTATGGGTGTGTGTTACATTAGATTCACTAGTAGGAGTGACAAAAACATCACGGGCTGGTGCGCATTGTATGGGTGTGTGTTACATTACATTCACTAGTAGGAGTGAGAAAAACATCACGGGGTGGTGCGCATTGTATGGGTGTGTATTACATTACATTCACTAGTAGGAGTGAGAAAAACATCACGGGGTGGTGTGAATCGGAGGGTCTGAATTAGGATAGGCAGTGAGTGGCAATGTAGGATGGAGAAAAGCACCGCGGAGTGGTCAGCATGGGGAGGTCAGGGAACATGCAGTGGCAATGTAGGATAGGTTTCTGAAAAACATCGCGGGGTGGGGCGCATTGTATGGGTGTGTGTTACATTAGATTCACTAGTAGCAGTGAGAAAAACATCACGGGGTGGTGCGCATTGTATGGGTGTGTTTTACATTACATTCACTAGTAGGAGTGAGAAAAACATCACGGGGTGGTGCGCATTGTATGGGTGTGTGTTACATTACATTCACTAGTAGGAGTGAGAAAAACATCACGGGGTGGTGCGCATTGTATGGGTGTGTGTTACATTACATTCACTAGTAGCAGTGAGAAAAACATCACGGGGTGGTGCGCATTGTATGTGTGTGTGTTACATTACATTCACTAGTAGGAGTGAGAAAAACATCACGGGGTGGTGCGCATTGTATGGGTGTGTGCTACATTACATTCACTAGTAGGAGTGAGAAAAACATCGCAGGGTGGTGCGCATTTTAAGGGTGTGTGTTACATTACATTCAGTAGTAGGAGTGAGAAAAACATCACGGGCTGGTGCGCATTGTATGGGTGTGTGTTACATTACTTTCACTATTAGGAGTGAGAAAAACATCACGAGGTGGTGCGCATTGTATGGGTGTGTGTTACATTATATTCACGAGTAGGAGTGAGAAAAACATCAGGGGGTGGTGCGCATTGTATGGGTGTGTGTTACATTACATTCACTAGTAGGAGTGAGAAAAACATCACGGGGTGGTGCGCATTGTATGGGTGTGTGTTACATTACATTCACTAGTAGGAGTGAGAAAAACATCACGGGGTGGTGCGCATTGTATGGGTGTGTGTTACATTACATTCACTAATAGGAGTGAGAAAAACAGCACGGGCTGGTGCGCATTGTATGGGTGTGTGTTACATTACATTCACTAGTAGGAGTGAGAAAAACATCACGGGGTGGTGCGCATTGTATGGGTGTGTGTTACATTACATTCACTAGTAGGAGTGAGAAAAACATCACGGGGTGGTGTGAATCCTAGGGTCTGAATTAGGATAGGCAGTGAGTGGCAATGTAGGATGGAGAAAAGCACCACGGGGTGGTCATCATGGGGAGGTCAGGGAACATGCAGTGGCAATGCAGGATAGTTTTCTGAAAAACATCGCGGGGTGGTGCGCATTGTATGGGTGTGTGTTACATTAGAATCACTACTAGGAGTGAGAAAATCATCACGGGGTGGTGCGCATTGTATGGGTGTGTGTTACATTACATTCACTAGTAGGAGTGAGAAAAACATCACGGGGTGGTTCGCATTGTATGGGTGTGTGTTACATTACATTCACTAGTAGGAGTGAGAAAAACATCACGGGGTGGTGCGCATTGTATGGGTGTGTGTTACATTACATTCACTAATAGGAGTGAGAAAAACATCACGGGTTGGTGCGCATTGTATGTGTGTGTGTTACATTACATTCACTAATAGGAGTGAGAAAAACATCACGGGGTGGTGCGCATTGTATGGGTGCGTGTTACATTACATTCACTAGTAGGAGTGAGAAAAACATCACAGGGTGGTGCGCATTGTATGGGTGTGTGTTACATTACATTCACTAGTAGGAGTGAGAAAAACATCACGGGGTGGTGCGCATTGTATGGGTGTGTGTTACATTACATTCACTAGTAGGAGTAAGAAAAACAGCACGGGGTGATGTGAATCGGAGGGTCTGAATTAGGATAGGCAGTGAGTGGCAATGTAGGATGGAGAAAAGCACCGCGGGGTGGTCAGCATGGGGATGTCAGGGAACATGCAGTGGCAATGCAGGATAGGTTTCTGAAAATCATCGCGGGGTGGTGCGCATTGTATGGGTGTGTGTTTCATTAGATTCACTAGTAGGAGTGAGAAAAACATCACGGGGTGGTGCGCATTGTATGGGTGTGTGTTACATTACATTCACTACTAGGAGTGAGAAAAACATCACGGGGTGGTGCGCATTGTATGGGTGTGTTTACATTACATTCAGCAGTAGGAGTGAGAAAAACATCACGGGGTGGTGCGCATTGTATGGGTGTGTGTTACATTACATTCACTAGTAGGAGTGAGAAAAACATCACGGGGTCGTGTGCATTGTATGGGTGTGTGTTACATTACATTCACTAGTAAGAGTGAGAAAAACATCACGGGGTGGTTCGCATTGCATGGGTGTGTGTTACATTACATTCACTAGTAGGAGTGAGAAAAACATCACGGGGTGGTGTGCATTGCATGGGTGTGTGTTACATTACATTCACTAGTAGGAGTGAGAAAAACATCACGGGCTGGTGCGCATTGTATGGGTGGGTGTTACATTACATTCACTAGTAGGAGTGAGAAAAACATCACGGGGTGGTGCGCATTGTATGGGTGTGTGTTACATTACATTCACTAGTAGGAGTGAGAAAAACATCACGGGGTGGTGCGCATTGTATGGGTGTGTGTTACATTACATTCACTAGTAGGAGTGAGAAAAACATCACGGGGTGGTGCGCATTGCATGGGTGTGTGTTACATTACATTCACTAGTAGGAGTGAGAAAACATCACGGGGTGGTGCGCATTGTATGGGTGTGTGTTACACTACATTCACTAGTAGGAGTGATAAAAACATCACGGGGTGGTGCGCATTGTATGGGTGTGTCTTACATTACATTCACCAGTAGGAGTGAGAAAAATATCACGGGGTGGTGCGCATTGTATGGGTGTGTGTTACATTACATTCACCAGTAGGAGTGAGAAAAACATCACGGGGTGGTGCGCATTGTATGGGTGTGTGTTACATTACATTCACCAGTAAGAGTGAGAAAAGCATCACGGGGTGGTGCGCATTGTATGGGTGTGTGTTACGTTATATTCACTAGTAGGAGTGAGAAAAACATCAGGGGGTGGTGCGCATTGTATGGGTGTGTGTTACATTACATTCACTAGTAGGAGTGAGAAAAACATCACGGGGTGGTGCGCATTGTATGGGTGTGTGTTACATTACATTCACTAGTAGGAGTGAGAAAAACATCACGGGGTGGTGCGCATTGTATGGGTGTGTGTTACATTACATTCACTAGTAGCAGTGAGAAAAACATTACGGGGTGGTGCGCATTGTATGGGTGTGTGTTACATTACATTCACTAGTAGGAGTGAGAAAAACATCACGGGGTGGTGCGCATTGTATGGGTGTGTGCTACATTACATTCACTAGTAGGAGTGAGAAAAACATCACGAGGTGGTGCGCATTTTAAGGGTGTGTGTTACATTACATTCAGTAGTAGGAGTGAGAAAAACATCACGGGCTGGTGCGCATTGTATGGGTGTGTGTTACATTACATTCACTATTAGGAGTGAGAAAAACATCACGGGGTGGTGCGCATTGTATGGGTGTGTGTTACATTATATTCACTAGTAGGAGTGAGAAAAACATCAGGGGATGGTGAGCATTGTATGGGTGTGTATTACATTACATTCACTAGTAGCAGTGAGAAAAACATCACGGGCTGGTGCGCCTTGTATGGGTGTGTGTTACATTACATTCACTAGTAGGAGTGAGAAAAACATCACGGGGTGGTGTGAATCGGAGGGTCTGAATTAGGATAGGCAGTGAGTGGCAATGTAGGATGGAGAAAAGCACCGCGGGGTGGTCAGCATGGGGAGGTCAGGGAACATGCAGTGGCAATGCAGGATATGTTTCTGAAAAACATCGCGGGGTGGTGCGCATTGTATAGGTGTGTGTTACATTAGATTCACTAGTAGGAGTGAGAAAAACATCACGGGGTGGTGCGCATAGTATGGGTGTGTGTTACATTACATTCACTACTAGGAGTGAGAAAATCATCACGGGGTGGTGCGCATTGTATGGGTGTGTGTTACATTACATTCACTAGTAGGAGTGAGAAAAACATCACGGGGTGGTGCGCATTGTATGGGTGTGTGTTACATTACATTCACTAGTAGGAGTGAGAAAAACATCACGGGGTGGTGCGCATTGTATCGGTGTGTGTTACATTACATACACTAATAGGAGTGAGAAAAACATCACGGGGTGGTGCGCATTATATGTGTGTGTGTTACATTACATTCACTAATAGGAGTGAGAAAAACATCACGGGGTGGTGCTCATTGTATGGGTGTGTGTTACATTACATTCACTAGTAGGAGTGAGAAAAACATCACGGGGTGGTGCACATTGTATGGGTGTGTGTTACATTACATTCACTAGTAGGAGTGAGAAAAACATCACGCGGTGGTGTGCATTGTATGGGTGTGTGTTACATTACATTCACTAGTAGGAGTGAGAAAAACATCACGGGGTGGTGCGCATTGTATGGGTGTGTGTTACATTACATTCACTAGTAGGAGTGAGAAAAACATCACGGGGTGGTGCGCATTGTATGGGTGTGTGTTACATTACATTCACTAGTAGGAGTGAGAAAAACATCACGGGGTGTTGTGAATCGGAGGGTCTGAATTAGGATAGGCTGTGAGTGGCAATGTAGGATGGAGAAAAGCACCGCGGGGTGGTCAGCATGGGGAGTTCAGGGAACATGCAGTGGCAATGTAGGATAGGTTTCTGAAAAACATCGCGGGGTGGTGCACATTGTATGGGTGTGTGTTACATTAGATTCACTAGTAGCAGTGAGAAAAACATCACGGGGTGGTGCGCATTGTATGGGTGTGTGTTACATTACTTTCACTAGTAGGAGTGAGAAAAACATCACGGGCTGGTGCGCATTGTATGGGTGTGTGTTACATTACATTCACTATTAGGAGTGAGAAAAACATCACGGGGTGGTGCGCATTGTATGGGTGTGTGTTACATTATATTCACTAGTATAAGTGAGAAAAACATCAGGGGGTGGTGTGCATTGTATGGGTGTGTGTTACATTACATTCACTAGTAGGAGTGAGAAAAACATCACGGGGTGGTGCGCATTGTATGGGTGTGTGTTACATTACATTCACTATTAGGAGTTTGAAAAACATCACGGGGTGGTGCGCATTGTATGTGTGTGTGTTACATTACATTCACTAGTAGGAGTGAGAAAAACATCACGGGGTGGTGCGCATTTATGGGTGTGTTTACATTACATTCACTAGTAGGAGTGAGAAAAACATCACGGGGTGGTGCGCATTGTATGGGTGTGTTTTACATTACATTCACTAGTAGGAGTGAGAAAAACATCACGGGGTGGTTCGCATTGTATGGGTGTGTGTTACATTACATTCACTAGTAGGAGTGAGAAAAACATCACAGGGTGGTGCGCATTGTATGGGTGTGTGTTACATTACATTCACTAGTAGGAGTGACAAAAACATCACGGGCTGGTGCGCATTGTATGGGTGTGTGTTACATTACATTCACTAGTAGGAGTGAGAAAAACATCACGGGGTGGTGCGCATTGTATGGGTGTGTATTACATTACATTCACTAGTAGGAGTGAGAAAAACATCACGGGGTGGTGTGAATCGGAGGGTCTGAATTAGGATAGGCAGTGAGTGGCAATGTAGGATGGAGAAAAGCACCGCGGAGTGGTCAGCATGGGGAGGTCAGGGAACATGCAGTGGCAATGTAGGATAGGTTTCTGAAAAACATCGCGGGGTGGGGCGCATTGTATGGGTGTGTGTTACATTAGATTCACTAGTAGCAGTGAGAAAAACATCACGGGGTGGTGCGCATTGTATGGGTGTGTTTTACATTACATTCACTAGTAGGAGTGAGAAAAACATCACGGGGTGGTGCGCATTGTATGGGTGTGTGTTACATTACATTCACTAGTAGGAGTGAGAAAAACATCACGGGGTGGTGCGCATTGTATGGGTGTGTGTTACATTACATTCACTAGTAGCAGTGAGAAAAACATCACGGGGTGGTGCGCATTGTATGTGTGTGTGTTACATTACATTCACTAGTAGGAGTGAGAAAAACATCACGGGGTGGTGCGCATTGTATGGGTGTGTGCTACATTACATTCACTAGTAGGAGTGAGAAAAACATCGCAGGGTGGTGCGCATTTTAAGGGTGTGTGTTACATTACATTCAGTAGTAGGAGTGAGAAAAACATCACGGGCTGGTGCGCATTGTATGGGTGTGTGTTACATTACTTTCACTATTAGGAGTGAGAAAAACATCACGAGGTGGTGCGCATTGTATGGGTGTGTGTTACATTATATTCACGAGTAGGAGTGAGAAAAACATCAGGGGGTGGTGCGCATTGTATGGGTGTGTGTTACATTACATTCACTAGTAGGAGTGAGAAAAACATCACGGGGGGGTGCGCATTGTATGGGTGTGTGTTACATTACATTCACTAGTAGGAGTGAGAAAAACATCACGGGGTGGTGCGCATTGTATGGGTGTGTGTTACATTACATTCACTAATAGGAGTGAGAAAAACAGCACGGGCTGGTGCGCATTGTATGGGTGTGTGTTACATTACATTCACTAGTAGGAGTGAGAAAAACATCACGGGGTGGTGCGCATTGTATGGGTGTGTGTTACATTACATTCACTAGTAGGAGTGAGAAAAACATCACGGGGTGGTGTGAATCCTAGGGTCTGAATTAGGATAGGCAGTGAGTGGCAATGTAGGATGGAGAAAAGCACCACGGGGTGGTCATCATGGGGAGGTCAGGGAACATGCAGTGGCAATGCAGGATAGTTTTCTGAAAAACATCGCGGGGTGGTGCGCATTGTATGGGTGTGTGTTACATTAGAATCACTACTAGGAGTGAGAAAATCATCACGGGGTGGTGCGCATTGTATGGGTGTGTGTTACATTACATTCACTAATAGGAGTGAGAAAAACATCACGGGTTGGTGCGCATTGTATGTGTGTGTGTTACATTACATTCACTAATAGGAGTGAGAAAAACATCACGGGGTGGTGCGCATTGTATGGGTGCGTGTTACATTACATTCACTAGTAGGAGTGAGAAAAACATCACAGGGTGGTGCGCATTGTATGGGTGTGTGTTACATTACATTCACTAGTAGGAGTGAGAAAAACATCACGGGGTGGTGCGCATTGTATGGGTGTGTGTTACATTACATTCACTAGTAGGAGTAAGAAAAACAGCACGGGGTGATGTGAATCGGAGGGTCTGAATTAGGATAGGCAGTGAGTGGCAATGTAGGATGGAGAAAAGCACCGCGGGGTGGTCAGCATGGGGATGTCAGGGAACATGCAGTGGCAATGCAGGATAGGTTTCTGAAAATCATCGCGGGGTGGTGCGCATTGTATGGGTGTGTGTTACATTAGATTCACTAGTAGGAGTGAGAAAAACATCACGGGGTGGTGCGCATTGTATGGGTGTGTGTTACATTACATTCACTACTAGGAGTGAGAAAAACATCACGGGGTGGTGCGCATTGTATGGGTGTGTTTACATTACATTCAGCAGTAGGAGTGAGAAAAACATCACGGGGTGGTGCGCATTGTATGGGTGTGTGTTACATTACATTCACTAGTAGGAGTGAGAAAAACATCACGGGGTCGTGTGCATTGTATGGGTGTGTGTTACATTACATTCACTAGTAAGAGTGAGAAAAACATCACGGGGTGGTTCGCATTGCATGGGTGTGTGTTACATTACATTCACTAGTAGGAGTGAGAAAAACATCACGGGGTGGTGTGCATTGCATGGGTGTGTGTTACATTACATTCACTAGTAGGAGTGAGAAAAACATCACGGGCTGGTGCGCATTGTATGGGTGGGTGTTACATTACATTCACTAGTAGGAGTGAGAAAAACATCACGGGGTGGTGCGCATTGTATGGGTGTGTGTTACATTACATTCACTAGTAGGAGTGAGAAAAACATCACGGGGTGGTGCGCATTGTATGGGTGTGTGTTACATTACATTCACTAGTAGGAGTGAGAAAAACATCACGGGGTGGTGCGCATTGCATGGGTGTGTGTTACATTACATTCACTAGTAGGAGTGAGAAAACATCACGGGGTGGTGCGCATTGTATGGGTGTGTGTTACACTACATTCACTAGTAGGAGTGATAAAAACATCACGGGGTGGTGCGCATTGTATGGGTGTGTCTTACATTACATTCACCAGTAGGAGTGAGAAAAATATCACGGGGTGGTGCGCATTGTATGGGTGTGTGTTACATTACATTCACCAGTAGGAGTGAGAAAAACATCACGGGGTGGTGCGCATTGTATGGGTGTGTGTTACATTACATTCACCAGTAAGAGTGAGAAAAGCATCACGGGGTGGTGCGCATTGTATGGGTGTGTGTTACGTTATATTCACTAGTAGGAGTGAGAAAAACATCAGGGGGTGGTGCGCATTGTATGGGTGTGTGTTACATTACATTCACTAGTAGGAGTGAGAAAAACATCACGGGGTGGTGCGCATTGTATGGGTGTGTGTTACATTACATTCACTAGTAGGAGTGAGAAAAACATCACGGGGTGGTGCGCATTGTATGGGTGTGTGTTACATTACATTCACTAGTAGCAGTGAGAAAAACATTACGGGGTGGTGCGCATTGTATGGGTGTGTGTTACATTACATTCACTAGTAGGAGTGAGAAAATCATCACGGGGTGGTGCGCATTGTATGGGTGTGTGCTACATTACATTCACTAGTAGGAGTGAGAAAAACATCACGAGGTGGTGCGCATTTTAAGGGTGTGTGTTACATTACATTCAGTAGTAGGAGTGAGAAAAACATCACGGGCTGGTGCGCATTGTATGGGTGTGTGTTACATTACATTCACTATTAGGAGTGAGAAAAACATCACGGGGTGGTGCGCATTGTATGGGTGTGTGTTACATTATATTCACTAGTAGGAGTGAGAAAAACATCAGGGGATGGTGAGCATTGTATGGGTGTGTATTACATTACATTCACTAGTAGCAGTGAGAAAAACATCACGGGCTGGTGCGCCTTGTATGGGTGTGTGTTACATTACATTCACTAGTAGGAGTGAGAAAAACATCACGGGGTGGTGTGAATCGGAGGGTCTGAATTAGGATAGGCAGTGAGTGGCAATGTAGGATGGAGAAAAGCACCGCGGGGTGGTCAGCATGGGGAGGTCAGGGAACATGCAGTGGCAATGCAGGATATGTTTCTGAAAAACATCGCGGGGTGGTGCGCATTGTATAGGTGTGTGTTACATTAGATTCACTAGTAGGAGTGAGAAAAACATCACGGGGTGGTGCGCATAGTATGGGTGTGTGTTACATTACATTCACTACTAGGAGTGAGAAAATCATCACGGGGTGGTGCGCATTGTATGGGTGTGTGTTACATTACATTCACTAGTAGGAGTGAGAAAAACATCACGGGGTGGTGCGCATTGTATGGGTGTGTGTTACATTACATTCACTAGTAGGAGTGAGAAAAACATCACGGGGTGGTGCGCATTGTATCGGTGTGTGTTACATTACATACACTAATAGGAGTGAGAAAAACATCACGGGGTGGTGCGCATTATATGTGTGTGTGTTACATTACATTCACTAATAGGAGTGAGAAAAACATCACGGGGTGGTGCTCATTGTATGGGTGTGTGTTACATTACATTCACTAGTAGGAGTGAGAAAAACATCACGGGGTGGTGCGCATTGTATGGGTGTGTGTTACATTACATTCACTAGTAGGAGTGAGAAAAACATCACGCGGTGGTGTGCATTGTATGGGTGTGTGTTACATTACATTCACTAGTAGGAGTGAGAAAAACATCACGGGGTGGTGCGCATTGTATGGGTGTGTGTTACATTACATTCACTAGTAGGAGTGAGAAAAACATCACGGGGTGGTGCGCATTGTATGGGTGTGTGTTACATTACATTCACTAGTAGGAGTGAGAAAAACATCACGGGGTGTTGTGAATCGGAGGGTCTGAATTAGGATAGGCTGTGAGTGGCAATGTAGGATGGAGAAAAGCACCGCGGGGTGGTCAGCATGGGGAGTTCAGGGAACATGCAGTGGCAATGTAGGATAGGTTTCTGAAAAACATCGCGGGGTGGTGCACATTGTATGGGTGTGTGTTACATTAGATTCACTAGTAGCAGTGAGAAAAACATCACGGGGTGGTGCGCATTGTATGGGTGTGTGTTACATTACTTTCACTAGTAGGAGTGAGAAAAACATCACGGGCTGGTGCGCATTGTATGGGTGTGTGTTACATTACATTCACTATTAGGAGTGAGAAAAACATCACGGGGTGGTGCGCATTGTATGGGTGTGTGTTACATTATATTCACTAGTATAAGTGAGAAAAACATCAGGGGGTGGTGTGCATTGTATGGGTGTGTGTTACATTACATTCACTAGTAGGAGTGAGAAAAACATCACGGGGTGGTGCGCATTGTATGGGTGTGTGTTACATTACATTCACTATTAGGAGTTTGAAAAACATCACGGGGTGGTGCGCATTGTATGTGTGTGTGTTACATTACATTCACTAGTAGGAGTGAGAAAAACATCACGGGGTGGTGCGCATTTATGGGTGTGTTTACATTACATTCACTAGTAGGAGTGAGAAAAACATCACGGGGTGGTGCGCATTGTATGGGTGTGTTTTACATTACATTCACTAGTAGGAGTGAGAAAAACATCACGGGGTGGTTCGCATTGTATGGGTGTGTGTTACATTACATTCACTAGTAGGAGTGAGAAAAACATCACAGGGTGGTGCGCATTGTATGGGTGTGTGTTACATTACATTCACTAGTAGGAGTGACAAAAACATCACGGGCTGGTGCGCATTGTATGGGTGTGTGTTACATTACATTCACTAGTAGGAGTGAGAAAAACATCACGGGGTGGTGCGCATTGTATGGGTGTGTATTACATTACATTCACTAGTAGGAGTGAGAAAAACATCACGGGGTGGTGTGAATCGGAGGGTCTGAATTAGGATAGGCAGTGAGTGGCAATGTAGGATGGAGAAAAGCACCGCGGAGTGGTCAGCATGGGGAGGTCAGGGAACATGCAGTGGCAATGTAGGATAGGTTTCTGAAAAACATCGCGGGGTGGGGCGCATTGTATGGGTGTGTGTTACATTAGATTCACTAGTAGCAGTGAGAAAAACATCACGGGGTGGTGCGCATTGTATGGGTGTGTTTTACATTACATTCACTAGTAGGAGTGAGAAAAACATCACGGGGTGGTGCGCATTGTATGGGTGTGTGTTACATTACATTCACTAGTAGGAGTGAGAAAAACATCACGGGGTGGTGCGCATTGTATGGGTGTGTGTTACATTACATTCACTAGTAGCAGTGAGAAAAACATCACGGGGTGGTGCGCATTGTATGTGTGTGTGTTACATTACATTCACTAGTAGGAGTGAGAAAAACATCACGGGGTGGTGCGCATTGTATGGGTGTGTGCTACATTACATTCACTAGTAGGAGTGAGAAAAACATCGCAGGGTGGTGCGCATTTTAAGGGTGTGTGTTACATTACATTCAGTAGTAGGAGTGAGAAAAACATCACGGGCTGGTGCGCATTGTATGGGTGTGTGTTACATTACTTTCACTATTAGGAGTGAGAAAAACATCACGAGGTGGTGCGCATTGTATGGGTGTGTGTTACATTATATTCACGAGTAGGAGTGAGAAAAACATCAGGGGGTGGTGCGCATTGTATGGGTGTGTGTTACATTACATTCACTAGTAGGAGTGAGAAAAACATCACGGGGTGGTGCGCATTGTATGGGTGTGTGTTACATTACATTCACTAGTAGGAGTGAGAAAAACATCACGGGGTGGTGCGCATTGTATGGGTGTGTGTTACATTACATTCACTAATAGGAGTGAGAAAAACAGCACGGGCTGGTGCGCATTGTATGGGTGTGTGTTACATTACATTCACTAGTAGGAGTGAGAAAAACATCACGGGGTGGTGCGCATTGTATGGGTGTGTGTTACATTACATTCACTAGTAGGAGTGAGAAAAACATCACGGGGTGGTGTGAATCCTAGGGTCTGAATTAGGATAGGCAGTGAGTGGCAATGTAGGATGGAGAAAAGCACCACGGGGTGGTCATCATGGGGAGGTCAGGGAACATGCAGTGGCAATGCAGGATAGTTTTCTGAAAAACATCGCGGGGTGGTGCGCATTGTATGGGTGTGTGTTACATTAGAATCACTACTAGGAGTGAGAAAATCATCACGGGGTGGTGCGCATTGTATGGGTGTGTGTTACATTACATTCACTAGTAGGAGTGAGAAAAACATCACGGGGTGGTTCGCATTGTATGGGTGTGTGTTACATTACATTCACTAGTAGGAGTGAGAAAAACATCACGGGGTGGTGCGCATTGTATGGGTGTGTGTTACATTACATTCACTAATAGGAGTGAGAAAAACATCACGGGTTGGTGCGCATTGTATGTGTGTGTGTTACATTACATTCACTAATAGGAGTGAGAAAAACATCACGGGGTGGTGCGCATTGTATGGGTGCGTGTTACATTACATTCACTAGTAGGAGTGAGAAAAACATCACAGGGTGGTGCGCATTGTATGGGTGTGTGTTACATTACATTCACTAGTAGGAGTGAGAAAAACATCACGGGGTGGTGCGCATTGTATGGGTGTGTGTTACATTACATTCACTAGTAGGAGTAAGAAAAACAGCACGGGGTGATGTGAATCGGAGGGTCTGAATTAGGATAGGCAGTGAGTGGCAATGTAGGATGGAGAAAAGCACCGCGGGGTGGTCAGCATGGGGATGTCAGGGAACATGCAGTGGCAATGCAGGATAGGTTTCTGAAAATCATCGCGGGGTGGTGCGCATTGTATGGGTGTGTGTTACATTAGATTCACTAGTAGGAGTGAGAAAAACATCACGGGGTGGTGCGCATTGTATGGGTGTGTGTTACATTACATTCACTACTAGGAGTGAGAAAAACATCACGGGGTGGTGCGCATTGTATGGGTGTGTTTACATTACATTCAGCAGTAGGAGTGAGAAAAACATCACGGGGTGGTGCGCATTGTATGGGTGTGTGTTACATTACATTCACTAGTAGGAGTGAGAAAAACATCACGGGGTCGTGTGCATTGTATGGGTGTGTGTTACATTACATTCACTAGTAAGAGTGAGAAAAACATCACGGGGTGGTTCGCATTGCATGGGTGTGTGTTACATTACATTCACTAGTAGGAGTGAGAAAAACATCACGGGGTGGTGTGCATTGCATGGGTGTGTGTTACATTACATTCACTAGTAGGAGTGAGAAAAACATCACGGGCTGGTGCGCATTGTATGGGTGGGTGTTACATTACATTCACTAGTAGGAGTGAGAAAAACATCACGGGGTGGTGCGCATTGTATGGGTGTGTGTTACATTACATTCACTAGTAGGAGTGAGAAAAACATCACGGGGTGGTGCGCATTGTATGGGTGTGTGCTACATTACATTCACTAGTAGGAGTGAGAAAAACATCGCAGGGTGGTGCGCATTTTAAGGGTGTGTGTTACATTACATTCAGTAGTAGGAGTGAGAAAAACATCACGGGCTGGTGCGCATTGTATGGGTGTGTGTTACATTACTTTCACTATTAGGAGTGAGAAAAACATCACGAGGTGGTGCGCATTGTATGGGTGTGTGTTACATTATATTCACGAGTAGGAGTGAGAAAAACATCAGGGGGTGGTGCGCATTGTATGGGTGTGTGTTACATTACATTCACTAGTAGGAGTGAGAAAAACATCACGGGGTGGTGCGCATTGTATGGGTGTGTGTTACATTACATTCACTAGTAGGAGTGAGAAAAACATCACGGGGTGGTGCGCATTGTATGGGTGTGTGTTACATTACATTCACTAATAGGAGTGAGAAAAACAGCACGGGCTGGTGCGCATTGTATGGGTGTGTGTTACATTACATTCACTAGTAGGAGTGAGAAAAACATCACGGGGTGGTGCGCATTGTATGGGTGTGTGTTACATTACATTCACTAGTAGGAGTGAGAAAAACATCACGGGGTGGTGTGAATCCTAGGGTCTGAATTAGGATAGGCAGTGAGTGGCAATGTAGGATGGAGAAAAGCACCACGGGGTGGTCATCATGGGGAGGTCAGGGAACATGCAGTGGCAATGCAGGATAGTTTTCTGAAAAACATCGCGGGGTGGTGCGCATTGTATGGGTGTGTGTTACATTAGAATCACTACTAGGAGTGAGAAAATCATCACGGGGTGGTGCGCATTGTATGGGTGTGTGTTACATTACATTCACTAGTAGGAGTGAGAAAAACATCACGGGGTGGTTCGCATTGTATGGGTGTGTGTTACATTACATTCACTAATAGGAGTGAGAAAAACATCACGGGTTGGTGCGCATTGTATGTGTGTGTGTTACATTACATTCACTAATAGGAGTGAGAAAAACATCACGGGGTGGTGCGCATTGTATGGGTGCGTGTTACATTACATTCACTAGTAGGAGTGAGAAAAACATCACAGGGTGGTGCGCATTGTATGGGTGTGTGTTACATTACATTCACTAGTAGGAGTGAGAAAAACATCACGGGGTGGTGCGCATTGTATGGGTGTGTGTTACATTACATTCACTAGTAGGAGTAAGAAAAACAGCACGGGGTGATGTGAATCGGAGGGTCTGAATTAGGATAGGCAGTGAGTGGCAATGTAGGATGGAGAAAAGCACCGCGGGGTGGTCAGCATGGGGATGTCAGGGAACATGCAGTGGCAATGCAGGATAGGTTTCTGAAAATCATCGCGGGGTGGTGCGCATTGTATGGGTGTGTGTTACATTAGATTCACTAGTAGGAGTGAGAAAAACATCACGGGGTGGTGCGCATTGTATGGGTGTGTGTTACATTACATTCACTACTAGGAGTGAGAAAAACATCACGGGGTGGTGCGCATTGTATGGGTGTGTTTACATTACATTCAGCAGTAGGAGTGAGAAAAACATCACGGGGTGGTGCGCATTGTATGGGTGTGTGTTACATTACATTCACTAGTAGGAGTGAGAAAAACATCACGGGGTCGTGTGCATTGTATGGGTGTGTGTTACATTACATTCACTAGTAAGAGTGAGAAAAACATCACGGGGTGGTTCGCATTGCATGGGTGTGTGTTACATTACATTCACTAGTAGGAGTGAGAAAAACATCACGGGGTGGTGTGCATTGCATGGGTGTGTGTTACATTACATTCACTAGTAGGAGTGAGAAAAACATCACGGGGTGGTGCGCATTGTATGGGTGTGTGTTACATTACATTCACTAGTAGGAGTGAGAAAAACATCACGGGGTGGTGCGCATTGTATGGGTGTGTGTTACATTACATTCACTAGTAGGAGTGAGAAAAACATCACGGGGTGGTGCGCATTGTATTGGTGTGTGTTACATTACATTCACTAGTAGGAGTGAGAAAAACATCACGGGGTGGTGCGCATTGCATGGGTGTGTGTTACATTACATTCACTAGTAGGAGTGAGAAAAACATCACGGGGTGGTGCGCATTGTATGGGTGTGTGTTACACTACATTCACTAGTAGGAGTGATAAAAACATCACGGGGTGGTGCGCATTGTATGGGTGTGTCTTACATTACATTCACCAGTAGGAGTGAGAAAAATATCACGGGGTGGTGCGCATTGTATGGGTGTGTGTTACATTACATTCACCAGTAGGAGTGAGAAAAACATCACGGGGTGGTGCGCATTGTATGGGTGTGTGTTACATTACATTCACCAGTAAGAGTGAGAAAAGCATCACGGGGTGGTGCGCATTGTATGGGTGTGTGTTACATTATATTCACTAGTAGGAGTGAGAAAAACATCAGGGGGTGGTGCGCATTGTATGGGTGTGTGTTACATTACATTCACTAGTAGGAGTGAGAAAAACATCACGGGGTGGTGCGCATTGTATGGGTGTGTGTTACATTACATTCACTAGTAGGAGTGAGAAAAACATCACGGGGTGGTGCGCATTGTATGGGTGTGTGTTACATTACATTCACTAGTAGCAGTGAGAAAAACATTACGGGGTGGTGCGCATTGTATGGGTGTGTGTTACATTACATTCACTAGTAGGAGTGAGAAAAACATCACGGGGTGGTGCGCATTGTATGGGTGTGTGCTACATTACATTCACTAGTAGGAGTGAGAAAAACATCACGAGGTGGTGCGCATTTTAAGGGTGTGTGTTACATTACATTCAGTAGTAGGAGTGAGAAAAACATCACGGGCTGGTGCGCATTGTATGGGTGTGTGTTACATTACATTCACTATTAGGAGTGAGAAAAACATCACGGGGTGGTGCGCATTGTATGGGTGTGTGTTACATTATATTCACTAGTAGGAGTGAGAAAAACATCAGGGGATGGTGAGCATTGTATGGGTGTGTATTACATTACATTCACTAGTAGCAGTGAGAAAAACATCACGGGCTGGTGCGCCTTGTATGGGTGTGTGTTACATTACATTCACTAGTAGGAGTGAGAAAAACATCACGGGGTGGTGTGAATCGGAGGGTCTGAATTAGGATAGGCAGTGAGTGGCAATGTAGGATGGAGAAAAGCACCGCGGGGTGGTCAGCATGGGGAGGTCAGGGAACATGCAGTGGCAATGCAGGATATGTTTCTGAAAAACATCGCGGGGTGGTGCGCATTGTATAGGTGTGTGTTACATTAGATTCACTAGTAGGAGTGAGAAAAACATCACGGGGTGGTGCGCATAGTATGGGTGTGTGTTACATTACATTCACTACTAGGAGTGAGAAAATCATCACGGGGTGGTGCGCATTGTATGGGTGTGTGTTACATTACATTCACTAGTAGGAGTGAGAAAAACATCACGGGGTGGTGCGCATTGTATGGGTGTGTGTTACATTACATTCACTAGTAGGAGTGAGAAAAACATCACGGGGTGGTGCGCATTGTATCGGTGTGTGTTACATTACATACACTAATAGGAGTGAGAAAAACATCACGGGGTGGTGCGCATTATATGTGTGTGTGTTACATTACATTCACTAATAGGAGTGAGAAAAACATCACGGGGTGGTGCTCATTGTATGGGTGTGTGTTACATTACATTCACTAGTAGGAGTGAGAAAAACATCACGGGGTGGTGCGCATTGTATGGGTGTGTGTTACATTACATTCACTAGTAGGAGTGAGAAAAACATCACGCGGTGGTGTGCATTGTATGGGTGTGTGTTACATTACATTCACTAGTAGGAGTGAGAAAAACATCACGGGGTGGTGCGCATTGTATGGGTGTGTGTTACATTACATTCACTAGTAGGAGTGAGAAAAACATCACGGGGTGGTGCGCATTGTATGGGTGTGTGTTACATTACATTCACTAGTAGGAGTGAGAAAAACATCACGGGGTGTTGTGAATCGGAGGGTCTGAATTAGGATAGGCTGTGAGTGGCAATGTAGGATGGAGAAAAGCACCGCGGGGTGGTCAGCATGGGGAGTTCAGGGAACATGCAGTGGCAATGTAGGATAGGTTTCTGAAAAACATCGCGGGGTGGTGCACATTGTATGGGTGTGTGTTACATTAGATTCACTAGTAGCAGTGAGAAAAACATCACGGGGTGGTGCGCATTGTATGGGTGTGTGTTACATTACTTTCACTAGTAGGAGTGAGAAAAACATCACGGGCTGGTGCGCATTGTATGGGTGTGTGTTACATTACATTCACTATTAGGAGTGAGAAAAACATCACGGGGTGGTGCGCATTGTATGGGTGTGTGTTACATTATATTCACTAGTATAAGTGAGAAAAACATCAGGGGGTGGTGTGCATTGTATGGGTGTGTGTTACATTACATTCACTAGTAGGAGTGAGAAAAACATCACGGGGTGGTGCGCATTGTATGGGTGTGTGTTACATTACATTCACTATTAGGAGTTTGAAAAACATCACGGGGTGGTGCGCATTGTATGTGTGTGTGTTACATTACATTCACTAGTAGGAGTGAGAAAAACATCACGGGGTGGTGCGCATTGTATGGGTGTGTTTACATTACATTCACTAGTAGGAGTGAGAAAAACATCACGGGGTGGTGCGCATTGTATGGGTGTGTTTTACATTACATTCACTAGTAGGAGTGAGAAAAACATCACGGGGTGGTTCGCATTGTATGGGTGTGTGTTACATTACATTCACTAGTAGGAGTGAGAAAAACATCACAGGGTGGTGCGCATTGTATGGGTGTGTGTTACATTACATTCACTAGTAGGAGTGAGAAAAACATCACGGGGTGGTGCGCATTGTATGGGTGTGTGTTACATTACATTCACTAGTAGGAGTGAGAAAAACATCACAGGGCGGTGCGCATTGTATGGGTGTGTGTTACATTAGATTCACTAGTAGGAGTGACAAAAACATCACGTGCTGGTGCGCATTGTATGGGTGTGTGTTACATTACATTCACTAGTAGGAGTGAGAAAAACATCACGGGGTGGTGCGCATTGTATGGGTGTGTGCTACATTACATTCACTAGTAGGAGTGAGAAAAACATTGCAGGGTGGTGCGCATTTTAAGGGTGTGTGTTACATTACATTCAGTAGTAGGAGTGAGAAAAACATCACGGGCTGGTGCGCATTGTATGGGTGTGTGTTACATTACATTCACTATTAGGAGTGAGAAAAACATCACGAGGTGGTGCGCATTGTATGGGTGTGTGTTACATTATATTCACGAGTAGGAGTGAGAAAAACATCAGGGGGTGGTGCGCATTGTATGGGTGTGTGTTACATTACATTCACTAGTAGGAGTGAGAAAAACATCACGGGGTGGTGCGCATTGTATGGGTGTGTGTTACATTACATTCACTAGTAGGAGTGAGAAAAACATCACGGGGTGGTGCGCATTGTATGGGTGTGTGTTACATTACATTCACTAATAGGAGTGAGAAAAACAGCACGGGCTGGTGCGCATTGTATGGGTGTGTGTTACATTACATTCACTAGTAGGAGTGAGAAAAACATCACGGGGTGGTGCGCATTGTATGGGTGTGTGTTACATTACATTCACTAGTAGGAGTGAGAAAAACATCACGGGGTGGTGCGCATTGTATGGGTGTGTGTTACATTACATTCACTAGTAGGAGTGAGAAAAACATCACGGGGTGGTGCGCATTGCATGGGTGTGTGTTACATTACATTCACTAGTAGGAGTGAGAAAAACATCACGGGGTGGTGCGCATTGTATGGGTGTGTGTTACACTACATTCACTAGTAGGAGTGATAAAAACATCACGGGGTGGTGCGCATTGTATGGGTGTGTCTTACATTACATTCACCAGTAGGAGTGAGAAAAATATCACGGGGTGGTGCGCATTGTATGGGTGTGTGTTACATTACATTCACCAGTAGGAGTGAGAAAAACATCACGGGGTGGTGCGCATTGTATGGGTGTGTGTTACATTACATTCACCAGTAAGAGTGAGAAAAGCATCACGGGGTGGTGCGCATTGTATGGGTGTGTGTTACATTATATTCACTAGTAGGAGTGAGAAAAACATCAGGGGGTGGTGCGCATTGTATGGGTGTGTGTTACATTACATTCACTAGTAGGAGTGAGAAAAACATCACGGGGTGGTGCGCATTGTATGGGTGTGTGTTACATTACATTCACTAGTAGGAGTGAGAAAAACATCACGGGGTGGTGCGCATTGTATGGGTGTGTGTTACATTACATTCACTAGTAGCAGTGAGAAAAACATTACGGGGTGGTGCGCATTGTATGGGTGTGTGTTACATTACATTCACTAGTAGGAGTGAGAAAAATATCACGGGGTGGTGCGCATTGTATGGGTGTGTGCTACATTACATTCACTAGTAGGAGTGAGAAAAACATCACGAGGTGGTGCGCATTTTAAGGGTGTGTGTTACATTACATTCAGTAGTAGGAGTGAGAAAAACATCACGGGCTGGTGCGCATTGTATGGGTGTGTGTTACATTACATTCACTATTAGGAGTGAGAAAAACATCACGGGGTGGTGCGCATTGTATGGGTGTGTGTTACATTATATTCACTAGTAGGAGTGAGAAAAACATCAGGGGATGGTGAGCATTGTATGGGTGTGTATTACATTACATTCACTAGTAGCAGTGAGAAAAACATCACGGGCTGGTGCGCCTTGTATGGGTGTGTGTTACATTACATTCACTAGTAGGAGTGAGAAAAACATCACGGGGTGGTGTGAATCGGAGGGTCTGAATTAGGATAGGCAGTGAGTGGCAATGTAGGATGGAGAAAAGCACCGCGGGGTGGTCAGCATGGGGAGGTCAGGGAACATGCAGTGGAAATGCAGGATATGTTTCTGAAAAACATCGCGGGGTGGTGCGCATTGTATAGGTGTGTGTTACATTAGATTCACTAGTAGGAGTGAGAAAAACATCACGGGGTGGTGCGCATAGTATGGGTGTGTGTTACATTACATTCACTACTAGGAGTGAGAAAATCATCACGGGGTGGTGCGCATTGTATGGGTGTGTGTTACATTACATTCACTAGTAGGAGTGAGAAAAACATCACGGGGTGGTGCGCATTGTATGGGTGTGTGTTACATTACATTCACTAGTAGGAGTGAGAAAAACATCACGGGGTGGTGTGCATTGTATCGGTGTGTGTTACATTACATACACTAATAGGAGTGAGAAAAACATCACGGGGTGGTGCGCATTATATGTGTGTGTGTTACATTACATTCACTAATAGGAGTGAGAAAAACATCACGGGGTGGTGCTCATTGTATGGGTGTGTGTTACATTACATTCACTAGTAGGAGTGAGAAAAACATCACGGGGTGGTGCGCATTGTATGGGTGTGTGTTACATTACATTCACTAGTAGGAGTGAGAAAAACATCACGCGGTGGTGTGCATTGTATGGGTGTGTGTTACATTACATTCACTAGTAGGAGTGAGAAAAACATCACGGGGTGGTGCGCATTGTATGGGTGTGTGTTACATTACATTCACTAGTAGGAGTGAGAAAAACATCACGGGGTGGTGCGCATTGTATGGGTGTGTGTTACATTACATTCACTAGTAGGAGTGAGAAAAACATCACGGGGTGTTGTGAATCGGAGGGTCTGAATTAGGATAGGCTGTGAGTGGCAATGTAGGATGGAGAAAAGCACCGCGGGGTGGTCAGCATGGGGAGTTCAGGGAACATGCAGTGGCAATGTAGGATAGGTTTCTGAAAAACATCGCGGGGTGGTGCACATTGTATGGGTGTGTGTTACATTAGATTCACTAGTAGCAGTGAGAAAAACATCACGGGGTGGTGCGCATTGTATGGGTGTGTGTTACATTACTTTCACTAGTAGGAGTGAGAAAAACATCACGGGCTGGTGCGCATTGTATGGGTGTGTGTTACATTACATTCACTATTAGGAGTGAGAAAAACATCACGGGGTGGTGCGCATTGTATGGGTGTGTGTTACATTATATTCACTAGTATAAGTGAGAAAAACATCAGGGGGTGGTGTGCATTGTATGGGTGTGTGTTACATTACATTCACTAGTAGGAGTGAGAAAAACATCACGGGGTGGTGCGCATTGTATGGGTGTGTGTTACATTACATTCACTATTAGGAGTTTGAAAAACATCACGGGGTGGTGCGCATTGTATGTGTGTGTGTTACATTACATTCACTAGTAGGAGTGAGAAAAACATCACGGGGTGGTGCGCATTGTATGGGTGTGTTTACATTACATTCACTAGTAGGAGTGAGAAAAACATCACGGGGTGGTGCGCATTGTATGGGTGTGTTTTACATTACATTCACTAGTAGGAGTGAGAAAAACATCACGGGGTGGTTCGCATTGTATGGGTGTGTGTTACATTACATTCACTAGTAGGAGTGAGAAAAACATCACAGGGTGGTGCGCATTGTATGGGTGTGTGTTACATTACATTCACTAGTAGGAGTGAGAAAAACATCACGGGGTGGTGCGCATTGTATGGGTGTGTGTTACATTACATTCACTAGTAGGAGTGAGAAAAACATCACAGGGCGGTGCGCATTGTATGGGTGTGTGTTACATTAGATTCACTAGTAGGAGTGACAAAAACATCACGGGCTGGTGCGCATTGTATGGGTGTGTGTTACATTACATTCACTAGTAGGAGTGAGAAAAACATCACGGGGTGGTGCGCATTGTATGGGTGTGTGCTACATTACATTCACTAGTAGGAGTGAGAAAAACATTGCAGGGTGGTGCGCATTTTAAGGGTGTGTGTTACATTACATTCAGTAGTAGGAGTGAGAAAAACATCACGGGCTGGTGCGCATTGTATGGGTGTGTGTTACATTACATTCACTATTAGGAGTGAGAAAAACATCACGAGGTGGTGCGCATTGTATGGGTGTGTGTTACATTATATTCACGAGTAGGAGTGAGAAAAACATCAGGGGGTGGTGCGCATTGTATGGGTGTGTGTTACATTACATTCACTAGTAGGAGTGAGAAAAACATCACGGGGTGGTGCGCATTGTATGGGTGTGTGTTACATTACATTCACTAGTAGGAGTGAGAAAAACATCACGGGGTGGTGCGCATTGTATGGGTGTGTGTTACATTACATTCACTAATAGGAGTGAGAAAAACAGCACGGGCTGGTGCGCATTGTATGGGTGTGTGTTACATTACATTCACTAGTAGGAGTGAGAAAAACATCACGGGGTGGTGCGCATTGTATGGGTGTGTGTTACATTACATTCACTAGTAGGAGTGAGAAAAACATCACGGGGTGGTGTGAATCCTAGGGTCTGAATTAGGATAGGCAGTGAGTGGCAATGTGGGATGGAGAAAAGCACCACGGGGTGGTCAACATGGGGAGGTCAGGGAACATGCAGTGGCAATGCAGGACAGTTTTCTGAAAAACATCGCGGGGTGGTGCGCATTGTATGGGTGTGTGTTACATTAGAATCACTACTAGGAGTGAGAAAATCATCACGGGGTGGTGCGCATTGTATGGGTGTGTGTTACATTACATTCACTAGTAGGAGTGAGAAAAACATCACGGGGTGGTTCGCATTGTATGGGTGTGTGTTACATTACATTCACTAGTAGGAGTGAGAAAAACATCACGGGGTGGTTCGCATTGTATGGGTGTGTGTTACATTACATTCACTAATAGGAGTGAGAAAAACATCACGGGTTGGTGCGCATTGTATGTGTGTGTGTTACATTACATTCACTAATAGGAGTGAGAAAAACATCACGGGGTGGTGCCCATTGTATGGGTGCGTGTTACATTACATTCACTAGTAGGAGTGAGAAAAACATCACAGGGTGGTGCGCATTGTATGGGTGTGTGTTACATTACATTCACTAGTAGGAGTAAGAAAAACAGCACGGGGTGATGTGAATCGGAGGGTCTGAATTAGGATAGGCAGTGAGTGGCAATGTAGGATGGAGAAAAGCACCGCGGGGTGGTCAGCATGGGGAGGTCAGGGAACATGCAGTGGCAATGCAGGATAGGTTTCTGAAAAACATCGCGGGGTGGTGCGCATTGTATGGGTGTGTGTTACATTAGATTCACTAGTAGGAGTGAGAAAAACATCACGGGGTGGTGCGCATTGTATGGGTGTGTGTTACATTACATTCACTACTAGGAGTGAGAAAAACATCACGGGGTGGTGCGCATTGTATGGGTGTGTTTACATTACATTCAGCAGTAGGAGTGAGAAAAACATCACGGGGTGGTGCGCATTGTATGGGTGTGTGTTACATTACATTCACTAGTAGGAGTGAGAAAAACATCACGGGGTCGTGTGCATTGTATGGGTGTGTGTTACATTACATTCACTAGTAAGAGTGAGAAAAACATCACGGGGTGGTTCGCATTGCATGGGTGTGTGTTACATTACATTCACTAGTAGGAGTGAGAAAAACATCACGGGGTGGTGTGCATTGCATGGGTGTGTGTTACATTACATTCACTAGTAGGAGTGAGAAAAACATCACGGGGTGGTGCGCATTGTATGGGTGTGTGTTACATTACATTCACTAGTAGGAGTGAGAAAAACATCACGGGGTGGTGCGCATTGTATGGGTGTGTGTTACATTACATTCACTAGTAGGAGTGAGAAAAACATCACGGGGTGGTGCGCATTGTATGGGTGTGTGTTACATTACATTCACTAGTAGGAGTGAGAAAAACATCACGGGGTGGTGCGCATTGTATGGGTGTGTGTTACATTACATTCACTAGTAGGAGTGAGAAAAACATCACGGGGTGGTGCGCATTGTATGGGTGTGTGTTACACTACATTCACCAGTAGGAGTGATAAAAACATCACGGGGTGGTGCGCATTGTATGGGTGTGTCTTACATTACATTCACCAGTAGGAGTGAGAAAAACATCACGGGGTGGTGCGCATTGTATGGGTGTGTGTTACATTACATTCACCAGTAGGAGTGAGAAAAACATCACGGGGTGGTGCGCATTGTATGGGTGTGTGTTACATTACATTCACCAGTAAGAGTGAGAAATTCATCACGGGGTGGTGCGCATTGTATGGGTGATGTGTTACATTACATTCACCAGTAGGAGTGAGAAAAACATCACGGGGTGGTGCGCATTGTATGGGTGTGTGTTACATTACATTCACCAGTAGGAGTGAGAAAAACATCACGGGGTGGTGCGCATTGTATGGGTGTGTGTTACATTACATTCACCAGTAGGAGTGAGAAAAACATCACGGGGTGGTGCGCATGTATGGGTGTGTGTTACATTACATTCACCAGTAGGAGTGAGAAAAACATCACGGGGTGGTGCGCATTGTATGGGTGTGTGTTACATTACATTCACAAGTATGAGTGAGAAAAACATCACGGGGTGGTGCGCATTGCATGGGTGTGTGTTACATTACATTCACTAGTAGGAGTGAGAAAAACATCACGGGGTGGTGCGCATTGCATGGGTGTGTGTTACATTACATTCACTAGTAGGAGTGAGAAAAACATCACGGGGTGGTGCGCATTGCATGGGTGTGTGTTACATTACATTCACTGGTAGGAGTGAGAAAAACATCACGGGGTGGTGCGCATTGCATGGGTGTGTGTTACATTACATTCAATAGTAGGAGTGAGAAAAACATCATGGGGCGGTGCGCATTGTATGGGTGTGTGTTACATTAGATTCACTAGTAGGAGTGAGAAAAACATCACGGGGTGGTGCGCATTGTATGGGTGTGTGTTACATTACATTCACTAGTAGGAGTGAGAAAAACATCACGGGGTGGTGGGCATTGTATGGGTGTGTGATACATTACATTCACTAGTAGGAGTGAGAAAAACATCACGCCGTGGTGCGAATTGTATGGGTGTGTGTTACATTACATTCACTAGTAGGAGTGAGAAAAACATCACGGGGTGGTGTGCATTGTATGGGTGTGTGTTACATTACATTCACTAGTAGGAATGAGAAAAACATCATGGGGTGGTGCGCATTGTATGGGTGTGTGTTACATTACATTCAGTACTAGGAGTGAGAAAAACATCACGGGGTGGTGTGAATCGGAGGGTCTGAATTAGGATAGGCAGTGAGTGGCAATGTAGGATGGAGAAAAGCTCTGCGGGGTGGTCAGCATGGGGAGGTCAGGGAACATGCAGTGGCAATGTACGATAGGTTTCTGAAAAACATCGCGGGGTGGTGTGCATTGTATGGGTGTGTGTTACATTAGATTCACTAGTAGGAGTGAGAAAAACATCACGGGGTGGTGCGCATTGTATGGGTGTGTGTTACATTACATTCACCAGTAGGAGTGAGAAAAACATCACGGGGTGGTGCGCATCGTATGGGTGTGTGTTACATTACATTCACCAGTAGGAGTGAGAGAAACATCACGGGGTGGTGCGCATTGTATGGGTGTGTGTTACATTACATTCACCAGTAGGAGTGAGAAAAACATCACGGGGTGGTGCGCATTGTATGGGTGTGTGTTACATTACATTCACCAGTAGGAGTGAGAAAAACATCACGGGGTGGTGCGCATTGGATGGGTGTGTGTTACATTGCATTAACAAGTATGAGTGAGAAAAACATCACGGGGTGGTGCGCATTGCATGGGTTTGTGTTACATTACATTCCTAGTAGGAGTGAGAAAAACATCACGGGGTGGTGCGCATTGCATGGGTGTGTATTACATTACATTCACTAGTAGGAGTGAGAAAAACATCACGGGGTGGTGCGCATTGCATGGGTGTGTGTTACATTACATTCACTGGTATGAGTGAGAAAAACATCACGGGGTGGTGCGCATTTCATGGGTGTGTGTTACATTACATTCAATAGTAGGAGTGAGAAAAACATCACGGGGTGGTGCGCATTGTATGGGTGTGTGTTACATTAGATTCACTAGTAGGAGTGAGAAAAACATCACGGGGTGGTGCGCATTGTATGGGTGTGTGTTACATTACATTCACTAGTAGGAGTGAGAAAAACATCACGGGGTGGTGGGCATTGTATGGGTGTGTGTTACATTACATTCACTAGTAGGAGTGAGAAAAACATCACGCCGTGGTGCGAATTGTATGGGTGTGTGTTACATTACATTCACTAGTAGGAGTGAGAAAAACATCACGGGGTGGTGTGCATTGTATCGGTGTGTGTTACATTACATTCACTAGTAGGAATGAGAAAAACATCACGGGGTGGTGCGCATTGTATGGGTGGGTGTTACATTACATTCACTACTAGGAGTGAGAAAAACATCACGAGGTGGTGTGAATCGGAGGGTCTGAATTAGGATAGGCAGTGAGTGGCAATGTAGGATGGAGAAAAGCACTGCGGGGTGGTCAGCATGGGGAGGTCAGGGAACATGCAGTGGCAATGTACGATAGGTTTCTGAAAAACATCCCGGGGTGGTGCGCATTGTATGGGTGTGTGTTACATTAGATTCACTAGTAGGAGTGAGAAAAACATCACGGGGTGGTGCGCATTGTATGGGTGTGTGTTACATTACATTCACTAGTAGGAGTGAGAAAAACATCACGGGGTGGTGCGCATTGTATGGGTGTGTGTTACATTACATTCACTAGTAGGAGTGAGAAAAACATCACGGGGTGGTGCGCATTGTATGGGTGTGTGTTACACTGCATTCACTAGTAGTAGTGAGAAAAACATCACGGGGTGGTGCGCATTTTATGGGTGTGTGTTACATTACATTCACTAGTAGCAGTGAGAAAAACAACACGGGGTGGTGCGCATTGTATGGGTGTGTGTTACATTACATTCACTAGTAGGAGTGAGAAAAACATCACGGGGTGGTGCGCATTCTATGGGTGTGTGTTACATTATATTCACCAGTAGGAGTGAGAAAAACATCACAGGGTGGTGCGCATTGTATGGGTGTGTGTTACATTACATTCACCAGTAGGACTGAGAAAAACATCACGGGGTGGTGCGCATTGTATGGGTGTGTGTTACATTACATTCACCAGTAGGAGTGAGAAAAACATCACGGGGTGGTGCGCATTGTATGGGTGTGTGTTACATTACATTCACCGGTAGGATTGAGAAAAACATCACGGTGTGGTGCGCATTGTATGGGTGTGTGTTACATTACATTCACCAGTAGGAGTGAGAAAAACATTACGGGGTGGTGCGCATTGTATGGGTGTGTGTTACATTACATTCACCAGTAGGAGTGAGAAAAATATCACAGGGTGGTGCGCATTGTATGGGTGTGTGTTACATTACATTCACCAGTAAGAGTGAGAAAATCATCACGGGGTGGTGCACATTGTATGGGTGTGTGTTACATTACATTCACTAGTAGGAGTGAGAAAAACATCTCGGGGTGTTGTGCATTGCATGGGTGTGTGTTACATTGCATTCACTAGTAGGAGTGAGAAAAACATCACGGGGGGGTGCGCATTGTATGGGTGTGTGTTACATTACATTCACTAGTAGGAGTGAGAAAAACATCACGGGGTGGTGTGAATCGGAGGTTCTGAATAAAGATAGGCAGTGATTGGCAATGTAGGATGGAGAAAAGCACCGCGGGGTGGTCAGCATGGGGAGGTCAGGGAACATGCAGTGGCAATGTAGGATAGGTTTCTGAAAAACATGGCGGGGTGGTGCGCATTGTATGAGTGTGTGTTACATTACACTCACCAGTAGGAGTGAGAAAAACATCACGGGGTGGTGCGCATTGTATGGGTGTGTGTTACATTACATTCATTAGTAGGAGTGAGAAAAACATCACGGGGTGGTGCGCATTGTATGGGTGTGTGTTACATTACATTCACCAGTAGGAGTGAGAAAAACATCACGGGGTGGTGCGCATTGTATGGGTGTGTGTTACATTACATTCACCAGTAGGAGTGAGAAAAACATCACGGGGTGGTGCGCATTGTATGGGTGTGTGTTACATTACATTCACCAGTAGGAGTGAGAAAAACATCACGGGGTGGTGCGCATGTATGGGTGTGTGTTACATTACATTCACCAGTAGGAGTGAGAAAAACATCACGGGGTGGTGCGCATTGGATGGGTGTGTGTTACATTACATTCACAAGTATGAGTGAGAAAAACATCACGGGGTGGTGCGCATTGCATGGGTGTGTGTTACATTACATTCACTAGTAGGAGTGAGAAAAACATCACGGGGTGGTGCGCATTGCATGGGTGTGTGTTACATTACATTCACTGGTAGGAGTGAGAAAAACATCACGGGGTGGTGCGCATTGCATGGGTGTGTGTTACATTACATTCACTGGTAGGAGTGAGAAAAACATCACGGGGTGGTGCGCATTTCATGGGTGTGTGTTACATTACATTCAATAGTAGGAGTGAGAAAAACATCACGGGGTGGTGCGCATTGTATGGGTGTGTGTTACATTAGATTCACTAGTAGGAGTGAGAAAAACATCACGGGGTGGTGCGCATTGTATGGGTGTGTGTTACATTACATTCACTAGTAGGAGTGAGAAAAACATCACGGGGTGGTGGGCATTGTATGGGTGTGTGTTACATTACATTCACTAGTAGGAGGGAGAAAAACATCACGCCGTGGTGCGAATTGTATGGGTGTGTGTTACATTACATTCACTAGTAGGAGTGAGAAAAACATCACGGGGTGGTGTGCATTGTATCGGTGTGTGTTACATTACATTCACTAGTAGGAATGAGAAAAACATCACGGGGTGGTGCGCATTGTATGGGTGGGTGTTACATTACATTCACTACTAGGAGTGAGAAAAACATCACGGGGTGGTGTGAATCGGAGGGTCTGAATTAGGATAGGCAGTGAGTGGCAATGTAGGATGGAGAAAAGCACTGCGGGGTGGTCAGCACGGGGAGGTCAGGGAACATGCAGTGGCAATGTACGATAGGTTTCTGAAAAACATCGCGGGGTGGTGCGCATTGTATGGGTGTGTGTTACATTACATTCACTAGTAGGAGTGAGAAAAACATCACGGGGTGGTGCGCATTGTATGGGTGTGTGTTACATTACATTCACTAGTAGGAGTGAGAAAAACATCACGGGGTGGTGCGCATTGTATGGGTGTGTGTTACATTACATTCACTAGTAGGAGTGAGAAAAACATCACGGGGTGGTGCGCATTGTATGGGTGTGTGTTACACTGCATTCACTACTAGTAGTGAGAAAAACATCACGGGGTGGTGCGCATTTTATGGGTGTGTGTTACATTACATTCACTAGTAGCAGTGAGAAAAACAACACGGGGTGGTGCGCATTGTATGGGTGTGTGTTACATTACCTTCACTAGTAGGAGTGAGAAAAACATCACGGGGTGGTGGGCATTGTATGGGTGTGTGTTACATTACATTCACTAGTAGGAGTGAGAAAAACATCACGCCGTGGTGCGAATTGTATGGGTGTGTGTTACATTACATTCACTAGTAGGAGTGAGAAAAACATCACGGGGTGGTGTGCATTGTATCGGTGTGTGTTACATTACATTCACTAGTAGGAATGAGAAAAACATCACGGGGTGGTGCGCATTGTATGGGTGGGTGTTACATTACATTCACTACTAGGAGTGAGAAAAACATCACGAGGTGGTGTGAATCGGAGGGTCTGAATTAGGATAGGCAGTGAGTGGCAATGTAGGATGGAGAAAAGCACTGCGGGGTGGTCAGCATCGGGAGGTCAGGGAACATGCAGTGGCAATGTACGATAGGTTTCTGAAAAACATCCCGGGGTGGTGCGCATTGTATGGGTGTGTGTTACATTAGATTCACTAGTAGGAGTGAGAAAAACATCACGGGGTGGTGCGCATTGTATGGGTGTGTGTTACATTACATTCACTAGTAGGAGTGAGAAAAACATCACGGGGTGGTGCGCATTGTATGGGTGTGTGTTACATTACATTCACTAGTAGGAGTGAGAAAAACATCACGGGGTGGTGCGCATTGTATGGGTGTGTGTTACACTGCATTCACTAGTAGTAGTGAGAAAAACATCACGGGGTGGTGCGCATTTTATGGGTGTGTGTTACATTACATTCACTAGTAGCAGTGAGAAAAACAACACGGGGTGGTGCGCATTGTATGGGTGTGTGTTACATTACATTCACTAGTAGGAGTGAGAAAAACATCACGGGGTGGTGCGCATTCTATGGGTGTGTGTTACATTATATTCACCAGTAGGAGTGAGAAAAACATCACGGGGTGGTGCGCATTGTATGGGTGTGTGTTACATTACATTCACCAGTAGGACTGAGAAAAACATCACGGGGTGGTGCGCATTGTATGGGTGTGTGTTACATTACATTCACCAGTAGGAGTGAGAAAAACATCACGGGGTGGTGCGCATTGTATGGGTGTGTGTTACATTACATTCACCGGTAGGATTGAGAAAAACATCACGGTGTGGTGCGCATTGTATGGGTGTGTGTTACATTACATTCACCAGTAGGAGTGAGAAAAACATTACGGGGTGGTGCGCATTGTATGGGTGTGTGTTACATTACATTCACCAGTAGGAGTGAGAAAAATATCACAGGGTGGTGCGCATTGTATGGGTGTGTGTTACATTACATTCACCAGTAAGAGTGAGAAAATCATCACGGGGTGGTGCACATTGTATGGGTGTGTGTTACATTACATTCACTAGTAGGAGTGAGAAAAACATCTCGGGGTGTTGTGCATTGCATGGGTGTGTGTTACATTGCATTCACTAGTAGGAGTGAGAAAAACATCACGGGGGGGTGCGCATTGTATGGGTGTGTGTTACATTACATTCACTAGTAGGAGTGAGAAAAACATCACGGGGTGGTGTGAATCGGAGGTTCTGAATAAAGATAGGCAGTGATTGGCAATGTAGGATGGAGAAAAGCACCGCGGGGTGGTCAGCATGGGGAGGTCAGGGAACATGCAGTGGCAATGTAGGATAGGTTTCTGAAAAACATGGCGGGGTGGTGCGCATTGTATGAGTGTGTGTTACATTACACTCACCAGTAGGAGTGAGAAAAACATCACGGGGTGGTGCGCATTGTATGGGTGTGTGTTACATTACATTCATTAGTAGGAGTGAGAAAAACATCACGGGGTGGTGCGCATTGTATGGGTGTGTGTTACATTACATTCACCAGTAGGAGTGAGAAAAACATCACGGGGTGGTGCGCATTGTATGGGTGTGTGTTACATTACATTCACCAGTAGGAGTGAGAAAAACATCACGGGGTGGTGCGCATTGTATGGGTGTGTGTTACATTACATTCACCAGTAGGAGTGAGAAAAACATCACGGGGTGGTGCGCATGTATGGGTGTGTGTTACATTACATTCACCAGTAGGAGTGAGAAAAACATCACGGGGTGGTGCGCATTGGATGGGTGTGTGTTACATTACATTCACAAGTATGAGTGAGAAAAACATCACGGGGTGGTGCGCATTGCATGGGTGTGTGTTACATTACATTCACTAGTAGGAGTGAGAAAAACATCACGGGGTGGTGCGCATTGCATGGGTGTGTGTTACATTACATTCACTGGTAGGAGTGAGAAAAACATCACGGGGTGGTGCGCATTGCATGGGTGTGTGTTACATTACATTCACTGGTAGGAGTGAGAAAAACATCACGGGGTGGTGCGCATTTCATGGGTGTGTGTTACATTACATTCAATAGTAGGAGTGAGAAAAACATCACGGGGTGGTGCGCATTGTATGGGTGTGTGTTACATTAGATTCACTAGTAGGAGTGAGAAAAACATCACGGGGTGGTGCGCATTGTATGGGTGTGTGTTACATTACATTCACTAGTAGGAGTGAGAAAAACATCACGGGGTGGTGGGCATTGTATGGGTGTGTGTTACATTACATTCACTAGTAGAAGTGAGAAAAACATCACGCCGTGGTGCGAATTGTATGGGTGTGTGTTACATTACATTCACTAGTAGGAGTGAGAAAAACATCACGGGGTGGTGTGCATTGTATCGGTGTGTGTTACATTACATTCACTAGTAGGAATGAGAAAAACATCACGGGGTGGTGCGCATTGTATGGGTGGGTGTTACATTACATTCACTACTAGGAGTGAGAAAAACATCACGGGGTGGTGTGAATCGGAGGGTCTGAATTAGGATAGGCAGTGAGTGGCAATGTAGGATGGAGAAAAGCACTGCGGGGTGGTCAGCATGGGGAGGTCAGGGAACATGCAGTGGCAATGTACGATAGGTTTCTGAAAAACATCGCGGGGTGGTGCGCATTGTATGGGTGTGTGTTACATTACATTCACTAGTAGGAGTGAGAAAAACATCACGGGGTGGTGCGCATTGTATGGGTGTGTGTTACATTACATTCACTAGTAGGAGTGAGAAAAACATCACGGGGTGGTGCGCATTGTATGGGTGTGTGTTACATTACATTCACTAGTAGGAGTGAGAAAAACATCACGGGGTGGTGCGCATTGTATGGGTGTGTGTTACACTGCATTCACTACTAGTAGTGAGAAAAACATCACGGGGTGGTGCGCATTTTATGGGTGTGTGTTACATTACATTCACTAGTAGCAGTGAGAAAAACAACACGGGGTGGTGCGCATTGTATGGGTGTGTGTTACATTACCTTCACTAGTAGGAGTGAGAAAAACATCACGGGGTGGTGCGCATTCTATGGGTGTGTGTTACATTACATTCACCAGTAGGAGTGAGAAAAACGTCACGGGGTGGTGCGCATTGTATGGGTGTGTGTTACATTACATTCACCAGTAGGAGTGAGAAAAACATCACGGGGTGGTGCGCATTGTATGGGTGTGTGTTACATTACATTCACCGGTAGGAGTGAGAAAAACATCACGGTGTGGTGCGCATTGTATGGGTGTGTGTTACATTACATTCACCAGTAGGAGTGAGAAAAACATCACGGGGTGGTGCGCATTGTATGGGTGTGTGTTACATTACATTCACCAGTAGGAGTGAGAAAAATATCACAGGGTGGTGCGCATTGTATGGTTGTGTGTTACATTACATTCACCAGTAAGAGTGAGAAAATCATCACGGGGTGGTGCACATTGTATGGGTGTGTGTTACATTACATTCACTAGTAGGAGTGAGAAAAACATCTCGGGGTGTTGTGCCTTGCATGGGTGTGTGTTACATTGCATTCACTAGTAGGAGTGAGAAAAACATCACGGGGTGGTGCGCATTGTATGGGTGTGTGTTACATTACATTCACTAGTAGGAGTGAGAAAAACATCACGGGGTGGTGTGAATCGGAGGTTCTGAATAAAGATAGGCAGTGATTGGCAATGTAGGATGGAGAAAAGCACCGCGGGGTGGTCAGCATGGGGAGGTCAGGGAACATGCAGTGGCAATGTAGGATAGGTTTCTGAAAAACATGGCGGGGTGGTGCGCATTGTATGAGTGTGTGTTACATTACACTCACCAGTAGGAGTGAGAAAAACATCACGGGGTGGTGCGCATTGTATGGGTGTGTGTTACATTACATTCATTAGTAGGAGTGAGAAAAACATCACGGGGTGGTGCGCATTGTATGGGTGTGTGTTACATTACATTCACTAGTAGGAGTGAGGAAAACATCACGGGGTGGTGCGCATTGTATGGGTGTGTGTTACATTAGATTCACTAGTAGGTGTGGGAAAAACATCACGGGGTGGTGCTCATTGTATGGGTGTATGTTACATTACATTCACTAGTAGGAGTGAGAAAAACATCACGGGGTGGTGCGCATTGTATGGGTGTGTGTTACATTAAATTCACTAGTACGAGTGAGAAAAACATCACGGGGTGCTGCGCATTGTATGGGTGTGTGTTACATTACATTCACTAGTACCAGTGAGAAAAACATCACGGGGTGGTGCGCATTGTATGGGTGTGTGTTACATTACATTCACTAGTAGGAGTGAGAAAAACATCACGGGGTGGTGCGCATTGTATGGGTGTGTTTTACATTACATTCACTACTAGGAGTGAGAAAAACATCACGGGGTGGTGCGCATTGTATGGGTGTGTGTTACATTACATTCACTAGTAGGAGTGAGAAAAACATCACGGGGTGGTGCGCATTGTATGGGTGTGTGTTACATTACATTCACTAGTAGGAGTGAGAAAAACATCACGGGGTGGTGCGCATTGTATGGGTGTGTGTTACATTACATTCACTAGTAGAAGTGAGAAAAACATCACGGGTGGTGCGCATTGTATGGGTGTGTGTTACATTACATTCACTAGTAGGAGTGAGAAAAACATCACGGTGTGGTGGGCATTGTATGGGTGTGTGTTACATTACATTCACTAGTAGGAGTGAGAAAAACATCACGCCGTGGTGCGAATTGTATGGGTGTGTGTTACATTACATTCACTAGTAGGAGTGAGAAAAACATCACGGGGTGGTGTGCATTGTATGGGTGTGTGTTACATTACATTCACTAGTAGGAATGAGAAAAACATCACGTGGTGGTGCGCAATGTATGGGTGTGTGTTACATTACATTCACTACTAGGAGTGAGAAAAACATCACGGGGTGGTGTGAATCGGAGGGTCTGAATTAGGATAGGCAGTGAGTGGCAATGTAGGATGGAGAAAAGCACTGCGGGGTGGTCAGCATGGGGAGGTCAGGGAACATGCAGTGGCAATGTACGATAAGTTTCTGAAAAACATCGCAGGGTGGTGCGCATTGTATGGGTGTGTGTTACATTAGATTCACTAGTAGGAGTGAGAAAAACATCACGGGGTGGTGCGCATTGTATGGGTGTGTGTTACATTACATTCACCAGTAGGAGTGAGAAAAACGTCACGGGGTGGTGCGCATGTATGGATGTGTGTTACATTACATTCACCAGTAGGAGTGAGAAAAACATCAGGGGTGGTGCGCATTGTATTGGTTTGTGTTACATTACATTCACAAGTATGAGTGAGAAAAACATCACGGGGTTTTGCGAATTGCATGGGTGTGTGTTACATTACATTCACCAGTAGGAGTCAGAAAAACATCACGGGGTGGTGCGCATTGTATGGGTGTGTGTTACATTACATTCACTAGTAGGAGTGAGAAAAACATCACGGGGTGGTGCGCATTGCATGGGTGTGTGTTACATTACATTCACTGGTAGGAGTGAGAAAAACATCACGGGGTGGTGCGCATTGCATGGGTGTGTGTTAGATTCACTAGTAGGAGTGAGAAAAACATCACGGGATGGTGTGAATCGGAGGGTCTGAATTAGGATAGGCAGTGAGTGGCAATGTAGGATGGAGAAAAGCACCGCGGGGTGGTCAGCATGGGGAGGTCAGGGAACATGCAGTGGCAATGTACGATAGGTTTCTGAAAAACATCGCGGGGTGGTGCGCATTGTATGGGTGTGTGTTACATTAGATTCACTAGTAGGAGTGAGAAAAACATCACGGGGTGGTGCGCATTGTATGGGTGTGTGTTACATTACATTCACTAGTAGGAGTGAGAACACATCACGGGGTGGTGCGCATTGTATGGTTGTGTGTTACATTACATTCACTAGTAGGAGTGAGAAAAACATCACGGGGTGGTGCGCATTGTATGGGTGTGTGTTACATTACATTCACTAGTAGGAGTGAGAAAGACATCACGGTGTGGGGTGAATAGGAGGGTCTGAATTAGGATAGGCAGTGATTGGCAATGTAGGATGGAGAAAAGCACCACGGGGTGGTCAGCATGGGGAGGTTAGGGAACATGCAGTGGCAATGTATGATAGGTTTCTGAAAAACATCGCGGGGTGGTGCCCATTGTATGGGTGTGTGTTACATTACATTCACTAGTAGGAGTGAGAAAAACATCACGGGGTGGTGCGCATTGTATGGGTGTGTGTTACATTACATTCATTAGTAGGAGTGAGAAAAACATCACGAGGTGGTGCGCATTGTATGGGTGTGTGTTACATTACATTCACTAGTAGGAATGAGAAAAACATCACGGGGTGGTGCGCATTGTATGGGTGTGTGTTACATTACATTCACTAGTATGAGTGAGAAAAACATCACGGGGTGGTGCGCATTGTATGGGTGTGTGTTACATTACATTCACTAGTAGGAGTGAGAAAAACATCACGGGGTGGTGCACATTGTATGGGTGTGTATTACATTACATTCACTAGTAGGAGTGAGAAAAACATCACGGGGTGGTGCACATTGTATGGGTGTGTGTTACATTACATTCACTACTAGGAGTGAGAAATACATCACGGGGTGGTGCGCATTGTATAGGTGTGTGTTACACTACATTCACTAGTAGGAGTGATAAAAACATCACGGGGTGGTGCGCATTGTATGGGTGTGTGTTACACTACATTCACCAGTAGGAGTGAGAAAAATATCACGGGGTGGTGCGCATTGTATGGGTGTGTGTTACATTACATTCAGCAGTAGGAGTGAGAAAAACATCACGGGGTGGTGCGCATTGTATGGGTGTGTGTTACATTACATTCACCAGTAGGAGTGAGAAAAACATCACGGGGTGGTGCGCATTTTATGGGTGTGTGTTACATTACATTCACCAGTAGGAGTGAGAAAAACATCACGGGGTGGTGCGCATGTATGGGTGTGTGTTACATTACATTCACCAGTAGGAGTGAGAAAAACATCACGGGGTGGTGCGCATTGTATTGGTGTGTGTTACATTACATTCACTAGTAGGAGTGAGAAAAACATCACGGGGTGGTGCGCATTGCATGGGTGTGTGTTACATTACATTCACTATTAGGAGTGAGAAAAACATCACGGGGTGGTGCGCATTGCATGGGTGTGTGTTACATTACATTCACTGGTAGGAGTGAGAAAAACATCACGGGGTGGTGCGCATTGCATGGGTGTGTGTTACATTACATTCACTGGTAGGAGTGAGAAAAACATCACGGGGTGGTGCGCATTGCATGGGTGTGTGTTACATTAGATTCACTAGTAGGAGTGAGAAAAAAATCACGGGGTGGTGCGCATTGTATGGGTGTGTGTTACATTACATTCACTAGTAGGAGTGAGAAAAACATCACGGGGTGGTGTGCATTGTATGGGTGTGTGTTACATTACATTCACTAGTAGGAATGAGAAAAACATCACGGGGTGGTGCGCATTGTATGGGTGTGTGTTACATTACATTCACTACTAGGAGTGAGAAAAACATCACGGGGTGGTGTGAATCGGAGGGCCTGAATTAGGATCGGCAGTGAGTGGCAATGTAGGATGGAGAAAAGCACCGCGGGGTGGTCAGCATGGCGAGGTCAGGGAACATGCAGAGGCAATGTACGATAGGTTTCTGAAAAACATCGCGGGGTGGTGCGCATTGTATGGGTGTGTATTACATTAGATTCACTAGTAGGAGTGAGAAAAACATCACGGGGTGGTGCGCATTGTATGGGTGTGTGTTACATTACATTCACTAATAGGAGTCAGAAAAATATCACGGGGTGGTGCGCATTGTATGGGTGTGTGTTACATTACATTCACTAGTAGGAGTGAGAAAAACATAACGGGGTGGTGCGCATTGTATGGGTGTGTGTTACATTACATTCACTAGTAGGAGTGAGAAAGACATCACGGGGTGGTGTGAATAGGAGGGTCTGAATTAGGATAGGCAGTGATTGGTAATGTAGGATGGAGAAAAGCACCACGGGGTGGTCAGCATGGGGAGGTTAGGGAACATGCAGTGGCACTGTATGATAGGTTTCTGAAAAACATCGCGGGGTGGTGCGCATTGTATGGGTGTGTGTTACATTACATTCACTAGTAGGAGTGAGAAAAACATCACGGGGTGGTGCGCATTTTATGGGTGTGTGTTACATTAGATTCACTATTAGGAGTGAGAAAAACATCACGGGGTGGTGCGCATTGTATGGGTATGTGTTACATTACATTCACTAGTAGGAGTGAGAAAAACATCACGGGGTGGTGCGCATTGTATGGGTGTGTGTTACATTACATTCACTAGTAGGAGTGAGAAAAACATCACGGGGTGGTGCGCATTGTATGGGTGTGTGTTACATTACATTCACTAGTAGGAGTGAGAAAAACATCACGGGGTGGTGCGCATTGTATGGGTGTGTGTAACATTACATTCACTAGTAGGAGTGAGAAAAACATCACGGGGCGGTGCGCATTGTATGGGTGTGTGTTACATTAGATTCACTAGTAGGAGTGAGAAAAACATCACGGGGTGGTGCGCATTGTATGGGTGTGTGTTACATTACATTCACTAGTAGGAGTGAGAAAAACATCACGGGGTGGTGCGCATTGTATGGGTGTGTATTACATTACATTCACTAGTAGGAGTGAGAAAAACATCACGGGGTGGTGTGAATCGGAGGGTATGAATTAGGATAGGCAGTGAGTGGCAATGTAGGATGGAGAAAAGCACCGCGGGGTGGTCAGCATGGGGAGGTCAGGGAACATGCAGTGGCAATGTAGGATAGGTTTCTGAAAAACATTACGGGGTGGTGCGCATTGTATGGGTGTGTGTTACATTACACTCACCAGTAGGAGTGAGAAAAACATCACGGGGTGGTGCGCATTGTATGGGTGTGTGTTACATTACATTCACTAGTAGGAGTGAGAAAAACATCACGGGGTGGTGCGCATTGTATGGGTGTGTGTTACATTACATTCACTAGTAGGAGTGAGAAAAACATCACGGGGTGGTGCGCATTGTATGGGTGTGTGTTACATTACATTCACTAGTAGGAGTGAGGAAAACATCACGGGGTGGTGCGCATTGTATGGGTGTGTGTTACATTAGATTCACTAGTAGGTGTGGGAAAAACATCACGGGGTGGTGCTCATTGTATGGGTGTGTGTTACATTACATTCACTAGTAGGAGTGAGAAAAACATCACGGGGTGGTGCGCATTGTATGTGTGTGTGTTACATTACATTCACTAGTACGAGTGAGAAAAACATCACGGGGTGGTGCGCATTGTATGGGTGTGTGTTACATTACATTCACTAGTACCAGTGAGAAAAACATCACGGGGTGGTGCGCATTGTATGGGTGTGTGTTACATTACATTCACTAGTAGGAGTGAGAAAAACATCACGGGGTGGTGCGCATTGTATGGGTGTGTGTTACATTACATTCACTAGTAGGAGTGAGAAAAACATCACGGGGTGGTGCGCATTGTATGGGTGTGTGTTACATTACATTCACTAGTAGGAGTGAGAAAAACATCACGGGGTGGTGCGCATTGTATGGGTGTGTGTTACATTACATTCACTAGTAGAAGTGAGAAAAACATCACGGGTGGTGCGCATTGTATGGGTGTGTGTTACATTACATTCACTAGTAGGAGTGAGAAAAACATCACGGGGTGGTGGGCATTGTATGGGTGTGTGTTACATTACATTCACTAGTAGGAGTGAGAAAAACATCACGCCGTGGTGCGAATTCTATGGGTGTGTGTTACATTACATTCACTAGTAGGAGTGAGAAAAACATCACGGGGTGGTGTGCATTGTATGGGTGTGTGTTACATTACATTCACTAGTAGGAATGAGAAAAACATCACGGGGTGGTGCGCATTGTATGGGTGTGTGTTACATTACATTCACTACTAGGAGTGAGAAAAACATCACGGGGTGGTGTGAATCGGAGGGTCTGAATTAGGATAGGCAGTGAGTGGCAATGTAGGATGGAGAAAAGCACTGCGGGGTGGTCAGCATGGGGAGGTCAGGGAACATGCAGTGGCAATGTACGATAGGTTTCTGAAAAACATCGCTGGGTGGTGCGCATTGTATGGGTGTGTGTTACATTAGATTCACTAGTAGGAGTGAGAAAAATATCACGGGGTGGTGCGCATTGTATGGGTGTGTGTTACATTACATTCACCAGTAGGAGTGAGAAAAACATCACGGGGTGGTGCGCATGTATGGGTGTGTGTTACATTACATTCACCAGTAGGAGTGAGAAAAACATCACGGGGTGGTGCGCATTGTATTGGTGTGTGTTACATTACATTCACAAGTATGAATGAGAAAAACATCACGGGGTGGTGCGCATTGCATGGGTGTGTGTTACATTACATTCACTAGTAGGAGTGAGAAAAACATCACGGGGTGGTGCGCATTGTATGGGTGTGTGTTACATTACATTCACTAGTAGGAGTGAGAAAAACATCACGGGGTGGTGCGCATTGCATGGGTGTGTGTTACATTACATTCACTGGTAGGAGTGAGAAAAACATCACGGGGTGGTGCGCATTGCATGGGTGTGTGTTACATTAGATTCACTACTAGGAGTGAGAAAAACATCACGGGGTGGTGTGAATCGGAGGGTCTGAATAAGGATAGGCAGTGAGTGGCAATGTAGGATGGAGAAAAGCACCGCGGGGTGGTCAGCATGGGGAGGTCAGGGAACATGCAGTGGCAATGTACGATAGGTTTCTGAAAAACATCGCGGGGTGATGCGCATTGTATGGGTGTGTGTTACATTAGATTCACTAGTAGGAGTGAGAAAAACATCACGGGGTGGTGCGCATTGTATGGGTGTGTGTTACATTACATTCACCAGTAGGAGTGAGAAAAACATCACGGGGTGGTGCGCATGTATGGGTGTGTGTTACATTACATTCACCAGTAGGAGTGAGAAAAACATCACGGGGTGGTGCGCATTGTATTGGTGTGTGTTACATTACATTCACAAGTATGAATGAGAAAAACATCACGGGGTGGTGCGCATTGCATGGGTGTGTGTTACATTACATTCACTAGTAGGAGTGAGAAAAACATCACGGGGTGGTGCGCATTGTATGGGTGTGTGTTACATTACATTCACTAGTAGGAGTGAGAAAAACATCACGGGGTGGTGTGAATCGGAGGGTATGAATTAGGATAGGCAGTGAGTGGCAATGTAGGATGGAGAAAAGCACCGCGGGGTGGTCAGCATGGGGAGGTCAGGGAACATGCAGTGGCAATGTAGGATAGGTTTCTGAAAAACATTACGGGGTGGTGCGCATTGTATGGGTGTGTGTTACATTACACTCACCAGTAGGAGTGAGAAAAACATCACGGGGTGGTGCGCATTGTATGGGTGTGTGTTACATTACATTCACTAGTAGGAGTGAGAAAAACATCACGGGGTGGTGCGCATTGTATGGGTGTGTGTTACATTACATTCACTAGTAGGAGTGAGAAAAACATCACGGGGTGGTGCGCATTGTATGGGTGTGTGTTACATTACATTCACTAGTAGGAGTGAGGAAAACATCACGGGGTGGTGCGCATTGTATGGGTGTGTGTTACATTAGATTCACTAGTAGGTGTGGGAAAAACATCACGGGGTGGTGCTCATTGTATGGGTGTGTGTTACATTACATTCACTAGTAGGAGTGAGAAAAACATCACGGGGTGGTGCGCATTGTATGTGTGTGTGTTACATTACATTCACTAGTACGAGTGAGAAAAACATCACGGGGTGGTGCGCATTGTATGGGTGTGTGTTACATTACATTCACTAGTACCAGTGAGAAAAACATCACGGGGTGGTGCGCATTGTATGGGTGTGTGTTACATTACATTCACTAGTAGGAGTGAGAAAAACATCACGGGGTGGTGCGCATTGTATGGGTGTGTGTTACATTACATTCACTAGTAGGAGTGAGAAAAACATCACGGGGTGGTGCGCATTGTATGGGTGTGTGTTACATTACATTCACTAGTAGGAGTGAGAAAAACATCACGGGGTGGTGCGCATTGTATGGGTGTGTGTTACATTACATTCACTAGTAGAAGTGAGAAAAACATCACGGGTGGTGCGCATTGTATGGGTGTGTGTTACATTACATTCACTAGTAGGAGTGAGAAAAACATCACGGGGTGGTGGGCATTGTATGGGTGTGTGTTACATTACATTCACTAGTAGGAGTGAGAAAAACATCACGCCGTGGTGCGAATTCTATGGGTGTGTGTTACATTACATTCACTAGTAGGAGTGAGAAAAACATCACGGGGTGGTGTGCATTGTATGGGTGTGTGTTACATTACATTCACTAGTAGGAATGAGAAAAACATCACGGGGTGGTGCGCATTGTATGGGTGTGTGTTACATTACATTCACTACTAGGAGTGAGAAAAACATCACGGGGTGGTGTGAATCGGAGGGTCTGAATTAGGATAGGCAGTGAGTGGCAATGTAGGATGGAGAAAAGCACTGCGGGGTGGTCAGCATGGGGAGGTCAGGGAACATGCAGTGGCAATGTACGATAGGTTTCTGAAAAACATCGCTGGGTGGTGCGCATTGTATGGGTGTGTGTTACATTAGATTCACTAGTAGGAGTGAGAAAAATATCACGGGGTGGTGCGCATTGTATGGGTGTGTGTTACATTACATTCACCAGTAGGAGTGAGAAAAACATCACGGGGTGGTGCGCATGTATGGGTGTGTGTTACATTACATTCACCAGTAGGAGTGAGAAAAACATCACGGGGTGGTGCGCATTGTATTGGTGTGTGTTACATTACATTCACAAGTATAAATGAGAAAAACATCACGGGGTGGTGCGCATTGCATGGGTGTGTGTTACATTACATTCACTAGTAGGAGTGAGAAAAACATCACGGGGTGGTGCGCATTGTATGGGTGTGTGTTACATTACATTCACTAGTAGGAGTGAGAAAAACATCACGGGGTGGTGCGCATTGCATGGGTGTGTGTTACATTACATTCACTGGTAGGAGTGAGAAAAACATCACGGGGTGGTGCGCATTGCATGGGTGTGTGTTACATTAGATTCACTACTAGGAGTGAGAAAAACATCACGGGGTGGTGTGAATCGGAGGGTCTGAATAAGGATAGGCAGTGAGTGGCAATGTAGGATGGAGAAAAGCACCGCGGGGTGGTCTGCATGGGGAGGTCAGGGAACATGCAGTGGCAATGTACGATAGGTTTCTGAAAAACATCGCGGGGTGATGCGCATTGTATGGGTGTGTGTTACATTAGATTCACTAGTAGGAGTGAGAAAAACATCACGGGGTGGTGCGCATTGTATGGGTGTGTGTTACATTACATTCACCAGTAGGAGTGAGAAAAACATCACGGGGTGGTGCGCATGTATGGGTGTGTGTTACATTACATTCACCAGTAGGAGTGAGAAAAACATCACGGGGTGGTGCGCATTGTATTGGTGTGTGTTACATTACATTCACAAGTATGAATGAGAAAAACATCACGGGGTGGTGCGCATTGCATGGGTGTGTGTTACATTACATTCACTAGTAGGAGTGAGAAAAACATCACGGGGTGGTGCGCATTGTATGGGTGTGTGTTACATTACATTCACTAGTAGGAGTGAGAAAAACATCACGGGGTGGTGCGCATTGCATGGGTGTGTGTTACATTACATTCACTGGTAGGAGTGAGAAAAACATCACGGGGTGGTGCGCATTGCATGGGTGTGTGTTACATTAGATTCACTACTAGGAGTGAGAAAAACATCACGGGGTGGTGTGAATCGGAGGGTCTGAATTAGGATAGGCAGTGAGTGGCAATGTAGGATGGAGAAAAGCACCGCGGGGTGGTCAGCATGGGGAGGTCAGGGAACATGCAGTGGCAATGTACGATAGGTTTCTGAAAAACATCGCGGGGTGGTGCGCATTGTATGGGTGTGTGTTACATTAGATTCACTAGTAGGAGTGAGAAAAACATCACGGGGTGGTGCGCATTGTATGGGTGTGTGTTACATTACATTCACTAATAGGAGTGAGAAAAATATCACGGGGTGGTGCGCATTGTATGGGTGTGTGTTACATTACATTCACTAGTAGGAGTGAGAAAAACATCACGGGGTAGTGCTCATTGTATTGGTGTGTGTTACATTACATTCACTAGTAGGAGTGAGAAAGACATCACGGGGTGGTGTGAATAGGAGGGTCTGAATTAGGATAGGCAGTGATTGGCAATGTAGGATGGAGAAAAGCACCACGGGGTGGTCAGCATGGGGAGGTTAGGGAACATGCAGTGGCAATTTATGATAGGTTTCTGAAAAACATCGCGGGGTGGTGCGCATTGTATGGGTGTGTGTTACATTACATTCACTAATAGGAGTGAGAAAAATATCACGGGGTGGTGCGCATTGTATGGGTGTGTGTTACATTAGATTCACTATTAGGAGTGAGAAAAACATCACGGGGTGGTGCGCATTGTATGGGTGTGTGTTACATTACATTCACTAGTAGGAATGAGAAAAACATCACGGGGTGGTGCGCATTGTATGGGTGTGTGTTACATTACATTCACTAGTATGAGTGAGAAAAACATCACGGGGTGGTGCGCATTGTATGGGTGTGTGTTACATTACATTCACTAGTAGGAGTGAGAAAAAAATCACGGGGTGGTGCACATTGTATGGGTGTGTGTTACATTACATTCACTAGTAGGAGTGAGAAAAACATCACGGGGTGGTGCGCATTGTATGGGTGTGTGTTACATTACATTCACTACTAGGAGTGAGAAATACATCACGGGGTGGTGTGCATTGTATGGGTGTGTGTTACACTACATTCACTAGTAGGAGTGATAAAAACATCACGGGGTGGTGCGCATTGTATGGGTGTGTGTTACACTACATTCACCAGTAGGAGTGAGAAAAATATCACGGGGTGGTGCGCATTGTATGGGTGTGTGTTACATTACATTCAGCAGTAGGAGTGAGAAAAACATCACGGGGTGGTGCGCATTGTATGGGTGTGTGTTACATTACATTCACCAGTGGGAGTGAGAAAAACATCACGGGGTGGTGCGCATTGTATGGGTGTGTGTTACATTACATTCACCAGTAGGAGTGAGAAAAACATCACGGGGTGGTGCGCATTGTATGGGTGTGTGTTACATTACATTCACCAGTGGGAGTGAGAAAAACATCACGGGGTGGTGCGCATTGTATGGGTGTGTGTAACATTACATTCACTAGTAGGAGTGAGAAAAACATCACGGGGCGGTGCGCATTGTATGGGTGTGTGTTACATTAGATTCACTAGTAGGAGTGAGAAAAACATCACAGGGTGGTGCGCATTGTATGGGTGTGTGTTACATTACATTCACTAGTAGGAGTGAGAAAAACATCACGGGGTGGTGCGCATTCTATGGGTGTGTATTACATTACATTCACTAGTAGGAGTGAGAAAAACATCACGGGGTGGTGTGAATCGGAGGGTATGAATTAGGATAGGCAGTGAGTGGCAATGTTGGATGGAGAAAAGCACCGCGGGGTGGTCAGCATGGGGAGGTCAGGGAACATGCATTGGCAATGTAGGATAGGTTTCTGAAAAACATCGCGGGGTGGTGCGCATTGTATGGGTGTGTGTTACATTACACTCACCAGTAGGAGTGAGAAAAACATCACGGGGTGGTGCGCATTGTATGGGTGTGTGTTACATTACATTCACTAGTAGGAGTGAGAAAAACATCACGGTGTGGTGGGCATTGTATGGGTGTGTGTTACATTACATTCACTAGTAGGAGTGAGAAAAACATCACGGGGTGGTGCGCATTGTATGGGTGTGTGTTACATTACATTCACTAGTAGGAGTGAGGAAAACATCACGGGGTGGTGCGCATTGTATGGGTGTGTGTTACATTAGATTCACTAGTAGGTGTGGGAAAAACATCACGGGGTGGTGCTCATTGCATGGGTGTGTGTTACATTACATTCACTAGTAGGAGTGAGAAAAACATCACGGGGTGGTGCGCATTGTATGTGTGTGTGTTACATTACATTCACTAGTACGAGTGAGAAAAACATCACGGGGTGGTGCGCATTGTATGGGTGTGTGTTACATTACATTCACTAGTACCAGTGAGAAAAACATCACAGGGTGGTGCGCATTGAATGGGTGTGTGTTACATTACATTCACTAGTAGGAGTGAGAAAAACATCACGGGGTGGTGCGCATTGTATGGGTGTGTGTTACATTACATTCACTAGTAGGAGTGAGAAAAACATCACGGGGTGGTGCGCATTGCATGGGTGTGTGTTACATTACATTCACCGGTAGGAGTGAGAAAAACATCACGGGGTGGTGCGCATTGTATTGGTGTGTGTTACATTACATTCACAAGTATGAATGAGAAAAACATCACGGGGTGGTGCGCATTGCATGGGTGTGTGTTACATTACATTCACTAGTAGGAGTGAGAAAAACATCACGGGGTGGTGCGCATTGTATGGGTGTGTGTTACATTACATTCACTAGTAGGAGTGAGAAAAACATCACGGGGTGGTGCGCATTGCATGGGTGTGTGTTACATTACATTCACTGGTAGGAGTGAGAAAAACATCACGGGGTGGTGCGCATTGCATGGGTGTGTGTTACATTAGATTCACTACTAGGAGTGAGAAAAACATCACGGGGTGGTGTGAATCGGAGGGTCTGAATTAGGATAGGCAGTGAGTGGCAATGTAGGATGGAGAAAAGCACCGCGGGGTGGTCAGCATGGGGAGGTCAGGGAACATGCAGTGGCAATGTACGATAGGTTTCTGAAAAACATCGCGGGGTGGTGCGCATTGTATGGGTGTGTGTTACATTAGATTCACTAGTAGGAGTGAGAAAAACATCACGGGGTGGTGCGCATTGTATGGGTGTGTGTTACATTACATTCACTAATAGGAGTGAGAAAAATATCACGGGGTGGTGCGCATTGTATGGGTGTGTGTTACATTACATTCACTAGTAGGAGTGAGAAAAACATCACGGGGTAGTGCTCATTGTATTGGTGTGTGTTACATTACATTCACTAGTAGGAGTGAGAAAGACATCACGGGGTGGTGTGAATAGGAGGGTCTGAATTAGGATAGGCAGTGATTGGCAATGTAGGATGGAGAAAAGCACCACGGGGTGGTCAGCATGGGGAGGTTAGGGAACATGCAGTGGCAATTTATGATAGGTTTCTGAAAAACATCGCGGGGTGGTGCGCATTGTATGGGTGTGTGTTACATTACATTCACTAATAGGAGTGAGAAAAATATCACGGGGTGGTGCGCATTGTATGGGTGTGTGTTACATTAGATTCACTATTAGGAGTGAGAAAAACATCACGGGGTGGTGCGCATTGTATGGGTGTGTGTTACATTACATTCACTAGTAGGAATGAGAAAAACATCACGGGGTGGTGCGCATTGTATGGGTGTGTGTTACATTACATTCACTAGTATGAGTGAGAAAAACATCACGGGGTGGTGCGCATTGTATGGGTGTGTGTTACATTACATTCACTAGTAGGAGTGAGGAAAAAATCACGGGGTGGTGCACATTGTATGGGTGTGTGTTACATTACATTCACTAGTAGGAGTGAGAAAAACATCACGGGGTGGTGCGCATTGTATGGGTGTGTGTTACATTACATTCACTACTAGGAGTGAGAAATACATCACGGGGTGGTGTGCATTGTATGGGTGTGTGTTACACTACATTCACTAGTAGGAGTGATAAAAACATCACGGGGTGGTGCGCATTGTATGGGTGTGTGTTACACTACATTCACCAGTAGGAGTGAGAAAAATATCACGGGGTGGTGCGCATTGTATGGGTGTGTGTTACATTACATTCAGCAGTAGGAGTGAGAAAAACATCACGGGGTGGTGCGCATTGTATGGGTGTGTGTTACATTACATTCACCAGTGGGAGTGAGAAAAACATCACGGGGTGGTGCGCATTGTATGGGTGTGTGTTACATTACATTCACCAGTAGGAGTGAGAAAAACATCACGGGGTGGTGCGCATTGTATGGGTGTGTGTTACATTACATTCTCTAGTAGGAGTGAGAAAAACATCACGGGGTGGTGCGCATTGTATGGGTGTGTGTAACATTACATTCACTAGTAGGAGTGAGAAAAACATCACGGGGCGGTGCGCATTGTATGGGTGTGTGTTACATTAGATTCACTAGTAGGAGTGAGAAAAACATCACAGGGTGGTGCGCATTGTATGGGTGTGTGTTACATTACATTCACTAGTAGGAGTGAGAAAAACATCACGGGGTGGTGCGCATTGTATGGGTGTGTATTACATTACATTCACTAGTAGGAGTGAGAAAAACATCACGGGGTGGTGTGAATCGGAGGGTATGAATTAGGATAGGCAGTGAGTGGCAATGTTGGATGGAGAAAAGCACCGCGGGGTGGTCAGCATGGGGAGGTCAGGGAACATGCAGTGGCAATGTAGGATAGGTTTCTGAAAAACATCGCGGGGTGGTGCGCATTGTATGGGTGTGTGTTACATTACACTCACCAGTAGGAGTGAGAAAAACATCACGGGGTGGTGCGCATTGTATGGGTGTGTGTTACATTACATTCACTAGTAGGAGTGAGAAAAACATCACGGTGTGGTGGGCATTGTATGGGTGTGTGTTACATTACATTCACTAGTAGGAGTGAGAAAAACATCACGGGGTGGTGCGCATTGTATGGGTGTGTGTTACATTACATTCACTAGTAGGAGTGAGGAAAACATCACGGGGTGGTGCGCATTGTATGGGTGTGTGTTACATTACATTCACTAGTAGGTGTGGGAAAAACATCACGGGGTGGTGCTCATTGCATGGGTGTGTGTTACATTACATTCACTAGTAGGAGTGAGAAAAACATCACGGGGTGGTGCGCATTGTATGTGTGTGTGTTACATTACATTCACTAGTACGAGTGAGAAAAACATCACGGGGTGGTGCGCATTGTATGGGTGTGTGTTACATTACATTCACTAGTACCAGTGAGAAAAACATCACAGGGTGGTGCGCATTGAATGGGTGTGTGTTACATTACATTCACTAGTAGGAGTGAGAAAAACATCACGGGGTGGTGCGCATTGTATGGGTGTGTGTTACATTACATTCACTAGTAGGAGTGAGAAAAACATCACGGGGTGGTTCGCATTGTATGGGTGTGTGTTACATTACATTCACTAGTAGGAGTGAGAAAAACATCACGGGGTGGTGCGCATTGTATGGGTGTGTGTTACATTACATTCACTAGTAGGAGTGAGAAAAACATCACGGGGTGGTGCGCATTGTATGGGTGTGTGTTACATTACATTCACTAGTAGAAGTGAGAAAAACATCACGGGTGGTGCGCATTGTATGGGTGTGTGTTACATTACATACACTAGTAGGAGTGAGAAAAACATCACGGGGTGGTGGGCATTGTATGGGTGTGTGTTACATTACATTCACTAGTAGGAGTGAGAAAAACATCACGCCGTGGTGCGAATTGTATGGGTGTGTGTTACATTACATTCACTAGTACGAGTGAGAAAAACATCACGCCGTGGTGCGAATTGTATGGGTGTGTGTTACATTACATTCACTAGTAGGAGTGAGAAAAACATCACGGGGTGGTGTGCATTGTATGGGTGTGTGTTACATTACATTCACTAGTAGGAATGAGAAAAACATCACGGGGTGGTGCGCATTGTATGGGTGTGTGTTACATTACATTCACTACTAGGAGTGAGAAAAACATTACGGGGTGGTGTGAATCGGAGGGTCTGAATTAGGATAGGCAGTGAGTGGCAATGTAGGATGGAGAAAAGCACTGCGGGGTGGTCAGCATGGGGAGGTCAGGGAACATGCAGTGGCAATGTACGATAGGTTTCTGAAAAACATCGCTGGGTGGTGCGCATTGTATGGGTGTGTGTTACATTAGATTCACTAGTAGGAGTGAGAAAAACATCACGGGGTGGTGCGCATTGTATGGGTGTGTGTTACATTACATTCACCAGTAGGAGTGAGAAAAACATGACGGGGTGGTGCGCATGTATGGGTGTGTGTTACATTACATTCACCAGTAGGAGTGAGAAAAACATCACGGGGTGGTGTGAATCGGAGGGTCTGAATTAGGATAGGCAGTGAGTGGCAATGTAGGATGGAGAAAAGCACCGCGGGGTGGTCAGCATGGGGAGGTCAGGGAACATGCAGTGGCAATGTACGATAGGTTTCTGAAAAACATCGCGGGGTGGTGCGCATTGTATGGGTGTGTGTTACATTAGATTCACTAGTAGGAGTGAGAAAAACATCACGGGGTGGTGCGCATTGTATGGGTGTGTGTTACATTACATTCACTAATAGGAGTGAGAAAAATATCACGGGGTGGTGCGCATTGTATGGGTGTGTGTTACATTACATTCACTAGTAGGAGTGAGAAAAACATCACGGGGTGGTGCGCATTGTATGGGTGTGTGTTACATTACATTCACTAGTAGGAGTGAGAAAGACATCACGGGGTGGTGTGAATAGGAGGGTCTGAATTAGGATAGGCAGTGATTGGCAATGTAGGATGGAGAAAAGCACCACGGGGTGGTCAGCATGGGGAGGTTAGGGAACATGCAGTGGCAATTTATGATAGGTTTCTGAAAAACATCGCGGGGTGGTGCGCATTGTATCGGTGTGTGTTACATTACATTCACTAATAGGAGTGAGAAAAATATCACGGGGTGGTGCGCATTGTATGGGTGTGTGTTACATTAGATTCACTATTAGGAGTGAGAAATACATGACGGGGTGGTGCGCATTGTATGGGTGTGTGTTACATTACATTCACTAGTAGGAATGAGAAAAACATCACGGGGTGGTGCGCATTGTATGGGTGTGTGTTACATTACATTCACTAGTATGAGTGAGAAAAACATCACGGGGTGGTGCGCATTGTATGGGTGTGTGTTACATTACATTCACTAGTAGGAGTGAGAAAAAAATCACGGGGTGGTGCACATTGTATGGGTGTGTGTTACATTACATTCACTAGTAGGAGTGAGAAAAACATCACGGGGTGGTGCGCATTGTATGGGTGTGTGTTACATTACATTCACTACTAGGAGTGAGAAATACATCACGGGGTGGTGCGCATTGTATGGGTGTGTGTTACACTACATTCACTAGTAGGAGTGATAAAAACATCACGGGGTGGTGCGCATTGTATGGGTGTGTGTTACACTACATTCACCAGTAGGAGTGAGAAAAATATCACGGGGTGGTGCGCATTGTATGGGTGTGTGTTACATTACATTCAGCAGTAGGAGTGAGAAAAACATCACGGGGTGGTGCGCATTGCATGGGTGTGTGTTACATTACATTCACTAGTAGGAATGAGAAAAACATCACGGGGTGGTGCGCATTGTATGGGTGTGTATTACATTACATTCACTACTAGGAGTGAGAAAAACATTACGGGGTGGTGTGAATCGGAGGGTCTGAATTAGGATAGGCAGTGAGTGGCAATGTAGGATGGAGAAAAGCACTGCGGGGTGGTCAGCATGGGGAGGTCAGGGAACATGCAGTGGCAATGTACGATAGGTTTCTGAAAAACATCGCTGGGTGGTGCGCATTGTATGGGTGTGTGTTACATTAGATTCACTAGTAGGAGTGAGAAAAACATCATGGGGTGGTGCGCATTGTATGGGTGTGTGTTACATTACATTCACCAGTAGGAGTGAGAAAAACATGACGGGGTGGTGCGCATGTATGGGTGTGTGTTACATTACATTCACCAGTAGGAGTGAGAAAAACATCACGGGGTGGTGTGAATCGGAGGGTCTGAATTAGGATAGGCAGTGAGTGGCAATGTAGGATGGAGAAAAGCACCGCGGGGTGGTCAGCATGGGGAGGTCAGGGAACATGCAGTGGCAATGTACGATAGGTTTCTGAAAAACATCGCGGGGTGGTGCGCATTGTATGGGTGTGTGTTACATTAGATTCACTAGTAGGAGTGAGAAAAACATCACGGGGTGGTGCGCATTGTATGGGTGTGTGTTACATTACATTCACTAATAGGAGTGAGAAAAATATCACGGGGTGGTGCGCATTGTATGGGTGTGTGTTACATTACATTCACTAGTAGGAGTGAGAAAAACATCACGGGGTGGTGCGCATTGTATGGGTGTGTGTTACATTACATTCACTAGTAGGAGTGAGAAAGACATCACGGGGTGGTGTGAATAGGAGGGTCTGAATTAGGATAGGCAGTGATTGGCAATGTAGGATGGAGAAAAGCACCACGGGGTGGTCAGCATGGGGAGGTTAGGGAACATGCAGTGGCAATTTATGATAGGTTTCTGAAAAACATCGCGGGGTGGTGCGCATTGTATCGGTGTGTGTTACATTACATTCACTAATAGGAGTGAGAAAAATATCACGGGGTGGTGCGCATTGTATGGGTGTGTGTTACATTAGATTCACTATTAGGAGTGAGAAAAACATGACGGGGTGGTGCGCATTGTATGGGTGTGTGTTACATTACATTCACTAGTAGGAATGAGAAAAACATCACGGGGTGGTGCGCATTGTATGGGTGTGTGTTACATTACATTCACTAGTATGAGTGAGAAAAACATCACGGGGTGGTGCGCATTGTATGGGTGTGTGTTACATTACATTCACTAGTAGGAGTGAGAAAAAAATCACGGGGTGGTGCACATTGTATGGGTGTGTGTTACATTACATTCACTAGTAGGAGTGAGAAAAACATCACGGGGTGGTGCGCATTGTATGGGTGTGTGTTACATTACATTCACTACTAGGAGTGAGAAATACATCACGGGGTGGTGCGCATTGTATGGGTGTGTGTTACACTACATTCACTAGTAGGAGTGATAAAAACATCACGGGGTGGTGCGCATTGTATGGGTGTGTGTTACACTACATTCACCAGTAGGAGTGAGAAAAATATCACGGGGTGGTGCGCATTGTATGGGTGTGTGTTACATTACATTCAGCAGTAGGAGTGAGAAAAACATCACGGGGTGGTGCGCATTGCATGGGTGTGTGTTACATTACATTCACCAGTAGGAGTGAGAAAAACATCACGGGGTGGTGCGCATTGTATGGGTGTGTGTTACATTACATTCACCAGTAGGAGTGAGAAAAACATCACGGGGTGGTGCGCATGTATGGGTGTGTGTTACATTACATTCACCAGTAGGAGTGAGAAAAACATCACGGGGTGGTGCGCATTGTATTGGTGTGTGTTACATTACATTCACTAATAGGAGTGAGAAAAATATCACGGGGTGGTGCGCATTGCATGGGTGTGTGTTACATTACATTCACTAGTAGGAGTGAGAAAGACATCACGGGGTGGTGTGAATAGGAGGGTCTGAATTAGGATAGGCAGTGATTGCCAATGTAGGATGGAGAAAAGCACCACGGGGTGGTCAGCATGGGGAGGTTAGGGAACATGCAGTGGAACTGTATGATAGGTTTCTGAAAAACATCGCGGGGTGGTGCGCATTGTATGGGTGTGTGTTACATTACATTCACTAGTAGGAGTGAGAAAAACATCACGGGGTGGTGCGCATTGTATGGGTGTGTGTTACATTAGATTCACTATTAGGAGTGAGAAAAACATCACGGGGTGGTGCGCATTGTATGGGTGTGTGTTACATTACATTCACTAGTAGGAATGAGAAAAACATCACGGGGTGGTGCGCATTGTATGGGTGTGTGTTACATTACATTCACTAGAATGAGTGAGAAAAACATCACGGGGTCGTGCGCATTGTATGGGTGTGTGTTACATTACATTCACTAGTAGGAGTGAGAAAAAAATCACGGGGTGGTGCACATTGTATGGGTGTGTGTTACATTACATTCACTAGTAGGAGTGAGAAAAACATCACGGGGTGGTGCGCATTGTACGGGTGTGTGTTACATTACATTCACTACTAGGAGTGAGAAATACATCACGGGGTGGTGCGCATTGTATGGGTGTGTGTTACACTACATTCACTAGTAGGAGTGATAAAAACATCACGGGGTGGTGCGCATTGTATGGGTGTGTGTTACACTACATTCACCAGTAGGAGTGAGAAAAACATCACGGGGTGGTGCGCATTGTATGGGTGTGTGTTACATTACATTCACTACTAGGAGTGAGAAAAACATCACGGGGTGGTGTGAATCGGAGGGTCTGAATTAGGATAGGCAGTGAGTGGCAATGTAGGATGGAGAAAAGCACTGCGGGGTGGTCAGCATGGGGAGGTCAGGGAACATGCAGTGGCAATGTACGATAGGTTTCTGAAAAACATCGCTGGGTGGTGCGCATTGCATGGGTGTGTGTTACATTACATTCACTAATAGGAGTGAGAAAAATATCACGGGGTGGTGCGCATTGTATGGGTGTGTGTTACATTACATTCACTAGTAGGAGTGAGAAAAACATCACGGGGTGGTGCGCATTGTATGGGTGTGTGTTACATTACATTCACTAGTAGGAGTGAGAAAGACATCACGGGGTGGTGTGAATAGGAGGGTCTGAATTAGGATAGGCAGTGATTGGCAATGTAGGATGGAGAAAAGCACCACGGGGTGGTCAGCATGGGGAGGTTAGGGAACATGCAGTGGCAATTTATGATAGGTTTCTGAAAAACATCGCGGGGTGGTGCGCATTGCATGGGTGTGTGTTACATTACATTCACTAATAGGAGTGAGAAAAATATCACGGGGTGGTGCGCATTGTATGGGTGTGTGTTACATTAGATTCACTATTAGGAGTGAGAAAAACATGACGGGGTGGTGCGCATTGTATGGGTGTGTGTTACATTACATTCACTAGTAGGAATGAGAAAAACATCACGGGGTGGTGCGCATTGTATGGGTGTGTGTTACATTACATTCACTAGTATGAGTGAGAAAAACATCACGGGGTGGTGCGCATTGTATGGGTGTGTGTTACATTACATTCACTAGTAGGAGTGAGAAAAAAATCACGGGGTGGTGCACATTGTATGGGTGTGTGTTACATTACATTCACTAGTAGGAGTGAGAAAAACATCACGGGGTGGTGCGCATTGTATGGGTGTGTGTTACATTACATTCACTACTAGGAGTGAGAAATACATCACGGGGTGGTGCGCATTGTATGGGTGTGTGTTACACTACATTCACTAGTAGGAGTGATAAAAACATCACGGGGTGGTGCGCATTGTATGGGTGTGTGTTACACTACATTCACCAGTAGGAGTGAGAAAAATATCACGGTGTGGTGCGCATTGTATGGGTGTGTGTTACATTACATTCAGCAGTAGGAGTGAGAAAAACATACGGGGTGGTGCGCATTGTATGGGTGTGTGTTACATTACATTCACCAGTAGGAGTGAGAAAAACATCACGGGGTGGTGCGCATTGTATGGGTGTGTGTTACATTACATTCACCAGTAGGAGTGAGAAAAACATCACGGGGTGGTGCGCATGTATGGGTGTGTGTTACATTACATTCACCAGTAGGAGTGAGAAAAACATCACGGGGTGGTGCGCATTGTATTGGTGTGTGTTACATTACATTCACTAATAGGAGTGAGAAAAATATCACGGGGTGGTGCGCATTGCATGGGTGTGTGTTACATTACATTCACTAGTAGGAGTGAGAAAAACATCACGGGGTAGTGCGCATTGTATGGGTGTGTGTTACATTACATTCACTAGTAGGAGTGAGAAAGACATCACGGGGTGGTGTGAATAGGAGGGTCTGAATTAGGATAGGCAGTGATTGGCAATGTAGGATGGAGAAAAGCACCACGGGGTGGTCAGCATGGGGAGGTTAGGGAACATGCAGTGGAACTGTATGATAGGTTTCTGAAAAACATCGCGGGGTGGTGCGCATTGTATGGGTGTGTGTTACATTACATTCACTAGTAGGAGTGAGAAAAACATCACGGGGTGGTGCGCATTGTAAGGGTGTGTGTTACATTAGATTCACTATTAGGAGTGAGAAAAACATCACGGGGTGGTGCGCATTGTATGGGTGTGTGTTACATTACATTCACTAGTAGGAATGAGAAAAACATCACGGGGTGGTGCGCATTGTATGGGTGTGTGTTACATTACATTCACTAGAATGAATGAGAAAAACATCACGGGGTGGTGCGCATTGTATGGGTGTGTGTTACATTACATTCACTAGTAGGAGTGAGAAAAAAATCACGGGGTGGTGCACATTGTATAGGTGTGTGTTACATTACATTCACTAGTAGGAGTGAGAAAAACATCACGGGGTGGTGCGCATTGTATGGGTGTGTGTTACATTACATTCACTACTAGGAGTGAGAAATACATCACGGGGTGGTGCGCATTGTATGGGTGTGTGTTACACTACATTCACTAGTAGGAGTGATAAAAACATCACGGGGTGGTGCGCATTGTATGGGTGTGTGTTACACTACATTCACTAGTAGGAGTGAGAAAAACATCACGGGGTGGTGCGCATTGTATGGGTGTGTGTTACATTACATTCACTACTAGGAGTGAGAAAAACATCACGGGGTGGTGTGAATCGGAGGGTCTGAATTAGGATAGGCAGTGAGTGGCAATGTAGGATGGAGAAAAGCACTGCGGGGTGGTCAGCATGGGGAGGTCAGGGAACATGCAGTGGCAAAGTACGATAGGTTTCTGAAAAACATCGCTGGGTGGTGCGCATTGTATGGGTGTGTGTTACATTACATTCACCAGTAGGAGTGAGAAAAACATCACGGGGTGGTGCGCATTGTATGGGTGTGTGTTACATTACATTCACCAGTAGGAGTGAGAAAAACATGACGGGGTGGTGCGCATGTATGGGTGTGTGTTACATTACATTCACCAGTAGGAGTGAGAAAAACATCACGGGGTGGTGCGCATTGTATGGGTGTGTGTTACATTACATTCACCAGTAGGAGTGAGAAAAACATCACGGGGTGGTGCGCATTGTATGGGTGTGTGTTACATTACATTCACCAGTAGGAGTGAGAAAAACATGACGGGGTGGTGCGCATGTATGGGTGTGTGTTACATTACATTCACCAGTAGGAGTGAGAAAAACATCACGGGGTGGTGCGCATTGCATGGGTGTGTGTTACATTACATTCACTGGTAGGAGTGAGAAAAACATCACGGGGTGGTGCGCATTGCATTGGTGTGTGTTACATTAGATTCACTAGTAGGAGTGAGAAAAACATCACGGGGTGGTGTGAATCGGAGGGTCTGAATTAGGATAGGCAGGGAGTGGCAATGTAGGATGGAGAAAAGCACCGCGGGGTGGTCAGCATGGGGAGGTCAGGGAACATGCAGTGGCAATGTACGATAGGTTTCTGAAAAACATCGCGGGGTGGTGCGCATTGTATGGGTGTGTGTTACATTAGATTCACTAGTAGGAGTGAGAAAAACATCACGGGGTGGTGCGCATTGTATGGGTGTGTGTTACATTACATTCACTAATAGGAGTGAGAAAAATATCACGGGGTGGAGCGCATTGTATGGGTGTGTGTTACATTACATTCAATAGTAGGAGTGAGAAAAACATCACGGGGTGGTGCGCATTGTATGGGTGTGTGTTACATTACATTCACTAGTAGGAGTGAGAAAGACATCACGGGGTGGTGTGAATAGGAGGGTCTGAATTAGGATAGGCAGTGATTGGCAATGTAGGATGGAGAAAAGCACCACGGGGTGGTCAGCATGGGGAGGTTAGGGAACATGCAGTGGCAATTTATGATAGGTTTCTGAAAAACATCGCGGGGTGGTGCGCATTGTATGGGTGTGTGTTACATTACATTCACTAATAGGAGTGAGAAAAATATCACGGGGTGGTGCGCATTGTATGGGTGTGTGTTACATTAGATTCACTATTAGGAGTGAGAAAAACATGACGGGGTGGTGCGCATTGTATGGGTGTGTGTTACATTACATTCACTAGTAGGAATGAGAAAAACATCACGGGGTGGTGCGCATTGTATGGGTGTGTGTTACATTACATTCACTAGTATGAGTGAGAAAAACATCACGGGGTGGTGCGCATTGTATGGGTGTGTGTTACATTACATTCACTAGTAGGAGTGAGAAAAAAATCACGGGGTGGTGCACATTGTATGGGTGTGTGTTACATTACATTCACTAGTAGGAGTGAGAAAAACATCACGGGGTGGTGCGCATTGTATGGGTGTGTGTTACATTACATTCACTACTAGGAGTGAGAAATACATCACGGGGTGGTGCGCTTTGTATGGGTGTGTGTTACACTACATTCACTAGTAGGAGTGATAAAAACATCACGGGGTGGTGCGCATTGTATGGGTGTGTGTTACACTACATTCACCAGTAGGAGTGAGAAAAATATCACGGGGTGGTGCGCATTGTATGGGTGTGTGTTACATTACATTCACTAATAGGAGTGAGAAAAACATCACGGGGTGGTGCGCATTTTATGGCTGTGTGTTACATTACATTCACTAGTAGGAGTGGGAAAAACATCACGGGGTGGTGCGCATTGTATGGGTGTGTGTTACATTACATTCACTAGTAGGAGTGAGAAAAACATCACGGGGTGGTGTGCATTGTATGGGTGTGTGTTACATTACATTCACTAGTAGGAGTGAGAAAAAAAACACGGGGTGGTGTACATTGTATGGGTGTGTGTTACATTACATTCACTAGTAGGAGTGAGAAAAACATCACGGGGTGGTGCGCATTGTATGGGTATGTGTTACATTATATTCACTAGTAGCAGTGAGAAAAACATCACGGTGTGGTGTGAATCGGAGGGTCTGAATTAGGATAGGCAGTGAGTGGCAATGTAGGATGGAGAAAAGCACCGCGGGGTGGTCAGCATGGGGAGGTCAGGAAACATGCAGTGGCAATGTAGGATAGGATTCTGAAAAACATCGCGGGGTGTTGCACATTGTATGGGTGTATGTTACATTAGATTCACTAGTAGGAGTGAGAAAAACATCACGGGGTGGTGCGCATTGTATGGGTGTGTGTTAAATTACATTCACTAATAGGAGTGAGTAAAACATCACGGGGTGGTGCGCATTGTATGGGTGTGTGTTACATTACATTCATGAATAGGAGTGAGAAAAACATCACGGGGTGGTGCGCATTGTATGGCTGTGTGTTACATTACATTCACTAGAAGGAGTGAGAAAAACATCACGGGGTGGTGCGCATTGTATGGGTGTGTGTTACATTACATTCACTAGTAGGAGTGAGAAAAACATCACGGGGTGGTGCGCATGGTATGGGTGTGTGTTACATTACATTCACTAGAAGGAGTGAGAAAAACATCACGGCGTGGTGCGCATTGTATGGGTGTGTGTTACATTACATTCACTAGTAGGAGTGAGGAAAACATCACGGGGTGGTGCGCATTGTATGGGTGTGTGTTACATTACATTCCCGAGTAGGAGTGAGAAAAACATCACGGGGTGGTGCGCATTGTATGGGTGTGTGTTACATTACATTCACTAGTAGGAGTGAGAAAAACATCACGGGGTGGTGCGCATTGTATGGGTGTGTGTTACATTACATTCAATAGTAGGAGTGAGAAAAACATCACGGGGTGGTGCGCATTGTATGGGTGTGTGTTACATTACATTCACTAATAGGTGTGAGAAAAACATCACGGGGTGGTGCGCAATGTATGGGTGTGTGTTACATTACATTCACTAGTAGGAGTGAGAAAAACATCACGGGGTGGTGCGCATTGTATGGGTGTGTGTTACATTACATTCACTAGTAGAAGTGAGAAAAACATCACGGGGTGGTGCGCATTGTATGGGTGTGTGTTACATTACATTCACTAGTAGGAGCGAGAAAAACATCACGGGGTGGTGCGCATTGTATGGGTGTGTGTTACATTACATTCACTAGTAGGAGTGAGAAAAACATCACGGGGTGGTGCGCATTGTATGGGTGTGTGTTACATTACATTCACTAGTAGAAGTGAGAAAAACATCACGGGGTGGTGCGCATTGTATGGGTGTGTGTTACATTACATTCACTAGTAGGAGCGAGAAAAACATCACGGGGTGGTGCGCATTGTATGGGTGTGTGTTACATTAGATTCACTAGTAGGATTGAGAAAAACATCACGGTGTGGTGCGCATTGTATGGGTGTGTGTTACATTACATTCACTAGTAGGAGTGAGAAAAAGATCACGGGGTGGTGCGCATTGTATGGGTGTGTGTTACATTACATTCACTAGTAGCAGTGAGAAAAACATCACGGGGTGGTGCGCATTGTATGGGTGTGTGTTACATTACATTCACTAGTAGGAGTGAGAAAAACATCACGGGGTGGTGAGAATCGGAGGGTCTGAATTAGGATAGGCAGTGAGTGGCAAAGTAGGATGGAGAAAAGCACGGCGGGGTGGTCAGCATGGGGAGGTCAGGGAACATGCTGTGGCAATGTAGGATAGGTTTCTGAAAAACATTGCGGGGTGGTGCGCATTGCATGGGTGTGTGTTACATTACATTCACTAATAGGAGTGAGAAAAACATCACGGGGTGGTGCGCATTGTATGGCTGTGTGTTACATTACATTCACTAGTAGGAGTGAGAAAAACATCACGGGGTGGTGCGCATTGTATGGGTGTGTGTTACATTACATTCACTAGTAGGAGTGAGAAAAACATCACGGGGTGGCGCGCATTGTATGGGTGTGTGTTACATTACATTCACTAGTAGGAGTGAGAAAAACATCACGGGGTGGTGCGCATTGTATGAGTGTGTGTTACATTACATTCACTAGTAGGAGTGAGAAAAACATCACGGGGTGGTGCGCATTGTATGCGTGTGTGTTACATTACATTCACTAGTAGGAGTGAGAAAAACATCACGGGGTCGTGCGCATTGTATGGCTGTGTGTTACATTACATTCACTAGTAGGAGTGAGAAAAACATCACGGGGTGGTGCGCATTGTATGGGTGTGTGTTACATTGCATTCACTACTAGGTGTGAGAAAAACATCACGTGGTGGTGTAAATTGGAGGGTCTGAATTAGGATAGGCAGTGAGTGGCAATGTAGGATGGAGAAAAGCACCGCGGGGTGGTCAGCATGGGGAGGTCAGGAAACATGCAGTGGCAATGTAGGATAGGATTCTGAAAAACATCGCGAAGTGGTGCGGATTGTATGGGTGTGTGTTACATTAGATTCACTAGTAGGAGTGAGTAAAACATCACGGGGTGGTGCGCATTGTATGGGTGTGTGTTACATTACATTCATGAATAGGAGTGAGAAAAACATCACGGGGTGGTGCGCATTGTATGGGTGTGTGTTACATTACATTCAGTAGTCGGAGTGAGAAAAACATCACGGGGTGGTGCGCATTGTATGGGTGTGTGTTACATTACATTCACTAGTAGGAGTGAGAAAAACATCACGGGGTGGTGCGCATTGTATGGGTGTGTGTTACATTACATTCACTAGTAGGAGTGAGAAAAACATCACGGGGTGGTGCGCATTGTATGGGTGTGTGTTACATTACATTCACTAGTAGGAGTGAGAAAAACATCACGGGGTGGTGCGCATTGTATGGGTGTGTGTTACATTACATTCACTAGTAGGAGTGAGAAAAACATCACGGGGTGGTTCGCATTGTATGTGTGTTTGTTACATTTCATTCACCAGTAGGAGTGAGAAAAACATCACGGGGTTTTGTGAATCGGAGGGTCTGAATTAGGATAGGCAGTGAGTCGCAATGTAGGATGGAGAAAAGCACCTTGGGGTGGTCAGCATGGGAAGGTCAGGGAACATGCAGTGGCAATGTAGGATAGGTTTCTGAAAATCATCGCGGGGTGGTGCGCATTGTATGGGTGTGTGTTACATTACATTCACTAGTAGGAGTGAGAAAAACATCACGGGGTGGTGCGCATTGTATGGGTGTGTGTTACATTACATTCACTAGTAGCAGTGAGAAAAACATCACGGGGTGGTGCGCATTGTATGGGTGTGTGTTACATTACATTCACTAGTAGCAGTGAGAAAAACATCACGGGGTGGTGCGCATTGTATGGGTGTGTGTTACATTACATTCACTAGTAGGAGTGAGAAAAACATCACGGGGTGGTGCGCATTGTATGGGTGTGTGTTACATTACATTCACTAGTAGGAGTGAGAAAAACATCACGGGGTGGTGCGCATTGTATGGGTGTGTGTTACATTACATTCAATAGTAGGAGTGAGAAAAACATCACGGGGTGGTGCGCATTGTATGGGTGTGTGTTACATTACATTCACTAATAGGTGTGAGAAAAACATCACGGGGTGGTGCGCAATGTATGGGTGTGTGTTACATTACATTCACTAGTAGGAGTGAGAAAAACATCACGGGGTGGTGCGCATTGTATGGGTGTGTGTTACATTACATTCACTAGTAGAAGTGAGAAAAACATCACGGGGTGGTGCGCATTGTATGGGTGTGTGTTACATTACATTCACTAGTAGGAGCGAGAAAAACATCACGGGGTGGTGCGCATTGTATGGGTGTGTGTTACATTACATTCACTAGTAGGAGTGAGAAAAACATCACGGGGTGGTGCGCATTGTATGGGTGTGTGTTACATTACATTCACTAGTAGAAGTGAGAAAAACATCACGGGGTGGTGCGCATTGTATGGGTGTGTGTTACATTACATTCACTAGTAGGAGCGAGAAAAACATCACGGGGTGGTGCGCATTGTATGGGTGTGTGTTACATTAGATTCACTAGTAGGATTGAGAAAAACATCACGGTGTGGTGCGCATTGTATGGGTGTGTGTTACATTACATTCACTAGTAGGAGTGAGAAAAAGATCACGGGGTGGTGCGCATTGTATGGGTGTGTGTTACATTACATTCACTAGTAGCAGTGAGAAAAACATCACGGGGTGGTGCGCATTGTATGGGTGTGTGTTACATTACATTCACTAGTAGGAGTGAGAAAAACATCACGGGGTGGTGAGAATCGGAGGGTCTGAATTAGGATAGGCAGTGAGTGGCAAAGTAGGATGGAGAAAAGCACGGCGGGGTGGTCAGCATGGGGAGGTCAGGGAACATGCTGTGGCAATGTAGGATAGGTTTCTGAAAAACATTGCGGGGTGGTGCGCATTGCATGGGTGTGTGTTACATTACATTCACTAATAGGAGTGAGAAAAACATCACGGGGTGGTGCGCATTGTATGGCTGTGTGTTACATTACATTCACTAGTAGGAGTGAGAAAAACATCACGGGGTGGTGCGCATTGTATGGGTGTGTGTTACATTACATTCACTAGTAGGAGTGAGAAAAACATCACGGGGTGGCGCGCATTGTATGGGTGTGTGTTACATTACATTCACTAGTAGGAGTGAGAAAAACATCACGGGGTGGTGCGCATTGTATGAGTGTGTGTTACATTACATTCAATAGTAGGAGTGAGAAAAACATCACGGGGTGGTGCGCATTGTATGCGTGTGTGTTACATTACATTCACTAGTAGGAGTGAGAAAAACATCACGGGGTCGTGCGCATTGTATGGCTGTGTGTTACATTACATTCACTAGTAGGAGTGAGAAAAACATCACGGGGTGGTGCGCATTGTATGGGTGTGTGTTACATTGCATTCACTACTAGGTGTGAGAAAAACATCACGTGGTGGTGTAAATTGGAGGGTCTGAATTAGGATAGGCAGTGAGTGGCAATGTAGGATGGAGAAAAGCACCGCGGGGTGGTCAGCATGGGGAGGTCAGGAAACATGCAGTGGCAATGTAGGATAGGATTCTGAAAAACATCGCGGGGTGGTGCGGATTGTATGGGTGTGTGTTACATTAGATTCACTAGTAGGAGTGAGTAAAACATCACGGGGTGGTGCGCATTGTATGGGTGTGTGTTACATTACATTCATGAATAGGAGTGAGAAAAACATCACGGGGTGGTGCGCATTGTATGGGTGTGTGTTACATTACATTCAGTAGTCGGAGTGAGAAAAACATCACGGGGTGGTGCGCATTGTATGGGTGTGTGTTACATTACATTCACTAGTAGGAGTGAGAAAAACATCACGGGGTGGTGCGCATTGTATGGGTGTGTGTTACATTACATTCACTAGTAGGAGTGAGAAAAACATCACGGGGTGGTGCGCATTGTATGGGTGTGTGTTACATTACATTCACTAGTAGGAGTGAGAAAAACATCACGGGGTGGTGCGCATTGTATGGGTGTGTGTTACATTACATTCACTAGTAGGAGTGAGAAAAACATCACGGGGTGGTTCGCATTGTATGTGTGTTTGTTACATTACATTCACCAGTAGGAGTGAGAAAAACATCACGGGGTTTTGTGAATCGGAGGGTCTGAATTAGGATAGGCAGTGAGTCGCAATGTAGGATGGAGAAAAGCACCTTGGGGTGGTCAGCATGGGAAGGTCAGGGAACATGCAGTGGCAATGTAGGATAGGTTTCTGAAAATCATCGCGGGGTGGTGCGCATTGTATGTTTGTGTGTTACATTACATTCACTAGTAGGAGTGAGAAAAACATCACGGGGTGGTGCGCATTGTATGGGTGTGTGTTACATTACATTCACTAGTAGCAGTGAGAAAAACATCACGGGGTGGTGCGCATTGTATGGGTGTGTGTTACATTACATTCACTAGTAGCAGTGAGAAAAACATCACGGGGTGGTGCGCATTGTATGGGTGTGTGTTACATTACATTCACTAGTAGGAGTGTGAAAAACATCACGGGGTGGTGCGGATGGTATGCGTGTGTGTTACATTACATTCACTAGAAGGAGTGAGAAAAACATCACGGGGTGGTGCGCATTGTATGGGTGTGTGTTACATTACATTCACTAGTAGGAGTGAGAAAAATATCACGGGGTGGTGCGCATTGTATGGGTGTGTGTTACATTACATTCACTAGTAGGAGTGAGAAAAACATCACGGGGTGGTGCGCATTGTATGGGTGTGTGTTACATTACATTCACTAGTAGCAGTGAGAAAAACATCACGGGGTGGTGCGCATTGTATGGGTGTGTGTTACATTACATTCACTAGTAGGAGTGAGAAAAACATAACGGGGTGGTGCGCATTGTATGGGTGTGTGTTACATTACATTCACTAGTAGGAGTGAGAAAAACATCACGGGGTGGTGCGCATTGTATGGGTGTGTGTTACATTACATTCACTAGTAGGAGTGAGAAAAACATCACGGGGTGGTGCGCATTGTATGTGTGTTTGTTACATTACATTCACCAGTAGGAGTGAGAAAAACATCACGGGGTTTTGTGAATCGGAGGGTCTGAATTAGGATAGGCAGTGAGTCGCAATGTAGGATGGAGAAAAGCACTGCGGGGTGGTCAGCATGGGGAGGTCAGAGAACATGCAGTGGCAATGTAGGATAGGATTCTGAAAAACATCGCGGGGTGTTGCACATTGTATGGGTGTATGTTACATTAGATTCACTAGTAGGAGTGAGAAAAACATCACGGGGTGGTGCGAATTGTATGGGTGTGTGTTACATTACATTCACTAGTAGGATTGAGAAAAACATCACGGGGTGGTGCGCATTGTATGGGTGTGTGTTACATTACATTCACTAGTAGCAGTGAGAAAAACATCACGGGGTGGTGTGAATCGGAGGGTCCGAATTAGGATAGGCAGTGAGTGGCAATGTAGGATGGAGAAAAGCACGGCGGGGTGGTCAGCATGGGGAGCTCAGGGAACATGCAGTGGCAATGTAGGATAGGTTTCTGAAAAACATCGCGGGGTGGGGCGCATTGTATGGGTGTGTGTTACATTAGATTCACTAGTAGGAGTGAGTAAAACATCACGGGGTGGTGCACATTGTATGGCTGTGTGTTACATTACATTCACTAGTAGGAGTGGGAAAAACATCACGGGGTGGTGCGCATTGTATGGGTGTGTGTTACATTACATTCACTAGTAGGAGTGAGAAAAACATCACGGGGTGGTGCGCATTGTATGCGTGTGTGTTACATTACATTCACTAGTAGGAGTGAGAAAAACATCACGGGGTGGTGCGCATTGTATGGGTGTGTGTTACATTACATTCACTACCAGGAGTGAGAAAAACATCACGGGGTGGTGTGAATCGGAGGGTCTGAATTAGGATAGGCAGTGAGTGGCAATGTAGGATGGAGAAAAGCACCGCGGGGTGGTCAGCATGCGGAGGTCAGGAAACACGCAGTGGCAATGTAGGATAGGATTCTGAAAAACATCGCGGGGTGGTGCGCATTGTATGGGTGTGTGTTACATTAGATTCACTAGTAGGAGTGAGTAAAACATCACGGGGTGGTGCACATTGTATGGGTGTGTGTTACATTACATTCACTAGTAGGAGTGAGAAAAACATCACGGGGTGGTGCGCATTGTATGGGTGTGTGTTACATTACATTCACTAGTAGGAGTGAGAAAAAAATCACGGGGTGGTGCACATTGTATGGGTGTGTGTTACATTACATTCACTAGTAGGAGTGAGAAAAACATCACGGGGTGGTGCGCATTGTATGGGTGTGTGTTACATTACATTCACTACTAGGAGTGAGAAATACATCACGGGGTGGTGCGCATTGTATGGGTGTGTGTTACACTACATTCACTAGTAGGAGTGATAAAAACATCACGGGGTGGTGCGCATTGTATGGGTGTGTGTTACACTACATTCACCAGTAGGAGTGAGAAAAACATCACGGGGTGGTGCGCATTGTATGGGTGTGTGTTACATTACATTCACTACTAGGAGTGAGAAAAACATCACGGGGTGGTGTGAATCGGAGGGTCTGAATTAGGATAGGCAGTGAGTGGCAATGTAGGATGGAGAAAAGCACTGCGGCGTGGTCAGCATGGGGAGGTCAGGGAACATGCAGTGGCAATGTACGATAGGTTTCTGAAAAACATCGCTGGGTGGTGCGCATTGTATGGGTGTGTGTTACATTAGATTCACTAGTAGGAGTGAGAAAAACATCACGGGGTGGTGCGCATTGTATGGGTGTGTGTTACATTACATTCACCAGTAGGAGTGAGAAAAACATGACGGGGTCGTGCGCATGTATGGGTGTGTGTTACATTACATTCACCAGTATGAGTGAGAAAAACATCACGGGGTGGTGCGCATTGTATTGGTGTGTGTTACATTACATTCACAAGTATGAATGAGAAAAACATCACGGGGTGGTGCGCATTGCATGGGTGTGTGTTACATTACATTCACTAGAAGGAGTGAGAAAAACATCACGGGGTGGTGCGCATTGTATGGGTGTGTGTTACATTACATTCACTAGTAGGAGTGAGAAAAACATCACGGGGTGGTGCGCATTGCATGGGTGTGTGTTACATTACATTCACTGGTAGGAGTGAGAAAAACATCACGGGGTGGTGCGCATTGCATTGGTGTGTGTTACATTAGATTCACTAGTAGGAGTGAGAAAAACATCACGGGGTGGTGTGAACCGGAGGGTCTGAATTAGGATAGGCAGTGAGTGGCAATGTAGGATGGAGAAAAGCACCGCGGGGTGGTCAGCATGGGGAGGTCAGGGAACATGCAGTGGCAATGTACGATAGGTTTCTGAAAAACATCGCGGGGTGGTGCGCATTGTATGGGTGTGTGTTACATTAGATTCACTAGTAGGAGTGAGAAAAACATCACGGGGTGGTGCGCATTGTATGGGTGTGTGTTACATTACATTCACTAATAGGAGTGAGAAAAATACCACGGGGTGGAGCGCATTGTATGGGTGTGTGTTACATTACATTCACTAGTAGGAGTGAGAAAAACATCACGGGGTGGTGCGCATTGTATGGGTGTGTGTTACATTACATTCACTAGTAGGAGTGAGAAAGACGTCACGGGGTGGTGTGAATAGGAGGGTCTGAATTAGGATAGGCAGTGATTGGCAATGTAGGATGGAGAAAAGCACCACGGGGTGGTCAGCATGGGGAGGTTAGGGAACATGCAGTGGCAATTTATGATAGGTTTCTGAAAAACATCGCGGGGTGGTGCGCATTGTATGGGTGTGTGTTACATTACATTCACTAATAGGAGTGAGAAAAATATCACGGGGTGGTGCGCATTGTATGGGTGTGTGTTACATTAGATTCACTATTAGGAGTGAGAAAAACATGACGGGGTGGTGCGCATTGTATGGGTGTGTGTTACATTACATTCACTAGTAGGAATGAGAAAAACATCACGGGGTGGTGCGCATTGTATGGGTGTGTGTTACATTACATTCACTAGTATGAGTGAGAAAAAAATCACGGGGTGGTGCACATTGTATGGGTGTGTGTTACATTACATTCACTAGTAGGAGTGAGAAAAACATCACGGGGTGGTGCGCATTGTATGGGTGTGTGTTACATTACATTCACTACTAGGAGTGAGAAATACATCACGGGGTGGTACGCTTTGTATGGGTGTGTGTTACACTACATTCACTAGTAGGAGTGATAAAAACATCACGGGGTGGTGCGCATTGTATGGGTGTGTGTTACACTACATTCACCAGTAGGAGTGAGAAAAATATCACGGGGTGGTGCGCATTGTATGGGTGTGTGTTACATTACATTCACTAATAGGAGTGAGAAAAACATCACGGGGTGGTGCGCATTTTATGGCTGTGTGTTACATTACATTCACTAGTAGGAGTGGGAAAAACATCACGGGGTGGTGCGCATTGTATGGGTGTGTGTTACATTACATTCACTAGTAGGAGTGAGAAAAACATCACGGGGTGGTGTGCATTGTATGGGTGTGTGTTACATTACATTCACTAGTAGGAGTGAGAAAAAAAACACGGGGTGGTGCACATTGTATGGGTGTGTGTTACATTACATTCACTAGTAGGAGTGAGAAAAACATCACGGGGTGGTGCGCATTGTATGGGTATGTGTTACATTATATTCACTAGTAGCAGTGAGAAAAACATCACGGGGTGGTGTGAATCGGAGGGTCTGAATTAGGATAGGCAGTGAGTGGCAATGTAGGATGGAGAAAAGCACCGCGGGGTGGTCAGCATGGGGAGGTCAGGAAACATGCAGTGGCAATGTAGGATAGGATTCTGAAAAACATCGCGGGGTGTCGCACATTGTATGGGTGTATGTTACATTAGATTCACTAGTAGGAGTGAGAAAAACATCACGGGGTGGTGCGCATTGTATGGGTGTGTGTTAAATTACATTCACTAATAGGAGTGAGTAAAACATCACGGGGTGGTGCGCATTGTATGGGTGTGTGTTACATTACATTCATGAATAGGAGTGAGAAAAACATCACGGGGTGGTGCGCATTGTATGGCTGTGTGTTACATTACATTCACTAGAAGGAGTGAGAAAAACATCACGGGGTGGTGCGCATTGTATGGGTGTGTGTTACATTACATTCACTAGTAGGAGTGAGAAAAACATCACGGGGTGGTGCGCATGGTATAGGTGTGTGTTACATTACATTCACTAGAAGGAGTGAGAAAAACATCACGGGGTGGTGCGCATTGTATGGGTGTGTGTTACATTACATTCACTAGTAGGAGTGAGGAAAACATCACGGGGTGGTGCGCATTGTATGGGTGTGTGTTACATTACATTCACTAGTAGGAGTAAGCAAAACATCACGGGGTGGTGCGCATTGTATGGGTGTGTGTTACATTACATTCACTAGTAGGAGTGAGAAAAACATCACGGGGTGGTGCGCATTGTATGGGTGTGTGTTACATTACATTCAATAGTAGGAGTGAGAAAAACATCACGGGGTGGTGCGCATTGTATGGGTGTGTGTTACATTACATTCACTAGTAGGAGTGAGAAAAACATCACGGGGTGGTGCGCATTGTATGGGTGTGTGTTACATTACATTCAATAGTAGGAGTGAGAAAAACATCACGGGGTGGTGCGCATTGTATGGGTGTGTGTTACATTACATTCACTAATAGGTGTGAGAAAAACATCACGGGGTGGTGCGCATTGTATGGGTGTGTGTTACATTACATTCACTAGTAGGAGTGAGAAAAACATCACGGGGTGGTGCGCATTGTATGGGTGTGTGTTACATTACATTCACTAGTAGAAGTGAGAAAAACATCACGGGGTGGTGCGCATTGTATGGGTGTGTGTTACATTACATTCACTAGTAGGAGCGAGAAAAACATCACGGGGTGGTGCGCATTGTATGGGTGTGTGTTACATTACATTCACTAGTAGGAGTGAGAAAAACATCACGGGGTGGTGCGCATTGTATGGGTGTGTGTTACATTACATTCACTAGTAGAAGTGAGAAAAACATCACGGGGTGGTGCGCATTGTATGGGTGTGTGTTACATTACATTCACTAGTAGGAGCGAGAAAAACATCACGGGGTGGTGCGCATTGTATGGGTGTGTGTTACATTAGATTCACTAGTAGGATTGAGAAAAACATCACGGTGTGGTGCGCATTGTATGGGTGTGTGTTACATTACATTCACTAGTAGGAGTGAGAAAAAGATCACGGGGTGGTGCGCATTGTATGGGTGTGTGTTACATTACATTCACTAGTAGCAGTGAGAAAAACATCACGGGGTGGTGCGCATTGTATGGGTGTGTGTTACATTACATTCACTAGTAGGAGTGAGAAAAACATCACGGGGTGGTGTGAATCGGAGGGTCTGAATTAGGATAGGCAGTGAGTGGCAAAGTAGGATGGAGAAAAGCACGGCGGGGTGGTCAGCATGGGGAGGTCAGGGAACATGCTGTGGCAATGTAGGATAGGTTTCTGAAAAACATTGCAGGGTGGTGCGCATTGTATGGCTGTGTGTTACATTACATTCACTAGTAGGAGTGAGAAAAACATCACGGGGTGGTGCGCATTGTATGGGTGTGTGTTACATTACATTCACTAGTAGGAGTGAGAAAAACATCACGGGGTGGCGCGCATTGTATGGGTGTGTGTTACATTACATTCACTAGTAGGAGTGAGAAAAACATCACGGGGTGGTGCGCATTGTATGAGTGTGTGTTACATTACATTCACTAGTAGGAGTGAGAAAAACATCACGGGGTGGTGCGCATTGTATGCGTGTGTGTTACATTACATTCACTAGTAGGAGTGAGAAAAACATCACGGGGTCGTGTGCATTGTATGGCTGTGTGTTACATTACATTCACTAGTAGGAGTGAGAAAAACATCACGGGTTGGTGCGCATTGTATGGGTGTGTGTTACATTGCATTCACTACTAGGTGTGAGAAAAACATCACGTGGTGGTGTAAATTGGAGGGTCTGAATTAGGATAGGCAGTGAGTGGCAATGTAGGATGGAGAAAAGCACCGCGGGGTGGTCAGCATGGGGAGGTCAGGAAACATGCAGTGGCAATGTAGGATAGGATTCTGAAAAACATCGCGGGGTGGTGCGGATTGTATGGGTGTGTGTTACATTAGATTCACTAGTAGGAGTGAGTAAAACATCACGGGGTGGTGCGCATTGTATGGGTGTGTGTTACATTACATTCATGAATAGGAGTGAGAAAAACATCACGGGGTGGTGCGCATTGTATGGGTGTGTGTTACATTACATTCAGTAGTCGGAGTGAGAAAAACATCACGGGGTGGTGCGCATTGTATGGGTGTGTGTTACATTACATTCACTAGTAGGAGTAAGCAAAACATCACGGGGTGGTGCGCATTGTATGGGTGTGTGTTACATTACATTCACTAGTAGGAGTGAGAAAAACATCATGGGGTGGTGCGCATTGTATGGGTGTGTGTTACATTACATTCACTAGTAGGAGTGAGAAAAACATCACGGGGTGGTGCGCATTGTATGGGTGTGTGTTACATTACATTCACTAGTAGGAGTGAGAAAAACATCACGGGGTGGTTCGCATTGTATGTGTGTTTGTTACATTACATTCACCAGTAGGAGTGAGAAAAACATCACGGGGTTTTGTGAATCGGAGGGTCTGAATTAGGATAGGCAGTGAGTCGCAATGTAGGATGGAGAAAAGCACCTTGGGGTGGTCAGCATGGGAAGGTCAGGGAACATGCAGTGGCAATGTAGGATAGGTTTCTGAAAATCATCGCGGGGTGGTGCGCATTGTATGGGTGTGTGTTACATTACATTCACTAGTAGGAGTGAGAAAAACATCACGGGGTGGTGCGCATTGTATGGGTGTGTGTTACATTACATTCACTAGTAGCAGTGAGAAAAACATCACGGGGTGGTGCGCATTGTATGTGTGTGTGTTACATTACATTCACTAGTAGCAGTGAGAAAAACATCACGGGGTGGTGCGCATTGTATGGGTGTGTGTTACATTACATTCACTAGTAGGAGTGAGAAAAACATCACGGGGTGGTGCGGATGGTATGGGTGTGTGTTACATTACATTCACTAGAAGGAGTGAGAAAAACATCACGGGGTGGTGCGCATTGTATGGGTGTGTGTTACATTACATTCACTAGTAGGAGTGAGAAAAATATCACGGGGTGGTGCGCATTGTATGGGTGTGTGTTACATTACATTCACTAGTAGGAGTGAGAAAAACATCACGGGGTGGTGCGCATTGTATGGGTGTGTGTTACATTACATTCACTAGTAGCAGTGAGAAAAACATCACGGGGTGGTGCGCATTGTATGGGTGTGTGTTACATTACATTCACTAGTAGGAGTGAGAAAAACATAACGGGGTGGTGCGCATTGTATGGGTGTGTGTTACATTACATTCACTAGTAGGAGTGAGAAAAACATCACGGGGTGGTGCGCATTGTATGGGTGTGTGTTACATTACATTCACTAGTAGGAGTGAGAAAAACATCACGGGGTGGTGCGCATTGTATGTGTGTTTGTTACATTACATTCACCAGTAGGAGTGAGAAAAACATCACGGGGTTTTGTGAATCGGAGGGTCTGAATTAGGATAGGCAGTGAGTCGCAATGTAGGATGGAGAAAAGCACTGCGGGGTGGTCAGCATGGGGAGGTCAGAGAACATGCAGTGGCAATGTAGGATAGGATTCTGAAAAACATCGCGGGGTGTTGCACATTGTATGGGTGTATGTTACATTAGATTCACTACTAGGAGTGAGAAAAACATCACGGGGTGGTGTGAATCGGAGGGTCTGAATTAGGATAGGCAGTGAGTGGCAATGTAGGATGGAGAAAAGCACCGCGGGGTGGTCAGCATGCGGAGGTCAGGAAACACGCAGTGGCAATGTAGGATAGGATTCTGAAAAACATCGCGGGGTGGTGCGCATTGTATGGGTGTGTGTTACATTAGATTCACTAGTAGGAGTGAGTAAAACATCACGGGGTGGTGCGCATTGTATGGGTGTGTGTTACATTACATTCACGAATAGGAGTGAGAAAAACATCACGGGGTGGTGCGCATTGTATGGCTGTGTGTTACATTACATTCACAAGTAGGAGTGAGAAAAACATCACGGGGTGGTGCGCATTGTATGGGTGTGTGTTACATTACATTCAGTAGTCGAAGTGAGAAAAACATCACGGGGTGGTGCGCATTGTATGGGTGTGTGTTACATTACATTCACTAGTAGGAGTGAGAAAAACATCACGGGATGGTGCGCATTGTATGGGTGTGTGTTACATTACATTCAGTAGTCGGAGTGAGAAAAACATCACGGGGTGGTGCGCATTGTATGGGTGTGTGTTACATTACATTCACTAGTAGGAGTGAGAAAAACATCACGGGGTGGTGCCCATGGTATGGGTGTGTGTTACATTACATTCACTAGAAGGAGTGAGAAAAACATCACGGGGTGGTGCGCATTTTATGGGTGTGTGTTACATTACATTCACTAGTAGGAGTGAGAAAAACATCACGGGGTGGTGCGCATTGTATGGGTGTGTGTTACATTACATTCACTAGTAGCACTGAGAAAAACATCACGGGGTGGTGCGCATTGTATGGGTGTGTGTTACATTACATTCACTAGTAGGAGTGAGAAAAACATCACGGGGTGGTGCGCATTGTATGGGTGTGTGTTACATTACATTCACTAGTAGGAGTGAGAAAAACATCACGTGGTGGTGCGCATTGTATGGGTGTGTGTTACATTACATTCACTAGTAGGAGTGAGAAAAACATCACGGGGTGGTGCGCATTGTATGGGTGTTTGTTACATTACATTCACTAGTAGGAGTGAGAAATACATCACGTGGTGGTGCGCATTGTATGGGTGTGTGTTACATTACATTCACGAATAGGAGTGAGAAAAACATCACGGGGTGGTGCGCATTGTATGGCTGTGTGTTACATTGCATTCACTAGTAGGAGTGAGAAAAACATAACGGGGTGGTGTGAATTGGAGGGTCTGAATTAGTATAGGCAGTGAGTGGCAATGTAGGATGGAGAAAAGCACCGCGGGGTGGTCAGCATGGGGAGGTCAGGAAACATGCAGTGGCAATGTAGGATAGGATTCTGAAAAACATCGCGGGGTGGTGCGCATTGTATGGGTGTGTGTTACATTAGATTCACTAGTAGGAGTGAGTAAAACATCACGGGGTGGTGCGCATTGTATGGGTGTGTGTTACATTACATTCACGAATAGGAGTGAGAAAAACATCACGGGGTGGTGCGCATTGTATGGCTGTGTGTTACATTGCATTCACTAGTAGGAGTGAGAAAAACATAACGGGGTGGTGCGCATTGTATGGGTGTGTGTTACATTACATTCACTAGTAGGAGTGAGAAAAACATCACGGGGTGGTGCGCATTGTATGAGTGTGTGTTACATTACATTCACTAGTAGGAGTGAGAAAAACATCACGGGGTGGTGCGCATTGTATGTGTGTTTGTTACATTACATTCACCAGTAGGAGTGAGAAAAACATCACGGGGTTTTGTGAATCGGAGGGTCTGAATTAGGATAGGCAGTGAGTCGCAATGTAGGATGGAGAAAAGCACTGCGGGGTGGTCAGCATGGGGAGGTCAGAGAACATGCAGTGGCAATGTAGGATAGGATTCTGAAAAACATCGCGGGGTGTTGCACATTGTATGGGTGTATGTTACATTAGATTCACTAGTCGGAGTGAGAAAAACATCACGGGGTGGTGCGCATTGTATGGGTGTGTGTTACATTACATTCACTAGTAGGATTGAGAAAAACATCACGGGGTGGTGCGCATTGTATGGGTGTGTGTTACATTACATTCACTAGTAGCAGTGAGAAAAACATCACGGGGTGGTGTGAATCGGAGGGTCCGAATTAGGATAGGCAGTGAGTGGCAATGTAGGATGGAGAAAAGCACGGCGGGGTGGTCAGCATGGGGAGCTCAGGGAACATGCAGTGGCAATGTAGGATAGGTTTCTGAAAAACATCGCGGGGTGGGGCGCATTGTATGGGTGTGTGTTACATTAGATTCACTAGTAGGAGTGAGTAAAACATCACGGGGTGGTGCACATTGTATGGCTGTGTGTTACATTACATTCACTAGTAGGAGTGGGAAAACCATCACTGGGTGGTGCGCATTGTATGGGTGTGTGTTACATTACATTCACTAGTAGGAGTGAGAAAAACATCACGGGGTGGTGCGCATTGTATGGGTGTGTGTTACATTACATTCACTAGTAGGAGTGAGAAAAACATCACGGGGTGGTGCGCATTGTATGGGTGTGTGTTACATTACATTCACTACTAGGAGTGAGAAAGACGTCACGGGGTGGTGTGAATAGGAGGGTCTGAATTAGGATAGGCAGTGATTGGCAATGTAGGATGGAGAAAAGCACCACGGGGTGGTCAGCATGGGGAGGTTAGGGAACATGCAGTGGCAATTTATGATAGGTTTCTGAAAAACATCGCGGGGTGGTGCGCATTGTATGGGTGTGTGTTACATTACATTCACTAATAGGAGTGAGAAAAATATCACGGGGTGGTGCGCATTGTATGGGTGTATGTTACATTAGATTCACTATTAGGAGTGAGAAAAACATGACGGGGTGGTGCGCATTGTATGGGTGTGTGTTACATTACATTCACTAGTAGGAATGAGAAAAACATCACGGGGTGGTGCGCATTGTATGGGTGTGTGTTACATTACATTCACTAGTATGAGTGAGAAAAAAATCACGGGGTGGTGCACATTGTATGGGTGTGTGTTACATTACATTCACTAGTAGGAGTGAGAAAAACATCACGGGGTGGTGCGCATTGTATGGGTGTGTGTTACATTACATTCACTACTAGGAGTGAGAAATACATCACGGGGTGGTACGCTTTGTATGGGTGTGTGTTACACTACATTCACTAGTAGGAGTGATAAAAACATCACGGGGTGGTGCGCATTGTATGGGTGTGTGTTACACTACATTCACCAGTAGGAGTGAGAAAAATATCACGGGGTGGTGCGCATTGTATGGGTGTGTGTTACATTACATTCACTAATAGGAGTGAGAAAAACATCACGGGGTGGTGCGCATTTTATGGCTGTGTGTTACATTACATTCACTAGTAGGAGTGGGAAAAACATCACGGGGTGGTGCGCATTGTATGGGTGTGTGTTACATTACATTCACTAGTAGGAGTGAGAAAAACATCACGGGGTGGTGTGCATTGTATGGGTGTGTGTTACATTACATTCACTAGTAGGAGTGAGAAAAAAAACACGGGGTGGTGCACATTGTATGGGTGTGTGTTACATTACATTCACTAGTAGGAGTGAGAAAAACATCACGGGGTGGTGCGCATTGTATGGGTATGTGTTACATTATATTCACTAGTAGCAGTGAGAAAAACATCACGGGGTGGTGTGAATCGGAGGGTCTGAATTAGGATAGGCAGTGAGTGGCAATGTAGGATGGAGAAAAGCACCGCGGGGTGGTCAGCATGGGGAGGTCAGGAAACATGCAGTGGCAATGTAGGATAGGATTCTGAAAAACATCGCGGGGTGTTGCACATTGTATGGGTGTATGTTACATTAGATTCACTAGTAGGAGTGAGAAAAACATCACGGGGTGGTGCGCATTGTATGGGTGTGTGTTAAATTACATTCACTAATAGGAGTGAGTAAAACATCACGGGGTGGTGCGCATTGTATGGGTGTGTGTTACATTACATTCATGAATAGGAGTGAGAAAAACATCACGGGGTGGTGCGCATTGTATGGCTGTGTGTTACATTACATTCACTAGAAGGAGTGAGAAAAACATCACGGGGTGGTGCGCATTGTATGGGTGTGTGTTACATTACATTCACTAGTAGGAGTGAGAAAAACATCACGGGGTGGTGCGCATGGTATAGGTGTGTGTTACATTACATTCACTAGAAGGAGTGAGAAAAACATCACGGGGTGGTGCGCATTGTATGGGTGTGTGTTACATTACATTCACTAGTAGGAGTGAGGAAAACATCACGGGGTGGTGCGCATTGTATGGGTGTGTGTTACATTACATTCACTAGTAGGAGTAAGCAAAACATCACGGGGTGGTGCGCATTGTATGGGTGTGTGTTACATTACATTCACTAGTAGGAGTGAGAAAAACATCACGGGGTGGTGCGCATTGTATGGGTGTGTGTTACATTACATTCAATAGTAGGAGTGAGAAAAACATCACGGGGTGGTGCGCATTGTATGGGTGTGTGTTACATTACATTCACTAGTAGGAGTGAGAAAAACATCACGGGGTGGTGCGCATTGTATGGGTGTGTGTTACATTACATTCAATAGTAGGAGTGAGAAAAACATCACGGGGTGGTGCGCATTGTATGGGTGTGTGTTACATTACATTCACTAATAGGTGTGAGAAAAACATCACGGGGTGGTGCGCATTGTATGGGTGTGTGTTACATTACATTCACTAGTAGGAGTGAGAAAAACATCACGGGGTGGTGCGCATTGTATGGGTGTGTGTTACATTACATTCACTAGTAGAAGTGAGAAAAACATCACGGGGTGGTGCGCATTGTATGGGTGTGTGTTACATTACATTCACTAGTAGGAGCGAGAAAAACATCACGGGGTGGTGCGCATTGTATGGGTGTGTGTTACATTACATTCACTAGTAGGAGTGAGAAAAACATCACGGGGTGGTGCGCATTGTATGGGTGTGTGTTACATTACATTCACTAGTAGAAGTGAGAAAAACATCACGGGGTGGTGCGCATTGTATGGGTGTGTGTTACATTACATTCACTAGTAGGAGCGAGAAAAACATCACGGGGTGGTGCGGATGGTATGGGTGTGTGTTACATTACATTCACTAGAAGGAGTGAGAAAAACATCACGGGGTGGTGCGCATTGTATGGGTGTGTGTTACATTACATTCACTAGTAGGAGTGAGAAAAAGATCACGGGGTGGTGCGCATTGTATGGGTGTGTGTTACATTACATTCACTAGTAGCAGTGAGAAAAACATCACGGGGTGGTGCGCATTGTATGGGTGTGTGTTACATTACATTCACTAGTAGGAGTGAGAAAAACATCACGGGGTGGTGTGAATCGGAGGGTCTGAATTAGGATAGGCAGTGAGTGGCAAAGTAGGATGGAGAAAAGCACGGCGGGGTGGTCAGCATGGGGAGGTCAGGGAACATGCTGTGGCAATGTAGGATAGGTTTCTGAAAAACATTGCAGGGTGGTGCGCATTGTATGGCTGTGTGTTACATTACATTCACTAGTAGGAGTGAGAAAAACATCACGGGGTGGTGCGCATTGTATGGGTGTGTGTTACATTACATTCACTAGTAGGAGTGAGAAAAACATCACGGGGTGGCGCGCATTGTATGGGTGTGTGTTACATTACATTCACTAGTAGGAGTGAGAAAAACATCACGGGGTGGTGCGCATTGTATGAGTGTGTGTTACATTACATTCACTAGTAGGAGTGAGAAAAACATCACGGGGTGGTGCGCATTGTATGCGTGTGTGTTACATTACATTCACTAGTAGGAGTGAGAAAAACATCACGGGGTCGTGTGCATTGTATGGCTGTGTGTTACATTACATTCACTAGTAGGAGTGAGAAAAACATCACGGGTTGGTGCGCATTGTATGGGTGTGTGTTACATTGCATTCACTACTAGGTGTGAGAAAAACATCACGTGGTGGTGTAAATTGGAGGGTCTGAATTAGGATAGGCAGTGAGTGGCAATGTAGGATGGAGAAAAGCACCGCGGGGTGGTCAGCATGGGGAGGTCAGGAAACATGCAGTGGCAATGTAGGATAGGATTCTGAAAAACATCGCGGGGTGGTGCGGATTGTATGGGTGTGTGTTACATTAGATTCACTAGTAGGAGTGAGTAAAACATCACGGGGTGGTGCGCATTGTATGGGTGTGTGTTACATTACATTCATGAATAGGAGTGAGAAAAACATCACGGGGTGGTGCGCATTGTATGGGTGTGTGTTACATTACATTCAGTAGTCGGAGTGAGAAAAACATCACGGTGTGGTGCGCATTGTATGGGTGTGTGTTACATTACATTCACTAGTAGGAGTAAGCAAAACATCACGGGGTGGTGCGCATTGTATGGGTGTGTGTTACATTACATTCACTAGTAGGAGTGAGAAAAACATCATGGGGTGGTGCGCATTGTATGGGTGTGTGTTACATTACATTCACTAGTAGGAGTGAGAAAAACATCACGGGGTGGTGCGCATTGTATGGGTGTGTGTTACATTACATTCACTAGTAGGAGTGAGAAAAACATCACGGGGTGGTTCGCATTGTATGTGTGTTTGTTACATTACATTCACCAGTAGGAGTGAGAAAAACATCACGGGGTTTTGTGAATCGGAGGGTCTGAATTAGGATAGGCAGTGAGTCGCAATGTAGGATGGAGAAAAGCACCTTGGGGTGGTCAGCATGGGAAGGTCAGGGAACATGCAGTGGCAATGTAGGATAGGTTTCTGAAAATCATCGCGGGGTGGTGCGCATTGTATGGGTGTGTGTTACATTACATTCACTAGTAGGAGTGAGAAAAACATCACGGGGTGGTGCGCATTGTATGGGTGTGTGTTACATTACATTCACTAGTAGCAGTGAGAAAAACATCACGGGGTGGTGCGCATTGTATGTGTGTGTGTTACATTACATTCACTAGTAGCAGTGAGAAAAACATCACGGGGTGGTGCGCATTGTATGGGTGTGTGTTACATTACATTCACTAGTAGGAGTGAGAAAAACATCACGGGGTGGTGCGGATGGTATGGGTGTGTGTTACATTACATTCACTAGAAGGAGTGAGAAAAACATCACGGGGTGGTGCGCATTGTATGGGTGTGTGTTACATTACATTCACTAGTAGGAGTGAGAAAAATATCACGGGGTGGTGCGCATTGTATGGGTGTGTGTTACATTACATTCACTAGTAGGAGTGAGAAAAACATCACGGGGTGGTGCGCATTGTATGGGTGTGTGTTACATTACATTCACTAGTAGCAGTGAGAAAAACATCACGGGGTGGTGCGCATTGTATGGGTGTGTGTTACATTACATTCACTAGTAGGAGTGAGAAAAACATAACGGGGTGGTGCGCATTGTATGGGTGTGTGTTACATTACATTCACTAGTAGGAGTGAGAAAAACATCACGGGGTGGTGCGCATTGTATGGGTGTGTGTTACATTACATTCACTAGTAGGAGTGAGAAAAACATCACGGGGTGGTGCGCATTGTATGTGTGTTTGTTACATTACATTCACCAGTAGGAGTGAGAAAAACATCACGGGGTTTTGTGAATCGGAGGGTCTGAATTAGGATAGGCAGTGAGTCGCAATGTAGGATGGAGAAAAGCACTGCGGGGTGGTCAGCATGGGGAGGTCAGAGAACATGCAGTGGCAATGTAGGATAGGATTCTGAAAAACATCGCGGGGTGTTGCACATTGTATGGGTGTATGTTACATTAGATTCACTACTAGGAGTGAGAAAAACATCACGGGGTGGTGTGAATCGGAGGGTCTGAATTAGGATAGGCAGTGAGTGGCAATGTAGGATGGAGAAAAGCACCGCGGGGTGGTCAGCATGCGGAGGTCAGGAAACACGCAGTGGCAATGTAGGATAGGATTCTGAAAAACATCGCGGGGTGGTGCGCATTGTATGGGTGTGTGTTACATTAGATTCACTAGTAGGAGTGAGTAAAACATCACGGGGTGGTGCGCATTGTATGGGTGTGTGTTACATTACATTCACGAATAGGAGTGAGAAAAACATCACGGGGTGGTGCGCATTGTATGGCTGTGTGTTACATTACATTCACAAGTAGGAGTGAGAAAAACATCACGGGGTGGTGCGCATTGTATGGGTGTGTGTTACATTACATTCAGTAGTCGAAGTGAGAAAAACATCACGGGGTGGTGCGCATTGTATGGGTGTGTGTTACATTACATTCACTAGTAGGAGTGAGAAAAACATCACGGGATGGTGCGCATTGTATGGGTGTGTGTTACATTACATTCAGTAGTCGGAGTGAGAAAAATATCACGGGGTGGTGCGCATTGTATGGGTGTGTGTTACATTACATTCACTAGTAGGAGTGAGAAAAACATCACGGGGTGGTGCCCATGGTATGGGTGTGTGTTACATTACATTCACTAGAAGGAGTGAGAAAAACATCACGGGGTGGTGCGCATTTTATGGGTGTGTGTTACATTACATTCACTAGTAGGAGTGAGAAAAACATCACGGGGTGGTGCGCATTGTATGGGTGTGTGTTACATTACATTCACTAGTAGCACTGAGAAAAACATCACGGGGTGGTGCGCATTGTATGGGTGTGTGTTACATTACATTCACTAGTAGGAGTGAGAAAAACATCACGGGGTGGTGCGCATTGTATGGGTGTGTGTTACATTACATTCACTAGTAGGAGTGAGAAAAACATCACGTGGTGGTGCGCATTGTATGGGTGTGTGTTACATTACATTCACTAGTAGGAGTGAGAAAAACATCACGGGGTGGTGCGCATTGTATGGGTGTTTGTTACATTACATTCACTAGTAGGAGTGAGAAATACATCACGTGGTGGTGCGCATTGTATGGGTGTGTGTTACATTACATTCACGAATAGGAGTGAGAAAAACATCACGGGGTGGTGCGCATTGTATGGCTGTGTGTTACATTGCATTCACTAGTAGGAGTGAGAAAAACATAACGGGGTGGTGTGAATTGGAGGGTCTGAATTAGGATAGGCAGTGAGTGGCAATGTAGGATGGAGAAAAGCACCGCGGGGTGGTCAGCATGGGGAGGTCAGGAAACATGCAGTGGCAATGTAGGATAGGATTCTGAAAAACATCGCGGGGTGGTGCGCATTGTATGGGTGTGTGTTACATTAGATTCACTAGTAGGAGTGAGTAAAACATCACGGGGTGGTGCGCATTGTATGGGTGTGTGTTACATTACATTCACGAATAGGAGTGAGAAAAACATCACGGGGTGGTGCGCATTGTATGGCTGTGTGTTACATTGCATTCACTAGTAGGAGTGAGAAAAACATCACGGGGTGGTGCGCATTGTATGGGTGTGTGTTACATTACATTCACTAGTAGGAGTGAGAAAAACATCACGGGGTGGTGCGCATTGTATGAGTGTGTGTTACATTACATTCACTAGTAGGAGTGAGAAAAACATCACGGGGTGGTGCGCATTGTATGTGTGTTTGTTACATTACATTCACCAGTAGGAGTGAGAAAAACATCACGGGGTTTTGTGAATCGGAGGGTCTGAATTAGGATAGGCAGTGAGTCGCAATGTAGGATGGAGAAAAGCACTGCGGGGTGGTCAGCATGGGGAGGTCAGAGAACATGCAGTGGCAATGTAGGATAGGATTCTGAAAAACATCGCGGGGTGTTGCACATTGTATGGGTGTATGTTACATTAGATTCACTAGTCGGAGTGAGAAAAACATCACGGGGTGGTGCGCATTGTATGGGTGTGTGTTACATTACATTCACTAGTAGGATTGAGAAAAACATCACGGGGTGGTGCGCATTGTATGGGTGTGTGTTACATTACATTCACTAGTAACAGTGAGAAAAACATCACGGGGTGGTGTGAATCGGAGGGTCCGAATTAGGATAGGCAGTGAGTGGCAATGTAGGATGGAGAAAAGCACGGCGGGGTGGTCAGCATGGGGAGCTCAGGGAACATGCAGTGGCAATGTAGGATAGGTTTCTGAAAAACATCGCGGGGTGGGGCGCATTGTATGGGTGTGTGTTACATTAGATTCACTAGTAGGAGTGAGTAAAACATCACGGGGTGGTGCACATTGTATGGCTGTGTGTTACATTACATTCACTATTAGGAGTGGGAAAACCATCACTGGGTGGTGCGCATTGTATGGGTGTGTGTTACATTACATTCACTAGTAGGAGTGAGAAAAACATCACGGGGTGGTGCGCATTGTATGGGTGTGTGTTACATTACATTCACTAGTAGGAGTGAGAAAAACATCACGGGGTGGTGCGCATTGTATGGGTGTGTGTTACATTACATTCACTACTAGGAGTGAGAAAAACATCACGGGATGGTGCGCATTGTATGGGTGTGTGTTACATTACATTCACTAGTAGGAGTGAGAAAAACATCACGGGGTGGTGCGCATTGTATGGGTGTGTGTTACATTACATTCACTAGTAGGAGTGAGAAAAACATCACGGGGTGGTGCCCATGGTATGGGTGTGTGTTACATTACATTCACTAGAAGGAGTGAGAAAAACATCACGGGGTTGTGCGCATTTTATGGGTGTGTGTTACATTACATTCACTAGTAGGAGTGAGAAAAACATCACGGGGTGGTGCGCATTGTATTGGGTGTGTGTTACATTACATTCACTAGTAGGAGTGAGAAAAACATCACGGGGTGGTGCGCATTGTATGGGTGTGTGTTACATTACATTCACTAGTAGGAGTGAGAAAAACATCACGGGGTGGTGCGCATTGTATGGGTGTGTGTTACATTACATTCACTAATAGGTGTGAGAAAAACATCACGGGGTGGTGCGCATTGTATGGGTGTGTGTTACATTACATTCACTAGTAGGAGTGAGAAAAACATCACGGGGTGGTGCGCATTGTATGGGTGTGTGTTACATTACATACACTAGTAGCAGTGAGAAAAACATCACGGGGTGGTGCGCATTGTATGGGGGTGTGTTACATTACATTCACTAGTAGGAGCGAGAAAAACATCACGAGGTGGTGCGCATTGTATGGGTGTGTGTTACATTAGATTCACTAGTAGGATTGAGAAAAACATCTCGGGGTGGTGCGCATTGTATGGGTGTGTGTTACATTACATTCACTAGTAGGAGTGAGGAAAAGATCACGGGGTTGTGCGCATTGTATGGGTGTGTGTTACATTACATTCACTAGTAGGAGTGAGAAAAACATCACGGGGTGGTGTGAATCGGAGGGTCTGAATTAGGATAGGCAGTGAGTGGGAAAGTAGGATGGAGAAAAGCACGGCGGGGTGGTCAGCATGGGGAGGTCAGGGAACATGCTGTGGCAATGTAGGATAGGTTTCTGAAAAACATTGCGGGGTGGTGCGCATTGTATGGGTGTGTGTTACATTACATTCACTAATAGGAGTGAGAAAAACATCACGGGGTGGTGCGCATTTTATGGGTGTGTGTTACATTACATTCACTAGTAGGAGTGAGAAAAACATCACGGGGTGGTGCGCATTGTATGGGTGTGTGTTACATTACATTCACTAGTAAGAGTGAGAAAAACATCACGGGGTGGTGCGCATTGTATGGGTGTTTGTTACATTACATTCACTAGTAGGAGTGAGAAAAACATCACGTGGTGGTGCGCATTGTATGGGTGTGTGTTACATTACATTCACTAGTAGGAGTGAGAAAAACATCACGGGGTGGTGTGCATTGTATGGGTGTGTGTTACATTACATTCACTAGTAGGTGTGAGAAAAACAGCAAGGGGTGGTGCGCATTGTATGGGTGTGTGTTACATTGCATTCACTACTAGGTGTGAGAAAAACATCACGGGGTGGTGTGAATTGGAGGGTCTGAATTAGGATAGGCAGTGAGTGGCAATGTAGGATGGAGAAAAGCACCGCGGGGTGGTCAGCATGGGGAGGTCAGGAAACATGCAGTGGCAATGTAGGATAGGATTCTGAAAAACATCGCGGGGTGGTGCGCATTGTATGGGTGTGTGTTACATTAGATTCACTAGTAGCAGTGAGTAAAACATCACGGGGTGGTGCGCATTGTATGGGTGTGTGTTACATTACATTCACGAGTAGGAGTGAGAAAAACATCACGGGGTGGTGCGCATTGTATGGCTGTGTGTTACGTTACATTCACAAGTAGGAGTGAGAAAAACATCACGGGGTGGTGCGCATTGTATGGGTGTGTGTTACATTACATTCAGTAGTCGGAGTGAGAAAAACATCACGGGGTGGTGCGCATTGTATGGGTGTGTGTTACATTACATTCACTAGTAGGAGTGAGAAAAACATCACGGGGTGGTGCGCATTGTATGGGTGTGTGTTACATTACATTCACTAGTAGGAGTGAGAAAAACATCACGGGGTGGTGCGCATTGAATGGGTGTGTGTTACATTACATTCACGAGTAGGAGTGAGAAAAACATCACGGGGTGGTGCCCATGGTATGGGTGTGTGTTACATTACATTCACTAGAAGGAGTGAGAAAAACATCACGGGGTTGTGCGCATTTTATGGGTGTGTGTTACATTACATTCACTAGTAGGAGTGAGAAAAACATCACGGGGTGGTGCGCATTGTATGGGTGTGTGTTACATTACATTCACTAGTAGCAGTGAGAAAAACATCACGGGGTGGTGCGCATTGTATGGGTGTGTGTTACATTACATTCACTAGTAGGAGTGAGAAAAACATCACGGGGTGGTGCGCATTGTATGGGTGTGTGTTTCATTACATTCACTAGTAGGAGTGAGAAAAACATCACGTGGTGGTCCGCATTGTATGGGTGTGTGTTACATTACATTCACTAGTAGGAGTGAGAAACACATCACGGGGTGGTGCGCATTGTATGGGTGTGTGTTACATTACATTCACTAGTAGGAGTGAGAAAAACATCACGGGGTGGTGCGCATTGTATGGGTGTGTGTTACATTGCATTCACTACTAGGAGTGAGAAAAACATCACGGGGTGGTGTGAATTGGAGGGTCTGAATTAGGATAGGCAGTGAGTGGCAATGTAGGATGGAGAAAAGCACCGCGGGGTGGTCAGCATGGGGAGGTCAGGAAACATGCAGTGGAAATGTAGGATAGGATTCTGAAAAACATCGCGGGGTGGTGCGCATTGTATGGGTGTGTGTTACATTAGATTCACTAGTAGGAGTGAGTAAAAGATCACGGGGTGGTGCGCACTGTATGGGTGTGTGCTACATTACATTCATGAATAGGAGTGAGAAAAACATCACGGGGTGGTGCGCATTGTATGGCTGTGTGTTACATTACATTCACAAGTAGGAGTGAGAAAAACATCACGGGGTGGTGCGCATTGTATGGGTGTGTGTTACATTACATTCAGTAGTCGGAGTGAGAAAAACATCACGGGGTGGTGCGCATTGTATGGGTGTGTGTTACATTACATTCACTAGTAGGAGTGAGAAAAACATCATGGGGTGGTGCGCATTGTATGGGTGTGTGTTACATTACATTCAGTAGTCGGAGTGAGAAAAACATCACGGGGTGGTGCGCATTGTATGGGTGTGTGTTACATTACATTCACTAGTAGGAGTGAGAAAAACATCACGGGATAGTGCGCATTGCATGGGTGTGTGTTACACTACATTCACTAGTAGGAGTGATAAAAACATCACGGGGTGGTGCGCATTGTATGGGTGTGTGTTACATTACATTCACTACTAGGAGTGACAAATACATTCACAAGTAGGAGTGACAAATACACTACATTCACCAGTAGGAGTGAGAAAAATATCACGGGGTGGTGCGCATTGTATGGGTGTGTGTTACATTACATTCAGCAGTAGGAGTGACAAATACATCACGGGGTGGTGCGCATTGTATGGGTGTGTGTTACACTACATTCACTAGTAGGAGTGATAAAAACATCACGGGGTGGTGTGAATCGGAGGGTCTGAATTAGGATAGGCAGTGAGTGGCAATGTAGGATGGAGAAAAGCACTGCGGGGTGGTCAGCATGGGGAGGTCAGGGAACATGCAGTGGCAATGTACGATAGGTTTCTGAAAAACATCGCTGGGTGGTGCGCATTGTATGGGTGTGTGTTACATTAGATTCACTAGTAGGAGTGAGAAAAACATCACGGGGTGGTGCGCATTGTATGGGTGTGTGTTACATTACATTCAGCAGTAGGAGTGAGAAAAACATCACGGGGTGGTGCGCATTGTATGGGTGTGTGTTACATTACATTCACCAGTAGGAGTGAGAAAAACATCACGGGGTGGTGCGCATTGTATGGGTGTGTGTTACATTACATTCACCAGTAGGAGTAAGAAAAACATCACGGGGTGGTGCGCATGTATGGGTGTGTGTTACATTACATTCACCAGTAGGAGTGAGAAAAACATCACGGGGTGGTGCGCATTGTATTGGTGTGTGTTACATTACATTCACTAATAGGAGTGAGAAAAATATCACGGGGTGGTGCGCATTGCATGGGTGTGTGTTACATTACATTCACTAGTAGGAGTGAGAAAAACATCACGGGGTAGTGCGCATTGCATGGGTGTGTGTTACATTACATTAACTAGTAGGAGTGAGAAAGACATCACGGGGTGGTGTGAATAGGAGGGTCTGAATTAGGATAGGCAGTGATTGGCAATGTAGGATGGAGAAAAGCACCACGGGGTGGTCAGCATGGGGAGGTTAGGGAACATGCAGTGGAACTGTATGATAGGTTTCTGAAAAACATCGCGGGGTGGTGCGCATTGTATGGGTGTGTGTTACATTACATTCACTAGTAGGAGTGAGAAAAACATCACGGGGTCGTGCGCATTGTATGGGTGTGTGTTACATTAGATTCACTATTAGGAGTGAGAAAAACATCACGGGGTGGTGCGCATTGTATGGGTGTGTGTTACATTACATTCACTAGTAGGAATGAGAAAAACATCACGGGGTGGTGCGCATTGTATGGGTGTGTGTTACATTACATTCACTAGAATGAGTGAGAAAAACATCACGGGGTGGTGCGCATTGTATGGGTGTGTGTTACATTACATTCACTAGTAGGAGTGAGAAAAAAATCACGAGGTGGTGCACATTGTATGGGTGTGTGTTACATTACATTCACTAGTAGGAGTGAGAAAAACATCACGGGGTGGTGCGCATTGTATGGGTGTGTGTTACATTACATTCACTACTAGGAGTGAGAAATACATCACGGGGTGGTGCGCATTGTATGGGTGTGTGTTACACTACATTCACTAGTAGGAGTGATAAAAACATCACGGGGTGGTGCGCATTGTATGGGTGTGTGTTACACTACATTCACCAGTAGGAGTGAGAAAAACATCACGGGGTGGTGCGCATTGTATGGGTGTGTGTTACATTACATTCACTACTAGGAGTGAGAAAAACATCACGGGGTGGTGTGAATCGGAGGGTCTGAATTAGGATAGGCAGTGAGTGGCAATGTAGGATGGAGAAAAGCACTGCGGGGTGGTCAGCATGGGGAGGTCAGGGAACATGCAGTGGCAATGTACGATAGGTTTCTGAAAAACATCGCTGGGTGGTGCGCATTGTATGGGTGTGTGTTACATTAGATTCACTAGTAGGAGTGAGAAAAACATCACGGGGTGGTGCGCATTGTATGGGTGTGTGTTACATTACATTCACCAGTAGGAGTGAGAAAAACATGACGGGGTGGTGCGCATGTATGGGTGTGTGTTACATTACATTCACCAGTAGGAGTGAGAAAAACATCACGGGGTGGTGCGCATTGTATTGGTGTGTGTTACATTACATTCACAAGTATGAATGAGAAAAACATCACGGGGTGGTGCGCATTGCATGGGTGTGTGTTACATTACATTCACTAGTAGGAGTGAGAAAAACATCACGGGGTGGTGCGCATTGTATGGGTGTGTGTTACATTACATTCACTAGTAGGAGTGAGAAAAACATCACGGGGTGGTGCGCATTGCATGGGTGTGTGTTACATTACATTCACTGGTAGGAGTGAGAAAAACATCACGGGGTGGTGCGCATTGCATTGGTGTGTGTTACATTAGATTCACTAGTAGGAGTGAGAAAAACATCACGGGGTGGTGTGAATCGGAGGGTCTGAATTAGGATAGGCAGTGAGTGGCAATGTAGGATGGAGAAAAGCCCCGCGGGGTGGTCAGCATGGGGAGGTCAGGGAACATGCAGTGGCAATGTACGATAGGTTTCTGAAAAACATCGCGGGGTGGTGCGCATTGTATGGGTGTGTGTTACATTAGATTCACTAGTAGGAGTGAGAAAAACATCACGGGGTGGTGCGCATTGTATGGGTGTGTGTTACATTACATTCACTAATAGGAGTGAGAAAAATATCACGGGGTGGTGCGCATTGTATGGGTGTGTGTTACATTACATTCACTAGTAGGAGTGAGAAAAACATCACGGGGTGGTGCGCATTGTATGGGTGTGTGTTACATTACATTCACTAGTAGGAGTGAGAAAGACATCACGGGGTGGTGTGAATAGGAGGGTCTGAATTAGGATAGGCAGTGATTGGCAATGTAGGATGGAGAAAAGCACCACGGGGTGGTCAGCATGGGGAGGTTAGGGAACATGCAGTGGCAATTTATGATAGGTTTCTGAAAAACATCGCGGGGTGGTGCGCATTGTATGGATGTGTGTTACATTACATTCACTAATAGGAGTGAGAAAAATATCACGGGGTGGTGCGCATTGTATGGGTGTGTGTTACATTAGATTCACTATTAGGAGTGAGAAAAACATGACGGGGTGGTGCGCATTGTATGGGTGTGTGTTACATTACATTCACTAGTAGGAATGAGAAAAACATCACGGGGTGGTGCGCATTGTATGGGTGTGTGTTACATTACATTCACTAGTATGAGTGAGAAAAACATCACGGGGTGGTGCGCATTGTATGGGTGTGTGTTACATTACATTCACTAGTAGGAGTGAGAAAAAAATCACGGGGTGGTGCACATTGTATGGGTGTGTGTTACATTACATTCACTAGTAGGAGTGAGAAAAACATCACGGGGTGGTGCGCATTGTATGGGTGTGTGTTACATTACATTCACTACTAGGAGTGAGAAATACATCACGGGGTGGTGCGCATTGTATGGGTGTGTGTTACACTACATTCACTAGTAGGAGTGATAAAAACATCACGGGGTGGTGCGCATTGTATGGGTGTGTGTTACACTACATTCACCAGTAGGAGTGAGAAAAATATCACGGGGTAGTGCGCATTGTATGGGTGTGTGTTACATTACATTCACTAATAGGAGTGAGAAAAACATCACGGGGTGGTGCGCATTTTATGGCTGTGTGTTACATTACATTCACTAGTAGGAGTGGGAAAAACATCACGGGGTGGTGCGCATTGTATGGGTGTGTGTTACATTACATTCACTAGTAGGAGTGAGAAAAACATCACGGGGTGGTGCGCATTGTATGGGTATGTGTTACATTATATTCACTAGTAGCAGTGAGAAAAACATCACGGGGTGGTGTGAATCGGAGGGTCTGAATTAGGATAGGCAGTGAGTGGCAATGTAGGATGGAGAAAAGCACCGCGGGGTGGTCAGCATGGGGAGGTCAGGAAACATGCAGTGGCAATGTAGGATAGGATTCTGAAAAACATCGCGGGGTGTTGCACATTGTATGGGTGTATGTTACATTAGATTCACTAGTAGGAGTGAGAAAAACATCACGGGTTGGTGCGCATTGTATGGGTGTGTGTTAAATTACATTCACTAATAGGAGTGAGTAAAACATCACGGGGTGGTGCGCATTGTATGGGTGTGTGTTACATTACATTCATGAATAGGAGTGAGAAAAACATCACGGGGTGGTGCGCATTGTATGGCTGTGTGTTACATTACATTCACTAGAAGGAGTGAGAAAAACATCACGGGGTGGTGCGCATTGTATGGGTGTGTGTTACATTACATTCACTAGTAGGAGTGAGAAAAACATCACGGGGTGGTGCGCATGGTATGGGTGTGTGTTACATTACATTCACTAGAAGGAGTGAGAAAAACATCACGGGGTGGTGCGCATTGTATGGGTGTGTGTTACATTACATTCACTAGTAGGAGTGAGGAAAACATCACGGGGTGGTGCGCATTGTATGGGTGTGTGTTACATTACATTCACTAGTAGGAGTAAGCAAAACATCACGGGGTGGTGCGCATTGTATGGGTGTGTGTTACATTACATTCACTAGTAGGAGTGAGAAAAACATCACGGGGTGGTGCGCATTGTATGGGTGTGTGTTACATTACATTCACTAGTAGGAGTGAGAAAAACATCACGGGGTGGTGCGCATTGTATGGGTGTGTGTTACATTACATTCACTAGTAGCAGTGAGAAAAACATCACGGGGTGGTGCGCATTGTATGGGTGTGTGTTACATTACATTCACTAGTAGGAGCGAGAAAAACATCACGAGGTGGTGCCCATTGTATGGGTGTGTGTTACATTAGATTCACTAGTAGGATTGAGAAAAACATCTCGGGGTGGTGCGCATTGTATGGGTGTGTGTTACATTACATTCACTAGTAGGAGTGAGGAAAAGATCACGGGGTGGTTCGCATTGTATGGGTGTGTGTTACATTACATTCACTAGTAGGAGTGAGAAAAACATCACGGGGTGGTGTGAATCGGAGGGTCTGAATTAGGATAGGCAGTGAGTGGGAAAGTAGGATGGAGAAAAGCACGGCGGGGTGGTCAGCATGGGGAGGTCAGGGAACATGCTGTGGCAATGTAGGATGGGTTTCTGAAAAACATTGCGGGGTGGTGCGCATTGTATGGGTGTGTGTTACATTACATTCACTAATAGGAGTGAGAAAAACATCACGGGGTGGTGCACATTTTATGGGTGTGTGTTACATTACATTCACTAGTAGGAGTGAGAAAAACATCACGGGGTGGTGCGCATTGTATGGGTGTGTGTTACATTACATTCACTAGTAAGAGTGAGAAAAACATCACGGGGTGGTGCGCATTGTATGGGTGTTTGTTACATTACATTCACTAGTAGGAGTGAGAAAAACATCACGTGGTGGTGTGCATTGTATGGGTGTGTGTTACATTACATTCACTAGTAGGAGTGAGAAAAACATCACGGGGTGGTGTGCATTGTATGGGTGTGTGTTACATTACATTCACTAGTAGGAGTGAGAAAAACAGCAAGGGGTGGTGCGCATTGTATGGGTGTGTGTTACATTGCATTCACTACTAGGTGTGAGAAAAACATCACGGGGTGGTGTGAATTGGAGGGTCTGAATTAGGATAGGCAGTGAGTGGCAATGTAGGATGGAGAAAAGCACCGCGGGGTGGTCAGCATGGGGAGGTCAGGAAACATGCATTGGCAATGTAGGATAGGATTCTGAAAAACATCGCGGGGTGGTGCGCATTGTATGGGTGTGTGTTACATTAGATTCACTAGTAGGAGTGAGTAAAACATCACGGGGTGGTGCGCATTGTATGGGTGTGTGTTACATTACATTCACGAATAGGAGTGAGAAAAACATCACGGGGTGGTGCGCATTGTATGGCTGTGTGTTACATTACATTCACAAGTAGGAGTGAGAAAAACATCACGGGGTGGTGCGCATTGTATGGGTGTGTGTTACATTACATTCAGTAGTCGGAGTGAGAAAAACATCACGGGGTGGTGCGCATTGTATGGGTGTGTGTTACATTACATTCACTAGTAGGAGTGAGAAAAACATCACGGGGTGGTGCGCATTGTATGGGTGTGTGTTACATTACATTCACTAGTAGGAGTGAGAAAAACATCACGGGGTGGTGCGCATTGTATGGGTGTGTGTTACATTACATTCACTAGTAGGAGTGAGAAAAACATCACGGGGTGGTGCCCATGGTATGGGTGTGTGTTACATTACATTCACTAGAAGGAGTGAGAAAAACATCACGGGGTTGTGCGCATTTTATGGGTGTGTGTTACATTACATTCACTAGTAGGAGTGAGAAAAACATCACGGGGTGGTGCGCATTGTATGGGTGTGTGTTACATTACATTCACTAGTAGCAGTGAGAAAAACATCACGGGGTGGTGCGCATTGTATGGGTGTGTGTTACATTACATTCACTAGTAGGAGTGAGAAAAACATCACGGGGTGGTGCTCATTGTATGGGTGTGTGTTACATTACATTCACTAGTAGGAGTGAGAAAAACATCACGTGGTGGTCCGCATTGTATGGGTGTGTGTTACATTACATTCACTAGTAGGAGTGAGAAACACATCACGGGGTGGTGCGCATTGTATGGGTGTGTGTTACATTACATTCACTAGTAGGAGTGAGAAAAACATCACGGGGTGGTGCGCATTGTATGGGTGTGTGTTACATTGCTTTCACTACTAGGAGTGAGAAAAACATGACGGGGTGGTGTGAATTGGAGGGTCTGAATTAGGATAGGCAGTGAGTGGCAATGTAGGATGGAGAAAAGCACCGCGGGGTGGTCAGCATTGGGAGGTCAGGAAACATGCAGTGGCAATGTAGGATAGGATTCTGAAAAACATCGCGGGGCGGTGCGCATTGTATGGGTGTGTGTTACATTAGATTCACTAGTAGGAGTGAGTAAAAGATCACGGGGTGGTGCGCACTGTATGGGTGTGTGTTACATTACATTCATGAATAGGAGTGAGAAAAACATCACGGGGTGGTGCGCATTGTATGGCTGTGTGTTACATTACATTCACAAGTAGGAGTGAGAAAAACATCACGGGGTGGTGCGCATTGTATGGGTGTTTGTTACATTACATTCACTAGTAGGAGTGAGAAAAACATCACGTGGTGGTGCGCATTGTATGGGTGTGTGTTACATTACATTCACTAGTAGGAGTGAGAAAAACATCACGGGGTGGTGTGCATTGTATGGGTGTGTGTTACATTACATTCACTAGTAGGTGTGAGAAAAACAGCAAGGGGTGGTGCGCATTGTATGGGTGTGTGTTACATTGCATTCACTACTAGGTGTGAGAAAAACATCACGGGGTGGTGTGAATTGGAGGGTCTGAATTAGGATAGGCAGTGAGTGGCAATGTAGGATGGAGAAAAGCACCGCGGGGTGGTCAGCATGGGGAGGTCAGGAAACATGCAGTGGCAATGTAGGATAGGATTCTGAAAAACATCGCGGGGTGGTGCGCATTGTATGGGTGTGTGTTACATTAGATTCACTAGTAGCAGTGAGTAAAACATCACGGGGTGGTGCGCATTGTATGGGTGTGTGTTACATTACATTCACGAGTAGGAGTGAGAAAAACATCACGGGGTGGTGCGCATTGTATGGCTGTGTGTTACGTTACATTCACAAGTAGGAGTGAGAAAAACATCACGGGGTGGTGCGCATTGTATGGGTGTGTGTTACATTACATTCAGTAGTCGGAGTGAGAAAAACATCACGGGGTGGTGCGCATTGTATGGGTGTGTGTTACATTACATTCACTAGTAGGAGTGAGAAAAACATCACGGGGTGGTGCGCATTGTATGGGTGTGTGTTACATTACATTCACTAGTAGGAGTGAGAAAAACATCACGGGGTGGTGCGCATTGAATGGGTGTGTGTTACATTACATTCACTAGTAGGAGTGAGAAAAACATCACGGGGTGGTGCCCATGGTATGGGTGTGTGTTACATTACATTCACTAGAAGGAGTGAGAAAAACATCACGGGGTTGTGCGCATTTTATGGGTGTGTGTTACATTACATTCACTAGTAGGAGTGAGAAAAACATCACGGGGTGGTGCGCATTGTATGGGTGTGTGTTACATTACATTCACTAGTAGCAGTGAGAAAAACATCACGGGGTGGTGCGCATTGTATGGGTGTGTGTTACATTACATTCACTAGTAGGAGTGAGAAAAACATCACGGGGTGGTGCGCATTGTATGGGTGTGTGTTTCATTACATTCACTAGTAGGAGTGAGAAAAACATCACGTGGTGGTCCGCATTGTATGGGTGTGTGTTACATTACATTCACTAGTAGGAGTGAGAAACACATCACGGGGTGGTGCGCATTGTATGGGTGTGTGTTACATTACATTCACTAGTAGGAGTGAGAAAAACATCACGGGGTGGTGCGCATTGTATGGGTGTGTGTTACATTGCATTCACTACTAGGAGTGAGAAAAACATCACGGGGTGGTGTGAATTGGAGGGTCTGAATTAGGATAGGCAGTGAGTGGCAATGTAGGATGGAGAAAAGCACCGCGGGGTGGTCAGCATGGGGAGGTCAGGAAACATGCAGTGGAAATGTAGGATAGGATTCTGAAAAACATCGCGGGGTGGTGCGCATTGTATGGGTGTGTGTTACATTAGATTCACTAGTAGGAGTGAGTAAAAGATCACGGGGTGGTGCGCACTGTATGGGTGTGTGCTACATTACATTCATGAATAGGAGTGAGAAAAACATCACGGGGTGGTGCGCATTGTATGGCTGTGTGTTACATTACATTCACAAGTAGGAGTGAGAAAAACATCACGGGGTGGTGCGCATTGTATGGGTGTGTGTTACATTACATTCAGTAGTCGGAGTGAGAAAAACATCACGGGGTGGTGCGCATTGTATGGGTGTGTGTTACATTACATTCACTAGTAGGAGTGAGAAAAACATCACGGGGTGGTGCGCATTGTATGGGTGTGTGTTACATTACATTCACTAGTAGGAGTGAGAAAAACATCACGGGGTGGTGTGCATTGTATGGGTGTGTGTTACATTACATTCACTAGTAGGAGTGAGAAAAACAGCAAGGGGTGGTGCGCATTGTATGGGTGTGTGTTACATTGCATTCACTACTAGGTGTGAGAAAAACATCACGGGGTGGTGTGAATTGGAGGGTCTGAATTAGGATAGGCAGTGAGTGGCAATGTAGGATGGAGAAAAGCACCGCGGGGTGGTCAGCATGGGGAGGTCAGGAAACATGCAGTGGCAATGTAGGATAGGATTCTGAAAAACATCGCGGGGTGGTGCGCATTGTATGGGTGTGTGTTACATTAGATTCACTAGTAGGAGTGAGTAAAACATCACGGGGTGGTGCGCATTGTATGGGTGTGTGTTACATTACATTCACGAATAGGAGTGAGAAAAACATCACGGGGTGGTGCGCATTGTATGGCTGTGTGTTACATTGCATTCACAAGTAGGAGTGAGAAAAACATCACGGGGTGGTGCGCATTGTATGGGTGTGTGTTACATTACATTCAGTAGTCGGAGTGAGAAAAACATCACGGGGTGGTGCGCATTGTATGGGTGTGTGTTACATTACATTCACTAGTAGGAGTGAGAAAAACATCACGGGATAGTGCGCATTGCATGGGTGTGTGTTACACTACATTCACTAGTAGGAGTGATAAAAACATCACGGGGTGGTGCGCATTGTATGGGTGTGTGTTACATTACATTCACTACTAGGAGTGACAAATACATTCACAAGTAGGAGTGACAAATACACTACATTCACCAGTAGGAGTGAGAAAAATATCACGGGGTGGTGCGCATTGTATGGGTGTGTGTTACATTACATTCAGCAGTAGGAGTGACAAATACATCACGGGGTGGTGCGCATTGTATGGGTGTGTGTTACACTACATTCACTAGTAGGAGTGATAAAAACATCACGGGGTGGTGTGAATCGGAGGGTCTGAATTAGGATAGGCAGTGAGTGGCAATGTAGGATGGAGAAAAGCACTGCGGGGTGGTCAGCATGGGGAGGTCAGGGAACATGCAGTGGCAATGTACGATAGGTTTCTGAAAAACATCGCTGGGTGGTGCGCATTGTATGGGTGTGTGTTACATTAGGTTCACTAGTAGGAGTGAGAAAAACATCACGGGGTGGTGCGCATTGTATGGGTGTGTGTTACATTACATTCAGCAGTAGGAGTGAGAAAAACATCACGGGGTGGTGCGCATTGTATGGGTGTGTGTTACATTACATTCACCAGTAGGAGTGAGAAAAACATCACGGGGTGGTGCGCATTGTATGGGTGTGTGTTACATTACATTCACCAGTAGGAGTGAGAAAAACATCACGGGGTGGTGCGCATGTATGGGTGTGTGTTACATTACATTCACCAGTAGGAGTGAGAAAAACATCACGGGGTGGTGCGCATTGTATTGGTGTGTGTTACATTACATTCACTAATAGGAGTGAGAAAAATATCACGGGGTGGTGCGCATTGCATGGGTGTGTGTTACATTACATTCACTAGTAGGAGTGAGAAAAACATCACGGGGTAGTGCGCATTGTATGGGTGTGTGTTACATTACATTAACTAGTAGGAGTGAGAAAGACATCACGGGGTGGTGTGAATAGGAGGGTCTGAATTAGGATAGGCAGTGATTGGCAATGTAGGATGGAGAAAAGCACCACGGGGTGGTCAGCATGGGGAGGTTAGGGAACATGCAGTGGAACTGTATGATAGGTTTCTGAAAAACATCGCGGGGTGATGCGCATTGTATGGGTGTGTGTTACATTACATTCACTAGTAGGAGTGAGAAAAACATCACGGGGTCGTGCGCATTGTATGGGTGTGTGTTACATTAGATTCACTATTAGGAGTGAGAAAAACATCACGGGGTGGTGCGCATTGTATGGGTGTGTGTTACATTACATTCACTAGTAGGAATGAGAAAAACATCACGGGGTGGTGCGCATTGTATGGGTGTGTGTTACATTACATTCACTAGAATGAGTGAGAAAAACATCACGGGGTGGTGCGCATTGTATGGGTGTGTGTTACATTACATTCACTAGTAGGAGTGAGAAAAAAATCACGGGGTGGTGCACATTGTATGGGTGTGTGTTACATTACATTCACTAGTAGGAGTGAGAAAAACATCACGGGGTGGTGCGCATTGTATGGGTGTGTGTTACATTACATTCACTACTAGGAGTGAGAAATACATCACGGGGTGGTGCGCATTGTATGGGTGTGTGTTACACTACATTCACTAGTAGGAGTGATAAAAACATCACGGGGTGGTGCGCATTGTATGGGTGTGTGTTACACTACATTCACCAGTAGGAGTGAGAAAAACATCACGGGGTGGTGCGCATTGTATGGGTGTGTGTTACATTACATTCACTACTAGGAGTGAGAAAAACACCACGGGGTGGTGTGAATCGGAGGGTCTGAATTAGGATAGGCAGTGAGTGGCAATGTAGGATGGAGAAAAGCACTGCGGGGTGGTCAGCATGGGGAGGTCAGGGAACATGCAGTGGCAATGTACGATAGGTTTCTGAAAAACATCGCTGGGTGGTGCGCATTGTATGGGTGTGTGTTACATTAGATTCACTAGTAGGAGTGAGAAAAACATCACGGGGTGGTGCGCATTGTATGGGTGTGTGTTACATTACATTCACCAGTAGGAGTGAGAAAAACATGACGGGGTGGTGCGCATGTATGGGTGTGTGTTACATTACATTCACCAGTAGGAGTGAGAAAAACATCACGGGGTGGTGCGCATTGTATTGGTGTGTGTTACATTACATTCACAAGTATGAATGAGAAAAACATCACGGGGTGGTGCGCATTGCATGGGTGTGTGTTACATTACATTCACTAGTAGGAGTGAGAAAAACATCACGGGGTGGTGCGCATTGTATGGGTGTGTGTTACATTACATTCACTAGTAGGAGTGAGAAAAACATCACGGGGTGGTGCGCATTGCATGGGTGTGTGTTACATTACATTCACTGGTAGGAGTGAGAAAAACATCACGGGGTGGTGCGCATTGCATTGGTGTGTGTTACATTAGATTCACTAGTAGGAGTGAGAAAAACATCACGGGGTGGTGTGAATCGGAGGGTCTGAATTAGGATAGGCAGTGAGTGGCAATGTAGGATGGAGAAAAGCCCCGCGGGGTGGTCAGCATGGGGAGGTCAGGGAACATGCAGTGGCAATGTACGATAGGTTTCTGAAAAACATCGCGGGGTGGTGCGCATTGTATGGGTGTGTGTTACATTAGATTCACTAGTAGGAGTGAGAAAAACATCACGGGGTGGTGCGCATTGTATGGGTGTGTGTTACATTACATTCACTAATAGGAGTGAGAAAAATATTACGGGGTGGTGCGCATTGTATGGGTGTGTGTTACATTACATTCACTAGTAGGAGTGAGAAAAACATCACGGGGTGGTGCGCATTGTATGGGTGTGTGTTACATTACATTCACTAGTAGGAGTGAGAAAGACATCACGGGGTGGTGTGAATAGGAGGGTCTGAATTAGGATAGGCAGTGATTGGCAATGTAGGATGGAGAAAAGCACCACGGGGTGGTCAGCATGGGGAGGTTAGGGAACATGCAGTGGCAATTTATGATAGGTTTCTGAAAAACATCGCGGGGTGGTGCGCATTGTATGGGTGTGTGTTACATTACATTCACTAATAGGAGTGAGAAAAACATCACGGGGTGGTGCGCATTTTATGGCTGTGTGTTACATTACATTCACTAGTAGGAGTGGGAAAAACATCACGGGGTGGTGCGCATTGTATGGGTGTGTGTTACATTACATTCACTAGTAGGAGTGAGAAAAACATCACGGGGTGGTGCGCATTGTATGGGTATGTGTTACATTATATTCACTAGTAGCAGTGAGAAAAACATCACGGGGTGGTGTGAATCGGAGGGTCTGAATTAGGATAGGCAGTGAGTGGCAATGTAGGATGGAGAAAAGCACCGCGGGGTGGTCAGCATGGGGAGGTCAGGAAACATGCAGTGGCAATGTAGGATAGGATTCTGAAAAACATCGCGGGGTGTTGCACATTGTATGGGTGTATGTTACATTAGATTCACTAGTAGGAGTGAGAAAAACATCACGGGGTGGTGCGCATTGTATGGGTGTGTGTTAAATTACATTCACTAATAGGAGTGAGTAAAACATCACGGGGTGGTGCGCATTGTATGGGTGTGTGTTACATTACATTCATGAATAGGAGTGAGAAAAACATCACGGGGTGGTGCGCATTGTATGGCTGTGTGTTACATTACATTCACTAGAAGGAGTGAGAAAAACATCACGGGGTGGTGCGCATTGTATGGGTGTGTGTTACATTACATTCACTAGTAGGAGTGAGAAAAACATCACGGGGTGGTGCGCATGGTATGGGTGTGTGTTACATTACATTCACTAGAAGGAGTGAGAAAAACATCACGGGGTGGTGCGCATTGTATGGGTGTGTGTTACATTACATTCACTAGTAGGAGTGAGGAAAACATCACGGGGTGGTGCGCATTGTATGGGTGTGTGTTACATTACATTCACTAGTAGGAGTAAGCAAAACATCACGGGGTGGTGCGCATTGTATGGGTGTGTGTTACATTACATTCACTAGTAGGAGTGAGAAAAACATCACGGGGTGGTGCGCATTGTATGGGTGTGTGTTACATTACATTCACTAGTAGGAGTGAGAAAAACATCACGGGGTGGTGCGCATTGTATGGGTGTGTGTTACATTACATTCACTAGTAGCAGTGAGAAAAACATCACGGGGTGGTGCGCATTGTATGGGTGTGTGTTACATTACATTCACTAGTAGGAGCGAGAAAAACATCACGAGGTGGTGCCCATTGTATGGGTGTGTGTTACATTAGATTCACTAGTAGGATTGAGAAAAACATCTCGGGGTGGTGCGCATTGTATGGGTGTGTGTTACATTACATTCACTAGTAGGAGTGAGGAAAAGATCACGGGGTGGTTCGCATTGTATGGGTGTGTGTTACATTACATTCACTAGTAGGAGTGAGAAAAACATCACGGGGTGGTGTGAATCGGAGGGTCTGAATTAGGATAGGCAGTGAGTGGGAAAGTAGGATGGAGAAAAGCACGGCGGGGTGGTCAGCATGGGGAGGTCAGGGAACATGCTGTGGCAATGCAGGATGGGTTTCTGAAAAACATTGCGGGGTGGTGCGCATTGTATGGGTGTGTGTTACATTACATTCACTAATAGGAGTGAGAAAAACATCACGGGGTGGTGCACATTTTATGGGTGTGTGTTACATTACATTCACTAGTAGGAGTGAGAAAAACATCACGGGGTGGTGCGCATTGTATGGGTGTGTGTTACATTACATTCACTAGTAAGAGTGAGAAAAACATCACGGGGTGGTGCGCATTGTATGGGTGTTTGTTACATTACATTCACTAGTAGGAGTGAGAAAAACATCACGTGGTGGTGTGCATTGTATGGGTGTGTGTTACATTACATTCACTAGTAGGAGTGAGAAAAACATCACGGGGTGGTGTGCATTGTATGGGTGTGTGTTACATTACATTCACTAGTAGGAGTGAGAAAAACAGCAAGGGGTGGTGCGCATTGTATGGGTGTGTGTTACATTGCATTCACTACTAGGTGTGAGAAAAACATCACGGGGTGGTGTGAATTGGAGGGTCTGAATTAGGATAGGCAGTGAGTGGCAATGTAGGATGGAGAAAAGCACCGCGGGGTGGTCAGCATGGGGAGGTCAGGAAACATGCATTGGCAATGTAGGATAGGATTCTGAAAAACATCGCGGGGTGGTGCGCATTGTATGGGTGTGTGTTACATTAGATTCACTAGTAGGAGTGAGTAAAACATCACGGGGTGGTGCGCATTGTATGGGTGTGTGTTACATTACATTCACGAATAGGAGTGAGAAAAACATCACGGGGTGGTGCGCATTGTATGGCTGTGTGTTACATTACATTCACAAGTAGGAGTGAGAAAAACATCACGGGGTGGTGCGCATTGTATGGGTGTGTGTTACATTACATTCAGTAGTCGGAGTGAGAAAAACATCACGGGGTGGTGCGCATTGTATGGGTGTGTGTTACATTACATTCACTAGTAGGAGTGAGAAAAACATCACGGGGTGGTGCGCATTGTATGGGTGTGTGTTACATTACATTCACTAGTAGGAGTGAGAAAAACATCACGGGGTGGTGCGCATTGTATGGGTGTGTGTTACATTACATTCACTAGTAGGAGTGAGAAAAACATCACGGGGTGGTGCCCATGGTATAGGTGTGTGTTACATTACATTCACTAGAAGGAGTGAGAAAAACATCACGGGGTTGTGCGCATTTTATGGGTGTGTGTTACATTACATTCACTAGTAGGAGTGAGAAAAACATCACGGGGTGGTGCGCATTGTATGGGTGTGTGTTACATTACATTCACTAGTAGCAGTGAGAAAAACATCACGGGGTGGTGCGCATTGTATGGGTGTGTGTTACATTACATTCACTAGTAGGAGTGAGAAAAACATCACGGGGTGGTGCGCATTGTATGGGTGTGTGTTACATTACATTCACTAGTAGGAGTGAGAAAAACATCACGTGGTGGTCCGCATTGTATGGGTGTGTGTTACATTACATTCACTAGTAGGAGTGAGAAACACATCACGGGGTGGTGCGCATTGTATGGGTGTGTGTTACATTACATTCACTAGTAGGAGTGAGAAAAACATCACGGGGTGGTGCGCATTGTATGGGTGTGTGTTACATTGCTTTCACTACTAGGAGTGAGAAAAACATGACGGGGTGGTGTGAATTGGAGGGTCTGAATTAGGATAGGCAGTGAGTGGCAATGTAGGATGGAGAAAAGCACCGCGGGGTGGTCAGCATTGGGAGGTCAGGAAACATGCAGTGGCAATGTAGGATAGGATTCTGAAAAACATCGCGGGGCGGTGCGCATTGTATGGGTGTGTGTTACATTAGATTCACTAGTAGGAGTGAGTAAAAGATCACGGGGTGGTGCGCACTGTATGGGTGTGTGTTACATTACATTCATGAATAGGAGTGAGAAAAACATCACGGGGTGGTGCGCATTGTATGGCTGTGTGTTACATTACATTCACAAGTAGGAGTGAGAAAAACATCACGGGGTGGTGCGCATTGTATGGGTGTGTGTTACATTACATTCAGTAGTCGGAGTGAGAAAAACATCACGGGGTGGTGCGCATTATATGGGTGTGTGTTACATTACATTCACTAGTAGGAGTGAGTAAAAGATCACGGGGTGGTGCGCACTGTACGGGTGTGTGCTACATTACATTCATGAATAGGAGTGAGAAAAACATCACGGGGTGGTGCGCATTGTATGGCTGTGTGTTACATTACATTCACAAGTAGGAGTGAGAAAAACATCACGGGGTGGTGCGCATTGTATGGGTGTGTGTTACATTACATTCAGTAGTCGGAGTGAGAAAAACATCACGGGGTGGTGCGCATTGTATGGGTGTGTGTTACATTACATTCACTAGTAGGAGTGAGAAAAACATCACGGGGTGGTGCGCATTGTATGGGTGTGTGTTACATTACATTCACTAGTAGGAGTGAGAAAAACATCACGGGGTGGTGTGCATTGTATGGGTGTGTGTTACATTACATTCACTAGTAGGAGTGAGAAAAACAGCAAGGGGTGGTGCGCATTGTATGGGTGTGTGTTACATTGCATTCACTACTAGGTGTGAGAAAAACATCACGGGGTGGTGTGAATTGGAGGGTCTGAATTAGGATAGGCAGTGAGTGGCAATGTAGGATGGAGAAAAGCACCGCGGGGTGGTCAGCATGGGGAGGTCAGGAAACATGCAGTGGCAATGTAGGATAGGATTCTGAAAAACATCGCGGGGTGGTGCGCATTGTATGGGTGTGTGTTACATTACATTCACTAGTAGGAGTGAGAAAAACATCACGGGGTGGTGTGCATTGTATGGGTGTGTGTTACATTACATTCACTAGTAGGTGTGAGAAAAACAGCAAGGGGTGGTGCGCATTGTATGGGTGTGTGTTACATTGCATTCACTACTAGGTGTGAGAAAAACATCACGGGGTGGTGTGAATTGGAGGGTCTGAATTAGGATAGGCAGTGAGTGGCAATGTAGGATGGAGAAAAGCACCGCGGGGTGGTCAGCATGGGGAGGTCAGGAAACATGCAGTGGCAATGTAGGATAGGATTCTGAAAAACATCGCGGGGTGGTGCGCATTGTATGGGTGTGTGTTACATTAGATTCACTAGTAGCAGTGAGTAAAACATCACGGGGTGGTGCGCATTGTATGGGTGTGTGTTACATTACATTCACGAGTAGGAGTGAGAAAAACATCACGGGGTGGTGCGCATTGTATGGCTGTGTGTTACGTTACATTCACAAGTAGGAGTGAGAAAAACATCACGGGGTGGTGCGCATTGTATGGGTGTGTGTTACATTACATTCAGTAGTCGGAGTGAGAAAAACATCACGGGGTGGTGCGCATTGTATGGGTGTGTGTTACATTACATTCACTAGTAGGAGTGAGAAAAACATCACGGGGTGGTGCGCATTGTATGGGTGTGTGTTACATTACATTCACTAGTAGGAGTGAGAAAAACATCACGGGGTGGTGCGCATTGAATGGGTGTGTGTTACATTACATTCACTAGTAGGAGTGAGAAAAACATCACGGGGTGGTGCCCATGGTATGGGTGTGTGTTACATTACATTCACTAGAAGGAGTGAGAAAAACATCACGGGGTTGTGCGCATTTTATGGGTGTGTGTTACATTACATTCACTAGTAGGAGTGAGAAAAACATCACGGGGTGGTGCGCATTGTATGGGTGTGTGTTACATTACATTCACTAGTAGCAGTGAGAAAAACATCACGGGGTGGTGCGCATTGTATGGGTGTGTGTTACATTACATTCACTAGTAGGAGTGAGAAAAACATCACGGGGTGGTGCGCATTGTATGGGTGTGTGTTTCATTACATTCACTAGTAGGAGTGAGAAAAACATCACGTGGTGGTCCGCATTGTATGGGTGTGTGTTACATTACATTCACTAGTAGGAGTGAGAAACACATCACGGGGTGGTGCGCATTGTATGGGTGTGTGTTACATTACATTCACTAGTAGGAGTGAGAAAAACATCACGGGGTGGTGCGCATTGTATGGGTGTGTGTTACATTGCATTCACTACTAGGAGTGAGAAAAACATCACGGGGTGGTGTGAATTGGAGGGTCTGAATTAGGATAGGCAGTGAGTGGCAATGTAGGATGGAGAAAAGCACCGCGGGGTGGTCAGCATGGGGAGGTCAGGAAACATGCAGTGGAAATGTAGGATAGGATTCTGAAAAACATCGCGGGGTGGTGCGCATTGTATGGGTGTGTGTTACATTAGATTCACTAGTAGGAGTGAGTAAAAGATCACGGGGTGGTGCGCACTGTATGGGTGTGTGCTACATTACATTCATGAATAGGAGTGAGAAAAACATCACGGGGTGGTGCGCATTGTATGGCTGTGTGTTACATTACATTCACAAGTAGGAGTGAGAAAAACATCACGGGGTGGTGCGCATTGTATGGGTGTGTGTTACATTACATTCAGTAGTCGGAGTGAGAAAAACATCACGGGGTGGTGCGCATTGTATGGGTGTGTGTTACATTACATTCACTAGTAGGAGTGAGAAAAACATCACGGGGTGGTGCGCATTGTATGGGTGTGTGTTACATTACATTCACTAGTAGGAGTGAGAAAAACATCACGGGGTGGTGTGCATTGTATGGGTGTGTGTTACATTACATTCACTAGTAGGAGTGAGAAAAACAGCAAGGGGTGGTGCGCATTGTATGGGTGTGTGTTACATTGCATTCACTACTAGGTGTGAGAAAAACATCACGGGGTGGTGTGAATTGGAGGGTCTGAATTAGGATAGGCAGTGAGTGGCAATGTAGGATGGAGAAAAGCACCGCGGGGTGGTCAGCATGGGGAGGTCAGGAAACATGCAGTGGCAATGTAGGATAGGATTCTGAAAAACATCGCGGGGTGGTGCGCATTGTATGGGTGTGTGTTACATTAGATTCACTAGTAGGAGTGAGTAAAACATCACGGGGTGGTGCGCATTGTATGGGTGTGTGTTACATTACATTCACGAATAGGAGTGAGAAAAACATCACGGGGTGGTGCGCATTGTATGGCTGTGTGTTACATTGCATTCACAAGTAGGAGTGAGAAAAACATCACGGGGTGGTGCGCATTGTATGGGTGTGTGTTACATTACATTCAGTAGTCGGAGTGAGAAAAACATCACGGGGTGGTGCGCATTGTATGGGTGTGTGTTACATTACATTCACTAGTAGGAGTGAGAAAAACATCACGGGATAGTGCGCATTGCATGGGTGTGTGTTACACTACATTCACTAGTAGGAGTGATAAAAACATCACGGGGTGGTGCGCATTGTATGGGTGTGTGTTACATTACATTCACTACTAGGAGTGACAAATACATTCACAAGTAGGAGTGACAAATACACTACATTCACCAGTAGGAGTGAGAAAAATATCACGGGGTGGTGCGCATTGTATGGGTGTGTGTTACATTACATTCAGCAGTAGGAGTGACAAATACATCACGGGGTGGTGCGCATTGTATGGGTGTGTGTTACACTACATTCACTAGTAGGAGTGATAAAAACATCACGGGGTGGTGTGAATCGGAGGGTCTGAATTAGGATAGGCAGTGAGTGGCAATGTAGGATGGAGAAAAGCACTGCGGGGTGGTCAGCATGGGGAGGTCAGGGAACATGCAGTGGCAATGTACGATAGGTTTCTGAAAAACATCGCTGGGTGGTGCGCATTGTATGGGTGTGTGTTACATTAGATTCACTAGTAGGAGTGAGAAAAACATCACGGGGTGGTGCGCATTGTATGGGTGTGTGTTACATTACATTCAGCAGTAGGAGTGAGAAAAACATCACGGGGTGGTGCGCATTGTATGGGTGTGTGTTACATTACATTCACCAGTAGGAGTGAGAAAAACATCACGGGGTGGTGCGCATTGTATGGGTGTGTGTTACATTACATTCACCAGTAGGAGTGAGAAAAACATCACGGGGTGGTGCGCATGTATGGGTGTGTGTTACATTACATTCACCAGTAGGAGTGAGAAAAACATCACGGGGTGGTGCGCATTGTATTGGTGTGTGTTACATTACATTCACTAATAGGAGTGAGAAAAATATCACGGGGTGGTGCGCATTGCATGGGTGTGTGTTACATTACATTCACTAGTAGGAGTGAGAAAAACATCACGGGGTAGTGCGCATTGTATGGGTGTGTGTTACATTACATTAACTAGTAGGAGTGAGAAAGACATCACGGGGTGGTGTGAATAGGAGGGTCTGAATTAGGATAGGCAGTGATTGGCAATGTAGGATGGAGAAAAGCACCACGGGGTGGTCAGCATGGGGAGGTTAGGGAACATGCAGTGGAACTGTATGATAGGTTTCTGAAAAACATCGCGGGGTGATGCGCATTGTATGGGTGTGTGTTACATTACATTCACTAGTAGGAGTGAGAAAAACATCACGGGGTCGTGCGCATTGTATGGGTTTGTGTTACATTAGATTCACTATTAGGAGTGAGAAAAACATCACGGGGTGGTGCGCATTGTATGGGTGTGTGTTACATTACATTCACTAGTAGGAATGAGAAAAACATCACGGGGTGGTGCGCATTGTATGGGTGTGTGTTACATTACATTCACTAGAATGAGTGAGAAAAACATCACGGGGTGGTGCGCATTGTATGGGTGTGTGTTACATTACATTCACTAGTAGGAGTGAGAAAAAAATCACGGGGTGGTGCACATTGTATGGGTGTGTGTTACATTACATTCACTAGTAGGAGTGAGAAAAACATCACGGGGTGGTGCGCATTGTATGGGTGTGTGTTACATTACATTCACTACTAGGAGTGAGAAATACATCACGGGGTGGTGCGCATTGTATGGGTGTGTGTTACACTACATTCACTAGTAGGAGTGATAAAAACATCACGGGGTGGTGCGCATTGTATGGGTGTGTGTTACACTACATTCACCAGCAGGAGTGAGAAAAACATCACGGGGTGGTGCGCATTGTATGGGTGTGTGTTACATTACATTCACTACTAGGAGTGAGAAAAACACCACGGGGTGGTGTGAATCGGAGGGTCTGAATTAGGATAGGCAGTGAGTGGCAATGTAGGATGGAGAAAAGCACTGCGGGGTGGTCAGCATGGGGAGGTCAGGGAACATGCAGTGGCAATGTACGATAGGTTTCTGAAAAACATCGCTGGGTGGTGCGCATTGTATGGGTGTGTGTTACATTAGATTCACTAGTAGGAGTGAGAAAAACATCACGGGGTGGTGCGCATTGTATGGGTGTGTGTTACATTACATTCACCAGTAGGAGTGAGAAAAACATGACGGGGTGGTGCGCATGTATGGGTGTGTGTTACATTACATTCACCAGTAGGAGTGAGAAAAACATCACGGGGTGGTGCGCATTGTATTGGTGTGTGTTACATTACATTCACAAGTATGAATGAGAAAAACATCACGGGGTGGTGCGCATTGCATGGGTGTGTGTTACATTACATTCACTAGTAGGAGTGAGAAAAACATCACGGGGTGGTGCGCATTGTATGGGTGTGTGTTACATTACATTCACTAGTAGGAGTGAGAAAAACATCACGGGGTGGTGCGCATTGCATGGGTGTGTGTTACATTACATTCACTGGTAGGAGTGAGAAAAACATCACGGGGTGGTGCGCATTGCATTGGTGTGTGTTACATTAGATTCACTAGTAGGAGTGAGAAAAACATCACGGGGTGGTGTGAATCGGAGGGTCTGAATTAGGATAGGCAGTGAGTGGCAATGTAGGATGGAGAAAAGCCCCGCGGGGTGGTCAGCATGGGGAGGTCAGGGAACATGCAGTGGCAATGTACGATAGGTTTCTGAAAAACATCGCGGGGTGGTGCGCATTGTATGGGTGTGTGTTACATTAGATTCACTAGTAGGAGTGAGAAAAACATCACGGGGTGGTGCGCATTGTATGGGTGTGTGTTACATTACATTCACTAATAGGAGTGAGAAAAATATTACGGGGTGGTGCGCATTGTATGGGTGTGTGTTACATTACATTCACTAGTAGGAGTGAGAAAAACATCACGGGGTGGTGCGCATTGTATGGGTGTGTGTTACATTACATTCACTAGTAGGAGTGAGAAAGACATCACGGGGTGGTGTGAATAGGAGGGTCTGAATTAGGATAGGCAGTGATTGGCAATGTAGGATGGAGAAAAGCACCACGGGGTGGTCAGCATGGGGAGGTTAGGGAACATGCAGTGGCAATTTATGATAGGTTTCTGAAAAACATCGCGGGGTGGTGCGCATTGTATGGGTGTGTGTTACATTACATTCACTAATAGGAGTGAGAAAAATATCACGGGGTGGTGCGCATTGTATGGGTGTGTGTTACATTAGATTCACTATTAGGAGTGAGAAAAACATGACGGGGTGGTGCGCATTGTATGGGTGTGTGTTACATTACATTCACTAGTAGGAATGAGAAAAACATCACGGGGTGGTGCGCATTGTATGGGTGTGTGTTACATTACATTCACTAGTATGAGTGAGAAAAACATCACGGGGTGGTGCGCATTGTATGGGTGTGTGTTACATTACATTCACTAGTAGGAGTGAGAAAAAAATCACGGGGTGGTGCGCATTGTATGGGTGTGTGTTACATTACATTCACTAGTAGGAGTGAGAAAAACATCACGGGGTGGTGCGCATTGTATGGGTGTGTGTTACATTACATTCACTACTAGGAGTGAGAAATACATCACGGGGTGGTGCGCATTGTATGGGTGTGTGTTACACTACATTCACTAGTAGGAGTGATAAAAACATCACGGGGTGGTGCGAATTGTATGGGTGTGTGTTACACTACATTCACCAGTAGGAGTGAGAAAAATATCACGGGGTGGTGCGCATTGTATGGGTGTGTGTTACATTACATTCACTAATAGGAGTGGGAAAAACATCACGGGGTGGTGCGCATTTTATGGCTGTGTGTTACATTACATTCACTAGTAGGAGTGGGAAAAACATCACGGGGTGGTGCGCATTGTATGGGTGTGTGTTACATTACATTCACTAGTAGGAGTGAGAAAAACATCACGGGGTGGTGCGCATTGTATGGGTATGTGTTACATTATATTCACTAGTAGCAGTGAGAAAAACATCACGGGGTGGTGTGAATCGGAGGGTCTGAATTAGGATAGGCAGTGAGTGGCAATGTAGGATGGAGAAAAGCACCGCGGGGTGGTCAGCATGGGGAGGTCAGGAAACATGCAGTGGCAATGTAGGATAGGATTCTGAAAAACATCGCGGGGTGTTGCACATTGTATGGGTGTATGTTACATTAGATTCACTAGTAGGAGTGAGAAAAACATCACGGGGTGGTGCGCATTGTATGGGTGTGTGTTAAATTACATTCACTAATAGGAGTGAGTAAAACATCACGGGGTGGTGCGCATTGTATGGGTGTGTGTTACATTACATTCATGAATAGGAGTGAGAAAAACATCACGGGGTGGTGCGCATTGTATGGCTGTGTGTTACATTACATTCACTAGAAGGAGTGAGAAAAACATCACGGGGTGGTGCGCATTGTATGGGTGTGTGTTACATTACATTCACTAGTAGGAGTGAGAAAAACATCACGGGGTGGTGCGCATGGTATGGGTGTGTGTTACATTACATTCACTAGAAGGAGTGAGAAAAACATCACGGGGTGGTGCGCATTGTATGGGTGTGTGTTACATTACATTCACTAGTAGGAGTGAGGAAAACATCACGGGGTGGTGCGCATTGTATGGGTGTGTGTTACATTACATTCACTAGTAGGAGTAAGCAAAACATCACGGGGTGGTGCGCATTGTATGGGTGTGTGTTACATTACATTCACTAGTAGGAGTGAGAAAAACATCACGGGGTGGTGCGCATTGTATGGGTGTGTGTTACATTACATTCACTAGTAGGAGTGAGAAAAACATCACGGGGTGGTGCGCATTGTATGGGTGTGTGTTACATTACATTCACTAGTAGCAGTGAGAAAAACATCACGGGGTGGTGCGCATTGTATGGGTGTGTGTTACATTACATTCACTAGTAGGAGCGAGAAAAACATCACGAGGTGGTGCCCATTGTATGGGTGTGTGTTACATTAGATTCACTAGTAGGATTGAGAAAAACATCTCGGGGTGGTGCGCATTGTATGGGTGTGTGTTACATTACATTCACTAGTAGGAGTGAGGAAAAGATCACGGGGTGGTTCGCATTGTATGGGTGTGTGTTACATTACATTCACTAGTAGGAGTGAGAAAAACATCACGGGGTGGTGTGAATCGGAGGGTCTGAATTAGGATAGGCAGTGAGTGGGAAAGTAGGATGGAGAAAAGCACGGCGGGGTGGTCAGCATGGGGAGGTCAGGGAACATGCTGTGGCAATGCAGGATGGGTTTCTGAAAAACATTGCGGGGTGGTGCGCATTGTATGGGTGTGTGTTACATTACATTCACTAATAGGAGTGAGAAAAACATCACGGGGTGGTGCACATTTTATGGGTGTGTGTTACATTACATTCACTAGTAGGAGTGAGAAAAACATCACGGGGTGGTGCGCATTGTATGGGTGTGTGTTACATTACATTCACTAGTAAGAGTGAGAAAAACATCACGGGGTGGTGCGCATTGTATGGGTGTTTGTTACATTACATTCACTAGTAGGAGTGAGAAAAACATCACGTGGTGGTGTGCATTGTATGGGTGTGTGTTACATTACATTCACTAGTAGGAGTGAGAAAAACATCACGGGGTGGTGTGCATTGTATGGGTGTGTGTTACATTACATTCACTAGTAGGAGTGAGAAAAACAGCAAGGGGTGGTGCGCATTGTATGGGTGTGTGTTACATTGCATTCACTACTAGGTGTGAGAAAAACATCACGGGGTGGTGTGAATTGGAGGGTCTGAATTAGGATAGGCAGTGAGTGGCAATGTAGGATGGAGAAAAGCACCGCGGGGTGGTCAGCATGGGGAGGTCAGGAAACATGCATTGGCAATGTAGGATAGGATTCTGAAAAACATCGCGGGGTGGTGCGCATTGTATGGGTGTGTGTTACATTAGATTCACTAGTAGGAGTGAGTAAAACATCACGGGGTGGTGCGCATTGTATGGGTGTGTGTTACATTACATTCACGAATAGGAGTGAGAAAAACATCACGGGGTGGTGCGCATTGTATGGCTGTGTGTTACATTACATTCACAAGTAGGAGTGAGAAAAACATCACGGGGTGGTGCGCATTGTATGGGTGTGTGTTACATTACATTCAGTAGTCGGAGTGAGAAAAACATCACGGGGTGGTGCGCATTGTATGGGTGTGTGTTACATTACATTCACTAGTAGGAGTGAGAAAAACATCACGGGGTGGTGCGCATTGTATGGGTGTGTGTTACATTACATTCACTAGTAGGAGTGAGAAAAACATCACGGGGTGGTGCGCATTGTATGGGTGTGTGTTACATTACATTCACTAGTAGGAGTGAGAAAAACATCACGGGGTGGTGCCCATGGTATGGGTGTGTGTTACATTACATTCACTAGAAGGAGTGAGAAAAACATCACGGGGTTGTGCGCATTTTATGGGTGTGTGTTACATTACATTCACTAGTAGGAGTGAGAAAAACATCACGGGGTGGTGCGCATTGTATGGGTGTGTGTTACATTACATTCACTAGTAGCAGTGAGAAAAACATCACGGGGTGGTGCGCATTGTATGGGTGTGTGTTACATTACATTCACTAGTAGGAGTGAGAAAAACATCACGGGGTGGTGCGCATTGTATGGGTGTGTGTTACATTACATTCACTAGTAGGAGTGAGAAAAACATCACGTGGTGGTCCGCATTGTATGGGTGTGTGTTACATTACATTCACTAGTAGGAGTGAGAAACACATCACGGGGTGGTGCGCATTGTATGGGTGTGTGTTACATTACATTCACTAGTAGGAGTGAGAAAAACATCACGGGGTGGTGCGCATTGTATGGGTGTGTGTTACATTGCTTTCACTACTAGGAGTGAGAAAAACATGACGGGGTGGTGTGAATTGGAGGGTCTGAATTAGGATAGGCAGTGAGTGGCAATGTAGGATGGAGAAAAGCACCGCGGGGTGGTCAGCATTGGGAGGTCAGGAAACATGCAGTGGCAATGTAGGATAGGATTCTGAAAAACATCGCGGGGCGGTGCGCATTGTATGGGTGTGTGTTACATTAGATTCACTAGTAGGAGTGAGTAAAAGATCACGGGGTGGTGCGCACTGTATGGGTGTGTGTTACATTACATTCATGAATAGGAGTGAGAAAAACATCACGGGGTGGTGCGCATTGTATGGCTGTGTGTTACATTACATTCACAAGTAGGAGTGAGAAAAACATCACGGGGTGGTGCGCATTGTATGGGTGTGTGTTACATTACATTCAGTAGTCGGAGTGAGAAAAACATCACGGGGTGGTGCGCATTATATGGGTGTGTGTTACATTACATTCACTAGTAGGAGTGAGTAAAAGATCACGGGGTGGTGCGCACTGTACGGGTGTGTGCTACATTACATTCATGAATAGGAGTGAGAAAAACATCACGGGGTGGTGCGCATTGTATGGCTGTGTGTTACATTACATTCACAAGTAGGAGTGAGAAAAACATCACGGGGTGGTGCGCATTGTATGGGTGTGTGTTACATTACATTCAGTAGTCGGAGTGAGAAAAACATCACGGGGTGGTGCGCATTGTATGGGTGTGTGTTACATTACATTCACTAGTAGGAGTGAGAAAAACATCACGGGGTGGTGCGCATTGTATGGGTGTGTGTTACATTACATTCACTAGTAGGAGTGAGAAAAACATCACGGGGTGGTGTGCATTGTATGGGTGTGTGTTACATTACATTCACTAGTAGGAGTGAGAAAAACAGCAAGGGGTGGTGCGCATTGTATGGGTGTGTGTTACATTGCATTCACTACTAGGTGTGAGAAAAACATCACGGGGTGGTGTGAATTGGAGGGTCTGAATTAGGATAGGCAGTGAGTGGCAATGTAGGATGGAGAAAAGCACCGCGGGGTGGTCAGCATGGGGAGGTCAGGAAACATGCAGTGGCAATGTAGGATAGGATTCTGAAAAACATCGCGGGGTGGTGCGCATTGTATGGGTGTGTGTTACATTAGATTCATTAGTAGGAGTGAGTAAAACATCACGGGGTGGTGCGCATTGTATGGGTGTGTGTTACATTACATTCACGAATAGGAGTGAGAAAAACATCACGGGGTGGTGCGCATTGTATGGCTGTGTGTTACATTGCATTCACAAGTAGGAGTGAGAAAAACATCACGGGGTGGTGCGCATTGTATGGGTGTGTGTTACATTACATTCAGTAGTCGGAGTGAGAAAAACATCACGGGGTGGTGCGCATTGTATGGGTGTGTGTTACATTACATTCACTAGTAGGAGTGAGAAAAACATCACGGGATAGTGCGCATTGCATGGGTGTGTGTTACACTACATTCACTAGTAGGAGTGATAAAAACATCACGGGGTGGTGCGCATTGTATGGGTGTGTGTTACATTACATTCACTACTAGGAGTGACAAATACATCACGGGGTGGTGCGCATTGTATGGGTGTGTGTTACACTACATTCACTAGTAGGAGTGATAAAAACATCACGGGGTGGTGCGCATTGTATGGGTGTGTGTTACACTACATTCACCAGTAGGAGTGAGAAAAATATCACGGGGTGGTGCGCATTGTATGGGTGTGTGTTACATTACATTCAGCAGTAGGAGTGAGAAAAACATCACGGGGTGGTGCGCATTGTATGGGTGTGTGTTACATTACATTCACCAGTAGGAGTGAGAAAAACATCACGGGGTGGTGCGCATTGTATGGGTGTGTGTTACATTACATTCACCAGTAGGAGTGAGAAAAACATCACGGGGTGGTGCGCATGTATGGGTGTGTGTTACATTACATTCACCAGTAGGAGTGAGAAAAACATCACGGGGTGGTGCGCATTGTATTGGTGTGTGTTACATTACATTCACTAATAGGAGTGAGAAAAATATCACGGGGTGGTGCGCATTGCATGGGTGTGTGTTACATTACATTCACTAGTAGGAGTGAGAAAAACATCACGGGGTAGTGCGCATTGTATGGGTGTGTGTTACATTACATTCACTAGTAGGAGTGAGAAAGACATCACGGGGTGGTGTGAATAGGAGGGTCTGAATTAGGATAGGCAGTGATTGGCAATGTAGGATGGAGAAAAGCACCACGGGGTGGTCAGCATGGGGAGGTTAGGGAACATGCAGTGGAACTGTATGATAGGTTTCTGAAAAACATCGCGGGGTGGTGCGCATTGTATGGGTGTGTGTTACATTACATTCACTAGTAGGAGTGAGAAAAACATCACGGGGTCGTGCGCATTGTATGGGTGTGTGTTACATTAGATTCACTATTAGGAGTGAGAAAAACATCACGGGGTGGTGCGCATTGTATGGGTGTGTGTTACATTACATTCACTAGTAGGAATGAGAAAAACATCACGGGGTGGTGCGCATTGTATGGGTGTGTGTTACATTACATTCACTAGAATGAGTGAGAAAAACATCACGGGGTGGTGCGCATTGTATGGGTGTGTGTTACATTACATTCACTAGTAGGAGTGAGAAAAAAATCACGGGGTGGTGCACATTGTATGGGTGTGTGTTACATTACATTCACTAGTAGGATTGAGAAAAACATCACGGGGTGGTGCGCATTGTATGGGTGTGTGTTACATTACATTCACTACTAGGAGTGAGAAATACATCACGGGGTGGTGCGCATTGTATGGGTGTGTGTTACACTACATTCACTAGTAGGAGTGATAAAAACATCACGGGGTGGTGCGCATTGTATGGGTGTGTGTTACACTACATTCACCAGTAGGAGTGAGAAAAACATCACGGGGTGGTGCGCATTGTATGGGTGTGTGTTACATTACATTCACTACTAGGAGTGAGAAAAACATCACGGGGTGGTGTGAATCGGAGGGTCTGAATTAGGATAGGCAGTGAGTGGCAATGTAGGATGGAGAAAAGCACTGCGGGGTGGTCAGCATGGGGAGGTCAGGGAACATGCAGTGGCAATGTACGATAGGTTTCTGAAAAACATCGCTGGGTGGTGCGCATTGTATGGGTGTGTGTTACATTAGATTCACTAGTAGGAGTGAGAAAAACATCACGGGGTGGTGCGCATTGTATGGGTGTGTGTTACATTACATTCACCAGTAGGAGTGAGAAAAACATGACGGGGTGGTGCGCATGTATGGGTGTGTGTTACATTACATTCACCAGTAGGAGTGAGAAAAACATCACGGGGTGGTGCGCATTGTATTGGTGTGTGTTACATTACATTCACAAGTATGAATGAGAAAAACATCACGGGGTGGTGCGCATTGCATGGGTGTGTGTTACATTACATTCACTAGTAGGAGTGAGAAAAACATCACGGGGTGGTGCGCATTGTATGGGTGTGTGTTACATTACATTCACTAGTAGGAGTGAGAAAAACATCACGGGGTGGTGCGCATTGCATGGGTGTGTGTTACATTACATTCACTGGTAGGAGTGAGAAAAACATCACGGGGTGGTGCGCATTGCATTGGTGTGTGTTACATTAGATTCACTAGTAGGAGTGAGAAAAACATCACGGGGTGGTGTGAATCGGAGGGTCTGAATTAGGATAGGCAGTGAGTGGCAATGTAGGATGGAGAAAAGCCCCGCGGGGTGGTCAGCATGGGGAGGTCAGGGAACATGCAGTGGCAATGTACGATAGGTTTCTGAAAAACATCGCGGGGTGGTGCGCATTGTATGGGTGTGTGTTACATTAGATTCACTAGTAGGAGTGAGAAAAACATCACGGGGTGGTGCGCATTGTATGGGTGTGTGTTACATTACATTCACTAATAGGAGTGAGAAAAATATCACGGGGTGGTGCGCATTGTATGGGTGTGTGTTACATTACATTCACTAGTAGGAGTGAGAAAAACATCACGGGGTGGTGCGCATTGTATGGGTGTGTGTTACATTACATTCACTAGTAGGAGTGAGAAAGACATCACGGGGTGGTGTGAATAGGAGGGTCTGAATTAGGATAGGCAGTGATTGGCAATGTAGCATGGAGAAAAGCACCACGGGGTGGTCAGCATGGGGAGGTTAGGGAACATGCAGTGGCAATTTATGATAGGTTTCTGAAAAACATCGCGGGGTGGTGCGCATTGTATGGGTGTGTGTTACATTACATTCACTAATAGGAGTGAGAAAAATATCACGGGGTGGTGCGCATTGTATGGGTGTATGTTACATTAGATTCACTATTAGGAGTGAGAAAAACATGACGGGGTGGTGCGCATTGTATGGGTGTGTGTTACATTACATTCACTAGTAGGAATGAGAAAAACATCACGGGGTGGTGCGCATTGTATGGGTGTGTGTTACATTACATTCACTAATAGGAGTGAGAAAAACATCACGGGGTGGTGCCCATTGTATGGGTGTGTGTTACATTGCTTTCACTACTAGGAGTGAGAAAAACATGACGGGGTGGTGTGAATTGGAGGGTCTGAATTAGGATAGGCAGTGAGTGGCAATGTAGGATGGAGAAAAGCACCGCGGGGTGGTCAGCATTGGGAGGTCAGGAAACATGCAGTGGCAATGTAGGATAGGATTCTGAAAAACATCGCGGGGCGGTGCGCATTGTATGGGTGTGTGTTACATTAGATTCACTAATAGGAGTGAGTAAAAGATCACGGGGTGGTGCGCACTGTATGGGTGTGTGTTACATTACATTCATGAATAGGAGTGAGAAAAACATCACGGGGTGGTGCGCATTGTATGGCTGTGTGTTACATTACATTCACAAGTAGGAGTGAGAAAAACATCACGGGGTGGTGCGCATTGTATGGGTGTGTGTTACATTACATTCAGTAGTCGGAGTGAGAAAAACATCACGGGGTGGTGCGCATTATATGGGTGTGTGTTACATTACATTCACTAGTAGGAGTGAGTAAAAGATCACGGGGTGGTGCGCACTGTACGGGTGTGTGCTACATTACATTCATGAATAGGAGTGAGAAAAACATCACGGGGTGGTGCGCATTGTATGGCTGTGTGTTACATTACATTCACAAGTAGGAGTGAGAAAAACATCACGGGGTGGTGCGCATTGTATGGGTGTGTGTTACATTACATTCAGTAGTCGGAGTGAGAAAAACATCACGGGGTGGTGCGCATTGTATGGGTGTGTGTTACATTACATTCACTAGTAGGAGTGAGAAAAACATCACGGGGTGGTGCGCATTGTATGGGTGTGTGTTACATTACATTCACTAGTAGGAGTGAGAAAAACATCACGGGGTGGTGTGCATTGTATGGGTGTGTGTTACATTACATTCACTAGTAGGAGTGAGAAAAACAGCAAGGGGTGGTGCGCATTGTATGGGTGTGTGTTACATTGCATTCACTACTAGGTGTGAGAAAAACATCACGGGGTGGTGTGAATTGGAGGGTCTGAATTAGGATAGGCAGTGAGTGGCAATGTAGGATGGAGAAAAGCACCGCGGGGTGGTCAGCATGGGGAGGTCAGGAAACATGCAGTGGCAATGTAGGATAGGATTCTGAAAAACATCGCGGGGTGGTGCGCATTGTATGGGTGTGTGTTACATTAGATTCACTAGTAGGAGTGAGTAAAACATCACGGGGTGGTGCGCATTGTATGGGTGTGTGTTACATTACATTCACGAATAGGAGTGAGAAAAACATCACGGGGTGGTGCGCATTGTATGGCTGTGTGTTACATTGCATTCACAAGTAGGAGTGAGAAAAACATCACGGGGTGGTGCGCATTGTATGGGTGTGTGTTACATTACATTCAGTAGTCGGAGTGAGAAAAACATCACGGGGTGGTGCGCATTGTATGGGTGTGTGTTACATTACATTCACTAGTAGGAGTGAGAAAAACATCACGGGATAGTGCGCATTGCATGGGTGTGTGTTACACTACATTCACTAGTAGGAGTGATAAAAACATCACGGGGTGGTGCGCATTGTATGGGTGTGTGTTACATTACATTCACTACTAGGAGTGACAAATACATCACGGGGTGGTGCGCATTGTATGGGTGTGTGTTACACTACATTCACTAGTAGGAGTGATAAAAACATCACGGGGTGGTGCGCATTGTATGGGTGTGTGTTACACTACATTCACCAGTAGGAGTGAGAAAAATATCACGGGGTGGTGCGCATTGTATGGGTGTGTGTTACATTACATTCAGCAGTAGGAGTGAGAAAAACATCACGGGGTGGTGCGCATTGTATGGGTGTGTGTTACATTACATTCACCAGTAGGAGTGAGAAAAACATCACGGGGTGGTGCGCATTGTATGGGTGTGTGTTACATTACATTCACCAGTAGGAGTGAGAAAAACATCACGGGGTGGTGCGCATGTATGGGTGTGTGTTACATTACATTCACCAGTAGGAGTGAGAAAAACATCACGGGGTGGTGCGCATTGTATTGGTGTGTGTTACATTACATTCACTAATAGGAGTGAGAAAAATATCACGGGGTGGTGCGCATTGCATGGGTGTGTGTTACATTACATTCACTAGTAGGAGTGAGAAAAACATCACGGGGTAGTGCGCATTGTATGGGTGTGTGTTACATTACATTCACTAGTAGGAGTGAGAAAGACATCACGGGGTGGTGTGAATAGGAGGGTCTGAATTAGGATAGGCAGTGATTGGCAATGTAGGATGGAGAAAAGCACCACGGGGTGGTCAGCATGGGGAGGTTAGGGAACATGCAGTGGAACTGTATGATAGGTTTCTGAAAAACATCGCGGGGTGGTGCGCATTGTATGGGTGTGTGTTACATTACATTCACTAGTAGGAGTGAGAAAAACATCACGGGGTCGTGCGCATTGTATGGGTGTGTGTTACATTAGATTCACTATTAGGAGTGAGAAAAACATCACGGGGTGGTGCGCATTGTATGGGTGTGTGTTACATTACATTCACTAGTAGGAATGAGAAAAACATCACGGGGTGGTGCGCATTGTATGGGTGTGTGTTACATTACATTCACTAGAATGAGTGAGAAAAACATCACGGGGTGGTGCGCATTGTATGGGTGTGTGTTACATTACATTCACTAGTAGGAGTGAGAAAAAAATCACGGGGTGGTGCACATTGTATGGGTGTGTGTTACATTACATTCACTAGTAGGATTGAGAAAAACATCACGGGGTGGTGCGCATTGTATGGGTGTGTGTTACATTACATTCACTACTAGGAGTGAGAAATACATCACGGGGTGGTGCGCATTGTATGGGTGTGTGTTACACTACATTCACTAGTAGGAGTGATAAAAACATCACGGGGTGGTGCGCATTGTATGGGTGTGTGTTACACTACATTCACCAGTAGGAGTGAGAAAAACATCACGGGGTGGTGCGCATTGTATGGGTGTGTGTTACATTACATTCACTACTAGGAGTGAGAAAAACATCACGGGGTGGTGTGAATCGGAGGGTCTGAATTAGGATAGGCAGTGAGTGGCAATGTAGGATGGAGAAAAGCACTGCGGGGTGGTCAGCATGGGGAGGTCAGGGAACATGCAGTGGCAATGTACGATAGGTTTCTGAAAAACATCGCTGGGTGGTGCGCATTGTATGGGTGTGTGTTACATTAGATTCACTAGTAGGAGTGAGAAAAACATCACGGGGTGGTGCGCATTGTATGGGTGTGTGTTACATTACATTCACCAGTAGGAGTGAGAAAAACATGACGGGGTGGTGCGCATGTATGGGTGTGTGTTACATTACATTCACCAGTAGGAGTGAGAAAAACATCACGGGGTGGTGCGCATTGTATTGGTGTGTGTTACATTACATTCACAAGTATGAATGAGAAAAACATCACGGGGTGGTGCGCATTGCATGGGTGTGTGTTACATTACATTCACTAGTAGGAGTGAGAAAAACATCACGGGGTGGTGCGCATTGTATGGGTGTGTGTTACATTACATTCACTAGTAGGAGTGAGAAAAACATCACGGGGTGGTGCGCATTGCATGGGTGTGTGTTACATTACATTCACTGGTAGGAGTGAGAAAAACATCACGGGGTGGTGCGCATTGCATTGGTGTGTGTTACATTAGATTCACTAGTAGGAGTGAGAAAAACATCACGGGGTGGTGTGAATCGGAGGGTCTGAATTAGGATAGGCAGTGAGTGGCAATGTAGGATGGAGAAAAGCCCCGCGGGGTGGTCAGCATGGGGAGGTCAGGGAACATGCAGTGGCAATGTACGATAGGTTTCTGAAAAACATCGCGGGGTGGTGCGCATTGTATGGGTGTGTGTTACATTAGATTCACTAGTAGGAGTGAGAAAAACATCACGGGGTGGTGCGCATTGTATGGGTGTGTGTTACATTACATTCACTAATAGGAGTGAGAAAAATATCACGGGGTGGTGCGCATTGTATGGGTGTGTGTTACATTACATTCACTAGTAGGAGTGAGAAAAACATCACGGGGTGGTGCGCATTGTATGGGTGTGTGTTACATTACATTCACTAGTAGGAGTGAGAAAGACATCACGGGGTGGTGTGAATAGGAGGGTCTGAATTAGGATAGGCAGTGATTGGCAATGTAGCATGGAGAAAAGCACCACGGGGTGGTCAGCATGGGGAGGTTAGGGAACATGCAGTGGCAATTTATGATAGGTTTCTGAAAAACATCGCGGGGTGGTGCGCATTGTATGGGTGTGTGTTACATTACATTCACTAATAGGAGTGAGAAAAATATCACGGGGTGGTGCGCATTGTATGGGTGTATGTTACATTAGATTCACTATTAGGAGTGAGAAAAACATGACGGGGTGGTGCGCATTGTATGGGTGTGTGTTACATTACATTCAGTAGTAGGAATGAGAAAAACATCACGGGGTGGTGCGCATTGTATGGGTGTGTGTTACATTACATTCACTAGTATGAGTGAGAAAAACATCACGGGGTGGTGCGCATTGTATGGGTGTGTGTTACATTACATTCACTAGTAGGAGTGAGAAAAAAATCACGGGGTGGTGCACATTGTATGGGTGTGTGTTACATTACATTCACCAGTAGGAGTGAGAAAAACATCACGGGGTGGTGCGCATTGTATGGGTGTGTGTTACATTACATTCACTACTAGGAGTGAGAAATACATCACGGGGTGGTGCGCATTGTATGGGTGTGTGTTACACTACATTCACTAGTAGGAGTGATAAAAACATCACGGGGTGGTGCGCATTGTATGGGTGTGTGTTACACTACATTCACCAGTAGGAGTGAGAAAAATATCACGGGGTAGTGCGCATTGTATGGGTGTGTGTTACATTACATTCACTAATAGGAGTGAGAAAAACATCACGGGGTGGTGCGCATTTTATGGCTGTGTGTTACATTACATTCACTAGTAGGAGTGGGAAAAACATCACGGGGTGGTGCGCATTGTATGGGTGTGTGTTACATTACATTCACTAGTAGGAGTGAGAAAAACATCACGGGGTGGTGCGCATTGTATGGGTATGTGTTACATTATATTCACTAGTAGCAGTGAGAAAAACATCACGGGGTGGTGTGAATCGGAGGGTCTGAATTAGGATAGGCAGTGAGTGGCAATGTAGGATGGAGAAAAGCACCGCGGGGTGGTCAGCATGGGGAGGTCAGGAAACATGCAGTGGCAATGTAGGATAGGATTCTGAAAAACATCGCGGGGTGTTGCACATTGTATGGGTGTATGTTACATTAGATTCACTAGTAGGAGTGAGAAAAACATCACGGGGTGGTGCGCATTGTATGGGTGTGTGTTAAATTACATTCACTAATAGGAGTGAGTAAAACATCACGGGGTGGTGCGCATTGTATGGGTGTGTGTTACATTACATTCATGAATAGGAGTGAGAAAAACATCACGGGGTGGTGCGCATTGTATGGCTGTGTGTTACATTACATTCACTAGAAGGAGTGAGAAAAACATCACGGGGTGGTGCGCATTGTATGGGTGTGTGTTACATTACATTCACTAGTAGGAGTGAGAAAAACATCACGGGGTGGTGCACATGGTATGGGTGTGTGTTACATTACATTCACTAGAAGTAGTGAGAAAAACATCACGGGGTGGTGCGCATTGTATGGGTGTGTGTTACATTACATTCACTAGTAGGAGTGAGGAAAACATCACGGGGTGGTGCGCATTGTATGGGTGTGTGTTACATTACATACACTAGTAGGAGTAAGCAAAACATCACGGGGTGGTGCGCATTGTATGGGTGTGTGTTACATTACATTCACTAGTAGGAGTGAGAAAAACATCACGGGGTGGTGCGCATTGTATGGGTGTGTGTTACATTACATTCACTAGTAGGAGTGAGAAAAACATCACGGGGTGGTGCGCATTGTATGGGTGTGTGTTACATTACATTCACTAGTAGCAGTGAGAAAACCATCACGGGGTGGTGCGCATTGTATGGGTGTGTGTTACATTACATTCACTAGTAGGAGCGAGAAAAACATCACGAGGTGGTGCCCATTGTATGGGTGTGTGTTACATTAGATTCACTAGTAGGATTGAGAAAAACATCTCGGGGTGGTGCGCATTGTATGGGTGTGTGTTACATTACATTCACTAGTAGGAGTGAGGAAAAGATCACGGGGTGGTTCGCATTGTATGGGTGTGTGTTACATTACATTCACTAGTAGGAGTGAGAAAAACATCACGGGGTGGTGTGAATCGGAGGGTCTGAATTAGGATAGGCAGTGAGTGGGAAAGTAGGATGGAGAAAAGCACGGCGGGGTGGTCAGCATGGGGAGGTCAGGGAACATGCTGTGGCAATGTAGGATGGGTTTCTGAAAAACATTGCGGGGTGGTGCGCATTGTATGGGTGTGTGTTACATTACATTCACTAATAGGAGTGAGAAAAACATCACGGGGTGGTGCACATTTTATGGGTGTGTGTTACATTACATTCACTAGTAGGAGTGAGAAAAACATCACGGGGTGGTGCGCATTGTATGGGTGTGTGTTACATTACATTCACTAGTAAGAGTGAGAAAAACATCACGGGGTGGTGCGCATTGTATGGGTGTTTGTTACATTACATTCACTAGTAGGAGTGAGAAAAACATCACGTGGTGGTGTGCATTGTATGGGTGTGTGTTACATTACATTCACTAGTAGGTGTGAGAAAAACATCACGGGGTGGTGTGCATTGTATGGGTGTGTGTTACATTACATTCACTAGTAGGAGTGAGAAAAACAGCAAGGGGTGGTGCGCATTGTATGGGTGTGTGTTACATTGCATTCACTACTAGGTGTGAGAAAAACATCACGGGGTGGTGTGAATTGGAGGGTCTGAATTAGGATAGGCAGTGAGTGGCAATGTAGGATGGAGAAAAGCACCGCGGGGTGGTCAGCATGGGGAGGTCAGGAAACATGCATTGGCAATGTAGGATAGGATTCTGAAAAACATCGCGGGGTGGTGCGCATTGTATGGGTGTGTGTTACATTAGATTCACTAGTAGGAGTGAGTAAAACATCACGGGGTGGTGCGCATTGTATGGGTGTGTGTTACATTACATTCACGAATAGGAGTGAGAAAAACATCACGGGGTGGTGCGCATTGTATGGCTGTGTGTTACATTACATTCACAAGTAGGAGTGAGAAAAACATCACGGGGTGGTGCGCATTGTATGGGTGTGTGTTACATTACATTCAGTAGTCGGAGTGAGAAAAACATCACGGGGTGGTGCGCATTGTATGGGTGTGTGTTACATTACATTCACTAGTAGGAGTGAGAAAAACATCACGGGGTGGTGCGCATTGTATGGGTGTGTGTTACATTACATTCACTAGTAGGAGTGAGAAAAACATCACGGGGTGGTGCGCATTGTATGGGTGTGTGTTACATTACATTCACTAGTAGGAGTGAGAAAAACATCACGGGGTGGTGCCCATGGTATGGGTGTGTGTTACATTACATTCACTAGAAGGAGTGAGAAAAACATCACGGGGTTGTGCGCATTTTATGGGTGTGTGTTACATTACATTCACTAGTAGGAGTGAGAAAAACATCACGGGGTGGTGCGCATTGTATGGGTGTGTGTTACATTACATTCACTAGTAGCAGTGAGAAAAACATCACGGGGTGGTGCGCATTGTATGGGTGTGTGTTACATTACATTCACTAGTAGGAGTGAGAAAAACATCACGGGGTGGTGCGCATTGTATGGGTGTGTGTTACATTACATTCACTAGTAGGAGTGAGAAAAACATCACGTGGTGGTCCGCATTGTATGGGTGTGTGTTACATTACATTCACTAGTAGGAGTGAGAAACACATCACGGGGTGGTGCGCATTGTATGGGTGTGTGTTACATTACATTCACTAGTAGGAGTGAGAAAAACATCACGGGGTGGTGCGCATTGTATGGGTGTTTGTTACATTGCTTTCACTACTAGGAGTGAGAAAAACATGACGGGGTGGTGTGAATTGGAGGGTCTGAATTAGGATAGGCAGTGAGTGGCAATGTAGGATGGAGAAAAGCACCGCGGGGTGGTCAGCATTGTGAGGTCAGGAAACATGCAGTGGCAATGTAGGATAGGATTCTGAAAAATATCGCGGGGTGGTGCGCATTGTATGGGTGTGTGTTACATTAGATTCACTAGTAGGAGTGAGTAAAAGATCACGGGGTGGTGCGCACTGTATGGGTGTGGGTTACATTACATTCATGAATAGGAGTGAGAAAAACATCACGGGGTGGTGCGCATTGTATGGCTGTGTGTTACATTACATTCACAAGTAGGAGTGAGAAAAACATCACGGGGTGGTGCGCATTGTATGGGTGTGTGTTACATTACATTCAGTAGTCGGAGTGAGAAAAACATCACGGGGTGCTGCGCATTGTATGGGTGTGTGTTACATTACATTCACTAGTAGGAGTGAGAAAAACATCACGGGGTGGTGCGCATTGTATGGGTGTGTGTTACATTACATTCACTAGTAGGAGTGAGAAAAACATCACGGGGTGGTGCGCATTGTATGGGTGTGTGTTACATTACATTCACTGGTAGGAGTGAGAGAAACATCACGGGGTGGTGCGCATGGTATGGGTGTGTGTTACATTACATTCACTAGAAGGAGTGAGAAAAACATCACGGGGTGGTGCGCATTGTATGGGTGTGTGTTACATTACATTCACTAGTAGGAGTGAGGAAAACATCACGGGGTGGTGCGCATTGTATGGGTGTGTGTTACATTACATTCACTAGTAGGAGTGAGAAAAACATCACGGGTGGTGCGCATTGTATGGGTGTGTGTTACATTACATTCACTAATAGGTGTGAGAAAAACATCACGGGGTGGTGCGCATTGTATGGGTGTGTGTTACATTACATTCACTAGTAGGAGTGAGAAAAACATCACGGGGTGGTGCGCATTTTATGGGTGTGTGTTACATTACATTCACTAGTAGCAGTGAGAAAAACATCACGGGGTGGTGCGCATTGTATGGGTGTGTGTTACATTACATTCACTAGTAGGAGCGAGAAAAACATCACGGGGTGGTGCGCATTGTATGGGTGTGTGTTACATTAGATTCACTAGTAGGATTGAGAAAAACATCTCGGGGTGGTGCGCATTGTATGGGTGTGTGTTACATTACATTCACTAGTAGGAGTGAGGAAAAGATCACGGGGTGGTGCGCATTGTATGGGTGTGTGTTACATTACATTCACTAGTAGGAGTGAGAAAAACATCACTGGGTGGTGTGAATCAGAGGGTCTGAATTAGGATAGGCAGTGAGTGGCAAAGTAGGATGGAGAAAAGCACGGCGGGGTGGTCAGCATGGGGAGGTCAGGGAACATGCTGTGGCAATGTAGGATAGGTTTCTGAAAAACATTGCGGGGTGGTGCGCATTGTATGGGTGTGTGTTACATTACATTCACTAATAGGAGTGAGAAAAACATCACGGGGTGGTGCGCATTGTATGGGTGTGTGTTACATTAGATTCACTAGTAGGAGTGAGAAAAACATCACGGGGTGGTGCGCATTGTATGGGTGTGTGTTACATTACATTCACTAGTAGGAGTGAGAAAAACATCACGGGGTGGTGCGCATTGTATGGGTGTGTGTTACATTACATTCACTAATAGGTGTGAGAAAAACATCACGGGGGGTGCGCATTGTATGGGTGTGTGTTACATTACATTCACTAGTAGGAGTGAGAAAAACATCACGGGGTGGTGCGCATTGTATGGGTGTGTGTTACATTACATTCACTAGTAGGAGTGAGAAAAACATCACGGGGTGGTGCGCATTGTATGGGTGTGTGTTACATTACATTCACTAGTAGGAGCGAGAAAAACATCACGGGGTGGTGCGCATTGTATGGGTGTGTGTTACATTAGATTCACTAGTAGGATTGAGAAAAACATCTCGGGGTGGTGCGCATTGTATGGGAGTGTGTTACATTACATTCACTAGTAGGAGTGAGGAAAAGATCACGGGGTGGTGCGCATTGTATGGGTGTGTGTTACATTACATTCACTAGTAGGAGTGAGAAAAACATCACGGGGTGGTGTGAATCGGAGGGTCTGAATTAGGATAGGCAGTGAGTGGCAAAGTAGGATGGAGAAAAGCACGGCGGGGTGGTCAGCATGGGGATGTCAGGGAACATGCTGTGGCAATGTAGGATAGGTTTCTGAAAAACATGGCGGGGTGGTGCGCATTGTATGGGTGTGTGTAACATTACATTCACTAATAGGAGTGAGAAAAACATCACGGGGTGGTGCGCATTGTATGGCTGTGTGTTACATTACATTCACTAGTAGGAGTGAGAAAAACATCACGGGGTGGTGCGCATTGTATGGGTGTGTGTTACATTACATTCACTAGTAGGAGTGAGAAAAACATCATGGGGTGGTGCGCATTGTATGGGTGTGTGTTACATTACATTCACTACTAGGAGTGAGAAAAACATCACGGGGTGGTGTGAATCGGAGGGTCTGAATTAGGATAGGCAGTGAGTGGCAATGTAGGATGGAGAAAAGCACCGCGGGGTGGTCAGCATGGGGAGGTCAGGAAACACGCAGTGGCAATGTAGGATAGGATTCTGAAAAACATCGCGGGGTGTTGCACATTGTATGGGTGTATGTTACATTAGATTCACTAGTAGGAGTGAGAAAAACATCACGGGGTGGTGCGCATTGTATGGGTGTGTGTTACATTACATTCACTAATAGGAGTGAGAAAAACATCACGGGGTGGTGCGCATTTTATGGGTGTGTGTTACATTACATTCACTAGTAGGAGTGAGAAAAACATCACGGGGTGGTGCGCATTGTATGGGTGTGTGTTACATTACATTCACTAGTAAGAGTGAGAAAAACATCACGGGGTGGTGCGCATTGTATGGGTGTTTGTTACATTACATTCACTAGTAGGAGTGAGAAAAACATCACGTGGTGGTGCGCATTGTATGGGTGTGTGTTACATTACATTCACTAGTAGGAGTGAGAAAAACATCACGGGGTGGTGTGCATTGTATGGGTGTGTGTTACATTACATTCACTAGTAGGAGTGAGAAAAACAGCAAGGGGTGGTGCGCATTGTATGGGTGTGTGTTACATTGCATTCACTACTAGGTGTGAGAAAAACATCACGGGGTGGTGTGAATTGGAGGGTCTGAATTAGGATAGGCAGTGAGTGGCAATGTAGGATGGAGAAAAGCACCGCGGGGTGGTCAGCATGGGGAGGTCAGGAAACATGCAGTGGCAATGTAGGATAGGATTCTGAAAAACATCGCGGGGTGGTGCGCATTGTATGGGTGTGTGTTACATTAGATTCAGTAGTCGGAGTGAGAAAAACATCACGGGGTGGTGCGCATTGTATGGGTGTGTGTTACATTACATTCACTAGTAGGAGTGAGAAAAACATCACTGGGTGGTGTGAATCAGAGGGTCTGAATTAGGATAGGCAGTGAGTGGCAAAGTAGGATGGAGAAAAGCACGGCGGGGTGGTCAGCATGGGGAGGTCAGGGAACATGCTGTGGCAATGTAGGATAGGTTTCTGAAAAACATTGCGGGGTGGTGCGCATTGTATGGGTGTGTGTTACATTACATTCACTAATAGGAGTGAGAAAAACATCACGGGGTGGTGCGCATTGTATGGGTGTGTGTTACATTACATTCACTAGTAGGAGTGAGAAAAACATCACGGGGTGGTGCGCATTGTATGGGTGTGTGTTACATTACATTCACTAGTAGGAGTGAGAAAAACATCACGGGGTGGTACGCATTGTATGGGTGTGTGTTACATTACATTCACTAGTAGGAGTGAGAGAAACATCATGGGGTGGTGCGCATGGTATGGGTGTGTGTTACATTACATTCACTAGAAGGAGTGAGAAAAACATCACGGGGTGGTGCGCATTGTATGGGTGTGTGTTACATTACATTCACTAGTAGGAGTGAGGAAAACATCACGGGGTGGTGCGCATTGTATGGGTGTGTGTTACATTACATTCACTAGTAGGAGTAAGCAAAACATCATGGGGTGGTGCGCATTGTATGGGTGTGTGTTACATTACATTCACTAGTAGGAGTGAGAAAAACATCACGGGGTGGTGCGCATTGTATGGGTGTGTGTTACATTAGATTCACTAGTAGGAGTGAGAAAAACATCACGGGGTGGTGCGCATTGTATGGGTGTGTGTTACATTACATTCACTAGTAGGAGTGAGAAAAACATCACGGGGTGGTGCGCATTGTATGGGTGTGTGTTACATTACATTCACGAATAGGAGTGAGAAAAACATCACGGGGTGGTGCGCATTTTATGGGTGTTTGTTACATTACATTCACTAGTAGGAGTGAGAAAAACATCACGTGGTGGTGTGCATTGTATGGGTGTGTGTTACATTACATTCACTAGTAGGAGTGAGAAAAACATCACGGGGTGGTGTGCATTGTATGGGTGTGTGTTACATTACATTCACTAGTAGGAGTGAGAAAAACAGCAAGGGGTGGTGCGCATTGTATGGGTGTGTGTTACATTGCATTCACTACTAGGTGTGAGAAAAACATCACGGGGTGGTGTGAATTGGAGGGTCTGAATTAGGATAGGCAGTGAGTGGCAATGTAGGATGGAGAAAAGCACCGCGGGGTGGTCAGCATGGGGAGGTCAGGAAACATGCATTGGCAATGTAGGATAGGATTCTGAAAAACATCGCGGGGTGGTGCGCATTGTATGGGTGTGTGTTACATTAGATTCACTAGTAGGAGTGAGTAAAACATCACGGGGTGGTGCGCATTGTATGGGTGTGTGTTACATTACATTCACGAATAGGAGTGAGAAAAACATCACGGGGTGGTGCGCATTGTATGGCTGTGTGTTACATTACATTCACAAGTAGGAGTGAGAAAAACATCACGGGGTGGTGCGCATTGTATGGGTGTGTGTTACATTACATTCAGTAGTCGGAGTGAGAAAAACATCACGGGGTGGTGCGCATTGTATGGGTGTGTGTTACATTACATTCACTAGTAGGAGTGAGAAAAACATCACGGGGTGGTGCGCATTGTATGGGTGTGTGTTACATTACATTCACTAGTAGGAGTGAGAAAAACATCACGGGGTGGTGCGCATTGTATGGGTGTGTGTTACATTACATTCACTAGTAGGAGTGAGAAAAACATCACGGGGTGGTGCCCATGGTATGGGTGTGTGTTACATTACATTCACTAGAAGGAGTGAGAAAAACATCACGGGGTTGTGCGCATTTTATGGGTGTGTGTTACATTACATTCACTAGTAGGAGTGAGAAAAACATCACGGGGTGGTGCGCATTGTATGGGTGTGTGTTACATTACATTCACTAGTAGCAGTGAGAAAAACATCACGGGGTGGTGCGCATTGTATGGGTGTGTGTTACATTACATTCACTAGTAGGAGTGAGAAAAACATCACGGGGTGGTGCGCATTGTATGGGTGTGTGTTACATTACATTCACTAGTAGGAGTGAGAAAAACATCACGTGGTGGTCCGCATTGTATGGGTGTGTGTTACATTACATTCACTAGTAGGAGTGAGAAACACATCACGGGGAGGTGCGCATTGTATGGGTGTGTGTTACATTACATTCACTAGTAGGAGTGAGAAAAACATCACGGGGTGGTGCGCATTGTATGGGTGTGTGTTACATTGCTTTCACTACTAGGAGTGAGAAAAACATGACGGGGTGGTGTGAATTGGAGGGTCTGAATTAGGATAGGCAGTGAGTGGCAATGTAGGATGGAGAAAAGCACCGCGGGGTGGTCAGCATTGGGAGGTCAGGAAACATGCAGTGGCAATGTAGGATAGGATTCTGAAAAACATCGCGGGGTGGTGCGCATTGTATGGGTGTGTGTTACATTAGATTCACTAGTAGGAGTGAGTAAAAGATCACGGGGTGGTGCGCACTGTATGGGTGTGTGTTACATTACATTCATGAATAGGAGTGAGAAAAACATCACGGGGTGGTGCGCATTGTATGGCTGTGTGTTACATTACATTCACAAGTAGGAGTGAGAAAAACATCACGGGGTGGTGCGCATTGTATGGGTGTGTGTTACATTACATTCAGTAGTCGGAGTGAGAAAAACATCACGGGGTGGTGCGCATTGTATGGGTGTGTGTTACATTACATTCACTAGTAGGAGTGAGAAAAACATCACGGGGTGGTGCGCATTGTATGGGTGTGTGTTACATTACATTCACTAGTAGGAGTGAGAAAAACATCACGGTGTGGTGCGCATTGTATGGGTGTGTGTTACATTACATTCACTGGTAGGAGTGAGAGAAACATCACGGGGTGGTGCGCATGGTATGGGTGTGTGTTACATTACATTCACTAGAAGGAGTGAGAAAAACATCACGGGGTGGTGCGCATTGTATGGGTGTGTGTTACATTACATTCACTAGTAGGAGTGAGGAAAACATCACGGGGTGGTGCGCATTGTATGGGTGTGTGTTACATTACATTCACTAGTAGGAGTGAGAAAAACATCACGGGTGGTGCGCATTGTATGGGTGTGTGTTACATTACATTCACTAATAGGTGTGAGAAAAACATCACGGGGTGGTGCGCATTGTATGGGTGTGTGTTACATTACATTCACTAGTAGGAGTGAGAAAAACATCACGGGGTGGTGCGCATTGTATGGGTGTGTGTTACATTACATTCACTAGTAGCAGTGAGAAAAACATCACGGGGTGGTGCGCATTGTATGGGTGTGTGTTACATTACATTCACTAGTAGGAGCGAGAAAAACATCACGGGGTGGTGCGCATTGTATGGGTGTGTGTTACATTAGATTCACTAGTAGGATTGAGAAAAACATCTCGGGGTGGTGCGCATTGTATGGGTGTGTGTTACATTACATTCACTAGTAGGAGTGAGGAAAAGATCACGGGGTGGTGCGCATTGTATGGGTGTGTGTTACATTACATTCACTAGTAGGAGTGAGAAAAACATCACTGGGTGGTGTGAATCAGAGGGTCTGAATTAGGATAGGCAGTGAGTGGCAAAGTAGGATGGAGAAAAGCACGGCGGGGTGGTCAGCATGGGGAGGTCAGGGAACATGCTGTGGCAATGTAGGATAGGTTTCTGAAAAGCATTGCGGGGTGGTGCGCATTGTATGGGTGTGTGTTACATTACATTCACTAATAGGAGTGAGAAAAACATCACGGGGTTTTGCGCATTGTATGGGTGTGTGTTACATTACATTCACTAGTAGGAGTGAGAAAAACATCACGGGGTGGTGCGCATTGTATGGGTGTGTGTTACATTACATTCACTAGTAGGAGTGAGAAAAACATCACGGGGTGGTACGCATTGTATGGGTGTGTGTTACATTACATTCACTAGTAGGAGTGAGAGAAACATCATGGGGTGGTGCGCATGGTATGGGTGTGTGTTACATTACATTCACTAGAAGGAGTGAGAAAAACATCACGGGGTGGTGCGCATTGTATGGGTGTGTGTTACATTACATTCACTAGTAGGAGTGAGGAAAACATCACGGGGTGGTGCGCATTGTATGGGTGTGTGTTACATTACATTCACTAGTAGGAGTAAGCAAAACATCACGGGGTGGTGCGCATTGTATGGGTGTGTGTTACATTACATTCACTAGTAGGAGTGAGAAAAACATCACGGGGTGGTGTGCATTGTATGGGTGTGTGTTACATTAGATTCACTAGTAGGAGTGAGAAAAACATCACGGGATGGTGCGCATTGTATGGGTGTGTGTTACATTACATTCACTAGTAGGAGTGAGAAAAACATCACGGGGTGGTGGGCATTGTATGGGTGTGTGTTACATTACATTCACTAATAGGTGTGAGAAAAACATCACGGGGTGGTGGGCATTGTATGGGTGTGTGTTACATTAGATTCACTAGTAGGAGTGAGAAAAACATCACGGGGTGGTGCGCATTGTATGGGTGTGTGTTACATTACATTCACTAGTAGGAGTGAGAAAAACATCACGGGGTGGTGCGCATTGTATGGGTGTGTGTTACATTACATTCACTAATAGGTGTGAGAAAAACATCACGGGGGGTGCGCATTGTATGGGTGTGTGTTACATTACATTCACTAGTAGGAGTGAGAAAAACATCACGGGGTGGTGCGCATTGTATGGGTGTGTGTTACATTACATTCACTAGTAGGAGTGAGAAAAACATCACGGGGTGGTGCGCATTGTATGGGTGTGTGTTACATTACATTCACTAGTAGGAGCGAGAAAAACATCACGGGGTGGTGCGCATTGTATGGGTGTGTGTTACATTAGATTCACTAGTAGGATTGAGAAAAACATCTCGGGGTGGTGCGCATTGTATGGGAGTGTGTTACATTACATTCACTAGTAGGAGTGAGGAAAAGATCACGGGGTGGTGCGCATTGTATGGGTGTGTGTTACATTACATTCACTAGTAGGAGTGAGAAAAACATCACGGGGTGGTGTGAATCGGAGGGTCTGAATTAGGATAGGCAGTGAGTGGCAAAGTAGGATGGAGAAAAGCACGGCGGGGTGGTCAGCATGGGGAGGTCAGGGAACATGCTGTGGCAATGTAGGATAGGTTTCTGAAAAACATGGCGGGGTGGTGCGCATTGTATGGGTTTGTGTAACATTACATTCACTAATAGGAGTGAGAAAAACATCACGGGGTGCTGCGCATTGTATGGCTGTGTGTTACATTACATTCACTAGTAGGAGTGAGAAAAACATCACGGGGTGGTGCGCATTGTATGGGTGTGTGTTACATTACATTCACTAGTAGGAGTGAGAAAAACATCATGGGGTGGTGCGCATTGTATGGGTGTGTGTTACATTACATTCACTACTAGGAGTGAGAAAAACATCACGGGGTGGTGTGAATCGGAGGGTCTGAATTAGGATAGGCACTGAGTGGCAATGTAGGATGGAGAAAAGCACCGCGGGGTGGTCAGCATGGGGAGGTCAGGAAACACGCAGTGGCAATGTAGGATAGGATTCTGAAAAACATCGCGGGGTGTTGCACATTGTATGGGTGTATGTTACATTAGATTCACTAGTAGGAGTGAGAAAAACATCACGGGGTGGTGCGCATTGTATGGGTGTGTGTTACATTACATTCACTAATAGGAGTGAGAAAAACATCACGGGGTGGTGCGCATTTTATGGGTGTGTGTTACATTACATTCAGTAGTAGGAGTGAGAAAAACATCACGGGGTGGTGCGCATTGTATGGGTGTGTGTTACATTACATTCACTAATAGGAGTGAGAAAAACATCACGGGGTGGTGCGCATTGTATGGGTGTGTGTTACATTACATTCACTAGTAGGAGTGAGAAAAACATCACGGGGTGGTGCGCATTGTATGGGTGTGTGTTACATTACATTCACTAGTAGGAGTGAGAAAAACATCACGGGGTGGTACGCATTGTATGGGTGTGTGTTACATTACATTCACTAGTAGGAGTGAGAGAAACATCATGGGGTGGTGCGCATGGTATGGGTGTGTGTTACATTACATTCACTAGAAGGAGTGAGAAAAACATCACGGGGTGGTGCGCATTGTATGGGTGTGTGTTACATTACATTCACTAGTAGGAGTGAGGAAAACATCACGGGGTGGTGCGCATTGTATGGGTGTGTGTTACATTACATTCACTAGTAGGAGTCAGCAAAACATCATGGGGTGGTGCGCATTGTATGGGTGTGTGTTACATTACATTCACTAGTAGGAGTGAGAAAAACATCACGGGGTGGTGCGCATTGTATGGGTGTGTGTTACATTAGATTCACTAGTAGGAGTGAGAAAAACATCACGGGGTGGTGCGCATTGTATGGGTGTGTGTTACATTACATTCACTAGTAGGAGTGAGAAAAACATCACGGGGTGGTGCGCATTGTATGGGTGTGTGTTACATTACATTCACGAATAGGAGTGAGAAAAACATCACGGGGTGGTGCGCATTGTATGGGTGTTTGTTACATTACATTCACTAGTAGGAGTGAGAAAAACATCACGTGGTGGTGTGCATTGTATGGGTGTGTGTTACATTACATTCACTAGTAGGAGTGAGAAAAACATCACGGGGTGGTGTGCATTGTATGGGTGTGTGTTACATTACATTCACTAGTAGGAGTGAGAAAAACAGCAAGGGGTGGTGCGCATTGTATGGGTGTGTGTTACATTGCATTCACTACTAGGTGTGAGAAAAACATCACGGGGTGGTGTGAATTGGAGGGTCTGAATTAGGATAGGCAGTGAGTGGCAATGTAGGATGGAGAAAAGCACCGCGGGGTGGTCAGCATGGGGAGGTCAGGAAACATGCATTGGCAATGTAGGATAGGATTCTGAAAAACATCGCGGGGTGGTGCGCATTGTATGGGTGTGTGTTACATTAGATTCACTAGTAGGAGTGAGTAAAACATCACGGGGTGGTGCGCATTGTATGGGTGTGTGTTACATTACATTCACGAATAGGAGTGAGAAAAACATCACGGGGTGGTGCGCATTGTATGGCTGTGTGTTACATTACATTCACAAGTAGGAGTGAGAAAAACATCACGGGGTGGTGCGCATTGTATGGGTGTGTGTTACATTACATTCAGTAGTCGGAGTGAGAAAAACATCACGGGGTGGTGCGCATTGTATGGGTGTGTGTTACATTACATTCACTAGTAGGAGTGAGAAAAACATCACGGGGTGGTGCGCATTGTATGGGTGTGTGTTACATTACATTCACTAGTAGGAGTGAGAAAAACATCACGGGGTGGTGCGCATTGTATGGGTGTGTGTTACATTACATTCACTAGTAGGAGTGAGAAAAACATCACGGGGTGGTGCCCATGGTATGGTTGTGTGTTACATTACATTCACTAGAAGGAGTGAGAAAAACATCACGGGGTTGTGCGCATTTTATGGGTGTGTGTTACATTACATTCACTAGTAGGAGTGAGAAAAACATCACGGGGTGGTGCGCATTGTATGGGTGTGTGTTACATTACATTCACTAGTAGCAGTGAGAAAAACATCACGGGGTGGTGCGCATTGTATGGGTGTGTGTTACATTACATTCACTAGTAGGAGTGAGAAAAACATCACGGGGTGGTGCGCATTGTATGGGTGTGTGTTACATTACATTCACTAGTAGGAGTGAGAAAAACATCACGTGGTGGTCCGCATTGTATGGGTGTGTGTTACATTACATTCACTAGTAGGAGTGAGAAACACATCACGGGGTGGTGCGCATTGTATGGGTGTGTGTTACATTACATTCACTAGTAGGAGTGAGAAAAACATCACGGGGTGGTGCGCATTGTATGGGTGTGTGTTACATTGCTTTCACTACTAGGAGTGAGAAAAACATGACGGGGTGGTGTGAATTGGAGGGTCTGAATTAGGATAGGCAGTGAGTGGCAATGTAGGATGGAGAAAAGCACCGCGGGGTGGTCAGCATTGGGAGGTCAGGAAACATGCAGTGGCAATGTAGGATAGGATTCTGAAAAACATCGCGGGGTGGTGCGCATTGTATGGGTGTGTGTTACATTAGATTCACTAGTAGGAGTGAGTAAAAGATCACGGGGTGGTGCGCACTGTATGGGTGTGTGTTACATTACATTCATGAATAGGAGTGAGAAAAACATCACGGGGTGGTGCGCATTGTATGGCTGTGTGTTACATTACATTCACAAGTAGGAGTGAGAAAAACATCACGGGGTGGTGCGCATTGTATGGGTGTGTGTTACATTACATTCAGTAGTCGGAGTGAGAAAAACATCACGGGGTGGTGCGCATTGTATGGGTGTGTGTTACATTACATTCACTAGTAGGAGTGAGAAAAACATCACGGGGTGGTGCGCATTGTATGGGTGTGTGTTACATTACATTCACTAGTAGGAGCGAGAAAAACATCACGGGGTGGTGCGCATTGTATGGGTGTGTGTTACATTAGATTCACTAGTAGGATTGAGAAAAACATCTCGGGGTGGTGCGCATTGTATGGGAGTGTGTTACATTACATTCACTAGTAGGAGTGAGGAAAAGATCACGGGGTGGTGCGCATTGTATGGGTGTGTGTTACATTACATTCACTAGTAGGAGTGAGAAAAACATCACGGGGTGGTGTGAATCGGAGGGTCTGAATTAGGATAGGCAGTGAGTGGCAAAGTAGGATGGAGAAAAGCACGGCGGGGTGGTCAGCATGGGGAGGTCAGGGAACATGCTGTGGCAATGTAGGATAGGTTTCTGAAAAACATGGCGGGGTGGTGCGCATTGTATGGGTTTGTGTAACATTACATTCACTAATAGGAGTGAGAAAAACATCACGGGGTGCTGCGCATTGTATGGCTGTGTGTTACATTACATTCACTAGTAGGAGTGAGAAAAACATCACGGGGTGGTGCGCATTGTATGGGTGTGTGTTACATTACATTCACTAGTAGGAGTGAGAAAAACATCATGGGGTGGTGCGCATTGTATGGGTGTGTGTTACATTACATTCACTACTAGGAGTGAGAAAAACATCACGGGGTGGTGTGAATCGGAGGGTCTGAATTAGGATAGGCACTGAGTGGCAATGTAGGATGGAGAAAAGCACCGCGGGGTGGTCAGCATGGGGAGGTCAGGAAACACGCAGTGGCAATGTAGGATAGGATTCTGAAAAACATCGCGGGGTGTTGCACATTGTATGGGTGTATGTTACATTAGATTCACTAGTAGGAGTGAGAAAAACATCACGGGGTGGTGCGCATTGTATGGGTGTGTGTTACATTACATTCACTAATAGGAGTGAGAAAAACATCACGGGGTGGTGCGCATTTTATGGGTGTGTGTTACATTACATTCAGTAGTAGGAGTGAGAAAAACATCACGGGGTGGTGCGCATTGTATGGGTGTGTGTTACATTACATTCACTAATAGGAGTGAGAAAAACATCACGGGGTGGTGCGCATTGTATGGGTGTGTGTTACATTACATTCACTAGTAGGAGTGAGAAAAACATCACGGGGTGGTGCGCATTGTATGGGTGTGTGTTACATTACATTCACTAGTAGGAGTGAGAAAAACATCACGGGGTGGTACGCATTGTATGGGTGTGTGTTACATTACATTCACTAGTAGGAGTGAGAGAAACATCATGGGGTGGTGCGCATGGTATGGGTGTGTGTTACATTACATTCACTAGAAGGAGTGAGAAAAACATCACGGGGTGGTGCGCATTGTATGGGTGTGTGTTACATTACATTCACTAGTAGGAGTGAGGAAAACATCACGGGGTGGTGCGCATTGTATGGGTGTGTGTTACATTACATTCACTAGTAGGAGTCAGCAAAACATCATGGGGTGGTGCGCATTGTATGGGTGTGTGTTACATTACATTCACTAGTAGGAGTGAGAAAAACATCACGGGGTGGTGCGCATTGTATGGGTGTGTGTTACATTAGATTCACTAGTAGGAGTGAGAAAAACATCACGGGGTGGTGCGCATTGTATGGGTGTGTGTTACATTACATTCACTAGTAGGAGTGAGAAAAACATCACGGGGTGGTGCGCATTGTATGGGTGTGTGTTACATTACATTCACGAATAGGAGTGAGAAAAACATCACGGGGTGGTGCGCATTGTATGGGTGTTTGTTACATTACATTCACTAGTAGGAGTGAGAAAAACATCACGTGGTGGTGTGCATTGTATGGGTGTGTGTTACATTACATTCACTAGTAGGAGTGAGAAAAACATCACGGGGTGGTGTGCATTGTATGGGTGTGTGTTACATTACATTCACTAGTAGGAGTGAGAAAAACAGCAAGGGGTGGTGCGCATTGTATGGGTGTGTGTTACATTGCATTCACTACTAGGTGTGAGAAAAACATCACGGGGTGGTGTGAATTGGAGGGTCTGAATTAGGATAGGCAGTGAGTGGCAATGTAGGATGGAGAAAAGCACCGCGGGGTGGTCAGCATGGGGAGGTCAGGAAACATGCATTGGCAATGTAGAATAGGATTCTGAAAAACATCGCGGGGTGGTGCGCATTGTATGGGTGTGTGTTACATTAGATTCACTAGTAGGAGTGAGTAAAACATCACGGGGTGGTGCGCATTGTATGGGTGTGTGTTACATTACATTCACGAATAGGAGTGAGAAAAACATCACGGGGTGGTGCGCATTGTATGGCTGTGTGTTACATTACATTCACAAGTAGGAGTGAGAAAAACATCACGGGGTGGTGCGCATTGTATGGGTGTGTGTTACATTACATTCAGTAGTCGGAGTGAGAAAAACATCACGGGGTGGTGCGCATTGTATGGGTGTGTGTTACATTACATTCACTAGTAGGAGTGAGAAAAACATCACGGGGTGGTGCGCATTGTATGGGTGTGTGTTACATTACATTCACTAGTAGGAGTGAGAAAAACATCACGGGGTGGTGCGCATTGTATGGGTGTGTGTTACATTACATTCACTAGTAGGAGTGAGAAAAACATCACGGGGTGGTGCCCATGGTATGGTTGTGTGTTACATTACATTCACTAGAAGGAGTGAGAAAAACATCACGGGGTTGTGCGCATTTTATGGGTGTGTGTTACATTACATTTACTAGTAGGAGTGAGAAAAACATCACGGGGTGGTGCGCATTGTATGGGTGTGTGTTACATTACATTCACTAGTAGCAGTGAGAAAAACATCACGGGGTGGTGCGCATTGTATGGGTGTGTGTTACATTACATTCACTAGTAGGAGTGAGAAAAACATCACGGGGTGGTGCGCATTGTATGGGTGTGTGTTACATTACATTCACTAGTAGGAGTGAGAAAAACATCACGTGGTGGTCCGCATTGTATGGGTGTGTGTTACATTACATTCACTAGTAGGAGTGAGAAACACATCACGGGGTGGTGCGCATTGTATGGGTGTGTGTTACATTACATTCACTAGTAGGAGTGAGAAAAACATCACGGGGTGGTGCGCATTGTATGGGTGTGTGTTACATTGCTTTCACTACTAGGAGTGAGAAAAACATGACGGGGTGGTGTGAATTGGAGGGTCTGAATTAGGATAGGCAGTGAGTGGCAATGTAGGATGGAGAAAAGCACCGCGGGGTGGTCAGCATTGGGAGGTCAGGAAACATGCAGTGGCAATGTAGGATAGGATTCTGAAAAACATCGCGGGGTGGTGCGCATTGTATGGGTGTGTGTTACATTAGATTCACTAGTAGGAGTGAGTAAAAGATCACGGGGTGGTGCGCACTGTATGGGTGTGTGTTACATTACATTCATGAATAGGAGTGAGAAAAACATCACGGGGTGGTGCGCATTGTATGGCTGTGTGTTACATTACATTCACAAGTAGGAGTGAGAAAAACATCACGGGGTGGTGCGCATTGTATGGGTGTGTGTTACATTACATTCAGTAGTCGGAGTGAGAAAAACATCACGGGGTGGTGCGCATTGTATGGGTGTGTGTTACATTACATTCACTAGTAGGAGTGAGAAAAACATCACGGGGTGGTGCGCATTGTATGGGTGTGTGTTACATTACATTCACTAGTAGGAGTGAGAAAAACATCACGGGGTGGTGCGCATTGTATGGGTGTGTGTTACATTACATTCACTGGTAGGAGTGAGAGAAACATCACGGGGTGGTGCGCATGGTATGGGTGTGTGTTACATTACATTCACTAGAAGGAGTGAGAAAAACATCACGGGGTGGTGCGCATTGTATGGGTGTGTGTTACATTACATTCACTAGTAGGAGTGAGGAAAACATCACGGGGTGGTGCGCATTGTATGGGTGTGTGTTACATTACATTCACTAGTAGGAGTGAGAAAAACATCACGGGTGGTGCGCATTGTATGGGTGTGTGTTACATTACATTCACTAATAGGTGTGAGAAAAACATCACGGGGTGGTGCGCATTGTATGGGTGTGTGTTACATTACATTCACTAGTAGGAGTGAGAAAAACATCACGGGGTGGTGCGCATTGTATGGGTGTGTGTTACATTACATTCACTAGTAGCAGTGAGAAAAACATCACGGGGTGGTGCGCATTGTATGGGTGTGTGTTACATTACATTCACTAGTAGGAGCGAGAAAAACATCACGGGGTGGTGCGCATGGTATGGGTGTGTGTTACATTAGATTCACTAGTAGGATTGAGAAAAACATCTCGGGGTGGTGCGCATTGTATGGGTGTGTGTTACATTACATTCACTAGTAGGAGTGAGGAAAAGATCACGGGGTGGTGCGCATTGTATGGGTGTGTGTTACATTACATTCACTAGTAGGAGTGAGAAAAACATCACTGGGTGGTGTGAATCAGAGGGTCTGAATTAGGATAGGCAGTGAGTGGCAAAGTAGGATGGAGGAAAGCACGGCGGGGTGGTCAGCATGGGGAGGTCAGGGAACATGCTGTGGCAATGTAGGATAGGTTTCTGAAAAACATTGCGGGGTGGTGCGCATTGTATGGGTGTGTGTTACATTACATTCACTAATAGGAGTGAGAAAAACATCACGGGGTGGTGCGCATTGTATGGGTGTGTGTTACATTACATTCACTAGTAGGAGTGAGAAAAACATCACGGGGTGGTGCGCATTGTATGGGTGTGTGTTACATTACATTCACTAGTAGGAGTGAGAAAAACATCACGGGGTGGTACGCATTGTATGGGTGTGTGTTACATTACATTCACTAGTAGGAGTGAGAGAAACATCATGGGGTGGTGCGCATGGTATGGGTGTGTGTTACATTACATTCACTAGAAGGAGTGAGAAAAACATCACGGGGTGGTGCGCATTGTATGGGTGTGTGTTACATTACATTCACTAGTAGGAGTGAGGAAAACATCACGGGGTGGTGCGCATTGTATGGGTGTGTGTTACATTACATTCACTAGTAGGAGTCAGCAAAACATCATGGGGTGGTGCGCATTGTATGGGTGTGTGTTACATTACATTCACTAGTAGGAGTGAGAAAAACATCACGGGGTGGTGCGCATTGTATGGGTGTGTGTTACATTAGATTCACTAGTAGGAGTGAGAAAAACATCACGGGGTGGTGCGCATTGTATGGGTGTGTGTTACATTACATTCACTAGTAGGAGTGAGAAAAACATCACGGGGTGGTGCGCATTGTATGGGTGTGTGTTACATTACATTCACGAATAGGAGTGAGAAAAACATCACGGGGTGGTGCGCATTGTATGGGTGTTTGTTACATTACATTCACTAGTAGGAGTGAGAAAAACATCACGTGGTGGTGTGCATTGTATGGGTGTGTGTTACATTACATTCACTAGTAGGAGTGAGAAAAACATCACGGGGTGGTGTGCATTGTATGGGTGTGTGTTACATTACATTCACTAGTAGGAGTGAGAAAAACAGCAAGGGGTGGTGCGCATTGTATGGGTGTGTGTTACATTGCATTCACTACTAGGTGTGAGAAAAACATCACGGGGTGGTGTGAATTGGAGGGTCTGAATTAGGATAGGCAGTGAGTGGCAATGTAGGATGGAGAAAAGCACCGCGGGGTGGTCAGCATGGGGAGGTCAGGAAACATGCATTGGCAATGTAGGATAGGATTCTGAAAAACATCGCGGGGTGGTGCGCATTGTATGGGTGTGTGTTACATTAGATTCACTAGTAGGAGTGAGTAAAACATCACGGGGTGGTGCGCATTGTATGGGTGTGTGTTACATTACATTCACGAATAGGAGTGAGAAAAACATCACGGGGTGGTGCGCATTGTATGGCTGTGTGTTACATTACATTCACAAGTAGGAGTGAGAAAAACATCACGGGGTGGTGCGCATTGTATGGGTGTGTGTTACATTACATTCAGTAGTCGGAGTGAGAAAAACATCACGGGGTGGTGCGCATTGTATGGGTGTGTGTTACATTACATTCACTAGTAGGAGTGAGAAAAACATCACGGGGTGGTGCGCATTGTATGGGTGTGTGTTACATTACATTCACTAGTAGGAGTGAGAAAAACATCACGGGGTGGTGCGCATTGTATGGGTGTGTGTTACATTACATTCACTAGTAGGAGTGAGAAAAACATCACGGGGTGGTGCCCATGGTATGGTTGTGTGTTACATTACATTCACTAGAAGGAGTGAGAAAAACATCACGGGGTTGTGCGCATTTTATGGGTGTGTGTTACATTACATTCACTAGTAGGAGTGAGAAAAACATCACGGGGTGGTGCGCATTGTATGGGTGTGTGTTACATTACATTCACTAGTAGCAGTGAGAAAAACATCACGGGGTGGTGCGCATTGTATGGGTGTGTGTTACATTACATTCACTAGTAGGAGTGAGAAAAACATCACGGGGTGGTGCGCATTGTATGGGTGTGTGTTACATTACATTCACTAGTAGGAGTGAGAAAAACATCACGTGGTGGTCCGCATTGTATGGGTGTGTGTTACATTACATTCACTAGTAGGAGTGAGAAACACATCACGGGGTGGTGCGCATTGTATGGGTGTGTGTTACATTACATTCACTAGTAGGAGTGAGAAAAACATCACGGGGTGGTGCGCATTGTATGGGTGTGTGTTACATTGCTTTCACTACTAGGAGTGAGAAAAACATGACGGGGTGGTGTGAATTGGAGGGTCTGAATTAGGATAGGCAGTGAGTGGCAATGTAGGATGGAGAAAAGCACCGCGGGGTGGTCAGCATTGGGAGGTCAGGAAACATGCAGTGGCAATGTAGGATAGGATTCTGAAAAACATCGCGGGGTGGTGCGCATTGTATGGGTGTGTGTTACATTAGATTCACTAGTAGGAGTGAGTAAAAGATCACGGGGTGGTGCGCACTGTATGGGTGTGTGTTACATTACATTCATGAATAGGAGTGAGAAAAACATCACGGGGTGGTGCGCATTGTATGGCTGTGTGTTACATTACATTCACAAGTAGGAGTGAGAAAAACATCACGGGGTGGTGCGCATTGTATGGGTGTGTGTTACATTACATTCAGTAGTCGGAGTGAGAAAAACATCACGGGGTGGTGCGCATTGTATGGGTGTGTGTTACATTACATTCACTAGTAGGAGTGAGAAAAACATCACGGGGTGGTGCGCATTGTATGGGTGTGTGTTACATTACATTCACTAGTAGGAGTGAGAAAAACATGACGGGGTGGTGCGCATTGTATGGGTGTGTGTTACATTACATTCACTGGTAGGAGTGAGAGAAACATCACGGGGTGGTGCGCATGGTATGGGTGTGTGTTACATTACATTCACTAGAAGGAGTGAGAAAAACATCACGGGGTGGTGCGCATTGTATGGGTGTGTGTTACATTACATTCACTAGTAGGAGTGAGGAAAACATCACGGGGTGGTGCGCATTGTATGGGTGTGTGTTACATTACATTCACTAGTAGGAGTGAGAAAAACATCACGGGTGGTGCGCATTGTATGGGTGTGTGTTACATTACATTCACTAATAGGTGTGAGAAAAACATCACGGGGTGGTGCGCATTGTATGGGTGTGTGTTACATTACATTCACTAGTAGGAGTGAGAAAAACATCACGGGGTGGTGCGCATTGTATGGGTGTGTGTTACATTACATTCACTAGTAGCAGTGAGAAAAACATCACGGGGTGGTGCGCATTGTATGGGTGTGTGTTACATTACATTCACTAGTAGGAGCGAGAAAAACATCACGGGGTGGTGCGCATTGTATGGGTGTGTGTTACATTAGATTCACTAGTAGGATTGAGAAAAACATCTCGGGGTGGTGCGCATTGTATGGGTGTGTGTTACATTACCTTCACTAGTAGGAGTGAGGAAAAGATCACGGGGTGGTGCGCATTGTATGGGTGTGTGTTACATTACATTCACTAGTAGGAGTGAGAAAAACATCACTGGGTGGTGTGAATCAGAGGGTCTGAATTAGGATAGGCAGTGAGTGGCAAAGTAGGATGGAGGAAAGCACGGCGGGGTGGTCAGCATGGGGAGGTCAGGGAACATGCTGTGGCAATGTAGGATAGGTTTCTGAAAAACATTGCGGGGTGGTGCGCATTGTATGGGTGTGTGTTACATTACATTCACTAATAGGAGTGAGAAAAACATCACGGGGTGGTGCGCATTGTATGGGTGTGTGTTACATTACATTCACTAGTAGGAGTGAGAAAAACATCACGGGGTGGTGCGCATTGTATGGGTGTGTGTTACATTACATTCACTAGTAGGAGTGAGAAAAACATCACGGGGTGGTACGCATTGTATGGGTGTGTGTTACATTACATTCACTAGTAGGAGTGAGAGAAACATCATGGGGTGGTGCGCATGGTATGGGTGTGTGTTACATTACATTCACTAGAAGGAGTGAGAAAAACATCACGGGGTGGTGCGCATTGTATGGGTGTGTGTTACATTACATTAACTAGTAGGAGTGAGGAAAACATCACGGGGTGGTGCGCATTGTATGGGTGTGTGTTACATTACATTCACTAGTAGGAGTAAGCAAAACATCACGGGGTGGTGCGCATTGTATGGGTGTGTGTTACATTACATTCACTAGTAGGAGTGAGAAAAACATCACGGGGTGGTGCGCATTGTATGGGTGTGTGTTACATTAGATTCACTAGTAGGAGTGAGAAAAACATCACGGGATGGTGCGCATTGTATGGGTGTGTGTTACATTACATTCACTAGTAGGAGTGAGAAAAACATCACGGGGTGGTGGGCATTGTATGGGTGTGTGTTACATTACATTCACTAATAGGTGTGAGAAAAACATCACGGGGTGGTGGGCATTGTATGGGTGTGTGTTACATTAGATTCACTAGTAGGAGTGAGAAAAACATCACGGGGTGGTGCGCATTGTATGGGTGTGTGTTACATTACATTCACTAGTAGGAGTGAGAAAAACATCACGGGGTGGTGCGCATTGTATGGGTGTGTGTTACATTACATTCACTAATAGGTGTGAGAAAAACATCACGGGGGGTGCGCATTGTATGGGTGTGTGTTACATTACATTCACTAGTAGGAGTGAGAAAAACATCACGGGGTGGTGCGCATTGTATGGGTGTGTGTTACATTACATTCACTAGTAGGAGTGAGAAAAACATCACGGGGTGGTGCGCATTGTATGGGTGTGTGTTACATTACATTCACTAGTAGGAGCGAGAAAAACATCACGGGGTGGTGCGCATTGTATGGGTGTGTGTTACATTAGATTCACTAGTAGGATTGAGAAAAACATCTCGGGGTGGTGCGCATTGTATGGGAGTGTGTTACATTACATTCACTAGTAGGAGTGAGGAAAAGATCACGGGGTGGTGCGCATTGTATGGGTGTGTGTTACATTACATTCACTAGTAGGAGTGAGAAAAACATCACGGGGTGGTGTGAATCGGAGGGTCTGAATTAGGATAGGCAGTGAGTGGCAAAGTAGGATGGAGAAAAGCACGGCGGGGTGGTCAGCATGGGGAGGTCAGGGAACATGCTGTGGCAATGTAGGATAGGTTTCTGAAAAACATGGCGGGGTGGTGCGCATTGTATGGGTGTGTGTAACATTACATTCACTAATAGGAGTGAGAAAAACATCACGGGGTGGTGCGCATTGTATGGCTGTGTGTTACATTACATTCACTAGTAGGAGTGAGAAAAACATCACGGGGTGGTGCGCATTGTATGGGTGTGTGTTACATTACATTCACTAGTAGGAGTGAGAAAAACATCATGGGGTGGTGCGCATTGTATGGGTGTGTGTTACATTACATTCACTACTAGGAGTGAGAAAAACATCACGGGGTGGTGTGAATCGGAGGGTCTGAATTAGGATAGGCAGTGAGTGGCAATGTAGGATGGAGAAAAGCACCGCGGGGTGGTCAGCATGGGGAGGTCAGGAAACACGCAGTGGCAATGTAGGATAGGATTCTGAAAAACATCGCGGGGTGTTGCACATTGTATGGGTGTATGTTACATTAGATTCACTAGTAGGAGTGAGAAAAACATCACGGGGTGGTGCGCATTGTATGGGTGTGTGTTACATTACATTCACTAATAGGAGTGAGAAAAACATCACGGGGTGGTGCGCATTTTATGGGTGTGTGTTACATTACATTCACTAGTAGGAGTGAGAAAAACATCACGGGGTGGTGCGCATTGTATGGGTGTGTGTTACATTACATTCACTAGTAAGAGTGAGAAAAACATCACGGGGTGGTGCGCATTGTATGGGTGTTTGTTACATTACATTCACTAGTAGGAGTGAGAAAAACATCACGTGGTGGTGCGCATTGTATGGGTGTGTGTTACATTACATTCACTAGTAGGAGTGAGAAAAACATCACGGGGTGGTGTGCATTGTATGGGTGTGTGTTACATTACATTCACTAGTAGGAGTGAGAAAAACAGCAAGGGGTGGTGCGCATTGTATGGGTGTGTGTTACATTGCATTCACTACTAGGTGTGAGAAAAACATCACGGGGTGGTGTGAATTGGAGGGTCTGAATTAGGATAGGCAGTGAGTGGCAATGTAGGATGGAGAAAAGCACCGCGGGGTGGTCAGCATGGGGAGGTCAGGAAACATGCAGTGGCAATGTAGGATAGGATTCTGAAAAACATCGCGGGGTGGTGCGCATTGTATGGGTGTGTGTTACATTAGATTCAGTAGTCGGAGTGAGAAAAACATCACGGGGTGGTGCGCATTGTATGGGTGTGTGTTACATTACATTCACTAGTAGGAGTGAGAAAAACATCACTGGGTGGTGTGAATCAGAGGGTCTGAATTAGGATAGGCAGTGAGTGGCAAAGTAGGATGGAGAAAAGCACGGCGGGGTGGTCAGCATGGGGAGGTCAGGGAACATGCTGTGGCAATGTAGGATAGGTTTCTGAAAAACATTGCGGGGTGGTGCGCATTGTATGGGTGTGTGTTACATTACATTCACTAATAGGAGTGAGAAAAACATCACGGGGTGGTGCGCATTGTATGGGTGTGTGTTACATTACATTCACTAGTAGGAGTGAGAAAAACATCACGGGGTGGTGCGCATTGTATGGGTGTGTGTTACATTACATTCACTAGTAGGAGTGAGAAAAACATCACGGGGTGGTGCGCATTGTATGGGTGTGTGTTACATTACATTCACTAACAGGAGTGAGAAAAACATCACGGGGTGGTGCGCATTTTATGGGTGTGTGTTACATTACATTAACTAATAGGAGTGAGAAAAACATCACGGGGTGGGGCGCATTGTATGGGTGTGTGTTACATTACATTCACTAGTAAGAGTGAGAAAAACATCACGTGGTGGTGCGCATTGTATGGGTGTGTGTTACATTACATTCACTAGTAGGAGTGAGAAAAACATCACGGGGTGGTGCGCATTGTATGGGTGTGTGTTACATTACATTCACTAGTAGGAGTGAGAAAAACATCACGGGGTGGTGCGCATTGTATGGGTGTGTTTTACATTACATTCACTAGTAGGAGTGAGAAAAACATCACGGGGTGGTGCGCATTGTATGGGTGTGTGTTACATTACATTCACTAGTAGCAGTGAGAAAAACATCACGGGGTGGTGCGCATTGTATGGGTGTGTGTTACATTACATTCACTAGTAGGAGTGAGAAAAACATCACGGGGTGGTGCGCATTGTATGGGTGTGTGTTACATTACATTCACTAGTAGGAGTGAGAAAAACATCACGGGGTGGTGCGCATTGTATGGGTGTGTGTTACATTACATTCACTAGTAAGAGTGAGAAAAACATCATGGGGTGGTGCGCATTGTATGTGTGTGTGTTACATTACATTCTCTAGTAGGAGTGAGAAAAACATCACGGGGTGGTGCGCATTGTATGGGTGTGTGTTACATCACATTCACTAGTAGGAGTGAGAAAAACATCACGGGGTGGTGCGCATTATATGGGTGTGTGTTACATTACATTCACTAGTAGGAGTGAGAAAAACATCACGGGGTGGTGCGCATTGTATGTGTGTGTGTTACATTACATTCCCCAGTAGGAGTGAGAAAAACATCACGGGGTTTTGTGAATCGGAGGGTCTGAATTAGGATAGGCAGTGAGTCGCAATGTAGGATGGAGAAAAGCACCTTGGGTTGGTCAGCATGGGGAGGTCAGGGAACATGCAGTTGCAATGTAGGATAGGTTTCTGAAAATCATCGCGGGGTGGTGCGCATTGTATGGGTGTGTGTTACATTACATTCACTAGTAGGAGTGAGAAAAACATCACGGGGTGGTGTGCAGTGTATGGGTGTGTGTTACATTACATTCACTAGTAGCAGTGAGAAAAACATCACGGGGTGGTGCGCATTGTATGGGTGTGTGTTACATTACATTCACTAGTAGGAGTGAGAAAAACATCACGGGGTGGTGCGCATTGTACGGGTGTGTGTTACATTAGATTCACTAGTAGGATTGAGAAAAACATCTCGGGGTGGTGCGCATTGTATGGGAGTGTGTTACATTACATTCACTAGTAGGAGTGAGGAAAAGATCACGGGGTGGTGCGCATTGTATGGGTGTGTGTTACATTACATTCACTAGTAGGAGTGAGAAAAACATCACGGGGTGGTGTGAATCGGAGGGTCTGAATTAGGATACGCAGTGAGTGGCAAAGTAGGATGGAGAAAAGCACGGCGGGGTGGTCAGCATGGGGAGGTCAGGGAACATGCTGTGGCAATGTAGGATAGGTTTCTGAAAAACATTGCGGGGTGGTGCGCATTGTATGGGTGTGTGTAACATTACATTCACTAATAGGAGTGAGAAAAACATCACGGGGTGGTGCGCATTGTATGGCTGTGTGTTACATTACATTCACTAGTAGGAGTGAGAAAAACATCACGGGGTGGTGCGCATTGTATGGGTGTGTGTTACATTACATTCACTAGTAGGAGTGAGAAAAACATCACGGGGTGGTGCGCATTGTATGGGTGTGTGTTACATTACATTCACTACTAGGAGTGAGAAAAACATCACGGGGTGGTGTGAATCGGAGGGTCTGAATTAGGATAGGCAGTGAGTGGCAATGTAGGATGGAGAAAAGCACCGCGGGGTGGTCAGCATGGGGAGGTCAGGAAACACGCAGTGGCAATGTAGGATAGGATTCTGAAAAACATCGCGGGGTGTTGCACATTGTATGGGTGTATGTTACATTAGATTCACTAGTAGGAGTGAGAAAAACATCACGGGCTGGTGCGCATTGTATGGGTGTGTGTTACATTACATTCACTAATAGGAGTGAGAAAAACATCACGGGGTGGTGCGCATTTTATGGGTGTGTGTTACATTACATTCACTAGTAGGAGTGAGAAAAACATCACGGGGTGGTGCGCATTGTATGGGTGTGTGTTACATTACATTCACTAGTAAGAGTGACAAAAACATCACGGGGTGGTGCGCATTGTATGGGTGTTTGTTACATTACATTCAGTAGTAGGAGTGAGAAAAACATCACGTGGTGGTGCGCATTGTATGGGTGTGTGTTACATTACATTCACTAGTAGGAGTGAGGAAAAGATCACGGGGTGGTGCGCATTGTATGGGTGTGTGTTACATTACATTCACTAGTAGGAGTGAGGAAAACATCACGGGTGGTGTGAATCGGAGGGTCTGAATTAGGATAGGCAGTGAGTGGCAAAGTAGGATGGAGAAAAGCACGGCCGGGTGGTCAGCATGGGGAGGTCAGGGAACATGCTGTGGCAATGTAGGATAGGTTTCTGAAAAACATTGCGGGGTGGTGCGCATTGTATGGGTGTGTGTTACATTACATTCACTAATAGGAGTGAGAAAAACATCACGGGGTGGTGCGCATTGTATGGGTGTGTGTTACATTACATTCACTAGTAGGAGTGAGAAAAACATCACGGGGTGGTGCGCATTGTATGGGTGTGTGTTACATTACATTCACTAGTAGGAGTGAGAAAAACATCACGGGGTGGTGCGCATTGTATGGGTGTGTGTTACATTACATTCACTAGTAGGAGTGAGAAAAACATCACGGGGTGGTGCGCATGGTATGGGTGTGTGTTACATTACATTCACTAGTAGGAGTGAGAGAAACATCACGGGGTGGTGCGCATGGTATGGGTGTGTGTTACATTACATTCACTAGAATGAGTGAGAAAAACATCACGGGGTGGTGCGCATTGTATGGGTGTGTGTTACATTACATTCACTAGTAGGAGTGAGGAAAACATCACGGGGTGGTGCGCATTGTATGGGTGTGTGTTACATTACATTCACTAGTAGGAGTAACAAAACATCACGGGGTGGTGCGCATTGTACGGGTGTGTGTTACATTACATTCACTAGTAGGAGTGAGAAAAACATCACGGGGTGGTGCGCATTGTATGGGTATGTGTTACATTAGATTCACTAGTAGGAGTGAGAAAAACATCACGGGGTGGTGCGCATTGTATGGGTGTGTGTTACATTACATTCACTAGTAGGATTGAGAAAAACATCACGGGGTGGTGCGCATTGTATGGGTGTGTGTTACATTACATTCACTAATAGGTGTGAGAAAAACATCACGGGGTGGTGGGCATTGTATGGGTGTGTGTTACATTAGATTCACTAGTAGGAGTGAGAAAAACATCACGGGGTGGTGCGCATTGTATGGGTGTGTGTTACATTACATTCACTAGTAGGAGTGAGAAAAACATCACGGGGTGGTGCGCATTGTATGGGTGTGTGTTACATTACATTCACTAGTAGGAGTGAGAAAAACATCACGGGGTGGTGCGCATTGTATGGGTGTGTGTTACATTACATTCACTAACAGGAGTGAGAAAAACATCACGGGGTGGTGCGCATTTTATGGGTGTGTGTTACATTACATTAACTAATAGGAGTGAGAAAAACATCACGGGGTGGGGCGCATTGTATGGGTGTGTGTTACATTACATTCACTAGTAAGAGTGAGAAAAACATCACGTGGTGGTGCGCATTGTATGGGTGTGTGTTACATTACATTCACTAGTAGGAGTGAGAAAAACATCACGGGGTGGTGCGCATTGTATGGGTGTGTGTTACATTACATTCACTAGTAGGAGTGAGAAAAACATCACGGGGTGGTGCGCATTGTATGGGTGTGTTTTACATTACATTCACTAGTAGGAGTGAGAAAAACATCACGGGGTGGTGCGCATTGTATGGGTGTGTGTTACATTACATTCACTAGTAGCAGTGAGAAAAACATCACGGGGTGGTGCGCATTGTATGGGTGTGTGTTACATTACATTCACTAGTAGGAGTGAGAAAAACATCACGGGGTGGTGCGCATTGTATGGGTGTGTGTTACATTACATTCACTAGTAGGAGTGAGAAAAACATCACGGGGTGGTGCGCATTGTATGGGTGTGTGTTACATTACATTCACTAGTAAGAGTGAGAAAAACATCATGGGGTGGTGCGCATTGTATGTGTGTGTGTTACATTACATTCTCTAGTAGGAGTGAGAAAAACATCACGGGGTGGTGCGCATTGTATGGGTGTGTGTTACATCACATTCACTAGTAGGAGTGAGAAAAACATCACGGGGTGGTGCGCATTATATGGGTGTGTGTTACATTACATTCACTAGTAGGAGTGAGAAAAACATCACGGGGTGGTGCGCATTGTATGTGTGTGTGTTACATTACATTCCCCAGTAGGAGTGAGAAAAACATCACGGGGTTTTGTGAATCGGAGGGTCTGAATTAGGATAGGCAGTGAGTCGCAATGTAGGATGGAGAAAAGCACCTTGGGTTGGTCAGCATGGGGAGGTCAGGGAACATGCAGTTGCAATGTAGGATAGGTTTCTGAAAATCATCGCGGGGTGGTGCGCATTGTATGGGTGTGTGTTACATTACATTCACTAGTAGGAGTGAGAAAAACATCACGGGGTGGTGTGCAGTGTATGGGTGTGTGTTACATTACATTCACTAGTAGCAGTGAGAAAAACATCACGGGGTGGTGCGCATTGTATGGGTGTGTGTTACATTACATTCACTAGTAGGAGTGAGAAAAACATCACGGGGTGGTGCGCATTGTACGGGTGTGTGTTACATTAGATTCACTAGTAGGATTGAGAAAAACATCTCGGGGTGGTGCGCATTGTATGGGAGTGTGTTACATTACATTCACTAGTAGGAGTGAGGAAAAGATCACGGGGTGGTGCGCATTGTATGGGTGTGTGTTACATTACATTCACTAGTAGGAGTGAGAAAAACATCACGGGGTGGTGTGAATCGGAGGGTCTGAATTAGGATACGCAGTGAGTGGCAAAGTAGGATGGAGAAAAGCACGGCGGGGTGGTCAGCATGGGGAGGTCAGGGAACATGCTGTGGCAATGTAGGATAGGTTTCTGAAAAACATTGCGGGGTGGTGCGCATTGTATGGGTGTGTGTAACATTACATTCACTAATAGGAGTGAGAAAAACATCACGGGGTGGTGCGCATTGTATGGCTGTGTGTTACATTACATTCACTAGTAGGAGTGAGAAAAACATCACGGGGTGGTGCGCATTGTATGGGTGTGTGTTACATTACATTCACTAGTAGGAGTGAGAAAAACATCACGGGGTGGTGCGCATTGTATGGGTGTGTGTTACATTACATTCACTACTAGGAGTGAGAAAAACATCACGGGGTGGTGTGAATCGGAGGGTCTGAATTAGGATAGGCAGTGAGTGGCAATGTAGGATGGAGAAAAGCACCGCGGGGTGGTCAGCATGGGGAGGTCAGGAAACACGCAGTGGCAATGTAGGATAGGATTCTGAAAAACATCGCGGGGTGTTGCACATTGTATGGGTGTATGTTACATTAGATTCACTAGTAGGAGTGAGAAAAACATCACGGGCTGGTGCGCATTGTATGGGTGTGTGTTACATTACATTCACTAATAGGAGTGAGAAAAACATCACGGGGTGGTGCGCATTTTATGGGTGTGTGTTACATTACATTCACTAGTAGGAGTGAGAAAAACATCACGGGGTGGTGCGCATTGTATGGGTGTGTGTTACATTACATTCACTAGTAAGAGTGACAAAAACATCACGGGGTGGTGCGCATTGTATGGGTGTTTGTTACATTACATTCAGTAGTAGGAGTGAGAAAAACATCACGTGGTGGTGCGCATTGTATGGGTGTGTGTTACATTACATTCACTAGTAGGAGTGAGGAAAAGATCACGGGGTGGTGCGCATTGTATGGGTGTGTGTTACATTACATTCACTAGTAGGAGTGAGGAAAACATCACGGGTGGTGTGAATCGGAGGGTCTGAATTAGGATAGGCAGTGAGTGGCAAAGTAGGATGGAGAAAAGCACGGCCGGGTGGTCAGCATGGGGAGGTCAGGGAACATGCTGTGGCAATGTAGGATAGGTTTCTGAAAAACATTGCGGGGTGGTGCGCATTGTATGGGTGTGTGTTACATTACATTCACTAATAGGAGTGAGAAAAACATCACGGGGTGGTGCGCATTGTATGGGTGTGTGTTACATTACATTCACTAGTAGGAGTGAGAAAAACATCACGGGGTGGTGCGCATTGTATGGGTGTGTGTTACATTACATTCACTAGTAGGAGTGAGAAAAACATCACGGGGTGGTGCGCATTGTATGGGTGTGTGTTACATTACATTCACTAGTAGGAGTGAGAAAAACATCACGGGGTGGTGCGCATGGTATGGGTGTGTGTTACATTACATTCACTAGTAGGAGTGAGAGAAACATCACGGGGTGGTGCGCATGGTATGGGTGTGTGTTACATTACATTCACTAGAATGAGTGAGAAAAACATCACGGGGTGGTGCGCATTGTATGGGTGTGTGTTACATTACATTCACTAGTAGGAGTGAGGAAAACATCACGGGGTGGTGCGCATTGTATGGGTGTGTGTTACATTACATTCACTAGTAGGAGTAACAAAACATCACGGGGTGGTGCGCATTGTACGGGTGTGTGTTACATTACATTCACTAGTAGGAGTGAGAAAAACATCACGGGGTGGTGCGCATTGTATGGGTATGTGTTACATTAGATTCACTAGTAGGAGTGAGAAAAACATCACGGGGTGGTGCGCATTGTATGGGTGTGTGTTACATTACATTCACTAGTAGGATTGAGAAAAACATCACGGGGTGGTGCGCATTGTATGGGTGTGTGTTACATTACATTCACTAATAGGTGTGAGAAAAACATCACGGGGTGGTGGGCATTGTATGGGTGTGTGTTACATTAGATTCACTAGTAGGAGTGAGAAAAACATCACGGGGTGGTGCGCATTGTATGGGTGTGTGTTACATTACATTCACTAGTAGGAGTGAAAAAAACATCACAGGGTGGTGCGCATTGTATGGGTGTGTGTTACATTACATTCACTAATAGGTGTGAGAAAAACATCACGGGGTGGTGCGCATTGTATGGGTGTGTGTTACATTACATTCACTAGCAGGAGTGAGAAAAACATCACGGGGTGGTGCGCATTGTATGGGTGTGTGTTACATTACATTCACTAGTAGCAGTGAGAAAAACATCACGGGGTGGTGCGCATTGTATGGGTGTGTGTTACATTACATTCACTAGTAGGAGCGAGAAAAACATCACGGGGTGGTGCGCATTGTATGGGTGTGTGTTACATTAGATTCACTACTAGGATTGAGAAAAACATCTCGGGGTGGTGCGCATTGTATGGGTGTGTGTTACATTACATTCACTAGTAGGAGTGAGGAAAAGATCACGGGGTGGTGCGCATTGTATGGGTGTGTGTTACATTACATTCACTAGTAGGAGTGAGAAAAACATCACGGAGTGGTGTGAATCGGAGGGTCTGAATTAGGATAGGCAGTGAGTGGCAAAGTAGGATGGAGAAAAGCACGGCGGGGTGGTCAGCATGGGGAGGTCAGGGAACATGCTGTGGCAATGTAGGATAGGTTTCTGAAAAACATTGCGGGGTGGTGCGCATTGTATGGGTGTGTGTAACATTACATTCACTAATAGGAGTGAGAAAAACATCACGGTGTGGTGCGCATTGTATGGCTGTGTGTTACATTACATTCACTAGTAGGAGAGAGAAAAACATCACGGGGTCGTGCGCATTGTATGGGTGTGTGTTACATTACATTCACTAGTAGGAGTGAGAAAAACATCACGGGGTGGTGCGCATTGTATGGGTGTGTGTTACATTACATTCACTAGTAGGAGTGAGAAAAACATCACGGGGTGGTGCGCATTGTATGGGTGTGTGTTACATTACATTCACTAGTAGTAGTGAGAAAAACATCACGGGGTGGTGCGCATTGTATGGGTGTGTGTTACATTACATTCACTAGTAGGAGTGAGAAAAACATCACGGGGTGGTGCGCATTGTATGGGTGTGTGTTACATTGCATTCACTACTAGGTGTGAGAAAAACATCACGGGGTGGTGTGAATTGGAGGGTCTGAATTAGGATAGGCAGTGAGTGGCAATGTAGGATGGAGAAAAGCACCGCGGGGTGGTCAGCATGGGGAGGTCAGGAAACATGCAGTGGCAATGTAGGATAGGATTCTGAAAAACATCGCGGGGTGGTGCGCATTGTATGGGTGTGTGTTACATTAGATTCACTAGTAGGAGTGAGTAAAACATCACGGGGTGGTGCGCATTGTATGGGTGTGTGTTACATTACATTCATGAATAGGAGTGAGAAAAACATCACGGGGTGGTGCGCATTGTATGGCTGTGTGTTACATTACATTCACTAGTAGGAGTGAGAAAAACATCACGGGGTGGTGCGCATTGTATGGGGGTGTGTTACATTACATTCACTAGTAGGAGTGAGAAAAACATCACCGGGTGGTGCGCATTGTATGGGTGTGTGTTACATTACATTCACTAGTAGCAGTGAGAAAAACATCACGGGGTGGTGCGCATTGTATGGGTGTGTGTTACATTACATTCACTAGTAGGAGTGAGAAAAACATCACGGGGTGGTGCGCATTATACGGCTGTGTGTTACATTACATTCACTAGTAGGAGTGAGAAAAACATCACGGGGTGGTGCGCATTGTATGGGTGTGTGTTACATTACATTCACTAATAGGAGTGAGAAAAACATCACGGGGTGGTGCGCATTGTATGGGTGTGTGTTACATTACATTCACTAGTAGGAGTGAGAAAAACATCACGGGGTGGTGCGCATTGTATGGGTGTGTGTTACATTACATTCACTAGTAGGAGTGAGAAAAACATCACGGGGTGGTGCGCATTGTATGGGTGTGTGTTACATTACATTCACTAGTAGCAGTGAGAAAAACATCACGGGGTGGTGCGCATTGTATGGGTGTGTGTTACATTACATTCACTAGTAGCAGTGAGAAAAACATCACGGGGTGGTGCGCATCGTATGGGTGTGTGTTACATTACATTCACTAGTAGGAGTGAGAAAAACATCACGGTGTGGTGCGCATCGTATGGGTGTGTGTTACATTACATTCACTAGTAGCAGTGAGAAAAACATCACGGGGTGGTGCGCATTGTATGGGTGTGTGTTACATTACATTCACTAGTAGCAGTGAGAAAAACATCACGGGGTGGTGCGCGTTGTATGGGTGTGTGTTGCATTACATTCACTAGTAGCAGTGAGAAAAACATCACGGGGTGGTGCGCGTTGTATGGGTGTGTGTTACATTACATTCACTAGTAGCAGTGAGAAAAACATCACGGGGTGGTGCGCATTGTATGGGTGTGTGTTACATTACATTCACTAGTAGGAGTGAGAAAACATCACGGGGTGGTGCCCATTGTATGGGTGTGTGTTACATTACATTCACTAGTAGGAGTGAGAAAAACATCACGGGGTGGTGTGAATTGGAGGGTCTGAATTAGGATAGGCAGTGAGTGGCAATGTAGGATGGAGAAAAGCACCGTGGGGTGGTCAGCATGGGGAGGTCAGGAAACATGCAGTGGCAATGTAGGATAGGATTCTGAAAAACATCGCGGGGTGGTGCGCATTGTATGGGTGTGTGTTACATTAGATTCACTAGTAGGAGTGAGTAAAAGATCACGGGGTGGTGCGCACTGTATGGGTGTGTGTTACATTACATTCATGAATAGGAGTGACAAAAACATCACGGGGTGGTGCGCATTGTATGGCTGTGTGTTACATTACATTCACAAGTAGGAGTGAGAAAAACATCACGGGGTGGTGCGCATTGTATGGGTGTGTGCTACATTACATTCAGTAGTCGGAGTGAGAAAAACATCACGGGGTGGTGCGCATTGTATGGGTGTGTGTTACATTACATTCACTAGTAGGAGTGAGAAAAACATCACGGGGTGGTGCGCATTGTATGGGTGTGTGTTACATTACATTCACTAGTAGGAGCGAGAAAAACATCACGGGGTGGTGCGCATTGTATGGGTGTGTGTTACATTAGATTCACTACTAGGATTGAGAAAAACATCTCGGGGTGGTGCGCATTGTATGGGTGTGTGTTACATTACATTCACTAGTAGGAGTGAGGAAAAGATCACGGGGTGGTGCGCATTGTATGGGTGTGTGTTACATTACATTCACTAGTAGGAGTGAGAAAAACATCACGGAGTGGTGTGAATCGGAGGGTCTGAATTAGGATAGGCAGTGAGTGGCAAAGTAGGATGGAGAAAAGCACGGCGGGGTGGTCAGCATGGGGAGGTCAGGGAACATGCTGTGGCAATGTAGGATAGGTTTCTGAAAAACATTGCGGGGTGGTGCGCATTGTATGGGTGTGTGTAACATTACATTCACTAATAGGAGTGAGAAAAACATCACGGTGTGGTGCGCATTGTATGGCTGTGTGTTACATTACATTCACTAGTAGGAGAGAGAAAAACATCACGGGGTCGTGCGCATTGTATGGGTGTGTGTTACATTACATTCACTAGTAGGAGTGAGAAAAACATCACGGGGTGGTGCGCATTGTATGGGTGTGTGTTACATTACATTCACTAGTAGGAGTGAGAAAAACATCACGGGGTGGTGCGCATTGTATGGGTGTGTGTTACATTACATTCACTAGTAGTAGTGAGAAAAACATCACGGGGTGGTGCGCATTGTATGGGTGTGTGTTACATTACATTCACTAGTAGGAGTGAGAAAAACATCACGGGGTGGTGCGCATTGTATGGGTGTGTGTTACATTGCATTCACTACTAGGTGTGAGAAAAACATCACGGGGTGGTGTGAATTGGAGGGTCTGAATTAGGATAGGCAGTGAGTGGCAATGTAGGATGGAGAAAAGCACCGCGGGGTGGTCAGCATGGGGAGGTCAGGAAACATGCAGTGGCAATGTAGGATAGGATTCTGAAAAACATCGCGGGGTGGTGCGCATTGTATGGGTGTGTGTTACATTAGATTCACTAGTAGGAGTGAGTAAAACATCACGGGGTGGTGCGCATTGTATGGGTGTGTGTTACATTACATTCATGAATAGGAGTGAGAAAAACATCACGGGGTGGTGCGCATTGTATGGCTGTGTGTTACATTACATTCACTAGTAGGAGTGAGAAAAACATCACGGGGTGGTGCGCATTGTATGGGGGTGTGTTACATTACATTCACTAGTAGGAGTGAGAAAAACATCACCGGGTGGTGCGCATTGTATGGGTGTGTGTTACATTACATTCACTAGTAGCAGTGAGAAAAGCATCACGGGGTGGTGCGCATTGTATGGGTGTGTGTTACATTACATTCACTAGTAGGAGTGAGAAAAACATCACGGGGTGGTGCGCATTATACGGCTGTGTGTTACATTACATTCACTAGTAGGAGTGAGAAAAACATCACGGGGTGGTGCGCATTGTATGGGTGTGTGTTACATTACATTCACTAATAGGAGTGAGAAAAACATCACGGGGTGGTGCGCATTGTATGGGTGTGTGTTACATTACATTCACTAGTAGGAGTGAGAAAAACATCACGGGGTGGTGCGCATTGTATGGGTGTGTGTTACATTACATTCACTAGTAGGAGTGAGAAAAACATCACGGGGTGGTGCGCATTGTATGGGTGTGTGTTACATTACATTCACTAGTAGCAGTGAGAAAAACATCACGGGGTGGTGCGCATTGTATGGGTGTGTGTTACATTACATTCACTAGTAGCAGTGAGAAAAACATCACGGGGTGGTGCGCATCGTATGGGTGTGTGTTACATTACATTCACTAGTAGGAGTGAGAAAAACATCACGGTGTGGTGCGCATCGTATGGGTGTGTGTTACATTACATTCACTAGTAGCAGTGAGAAAAACATCACGGGGTGGTGCGCATTGTATGGGTGTGTGTTACATTACATTCACTAGTAGCAGTGAGAAAAACATCACGGGGTGGTGCGCGTTGTATGGGTGTGTGTTGCATTACATTCACTAGTAGCAGTGAGAAAAACATCACGGGGTGGTGCGCGTTGTATGGGTGTGTGTTACATTACATTCACTAGTAGCAGTGAGAAAAACATCACGGGGTGGTGCGCATTGTATGGGTGTGTGTTACATTACATTCACTAGTAGGAGTGAGAAAACATCACGGGGTGGTGCCCATTGTATGGGTGTGTGTTACATTACATTCACTAGTAGGAGTGAGAAAAACATCACGGGGTGGTGTGAATTGGAGGGTCTGAATTAGGATAGGCAGTGAGTGGCAATGTAGGATGGAGAAAAGCACCGTGGGGTGGTCAGCATGGGGAGGTCAGGAAACATGCAGTGGCAATGTAGGATAGGATTCTGAAAAACATCGTGGGGTGGTGCGCATTGTATGGGTGTGTGTTACATTAGATTCACTAGTAGGAGTGAGTAAAAGATCACGGGGTGGTGCGCACTGTATGGGTGTGTGTTACATTACATTCATGAATAGGAGTGACAAAAACATCACGGGGTGGTGCGCATTGTATGGCTGTGTGTTACATTACATTCACAAGTAGGAGTGAGAAAAACATCACGGGGTGGTGCGCATTGTATGGGTGTGTGCTACATTACATTCAGTAGTCGGAGTGAGAAAAACATCACGGAGTGGTGCGCATTGTATGGGTGTGTGTTACATTACATTCACTAGTAGGAGTGAGAAAAACATCACGGGGTGGTGCGCATTGTATGGGTGTGTGTTACATTAGATTCACTGGTAGGATTGAGAAAAACATCTCGGGGTGGTGTGCATCGTATGGGTGTGTGTTACATTACATTCACTAGTAGGAGTGAGAAAAACATCACGGGGTGGTGTGCATCGTATGGGTGTGTGTTACATTACATTCACTAGTAGGAGTGACAAAAACATCACGGGGTGGTGCGCATTGTATGGGTGTGTGTTACATTACATTGACTAGTAGCAGTGAGAAAAACATCACGGGGTGGTGCGCATTGTATGGGTGTGTGTTACATTACATTCACTAGTAGGAGTAAGAAAAACATCACGGGGTGGTGTGAATCGGAGGGACTGAATTAGGATAGGCAGTGAGTGGCAATGTAGAATGCAGAAAAGCACGGCGGGGTGGTCAGCATGGGGAGCTCAGGGAACATGCAGTGGCAATGTAGGATAGGTTTCTGAAAAACATCGCGGGGTGGTGCGCATTGTATGGGTGTGTGTTACATTACATTCACTAGTAGCAGTGAGAAAATCATCACGGGGTGGTGCGCATTGTATGGGTGTGTGTTACATTACATTCACTAGTAGCAGTGAGAAAAACATCACGGGGTGGTGCGCATTGTATGGGTGTGTGTTACATTACATTCACTAGTAGGAGTGAGAAAAACATCACGGGGTGTTGCGCATTGTATGGGTGTGTGTTACATTACATTCACTAGTAGCAGTGAGATAAACATCACGGGGTGGTGCGCATCGTATGGCTGTGTGTTACATTACATTCACTAGTAGGAGTGAGAAAAACATCACGGGGTGGTGCGCATCGTATGGGTGTGTGTTACATTACATTCACTAGTAGGAGTGAGAAAAACATCACGGGGTGTTGCGCATCGTATGGGTGTGTGTTACATTACATTCACTAGTAGCAGTGAGAAAAATATCACGGGGTGGTGCGCATCGTATGGGTGTGTGTTACATTACATTCACTAGTAGCAGTGAGAAAAACATCACGGGGTGGTGCGCATCGTATGGGTGTGTGTTACATTACATTCACTAGTAGGAGTGAGAAAAACATCACGGGGTGGTGCGCATCGTATGGGTGTGTGTTACATTACATTCACTAGTAGGAGTGAGAAAAACATCACGGGGTGGTGCGCATCGTATGGGTGTGTGTTACATTACATTCACTAGTAGCAGTGAGAAAAACATCACGGTGTGGTGCGCATTGTATGGGTGTGTGTTACATTACATTCACTAGTAGGAGTGAGAAAAACATCACGGGGTGGTGCGCATTGTATGGGTGTGTGTTACATTACATTCACTAGTAGGAGTGAGAAAAATATCACGGTGTGGTGCGCATTGTATGGGTGTGTGTTACATTATATTCACTAGAAGGAGTGAGAAAAACATCACGGGGTGGTGCGCATTGTATGGGTGTGTGTTGCATTACATTCACTAGTAGCAGTGAGAAAAATATCACGGGGTGGTGCGCATTGTATGGGTGTGTGTTATATTACATTCACTAGTAGGAGTGAGAAAAACATCACGGGGTGGTGTGAATCGGAGGGTCTGAATTAGGATAGGCAGTGAGTGGCAATGTAGGATGGAGAAAAGCACGGCGGGGTGGTCAGCATGTGGAGGTCAGGGAACATGCAGTGGCAATGTAGGATAGGATTCTGAAAAACATCGCGGGGTGTTGCACATTGTATGGGTGTGTGTTACATTAGATTCACTAGTAGGAGTGAGAAAAACATCACGGGGTGGTGCGCATTGTATGGGTGTGTGTTACATTACATTCACTAGTAGGAGTGAGAAAAACATCACGGGGTGGTGCGCATTGTATGGGTGTGTGTTACATTACATTCACTAATAGGTGTGAGAAAAACATCACGGGGTGGTGCGCATTGTATGCGTGTGTGTTACATTACATTCACTCGTAGGAGTGAGAAAAACATCACGGGGTGGTGCGCATTGTATGGGTGTGTGTTACATTACATTCACTAGTAGCAGTGAGAAAAACATCACGGGGTTGTGCGCATTGTATGGGTGTGTGTTACATTACATTTACTAGTAGGAGCGAGAAAAACATCACGGGGTGGTGCGCATCGTATGGGTGTGTGTTACATTAGATTCACTAGTAGGATTGAGAAAAACATCTCGGGGTGGTGCGCATTGTATGGGTGTGTGTTACATTACATTCACTAGTAGGAGTGAGGAAAAGATCACGGGGTGGTGCGCATTGTATGGGTGTGTGTTACATTACATTCACTAGTAGGAGTGAGAAAAACATCACGGGGTGGTGTGAATCGGAGGGTCTGAATTAGGATAGGCAGTGAGTGGCAAAGTAGGATGGAGAAAAGCACGGCGGGGTGGTCAGCATGGGGAGGTCAGGGAACATGCTGTGGCAATGTAGGATAGGTTTCTGAAAAACATTGCGGGGTGGTGCGCATTGTATGGGTGTGTGTTACATTACATTCACTAATAGGAGTGAGAAAAACATCACGGGGTGGTGCGCATTGTATGGCTGTGTGTTACATTACATTCACTAGTAGGAGTGAGAAAAACATCACGGGGTGGTGTGCATTGTATGGCTGTGTGTTACATTACATTCACTAGTAGGAGTGAGAAAAACATCACGGGGTGGTGCGCATTGTATGGGTGTGTGTTACATTACATTCACTAGTAGGAGTGAGAAAAACATCACGGGGTGGTGCGCATTGTATGGGTGGGTGTTACATTACATTCACTAGTAGGAGTGAGAAAAACGTCACGGGGTGGTGCGCATTGTATGGGTGTGTGTTACATTACATTCACTAGTAGTAGTGAGAAAAACGTCACGGGGTGGTGCGCATTGTATGGGTGTGTGTTACATTACATTCACTAGTAGGAGTGAGAAAAACATCACGGGGTGGTGCGCATTGTATGGGTGTGCGTTACATTACATTCACTAGTAGGAGTGAGAAAAACATCACGGGGTGGTGCGCATTGTATGGGTGTGTGTTACATTACATTCACTAGTAGCAGTGAGAAAAACATCACGGGGTGGTGCGCATTGTATGGGTGTGTGTTACATTACATTCACTAGTAGCAGTGAGAAAAACATCACGGGGTGGTGCGCATTGTATGGGTGTGTGTTACATTACATTCACTAGTAGCAGTGAGAAAAACATCACGGGGTGGTGCGCATTGTATGGGTGTGTGTTACATTACATTCACTAGTAGGAGTGAGAAAAACATCACGGGCTGGTGCGCATTGTATGGGTGTGTGTTACATTACGTTCACTAGAAGGAGTGAGAAAAACATCACGGGGTGGTGCGCATTGTATGGGTGTGTGTTACATTACGTTCACTAGAAGGAGTGAGAAAAACATCACGGGGTGGTGCGCATTGTATGGGTGTGTGTTGCATTACATTCACTAGTAGCAGTGAGAAAAATATCACGGGGTGGTGCGCATTGTATGGGTGTGTGTTACATTACATTCACTAGTAGGAGTAAGAAAAACATCACGGCGTGGTGTGAATCGGAGGGACTGAATTAGGATAGGCAGTGAGTGGCAATGTAGGATGGAGAAAAGCACGGCGGGGTGGTCAGCATGGGGAGCTCAGGGAACATGCAGTGGCAATGTAGGATAGGTTTCTGAAAAACATCGCGGGGTGGTGCGCATTGTATGGGTGTGTGTTACATTAGATTCACTAGTAGGAGTGAGTAAAACATCACGGGGTAGTGCGCATTGTATGGCTGTGTGTTACATTACATTCACTAATAGGAGTGATAAAAACATCACGGGGTGGTGCGCATTATATGGCTGTGTGTTACATTACATTCACTAGTAGGAGTGGGAAAAACATCACAGTTTGGTGCGCATTGTATGGGTGTGTGTTACATTACATTCACTAGTAGGAGTGAGAAAAACATCACGGGGTGGTGCGCATTTTATGGGTGTGTGTTACATTACATTCACTAGTAGGAGTGAGAAAAACATCACGGGGTGGTGCGCATTTTATGGGTGTGTGTTACATTACATTCACTACTAGGAGTGAGAAAAACATCACGGGGTGGTGTGAATTGGAGGGTCTGAATTAGGATAGGCAGTGAGTGGCAATGTAGGATGGATAAAAGCACGGCGGGGTGGTCAGCATGTGGAGGTCAGGGAACATGCAGTGGCAATGTAGGATAGGTTTCTGAAAAACATTGCGGGGTGGTGCGCATTGTATGGGTGTGTGTTACATTACATTCACTAGTAGGAGTGAGAAAAACATCACGGGGTGGTGCGCATTTTATGGGTGTGTGTTACATTACATTCACTAGTAGGAGTGAGAAAAACATCACGGGGTGGTGCGCATTTTATGGGTGTGTGTTACATTACATTCACTACTAGGAGTGAGAAAAACATCACGGGGTGGTGTGAATCGGAGGGTCTGAATTAGGATAGGCAGTGAGTGGCAATGTAGGATGGAGAAAAGCACGGCGGGGTGGTCAGCATGTGGAGGTCAGGGAACATGCAGTGGCAATGTAGGATAGGATTCTGAAAAACATCGCGGGGTGTTGCACATTGTATGGGTGTGTGTTACATTAGATTCACTAGTAGGAGTGAGAAAAACATCACGGGGTGGTGCGCATTGTATGGGTGTGTGTTACATTACATTCACTAGTAGGAGTGAGAAAAACATCACGGGGTGGTGCGCATTGTATGGGTGTGTGTTACATTACATTCACTAATAGGTGTGAGAAAAACATCACGGGGTGGTGCGCATTGTATGCGTGTGTGTTACATTACATTCACTAGTAGGAGTGAGAAAAACATCACGGGGTGGTGCGCATTGTATGGGTGTGTGTTACATTACATTCACTAGTAGCAGTGAGAAAAACATCACGGGGTGGTGCGCATTGTATGGGTGTGTGTTACATTACATTTACTAGTAGGAGCGAGAAAAACATCACGGGGTGGTGCGCATCGTATGGGTGTGTGTTACATTAGATTCACTAGTAGGATTGAGAAAAACATCTCGGGGTGGTGCGCATTGTATGGGTGTGTGTTACATTACATTCACTAGTAGGAGTGAGGAAAAGATCACGGGGTGGTGCGCATTGTATGGGTGTGTGTTACATTACATTCACTAGTAGGAGTGAGAAAAACATCACGGGGTGGTGTGAATCGGAGGGTCTGAATTAGGATAGGCAGTGAGTGGCAAAGTAGGATGGAGAAAAGCACGGCGGGGTGGTCAGCATGGGGAGGTCAGGGAACATGCTGTGGCAATGTAGGATAGGTTTCTGAAAAACATTGCGGGGTGGTGCGCATTGTATGGGTGTGTGTTACATTACATTCACTAATAGGAGTGAGAAAAACATCACGGGGTGGTGCGCATTGTATGGCTGTGTGTTACATTACATTCACTAGTAGGAGTGAGAAAAACATCACGGGGTGGTGCGCATTGTATGGCTGTGTGTTACATTACATTCACTAGTAGGAGTGAGAAAAACATCACGGGGTGGTGCGCATTGTATGGGTGTGTGTTACATTACATTCACTAGTAGGAGTGAGAAAAACATCACGGGGTGGTGCGCATTGTATGGGTGTGTGTTACATTACATTCACTAGTAGGAGTGAGAAAAACGTCACGGGGTGGTGCGCATTGTATGGGTGTGTGTTACATTACATTCACTAGTAGTAGTGAGAAAAACGTCACGGGGTGGTGCGCATTGTATGGGTGTGTGTTACATTACATTCACTAGTAGGAGTGAGAAAAACATCACGGGGTGGTGCGCATTGTATGGGTGTGTGTTACATTACATTCACTAGTAGGAGTGAGAAAAACATCACGGTGTGGTGCGCATTGTATGGGTGTGTGTTACATTACATTCACTAGTAGCAGTGAGAAAAACATCACGGGGTGGTGCGCATTGTATAGGTGTGTGTTACATTACATTCACTAGTAGCAGTGAGAAAAACATCACGGGGTGGTGCGCATTGTATGGGTGTGTGTTACATTACATTCACTAGTAGCAGTGAGAAAAACATCACGGGGTGGTGCGCATTGTATGGGTGTGTGTTACATTACATTCACTAGTAGGAGTGAGAAAAACATCACGGGCTGGTGCGCATTGTATGGGTGTGTGTTACATTACATTCACTAGAAGGAGTGAGAAAAACATCACGGGGTGGTGCGCATTGTATGGGTGTGTGTTACATTACATTCACTAGAAGGAGTGAGAAAAACATCACGGGGTGGTGCGCATTGTATGGGTGTGTGTTGCATTACATTCACTAGTAGCAGTGAGAAAAATATCACGGGGTGGTGCGCATTGTATGGGTGTGTGTTACATTACATTCACTAGTAGGAGTAAGAAAAACATCACGGGGTGGTGTTAATCGGAGGGACTGAATTAGGATAGGCAGTGAGTGGCAATGTAGGATGGAGAAAAGCACGGCGGGGTGGTCAGCATGGGGAGCTCAGGGAACATGCAGTGGCAATGTAGGATAGGTTTCTGATAAACATCGCGGGGTGGTGCGCATTGTATGGGTGTGTGTTACATTAGATTCACTAGTAGGAGTGAGTAAAACTTCACGGGGTAGTGCGCATTGTATGGCTGTGTGTTACATTACATTCACTAATAGGAGTGAGAAAAACATCACGGGGTGGTGCGCATTATATGGCTGTGTGTTACATTACATTCACTAGTAGTAGTGGGAAAAACATCACAGTTTGGTGCGCATTGTATGGGTGTGTGTTACATTACATTCACTAGTAGGAGTGAGAAAAACATCACGGGGTGGTGCGCATTTTATGGGTGTGTGTTACATTACATTCACTAGTAGGAGTGAGAAAAACATCACGGGGTGATGCGCATTTTATGGGTGTGTGTTACATTACATTCACTACTAGGAGTGAGAAAAACATCACGGGGTGGTGTGATTCGGAGGGTCTGAATTAGGATAGGCAGTGAGTGGCAATGTAGGATGGAGAAAAGCACGGCGGGGTGGTCAGCATGGGGAGGTCAGGGAACATGCAGTGGCAATGTAGGATAGGATTCTGAAAAACATCGCGGGGTGTTGCACATTGTATGGGTGTGTGTTACATTAGATTCACTAGTAGGAGTGAGAAAAACATCACGGGGTGGTGCGCATTGTATGGGTGTGTGTTACATTACATTCACTAGTAGGAGTGAGAAAAACATCACGGGGTGGTGCGCATTGTATGGGTGTGTGTTACATTAGATTCACTAGTAGGATTGAGAAAAACATCTCGGGGTGGTGCGCATTGTATGGGTGTGTGTTACATTACATTCACTAGTAGGAGTGAGGAAAAGATCACGGGGTGGTGCGCATTGTATGGGTGTGTGTTACATTACATTCACTAGTAGGAGTGAGAAAAACATCACGGGGTGGTGTGAATCGGAGGGTCTGAATTAGGATAGGCAGTGAGTGGCAAAGTAGGATGGAGAAAAGCACGGCGGGGTGGTCAGCATGGGGAGGTCAGGGAACATGCTGTGGCAATGTAGGATAGGTTTCTGAAAAACATTGCGGGGTGGTGCGCATTGTATGGGTGTGTGTTACATTACATTCACTAATAGGAGTGAGAAAAACATCACGGGGTGGTGCGCATTGTATGGCTGTGTGTTACATTACATTCACTAGTAGGAGTGAGAAAAACATGACGGGGTGGTGCGCATTGTATGGGTGTGTGTTACATTACATTCACTAATAGGAGTGAGAAAAACATCACGGGGTGGTGCGCATTGTATGGGTGTGTGTTACATTACATTCACTAGTAGGAGTGAGAAAAACATCACGGGGTGGTGCGCATTGTATGGGTGTGTGTTACATTACATTCACTAGTAGTAGTGAGAAAAACGTCACGGGGTGGTGCGCATTGTATGGGTGTGTGTTACATTACATTCACTAGTAGGAGTGAGAAAAACATCACGGGGTGGTGCGCATTGTATGGGTGTGTGTTACATTGCATTCACTACTAGGTGTGAGAAAAACATCACGGGGTGGTGTGAATTGGAGGGTCTGAATTAGGATAGGCAGTGAGTGGCAATGTAGGATGGAGAAAAGCACCGCGGGGTGGTCAGCATGGGGAGGTCAGGAAACATGCAGTGGCAATGTAGGATAGGATTCTGAAAAACATCGCGGGGTGGTGCGCATTGTATGGGTGTGTGTTACATTAGATTCACTAGTAGGAGTGAGTAAAACATCACGGGGTGGTGCGCATTGTATGGGTGTGTGTTACATTACATTCATGAATAGGAGTGAGAAAAACATCACGGGGTGGTGCGCATTGTATGGCTGTGTGTTACATTACATTCACAAGTAGGAGTGAGAAAAACATCACGGGGTGGTGCTCATTGTATGGGTGTGTGTTACATTACATTCACTAGTAGGAGTGAGAAAAACATCACGGGGTGGTGCGCATTTTATGGGTGTGTGTTACATTACATTCACTAGTAGGAGTGAGAAAAACATCACGGGGTGGTGCGCATTGCATGGGTCTGTGTTACATTACATTCACTAGTAGGAGTGAGAAAAACATCACGGGGTGGTGCGCATGGTATGGGTGTGTGTTACATTACATTCACTAGAAGGAGTGAGAAAAACATCACGGGGTGGTGCGCATTGCATGGGTGTGTGTTACATTACATTCACTAGTAGGAGTGAGAAAAACATCACGGGGTGGTGCGCATTGCATGGGTGTGTGTTACATTACATTCACTAGTGGGAGTGAGAAAAACATCACGGGGTGGTGCGCATTGTATGGGTGTGTGTTACATTACATTCACTAGTAGGAGTGAGAAAAACATCACCGGGTGGTGTGCATTGTATGGGTGTGTGTTACATTACATTCACTATTAGGAGTGAGAAAAACATAACGGGGTGGTGCGCATTGTATGGGTGTGTGTTACATTACATTCACTAGTAGGAGTGAGAAAAACATCACGGGGTGGTGCGCATTGTATGGGTGTGTGTTACATTACATTCACTAGTAGGAGTGAGAAAAACATCACGGGGTTTTGTGAATCGGAGGGTCTGAATTAGGATAGGCAGTGAGGCGCAATGTAGGATGGAGAAAAGCACCTTGGGGTGGTCAGCATGGGAAGGTCAGGGAACATGCAGTGGCAATGTAGGATAGGTTTCTGAAAATCATCGCGGGGTGGTGCGCATTGTATGGGTGTGTGTTACATTACATTCACTAGTAGGAGTGAGAAAAACATCACGGGGTGGTGCGCATTGTATGGTTGTGTGTTACATTACATTCACTAGTAGGAGTGAGAAAAACATCACGGGGTGGTGCGCATTGTATGGTTGTGTGTTACATTACATTCACTAGTAGGAGTGAGAAAAACATCACGGGGTGGTGCGCATTGTATGGGTGTGTGTTACATTACATCCACTAGTAGGAGTGAGAAAAACATCACGTGGTGGTGTGCATTGTATGGGTGTGTGTTACATTACATCCACTAGTAGCAGTGAGAAAAACATCACGGGGTGGTGCGCATTGTATGGGTGTGTGTTACATTACATTCACTAGTAGCAGTGAGAAAAACATCACGGGGTGGTGCGCATTGTATGGGTGTGTGTTACATTACATTCACTAGTAGGAGTGAGAAAAACATCACGGGGTGGTGCGCATTTTATGGGTGTGTGTTACATTACATTCACTAGTAGGAGTGAGAAAAACATCACGGGGTGGTGCGCATTGTATGGGTGTGTGTTACATTACATTCACTAGTAGGCGTGAGAAAAACATCACGGGGTGGTGCGCATTGTATGGGTTTGTGTTACATTACATTCACTAGTAGGAGTGAGAAAAACATCACGGGGTGGTGCGCCTTGTATGGGTGTGTGTTACATTACATTCACTAGTAGGAGTGAGAAAAACATCACGGGGTGGTGCGCCTTGTATGGGTGTGTGTTACATTACATCCACTAGTAGGAGTGAGAAAAACATCACGGGGTGGTGCGCATTGTATGGGTGTGTGTTACATTACATCCACTAGTAGGAGTGAGAAAAACATCACGGGGTGGTGCGCATTGTATGGGTGTGTGTTACATTACATTCACTAGTAGCAGTGAGAAAAACATCACGGGGTGGTGCGCATTGTATGGGTGTGTGTTACATTACATTCACTAGTAGCAGTGAGAAAAACATCACGGGGTGGTGCGCATTGTATGGGTGTGTGTTACATTACATTCACTAGTAGGAGTGAGAAAAACATCACTGGGTGGTGCGCATTGTATGGGTGTGTGTTACATTACATTCACAAGTAGCAGTGAGAAAAACATCACGGGGTGGTGCGCATCGTATGGGTGTGTGTTACATTACATTCACTAGTAGCAGTGAGAAAAACATCACGGGGTGGTGCGCATTGTATGGGTGTGTGTTACATTACATTCACTAGTAGCAGTGAGAAAAACATCACGGGGTGGTGCGCATCGTATGGGTGTGTGTTACATTACATTCACTAGTAGGAGTGAGAAAAACATCACGGGGTGGTGCGCATTGTATGGGTGTGTGTTACATTACATTCACTAGTAGGAGTGAGAAAAACATCACGGGGTGGTGCGCATTGTATGGGTGTGTGTTACATTACATTCACTAGTAGGAGTGAGAAAAACATCACGGGGTGGTGCGCATCGTATGGGTGTGTGTTACATTACATTCACTAGTAGGAGTGAGAAAAACATCACGGGGTGGTGCGCATCGTATGGGTGTGTGTTACATTACATTCACTAGTAGCAGTGAGAAAAACATCACGGGGTGGTGCGCATCGTATGGGTGTGTGTTACATTACATTCACTAGTAGCAGTGAGAAAAACATCACAGGGTGGTGCGCATCGTATGGGTGTGTGTTACATTAAATTCACTAGTAGGAGTGAGAAAAACATCACGGGGTGGTGCGCATCGTATGGGTGTGTGTTACATTACATTCACTAGTAGCAGTGAGAAAAACATCACGGGGTGGTGCGCATCGTATGGGTGTGTGTTACATTACATTCACTAGTAGGAGTGAGAAAAACATCACGGGGTGGTGCGCATCGTATGGGTGTGTGTTACATTACATTCACTAGTAGCAGTGAGAAAAACATCACGGGGTGGTGCGCATCGTATGGGTGTGTGTTACATTACATTCACTAGTAGGAGTGAGAAAAACATCACGGGGTGGTGCGCATCGTATGGGTGTGTGTTACATTACATTCACTAGTAGGAGTGAGAAAAACATGACGGGGTGGTGCGCATCGTATGGGTGTGTGTTACATTACATTCACTAGTAGGAGTGAGAAAAACATCACGTGGTGGTGCGCTTCGTATGGGTGTGTGTTACATTACATTCACTAGTAGGAGTGAGAAAAACATCACGGGGTGGTGCGCATCGTATGGGTGTGTGTTACATTACATTCACTAGTAGGAGTGAGAAAAACATCACGGGGTGGTGCGCATTGTATGGGTGTGTGTTACATTACATTCACTAGTAGCAGTGAGAAAAACATCACGGGGTGGTGCGCATTGTATGGGGGTGTGTTACATTACATTCACTAGTAGCAGTGAGAAAAACATAACGGGGTGGTGCGCATTGTATGGGTGTGTGTTACATTACATTCACTAGTAGGAGTGAGAAAAACATCACGGGGTGGTGCGCATTGTATGGGTGTGTGTTACATTACATTCACTAGTAGCAGTGAGAAAAACATCACGGGGTGGTGCGCATTGTATGGGTGTGTGTTACATTACATTCACTAGTAGCAGTGAGAAAAACATCACGGGGTGGTTCGCATTGTATGGGTGTGTGTTACATTACATTCACTAGTAGGAGTGAGAAAAACATCACGGGGTGGTACGCATTGTATGGGTGTGTGTTGCATTACATTCACTAGTAGGAGTGAGAAAAACATCACGGGGTGGTGCGCATTGTATGGTTGTGTGTTACATTACATTCACTAGTAGGAGTGAGAAAAACATCACGGGGTGGTGCGCATTTTATGGGTGTGTGTTACATTACATTCACTAGTAGGAGTGAGAAAAACATCACGGGGTGGTGCGCATTGTATGGGTGTGTGCTACATTACATTCACTAGTAGCAGTGAGAAAAACATCACGGGGTGGTGCGCATTGTATGGGTGTGTGTTACATTACATTCACTAGTAGGAGTGAGAAAAACATCACGGGGTGGTGCGCATTGTATGGGTGTGTGTTACATTACATTCACTAGTAGGAGTGAGAAAAACGTCACGGGGTGGTGCGCGTTTTATGGGTGTGTGTTGCATTACATTCACTAGTAGGAGTGAGAAAAACGTCACGGGGTGGTGCGCATTGTATGGGTGTGTGTTGCATTACATTCACTAGTAGGAGTGAGAAATACATCACGGGGTGGTGCGCATTGTATGGGTGTGTGTTGCATTACATTCACTAGTAAGAGTGAGAAAAACATCACGGGGTGGTGCGCATTGTATGGGTGTGTGTTACATTACATTCACTAGTAGGAGTGAGAAAAACATCACGGGGTGGTGCGCATTGTATGGGTGTGTGTTACATTACATTCACTACTAGCAGTGAGAAAAACATCACGGGGTGGTGCGCATTGTATGGGTGTGTGTTACATTACATTCACTAGTAGCAGTGAGAAAAACATCACGGGGTGGTGCGCATTGTATGGGTGTGTGTTACATTACATTCACTAGTACGAGTGGGAAAAACATCACGGGGTGGTGCGCATTGTATGGGTGTGTGTTACATTACATTCACTAGTAGGAGTGAGAAAAACATCACGGGGTGGTTCGCATTGTATGGGTGTGAGTTACATTACATTCACTAGTAGCAGTGAGAAAAACATCACGGGGTGGTGCGCATTGTATGGGTGTATGTTACATTACATTCACTAGTAGGAGTGAGAAAAACATCAAGGGGTGGTGCGCATTGTATGGGTGTGTGTTACATTACATTCACTAGTAGGAGTGAGAAAAACATCACGTGGTGGTGCGCATTGTATGGGTGTGTGTTACATTACATTCACTAGTAGGAGTGAGAAAAACATCACGGGGTGGTGCGCATCGTATGGGTGTGTGTTACATTACATTCACTAGTAGCAGTGAGAAAAACATCACGGGGTGGTGCGCATCGTATGGGTGTGTGTTACATTACATTCACTAGTAGCAGTGAGAAAAACATCACGGGGTGGTGCGCATTGTATGGGTGTGTGTTACATTACATTCACTAGTAGGAGTGAGAACAACATCACGGGGTGGTGCGCATTGTATGGGTGTGTGTTACATTACATTCACTAGTAGGAGTGAGAAAAACATCACGGGGTGGTGCGCATTGTATGGGTGTGTGTTACATTACATTCACTAGTAGGAGTGAGAAAAACATCACGGGGTGGTGCGCATCGTATGGGTGTGTGTTACATTACATTCACTAGTAGGAGTGAGAAAAACATCACGGGGTGGTGCGCATCGTATGGGTGTATGTTACATTACATTCACTAGTAGCAGTGAGAAAAACATCACGGGGTGGTGCGCATCGTATGGGTGTGTGTTACATTACATTCACTAGTAGCAGTGAGAAAAACATCACGGGGTGGTGCGCATCGTATGGGTGTGTGTTACATTAAATTCACTAGTAGGAGTGAGAAAAACATCACGGGGTGGTGCGCATCGTATGGGTGTGTGTTACATTACATTCACTAGTATCAGTGAGAAAAACATCACGGGGTGGTGCGCATCGTATGGGTGTGTGTTACATTACATTCACTAGTAGGAGTGAGAAAAACATCAAGGGGTGGTGCGCATCGTATGGGTGTGTGTTACATTACATTCACTAGTAGCAGTGAGAAAAACATCACGGGGTGGTGCGCATTTTATGGGTGTGTGTTACATTACATTCACTAGTAGGAGTGAGAAAAACGTCACGGGGTGGTGCGCGTTGTATGGGTGTGTGTTACATTACATTCACTAGTAGGAGTGAGAAAAACGTCACGGGGTGGTGCGCGTTGTATGGGTGTGTGTTGCATTACATTCACTAGTAGGAGTGAGAAAAACGTCACGGGGTGGTGCGCATTGTATGGGTGTGTGTTGCATTACATTCACTAGTAGGAGTGAGAAAAACATCACGGGGTGGTGCGCATTGTATGGGTGTGTGTTGCATTACATTCACTAGTAAGAGTGAGAAAAACATCACGGGGTGGTGCGCATTGTATGGGTGTGTGTTACATTACATTCACTAGTAGGAGTGAGAAAAACATCACGGGGTGGTGCGCATTGTATGGGTGTGTGTTACATTACATTCACTAGTAGCAGTGAGAAAAACATCACGGGGTGGTGCGCATTGTATGGGTGTGTGTTACATTACATTCACTAGTAGCAGTGAGAAAAACATCACGGGGTGGTGCGCATTGTATGGGTGTGTGTTACATTACATTCACTAGTACGAGTGAGAAAAACATCACGGGGTGGTGCGCATTGTATGGGTGTGTGTTACATTACATTCACTAGTAGGAGTGAGAAAAACATCACGGGGTGGTTCGCATTGTATGGGTGTGAGTTACATTACATTCACTAGTAGCAGTGAGAAAAACATCACGGGGTGGTGCGCATTGTATGGGTGTGTGTTACATTACATTCACTAGTAGGAGTGAGAAAAACATCAAGGGGTGGTGCGCATTGTATGGGTGTGTGTTACATTACATTCACTAGTAGGAGTGAGAAAAACATCACGGGGTGGTGCGCATTGTATGGGTGTGTGTTACATTACATTCACTAGTACGAGTGAGAAAAACATCACGGGGTGGTGCGCATCGTATGGGTGTGTGTTACATTACATTCACTAGTAGCAGTGAGAAAAACATCACGGGGTGGTGCGCATCGTATGGGTGTGTGTTACATTACATACACTAGTAGCAGTGAGAAAAACATCACGGGGTGGTGCGCATTGTATGGGTGTGTGTTACATTACATTCACTAGTAGGAGTGAGAAAAACATCACGGGGTGGTGCGCATTGTATGGGTGTGTGTTACATTACATTCACTAGTAGGAGTGAGAAAAACATCACGGGGTGGTGCGCATTGTATGGGTGTGTGTTACATTACATTCACTAGTAGGAGTGAGAAAAACATCACGGGGTGGTGCGCATCGTATGGGTGTGTGTTACATTACATTCACTAGTAGGAGTGAGAAAAACATCACGGGGTGGTGCGCATCGTATGGGTGTGTGTTACATTACATTCACTAGTAGCAGTGAGAAAAACATCACGGGGTGGTGCGCATCGTATGGGTGTGTGTCACATTACATTCACTAGTAGCAGTGAGAAAAACATCACGGGGTGGTGCGCATCGTATGGGTGTGTGTTACATTAAATTCACTAGTAGGAGTGAGAAAAACATCACGGGGTGGTGCGCATCGTATGGGTGTGTGTTACATTACATTCACTAGTATCAGTGAGAAAAACATCACGGGGTGGTGCGCATCGTATGGGTGTGTGTTACATTACATTCACTAGTAGGAGTGAGAAAAACATCACGGGGTGGTGCACATCGTATGGGTGTGTGTTACATTACATTCACTAGTAGCAGTGAGAAAAACATCACGGGGTGGTGCGCATCGTATGGGTGTGTGTTACATTACATTCACTAGTAGGAGTGAGAAAAACATCACGGGGTGGTGCGCATCGTATGGGTGTGTGTTACATTACATTCACTAGTAGGAGTGAGAAAAACATCACGGGGTGGTGCGCATCGTATGGGTGTGTGTTACATTACATTCACTAGTAGGAGTGAGAAAAACATCACGGGGTGGTGCGCATCGTATGGGTGTGTGTTACATTACATTCACTAGTAGCAGTGAGAAAAACATCACGGGGTGGTGCGCATTGTATGGGTGTGTGTTACATTACATTCACTAGTAGGAGTGAGAAAAACATCACGGGGTGGTGCGCATTGTATGGGTGTGTGTTACATTACATTCACTAGTAGGAGTGAGAAAAATATCACGGTGTTGTGCGCATTGTATGGGTGAGTGTTACATTACACTCACTAGAAGGAGTGAGAAAAACATCACGGGGTGGTGCGCATTGTATGGGTGTGTGTTGCATTACATTCACTAGTAGCAGTGAGAAAAATATCACGGGGTGGTGCGCATTGTATGGGTGTGGGTTACATTACATTCACCAGTAGGAGTAAGAAAAACATCACGGGGTGGTGTGAATCGGAGGGACTGAATTAGGATAGGCAGTGAGTGGCAATGTAGGATGGAGAAAAGCACGGCGGGGTGGTCAGCATGGGGAGCTCAGGGAACATGCAGTGGCAATGTAGGATAGGTTTCTGAAAAACATCGCGGGGTGGTGCGCATTGTATGGGTGTGTGTTACATTAGATTCACTAGTAGGAGTGAGTAAAACATCACGGGGTAGTGCGCATTGTATGGCTGTGTGTTACATTACATTCACTAATAGGAGTGAGAAAAACATCACGGGGTGGTGCGCATTGTATGGCTGTGTGTTACATTACATTCACTAGTAGGAGTGGGAAAAACATCACGGTTTGGTGCGCATTGTATGGGTGTGTGTTACATTACATTCACTAGTAGGAGTGAGAAAAACATCACGGGGTGGTGCGCATTGTATGGGTGTGTGTTACATTACATTCACTAGTAGGAGTGAGAAAAATATCACGGGGTGGTGCGCATTGTATGGGTGTGTGTTACATTACATTCACTAGTAGGAGTGAGAAAACCATCACGGGGTGGTGTGAATCGGAGGGACTGAATTAGGATAGGCAGTGAGTGGCAATGTAGGATGGAGAAAAGCACGGCGGGGTGGTCAGCATGGGGAGCTCAGGGAACATGCAGTGGCAATGTAGGATAGGTTTCTGAAAAACATCGCAGGGTGGTGCACATTGTATGGGTGTGTGTTACATTAGATTCACTAGTAGGAGTGAGTAAAACATCACGGGGTGGTGCGCATTGTATGGGTGTGTGGTACATTACATTCACTAATAGGAGTGAGAAAAACATCACGTGGTGGTGCGCATTGTATGGCTGTGTGTTACATTACATTCACTAGTAGGAGTGGGAAAAACATCACGGTTTGGTGCGCATTGTATGGGTGTGTGTTACATTACATTCACTAGTAGGAGTGAGAAAAACATCACGGGGTGGTGTGCATTGTATGGGTGTGTGTTACATTACATTCACTAGTAGGAGTGAGAAAAACATCACGGGGTGGTGCGCATTTTATGGGTGAGTGTTACATTACATTCACTAGTAGGAGTGAGAAAAACATCACGGGGTGGTGTGCATTGTATGGGTGTGTGTTACATTACATTCACTAGTAGGAGTGAGAAAAACATCACGGGGTGGTGCGCATTGTATGGGTGTGTGTTACATTACATTCACTAGTAGGAGTGAGAAAAACATCACGGGGTGGTGCGCATTGTATGGGTGTGTGTTACATTACATTCACTAGTAGGAGTGAGAAAAACATCACGGGGTGGTGCGCATTTTATGAGTGTGTGTTACATTACATTCACTACTAGGAGTGAGAAAAACATCACGGGGTGGTGTGAATCGGAGGGTCTGAATTAGGATAGGCAGTGAGTGGCAATGTAGGATGGAGAAAAGCACGGTGGGTTGGTCAGCATGGGGAGGTCAGGGAACATGCAGTGGCAATGTAGGATAGGATTCTGAAAAACATCGCGGGGTGTTGCACATTGTATGGGTGTGTGTTACATTAGATTCACTAGTAGGAGTGAGAAAAACATCACGGGGTGGTGCGCATTGTATGGGTGTATGTTACATTACATTCACTAATAGGAATGAGAAAAACATCACGGGGTGTTGCGCATTGTATGGGTGTGTGTTACATTACATTCACTAGTAGGAGTGAGAAAAACATCACGGGGTGGTGCGCATTGTATGGGTGTGTGTTACATTACATTCACTAGTAGGAGTGAGAAAAACATAACGGGGTGGTGCGCATTGTATGGGTGTGTGTTACATTACATTCACTAGTAGGAGTGATAAAAACATCACGGGGTGGTGCGCATTGTATGGGTGTGTGTTACATTACATTCACTAGTAGGAGTGAGAAAATAATCACGGGGTGGTGCGCATTGTATGGGTGTGTGTTACATTAGATTCACTAGTAGGAGTGAGAGAAACATCATGGGGTGGTGCGCATTGTATGGGTGTGTGTTATATTAGATTCACTAGTAGGAGTGAGAGAAACATCATGGGGTGGTGCGCATTGTATGGGTGTGTGTTACATTAGATTCACTAGTAGGAGTGAGAGAAACATCACGGGGTGGTGCGCATTTTATGGGTGTGCGTTACATTACATTCACTAGTAGGAGTGAGAGAAACATCACGGGGTGGTGCGCATTGTATGGTGTGCGTTACATTACATTCACTACTAGGAGTGAGAAAAACATAACGGGGTGGTGCGCATTGTATGGGTGTGTGTTACATTACATTCACTATTAGGAGTGAGAAAAACATCACTGGGTGGTGCGCATTGTATGGGTGTGTGTTACATTAGATTCACTAGTAGGAGTGAGAAAAACATCACGGGGTGGTGCGCATTGTATGGGAGTGTGTTACATTAGATTCACTAGTAGGAGTGAGAAAAACGTCACGGGGTGGTGCGCATTGTATGGGTTTGTGTTACATTACATTCACTAGTAGGAGTGAGAAAAACGTCACGGGGTGGTGCGCATTGTATGGGTGTGTGTTACATTACATTCACTAGTAGGAGTGAGAAAATCATCACGGGGTGGTGCGCATTGTATGGGTGTGTGTTACATTAGATTCACTATTTGGAGTGAGAAAAACATCACGCGGTGGTGCGCATTGTATGGGTGTGTGTTACATTACATTCACTAGTAGCAGTGAGAAAAACATCACGGGGTGGTGCGCATTGTATGGGTGTGTGTTACATTACATTCACTAGTAGGAGTGAGAAAAACATCACGGAGTGGTGCGCATTGTATGGGTGTGTGTTACATTACATTCACTAGTAGGAGTGAGAAAAACATCACGGGGTGGTGCGCATTGTATGGGTGAGTGTTACTTTAGATTCACTAGTAGGAGTGAGAAAAACATCACGGGGTGGTGCGCATTGTATGGGTGTGTGTTACATTACATTCACTAGTAGGAGTGAGAAAAACATCACGGGGTGGTGCGCATTGTATGGGTGTGTGTTACATTACATTCACTAGTAGGAGTGAGAAAAACATCACGGGGTGGTGCGCATTGTATGGGTGTGTGTTACATTACATTCACTAGTAGGATTGAGAAAAACATCATGGGGTGGTGTGCATTGTATGGGTGTTTGTTACATTAGATTCACTAGTAGGAGTGAGAAAATCATCACGGGGTTGTGCGCATTGTATGGGTGTGTGTTACACTACATTCACTACTAGCAGTGAGAAAAACATCACGGGGTGGTTCGCATTGTATGGGTGTGTGTTACACTACATTCACTAGTAGGAGTGAGAAAAACATCACGGGGTGGTGCGCATTGTATGGGTGTGTGTTATATTACATTCACTAGTAGGAGTGAGAAAAACATCACGGGGTGGTGCGCATTGTATGGGTGTGTGGTACAGTACATTCACTAGTAGGAGTGAGAAAAACATCACGGGGTGGTGCGCATTGTATGGGTGTGTGTTACATTACATTCACTAGTAGGAGTGAGAAAAACATCACGGGGTGGTGCGCATTGTATGGGTGTGTGTTACATTACATTCACTAGTAGCAGTGAGAAAAACATCACGGGGTGGTGCGCATTGTATGGGTGTGTGTTACATTAGATTCACTAGTAGGAGTGAGAAAATTATCACGGGGTGCTGCGCATTGTATGGGTGTGTGTTACATTAGATTAACTAGTAGGAGTGAGAAAATTATCACGGGGTGGTGCGCATTGTATGGGTGTGTGTTACATTAGATTCACTAGTAGGAGTGAGAAAAACATCACGGGGTGGTGCGCATTGTATGGGTGTGCGTTACATTACATTCACTATTAGGAGTGAGAAAAACATCAGGGGGTGGTGCGCATTGTATGGGTGTGTTACATTATATTCACTAGTAGGAGTGAGTAAAACATCACGGGGTGGTGCGCATTGTATGGGTGTGCGTTACATTACATTCACTAGTAGGAGTGAGAAAAACATCACGGGGTGGTGCGCATTGTATGGGTGTGCGTTACATTACATTCACTAGTAGGAGTGAGAAAAACATCAGGGGGTGGTGCGCATTGTATGGGTGTGTTACATTACATTCACTAGTAGGAGTGAGAAAAACATCACGGGGTGGTGCGCATGGTATGGGTGTGTGTTACATTACATTCACTAGTAGGAGTGAGAAAAACATCACGGGGTGGTGCGCATTGTATGGGTGTGTGTTACATTACATTCACTAGTAGGAGTGAGAAAAACATCACGGGGTGGTGCGCATTGTATGGGTGTGTGTTACATTACATTCACTAGTAGGAGTGAGAAAAACATCACGGGGTGGTGCGCATTGTATGGGTGTTTGTTACATTAGATTCACTAGTAGGAGTGAGAAAATCATCACGGGGTGGTGCGCATTGTATGGGTGTGTGTTACATTACATTCACTACTAGGAGTGAGAAAAACATCACGGGGTGGTGCGCAATGTATGGGTGTGTGTTACACTACATTCACTACTAGCAGTGAGAAAAACATCACGCAGTGGTGCGCATTGTATGGGTGTGTGTTACACTACATTCACTAGGAGGAGTGAGAAAAACATCACGGGGTGGTGCGCATTGTATGGGTGTGTGTTACATTACATTCACTAGTAGGAGTGAGAAAAACATCACGGGGTGGTGCGCATTGTATGGGTGTGTGTTACATTACATTCACTAGTAGGAGTGAGAAAAACATCACGACGTGTTGCGCATTGTATGGGTGTGTGTTACATTACATTCACTAGTAGGAGTGAGAAAAACATCACGGGGTGGTGCGCATTGTATGTGTGTTACATTACATTCACTAGTAGGAGTGAGAAAAACATCACGGGGTGGTGCGCATTGTATGGGTGTGTGTTACATTAGATTCACTAGTAGGAGTGAGAGAAACATCATGGGGTGGTGCGCATTGTATGGGTGTGTGTTACATTAGATTCACTAGTAGGAGTGAGAGAAACATCACGGGGTGGTGCGCATTTTATGGGTGTGCGTTACATTACATTCACTAGTAGGAGTGAGAGAAACATCACGGGGTGGTGCGCATTGTATGGTGTGCGTTACATTACATTCACTAGTAGGAGTGAGAAAAACATCACGGGGTGGTGCGCATTGTATGGGTGTGCGTTACATTACATTCACTAGTAGCAGTGAGAGAAACATCACGGGGTGGTGCGCATTTTATGGGTGTGCGTTACATTACATTCACTAGTAGGAGTGAGAGAAACATCACGGGGTGGTGTGCATTGTATGGGTGTGTGTTACATTAGATTCACTAGTAGGAGTGAGAAAAACATCACGGGGTGGTGCGCATTGTATGGGAGTGTGTTACATTAGATTCACTAGTAGGAGTGAGAAAAACGTCACGGGGTGGTGCGCATTGTATGGGTTTGTGTTACATTACATTCACTAGTAGGAGTGAGAAAAACGTCACGGGGTGGTGCGCATTGTATGGGTGTGTGTTACATTACATTCACTAGTAGGAGTGAGAAAATCATCACGGGGTGGTGCGCATTGTATGGGTGTGTGTTACATTAGATTCACTAGTTGGAGTGAGAAAAACATCACGGGGTGGTGCGCATTGTATGGGTGTGTGTTACATTGCATTCACTAGTAGGAGTGAGAAAAACATCACGGGGTGGTGCGCATTGTATGGGTGTGTGTTACATTACATTCACTAGTAGGAGTGAGAAAAACATCACGGAGTGGTGCGCATTGTATGGGTGTGTGTTACATTACATTCACTAGTAGGAGTGAGAAAAACATCACGGGGTGGTGCGCATTGTATGGGTGAGTGTTACTTTAGATTCACTAGTAGGAGTGAGAAAAACATCACGGGGTGGTGCGCATTGTATGGGTGTGTGTTACATTACATTCACTAGTAGGAGTGAGAAAAACATCACGGGGTGGTGCGCATTGTATGGGTGTGTGTTACATTACATTCACTAGTAGGAGTGAGAAAAACATCACGGGGTGGTGCGCATTGTATGGGTGTGTGTTACATTACATTCACTAGTAGGAGTGAGAAAAACATCACGGGGTGGTGCGCATTGTATGGGTGTGTGTTACATTACATTCACTAGTAGGAGTGAGAAAAACATCACGGAGTGGTGCGCATTGTATGGGTGTGTGTTACATTACATTCACTAGTAGGAGTGAGAAAAACATCACGGGGTGGTGCGCATTGTATGGGTGAGTGTTACTTTAGATTCACTAGTAGGAGTGAGAAAAACATCACGGGGTGGTGCGCATTGTATGGGTGTGTGTTACATTACATTCACTAGTAGGAGTGAGAAAAACATCACGGGGTGGTGCGCATTGTATGGGTGTGTGTTACATTACATTCACTAGTAGGAGTGAGAAAAACATCACGGGGTGGTGCGCATTGTATGGGTGTGTGTTACATTACATTCACTAGTAGGAGTGAGAAAAACATCACGGGGTGGTGCGCATTGTATGGGTGTTTGTTATATTAGATTCACTAGTAGGAGTGAGAAAATCATCACGGGGTGGTGCGCATTGTATGGGTGTGTGTTACACTACATTCACTACTAGCAGTGAGAAAAACATCACGGGGTGGTGCGCATTGTATGGGTGTGTGTTACACTACATTCACTAGTAGGAGTGAGAAAAACATCACGGGGTGGTGCGCATTGTATGGGTGTGTGTTACATTACATTCACTAGTAGGAGTGAGAAAAACATCGCGGGGTGGTGCGCATTGTATGGGTGTGTGTTACAGTACATTCACTAGTAAGAGTGAGAAAAACATCACGGGGTGGTGCGCATTGTATGGGTGTGTGTTACATTACATTCACTAGTAGGAGTGAGAAAAACATCACGGGGTGGTGCGCATTGTATGGGTGTGTGTTACATTACATTCACTAGTAGAAGTGAGAAAAACATCACGGGGTGGTGCGCATTGTATGGGTGTGTGTTACATTACATTCACTAGTAGGATTGAGAAAAACATCATGGGGTGGTGTGCATTGTATGGGTGTTTGTTACATTAGATTCACTAGTAGGAGTGAGAAAATCATCACGGGGTTGTGCGCATTGTATGGGTGTGTGTTACACTACATTCACTACTAGCAGTGAGAAAAACATCACGGGGTGGTTCGCATTGTATGGGTGTGTGTTACACTACATTCACTAGTAGGAGTGAGAAAAACATCACGGGGTGGTGCGCATTGTATGGGTGTGTGTTATATTACATTCACTAGTAGGAGTGAGAAAAACATCACGGGGTGGTGCGCATTGTATGGGTGTGTGGTACAGTACATTCACTAGTAGGAGTGAGAAAAACATCACGGGGTGGTGCGCATTGTATGGGTGTGTGTTACATTACATTCACTAGTAGGAGTGAGAAAAACATCACGGGGTGGTGCGCATTGTATGGGTGTGTGTTACATTACATTCACTAGTAGCAGTGAGAAAAACATCACGGGGTGGTGCGCATTGTATGGGTGTGTGTTACATTAGATTCACTAGTAGGAGTGAGAAAATTATCACGGGGTGCTGCGCATTGTATGGGTGTGTGTTACATTAGATTAACTAGTAGGAGTGAGAAAATTATCACGGGGTGGTGCGCATTGTATGGGTGTGTGTTACATTAGATTCACTAGTAGGAGTGAGAAAAACATCACGGGGTGGTGCGCATTGTATGGGTGTGCGTTACATTACATTCACTATTAGGAGTGAGAAAAACATCAGGGGGTGGTGCGCATTGTATGGGTGTGTTACATTATATTCACTAGTAGGAGTGAGTAAAACATCACGGGGTGGTGCGCATTGTATGGGTGTGCGTTACATTACATTCACTAGTAGGAGTGAGAAAAACATCACGGGGTGATGCGCATTGTATGGGTGTGCGTTACATTACATTCACTAGTAGGAGTGAGAAAAACATCAGGGGGTGGTGCGCATTGTATGGGTGTGTTACATTACATTCACTAGTAGGAGTGAGAAAAACATCACGGGGTGGTGCGCATGGTATGGGTGTGTGTTACATTACATTCACTAGTAGGAGTGAGAAAAACATCACGGGGTGGTGCGCATTGTATGGGTGTGTGTTACATTACATTCACTAGTAGGAGTGAGAAAAACATCACAGGGTGGTGCGCATTGTATGGGTGTGTGTTACATTACATTCACTAGTAGGAGTGAGAAAAACATCACGGGGTGGTGCGCATTGTATGGGTGTTTGTTACATTAGATTCACTAGTAGGAGTGAGAAAATCATCACGGGGTGGTGCGCATTGTATGGGTGTGTGTTACATTACATTCACTACTAGGAGTGAGAAAAACATCACGGGGTGGTGCGCATTGTATGGGTGTGTGTTACACTACATTCACTACTACCAGTGAGAAAAACATCACGCAGTGGTGCGCATTGTATGGGTGTGTGTTACACTACATTCACTAGGAGGAGTGAGAAAAACATCACGGGGTGGTGCGCATTGTATGGGTGTGTGTTACATTACATTCACTAGTAGGAGTGAGAAAAACATCACGGGGTGGTGCGCATTGTATGGGTGTGTGTTACATTACATTCACTAGTAGGAGTGAGAAAAACATCACGACGTGTTGCGCATTGTATGGGTGTGTGTTACATTACATTCACTAGTAGGAGTGAGAAAAACATCACGGGGTGGTGCGCATTGTATGTGTGTTACATTACATTCACTAGTAGGAGTGAGAAAAACATCACGGGGTGGTGCGCATTGTATGGGTGTGTGTTACATTAGATTCACTAGTAGGAGTGAGAGAAACATCATGGGGTGGTGCGCATTGTATGGGTGTGTGTTACATTAGATTCACTAGTAGGAGTGAGAGAAACATCACGGGGTGGTGCGCATTTTATGGGTGTGCGTTACATTACATTCACTAGTAGGAGTGAGAGAAACATCACGGGGTGGTGCGCATTGTATGGTGTGCGTTACATTACATTCACTAGTAGGAGTGAGAAAAACATCACGGGGTGGTGCGCATTGTATGGGTGTGCGTTACATTACATTCACTAGTAGCAGTGAGAGAAACATCACGGGGTGGTGCGCATTTTATGGGTGTGCGTTACATTACATTCACTAGTAGGAGTGAGAGAAACATCACGGGGTGGTGTGCATTGTATGGGTGTGTGTTACATTAGATTCACTAGTAGGAGTGAGAAAAACATCACGGGGTGGTGCGCATTGTATGGGAGTGTGTTACATTAGATTCACTAGTAGGAGTGAGAAAAACGTCACGGGGTGGTGCGCATTGTATGGGTTTGTGTTACATTACATTCACTAGTAGGAGTGAGAAAAACGTCACGGGGTGGTGCGCATTGTATGGGTGTGTGTTACATTACATTCACTAGTAGGAGTGAGAAAATCATCACGGGGTGGTGCGCATTGTATGGGTGTGTGTTACATTAGATTCACTAGTTGGAGTGAGAAAAACATCACGGGGTGGTGCGCATTGTATGGGTGTGTGTTACATTGCATTCACTAGTAGGAGTGAGAAAAACATCACGGGGTGGTGCGCATTGTATGGGTGTGTGTTACATTACATTCACTAGTAGGAGTGAGAAAAACATCACGGAGTGGTGCGCATTGTATGGGTGTGTGTTACATTACATTCACTAGTAGGAGTGAGAAAAACATCACGGGGTGGTGCGCATTGTATGGGTGAGTGTTACTTTAGATTCACTAGTAGGAGTGAGAAAAACATCACGGGGTGGTGCGCATTGTATGGGTGTGTGTTACATTACATTCACTAGTAGGAGTGAGAAAAACATCACGGGGTGGTGCGCATTGTATGGGTGTGTGTTACATTACATTCACTAGTAGGAGTGAGAAAAACATCACGGGGTGGTGCGCATTGTATGGGTGTGTGTTACATTACATTCACTAGTAGGAGTGAGAAAAACATCACGGGGTGGTGCGCATTGTATGGGTGTGTGTTACATTACATTCACTAGTAGGAGTGAGAAAAACATCACGGAGTGGTGCGCATTGTATGGGTGTGTGTTACATTACATTCACTAGTAGGAGTGAGAAAAACATCACGGGGTGGTGCGCATTGTATGGGTGAGTGTTACTTTAGATTCACTAGTAGGAGTGAGAAAAACATCACGGGGTGGTGCGCATTGTATGGGTGTGTGTTACATTACATTCACTAGTAGGAGTGAGAAAAACATCACGGGGTGGTGCGCATTGTATGGGTGTGTGTTACATTACATTCACTAGTAGGAGTGAGAAAAACATCACGGGGTGGTGCGCATTGTATGGGTGTGTGTTACATTACATTCACTAGTAGGAGTGAGAAAAACATCACGGGGTGGTGCGCATTGTATGGGTGTTTGTTATATTAGATTCACTAGTAGGAGTGAGAAAATCATCACGGGGTGGTGCGCATTGTATGGGTGTGTGTTACACTACATTCACTACTAGCAGTGAGAAAAACATCACGGGGTGGTGCGCATTGTATGGGTGTGTGTTACACTACATTCACTAGTAGGAGTGAGAAAAACATCACGGGGTGGTGCGCATTGTATGGGTGTGTGTTACATTACATTCACTAGTAGGAGTGAGAAAAACACGCGGGGTGGTGCGCATTGTATGGGTGTGTGTTACAGTACATTCACTAGTAAGAGTGAGAAAAACATCACGGGGTGGTGCGCATTGTATGGGTGTGTGTTACATTACATTCACTAGTAGGAGTGAGAAAAACATCACGGGGTGGTGCGCATTGTATGGGTGTGTGTTACATTACATTCACTAGTAGCAGTGAGAAAAACATCACGGGGTGGTGCGCATTGTATGGGTGTGTGTTACATTAGATTCACTAGTAGGAGTGAGAAAATTATCACGGGGTGCTGCGCATTGTATGGGTGTGTGTTACATTAGATTCACTAGTAGGAGTGAGAAAATTATCACGGGGTGGTGCGCATTGTATGGGTGTGTGTTACATTAGATTCACTAGTAGGAGTGAGAAAAACATCACGGGTGGTGCGCATTGTATGGGTGTGCGTTACATTACATTCACTATTAGGAGTGAGAAAAACATCAGGGGGTGGTGCGCCTTGTATGGGTGTGTTACATTACATTCACTAGTAGGAGGGAGAAAAACATCACGGGGTGGTGCGCATTGTATGGGTGTGCGTTACATTACATTCACTAGTAGGAGTGAGAAAAACATCACGGGGTGGTGCGCATTGTATGGGTGTGCGTTACATTACATTCACTAGTAGGAGTGAGAAAAACATCAGGGGGTGGTGCGCATTGTATGGGTGTGTTACATTACATTCACTAGTAGGAGTGAGAAAAACATCACGGGGTGGTGCGCATTGTATGGGTGTGTGTTACATTACATTCACTAGTAGGAGTGAGAAAAACATCACGGGGTGGTGCGCATTGTATGGGTGTGTGTTACATTACATTCACTAGTAGGAGTGAGAAAAACATCACGGGGTGGTGCGCATTGTATGGGTGTGTGTTACATTACATTCACTAGTAGGAGTGAGAAAAACATCACGGGGTGGTGCGCATTGTATGGGTGTTTGTTACATTAGATTCACTAGTAGGAGTGAGAAAATCATCACGGGGTGGTGCGCATTGTATGGGTGTGTGTTACATTACATTCACTAGTAGGAGTGAGAAAAACATCACGGGGTGGTGCGCATTGTATGGGTGTGTGTTACACTACATTCACTACTAGCAGTGAGAAAAACATCACGGGATGGTGCGCATTGTATGGGTGTGTGTTACACTACATTCACTAGTAGGAGTGAGAAAAACATCACGGGGTGGTGCGCATTGTATGGGTGTGTGTTACATTACATTCACTAGTAGGAGTGAGAAAAACATCACGGGGTGGTGCGCATTGTATGGGTGTGTGTTACATTACATTCACTAGTAGGAGTGAGAAAAACATCACGGGGTGGTGCGCATTGTATGGGTGTGTGTTACATTACATTCACTAGTAGGAGTGAGAAAAACATCACGGGGTGGTGCGCATTGTATGGGTGTGTGTTACATTACATTCACTAGTAGGAGTGAGAATATAATCACGGTGTGGTGCGCATTGTATGGGTGTGTGTTACATTAGATTCACTAGTAGGAGTGAGAGAAACATCATGGGTTGGTGCGCATTGTATGGGTGTGTGTTACATTAGATTCACTAGTAGGAGTGAGAGAAACATCTCGGGGTGGTGCGCATTGTATGGGTGTGTGTTACATTAGATTCACTAGTAGGAGTGAGAGAAACATCATGGGGTGGTGCGCATTGTATGGGTGTGTGTTACATTAGATTCACTAGTAGGAGTGAGAGAAACATCACGGTGTGGTGCGCATTTTATGGGTGTGCGTTACATTACATTCACTAGTAGGAGTGAGAGAAACATCACGGGGTGGTGCGCATTGTATGGTGTGCGTTACATTACATTCACTAGTAGGAGTGAGAAAAACATCACGGGGTGGTGCGCATTGTATGGGTGTGCGTTACATTACATTCACTAGTAGCAGTGAGAGAAACATCACGGGGTGGTGCGCATTTTATGGGTGTGCGTTACATTACATTCACTAGTAGGAGTGAGAGAAACATCACGGGGTGGTGCGCATTGTATGGGTGTGTGTTACATTAGATTCACTAGTAGGAGTGAGAAAAACATCACGGGGTGGTGCGCATTGTATGGGAGTGTGTTACATTAGATTCACTAGTAGGAGTGAGAAAAACGTCACGGGGTGGTGCGCATTGTATGGGTTTGTGTTACATTACATTCACTAGTAGGAGTGAGAAAAACGTCACGGGGTGGTGCGCATTGTATGGGTGTGTGTTACATTACATTCACTAGTAGGAGTGAGAAAATCATCACGGGGTGGTGCGCATTGTATGGGTGTGTATCACATTAGATTCACTAGTTGGAGTGAGAAAAACATCATGGGGTGGTGCGCATTGTATGGGTGTGTGTTACATTACATTCACTAGTAGGAGTGAGAAAAACATCACGGGGTGGTGCGCATTGTATGGGTGTGTGTTACATTACATTCACTAGTAGGAGTGAGAAAAACATCACGGAGTGGTGCGCATTGTATGGGTGTGTGTTACATTACATTCACTAGTAGGAGTGAGAAAAACATCACGGGGTGGTGCGCATTGTATGGGTGAGTGTTACTTTAGATTCACTAGTAGGAGTGAGAAAAACATCACGGGGTGGTGCGCATTGTATGGGTGTGTGTTACATTACATTCACTAGTAGGAGTGAGAAAAACATCACGGGGTGGTGCGCATTGTATGGGTGTGTGTTACATTACAATCACTAGTAGGAGTGAGAAAAACATCACGGGGTGGTGCGCATTGTATGGGTGTGTGTTACATTACATTCACTAGTAGGAGTGAGAAAAACATCACGGGGTGGTGCGCATTGTATGGGTGTTTGTTACATTAGATTCACTAGTAGGAGTGAGAAAATCATCACGGGGTGGTGCGCATTGTATGGGTGTGTGTTACACTACATTCACTACTAGCAGTGAGAAAAACATCACGGGGTGGTGCGCATTGTATGGGTGTGTGTTACATTACATTCACTAGTAGGAGTGAGAAAAACATCGCGGGGTGGTGCGCATTGTATGGGTGTGTGTTACAGTATATTCACTAGTAGGAGTGAGAAAAACATCACGGGGTGGTGCGCATTGTATGGGTGTGTGTTACATTACATTCACTAGTAGGAGTGAGAAAAACATCACGGGGTGGTGCGCATTGTATGGGTGTGTGTTACATTACATTCACTAGTAGCAGTGAGAAAAACATCACGGGGTGGTGCGCATTGTATGGGTGTGTGTTACATTAGATTCACTAGTAGGAGTGAGAAAATTATCACGGGGTGCTGCGCATTGTATGGGTGTGTGTTACATTAGATTCACTAGTAGGAGTGAGAAAATTATCACGGGGTGGTGCGCATTGTATGGGTGTGTGTTACATTAGATTAACTAGTAGGAGTGAGAAAAACATCACGGGGTGGTGCGCATTGTATGGGTGTGCGTTACATTACATTCACTATTAGGAGTGAGAAAAACATCAGGGGGTGGTGCGCCTTGTATGGGTGTGTTACATTACATTCACTAGTAGGAGGGAGAAAAACATCACGGGGTGGTGCGCATTGTATGGGTGTGCGTTACATTACATTCACTAGTAGGAGTGAGAAAAACATCACGGGGTGGTGCGCATTGTATGGGTGTGCGTTACATTACATTCACTAGTAGGAGTGAGAAAAACATCAGGGGGTGGTGCGCATTGTATGCGTGTGTTACATTACATTCACTAGTAGGAGTGAGAAAAACATCACGGGGTGGTGCGCATTGTATGGGTGTGTGTTACATTACATTCACTAGTAGGAGTGAGAAAAACATCACGGGGTGGTGCGCATTGTATGGGTGTGTGTTACATTACATTCACTAGTAGGAGTGAGAAAAACATCACGGGGTGGTGCGCATTGTATGGGTGTGTGTTACATTACATTCACTAGTAGGAGTGAGAAAAACATCACGTGGTGGTGCGCATTGTATGGGTGTTTGTTACATTAGATTCACTAGTAGGAGTGAGAAAATCATCACGGGGTGGTGCGCATTGTATGGGTGTGTGTTACATTACATTCACTAGTAGGAGTGAGAAAAACATCACGGGGTGGTGCGCATTGTATGGGTGTGTGTTACACTACATTCACTACTAGCAGTGAGAAAAACATCACGGGATGGTGCGCATTGTATGGGTGTGTGTTACACTACATTCACTAGTAGGAGTGAGAAAAACATCACGGGGTGGTGCGCATTGTATGGGTGTGTGTTACATTACATTCACTAGTAGGAGTGAGAAAAACATCACGGGGTGGTGCGCATTGTATGGGTGTGTGTTACATTACATTCACTAGTAGGAGTGAGAAAAACATCACGGGGTGGTGCGCATTGTATGGGTGTGTGTTACATTACATTCACTAGTAGGAGTGAGAAAAACATCACGGGGTGGTGCGCGTTGTATGGGTGTGTATTACATTACATTCACTAGTAGGAGTGAGAAAAACATCACGTGGTGGTGCGCATTGTATGGGTGTGTGTTACATTACATTCACTAGTAGGAGTGAGAAAAACATCACGGGGTGGTGCGCATTGTATGGGTGTTTGTTACATTAGATTCACTAGTAGGAGTGAGAAAATCATCACGGGGTGGTGCGCATTGTATGGGTGTGTGTTACACTACATTCACTACTAGCAGTGAGAAAAACATCACGGGGTGGTGCGCATTGTATGGGTGTGTGTTACACTACATTCACTAGTAGGAGTGAGAAAAACATCACGGGGTGGTGCGCATTGTATGGGTGTGTGTTACATTACATTCACTAGTAGGAGTGAGAAAAACATCACGGGGTGGTGCGCATTGTATGGGTGTGTGTTACAGTACATTCACTAGTAGGAGTGAGAAAAACATCACGGGGTGGTGCGCATTGTATGGGTGTGTGTTACATTACATTCACTAATAGGAGTGAGAAAAACATCACGGGGTGGTGCGCATTGTATGGGTGTGTGTTACATTACATTCACTAGTAGCAGTGAGAAAAACATCACGGGGTGGTGCGCATTGTATGGGTGTGTGTTACATTAGATTCACTAGTAGGAGTGAGAAAATTATCACGGGGTGCTGCGCATTGTATGGGTGTGTGTTACATTAGATTCACTAGTAGGAGTGAGAAAATTATCACGGGGTGGTGCGCATTGTATGGGTGTGTGTTACATTAGATTCACTAGTAGGAGTGAGAAAAACATCACGGGGTGGTGCGCATTGTATGGGTGTGCGTTACATTACATTCACTATTAGGAGTGAGAAAAACATCAGGGGGTGGTGCGCATTGTATGGGTGTGTTACATTACATTCACTAGTAGGAGTGAGAAAAACATCACGGGGTGGTGCGCATTGTATGGGTGAGCGTTACATTACATTCACTAGTAGGAGTGAGAAAAACATCACGGGGTGGTGCGCATTGTATGGGTGTGCGTTACATTACATTCACTAGTAGGAGTGAGAAAAACATCAGGGGGTGGTGCGCATTGTATGGGTGTGTTACATTACATTCACTAGTAGGAGTGAGAAAAACATCACGGGGTGGTGCGCATTGTATGGGTGTGTGTTACATTACATTCACTAGTAGGAGTGATAAAAACATCACGGGGTGGTGCGCATTGTATGGGTGTTTGTTACATTAGATTCACTAGTAGGAGTGAGAAAATCATCACGGGGTGGTGCGCATTGTATGGGTGTGTGTTACATTACATTCACTAGTAGGAGTGAGAAAAACATCACGGGGTGGTGCGCATTGTATGGGTGTGTGTTACACTACATTCACTACTAGCAGTGAGAAAAACATCATGGGGTGGTGCGCATTGTATGGGTGTGTGTTACACTACATTCACTAGTAGGAGTGAGAAAAACATCACGGGGTGGTGCGCATTGTATGGGTGTGTGTTACATTACATTCACTAGTAGGAGTGAGAAAAACATCACGGGGTGGTGCGCATTGTATGGGTGTGTGTTACATTACATTCACTAGTAGGAGTGAGAAAAACATCACGGGGTGGTGCGCATTGTATGGGTGTGTGTTACATTAGATTCACTAGTAGGAGTGAGAAAAACACGGGGTGGTGCGCATTGTATGGGTGTGTGTTACATTACATTCACTAGTAGGAGTGAGAAAAACATCACGGGGTGGTGCGCATTGTATGGGTGTGTGTTACATTACATTCACTAGTAGGTGTGAGAAAAACATCAGGGGGTGTTGCGCATTGTATGGGTGTGTTACATTACATTCACTAGTAGGAGTGAGAAAAACATCACGGGGTGGTGCGCATTGTATGGGTGTGTGTTACATTACATTCACTATTAGGAGTGAGAAAAACATCACGGGGTGGTGCGCATTGTATGGGAGTGTGTTACATTAGATTCACTAGTAGGAGTGAGAAAAACATCACGGGGTGGTGCGCATTGTATGGGTGTGTGTTACATTAGATTCACTAGTAGGAGTGAAAAAAACGTCACGGGGTGATGCGCATTGTATGGGTGTGTGTTACATTACATTCACTAGTAGGAGTGAGAAAATCATCACGGGGTGGTGCGCATTGTATGGGTGTGTGTTACATTAGATTCACTAGTTGGAGTGAGAAAAACATCACGGGGTGGTGCGCATTGTATGGGTGTGTGTTACATTACATTCACTAGTAGGAGTGAGAAAAACATCACGGGGTGGTGCGCATTGTATGGGTGTGTGTTACATTACATTCACTAGTAGGAGTGAGAAAAACATCACGGAGTGGTGCGCATTGTATGGGTGTGTGTTACATTACATTCACTAGTAGGAGTGAGAAAAACATCACGGGGTGGTGCGCATTGTATGGGTGAGTGTTACTTTAGATTCACTAGTAGGAGTGAGAAAAACATCACGGGGTGGTGCGCATTGTATGGGTGTGCGTTACATTACATTCACTAGTAGGAGTGAGAAAAACATCAGGGCGTGGTGCGCATTGTATGGGTGTGTTACATTACATTCACTAGTAGGAGTGAGAAAAACTTCACGGGGTGGTGCGCATTGTATGGGTGTGTGTTACATTACATTCACTAGTAGCAGTGAGAAAAACATCACGGGGTGGTGCGCAATGTATGGGTGTGTGTTACATTACATTCACTAGTAGGAGTGAGAAAAACATCACGGGGAGGTGCGCATTGTATGGGTGTGTGTTACATTACATTCACTAGTAGGAGTGAGAAAAACATCACGGGGTGGTGCGCATTGTATGGGTGTGTGTTACATTAGATTCACTAGTAGGAGTGAGAAAAACATCACGGGGTGGTGCGCATTGTATGGGTGTGTGTTACATTAGATTCACTAGTAGGAGTGAGAAAAACATCACGGGGTGGTGCGCATTGTATGGGTGTGTGTTACATTAGATTCACTAGTAGGAGTGAGAAAAACACGGGGTGGTGCGCATTGTATGGGTGTGTGTTACATTACATTCACTAGTAGGAGTGAGAAAAACATCACGGGGTGGTGCGCATTGTATGGGTGTGTGTTACATTACATTCACTAGTAGGTGTGAGAAAAACATCACGGGGTGGTGCGCATTGTATGGGAGTGTGTTACATTAGATTCACTAGTAGGAGTGAGAAAAACATCACGGGGTGGTGCGCATTGTATGGGTGTGTGTTACATTAGATTCACTAGTAGGAGTGAAAAAAACGTCACGGGGTGATGCGCATTGTATGGGTGTGTGTTACATTACATTCACTAGTAGGAGTGAGAAAATCATCACGGGGTGGTGCGCATTGTATGGGTGTGTGTTACATTACATTCACTAGTTGGAGTGAGAAAAACATCACGGGGTGGTGCGCATTGTATGGGTGTGTGTTACATTACATTCACTAGTAGGAGTGAGAAAAACATCACGGGGTGGCGCGCATTGTATGGGTGTGTGTTACATTACATTCACTAGTAGGAGTGAGAAAAACATCACGGAGTGGTGCGCATTGTATGGGTGTGTGTTACATTACATTCACTAGTAGGAGTGAGAAAAACATCACGGGGTGGTGCGCATTGTATGGGTGAGTGTTACTTTAGATTCACTAGTAGGAGTGAGAAAAACATCACGGGGTGGTGCGCATTGTATGGGTGTGTGTTACATTACATTCACTAGTAGGAGTGAGAAAAACATCACGGGGTGGTTCGCATTGTATGGGTGTGTGTTACATTACATTCACTAGTAGGAGTGAGAAAAACATCACGGGGTGGTGCGCATTGTATGGGTGTTTGTTACATTAGATTCACTACTAGGAGTGAGAAAATCATCACGGGGTGGTGCGCATTGTATGGGTGTGTGTTACACTACATTCACTACTAGCAGTGAGAAAAACATCACGGGGTGGTGCGCATTGTATGGGTGTGTGTTACACTACATTCACTAGTAGGAGTGAGAAAAACATCACGGGGTGGTGCGCATTGTATGGGTGTGTGTTACATTACATTCACTAGTAGGAGTGAGAAAAACATCACGGGGTGGTGCGCATTGTATGGGTGTGTGTTACAGTACATTCACTAGTAGGAGTGAGAAAAACATCACGGGGTGGTGCGCATTGTATGGGTGTGTGTTACATTACATTCACTAGTAGGAGTGAGAAAAACATCACGGGGTGGTGCGCATTGTATGGGTGTGTGTTACATTAGATTCACTAGTAGGAGTGAGAAAATTATCACGGGGTGGTGCGCATTGTATGGGTGTGTGTTACATTAGATTCACTAGTAGGAGTGAGAAAAACATCCCGGGGTGGTGCGCATTGTATGGGTGTGTGTTACATTTGATACACTAGTAGGAGTGAGAGAAACATCACGGGGTGGTGCGCATTTTATGGGTGTGCGTTACATTACATTCACTAGTAGGAGTGAGAGAAACATCACGGGGTGGTGCGCATTGTATGGGTGTGCGTTACATTACATTCACTAGTAGGAGTGAGAAAAACATCACGGGGTGGTGCGCATTTTATGGGTGTGCGTTACATTACATTCACTAGTAGGAGTGAGAGAAACATCACGGGGTGGTGCGCATTGTATGGGTGTGCGTTACATTACATTCACTAGTAGGAGTGAGAAAAACATCACGGGGTGGTGCGCATTGTATGGGTGTGCGTTACATTACATTCACTAGTAGCAGTGAGAAAAACATCACGGGGTGGTGCGCATTGTATGGGTGTGCGTTACATTACATTCACTATTAGGAGTGAGAAAAACATCAGGGGGTGGTGCGCATTGTATGGGTGTGCGTTACATTACATTCACTAGTAGGAGTGAGAAAAACATCACGGGGTGGTGCGCATTTTATGGGTGTGCGTTACATTACATTCACTAGTAGGAGTGAGAGAAACATCACGGGGTGGTGCGCATTGTATGGGTGTGCGTTACATTACATTCACTAGTAGGAGTGAGAAAAACATCACGGGGTGGTGCGCATTGTATGGGTGTGCGTTACATTACATTCACTAGTAGCAGTGAGAAAAACATCACGGGGTGGTGCGCATTGTATGGGTGTGTGTTACATTACATTCACCATTAGGAGTGAGAAAAACATCACGGGGTTTTGTGAATCGGAGGGTCTGAATTAGGATAGGCAGTGAGTCGCAATGTAGGATGGAGAAAAGCACCCTGGGGTGGTCAGCATGGGAAGGTCAGGGAACATGCAGTGGCAATGTAGGATAGGTTTCTGAAAATCATCGCGGGGTGGTGCGCAGTGTATGGGTGTGTGTTACATTACATTCACTAGTAGCAGTGAGAAAAACATCACGGGGTGGTGCGCATTGTATGGGTGTGTGTTACATTACATTCACTAGTAGGAGTGAGAAAAACATCACGGGGTGGTGCGCATTGTATGGGTGTGTGTTACACTACATTCACTAGTAGGAGTGAGAAAAACATCACGGGGTGGTGCGCATTGTATGGGTGTGTGTTACATTACATTCACTAGTAGGAGTGAGAAAAACATCACGGGGTGGTGCGCATTGTATGGGTGTGTGTTACAGTACATTCACTAGTAGGAGTGAGAAAAACATCACGGGGTGGTGCGCATTGTATGGGTGTGTGTTACATTACATTCACTAGTAGGAGTGAGAAAAACATCACGGTGTGGTGCGCATTGTATGGGTGTGTGTTACATTAGATTCACTAGTAGGAGTGAGAAAATTATCACGGGGTAGTGCGCATTGTATGGGTGTGTGTTACATTAGATTCACTAGTAGGAGTGAGAAAAACATCCCGTGGTGGTGCGCATTGTATGGGTGTGTGTTACATTTGATACACTAGTAGGAGTGAGAGAAACATCACGGGGTGGTGCGCATTTTATGGGTGTGCGTTACATTACATTCACTAGTAGGAGTGAGAGAAACATCACGGGGTGGTGCGCATTGTATGGGTGTGCGTTACATTACATTCACTAGTAGGAGTGAGAAAAACATCACGGGGTGGTGCGCATTTTATGGGTGTGCGTTACATTACATTCACTAGTAGGAGTGAGAGAAACATCACGGGGTGGTGCGCATTGTATGGGTGTGCGTTACATTACATTCACTAGTAGGAGTGAGAAAAACATCACGGGGTGGTGCGCATTGTATGGGTGTGCGTTACATTACATTCACTAGTAGCAGTGAGAAAAACATCACGGGGTGGTGCGCATTGTATGGGTGTGCGTTACATTACATTCACTATTAGGAGTGAGAAAAACATCAGGGGGTGGTGCGCATTGTATGGGTGTGCGTTACATTACATTCACTAGTAGGAGTGAGAAAAACATCACGGGGTGGTGCGCATTTTATGGGTGTGCGTTACATTACATTCACTAGTAGGAGTGAGAGAAACATCACGGGGTGGTGCGCATTGTATGGGTGTGCGTTACATTACATTCACTAGTAGGAGTGAGAAAAACATCACGGGGTGGTGCGCATTGTATGGGTGTGCGTTACATTACATTCACTAGTAGCAGTGAGAAAAACATCACGGGGTGGTGCTCATTGTATGGGTGTGCGTTACATTACATTCACTATTAAGAGTGAGAAAAACATCAGGGGGTGGTGCGCATTGTATGGGTGTGTTACATTACATTCACTAGTAGGAGTGAGAAAAACATCACGGGGTGGTGCGCATTGTATGGGTGTGCATTACATTACATTCACTAATAGGACTGAGAAAAACATCACGGGGTGGTGCGCATTGTATGGGTGTGCGTTACATTACATTCACTAGTAGGAGTGAGAAAAACATCAGGGGGTGGTGCGCATTGTATGGGTGTGTTACATTACATTCACTAGTAGGAGTGAGAAAAACATCACGGGGTGGTGTGAATCGGAGGGTCTGAATTAGGATAGGCAGTGAGTGGCAATGTAGGATGGAGAAAAGCACGGCGGGGTGGTCAGCATGGGGAGCTCAGGGAACATGCAGTGGCAATGTAGGATAGGTTTCTGAAAAACATCGCAGGGTGGTGCGCATTGTATGGGTGTGTGTTACATTAGATTCACTAGTAGGAGTGAGTAAAACATCACGGGGTGGTGCGCATTGTATGGGTGTGTGTTACATTACATTCACTAATAGGAGTGAGAAAAACATCACGGCGTGGTGCGCATTGTATGGCTGTGTGTTACATTACATTCACTAGTAGGAGTGGGAAAAACATCACGGTTTGGTGCGCATTGTATGGGTGTGTGTTACATTACATTCACTAGTAGGAGTGAGAAAAACATCACGGGGTGGTGCGCATTGTATGGGTGTGTGTTACATTACATTCACTAGTAGGAGTGAGAAAAACATCACGGGGTGGTGCGCATTTTATGGGTGAGTGTTACATTACATTCACTACTAGGAGTGAGAAAAACATCACGGGGTGGTGTGAATCGGAGGGTCTGAATTAGGATAGGCAGTGAGTGGCAATGTAGGATGGAGAAAAGCACCGCGGGGTGGTCAGCATGGGGAGGTCAGGGAACATGCAGTGGCAATGTAGGATAGGATTCTGAAAAACATTGCGGGATGTTGCACATTGTATTGGTGTGTGTTACATTAGATTCACTAGTAGGAGTGAGAAAAACATCACGGGGTGGTGCGCATTGTATGGGTTTGTGTTACATTACATTCACTAACAGGAGTGAGAAAAACATCACGGGGTGGTGCGCATTTTATGGGTGTGTGTTACATTACATTAACTAGTAGGAGTGAGAAAAACATCACGGGGTGGGGCGCATTGTATGGGTGTGTGTTACATTACATTCACTAGTAAGAGTGAGAAAAACATCACGGGGTGGTGCGCATTGTATGGGTGTGTGTTACATTACATTCACTAGTAGGAGTGAGAAAAACATCACGGGTTGGTGCGCATTGTATGGGTGTGTGTTACATTACATTCACTAGTAGGAGTGAGAAAAACATCACGGGGTGGTGCGCATCGTATAGGTGTGTGTTACATTACATTCACTAGTAGGAGTGAGAAAAACATCACGGGGTGGTGCGCATCGTATTGGTGTGTGTTACATTACATTCACTAGTAGGAGTGAGAAAAACATCACGGGGTGGTGCGCATCGTATGGGTGTGTGTTACATTACATTCACTAGTAGGAGTGAGAAAAACATCACGGGGTGGTGCGCATCTTATGTGTGTGTGTTACATTACATTCACTAGTAGGAGTGAGAAAAGCATCACGGGGTGGTGCGCATCGTATGGGTGTGTGTTACATTACATTCACTAGTAGGAGTGAGAAAAACATCACGGGGTGGTGCGCATTGTATGGGTGTGTGTTACATTACATTCACTAGTAGCAGTGAGAAAAATATCACGGGGTGGTGCGCATTGTATGGGTGTGTGTTACATTACATTCACTAGTAGGAGAAAGAAAAACATCACGAGGTGGTGTGAATCGGAGGGTCTGAATTAGGATAGGCAGTGAGTGGCAATGTAGGATGGAGAAAAGCACGGCGGGGTGGTCAACATGGGGAGCTCAGCGAACATGCAGTGGCAATGTAGGATAGGTTTCTGAAAAACATCGCGGGGTGGTGCGCATTGTATGGGTGTGTGTTACATTAGATTCACTAGTAGGAGTGAGTAAAACATCACGGGGTGGTGCGCATTGTATGGCTGTGTGTTACATTACATTCACTAATAGGAGTGAGAAAAACATCACGGGGTGGTGCGCATTGTATGGCTGTGTGTTACATTACATTCACTAGTAGGAGTGGGAAAAACATCACGGTTTGGTGCGCATTGTATGGGTGTGTGTTACATTACATTCACTAGTAGGAGTGAGAAAAACATCACGGGGTGGTGCGCATTTTATGGGTGTGTGTTACATTACATTCACTACTAGGAGTGAGAAAAACATCACGGGGTGGTGTGAATCGGAGGGTCTGAATTAGGATAGGCACTGAGTGGCAATGTAGGATGGAGAAAAGCACCGCGGGGTGGTCAGCATGGGGAGGTCAGGGAACATGCAGTGGCAATGCAGGATAGGATTCTGAAAAACATCGCGGGGTGTTGCACATTGTATGGGTGTGTGTTACATTAGATTCACTAGTAGGAGTGAGAAAAACATCACGGGGTGGTGTGCATTGTATGGGTGTGTGTTACATTACATTCACTAATAGGAGTGAGAAAAACATCACGGGGTGGTGCGCATTGTATGGGTGTGTGTTACATTACATTCACTAGTAGGAGTGAGAAAAACATCACGGCGTGGTGCGCATTGTATGGGTGTGTGTTACATTACATTCACTAGTAGGAGTGAGAAAAACATCACGGGGTGGTGCGCATTGTATGGGTGTGTGTTACATTACATTCACTAGTAGGAGTGAGAAAAACATCACGGGGTGGTGCGCATTGTATGGGTGTGTGTTACATTACATTCACTAGTACGAGTGAGAAAAACATCACGGGGTGGTGTGAATCGGAGGGTCTGAATTAGGATAGGCAGTGAGTCGCAATGTAGGATGGAGGAAAGCACCTTGGGGTGGTCAGCATGGGGAGGTCAGGGAACATGCACTTGCAATGTAGGATAGGTTTCTGAAAATCATCGCGGGGTGGTGCGCATTGTATGGGTGTGTGTTACATTGCATTCACTACTAGGAGTGAGAAAAACATCACGGGGTGGTGTGAATCGGAGGGTCTGAATTAGGATAGGCAGTGAGTGGCAATGTAGGATGGAGAAAAGCACCGCGGGGTGGTCAGCATGGGGAGGTCAGGAAACATGCAGTGGCAGTGTAGGATAGGATTCTGAAAAACATCGCGGGGTGTTGCACATTGCATGCGTGTATGTTACATTAGATTCACTAGTAGGAGTGAGAAAAACATCATGGGGTGGTGCGCATTGTATGGGTGTGTGTTACATTACATTCACTAGTAGGAGTGAGAAAAACATCACTGGGTGGTGCGCATTGTATGGGTGTGTGTTACATTACACTCACTAGTAGCAGTGAGAAAAACATCACGGGGTGGTGCGCATTGTATGGGTGTGTGTTACATTACATTCACTAGTAGCAGTGAGAAAAACATCACGGGGTGGTGCGCATTGTATGGGTGTGTGTTACATTACATTCAGTAGTCGGAGTGAGAAAAACATCACGGGGTGGTGCGCATTGTATGGGTGTGTGTTACATTACATTCACCAGTAGGAGTGAGAAAAACATCACGGGGTTTTGTGAATCGGAGGGTCTGAATTAGGATAGGCAGTGAGTCGCCATGTAGGATGGAGAAAAGCACCTTGGGGTGGTCAGCATGGGAAGGTCAGGGAACATTCAGTGGCAATGTAGGATAGGTTTCTGAAAATCATCGCGGGGTGGTGCGCATTGTATGGGTGTGTGTTACATTACATTCAGTAGTCGGAGTGAGAAAAACATCACGGGGTGGTACGCATTGTATGGGTGTGTGTTACATTACATTCACTAGTAGGAGTGAGAAAAACATCACGGGGTGGTGCGCTTTGTATGGGTGTGTGTTACATTACATTCAGTAGTCGGAGTGAGAAAAACGTCACGGGGTGGTGCGCATTGTATGGGTGTGTGTTACATTAGATTCACTAGTAGCAGTGAGAAAATCATCACGGGGTGGTGCGCATTGTATGGGTGTGTGTTACATTACATTCACTAGTAGGAGTGAGAAAAACATCACGGGCTGGTGCGCATTGTATGGGTGTGTGTTACATTACATTCACTAGTAGGAGTGAGAAAAACATCACGGGGTGGTGCGCATTGTATGGGTGTGAGTTACATTACATTCACTAGTAGGAGTGAGAAAAACATCACGGGGTGGTGCGCATTGTATGGGTGTGTGTTACATTACATTCACTAGTAGGAGTGAGAAAAACATCACGGGGTGGTGCGCATTGTATGGGTATGTGTTACATTACATTCACTAGTAGGAGTGAGAAAAACATCACGGGGTGGTGCGCATTGTATGGGTGTGTGTTTCATTACATTCACTAGTAGCAGTGAGAAAAACATCACGGGGTGGTGTGAATCGGAGGGTCTGAATTAGGATAGGCAGTGAGTCGCAATGTAGGATGGAGAAAAGCACCCTGGGGTGGTCAGCATGGGAAGGTCAGGGAACATGCAGTGGCAATGTAGGATAGGTTTCTGAAAATCATCGCGGGGTGGTGCGCAGTGTATGGGTGTGTGTTACATTACATTCACTAGTAGCAGTGAGAAAAACATCACGGGGTGGTGCGCATTGTATGGGTGTGTGTTACATTACATTCACTAGTAGGAGTGAGAAAAACATCACTGGGTGGTGCGCATTGTATGGGTGTGTGTTACTTTACATTCACTAGTAGCAGTGAAAAAAACATCACGGGGTGGTGCGCATTGTATGGTTGTGTGTTACATTACATTCACTAGTAGGAGTAAGAAAAACATCACGGGGTGGTGTGAATCGGAGGGTCTGAATTAGGATAGGCAGTGAGTCGCAATGTAGGATGGAGAAAAGCACCTTGGGGTGGTCAGCTTGGGGAGGTCAGGGAACATGCAGTTGCAATGTAGGATAGGTTTCTGAAAATCATCGCGGGGTGGTGCGCTTTGTATGGGTGTGTGTTACATTACATTCACTAGTAGGAGTGAGAAAAACATCACGGGGTGGTGCGCATTGTATGGGTGTGTGTTACATTACATTCACTAGTAAGAGTGAGAAAAACATCACGGGGTGGTGTGAATCGGAGGGTCTGAATTAGGATAGGCAGTGAGTCGCAATGTAGGATGGAGAAAAGCACCTTGGGGTGGTCAGCATGGGGAGGTCAGGGAACATGCAGTTGCAATGTAGGATAGGTTTCTGAAAATCATCGCGGGGTGGTGCGCATTGTATGGGTGTGTGTTACATTGCATTCACTACTAGGAGTGAGAAAAACATCACGGGGTGGTGTGAATCGGAGGGTCTGAATTAGGATAGGCAGTGAGTGGCAATGTAGGATGGAGAAAAGCACCGCGGGGTGGTCAGCATGGGGAGGTCAGGAAACATGCAGTGGCAATGTAGGATAGGATTCTGAAAAACATCGCAGGGTGTTGCACATTGCATGGGTGTATGTTACATTAGATTCACTAGTAGGAGTGAGAAAAACATCACGGGGTGGTGCGCATTGTATGGGTGTGTGTTACATTACATTCACTAGTAGGAGTGAGAAAAACATCACTGGGTGGTGCGCATTGTATGGGTGTGTGTTACATTACATTCACTAGTAGCAGTGAGAAAAACATCACGGTGTGGTGCGCATTGTATGGGTGTGTGTTACATTACATTCACTAGTAGGAGTGAGAAAAACATCACGGGGTGGTGTGAATCGGAGGGTCTGAATTAGGATAGGCAGTGAGTGGCAATGTAGGATGGAGAAAAGCACAGCGGGGTGGTCAGCATGGGGAGGTCAAGGAACATGCAGGGGCAATGTAGGATAGGTTTCTGAAAAACATCGCGGGGTGGTGCGCATTGTATGGGTGTGTGTTACATTAGATTCACTAGTAGGAGTGAGTAAAACATCACGGGGTGGTGCGCATTGTATGTGTGTGTGTTACATTACATTCATGAATAGGAGTGAGAAAAACATCACGGGGTGGTGCGCATTGTATGGCTGTGTGTTACATTACATTCACTAGTAGGAGTGAGAAAAACATCACGGGGTGGTGCGCATTGTATGGGTGTGTGTTACATTACATTCAGTAGTCGGAGTGAGAAAAACATCACGGGGTGGTGCGCATTGTATGGGTGTGTGTTACATTACATTCACTAGTAGGAGTGAGAAAAACATCACGGGGTGGTGCGCATTGTATGGGTGTGTGTTACATTACATGCACTAGTAGGAGTGAGAAAAACATCACGGGCTGGTGCGCATTGTATGGGTGTGTGTTACATTACATTCACTAGTAGGAGTGAGAAAAACATCACGGGGTGGTGCGCATTGTATGGGTGTGTGTTACATTACATTCACTAGTAGGAGTGAGAAAAACATCACGGGGTGGTGCGCATTGTATGGGTGTGTGTTACATTACATTCACTAGTAGGAGTGAGAAAAACATCACGGGGTGGTGCGCATTGTATGTGTGTGTGTTACATTACATTCAGCAGTAGGAGTGAGAAAAACATCACGGGGTTTTGTGAATCGGAGGGTCTGAATTAGGATAGGCAGTGAGTCGCAATGTAGGATGGAGAAAAGCACCTTGGGGTGGTCAGCATGGGAAGGTCAGGGAACATGCAGTGGCAATGTAGGATAGGTTTCTGAAAATCATCGCGGGGTGGTGCGCATTGTATGGGTGTGTGTTACATTACATTCACTAGTAGGAGTGAGAAAAACATCACGGGGTGGTGCGCATTGTATGGGTGTGTGTTACATTACATTCACTAGTAGGAGTGAGAAAAACATCACGGGGTGGTGCGCATTGTATGGGTGTGTGTTACATTACATTCACTAGTAGGAGTGAGAAAAACATCACGGGGTGGTGCGCATTGTATGGGTGTGTGTTACATTACATTCACTAGTAGGAGTGAGAAAAACATCACGGGGTGGTGCGCATTGTATGGGTGTGTGTTACATTACATTCACTAACAGGAGTGAGAAAAACATCACGGGGTGGTGCGCATTTTATGGGTGTGTGTTACATTACATTAACTAGTAGGAGTGAGAAAAACATCACGGGGTGGGGCGCATTGTATGGGTGTGTGTTACATTACATTCACTAGTAAGAGTGAGAAAAACATCACGGGGTGGTGCGCATTGTATGGGTGTGTGTTACATTACATTCACTAGTAGGAGTGAGAAAAACATCACGGGTTGGTGCGCATTGTATGGGTGTGTGTTACATTACATTCACTAGTAGGAGTGAGAAAAACATCACGGGGTGGTGCGCATCGTATGGGTGTGTGTTACATTACATTCACTAGTAGGAGTGAGAAAAACATCACGGGGTGGTGCGCATCGTATGGGTGTGTGTTACATTACATTCACTAGTAGGAGTGAGAAAAACATCACGGGGTGGTGCGCATCGTATGGGTGTGTGTTACATTACATTCACTAGTAGGAGTGAGAAAAACATCACGGGGTGGTGCGCATCTTATGGGTGTGTGTTACATTACATTCACTAGTAGGAGTGAGAAAAGCATCACGGGGTGGTGCGCAGCGTATGGGTGTGTGTTACATTACATTCAATAGTAGGAGTGAGAAAAACATCACGGGGTGGTGCGCATTGTATGGGTGTGTGTTACATTACATTCACTAGTAGCAGTGAGAAAAACATCACGGGGTGGTGCGCATTGTATGGGTGTGTGTTACATTACATTCACTAGTAGGAGTGAGAAAAACATCACGGGGTGGCGCGCATTGTATGGGTGTGTGTTACATTACATTCACTCGTAGGAGTGAGAAAAATATCACGGGGTGGTGCGCATTGTATGGGTGTGTGTTACATTACATTCACTAGAAGGAGTGAGAAAAACATCACGGCGTGGTGCGCATTGTATGGGTGTGTGTTACATTACATTCACTAGTAGCAGTGAGAAAAATATCACGGGGTGGTGCGCATTGTATGGGTGTGTGTTACATTACATTCACTAGTAGGAGTAAGAAAAACATCACGGGGTGGTGTGAATCGGAGGGTCTGAATTAGGATAGGCAGTGAGTGGCAATGTAGGATGGAGAAAAGCACGGCGGGGTGGTCAACATGGGGAGCTCAGCGAACATGCAGTGGCAATGTAGGATAGGTTTCTGAAAAACATCGCGGGGTGGTGCGCCTTGTATGGGTGTGTGTTACATTAGATTCACTAGTAGGAGTGAGTAAAACATCACGGGGTGGTGCGCATTGTATGGGTGTGTGTTACATTACATTCACTAGTAGCAGTGAGAAAAACATCACGGGGTGGTGTGAATCGGAGGGTCTGAATTAGGATAGGCAGTGAGTGGCAATGTAGGATGGAGAAAAGCACCGCGGGGTGGTCAGCATGGGGAGGTCAGGGAACATGCAGTGGCAATGTAGGATAGGATTCTGAAAAACATCGCGGGGTGATGCAGATTGTATGGGTGTGTGTTACATTAGATTCACTAGTAGGAGTGAGAAAAACATCACGGGGTGGTGCGCATTGTATGGGTGTGTGTTACATTACATTCACTAATAGGAGTGAGAAAAACATCACGGGGTGGTGCGCATTGTATGGGTGTGTGTTACATTACATTCACTAGTAGGAGTGAGAAAAACATCACGGGGTGGTGCACATTGTATGGGTGTGTGTTACATTACATTCACTAGTAGGAGTGAGAAAAACATCACGGGGTGGTGCGCATTGTATGGGTGTGTGTTACATTACATTCTCTAGTAGGAGTGAGAAAAACATCACGGGGTGGTGCGCATTGTATGGGTGTGTGTTACATTACATTCACTAGTACGAGTGAGAAAAACATCACGGGGTGGTGTGAATCGGAGGGTCTGAATTAGGATAGGCAGTGAGTCGCAATGTAGGATGGAGGAAAGCACCTTGGGGTGGTCAGCATGGGGAGGTCAGGGAACATGCAGTTGCAAAGTAGGATAGGTTTCTGAAAATCATCGCGGGGTGGTGCGCATTGTATGGGTGTGTGTTACATTGCATTCACTACTAGGAGTGAGAAAAACATCACGGGGTGGTGTGAATCGGAGGGTCTGAATTAGGATAGGCAGTGAGTGGCAATGTAGGATGGAGAAAAGCACCGCGGTGTGGTCAGCATGGGGAGGTCAGGGAACATGCAGTGGCAATGTAGGATAGGATTCTGAAAAACATCGCGGGGTGTTGCACATTGTATGGGTGTGTGTTACATTAGATTCACTAGTAGGAGTGAGAAAAACATCACGGGGTGGTGCGCATTGTATGGGTGTGTGTTACATTACATTCACTAGTAGGAGTGAGAAAAACATCACTGGGTGGTGCGCATTGTATGGGTGTGTGTTACATTACATTCACTAGTAGCAGTGAGAAAAACATCACGGGGTGGTGCGCATTGTATGGGTGTGTGTTACATTACATTCACTAGTAGCAGTGAGAAAAACATCACGGGGTGGTGCGCATTGTATGGGTGTGTGTTACATTACATTCAGTAGTCGGAGTGAGAAAAACATCACGGGGTGGTGCGCATTGTATGGGTGTGTGTTACATTACATTCACCAGTAGGAGTGAGAAAAACATCACGGGGTTTTGTGAATCGGAGGGTCTGATTTAGGATAGGCAGTGAGTCGCAATGTAGGATGGAGAAAAGCACCTTGGGGTGGTCAGCATGGGAAGGTCAGGGAACATGCAGTGGCAATGTAGGATAGGTTTCTGAAAATCATCGCGGGGTGGTGCGCATTGTATGGGTGTGTGTTACATTACATTCAGTAGTCGGAGTGAGAAAAACATCACGGGGTGGTACGCATTGTATGGGTGTGTGTTACATTACATTCACTAGTAGGAGTGAGAAAAACATCACGGGGTGGTGCGCATTGTATGGGTGTGTGTTACATTACATTCAGTAGTCGGAGTGAGAAAAACATCACGGGGTGGTGCGCATTGTATGGGTGTGTGTTACATTACATTCACTAGTAGGAGTGAGAAAATCATCACGGGTGGTGCGCATTGTATGGGTGTGTGTTACATTACATTCACTAGTAGGAGTGAGAAAAACATCACGGGCTGGTGCGCATTGTATGGGTGTGTGTTACATTACATTCACTAGTAGGAGTGAGAAAAACATCACGGGGTGGTGCGCATTGTATGGGTGTGTGTTACATTACATTCACTAGTAGGAGTGAGAAAAACATCACGGGGTGGTGCGCATTGTATGGGTGTGTGTTACATTACATTCACTAGTAGGAGTGAGAAAAACATCACGGGGTGGTGCGCATTGTATGGGTGTGTGTTTCATTACATTCACTAGTAGCAGTGAGAAAAACATCACGGGGTGGTCCGCATTGTATGGGTGTGTGTTATATTACATTCACTAGTAGGAGTGAGAAAAACATAACGGGGTGCTGCGCATTGTATGGGTGTGTGTTACATTACATTCACTAGTAGGAGTGAGAAAAACATCACGGGGTGGTGCGCATCGTATGGGTGTGTGTTACATTACATTCACTAGTAGGAGTGAGAAAAACATCACGGGGTGGTGCGCATTGTATGTGTGTGTGTTACATTACATTCACCAGTAGGAGTGAGAAAAACATCACGGGGTTTTGTGAATCGGAGGGTCTGAATTAGGATAGGCAGTGAGTCGCAATGTAGGATGGAGAAAAGCACCTTGGGGTGGTCAGCATGGGAAGGTCAGGGAACATGCAGTGGCAATGTAGGATAGGTTTCTGAAAATCATCGCGGGGTGGTGCGCAGTGTATGGGTGTGTGTTACATTAGATTCACTAGTAGGAGTGAGAAAAACATCACGGGGTGGTGCGCATTGTATGGGTGTGTGTTACATTACATTCACTAGTAGGAGTGAGAAAAACATCACGGGGTGGTGCGCATTGTATGGGTGTGTGTTACATTACATTCACTAGTAGCAGTGAGAAAAACATCACGGGGTGGTGCGCATTGTATGGGTGTGTGTTACATTACATTCACTAGTAGGAGTGAGAAAAACATCACGGGATGGTGCGCATTGTATGGGTGTGTGTTACATTACATTCACTAGTAGGAGTGAGAAAAACATCACGGGGTGGTGCGCATTGTATGGGAGTGTGTTACATTACATTCACTAGTAGGATTGAGAAAAACATCACGGGGTGGTGCGCATTGTATGGGTGTGTGTTACATTACATTCACTAGTAGGAGTGAGAAAAACATCACGGGGTGGTGCGCATTGTATGGGTGTGTGTTACATTACATTCACTAGTAGCAGTGAGAAAAACATCATGGGGTGGTGCGCATTGTATGGGTGTGTGTTACATTACATTCACTAGTAGGAGTGAGAAAAACATCACGGGGTGGTGCGCATTGTATGGGTGTGTGTTACTTTACATTCACTAGTAGCAGTGAAAAAAACATCACGGGGTGGTGCGCATTGTATGGTTGTGTGTTACATTACATTCACTAGTAGGAGTAAGAAAAACATCACAGGGTGGTGTGAATCGGAGGGTCTGAATTAGGATAGGCAGTGAGTCGCAATGTAGGATGGAGAAAAGCACCTTGGGGTGGTCAGCTTGGGGAGGTCAGGGAACATGCAGTTGCAATGTAGGATAGGTTTCTGAAAATCATCGCGGGGTGGTGCGCTTTGTATGGGTGTGTGTTACATTACATTCACTAGTAGGAGTGAGAAAAACATCACGGGGTGGTGCGCATTGTATGGGTGTGTGTTACATTACATTCACTAGTAAGAGTGAGAAAAACATCACGGGGTGGTGTGAATCGGAGGGTCTGAATTAGGATAGGCAGTGAGTCGCAATGTAGGATGGAGAAAAGCACCTTGGGGTGGTCAGCATGGGGAGGTCAGGGAACATGCAGTTGCAATGTAGGATAGGTTTCTGAAAATCATCGCGGGGTGGTGCGCATTGTATGGGTGTGTGTTACATTGCATTCACTACTAGGAGTGAGAAAAACATCACGGGGTGGTGTGAATCGGAGGGTCTGAATTAGGATAGGCAGTGAGTGGCAATGTAGGATGGAGAAAAGCACCGCGGGGTGGTCAGCATGGGGAGGTCAGGAAACATGCAGTGGCAATGTAGGATAGGATTCTGAAAAACATCGCGGGGTGTTGCACATTGCATGGGTGTATGTTACATTAGATTCACTAGTAGGAGTGAGAAAAACATCACGGGGTGGTGCGCATTGTATGGGTGTGTGTTACATTACATTCACTAGTAGGAGTGAGAAAAACATCACTGGGTGGTGCGCATTGTATGGGTGTGTGTTACATTACATTCACTAGTAGCAGTGAGAAAAACATCACGGTGTGGTGCGCATTGTATGGGTGTGTGTTACATTACATTCACTAGTAGGAGTGAGAAAAACATCACGGGGTGGTGTGAATCGGAGGGTCTGAATTAGGATAGGCAGTGAGTGGCAATGTAGGATGGAGAAAAGCACGGCCGGGTGGTCAGCATGGGGAGGTCAAGGAACATGCAGAGGCAATGTAGGATAGGTTTCTGAAAAACATCGCGGGGTGGTGCGCATTGTATGGGTGTGTGTTACATTAGATTCACTAGTAGGAGTGAGTAAAACATCACGGGGTGGTGCGCATTGTATGTGTGTGTGTTACATTACATTCATGAATAGGAGTGAGAAAAACATCACGGGGTGGTGCGCATTGTATGGCTGTGTGTTACATTACATTCACTAGTAGGAGTGAGAAAAACATCACGGGGTGGTGCGCATTGTATGGGTGTGTGTTACATTACATTCAGTAGTCGGAGTGAGAAAAACATCACGGGGTGGTGTGCATTGTATGGGTGTGTGTTACATTACATTCACTAGTAGGAGTGAGAAAAACATCACGGGGTGGTGCGCATTGTATGGGTGTGTGTTACATTACATTCACTAGTAGGAGTGAGAAAAACATCACGGGCTGGTGCGCATTGTATGGGTGTGTGTTACATTACATTCACTAGTAGGAGTGAGAAAAACATCACGGGGTGGTGCGCATTGTATGGGTGTGTGTTACATTACATTCACTAGTAGGAGTGAGAAAAACATCACGGGGTGGTGCGCATTGTATGGGTGTGTGTTACATTACATTCACTAGTAGGAGTGAGAAAAACATAACGGGGTGCTGCGCATTGTATGGGTGTGTGTTACATTACATTCACTAGTAGGAGTGAGAAAAACATCACGGGGTGGTGCGCATTGTATGGGTGTGTGTTACATTACATTCACTAGTAGGAGTGAGAAAAACATCACGGGGTGGTGCGCATTGTATGTGTGTGTGTTACATTACCTTCACCAGTAGGAGTGAGAAAAACATCACGGGGTTTTGTGAATCGGAGGGTCTGAATTAGGATAGGCAGTGAGTCGCAATGTAGGATGGAGAAAAGCACCTTGGGGTGGTCAGCATGGGAAGGTCAGGGAACATGCAGTGGCAATGTAGGATAGGTTTCTGAAAATCATCGCGGGGTGGTGCGCATTGTATGGGTGTGTGTTACATTACATTCACTAGTAGGAGTGAGAAAAACATCACGGGGTGGTGCGCATTGTATGGGTGTGTGTTACATTACATTCACTAGTAGGAGTGAGAAAAACATCACGGGGTGGTGCGCATTGTATGGGTGTGTGTTACATTACATTCACTAGTAGGAGTGAGAAAAACATCACGGTGTGGTGCGCATTGTATGGGAGTGTGTTACATTACATTCACTAGTAGGAGTGAGAAAAACATCACGGGGTGGTATGCATTGTATGGGTGTGTGTTACATTACATTCATTAGTAGGAGTGAGAAAAACATCACGGGGTGGTGCGCATTGTATGGGTGTGTGTTACATTACATTCACTAGTAGCAGTGAGAAAAACATCACGGGGTGATGCGCATTGTATGGGTGTGTGTTACATTACATTCACTAGTAGGAGTGAGAAAAACATCACGGGGTGGTGCGCATTGTATGGGTGTGTGTTACATTACATTCACTAGTAGCAGTGTGAAAAACATCACGGGGTGGTGTGCATTGTATGGGTGTGTGTTACATTACATTCACTAGTAGGAGTGAAAAAAACATCACGGGGTGGTGCGCATTGTATGGGTGTGTGTTACATTACATTCACTAGTAGGAGTGAGAAAAACATCACGGGGTGGTGTGAATCGGAGGGTCTGAATTAGGATAGGTAGTGAGTCGCAATGTAGGATGGAGAAAAGCACCTTGGGGTGGTCAGCTTGGGGAGGTCAGGGAACATGCAGTTGCAATGTAGGATAGGTTTCTGAAAATCATCGCGGGGTGGTGCGCTTTGTATGGGTGTGTGTTACATTACATTCACTAGTAGGAGTGAGAAAAACATCACGGAGTGGTGCGCATTGTATGGGTGTGTGTTACATTACATTCACTAGTAGGAGTGAGAAAAACATCACGGGGTGGTGCGCATTTTATGGGTGTGTGTTACATTACATTCACTAGTAGGAGTGAGAAAAACAACACGGGGTGGTGTGAATCGGAGGGTCTGAATTAGGATAGGCAGTGAGTGGCAATGTAGGATGGAGAAAAGCACCGCGGTGTGGTCAGCATGGGGAGGTCAGGGAACATGCAGTGGCAATGTAGGATAGGATTCTGAAAAACATCGCGGGGTGTTGCACATTGTATGGGTGTGTGTTACATTAGATTCACTAGTAGGAGTGAGAAAAACATCACGGGGTGGTGCGCATTGTATGGGTGTGTGTTACATTACATTCACTAATAGGAGTGAGAAAAACATCACGGGGTGGTGCGCATTGTATGGGTGCGTGTTACATTACATTCACTAGTAGGAGTGAGAAAAACATCACGGGGTGGTGCGCATTGTATGGGTGTGTGTTACATTACATTCACTAGTAGGAGTGAGAAAAACATCACGGGGTGGTGCGCATTGTATGGGTGTGTGTTACATTACATTCACTAGTAGGAGTGAGAAAAACATCACGGGGTGGTGCGCATTGTATGGATGTGTGTTACATTACATTCACTAGTAGGAGTGAGAAAAACATCACGGTGTGGTGCGCATTGTATGGGTGTGTGTTTCATTACATTCACTAGTAGCAGTGAGAAAAACATCACGGGGTGGTGCGCATTGTATGGGTGTGTGTTATATTACATACACTAGTAGGTGTGAGAAAAAAATAACGGGGTGGTGCGCATTGTATGGGTGTGTGTTACATTACATTCACTAGTAGGAGTGAGAAAAAATCACGGGGTGGTGCGCATTGTATGGGTGTGTGTTACATTACATTCACTAGTAGGAGTGAGAAAAACATCACGGGGTGGTGCGCATTGTATGTGTGTGTGTTACATTACATTCACCAGTAGGAGTGAGAAAAACATCACCGGGTTTTGTGAATCGGAGGGTCTGAATTAGGATAGGCAGTGAGTCGCAATGTAGGATGGAGAAAAGCACCTTGGGGTGGTCAGCAAGGGAAGGTCAGGGAACATGCAGTGGCAATGTAGGATAGGTTTCTGAAAATCATCGCGGGGTGGTGCGCATTGTATGGGTGTGTGTTACATTACATTCACTAGTAGGAGTGAGAAAAACATCACGGGGTGGTGCGCATTGTATGGGTGTGTGTTACATTACATTCACTAGTAAGAGTGAGAAAAACATCACGGGGTGGTGCGCATTGTATGGGTGTGTGTTACATTACATTCACTAGTAGGAGTGAGAAAAACATCACGGGGTGGTGCGCATTGTATGGGTGTGTGTTACATTACATTCAGTAGTCGGAGTGAGAAAAACATCACGGGGTGGTGCGCATTGTATGGGTGTGTGTTACATTACATTCACTAGTAGGAGTGAGAAAATCATCACGGGTGGTGCGCATTGTATGGGTGTGTGTTACATTACATTCACTAGTAGGAGTGAGAAAAACATCACGGGCTGGTGCGCATTGTATGGGTGTGTGTTACATTACATTCACTAGTAGGAGTGAGAAAAACATCACGGGGTATTGCGCATTGTATGGGTGTGTGTTACATTACATTCACTAGTAGCAGTGAGAAAAACATCACGGGGTGGTGCGCATTGTATGGGTGTGTGTTACATTACATTCACTAGTAGGAGTGAGTAAAACATCACGGGGTGGTGCGCATTGTATGTGTGTGTGTTACATTACATTCATGAATAGGAGTGAGAAAAACATCACGGGGTGGTGCGCATTGTATGGGTGTGTGTTACATTACATTCACTAGTAGGAGTGAGAAAAACATCACGGGGTGGTGCGCATTGTATGGGTGTGTGTTACATTACATTCACTAGTAGGAGTGAGAAAAACATCACGGGGTGGTGCGCATTGTATGGGTGTGTGTTACATTACATTCACTAGTAGGAGTGAGAAAAACATCACGGTGTGGTGCGCATTGTATGGGAGTGTGTTACATTACATTCACTAGTAGGAGTGAGAAAAACATCACGGGGTGGTATGCATTGTATGGGTGTGTGTTACATTACATTCATTAGTAGGAGTGAGAAAAACATCACGGGGTGGTGCGCATTGTATGGGTGTGTGTTACATTACATTCACTAGTAGCAGTGAGAAAAACATCACGGGGTGGTGCGCATTGTATGGGTGTGTGTTACATTACATTCACTAGTAGGAGTGAGAAAAACATCACGGGGTGGTGCGCATTGTATGGGTGTGTGTTACATTACATTCACTAGTAGCAGTGTGAAAAACATCACGGGGTGGTGCGCATTGTATGGGTGTGTGTTACATTACATTCACTAGTAGGAGTGAAAAAAACATCACGGGGTGGTGCGCATTGTATGGGTGTGTGTTACATTACATTCACTAGTAGGAGTGAGAAAAACATCACGGGGTGGTGTGAATCGGAGGGTCTGAATTAGGATAGGTAGTGAGTCGCAATGTAGGATGGAGAAAAGCACCTTGGGGTGGTCAGCTTGGGGAGGTCAGGGAACATGCAGTTGCAATGTAGGATAGGTTTCTGAAAATCATCGCGGGGTGGTGCGCTTTGTATGGGTGTGTGTTACATTACATTCACTAGTAGGAGTGAGAAAAACATCACGGGGTGGTGCGCATTGTATGGGTGTGTGTTACATTACATTCACTAGTAGGAGTGAGAAAAACATCACGGGGTGGTGCGCATTTTATGGGTGTGTGTTACATTACATTCACTAGTAGGAGTGAGAAAAACAACACGGGGTGGTGTGAATCGGAGGGTCTGAATTAGGATAGGCAGTGAGTGGCAATGTAGGATGGAGAAAAGCACCGCGGTGTGGTCAGCATGGGGAGGTCAGGGAACATGCAGTGGCAATGTAGGATAGGATTCTGAAAAACATCGCGGGGTGTTGCACATTGTATGGGTGTGTGTTACATTAGATTCACTAGTAGGAGTGAGAAAAACATCACGGGGTGGTGCGCATTGTATGGGTGTGTGTTACATTACATTCACTAATAGGAGTGAGAAAAACATCACGGGGTGGTGCGCATTGTATGGGTGCGTGTTACATTACATTCACTAGTAGGAGTGAGAAAAACATCACGGGGTGGTGCGCATTGTATGGGTGTGTGTTACATTACATTCACTAGTAGGAGTGAGAAAAACATCACGGGGTGGTGCGCATTGTATGGGTGTGTGTTACATTACATTCACTAGTAGGAGTGAGAAAAACATCACGGGGTGGTGCGCATTGTATGGATGTGTGTTACATTACATTCACTAGTAGGAGTGAGAAAAACATCACGGTGTGGTGCGCATTGTATGGGTGTGTGTTTCATTACATTCACTAGTAGCAGTGAGAAAAACATCACGGGGTGGTGCGCATTGTATGGGTGTGTGTTATATTACATACACTAGTAGGTGTGAGAAAAAAATAACGGGGTGGTGCGCATTGTATGGGTGTGTGTTACATTACATTCACTAGTAGGAGTGAGAAAAACATCACGGGGTGGTGCGCATTGTATGGGTGTGTGTTACATTACATTCACTAGTAGGAGTGAGAAAAACATCACGGGGTGGTGCGCATTGTATGTGTGTGTGTTACATTACATTCACCAGTAGGAGTGAGAAAAACATCACCGGGTTTTGTGAATCGGAGGGTCTGAATTAGGATAGGCAGTGAGTCGCAATGTAGGATGGAGAAAAGCACCTTGGGGTGGTCAGCAAGGGAAGGTCAGGGAACATGCAGTGGCAATGTAGGATAGGTTTCTGAAAATCATCGCGGGGTGGTGCGCATTGTATGGGTGTGTGTTACATTACATTCACTAGTAGGAGTGAGAAAAACATCACGGGGTGGTGCGCATTGTATGGGTGTGTGTTACATTACATTCACTAGTAAGAGTGAGAAAAACATCACGGGGTGGTGCGCATTTTATGGGTGTGTGTTACAGTACATTCACTAGTAGGAGTGAGAAAAACATCACGGGGTGGTGCGCATTGTATGGGTGTGTGTTACATTACATTCAGTAGTCGGAGTGAGAAAAACATCTCGGGGTGGTGCGCATTGTATGGGTGTGTGTTACATTACATTCACTAGTAGGAGTGAGAAAATCATCACGGGTGGTGCGCATTGTATGGGTGTGTGTTACATTACATTCACTAGTAGGAGTGAGAAAAACATCACGGGCTGGTGCGCATTGTATGGGTGTGTGCTACATTACATTCACTAATAGGAGTGAGAAAAACATCACGGGGTTGTGCGCATTGCATGGGTGTGTGTTACATTACATTCACTAGTAGGAGTGAGAAAAACATCACGGGGTGGTGCGCATTGTATGGGTGTGTGTTACATTACATTCACTAGTAGGAGTGAGTAAAACATCACGGGGTGGTGCGCATTGTATGTGTGTGTGTTACATTACATTCATGAATAGGAGTGAGAAAAACATCACGGGGTGGTGCGCATTGTATGGGTGTGTGTTACATTACATTCACTAGTAGGAGTGAGAAAAACATCACGGGGTGGTGCGCATTGTATGGGTGTGTGTTACATTACATTCACTAGTAGCAGTCAGAAAAACATCACGGGGTGCTGCGCTTGTATGGGTGTGTGTTACATTACATTCACTAGTAGGAGTGAGAAAAACATCACGGGGTGGTGCGCATTGTATGGGTGTGTGTTACATTACATTCACTAGTAGCAGTGAGAAAAACATCACGGGGTGGTGCGCATTGTATGGGTGTGTGTTACATTACATTCACTAGTAGGAGTGAGAAAAACATCACGGGGTGGTGCGCATTGTATGGGTGTGTGTTACATTACATTCACTAGTAGCAGTGTGAAAAACATCACGGGGTGGTGCGCATTGTATGGGTGTGTGTTACATTACATTCACTAGTAGGAGTGAAAAAAACATCACGGGGTGGTGCGCATTGTATGGGTGTGTGTTACATTACATTCACTAGTAGGAGTGAGAAAAACATCACGGGGTGGTGTGAATCGGAGGGTCTGAATTAGGATAGGTAGTGTGTCGCAATGTAGGATGGAGAAAAGCACCTTGGGGTGGTCAGCTTGGGGAGGTCAGGGAACATGCAGTTGCAATGTAGGATAGGTTTCTGAAAATCATCGCGGGGTGGTGCGCTTTGTATGGGTGTGTGTTACATTACATTCACTAGTAGGAGTGAGAAAAACATCACGGGGTGGTGCTCATTGTATGGGTGTGTGTTACATTACATTCACTAGTAGGAGTGAGAAAAACATCACGGGGTGGTGCGCATTTAATGGGTGTGTGTTACATTACATTCACTACTAGGAGTGAGAAAAACAACACGGGGTGGTGTGAATCGGAGGGTCTGAATTAGGATAGGCAGTGAGTGGCAATGTAGGATGGAGAAAAGCACCGCGGTGTGGTCAGCATGGGGAGGTCAGGGAACATGCAGTGGCAATGTAGGATAGGATTCTGAAAAACATCGCGGGGTGTTGCACATTGTATGGGTGTGTGTTACATTAGATTCACTAGTAGGAGTGAGAAAAACATCACGGGGTGGTGCGCATTGTATGGGTGTGTGTTACATTACATTCACTAATAGGAGTGAGAAAAACATCACGGGGTGGTGCGCATTGTATGGGTGCGTGTTACATTACATTCACTAGTAGGAGTGAGAAAAACATCACGGGGTGGTGCGCATTGTATGGGTGTGTGTTACATTACATTCACTAGTAGGAGTGAGAAAAACATCACGGGGTGGTGCGCATTGTATGGGTGTGTGTTACATTACATTCACTAGTAGGAGTGAGAAAAACATCACGGGGTGGTGCGCATTGTATGGGTGTGTGTTACATTACATTCACTAGTAGGAGTGAGAAAAACATCACGGTGTGGTGCGCATTGTATGGGTGTGTGTTTCATTACATTCACTAGTAGCAGTGAGAAAAACATCACGGGGTGGTGCGCATTGTATGGGTGTGTGTTATATTACATACACTAGTAGGTGTGAGAAAAAAATAACGGGGTGGTGCGCATTGTATGGGTGTGTGTTACATTACATTCACTAGTAGCAGTGAGAAAAACATCACGGGGTGGTGCGCATTGTATGGGTGTGTGTTACATTACATTCACTAGTAGGAGTGAGAAAAACATCACGGGGTGGTGCGCATTGTATGTGTGTGTGTTACATTACATTCACCAGTAGGAGTGAGAAAAACATCACCGGGTTTTGTGAATCGGAGGGTCTCAATTAGGATAGGCAGTGAGTCGCAATGTAGGATGGAGAAAAGCACCTTGGGGTGGTCAGCAAGGGAAGGTCAGGGAACATGCAGTGGCAATGTAGGATAGGTTTCTGAAAATCATCGCGGGGTGGTGCGCATTGTATGGGTGTGTGTTACATTACATTCACTAGTAGGAGTGAGAAAAACATCACGGGGTGGTGCGCATTGTATGGGTGTGTGTTACATTACATTCACTAGTAAGAGTGAGAAAAACATCACGGGGTGGTGCGCATTGTATGAGTGTGTGTTACATTACATTCACTAGTAGGAGTGAGAAAAACATCACGGGGTGGTGCGCATTTTATGGGTGAGTGTTACATTACATTCACTAGTAGCAGTGAGAAAAACATCACGGGGTGGTGCGCATTGTATGTGTGTGTGTTACATTACATTCACCAGTAGGAGTGAGAAAAACATCACGGGGTGGTGTGAATCGGAGGGTCTGAATTAGGATAGGCAGTGAGTCGCAATGTAGGATGGAGAAAAGCACCTTGGGGTGGTCAGCTTGGGGAGGTCAGGGAACATGCAGTTGCAATGTAGGATAGGTTTCTGAAAATCATCGCGGGGTGGTGCGCTTTGTATGGGTGTGTGTTACATTACATTTACTGGTAGGAGTGAGAAAAACATCACGGGGTGGTGTGCATTGTATGGGTGTGTGCTACATTACATTCACTAATAGGAGTGAGAAAAACATCACGGGGTTGTGCGCATTGTATGGGTGTGTGTTACATTACATTCACTAGTAGGAGTGAGAAAAACATCACGGGGTGGTGCGCATTGTATGGGTGTGTGTTACATTACATTCACTAGTAGGAGTGAGAAAAACATCACGGGGTGGTGCGCATTGTATGGGTGTGTGTTACATTACATTCACTAGTAGCAGTCAGAAAAACATCACGGGGTGCTGCGCATTGTATGGGTGTGTGTTACATTACATTCACTAGTAGGAGTGAGAAAAACATCACGGGGTGGTGCGCATTGTATGGGTGTGTGTTACATTACATTCACTAGTAGCAGTTAGAAAAACATCACGGGGTGGTGCGCATTGTATGGGTGTGTGTTACATTACATTCACTAGTAGGAGTGAGAAAAACATCACGGGGTGGTGCGCATTGTATGGGTGTGTGTTACATTACATTCACTAGTAGGAGTGAGAAAAACATCACGGGGTGTTGCGCATTGTATGGGTGTGTGTTACATTACATTCACTAGTAGCAGTGAGAAAAACATCACGGGGTGGTGCGCATTGTATGGGTGTGTGTTACATTACATTCACTAGTAGCAGTGAAAAAAACATCACGGGGTGGTGCGCATTGTATGGGTGTGTGTTACATTACATTCACTAGTAGGAGTGAGAAAAACATCACGGGGTGGTGTGAATCGGAGGGTCTGAATTAGGATAGGCACTGAGTCGCAATGTAGGATGGAGAAAAGCACCTTGGGGTGGTCAGCTTGGGGAGGTCAGGGAACATGCAGTTGCAATGTAGGATAGGTTTCTGAAAATCATCGCGGGGTGGTGCGCTTTGTATGGGTGTGTGTTACATTACATTCACTAGTAGGAGTGAGAAAAACATCACGGGGTGATGCGCATTGTATGGGTGTGTGCTACATTACATTCACTAATAGGAGTGAGAAAAACATCACGGGGTTGTGCGCATTGTATGGGTGTGTGTTACATTACATTCACTAGTAGGAGTGAGAAAAACATCACGGGGTGGTGCGCATTGTATGGGTGTGTGTTACATTACATTCACTAGTAGGAGTGAGAAAAACATCACGGGGTGGTGCGCATTGTATGGGTGTGTGTTACATTACATTCACTAGTAGGACTGAGAAAAACATCACGGGGTGGTGCGCATTGTATGGGTGTGTGTTACATTACATTCACTAGTAGGAGTGAAAAAAACATCACGGGGTGGTGCGCATTGTATGGGTGTGTGTTACATTACATTCACTAGTAGCAGTGAGAAAAACATCACGGGGTGGTGCGCATTGTATGGGTGTGTGTTACATTACATTCACTAGTAGGAGTGAGAAAAACATCACGGGGTGGTGCGCATTGTATGGGTGTGTGTTACATTACATTCACTAGTAGGAGTGAGAAAAACATCACGGGGTGGTGCGCATTGTATGGGTGTGTGTTACATTACATTCACTAGTAGGAGTGAGAAAAACATCACGGGGTGGTGCGCATTGTATGGGTGTGTGTTACATTACATTCACTAGTAGGAGTGAGAAAAACATCACGGGGTGGTGCGCATTGTATGGGTGTGTGTTACATTACATTCACTAGTAGGAGTGAGAAAAACATCACGGGGTGGTGCGCATTGTATGTGTGTGTGTTACATTACATTCACCAGTAGGAGTGAGAAAAACATCACGGGGTGGTGTGAATCGGAGGTTCTGAATTAGGATAGGCAGTGAGTCGCAATGTAGGATGGAGAAAAGCACGTTGGGGTGGTCAGCATGGGGAGGTCAGGGAACATGCAGTGGCAATGTAGGATAGGTTTCTGAAAATCATCGCGGGGTGGTGCGCATTGTATGGGTGTGTGTTACATTAGATTCACTAGTAGGAGTGAGAAAAACATCAGGGGGTGGTGTGCATTTTATGGGTGTGTGTTACATTACATTCACTAATAGGAGTGAGAAAAACATCACGGGGTGGTGCGCATTTTATGGGTGTGTGTTACATTACATTCACTAGTAGGAGTGAGAAAAACATCACGAGGTGGTGCGCATTGTATGGGTGTGTGTTACATTACATTCACTAGTAGGAGTGAGAAAAACATCACGGGGTGGTGCGCATTGTATGGGCGTGTGTTACATTACATTCACTAGTAGGAGTGAGAAAAACATCACGGGGTGGTGCGCATTGTATGGGTGTGTGTTACATTACATTCACTAGTAGGAGTGAGACAAACATCACGGGGTGTTGCGCATTGTATGGGTGTGTGTTACATTACATTCACGAGTAGGAGTGAGAAAAACATCACGGGGTGGTGCGCATTGTGTGGGTGTGTGTTACATTACATTCACTAGTAGGAGTGAGAAAAACATCACGGGGTGGTGCGCATAGTATGGGTGTGTGTTACATTACATTCACTAGTAGGAGTGAGAAAAACATCACGGGGTGGTGCGCATTGTATGGTTGTGTGTTACATTACATTCACTAGTAAGAGTGAGAAAAACATCACGGGGTGGTGCGCATTGTATGGGTGTGTGTTACATTACATTCACTAGTAGGAGTGAGAAAAACATCACGGGGTGGTGCGCATTGTATGGGTGTGTGTTACATTACATTCCCGAGTAGGAGTGAGAAAGACATCACGGGGTGGTGCGCATTGTATGGGTGTGTGTTACATTACATTCACTAGTAGGAGTGAGAAAAACATCACGGGGTGGTGCGCATTGTATGGGTGTGTGTTACATTACATTCACTAGTAGGAGTGAGAAAAACATCACTGGGTGGTGCGCATTGTATGGGTGTGTGTTACATTACATTCACTAGTAGGATTGAGAAAAACATCACGGGGTGGTGCGCATTGTATGGGTGTGTGTTACATTACATTCACTAGTAGGAGTGAGAAAAACATCACGGGGTGGTGCGCATTGTATGGGTGTGTGTTACATTACATTCACTAGTAGGAGTGAGAAAAACATCACGGGGTGCTGCGCATTGTATGGGTGTGTGTTACATTACATTCACTTGTAGGAGTGAGAAAAACATCACGGGGTGGTGCGCATTGTATGGGTGTGTGTTACATTACATTCACTAGTAGGAGTGAGAAAAACATCACGGTGTGGTGCGCATTGTATGTGTGTGTGTTACATTACATTCACCAGTAGGAGTGAGAAAAACATCACGGGGTGGTGTGAATCGGAGGGTCTGAATTAGGATAGGCAGTGAGTCGCAATGTAGGATGGAGAAAAGCACCTTGGGGTGGTCAGCATGGGGAGGTCAGGGAACATGCAGTGGCAATGTAGGATAGGTTTCTGAAAATCATCGCGGTGTGGTGCGCATTGTATGGGTGTGTGTTACATTAGATTCACTAGTAGGAGTGAGAAAAACATCACGGGGTGGTGTGCATTTTATGGGTGTGTGTTACATTACATTCACTAATAGGAGTGAGAAAAACATCACGGGGTGGTGCGCATTTTATGGGTGTGTGTTACATTACATTCACTAGTAGGAGTGAGAAAAACATCACGAGGTGGTGCGCATTGTATGGGTGTGTGTTACATTACATTCACTAGTAGGAGTGAGAAAAACATCACGAGGTGGTGCGCATTGTATGGGTGTGTGTTACATTACATTCACTAGTAGGAGTGAGAAAAACATCACGGGGTGGTGCGCATTGTATGTGTGTGTGTTACATTACATTCACTAGTAGGAGTGAGACAAACATCACGGGGTGGTGCGCATTGTATGGGTGTGTGTTACATTACATTCACGAGTAGGAGTGAGAAAAACATCACGGGGTGGTGCGCATTGTGTGGGTGTGTGTTACATTACATTCACTAGTAGGAGTGAGAAAAACATCACGGGGTGGTGCGCATAGTATGGGTGTGTGTTACATTACATTCACTAGTAGGAGTGAGAATAACATCACGGGGTGGTGCGCATTGTATGGGTGTGTGTTACATTACATTCACTAGTAGGAGTGAGAAAAACATCACGGGGTGCTGCGCATTGTATGGGTGTGTGTTACATTACATTCACTTGTAGGAGTGAGAAAAACATCACGGGGTGGTGCGCATTGTATGGGTGTGTGTTACATTACATTCACTAGTAGGAGTGAGAAAAACATCACGGTGTGGTGCGCATTGTATGTGTGTGTGTTACATTACATTCACCAGTAGGAGTGAGAAAAACATCACGGGGTGGTGTGAATCGGAGGGTCTGAATTAGGATAGGCAGTGAGTCGCAATGTAGGATGGAGAAAAGCACCTTGGGGTGGTCAGCATGGGGAGGTCAGGGAACATGCAGTGGCAATGTAGGATAGGTTTCTGAAAATCATCGCGGGGTGGTGCGCATTGTATGGGTGTGTGTTACATTAGATTCACTAGTAGGAGTGAGAAAAACATCACGGGGTGGTGTGCATTTTATGGGTGTGTGTTACATTACATTCACTAATAGGAGTGAGAAAAACATCACGGGGTGGTGCGCATTTTATGGGTGTGTGTTACATTACATTCACTAGTAGGAGTGAGAAAAACATCACGAGGTGGTGCGCATTGTATGGGTGTGTGTTACATTACATTCACTAGTAGGAGTGAGAAAAACATCACGAGGTGGTGCGCATTGTATGGGTGTGTGTTACATTACATTCACTAGTAGGAGTGAGAAAAACATCACGGGGTGGTGCGCATTGTATGTGTGTGTGTTACATTACATTCACTAGTAGGAGTGAGACAAACATCACGGGGTGGTGCGCATTGTATGGGTGTGTGTTACATTACATTCACGAGTAGGAGTGAGAAAAACATCACGGGGTGGTGCGCATTGTGTGGGTGTGTGTTACATTACATTCACTAGTAGGAGTGAGAAAAACATCACGGGGTGGTGCGCATAGTATGGGTGTGTGTTACATTACATTCACTAGTAGGAGTGAGAATAACATCACGGGGTGGTGCGCATTGTATGGTTGTGTGTTACATTACATTCACTAGTAGCAGTGAGAAAAACATCACGGGGTGGTGCGCATTGTATGGGTGTGTGTTACATTACATTCACTAGTAGGAGTGAGAAAAACATCACGGGGTGGTGCGCATTGTATGGGTGTGTGTTACATTACATTCACTAGTAGGAGTGAGAAAAACATCACGGGGTGGTGCGCATTGTATGGGTGTGTGTTACATTACATTCACTAGTAGGAGTGAGAAAAACATCACGGGGTGGTGCGCATTGTATGGGTGTGTGTTACATTACATTCACTAGTAGGAGTGAGAAAAACATCACGGGGTGGTGCGCATTGTATGGGTGTGTGTTACATTACATTAACTAGTAGGAGTGAGAAAAACATCACGGGGTGGTGCGCATTGTATGGGTGTGTGTTACCTTATATTCCCGAGTAGGAGTGAGAAAAACATCACGGGGTGGTGCGCATTGTATGGGTGTGTGTTACATTACATTCACTAGTAGGAGTGAGAAAAACATCACGGGGTGGTGCGCATTGTATGGGTGTGTGTTACATTACATTCACTAGTAGGAGTGAGAAAAACATCACGGGGTGGTGCGCATTGTATGGGTGTGTGTTACATTACATTCACTAGTAGGAGTGAGAAAAACATCACGGGGTGGTGCGCATTGTATCTGTGTGTGTTACATTACATTCACCAGTAGGAGTGAGAAAAACATCACGGGGTGGTGTGAATCGGAGGGTCTGAATTAGGATAGGCAGTGAGTCGCGATGTAGGATGGAGAAAAGCACCTTGGGGTGGTCAGCATGGGGAGGTCAGGGAACATGCAGTGGCAATGTAGGATAGGTTTCTGAAAATCATCGCGGGGTGGTGCGCATTGTATGGGTGTGTGTTATATTAGATTCACTAGTAGGAGTGAGAAAAACATCACGGGGTGGTGTGCATTTTATGGGTGTGTGTTACATTACATTCACTAATAGGAGTGAGAAAAACATCACGGGGTGGTGCGCATTTTATGGGTGTGTGTTACATTACATTCACGAGTAGGAGTGAGAAAAACATCACGAGGTGGTGCGCATTGTATGGGTGTGTGTTACATTACATTCACTAGTAGGAGTGAGAAAAACATCACGGGGTGGTGCGCATTGTATGGGCGTGTGTTACATTACATTCACTAGCAGGAGTGAGAAAAACATCACGGGGTGGTGCGCATTGTATGGGTGTGTGTTACATTACATTCACTAGTGGGAGTGAGACAAACATCACGGGGTGGTGCGCATTGTATGGGTGTGTGTTACATTACATTCACGAGTAGGAGTGAGAAAAACATCACGGGGTGGTGCGCATTGTGTGGGTGTGTGTTAAATTACATTCACTAGTAGGAGTGAGAAAAACATCACGGGGTGGTGCGCATAGTATGGGTGTGTGTTACATTACATTCACTAGTAGGAGTGAGAAAAACATCACGGGGTGGTGCGCATTGTATGGTTGTGTGTTACATTACATTCACTAGTAAGAGTGAGAAAAACATCACGGGGTGGTGCGCATTGTATGGGTGTGTGTTACATTACATTCACTAGTAGGAGTGAGAAAAACATCACGGGGTGGTGCGCATTGTATGGGTGTGTGTTACATTACATTCCCGAGTAGGAGTGAGAAAAACATCACGGGGTGGTGCGCATTGTATGGGTGTGTGTTACATTACATTCACTAGTAGGAGTGAGAAAAACATCACGGGGTGGTGCGCATTGTATGGGTGTGTGTTACATTACATTCACTAGTAGGAGTGAGAAAAACATCACTGGGTGGTGTGCATTGTATGGGTGTGTGTTACATTACATTCACTAGTAGGAGTGAGAAAAACATCACGGGGTGGTGCGCATTGTATGGGTGTGTGTTACATTACATTCACTAGTAGCAGTGAGAAAAACATCACGGGGTGGTGCGCATTGTATGGGTGTGTGTTACATTACATTCACTAGTAGGAGTGAGAAAAACATCACGGGGTGGTGCGCATTGTATGGGTGTGTGTTACATTACATTCACTAGTAGGAGTGAGAAAAACATCACGGGGTGGTGCGCATTGTATGGGTGTGTGTTACATTACATTCACTAGTAGGAGTGAGAAAAACATCACGGGGTGGTGCGCATTGTATGTGTGTGTGTTACATTACATTCACCAGTAGGAGTGAGAAAAACATCACGGGGTGGTGTGAATCGGAGAGTCTGAATTAGGATAGGCAGTGAGTCGCAATGTAGGATGGAGAAAAGCACCTTGGGGTGGTCAGCATGGGGAGGTCAGGGAACATGCAGTGGCAATGTAGGATAGGTTTCTGAAAATCATCGCGGGGTGGTGCGCATTGTATGGGTGTGTGTTACATTAGATTCACTAGTAGGAGTGAGAAAAACATCACGGGGTGGTGTGCATTTTATGGGTGTGTGTTACATTACATTCACTAATAGGAGTGAGAAAAACATCACGGGGTGGTGCGCATTTTATGGGTGTGTGTTACATTACATTCACTAGTAGGAGTGAGAAAAACATCACGAGGTGGTGCGCATTGTATGGGTGTGTGTTACATTACATTCACTAGTAGGAGTGAGAAAAACATCACGGGGTGGTGCGCATTGTGTGGGTGTGTGTTACATTACATTCACTAGTAGGAGTGAGAAAAACATCACGGGGTGGTGCGAATAGTATGGGTGTGTGTTACATTACATTCACTAGTAGGAGTGAGAATAACATCACGGGGTGGTGCGCATTGTATGGTTGTGTGTTACATTACATTCACTAGTAGCAGTGAGAAAAACATCACGGGGTGGTGCGCATTGTATGGGTGTGTGTTACATTACATTCACTAGTAGGAGTGAGAAAAACATCACGGGGTGGTGCGCATTGTATGGGTGTGTGTTACATTACATTCACTAGTAGGAGTGAGAAAAACATCACGGGGTGGTGCGCATTGTATGGGTGTGTGTTACATTACATTCACTAGTAGGAGTGAGAAAAACATCACGGGGTGGGGCGCATTGTATGGGTGTGTGTTACATTACATTCACTAGTAGGAGTGAGAAAAACATCACGGGGTGGTGCGCATTGTATGGGTGTGTGTTACATTACATTCACTAGTAGGAGTGAGAAAAACATCACGGGGTGGTGCGCATTGTATGGGTGTGTGTTACCTTATATTCCCGAGTAGGAGTGAGAAAAACATCACGGGGTGGTGCGCATTGTATGGGTGTGTGTTACATTACATTCACTAGTAGGAGTGAGAAAAACATCACGGGGTGGTGCGCATTGTATGGGTGTGTGTTACATTACATTCACTAGTAGGAGTGAGAAAAACATCACTGGGTGGTGCGCATTGTATGGGTGTGTGTTACATTACATTCACTAGTAGGAGTGAGAAAAACATCACGGGGTGGTGCGCATTGTATGGTTGTGTGTTACATTACATTCACTAGTAGCAGTGAGAAAAACATCACGGGGTGGTGCGCATTGTATGGGTGTGTGTTACATTACATTCACTAGTAGGAGTGAGAAAAACATCACGGGGTGGTGCGCATTGTATGGGTGTGTGTTACATTACATTCACTAGTAGGAGTGAGAAAAACATCACGGGGTGGTGCGCATTGTATGGGTGTGTGTTACATTACATTCACTAGTAGGAGTGAGAAAAACATCACGGGGTGGTGCGCATTGTATGTGTGTGTGTTACATTACATTCACCAGTAGGAGTGAGAAAAACATCACGGGGTGGTGTGAATCGGAGGGTCTGAATTAGGATAGGCAGTGAGTCGCAATGTAGGATGGAGAAAAGCACCTTGGGTGGTCAGCATGGGGAGGTCAGGGAACATGCAGTGGCAATGTAGGATAGGTTTCTGAAAATCATCGCGGGGTGGTGCGCATTGTATGGGTGTGTGTTACATTAGATTCACTAGTAGGAGTGAGAAAAACATCACGGGGTGGTGTGCATTTTATGGGTGTGTGTTACATTACATTCACTAATAGGAGTGAGAAAAACATCACGGGGTGGTGCGCATTTTATGGGTGTGTGTTACATTACATTCACTAGTAGGAGTGAGAAAAACATCACGAGGTGGTGCGCATTGTATGGGTGTGTGTTACATTACATTCACTAGTAGGAGTGAGAAAAACATCACGGGGTGGTGCGCATTGTATGGGCATGTGTTACATTACATTCACTAGTAGGAGTGAGAAAAACATCACGGGGTGGTGCGCATTGTATGGGTGTGTGTTACATTACATTCACTAGTAGGAGTGAGACAAACATCACTGGGTGGTGCGCATTGTATGGGTGTGTGTTACATTACATTCACGAGTAGGAGTGAGAAAAACATCACGGGGTGGTGCGCATTGTGTGGGTGTGTGTTACATTACATTCACTAGTAGGAGTGAGAAAAACATCACGGGGTGGTGCGCATAGTATGGGTGTGTGTTACATTACATTCACTAGTAGGAGTGAGAAAAACATCACGGGGTGGTGCGCATTGTATGGTTGTGTGTTACATTACATTCACTAGTAGCAGTGAGAAAAACATCACGGGGTGGTGCGCATTGTATCGGTGTGTGTTACATTACATTCACTAGTAGGAGTGAGAAAAACATCACGGGGTGGTGCGCATTGTATGGGTGTGTGTTACATTACATTCACTTGTAGGAGTGAGAAAAACATCACGGGGTGGTGCGCATTGTATGGGTGTGTGTTACATTACATTCACTAGTAGGAGTGAGAAAAACATCACGGGGTGGTGCGCATTGTATGTGTGTGTGTTACAGTACATTCACCAGTAGGAGTGAGAAAAACATCACGGGGTTGTGTGAATCGGAGGGTCTGAATTAGGATAGGCAGTGAGTCGCAATGTAGGATGGAGAAAAGCACCGCGGGGTGGTCAGCATGGGGAGGTCAGGGAACATGCAGTGGCAATGTAGGATAGGATTCTGAAAAACATCGCGGGGTGTTGCACATTGTATGGGTGTGTGTTACATTAGATTCACTACTAGGATTGAGAAAACCATCACGGTGTGGTGCGCATTGTATGGGTGTGTGTTACATTACATTCACTAATAGGAGTGAGAAAAACATCACGGGGTGGTGCGCATTGTATGGGTGTGTGTTACATTACATTCACGAGTAGGAGTGAGAAAAACATCACGGGGTGGTGCGCATTGTATGGGTGTGTGTTACATTACATTCACTAGTAAGAGTGAGAAAAACATCACGGGGTGGTGCGCATTGTATGGGTGTGTGTTACATTACATTCACTAGTAGGCGTGAGAAAAACATCACGGGGTGGTGCGCATTGTATGGGTGTGTGTTACATTACATTCACTAGTAGGAGTGAGAAAAACATCACGGGGTGGTGCGCATTGTATGGGTGTGTGTTACATTACATTCACTAGTAGGAGTGAGAAAAACATCACGGGGTGGTGCGCATTGTATGGGTGTGTGTTACATTACATTCACGAGTAGGAGTGAGAAAAACATCACGGGGTGGTGCGCATTGTATGGGTGTGTGTTACATTACATTCACGAGTAGGAGTGAGAAAAACATCACGGGGTGGTGCGCATTGTATGGGTGTGTGTTACATTACATTCCCTAGTAGCAGTGAGAAAAACATCACGGGGTGGTGCGCATTGTATGTGTGTGTGTTACATTACATTCACCAGTAGGAGTGAGAAAAACATCACGGGGTGGTGTGAATCGGAGGGTCTGAATTAGGATAGGCAGTGAGTCGCAATGTAGGATGGAGAAAAGCACCTTGGGGTGGTCAGCATGGGGAGGTCAGGGAAAATGCAGTTGCAATGTAGGATAGGTTTCTGAAAATCATCGCGGGGTGGTGCGCATTGTATGGGTGTGTGTTACATTACATTCACTAGTAGGAGTGAGAAAAACATCAAGGGGTGGTGCGCATTTTATGCGTGTGTGTTACATTACATTCACTAATAGGAGTGAGAAAAACATCACGGGGTGGTGCGCATTGTATGGGTGTGTGTTACATTACATTCACTAGTAGGAGTGAGAAAAACATCACGGGGTGGTGCGCATTGTATGGGTGTGTGTTACATTACATTCACTAGTAGGAGTGAGAAAAACATCACGGGGTGGTGCGCATTGTATGGGTGTGTGTTACATTACATTCACTAGAAGGAGTGAGAAAAACATCACGGGGTGGTGCGCATTGTATGGGTGTGTGTTACATTACATTCACTAGTAGCAGTGAGAAAAACATCACGGGGTGGTGCGCATTGTATGGGTGTGTGTTACATTACATTCACTAGTAGGAGTGAGAAAAACATCACGGGGTGGTGCGCATTGTATGGGTTTGTGTTACATTACATTCACGACTAGGAGTGAGAAAAACATCACGGGGTGGTGTGAATCGGAGGGTCTGAATTAGGATAGGCAGTGAGTGGCAATGTAGGATGGAGAAAAGCACCGCGGGGTAGTCAGCATGGGGAGGTCAGGGAACATGCAGTGGCAATGTAGGATAGGATTCTGAAAAACATCGCGGTGTGTTGCACATTGTATGGGTGTGTGTTACATTAGATTCACTAGTAGGATTGAGAATAACATCACGGGGTGGAGCGCATTGTATGGGTGTGTGTTACATTACTTTCACTAATAGGAGTGAGAAAAACATCACGGGGTGGTGCGCATTGTATGGGTGTGTGTTACCTTATATTCCCGAGTAGGAGTGAGAAAAACATCACGGGGTGGTGCGCATTGTATGGGTGTGTGTTACATTACATTCACTAGTAGGAGTGAGAAAAACATCACGGGGAGGTGCGCATTGTATGGTTGTGTGTTACATTACATTCACTAGTAGCAGTGAGAAAAACATCACGGGGTGGTGCGCATTGTATGGGTGTGTGTTACATTACATTCACTAGTAGGAGTGAGAAAAACATCACGGGGTGGTGCGCATTGTATGGGTGTGTGTTACATTACATTCACTAGTAGGAGTGAGAAAAACATCACGGGGTGGTGCGCATTGTATGGGTGTGTGTTACATTACATTCACTAGTAGGAGTGAGAAAAACATCACGGGGTAGTGCGCATTGTATGTGTGTGTGTTACATTACATTCACCAGTAGGAGTGAGAAAAACATCACGGGGTGGTGTGAATCGGAGGGTCTGAATTAGGATAGGCAGTGAGTCGCAATGTAGGATGGAGAAAAGCACCTTGGGGTGGTCAGCATGGGGAGGTCAGGGAACATGCAGTGGCAATGTAGGATAGGTTTCTGAAAATCATCGCGGGGTGGTGCGCATTGTATGGGTGTGTGTTACATTAGATTCACTAGTAGGAGTGAGAAAAACATCACGGGGTGGTGTGCATTTTATGGGTGTGTGTTACATTACATTCACTAATAGGAGTGAGAAAAACATCACGGGGTGGTGCGCATTTTATGGGTGTGTGTTACATTACATTCACGAGTAGGAGTGAGAAAAACATCACGAGGTGGTGCGCATTGTATGGGTGTGTGTTACATTACATTCACTAGTAGGAGTGAGAAAAACATCACGGGGTGGTGCGCATTGTATGGGCGTGTGTTACATTACATTCACTAGTAGGAGTGAGAAAAACATCACGGGGTGGTGCGCATTGTATGGGTGTGTGTTACATTACATTCACTAGTAGGAGTGAGACAAACATCACGGGGTGGTGCGCATTGTATGGGTGTGTGTTACATTACATTCACGAGTAGGAGTGAGAAAAACATCACGGGGTGGTGCGCATTGTGTGGGTGTGTGTTACATTACATTCACTAGTAGGAGTGAGAAAAACATCACGGGGTGGTGCGCATTGTATGGTTGTGTGTTACATTACATTCACTAGTAGCAGTGAGAAAAACATCACGGGGTGGTGCGCATTGTATCGGTGTGTGTTACATTACATTCACTAGTAGGAGTGAGAAAAACATCACGGGGTGGTGCGCATTGTATGGGTGTGTGTTACATTACATTCACTAGTAGGAGTGAGAAAAACATCACGGGGTGGTGCGCATTGTATGGGTGTGTGTTACATTACATTCACTTGTAGGAGTGAGAAAAACATCACGGGGTGGTGCGCATTGTATGGGTGTGTGTTACATTACATTCACTAGTAGGAGTGAGAAAAACATCACGGGGTGGTGCGCATTTTATGTGTGTGTGTTACAGTACATTCACCAGTAGGAGTGAGACAAACATCACGGGGATGTGTGAATCGGAGGGTCTGAATTAGGATGGGCAGTGAGTCGCAATGTAGGATGGAGAAAAGCACCGCGGGGTGGTCAGCATGGGGAGGTCAGGGAACATGCAGTGGCAATGTAGGATAGGATTCTGAAAAGCATCGCGGGGTGTTGCACATTGTATGGGTGTGTGTTACATAAGATTCACTACTAGGATTGAGAATAACATCACGGGGTGGAGCGCATTGTATGGGTGTGTGTTACATTACATTCACTAATAGGAGTGAGAAAAACATCACGGGGTGGTGCGCATTGTATGGGTGTGTGTTACATTACATTCACTAGTAGGAGTGAGAAAAACATCACGGGGTGGTGCGCATTGTATGGGTGTGTGTTACATTACATTCACTAGTAAGAGTGAGAAAAACATCACGGGGTGGTGCGCATTGTATGGGTGTGTGTTACATTACATTCACTAGTAGGAGTGAGAAAAACATCACGGGGTGGTGCGCATTGTATGTGTGTGTGTTACAGTACATTCACCAGTAGGAGTGAGAAAAACATCACGGGGTTGTGTGAATCGGAGGGTCTGAATTAGGATAGGCAGTGAGTCGCAATGTAGGATGGAGAAAAGCACCGCGGGGTGGTCAGCATGGGGAGGTCAGGGAACATGCAGTGGCAATGTAGGATAGGATTCTGAAAAACATCGCGGGGTGTTGCACATTGTATGGGTGTGTGTTACATTAGATTCACTACTAGGATTGAGAAAACCATCACGGTGTGGTGCGCATTGTATGGGTGTGTGTTACATTACATTCACTAATAGGAGTGAGAAAAACATCACGGGGTGGTGCGCATTGTATGGGTGTGTGTTACATTACATTCACGAGTAGGAGTGAGAAAAACATCACGGGGTGGTGCGCATTGTATGGGTGTGTGTTACATTACATTCACTAGTAAGAGTGAGAAAAACATCACGGGGTGGTGCGCATTGTATGGGTGTGTGTTACATTACATTCACTAGTAGGCGTGAGAAAAACATCACGGGGTGGTGCGCATTGTATGGGTGTGTGTTACATTACATTCACTAGTAGGAGTGAGAAAAACATCACGGGGTGGTGCGCATTGTATGGGTGTGTGTTACATTACATTCACTAGTAGGAGTGAGAAAAACATCACGGGGTGGTGCGCATTGTATGGGTGTGTGTTACATTACATTCACTAGTAGGAGTGAGAAAAACATCACGGGGTGGTGCGCATTGTATGGGTGTGTGTTACATTACATTCACGAGTAGGAGTGAGAAAAACATCACGGGGTGGTGCGCATTGTATTGGTGTGTGTTACATTACATTCACGAGTAGGAGTGAGAAAAACATCACGGGGTGGTGCGCATTGTATGGGTGTGTGTTACATTACATTCCCTAGTAGCAGTGAGAAAAACATCACGGGGTGGTGCGCATTGTATGTGTGTGTGTTACATTACATTCACCAGTAGGAGTGAGAAAAACATCACGGGGTGGTGTGAATCGGAGGGTCTGAATTAGGATAGGCAGTGAGTCGCAATGTAGGATGGAGAAAAGCACCTTGGGGTGGTCAGCATGGGGAGGTCAGGGAAAATGCAGTTGCAATGTAGGATAGGTTTCTGAAAATCATCGCGGGGTGGTGCGCATTGTATGGGTGTGTGTTACATTACATTCACTAGTAGGAGTGAGAAAAACATCAAGGGGTGGTGCGCATTTTATGCGTGTGTGTTACATTACATTCACTAATAGGAGTGAGAAAAACATCACGGGGTGGTGCGCATTGTATGGGTGTGTGTTACATTACATTCACTAGTAGGAGTGAGAAAAACATCACGGGGTGGTGCGCATTGTATGGGTGTGTGTTACATTACATTCACTAGTAGGAGTGAGAAAAACATCACGGGGTGGTGCGCATTGTATGGGTGTGTGTTACATTACATTCACTAGAAGGAGTGAGAAAAACATCACGGGGTGGTGCGCATTGTATGGGTGTGTGTTACATTACATTCACTAGTAGCAGTGAGAAAAACATCACGGGGTGGTGCGCATTGTATGGGTGTGTGTTACATTACATTCACTAGTAGGAGTGAGAAAAACATCACGGGGTGGTGCGCATTGTATGGGTTTGTGTTACATTACATTCACGACTAGGAGTGAGAAAAACATCACGGGGTGGTGTGAATCGGAGGGTCTGAATTAGGATAGGCAGTGAGTGGCAATGTAGGATGGAGAAAAGCACCGCGGGGTGGTCAGCATGGGGAGGTCAGGGAACATGCAGTGGCAATGTAGGATAGGATTCTGAAAAACATCGCGGTGTGTTGCACATTGTATGGGTGTGTGTTACATTAGATTCACTAGTAGGATTGAGAATAACATCACGGGGTGGAGCGCATTGTATGGGTGTGTGTTACATTACATTCACTAATAGGAGTGAGAAAAACATCACGGGGTGGTGCGCATTGTATGGGTGTGTGTTACCTTATATTCCCGAGTAGGAGTGAGAAAAACATCACGGGGTGGTGCGCATTGTATGGGTGTGTGTTACATTACATTCACTAGTAGGAGTGAGAAAAACATCACGGGGTGGTGCGCATTGTATGGGTGTGTGTTACATTACATTCACTAGTAGGAGTGAGAAAAACATCACTGGGTGGTGCGCATTGTATGGGTGTGTGTTACATTACATTCACTAGTAGGAGTGAGAAAAACATCACGGGGTGGTGCGCATTGTATGGTTGTGTGTTACATTACATTCACTAGTAGCAGTGAGAAAAACATCACGGGGTGGTGCGCATTGTATGGGTGTGTGTTACATTACATTCACTAGTAGGAGTGAGAAAAACATCACGGGGTGGTGCGCATTGTATGGGTGTGTGTTACATTACATTCACTAGTAGGAGTGAGAAAAACATCACGGGGTGGTGCGCATTGTATGGGTGTGTGTTACATTACATTCACTAGTAGGAGTGAGAAAAACATCACGGGGTAGTGCGCATTGTATGTGTGTGTGTTACATTACATTCACCAGTAGGAGTGAGAAAAACATCACGGGGTGGTGTGAATCGGAGGGTCTGAATTAGGATAGGCAGTGAGTCGCAATGTAGGATGGAGAAAAGCACCTTGGGGTGGTCAGCATGGGGAGGTCAGGGAACATGCAGTGGCAATGTAGGATAGGTTTCTGAAAATCATCGCGGGGTGGTGCGCATTGTATGGGTGTGTGTTACATTACATTCACTAGTAGGAGTGAGAAAAATATCACGGGGTGGTGTGCATTTTATGGGTGTGTGTTACATTACATTCACTAATAGGAGTGAGAAAAACATCACGGGGTGGTGCGCATTTTATGGGTGTGTGTTACATTACATTCACGAGTAGGAGTGAGAAAAACATCACGAGGTGGTGCGCATTGTATGGGTGTGTGTTACATTACATTCACTAGTAGGAGTGAGAAAAACATCACGGGGTGGTGCGCATTGTATGGGCGTGTGTTACATTACATTCACTAGTAGGAGTGAGACAAACATCACGGGGTGGTGCGCATTGTATGGGTGTGTGTTACATTACATTCACGAGTAGGAGTGAGAAAAACATCACGGGGTGGTGCGCATTGTGTGGGTGTGTGTTACATTACATTCACTAGTAGGAGTGAGAAAAACATCACGGGGTGGTGCGCATAGTATGGGTGTGTGTTACATTACATTCACGACTAGGAGTGAGAAAAACATCACGGGGTGGTGTGAATCGGAGGGTCTGAATTAGGATAGGCAGTGAGTCGCAATGTAGGATGGAGAAAAGCACCGCGGGGTGGTCAGCATGGGGAGGTCAGGGAACATGCAGTGGCAATGTAGGATAGGATTCTGAAAAGCATCGCGGGGTGTTGCACATTGTATGGGTGTGTGTTACATAAGATTCACTACTAGGATTGAGAATAACATCACGGGGTGGAGCGCATTGTATGGGTGTGTGTTACATTACATTCACTAGTAGGAGTGAGAAAAACATCACGGGGTGGTGCGCATTTTATGGGTGTGTGTTACATTACATTCACTAGTAGGAGTGAGAAAAACATCACGAGGTGGTGCGCATTGTATGGGTGTGTGTTACATTACATTCACTAGTAGGAGTGAGAAAAACATCACGGGGTGGTGCGCATTGTATGGGCGTGTGTTACATTACATTCACTAGTAGGAGTGAGAAAAACATCACGGGGTGGTGCGCATTGTATGGGTGTGTGTTACATTACATTCACTAGTAGGAGTGAGACAAACATCACGGGGTGGTGCGCATTGTATGGGTGTGTGTTACATTACATTCACGAGTAGGAGTGAGAAAAACATCACGGGGTGGTGCGCATTGTGTGGGTGTGTGTTACATTACATTCACTAGTAGGAGTGAGAAAAACATCACGGGGTGGTGCGCATAGTATGGGTGTGTGTTACATTACATTCACTAGTAGGAGTGAGAAAAACATCACGGGGTGGTGCGCATTGTATGGTTGTGTGTTACATTACATTCACTAGTAGGAGTGAGAAAAACATCACGGGGTGGTGCGCATTGTATCGGTGTGTGTTACATTACATTCACTAGTAGGAGTGAGAAAAACATCACGGGGTGGTGCGCATTGTATGGGTGTGTGTTACATTACATTCACTAGTAGGAGTGAGAAAAACATCACGGGGTGGTGCGCATTGTATGGGTGTGTGTTACATTACATTCACTTGTAGGAGTGAGAAAAACATCACGGGGTGGTGCGCATTGTATGGGTGTGTGTTACATTACATTCACTAGTAGGAGTGAGAAAAACATCACGGGGTGGTGCGCATTGTATGTGTGTGTGTTACAGTACATTCACCAGTAGGAGTGAGAAAAACATCACGGGGTTGTGTGAATCGGAGGGTCTGAATTAGGATAGGCAGTGAGTCGCAATGTAGGATGGAGAAAAGCACCGCGGGGTGGTCAGCATGGGGAGGTCAGGGAACATGCAGTGGCAATGTAGGATAGGATTCTGAAAAACATCGCGGGGTGTTGCACATTGTATGGGTGTGTGTTACATTAGATTCACTACTAGGATTGAGAAAACCATCACGGGGTGGTGCGCATTGTATGGGTGTGTGTTACATTACATTCACTAATAGGAGTGAGAAAAACATCACGGGGTGGTGCGCATTGTATGGGTGTGTGTTACATTACATTCACGAGTAGGAGTGAGAAAAACATCACGGGGTGGTGCGCATTGTATGGGTGTGTGTTACATTACATTCACTAGTAAGAGTGAGAAAAACATCACGGGGTGGTGCGCATTGTATGGGTGTGTGTTACATTACATTCACTAGTAGGCGTGAGAAAAACATCACGGGGTGGTGCGCATTGTATGGGTGTGTGTTACATTACATTCACTTGTAGGAGTGAGAAAAACATCACGGGGTGGTGCGCCATGTATGGGTGTGTGTTACATTACATTCACTAGTAGGAGTGAGAAAAACATCACGGGGTGGTGCGCATTGTATGGGTGTGTGTTACATTACATTCACTAGTAGGAGTGAGAAAAACATCACGGGGTGGTGCGCATTGTATGGGTGTGTGTTACATTACATTCACGAGTAGGAGTGAGAAAAACATCACGGGGTGGTGCGCATTGTATGGGTGTGTGTTACATTACATTCACGAGTAGGAGTGAGAAAAACATCACGGGGTGGTGCGCATTGTATGGCTGTGTGTTACATTACATTCCCTAGTAGCAGTGAGAAAAACATCACGGGGTGGTGCGCATTGTATGTGTGTGTGTTACATTACATTCACCAGTAGGAGTGAGAAAAACATCACGGGGTGGTGTGAATAAGAGGGTCAGAATTAGGATAGGCAGTGAGTCGCAATGTAGGATGGAGAAAAGCACCTTGGGGTGGTCAGCATGGGGAGGTCAGGGAAAATGCAGTTGCAATGTAGGATAGGTTTCTGAAAATCATCGCGGGGTGGTGCGCATTGTATGGGTGTGTGTTACATTACATTCACTAGTAGGAGTGAGAAAAACATCAAGGGGTGGTGCGCATTTTATGCGTGTGTGTTACATTACATTCACTAATAGGAGTGAGAAAAACATCACGGGGTGGTGCGCATTGTATGGGTGTGTGTTACATTACATTCACTAGTAGGAGTGAGAAAAACATCACGGGGTGGTGCGCATTGTATGGGTGTGTGTTACATTACATTCAGTATTAGGAGTGAGAAAAACATCACGGGGTGGTGCGCATTGTATGGGTGTGTGTTACATTACATTCACTAGAAGGAGTGAGAAACACATCACGGGGTGGTGCGCATTGTATGGGTGTGTGTTACATTACATTCACTAGTAGCAGTGAGAAAAACATCACGGGGTGGTGCGCATTGTATGGGTGTGTGTTACATTACATTCACTAGTAGGAGTGAGAAAAACATCACGGGGTGGTGCGCATTGTATGGGTGTGTGTTACATTACATTCACGACTAGGAGTGAGAAAAACATCACGGGGTGGTGTGAATCGGAGGGTCTGAATTAGGATAGGCAGTGAGTGGCAATGTAGGATGGAGAAAAGCACCGCGGGGTGGTCAGCATGGGGAGGTCAGGGAACATGCAGTGGCAATGTAGGATAGGATTCTGAAAAACATCGCGGTGTGTTGCACATTGTATGGGTGTGTGTTACATTAGATTCACTAGTAGGATTGAGAAAAACCTCACGGGGTGGTGCGCATTGTATTGGTGTGTGTTACATTACATTCACTAATAGGAGTGAGAAAAACATCACGGGGTGGTGCGCATTGTATGGGTGTGTGTTACATTACATTCACTAGTAGGAGTGAGAAAAACATCACGGGGTGGTGCGCATTGTATGGGTGTGTGTTACATTACATTCACTAGTAAGAGTGAGAAAAACATCACGGGGTGGTGTGCATTGTATGGGTGTGTGTTACATTACATTCACTAGTAGGCGTGAGAAAAACATCACGGGGTGGTGCGCATTGTATGGGTGTGTGTTACATTACATTCACTAGTAGGAGTGAGAAAAACATCACGGGGTGGTGCGCATTGTATGGGTGTGTGTTACATTACATTCACTAGTAGGAGTGAGAAAAACATCACGGGGTGGTGCGCATTGTATGGGTGTGTGTTACATTACATTCACTTGTAGGAGTGAGACAAACATCACGGGGTGGTGCGCATTGTATGGGTGTGTGTTACATTACATTCACTAGTAGGAGTGAGAAAAACATCACGGGGTGGTGCGCATTGTATGGGTGTGTTACATTACATTCACTAGTAGGAGTGAGAAAAACATCACGGGGTGGTGCGCATTGTATGGGTGTGTGTTACATTACATTCACTAATAGGAGTGAGAAAAACATCACGGGGTGGTGCGCATTGTATGGGTTTGTGTTACATTACATTCACGACTAGGAGTGAGAAAAACATCACGGGGTGGTGTGAATCGGAGGGTCTGAATTAGGATAGGCAGTGAGTGGCAATGTAGGATGGAGAAAAGCACCGCGGGGTGGTCAGCATGGGGAGGTCAGGGAACATGCAATGGCAATGTAGGATAGGATTCTGAAAAACATCGCGGTGTGTTGCACATTGTATGGGTGTGTGTTACATTAGATTCACTAGTAGGATTGAGAATAACATCACGGGGTGGAGCGCATTGTATGGGTGTGTGTTACATTACATTCACTAATAGGAGTGAGAAAAACATCACGGGGTGGTGCGCATTGTATGGGTGTGTGTTACCTTATATTCCCGAGTAGGAGTGAGAAAAACATCACGGGGTGGTGCGCATTGTATGGGTGTGTGTTACATTACATTCACTAGTAGGAGTGAGAAAAACATCACGGGGTGGTGCGCATTGTATGGGTGTGTGTTACATTACATTCACTAGTAGGAGTGAGAAAAACATCACTGGGTGGTGCGCATTGTATGGGTGTGTGTTACATTACATTCACTAGTAGGAGTGAGAAAAACATCACGGGGTGGTGCGCATTGTATGGTTGTGTGTTACATTACATTCACTAGTAGCAGTGAGAAAGACATCACGGGGTGGTGCGCATTGTATGGGTGTGTGTTACATTACATTCACTAGTAGGAGTGAGAAAAACATCACGGGGTGGTGCGCATTGTATGGGTGTGTGTTACATTACATTCACTAGTAGGAGTGAGAAAAACATCACGGGGTGGTGCGCATTGTATGGGTGTGTGTTACATTACATTCACTAGTAGGAGTGAGAAAAACATCACGGGGTAGTGCGCATTGTATGTGTGTGTGTTACATTACATTCACCAGTAGGAGTGAGAAAAACATCACGGGGTGGTGTGAATCGGAGGGTCTGAATTAGGATAGGCAGTGAGTCGCAATGTAGGATGGAGAAAAGCACCTTGGGGTGGTCAGCATGGGGAGGTCAGGGAACATGCAGTGGCAATGTAGGATAGGTTTCTGAAAATCATCGCGGGGTGGTGCGCATTGTATGGGTGTGTGTTACATTAGATTCACTAGTAGGAGTGAGAAAAACATCACGGGGTGGTGTGCATTTTATGGGTGTGTGTTACATTACATTCACTAATAGGAGTGAGAAAAACATCACGGGGTGGTGCGCATTTTATGGGTGTGTGTTACATTACATTCACGAGTAGGAGTGAGAAAAACATCACGAGGTGGTGCGCATTGTATGGGTGTGTGTTACATTACATTCACTAGTAGGAGTGAGAAAAACATCACGGGGTGGTGCGCATTGTATGGGCGTGTGTTACATTACATTCACTAGTAGGAGTGAGAAAAACATCACGGGGTGGTGCGCATTGTATGGGTGTGTGTTACATTACATTCACTAGTAGGAGTGAGACAAACATCACGGGGTGGTGCGCATTGTATGGGTGTGTGTTACATTACATTCACGAGTAGGAGTGAGAAAAACATCACGGGGTGGTGCGCATTGTGTGGGTGTGTGTTACATTACATTCACTAGTAGGAGTGAGAAAAACATCACGGGGTGGTGCGCATAGTATGGGTGTGTGTTACATTACATTCACTAGTAGGAGTGAGAAAAACATCACGGGGTGGTGCGCATTGTATGGGTGTGTGTTACATTACATTCACTAGTAGGAGTGAGAAAAACATCACGGGGTGGTGCGCATTGTATGGGTGTGTGTTACATTACATTCACTTGTAGGAGTGAGAAAAACATCACGGGGTGGTGCGCATTGTATGGGTGTGTGTTACATTACATTCACTAGTAGGAGTGAGAAAAACATCACGGGGTGGTGCGCATTTTATGTGTGTGTGTTACAGTACATTCACCAGTAGGAGTGAGACAAACATCACGGGGATGTGTGAATCGGAGGGTCTGAATTAGGATAGGCAGTGAGTCGCAATGTAGGATGGAGAAAAGCACCGCGGGGTGGTCAGCATGGGGAGGTCAGGGAACATGCAGTGGCAATGTAGGATAGGATTCTGAAAAGCATCGCGGGGTGTTGCACATTGTATGGGTGTGTGTTACATAAGATTCACTACTAGGATTGAGAATAACATCACGGGGTGGAGCGCATTGTATGGGTGTGTGTTACATTACATTCACTAATAGGAGTGAGAAAAACATCACGGGGTGGTGCGCATTGTATGGGTGTGTGTTACATTACATTCACTAGTAGGAGTGAGAAAAACATCACGGGGTGGTGCGCATTGTATGGGTGTGTGTTACATTACATTCACTACTAGGATTGAGAAAACCATCACGGGGTGGTGCGCATTGTATGGCTGTGTGTTACATTACATTCACTAGTAGGAGTGAGAAAAACATCACGGGGTGGTGCGCATTGTATGGGTGTGTGTTACATTACATTCACTAGTAAGAGTGAGAAAAACATCCCGGGGTGGTGCGCATTGTATGTGTGTGTGTTACATTACATTCACCAGTAGGAGTGAGAAAAACATCACGGGGTGGTGTGAATCGGAGGGTCTGAATTAGGATAGGCAGTGAGTCGCAATGTAGGATGGAGAAAAGCACCTTGGGGTGGTCAGCATGGGGAGGTCAGGGAACATGCAGTGGCAATGTAGGATAGGTTTCTGAAAATCATCGCGGGGTGGTGCGCATTGTATGGGTGTGTGTTACATTAGATTCACTAGTAGGAGTGAGAAAAACATCACGGGGTGGTGTGCATTTTATGGGTGTGTGTTACATTACATTCACTAATAGGAGTGAGAAAAACATCACGGGGTGGTGCGCATTTTATGGGTGTGTGTTACATTACATTCACTAGTAGGAGTGAGAAAAACATCACGAGGTGGTGCGCATTGTATGGGTGTGTGTTACATTACATTCACTAGTAGGAGTGAGAAAAACATCACGGGGTGGTGCGCATTGTATGGGCGTGTGTTACATTACATTCACTAGTAGGAGTGAGAAAAACATCACGGGGTGGTGCGCATTGTATGGGTGTGTGTTACATTACATTCACTAGTAGGAGTGAGACAAACATCACGGGGTGGTGCGCATTGTATGGGTGTGTGTTACATTACATTCACGAGTAGGAGTGAGAAAAACATCACGGGGTGGTGCGCATTGTGTGGGTGTGTGTTACATTACATTCACTAGTAGGAGTGAGAAAAACATCACGGGGTGGTGCGCATAGTATGGGTGTGTGTTACATTACATTCACTAGTAGGAGTGAGAAAAACATCACGGGGTGGTGCGCATTGTATGGTTGTGTGTTACATTACATTCACTAGTAGCAGTGAGAAAGACATCACGGGGTGGTGCGCATTGTATGGGTGTGTGTTACATTACATTCACTAGTAGGAGTGAGAAAAACATCACGGGGTGGTGCGCATTGTATGGGTGTGTGTTACATTACATTCACTAGTAGGAGTGAGAAAAACATCACGGGGTGGTGCGCATTGTATGGGTGTGTGTTACATTACATTCACTAGTAGGAGTGAGAAAAACATCACGGGGTAGTGCGCATTGTATGTGTGTGTGTTACATTACATTCACCAGTAGGAGTGAGAAAAACATCACGGGGTGGTGTGAATCGGAGGGTCTGAATTAGGATAGGCAGTGAGTCGCAATGTAGGATGGAGAAAAGCACCTTGGGGTGGTCAGCATGGGGAGGTCAGGGAACATGCAGTGGCAATGTAGGATAGGTTTCTGAAAATCATCGCGGGGTGGTGCGCATTGTATGGGTGTGTGTTACATTAGATTCTCTAGTAGGAGTGAGAAAAACATCACGGGGTGGTGTGCATTTTATGGGTGTGTGTTACATTACATTCACTAATAGGAGTGAGAAAAACATCACGGGGTGGTGCGCATTTTATGGGTGTGTGTTACATTACATTCACGAGTAGGAGTGAGAAAAACATCACGAGGTGGTGCGCATTGTATGGGTGTGTGTTACATTACATTCACTAGTAGGAGTGAGAAAAACATCACGGGGTGGTGCGCATTGTATGGGCGTGTGTTACATTACATTCACTAGTAGGAGTGAGAAAAACATCACGGGGTGGTGCGCATTGTATGGGTGTGTGTTACATTACATTCACTAGTAGGAGTGAGAAAAACATCACGGGGTGGTGCGCATTGTATGGGTGTGTGTTACATTACATTCACGAGTAGGAGTGAGAAAAACATCACGGGGTGGTGCGCATTGTGTGGGTGTGTGTTACATTACATTCACTAGTAGGAGTGAGAAAAACATCACGGGGTGGTGCGCATAGTATGGGTGTGTGTTACATTACATTCACTAGTAGGAGTGAGAAAAACATCACGGGGTGGTGCGCATTGTATGGGTGTGTGTTACATTACATTCACTAGTAGGAGTGAGAAAAACATCACGGGGTGGTGCGCATTGTATGGGTGTGTGTTACATTACATTCACTTGTAGGAGTGAGAAAAACATCACGGGGTGGTGCGCATTGTATGGGTGTGTGTTACATTACATTCACTAGTAGGAGTGAGAAAAACATCACGGGGTGGTGCGCATTTTATGTGTGTGTGTTACAGTACATTCACCAGTAGGAGTGAGACAAACATCACGGGGATGTGTGAATCGGAGGGTCTGAATTAGGATAGGCAGTGAGTCGCAATGTAGGATGGAGAAAAGCACCGCGGGGTGGTCAGCATGGGGAGGTCAGGGAACATGCAGTGGCAATGTAGGATAGGATTCTGAAAAGCATCGCGGGGTGTTGCACATTGTATGGGTGTGTGTTACATAAGATTCACTACTAGGATTGAGAATAACATCACGGGGTGGAGCGCATTGTATGGGTGTGTGTTACATTACATTCACTAATAGGAGTGAGAAAAACATCACGGGGTGGTGCGCATTGTATGGGTGTGTGTTACATTACATTCACTAGTAGGAGTGAGAAAAACATCACGGGGTGGTGCGCATTGTATGGGTGTGTGTTACATTACATTCACTAGTAAGAGTGAGAAAAACATCACGGGGTGGTGCGCATTGTATGGGTGTGTGTTACATTACATTCACTAGTAGGAGTGAGAAAAACATCACGGGGTGGTGCGCATTGTATGGGTGTGTGTTACATTACATTCACTAGTAAGAGTGAGAAAAACATCCCGGGGTGGTGCGCATTGTATGTGTGTGTGTTACATTACATTCACCAGTAGGAGTGAGAAAAACATCACGGGGTGGTGTGAATCGGAGGGTCTGAATTAGGATAGGCAGTGAGTCGCAATGTAGGATGGAGAAAAGCACCTTGGGGTGGTCAGCATGGGGAGGTCAGGGAACATGCAGTGGCAATGTAGGATAGGTTTCTGAAAATCATCGCGGGGTGGTGCGCATTGTATGGGTGTGTGTTACATTAGATTCACTAGTAGGAGTGAGAAAAACATCACGGGGTGGTGTGCATTTTATGGGTGTGTGTTACATTACATTCACTAATAGGAGTGAGAAAAACATCACGGGGTGGTGCGCATTTTATGGGTGTGTGTTACATTACATTCACTAGTAGGAGTGAGAAAAACATCACGAGGTGGTGCGCATTGTATGGGTGTGTGTTACATTACATTCACTAGTAGGAGTGAGAAAAACATCACGGGGTGGTGCGCATTGTATGGGCGTGTGTTACATTACATTCACTAGTAGGAGTGAGAAAAACATCACGGGGTGGTGCGCATTGTATGGGTGTGTGTTACATTACATTCACTAGTAGGAGTGAGACAAACATCACGGGGTGGTGCGCATTGTATGGGTGTGTGTTACATTACATTCACGAGTAGGAGTGAGAAAAACATCACGGGGTGGTGCGCATTGTGTGGGTGTGTGTTACATTACATTCACTAGTAGGAGTGAGAAAAACATCACGGGGTGGTGCGCATAGTATGGGTGTGTGTTACATTACATTCACTAGTAGGAGTGAGAAAAACATCACGGGGTGGTGCGCATTGTATGGTTGTGTGTTACATTACATTCACTAGTAGCAGTGAGAAAAACATCACGGGGTGGTGCGCATTGTATCGGTGTGTGTTACATTACATTCACTAGTAGGAGTGAGAAAAACATCACGGGGTGGTGCGCATTGTATGGGTGTGTGTTACATTACATTCACTAGTAGGAGTGAGAAAAACATCACGGGGTGGTGCGCATTGTATGGGTGTGTGTTACATTACATTCACTTGTAGGAGTGAGAAAAACATCACGGGGTGGTGCGCATTGTATGGGTGTGTGTTACATTACATTCACTAGTAGGAGTGAGAAAACATCACGGGGTGGTGCGCATTGTATGTGTGTGTGTTACAGTACATTCACCAGTAGGAGTGAGAAAAACATCACGGGGTTGTGTGAATCGGAGGGTCTGAATTAGGATAGGCAGTGAGTCGCAATGTAGGATGGAGAAAAGCACCGCGGGGTGGTCAGCATGGGGAGGTCAGGGAACATGCAGTGGCAATGTAGGATAGGATTCTGAAAAACATCGCGGGGTGTTGCACATTGTATGGGTGTGTGTTACATTAGATTCACTACTAGGATTGAGAAAACCATCACGGGGTGGTGCGCATTGTATGGGTGTGTGTTACATTACATTCACTAATAGGAGTGAGAAAAACATCACGGGGTGGTGCGCATTGTATGGGTGTGTGTTACATTACATTCACGAGTAGGAGTGAGAAAAACATCACGGGGTGGTGCGCATTGTATGGGTGTGTGTTACATTACATTCACTAGTAAGAGTGAGAAAAACATCACGGGGTGGTGCGCATTGTATGGGTGTGTGTTACATTACATTCACTAGTAGGCGTGAGAAAAACATCACGGGGTGGTGCGCATTGTATGGGTGTGTGTTACATTACATTCACTTGTAGGAGTGAGAAAAACATCACGGGGTGGTGCGCCTTGTATGGGTGTGTGTTACATTACATTCACTAGTAGGAGTGAGAAAAACATCACGGGGTGGTGCGCATTGTATGGGTGTGTGTTACATTACATTCACTAGTAGGAGTGAGAAAAACATCACGGGGTGGTGCGCATTGTATGGGTGTGTGTTACATTACATTCACGAGTAGGAGTGAGAAAAACATCACGGGGTGGTGCGCATTGTATGGGTGTGTGTTACATTACATTCACGAGTAGGAGTGAGAAAAACATCACGGGGTGGTGCGCATTGTATGGCTGTGTGTTACATTACATTCCCTAGTAGCAGTGAGAAAAACATCACGGGGTGGTGCGCATTGTATGTGTGTGTGTTACATTACATTCACCAGTAGGAGTGAGAAAAACATCACGGGGTGGTGTGAATCGGAGGGTCAGAATTAGGATAGGCAGTGAGTCGCAATGTAGGATGGAGAAAAGCACCTTGGGGTGGTCAGCATGGGGAGGTCAGGGAAAATGCAGTTGCAATGTAGGATAGGTTTCTGAAAATCATCGCGGGGTGGTGCGCATTGTATGGGTGTGTGTTACATTACATTCACTAGTAGGAGTGAGAAAAACATCAAGGGGTGGTGCGCATTTTATGCGTGTGTGTTACATTACATTCACTAATAGGAGTGAGAAAAACATCACGGGGTGGTGCGCATTGTATGGGTGTGTGTTACATTACATTCACTAGTAGGAGTGAGAAAAACATCACGGGGTGGTGCGCATTGTATGGGTGTGTGTTACATTACATTCAGTAGTAGGAGTGAGAAAAACATCACGGGGTGGTGCGCATTGTATGGGTGTGTGTTACATTACATTCACTAGAAGGAGTGAGAAAAACATCACGGGGTGGTGCGCATTGTATGGGTGTGTGTTACATTACATTCACTAGTAGCAGTGAGAAAAACATCACGGGGTGGTGCGCATTGTATGGGTGTGTGTTACATTACATTCACTAGTAGGAGTGAGAAAAACATCACGGGGTGGTGCGCATTGTATGGGTGTGTGTTACATTACATTCACGACTAGGAGTGAGAAAAACATCACGGGGTGGTGCGCATTGTATGGGTGTGTGTTACATTACATTCACTAGTAGGAGTGAGAAAAACATCACGGGGTAGTGCGCATTGTATGTGTGTGTGTTACATTACATTCACCAGTAGGAGTGAGAAAAACATCACGGGGTGGTGTGAATCGGAGGGTCTGAATTAGGATAGGCAGTGAGTCGCAATGTAGGATGGAGAAAAGCACCTTGGGGTGGTCAGCATGGGGAGGTCAGGGAACATGCAGTGGCAATGTAGGATAGGTTTCTGAAAATCATCGCGGGGTGGTGCGCATTGTATGGGTGTGTGTTACATTAGATTCACTAGTAGGAGTGAGAAAAACATCACGGGGTGGTGTGCATTTTATGGGTGTGTGTTACATTACATTCACTAATAGGAGTGAGAAAAACATCACGGGGTGGTGCGCATTTTATGGGTGTGTGTTACATTACATTCACGAGTAGGAGTGAGAAAAACATCACGAGGTGGTGCGCATTGTATGGGTGTGTGTTACATTACATTCACTAGTAGGAGTGAGAAAAACATCACGGGGTGGTGCGCATTGTATGGGCGTGTGTTACATTACATTCACTAGTAGGAGTGAGAAAAACATCACGGGGTGGTGCGCATTGTATGGGTGTGTGTTACATTACATTCACTAGTAGGAGTGAGAGAAACATCACGGGGTGGTGCGCATTGTATGGGTGTGTGTTACATTACATTCACGAGTAGGAGTGAGAAAAACATCACGGGGTGGTGCGCATTGTGTGGGTGTGTGTTACATTACATTCACTAGTAGGAGTGAGAAAAACATCACGGGGTGGTGCGCATAGTATGGGTGTGTGTTACATTACATTCACTAGTAGGAGTGAGAAAAACATCACGGGGTGGTGCGCATTGTATGGGTGTGTGTTACATTACATTCACTAGTAGGAGTGAGAAAAACATCACGGGGTGGTGCGCATTGTATGGGTGTGTGTTACATTACATTCACTTGTAGGAGTGAGAAAAACATCACGGGGTGGTGCGCATTGTATGGGTGTGTGTTACATTACATTCACGAGTAGGAGTGAGAAAAACATCACGGGGTGGTGCGCATTTTATGTGTGTGTGTTACAGTACATTCACCAGTAGGAGTGAGACAAACATCACGGGGATGTGTGAATCGGAGGGTCTGAATTAGGATAGGCAGTGAGTCGCAATGTAGGATGGAGAAAAGCACCGCGGGGTTGTCAGCATGGGGAGGTCAGGGAACATGCAGTGGCAATGTAGGATAGGATTCTGAAAAGCATCGCGGGGTGTTGCACATTGTATGGGTGTGTGTTACATAAGATTCACTACTAGGATTGAGAATAACATCACGGGGTGGAGCGCATTGTATGGGTGTGTGTTACATTACATTCACTAATAGGAGTGAGAAAAACATCACGGGGTGGTGCGCATTGTATGGGTGTGTGTTACATTACATTCACTAGTAGGAGTGAGAAAAACATCACGGGGTGGTGCGCATTGTATGGGTGTGTGTTACATTACATTCACTAGTAAGAGTGAGAAAAACATCACGGGGTGGTGCGCATTGTATGGGTGTGTGTTACATTACATTCACTAGTAGGAGTGAGAAAAACATCACGGGGTGGTGCGCATTGTATGGGTGTGTGTTACATTACATTCACTAGTAAGAGTGAGAAAAACATCCCGGGGTGGTGCGCATTGTATGTGTGTGTGTTACATTACATTCACCAGTAGGAGTGAGAAAAACATCACGGGGTGGTGTGAATCGGAGGGTCTGAATTAGGATAGGCAGTGAGTCGCAATGTAGGATGGAGAAAAGCACCTTGGGGTGGTCAGCATGGGGAGGTCAGGGAACATGCAGTGGCAATGTAGGATAGGTTTCTGAAAATCATCGCGGGGTGGTGCGCATTGTATGGGTGTGTGTTACATTAGATTCACTAGTAGGAGTGAGAAAAACATCACGGGGTGGTGTGCATTTTATGGGTGTGTGTTACATTACATTCACTAATAGGAGTGAGAAAAACATCACGGGGTGGTGCGCATTTTATGGGTGTGTGTTACATTACATTCACTAGTAGGAGTGAGAAAAACATCACGAGGTGGTGCGCATTGTATGGGTGTGTGTTACATTACATTCACTAGTAGGAGTGAGAAAAACATCACGGGGTGGTGCGCATTGTATGGGCGTGTGTTACATTACATTCACTAGTAGGAGTGAGAAAAACATCACGGGGTGGTGCGCATTGTATGGGTGTGTGTTACATTACATTCACTAGTAGGAGTGAGACAAACATCACGGGGTGGTGCGCATTGTATGGGTGTGTGTTACATTACATTCACGAGTAGGAGTGAGAAAAACATCACGGGGTGGTGCGCATTGTGTGGGTGTGTGTTACATTACATTCACTAGTAGGAGTGAGAAAAACATCACGGGGTGGTGCGCATAGTATGGGTGTGTGTTACATTACATTCACTAGTAGGAGTGAGAAAAACATCACGGGGTGGTGCGCATTGTATGGTTGTGTGTTACATTACATTCACTAGTAGCAGTGAGAAAGACATCACGGGGTGGTGCGCATTGTATGGGTGTGTGTTACATTACATTCACTAGTAGGAGTGAGAAAAACATCACGGGGTGGTGCGCATTGTATGGGTGTGTGTTACATTACATTCACTAGTAGGAGTGAGAAAAACATCACGGGGTGGTGCGCATTGTATGGGTGTGTGTTACATTACATTCACTAGTAGGAGTGAGAAAAACATCACGGGGTAGTGCGCATTGTATGTGTGTGTGTTACATTACATTCACCAGTAGGAGTGAGAAAAACATCACGGGGTGGTGTGAATCGGAGGGTCTGAATTAGGATAGGCAGTGAGTCGCAATGTAGGATGGAGAAAAGCACCTTGGGGTGGTTAGCATGGGGAGGTCAGGGAACATGCAGTGGCAATGTAGGATAGGTTTCTGAAAATCATCGCGGGGTGGTGCGCATTGTATGGGTGTGTGTTACATTAGATTCACTAGTAGGAGTGAGAAAAACATCACGGGGTGGTGTGCATTTTATGGGTGTGTGTTACATTACATTCACTAATAGGAGTGAGAAAAACATCACGGGGTGGTGCGCATTTTATGGGTGTGTGTTACATTACATTCACGAGTAGGAGTGAGAAAAACATCACGAGGTGGTGCGCATTGTATGGGTGTGTGTTACATTACATTCACTAGTAGGAGTGAGAAAAACATCACGGGGTGGTGCGCATTGTATGGGCGTGTGTTACATTACATTCACTAGTAGGAGTGAGAAAAACATCACGGGGTGGTGCGCATTGTATGGGTGTGTGTTACATTACATTCACTAGTAGGAGTGAGACAAACATCACGGGGTGGTGCGCATTGTATGGGTGTGTGTTACATTACATTCACGAGTAGGAGTGAGAAAAACATCACGGGGTGGTGCGCATTGTGTGGGTGTGTGTTACATTACATTCACTAGTAGGAGTGAGAAAAACATCACGGGGTGGTGCGCATAGTATGGGTGTGTGTTACATTACATTCACTAGTAGGAGTGAGAAAAACATCACGGGGTGGTGCGCATTGTATGGGTGTGTGTTACATTACATTCACTAGTAGGAGTGAGAAAAACATCACGGGGTGGTGCGCATTGTATGGGTGTGTGTTACATTACATTCACTTGTAGGAGTGAGAAAAACATCACGGGGTGGTGCGCATTGTATGGGTGTGTGTTACATTACATTCACTAGTAGGAGTGAGAAAAACATCACGGGGTGGTGCGCATTTTATGTGTGTGTGTTACAGTACATTCACCAGTAGGAGTGAGACAAACATCACGGGGATGTGTGAATCGGAGGGTCTGAATTAGGATAGGCAGTGAGTCGCAATGTAGGATGGAGAAAAGCACCGCGGGGTGGTCAGCATGGGGAGGTCAGGGAACATGCAGTGGCAATGTAGGATAGGATTCTGAAAAGCATCGCGGGGTGTTGCACATTGTATGGGTGTGTGTTACATAAGATTCACTACTAGGATTGAGAATAACATCACGGGGTGGAGCGCATTGTATGGGTGTGTGTTACATTACATTCACTAATAGGAGTGAGAAAAACATCACGGGGTGGTGCGCATTGTATGGGTGTGTGTTACATTACATTCACTAGTAGGAGTGAGAAAAACATCACGGGGTGGTGCGCATTGTATGGGTGTGTGTTACATTACATTCACTAGTAAGAGTGAGAAAAACATCACGGGGTGGTGCGCATTGTATGGGTGTGTGTTACATTACATTCACTAGTAGGAGTGAGAAAAACATCACGGGGTGGTGCGCATTGTATGGGTGTGTGTTACATTACATTCACTAGTAAGAGTGAGAAAAACATCCCGGGGTGGTGCGCATTGTATGTGTGTGTGTTACATTACATTCACCAGTAGGAGTGAGAAAAACATCACGGGGTGGTGTGAATCGGAGGGTCTGAATTAGGATAGGCAGTGAGTCGCAATGTAGGATGGAGAAAAGCACCTTGGGGTGGTCAGCATGGGGAGGTCAGGGAACATGCAGTGGCAATGTAGGATAGGTTTCTGAAAATCATCGCGGGGTGGTGCGCATTGTATGGGTGTGTGTTACATTAGATTCACTAGTAGGAGTGAGAAAAACATCACGGGGTGGTGTGCATTTTATGGGTGTGTGTTACATTACATTCACTAATAGGAGTGAGAAAAACATCACGGGGTGGTGCGCATTTTATGGGTGTGTGTTACATTACATTCACTAGTAGGAGTGAGAAAAACATCACGAGGTGGTGCGCATTGTATGGGTGTGTGTTACATTACATTCACTAGTAGGAGTGAGAAAAACATCACGGGGTGGTGCGCATTGTATGGGCGTGTGTTACATTACATTCACTAGTAGGAGTGAGAAAAACATCACGGGGTGGTGCGCATTGTATGGGTGTGTGTTACATTACATTCACTAGTAGGAGTGAGACAAACATCACGGGGTGGTGCGCATTGTATGGGTGTGTGTTACATTACATTCACGAGTAGGAGTGAGAAAAACATCACGGGGTGGTGCGCATTGTGTGGGTGTGTGTTACATTACATTCACTAGTAGGAGTGAGAAAAACATCACGGGGTGGTGCGCATAGTATGGGTGTGTGTTACATTACATTCACTAGTAGGAGTGAGAAAAACATCACGGGGTGGTGCGCATTGTATGGTTGTGTGTTACATTACATTCACTAGTAGCAGTGAGAAAAACATCACGGGGTGGTGCGCATTGTATCGGTGTGTGTTACATTACATTCACTAGTAGGAGTGAGAAAAACATCACGGGGTGGTGCGCATTGTATGGGTGTGTGTTACATTACATTCACTAGTAGGAGTGAGAAAAACATCACGGGGTGGTGCGCATTGTATGGGTGTGTGTTACATTACATTCACTTGTAGGAGTGAGAAAAACATCACGGGGTGGTGCGCATTGTATGGGTGTGTGTTACATTACATTCACTAGTAGGAGTGAGAAAACATCACGGGGTGGTGCGCATTGTATGTGTGTGTGTTACAGTACATTCACCAGTAGGAGTGAGAAAAACATCACGGGGTTGTGTGAATCGGAGGGTCTGAATTAGGATAGGCAGTGAGTCGCAATGTAGGATGGAGAAAAGCACCGCGGGGTGGTCAGCATGGGGAGGTCAGGGAACATGCAGTGGCAATGTAGGATAGGATTCTGAAAAACATCGCGGGGTGTTGCACATTGTATGGGTGTGTGTTACATTAGATTCACTACTAGGATTGAGAAAACCATCACGGGGTGGTGCGCATTGTATGGGTGTGTGTTACATTACATTCACTAATAGGAGTGAGAAAAACATCACGGGGTGGTGCGCATTGTATGGGTGTGTGTTACATTACATTCACGAGTAGGAGTGAGAAAAACATCACGGGGTGGTGCGCATTGTATGGGTGTGTGTTACATTACATTCACTAGTAAGAGTGAGAAAAACATCACGGGGTGGTGCGCATTGTATGGGTGTGTGTTACATTACATTCACTAGTAGGCGTGAGAAAAACATCACGGGGTGGTGTGCATTGTATGGGTGTGTGTTACATTACATTCACTTGTAGGAGTGAGAAAAACATCACGGGGTGGTGCGCCTTGTATGGGTGTGTGTTACATTACATTCACTAGTAGGAGTGAGAAAAACATCACGGGGTGGTGCGCATTGTATGGGTGTGTGTTACATTACATTCACTAGTAGGAGTGAGAAAAACATCACGGGGTGGTGCGCATTGTATGGGTGTGTGTTACATTACATTCACGAGTAGGAGTGAGAAAAACATCACGGGGTGGTGCGCATTGTATGGGTGTGTGTTACATTACATTCACGAGTAGGAGTGAGAAAAACATCACGGGGTGGTGCGCATTGTATGGCTGTGTGTTACATTACATTCCCTAGTAGCAGTGAGAAAAACATCACGGGGTGGTGCGCATTGTATGTGTGTGTGTTACATTACATTCACCAGTAGGAGTGAGAAAAACATCACGGGGTGGTGTGAATCGGAGGGTCAGAATTAGGATAGGCAGTGAGTCGCAATGTAGGATGGAGAAAAGCACCTTGGGGTGGTCAGCATGGGGAGGTCAGGGAAAATGCAGTTGCAATGTAGGATAGGTTTCTGAAAATCATCGCGGGGTGGTGCGCATTGTATGGGTGTGTGTTACATTACATTCACTAGTAGGAGTGAGAAAAACATCAAGGGGTGGTGCGCATTTTATGCGTGTGTGTTACATTACATTCACTAATAGGAGTGAGAAAAACATCACGGGGTGGTGCGCATTGTATGGGTGTGTGTTACATTACATTCACTAGTAGGAGTGAGAAAAACATCACGGGGTGGTGCGCATTGTATGGGTGTGTGTTACATTACATTCAGTAGTAGGAGTGAGAAAAACATCACGGGGTGGTGCGCATTGTATGGGGGTGTGTTACATTACATTCACTAGAAGGAGTGAGAAAAACATCACGGGGTGGTGCGCATTGTATGGGTGTGTGTTACATTACATTCACTAGTAGCAGTGAGAAAAACATCACGGGGTGGTGCGCATTGTATGGGTGTGTGTTACATTACATTCACTAGTAGGAGTGAGAAAAACATCACGGGGTGGTGCGCATTGTATGGGTGTGTGTTACATTACATTCACGACTAGGAGTGAGAAAAACATCACGGGGTGGTGTGAATCGGAGGGTCTGAATTAGGATAGGCAGTGAGTGGCAATGTAGGATGGAGAAAAGCACCGCAGGGTGGTCAGCATGGGGAGGTCAGGGAACATGCAGTGGCAATGTAGGATAGGATTCTGAAAAACATCGCGGTGTGTTGCACATTGTATGGGTGTGTGTTACATTAGATTCACTAGTAGGATTGAGAAAAACCTCACGGGGTGGTGCGCATTGTATTGGTGTGTGTTACATTACATTCACTAATAGGAGTGAGAAAAACATCACGGGGTGGTGCGCATTGTATGGGTGTGTGTTACATTACATTCACTAGTAAGAGTGAGAAAAACATCACGGGGTGGTGTGCATTGTATGGGTGTGTGTTACATTACATTCACTAGTAGGCGTGAGAAAAACATCACGGGGTGGTGCGCATTGTATGGGTGTGTGTTACATTACATTCACTAGTAGGAGTGAGAAAAACATCACGGGGTGGTGCGCATTGTATGGGTGTGTGTTACATTACATTCACTAGTAGGAGTGAGAAAAACATCACGGGGTGGTGCGCATTGTATGGGTGTGTGTTACATTACATTCACTTGTAGGAGTGAGACAAACATCACGGGGTGGTGCGCATTGTATGGGTGTGGGTTACATTACATTCACTAGTAGGAGTGAGAAAAACATCACGGGGTGGTGCGCATTGTATGGGTGTGTTACATTACATTCACTAGTAGGAGTGAGAAAAACATCACGGGGTGGTGCGCATTGTATGGGTGTGTGTTACATTACATTCACTAGTAGGAGTGAGAAAAACATCACGGGGTGGTTCGCATTGTATGTGTATGTGTTACATTACATTCACCAGTAGGAGTGAGAAAAACATCACGGGGTGGTGTGAATCGGAGGGTCTGAATTAGGATAGGCAGTGAGTCGCAATGTAGGATGGAGAAAAGCACCTTGGGGTGGTCAGCATGGGGAGGTCAGGGAACATGCAGTGGCAATGTAGGATAGGTTTCTGAAAATCATCGCGGGGTGGTGCGCATTGTATGGGTGTGTGTTACATTACATTCACTAGTAGGAGTGAGAAAAACATCACGGGGTGGTGCGCATTGTATGGGTGTGTGTTACATTACATTCACTAGTAGGAGTGAGACAAACATCACGGGGTGGTGCGCATTGTATGGGTGTGTGTTACATTACATTCACGAGTAGGAGTGAGAAAAACATCACGGGGTGGTGCACATTGTATGGGTGTGTGTTACATTACATTCACTAGTAGGAGTGAGAAAAACATCACGGGGTGGTGCGCATAGTATGGGTGTGTGTTACATTACATTCACTAGTAGGAGTGAGAAAAACATCACGGGGTGGTGCGCATTGTATGGTTGTGTGTTACATTACATTCACTAGTAGCAGTGAGAAAAACATCACGGGGTGGTGCGCATTGTATCGGTGTGTGTTACATTACATTCACTAGTAGGAGTGAGAAAAACATCACGGGGTGGTGCGCATTGTATGGGTGTGTGTTACATTACATTCACTAGTAGGAGTGAGAAAAACATCACGGGGTGGTGCGCATTGTATGGGTGTGTGTTACATTACATTCACTTGTAGGAGTGAGAAAAACATCACGGGGTGGTGCGCATTGTATGGGTGTGTGTTACATTACATTCACTAGTAGGAGTGAGAAAAACATCACGGGGTGGTGCGCATTGTATGTGTGTGTGTTACAGTACATTCACCAGTAGGAGTGAGAAAAACATCACGGGGTTGTGTGAATCGGAGGGTCTGAATTAGGATAGGCAGTGAGTCGCAATGTAGGATGGAGAAAAGCACCTTGGGGTGGTAAGCATGGGGAGGTCAGGGAACATGCAGTGGCAATGTAGGATAGGTTTCTGAAAATCATCGCGGGGTGGTGCGCATTGTATGGGTGTGTGTTACATTAGATTCACTAGTAGGAGTGAGAAAAACATCACGGGGTGGTGTGCATTTTATGGGTGTGTGTTACATTACATTCACTAATAGGAGTGAGAAAAACATCACGGGGTGGTGCAAATTGTATGGGTGTGTGTTACATTACATTCACTAGTAGCAGTGAGAAAAACATCACGGGGTGGTGCGCATTGTATGGGTGTGTGTTACATTACATTCACTAGTAGGAGTGAGAAAAACATCACGGGGTGGTGTGAATCGGAGGGTCTGAATTAGGATAGGCAGTGATTGGCAATGTAGGATGGAGAAAAGCACCGCAGGGTGGTCAGCATGGGGAGGTCAGGGAACATGCAGTGGCTATGTAGGATAGGATTCTGAAAAACATCGCGGGGTGTTGCACATTGTATGGGTGTGTGTTACAATAGATTCACTACTAGGATTGAGAAAAACATCACGGGGTGGTGCGCATTGTATGGGTGTGTGTTACATTACATTCACTAATAGGAGTGAGAAAAACATCACGGGGTGGTGCGCATTGTATGGGTGTGTGTTACATTACATTCACTAGTAGGAGTAAGAAAAACATCACGGGGTGGTGCGCATTGTATGGGTGTGTGTTACATTACATTCACTAGTAAGAGTGAGAAAAACATCACGAGGTGGTGCGCATTGTATGGGTGTGTGTTACATTACATTCACTAGTAGGAGTGAGAAAAACATCACGGGGTGGTGCGCATTGTATGGGTGTGTGTTACATTACATTCACTAGTAGGAGTGAGAAAAACATCACGGGGTGGTGCGCATTGTATGTGTGTGTGTTACATTACATTCACCAGTAAGAGTGAGAAAAACATCACGGGGTGGTGTGAATCGGAGGGTCTGAATTAGGATAGGCAGTGAGTCGCAATGTAGGATGGAGAAAAGCACCTTGGGCTGGTCAGCATGGGGAGGTCAGGGAACATGCAGTGGCAATGTAGGATAGGTTTCTGAAAATCATCGCGGGGTGGTGCGCATTGTATGGGTGTGTGTTACATTAGATTCACTAGTAGGAGTGAGAAAAACATCACGGGGTGGTGTGCATTTTATGGGTGTGTGTTACATTACATTCACTAATAGGAGTGAGAAAAACATCACGGGGTGGTGCGCATTTTATGGGTGTGTGTTACATTACATTCACTAGTAGGAGTGAGAAAAACATCACGAGGTGGTGCGCATTGTATGGGTGTGTGTTACATTACATTCACTAGTAGGAGTGAGAAAAACATCACGGGGTGGTGCGCATTGTATGGGCGTGTGTTGCATTACATTCACTAGTAGGAGTGAGAAAAACATCACGGGGTGGTGCGCATTGTATGTGTGTGTGTTACATTACATTCACTAGTAGGAGTGAGACAAACATCACGGGGTGGTGCGCATTGTATGGGTGTGTGTTACATTACATTCACGAGTAGGAGTGAGAAAAACATCACGGGGTGGTGCGCATTGTGTGGGTGTGTGTTACATTACATTCACTAGTAGGAGTGAGAAAAACATCACAGGGTGGTGCGCATAGTATGGGTGTGTGTTACATTACATTCACTAGTAGGAGTGAGAATAACATCACGGGGTGGTGCGCATTGTATGGTTGTGTGTTACATTACATTCACTAGTAGCAGTGAGAAAAACATCACGGGGTGGTGCGCATTGTATGGGTGTGTGTTACATTACATTCACTAGTAGGAGTGAGAAAAACATCACGGGGTGGTGCGCATTGTATGGGTGTGTGTTACATTACATTCACTAGTAGGAGTGAGAAAAACATCACGGGGTGGTGCGCATTGTATGGGTGTGTGTTACATTACATTCACTAGTAGAAGTGAGAAAAACATCACGGGGTGGTGCGCATTGTATGGGTGTGTGTTACATTACATTCACTAGTAGGAGTGAGAAAAACATCACGGGGTGGTGCGCATTGTATGGGTGTGTGTTACATTACATTCACTAGTAGGAGTGAGAAAAACATCACGGGGTGGTGCGCATTGTATGGGTGTGTGTTACATTACATTCACTAGTAGGAGTGAAAAAAACATCACTGGGTGGTGCGCATTGTATGGGTGTGTGTTACATTACATTCACTAGTAGGAGTGAGAAAAACATCACGGGGTGTTGCGCATTGTATGGTTGTGTGTTACATTACATTCACTAGTAGCAGTGAGAAAAACATCACGGGGTGGTGCGCATTGTATGGGTGTGTGTTACATTACATTCACTAGTAGGAGTGAGAAAAACATCACGGGGTGGTGCGCATTGTATGGGTGTGTGTTACATTACATTCACTAGTAGGAGTGAGAAAAACATCACGGGGTGGTGCGCATTGTATGGGTGTGTGTTACATTACATTCACTAGTAGGAGTGAGAAAAACATCACGGGGTGGTGCGCATTGTATCTGTGTGTGTTACATTACATTCACCAGTAGGAGTGAGAAAAACATCACGGGGTGGTGTGAATCGGAGGGTCTGAATTAGGATAGGCAGTGAGTCGCGATGTAGGATGGAGAAAAGCACCTTGGGGTGGTCAGCATGGGGAGGTCAGGGAACATGCAGTGGCAATGTAGGATAGGTTTCTGAAAATCATCGCGGGGTGGTGCGCATTGTATGGGTGTGTGTTACATTAGATTCACTAGTAGGAGTGAGAAAAACATCACGGGGTGGTGTGCATTTTATGGGTGTGTGTTACATTACATTCACTAATAGGAGTGAGAAAAACATCACGGGGTGGTGCGCATTTTATGGGTGTGTGTTACATTACATTCACTAGTAGGAGTGAGAAAAACATCACGAGGTGGTGCGCATTGTATGGGTGTGTGTTACATTACATTCACTAGTAGGAGTGAGAAAAACATCACGGGGTGGTGCGCATTGTATGGGCGTGTGTTACATTACATTCACTAGTAGGAGTGAGAAAAACATCACAGGATGGTGCGCATTGTATGGGTGTGTGTTACATTACATTCACTAGTAGGAGTGAGACAAACATCACGGGGTGGTGCGCATTGTATGGGTGTGTGTTACATTACATTCACGAGTAGGAGTGAGAAAAACATCACGGGGTGGTGCGCATTGTGTGGGTGTGTGTTACATTACATTCACTAGTAGGAGTGAGAAAAACATCACGGGGTGGTGCGCATAGTATGGGTGTGTGTTACATTACATTCACTAGTAGGAGTGAGAAAAACATCACGGGGTGGTGCGCATTGTATGGTTGTGTGTTACCTTACATTCATTAGTAGCAGTGAGAAAAACATCACGGGGTGGTGCGCATTGTATCGGTGTGTGTTACATTACATTCACTAGTAGGAGTGAGAAAAACATCACGGGGTGGTGCGCATTGTATGGGTGTGTGTTACATTACATTCACTAGTAGGAGTGAGAAAAACATCACGGGGTGGTGCGCATTGTATGGGTGTGTGTTACATTACATTCACTTGTAGGAGTGAGAAAAACATCACGGGGTGGTGCGCATTGTATGGGTGTGTGTTACATTACATTCACTAGTAGGAGTGAGAAAAACATCACGGGGTGGTGCGCATTGTATGTGTGTGTGTTACAGTACATTCACCAGTAGGAGTGAGAAAAACATCACGGGGATGTGTGAATCGGAGGGTCTGAATTAGGATAGGCAGTGAGTCGCAATGTAGGATGGAGAAAAGCACCGCGGGGTGGTCAGCATGGGGAGGTCAGGGAACATGCAGTGGCAATGTAGGATAGGATTCTGAAAAACATCGCGGGATGTTGCACATTGTATGGGTGTGTGTTACATAAGATTCACTAGTAGGAGTGAGAAAAACATCACGGGGTGGTGCGCATTGTATGGGTGTGTGTTACATTACATTCACTAATAGGAGTGAGAAAAACATCACGGGGTGGTGCGCATTGTATGGGTGTGTGTTACATTACATTCACTAGTAGGAGTGAGAAAAACATCACGGGGTGGTGCGCATTGTATGGGTGTGTGTTACATTACATTCACTAGTAAGAGTGAGAAAAACATCACGGGGTGGTGCGCATTGTATGGGTGTGTGTTACATTACATTCACTAGTAGGAGTGAGAAAAACATCACGGGGTGGTGCGCATTGTATGGGTGTGTGTTACATTACATTCACTAGTAAGAGTGAGAAAAACATCACGGGGTGGTGCGCATTGTATGTGTGTGTGTTACATTACATTCACCAGTAGGAGTGAGAAAAACATCACGGGGTGGTGTGAATCGGAGGGTCTGAATTAGGATAGGCAGTGAGTCGCAATGTAGGATGGAGAAAAGCACCTTGGGGTGGTCAGCATGGGGAGGTCAGGGAACATGCAGTGGCAATGTAGGATAGGTTTCTGAAAATCATCGCGGGGTGGTGCGCATTGTATGGGTGTGTGTTACATTAGATTCACTAGTAGGAGTGAGAAAAACATCACGGGGTGGTGTGCATTTTATGGGTGTGTGTTACATTACATTCACTAATAGGAGTGAGAAAAACATCACGGGGTGGTGCGCATTTTATGGGTGTGTGTTACATTACATTCACTAGTAGGAGTGAGAAAAACATCACGAGGTGGTGCGCATTGTATGGGTGTGTGTTACATTACATTCACTAGTAGGAGTGAGAAAAATATCACGGGGTGGTGCGCATTGTATGGGCGTGTGTTACATTACATTCACTAGTAGGAGTGAGAAAAACATCACGGGGTGGTGTGAATCGGAGGGTCTGAATTAGGATAGGCAGTGATTGGCAATGTAGGATGGAGAAAAGCACCGCAGGGTGGTCAGCATGGGGAGGTCAGGGAACATGCAGTGGCTATGTAGGATAGGATTCTGAAAAACATCGCGGGGTGTTGCACATTGTATGGGTGTGTGTTACAATAGATTCACTACTAGGATTGAGAAAAACATCACGGGGTGGTGCGCATTGTATGGGTGTGTGTTACATTACATTCACTAATAGGAGTGAGAAAAACATCACGGGGTGGTGCGCATTGTATGGGTGTGTGTTACATTACATTCACTAGTAGGAGTAAGAAAAACATCACGGGGTGGTGCGCATTGTATGGGTGTGTGTTACATTACATTCACTAGTAAGAGTGAGAAAAACATCACGAGGTGGTGCGCATTGTATGGGTGTGTGTTACATTACATTCACTAGTAGGAGTGAGAAAAACATCACGGGGTGGTGCGCATTGTATGGGTGTGTGTTACATTACATTCACTAGTAGGAGTGAGAAAAACATCACGGGGTGGTGCGCATTGTATGTGTGTGTGTTACATTACATTCACCAGTAAGAGTGAGAAAAACATCACGGGGTGGTGTGAATCGGAGGGTCTGAATTAGGATAGGCAGTGAGTCGCAATGTAGGATGGAGAAAAGCACCTTGGGCTGGTCAGCATGGGGAGGTCAGGGAACATGCAGTGGCAATGTAGGATAGGTTTCTGAAAATCATCGCGGGGTGGTGCGCATTGTATGGGTGTGTGTTACATTAGATTCACTAGTAGGAGTGAGAAAAACATCACGGGGTGGTGTGCATTTTATGGGTGTGTGTTACATTACATTCACTAATAGGAGTGAGAAAAACATCACGGGGTGGTGCGCATTTTATGGGTGTGTGTTACATTACATTCACTAGTAGGAGTGAGAAAAACATCACGAGGTGGTGCGCATTGTATGGGTGTGTGTTACATTACATTCACTAGTAGGAGTGAGAAAAACATCACGGGGTGGTGCGCATTGTATGGGCGTGTGTTGCATTACATTCACTAGTAGGAGTGAGAAAAACATCACGGGGTGGTGCGCATTGTATGTGTGTGTGTTACATTACATTCACTAGTAGGAGTGAGACAAACATCACGGGGTGGTGCGCATTGTATGGGTGTGTGTTACATTACATTCACGAGTAGGAGTGAGAAAAACATCACGGGGTGGTGCGCATTGTGTGGGTGTGTGTTACATTACATTCACTAGTAGGAGTGAGAAAAACATCACAGGGTGGTGCGCATAGTATGGGTGTGTGTTACATTACATTCACTAGTAGGAGTGAGAATAACATCACGGGGTGGTGCGCATTGTATGGTTGTGTGTTACATTACATTCACTAGTAGCAGTGAGAAAAACATCACGGGGTGGTGCGCATTGTATGGGTGTGTGTTACATTACATTCACTAGTAGGAGTGAGAAAAACATCACGGGGTGGTGCGCATTGTATGGGTGTGTGTTACATTACATTCACTAGTAGGAGTGAGAAAAACATCACGGGGTGGTGCGCATTGTATGGGTGTGTGTTACATTACATTCACTAGTAGAAGTGAGAAAAACATCACGGGGTGGTGCGCATTGTATGGGTGTGTGTTACATTACATTCACTAGTAGGAGTGAGAAAAACATCACGGGGTGGTGCGCATTGTATGGGTGTGTGTTACATTACATTCACTAGTAGGAGTGAGAAAAACATCACGGGGTGGTGCGCATTGTATGGGTGTGTGTTACATTACATTCACTAGTAGGAGTGAAAAAAACATCACTGGGTGGTGCGCATTGTATGGGTGTGTGTTACATTACATTCACTAGTAGGAGTGAGAAAAACATCACGGGGTGTTGCGCATTGTATGGTTGTGTGTTACATTACATTCACTAGTAGCAGTGAGAAAAACATCACGGGGTGGTGCGCATTGTATGGGTGTGTGTTACATTACATTCACTAGTAGGAGTGAGAAAAACATCACGCGGTGGTGCGCATTGTATGGGTGTGTGTTACATTACATTCACTAGTAGGAGTGAGAAAAACATCACGGGGTGGTGCGCATTGTATGGGTGTGTGTTACATTACATTCACTAGTAGGAGTGAGAAAAACATCACGGGGTGGTGCGCATTGTATCTGTGTGTGTTACATTACATTCACCAGTAGGAGTGAGAAAAACATCACGGGGTGGTGTGAATCGGAGGGTCTGAATTAGGATAGGCAGTGAGTCGCGATGTAGGATGGAGAAAAGCACCTTGGGGTGGTCAGCATGGGGAGGTCAGGGAACATGCAGTGGCAATGTAGGATAGGTTTCTGAAAATCATCGCGGGGTGGTGCGCATTGTATGGGTGTGTGTTACATTAGATTCACTAGTAGGAGTGAGAAAAACATCACGGGGTGGTGTGCATTTTATGGGTGTGTGTTACATTACATTCACTAATAGGAGTGAGAAAAACATCACGGGGTGGTGCGCATTTTATGGGTGTGTGTTACATTACATTCACTAGTAGGAGTGAGAAAAACATCACGAGGTGGTGCGCATTGTATGGGTGTGTGTTACATTACATTCACTAGTAGGAGTGAGAAAAACATCACGGGGTGGTGCGCATTGTATGGGCGTGTGTTACATTACATTCACTAGTAGGAGTGAGAAAAACATCACAGGATGGTGCGCATTGTATGGGTGTGTGTTACATTACATTCACTAGTAGGAGTGAGACAAACATCACGGGGTGGTGCGCATTGTATGGGTGTGTGTTACATTACATTCACGAGTAGGAGTGAGAAAAACATCACGGGGTGGTGCGCATTGTGTGGGTGTGTGTTACATTACATTCACTAGTAGGAGTGAGAAAAACATCACGGGGTGGTGCGCATAGTATGGGTGTGTGTTACATTACATTCACTAGTAGGAGTGAGAAAAACATCACGGGGTGGTGCGCATTGTATGGTTGTGTGTTACCTTACATTCATTAGTAGCAGTGAGAAAAACATCACGGGGTGGTGCGCATTGTATCGGTGTGTGTTACATTACATTCACTAGTAGGAGTGAGAAAAACATCACGGGGTGGTGCGCATTGTATGGGTGTGTGTTACATTACATTCACTAGTAGGAGTGAGAAAAACATCACGGGGTGGTGCGCATTGTATGGGTGTGTGTTACATTACATTCACTTGTAGGAGTGAGAAAAACATCACGGGGTGGTGCGCATTGTATGGGTGTGTGTTACATTACATTCACTAGTAGGAGTGAGAAAAACATCACGGGGTGGTGCGCATTGTATGTGTGTGTGTTACAGTACATTCACCAGTAGGAGTGAGAAAAACATCACGGGGATGTGTGAATCGGAGGGTCTGAATTAGGATAGGCAGTGAGTCGCAATGTAGGATGGAGAAAAGCACCGCGGGGTGGTCAGCATGGGGAGGTCAGGGAACATGCAGTGGCAATGTAGGATAGGATTCTGAAAAACATCGCGGGATGTTGCACATTGTATGGGTGTGTGTTACATAAGATTCACTAGTAGGAGTGAGAAAAACATCACGGGGTGGTGCGCATTGTATGGGTGTGTGTTACATTACATTCACTAATAGGAGTGAGAAAAACATCACGGGGTGGTGCGCATTGTATGGGTGTGTGTTACATTACATTCACTAGTAGGAGTGAGAAAAACATCACGGGGTGGTGCGCATTGTATGGGTGTGTGTTACATTACATTCACTAGTAAGAGTGAGAAAAACATCACGGGGTGGTGCGCATTGTATGGGTGTGTGTTACATTACATTCACTAGTAGGAGTGAGAAAAACATCACGGGGTGGTGCGCATTGTATGGGTGTGTGTTACATTACATTCACTAGTAAGAGTGAGAAAAACATCACGGGGTGGTGCGCATTGTATGTGTGTGTGTTACATTACATTCACCAGTAGGAGTGAGAAAAACATCACGGGGTGGTGTGAATCGGAGGGTCTGAATTAGGATAGGCAGTGAGTCGCAATGTAGGATGGAGAAAAGCACCTTGGGGTGGTCAGCATGGGGAGGTCAGGGAACATGCAGTGGCAATGTAGGATAGGTTTCTGAAAATCATCGCGGGGTGGTGCGCATTGTATGGGTGTGTGTTACATTAGATTCACTAGTAGGAGTGAGAAAAACATCACGGGGTGGTGTGCATTTTATGGGTGTGTGTTACATTACATTCACTAATAGGAGTGAGAAAAACATCACGGGGTGGTGCGCATTTTATGGGTGTGTGTTACATTACATTCACTAGTAGGAGTGAGAAAAACATCACGAGGTGGTGCGCATTGTATGGGTGTGTGTTACATTACATTCACTAGTAGGAGTGAGAAAAATATCACGGGGTGGTGCGCATTGTATGGGCGTGTGTTACATTACATTCACTAGTAGGAGTGAGAAAAACATCACGGGGTGGTGCGCATTGTATGTTTGTGTGTTACATTACATTCACTAGTAGGAGTGAGACAAACATCACGGGGTGGTGCGCATTGTATGGGTGTGTGTTACATTACATTCACGAGTAGGAGTGAGAAAAACATCACGGGGTGGTGCGCATTGTGTGGGTGTGTGTTACATTACATTCACTAGTAGGAGTGAGAAAAACATCACGGGGTGGTGCGCATAGTATGGGTGTGTGTTACATTACATTCACTAGTAGGAGTGAGAAAAACATCACGGGGTGGTGCGCATTGTATGGTTGTGTGTTACATTACATTCACTAGTAGCAGTGAGAAAAACATCACGGGGTGGTGCGCATTGTATGGGTGTGTGTTACATTACATTCACTAGTAGGAGTGAGAAAAACATCACGGGGTGGTGCGCATTGTATGGGTGTGTGTTACATTACATTCACTAGTAGGAGTGAGAAAAACATCACGGGGTGGTGCGCATTGTATGGGTGTGTGTTACATTACATTCACTTGTAGGAGTGAGAAAAACATCACGGGGTGGTGCGCATTGTATGGGTGTGTGTTACATTACATTCACTAGTAGGAGTGAGAAAAACATCACGGGGTGGTGCGCATTGTATGTGTGTGTGTTACAGTACATTCACCAGTAGGAGTGAGAAAAACATCACGGGGTTGTGTGAATCGGAGGGTCTGAATTAGGATAGGCAGTGAGTCGCAATGTAGGATGGAGAAAAGCAACTTGGGGTGGTCAGCATGGGGAGGTCAGGGAACATGCAGTGGCAATGTAGGATAGGTTTCTGAAAATCATCGCGGGGTGGTGCGCATTGTATGGGTGTGTGTTACATTAGATTCACTAGTAGGAGTGAGAAAAACATCACGGGGTGGTGCGCATTGTATGGGTGTGTGTTACATTACATTCACTAATAGGAGTGAGAAAAACATCACGGGGTGGTGCGCATTGTATGGGTGTGTGTTACATTACATTCACGAGTAGGAGTGAGAAAAACATCACGGGGTGGTGCGCATTGTATGGGTGTGTGTTACATTACATTCACTAATAGGAGTGAGAATAACATCACGGGGTGGTGCGCATTGTATGGGTGTGTGTTACATTACATTCACTAATAGGAGTGAGAAAAACATCACGGGGTGGTGCGCATTGTATGGGTGTGTGTTACATTACATTCACGAGTAGGAGTGAGAAAAACATCACGGGGTGGTGCGCATTGTATGGGTGTGTGTTACATTACATTCACCAGTAAGAGTGAGAAAAACATCACGGGGTGGTGCGCATTGTATGGGTGTGTGTTACATTACATTCACTAGTAGGCGTGAGAAAAACATCACGGGGTGGGGCGCATTGTATGGGTGTGTGTTACATTACATTCACTAGTAGGAGTGAGAAAAACATCACGGTGTGGTGCGCATTGTATGGGTGTGTGTTACATTACATTCACTAGTAGGAGTGAGAAAAACATCACGGGGTGGTGCGCATTGTATGGGTGTGTGTTACATTACATTCACTAGTAGGAGTGAGAAAAACATCACGGGGTGGTGCGAATTGTATGGGTGTGTGTTACATTACATTCACGAGTAGGAGTGAGAAAAACATCACGGGGTGGTGCGCATTGTATGGGTGTGTGTTACATTACATTCATGAGTAGGAGTGAGAAAAACATCACGGGGTGGTGCGCATTGTATGGGTGTGTGTTACATTACATTCCCTAGTAGCAGTGAGAAAAACATCACGGGGTGGTGCGCATTGTATGTGTGTGTGTTACATTACATTCACCAGTAGGAGTGAGAAAAACATCACGGGGTGGTGTGAATCGGAGGGTCTGAATTAGGATAGGCAGTGAGTCGCAATGTAGGATGGAGAAAAGCACCTTGGGGTGGTCAGCATGGGGAGGTCAGGGAACATGCAGTGGCAATGTAGGATAGGTTTCTGAAAATCATCGCGGGGTTGTGCGCATTGTATGGGTGTGTGTTACATTACATTCACTAGTAGGAGTCAGAAAAACATCAAGGGGTGGTGCGCATTTTATGCGTGTGTGTTACATTACATTCACTAATAGGAGTGAGAAAAACATCACGGGGTGGTGCGCATTGGATGGGTGTGTGTTACATTACATTCACTAGTAGGAGTGAGAAAAACATCACGGGGTGGTGCGCATTGTATGGGTGTGTGTTACATTACATTCACTAGTAGGAGTGAGAAAAACATCACGGGGTGGTGCGCATTGTATGGGTGTGTGTTACATTACATTCACTAGTAGGAGTGAGAAAAACATCACGGGCTGGTGTGCATTGTATGGGTGTGTGTTACATTACATTCACTAGTAGCAGTGAGAAAAACATCACGGGGTGGTGCGCATTGTATGGGTGTGTGTTACATTACATTCACTAGTAGGAGTGAGAAAAACATCACGTGGTGGTACGCATTGTATGGGTGTGTGTTACATTACATTCACAAGTAGGAGTGAGAAAAACATCACGGGGTGGTGCGCATTGTATTGGTGTGTGTTACATTACATTCACTAGTAGGAGTGAGAAAAACATCACGGGGTGGTGCGCATTGTATGGGTGTGTGTTACATTACATTCACTAGTAGGAGTGAGAAAAATATCACGGGGTGGTGCGCATTGTATGTGTGTGTGTTACATTACATTCACTAGAAGGAGTGAGAAAAACATCACGGGGTGGTGCGCATTGTATGGGTGTGTGTTACATTACATTCACTAGTAGCAGTGAGAAAAACATCACGGGGTGGTGCGCATTGTATGGGTGTGTGTTACATTACATTCACTAGTAGGAGTGAGAAAAACATCACGGGGTGGTGTGAATCGGAGGGTCTGAATTAGGATAGGCAGTGAGTGGCAATGTAGGATGGAGAAAAGCACCGCGGGGTGGTCAGCATGGGGAGGTCAGGGAACATGCAGTGGCAATGTAGGATAGGATTCTGAAAAATATCGCGGTGTGTTGCACATTGTATGGGTGTGTGTTACATTAGATTCACTAGTAGGATTGAGAAAAACATCACGGGGTGGTGCGCCTTGTATTGGTGTGTGTTACATTACATTCACTAATAGGAGTGAGAAAAACATCACGGGGTGGTGCGCATTGTATGGGTGTGTGTTACATTACATTCACTAGTAGGAGTGAGAAAAACATCACGGGGTGGTGCGCATTGTATGGGTGTGTGTTACATTACATTCACTTGTAGGAGTGAGAAAAACATCACGGGGTGGTGCGCATTGTATGGGTGTGTGTTACATTACATTCACTAGTAGGAGTGAGAAAAACATCACGGGGTGGTGCGCATTGTATGTGTGTGTGTTACAGTACATTCACCAGTAGGAGTGAGAAAAACATCACGGGGTTGTGTGAATCGGAGGGTCTGAATTAGGATAGGCAGTGAGTCGCAATGTAGGATGGAGAAAAGCACCGCGGGGTGGTCAGCAAGGGGAGGTCAGGGAACATGCAGTGGCAATGTAGGATAGGATTCTGAAAAACATCGCGGGGTGTTGCACATTGTATGGGTGTGTGTTACATTAGATTCACTACTAGGATTGAGAAAAACATCACGGGGTGGTGCGCATTGTATGGGTGTGTGTTACATTACATTCACTAATAGGAGTGAGAAAAACATCACGGAGTGGTGCGCATTGTATGGGTGTGTGTTACATTACATTCACGAGTAGGAGTGAGAAAAACATCACGGGGTGGTGCGCATTGTATGGGTGTGTGTTACATTACATTCACTAGTAAGAGTGAGAAAAACATCACGGGGTGGTGCGCATTGTATGGGTGTGTGTTACATTACATTCACTAGTAGGCGTGAGAAAAACATCACGGGGTGGTGCGCATTGCATGGGTGTGTGTTACATTACATTCACTAGTAGGAGTGAGAAAAACATCACGGGGTGGTGCGCATTGTATGGGTGTGTGTTACATTACATTCACTAGTAGGAGTGAGAAAAACATCACGGGGTGGTGCGCATTGTATGGGTGTGTGTTACATTACATTCACTAGTAGGAGTGAGAAAAACATCACGGGGTGGTGCGCATTGTATGGGTGTGTGTTACATTACATTCACGAGTAGGAGTGAGAAAAACATCACGGGGTGGTGCGCATTGTATGGGTGTGTGTTACATTACATTCACTAGTAGGAGTGAGAAAAACATCACGGGGTGGTGCGCATTGTATGGGTGTGTGTTACATTACATTCACGAGTAGGAGTGAGAAAAACATCACGGGGTGGTGCGCATTGTATGGTTGTGTGTTACATTACATTCACTAGTAGCAGTGAGAAAAACATCACGGGGTGGTCGCATTGTATGGGTGTGTGTTACATTACATTCACTAGTAGGAGTGAGAAAAACATCACGGGGTGGTGCGCATTGTATGGGTGTGTGTTACATTACATTCACTAGTAGGAGTGAGAAAAACATCACCGGGTGGTGCGCATTGTATGGGTGTGTGTTACATTACATTCACTAGTAGGAGTGAGAAAAACATCACGGGGTGGTGCGCATTGTATGTGTGTGTGTTACATTACATTCACCAGTAGGAGTGAGAAAAACATCACGGGGTGGTGTGAATCGGAGGGTCTGAATTAGGATAGGCAGTGAGTCGCAATGTAGGATGGAGAAAAGCACCTTGGGGTGGTCAGCATGGGGAGGTCAGGGAACATGCAGTGGCAATGTAGGATAGGTTTCTGAAAATCATCGCGGGGTGGTGCGCATTGTATGGGTGTGTGTTACATTACATTCACTAGTAGCAGTGAGAAAAACATCACGGGGTGGTGCGCATTGTATGGGTGTGTGTTACATTACATTCACTAGTAGGAGTGAGACAAACATCACGGGGTGGTGCGCATTGTATGGGTGTGTGTTACATTACATTCACGAGTAGGAGTGAGAAAAACATCACGGGGTGGTGCGCATTGTGTGGGTGTGTGTTACATTACATTCACTAGTAGGAGTGAGAAAAACATCACGGGGTGGTGCGCATAGTATGGGTGTGTGTTACATTACATTCACTAGTAGGAGTGAGAAAAACATCACGGGGTGGTGCGCATTGTATGGTTGTGTGTTACATTACATTCACTAGTAACAGTGAGAAAAACATCACGGGGTGGTGCGCATTGTATCGGTGTGTGTTACATTACATTCACTAGTAGGAGTGAGAAAAACATCACGGGGTGGTGCGCATTGTATGGGTGTGTGTTACATTACATTCACTAGTAGGAGTGAGAAAAACATCACGGGGTGGTGCGCATTGTATGGGTGTGTGTTACATTACATTCACTAATAGGAGTGAGAAAAACATCACGGGGTGGTGCGCATTGTATGGGTGTGTGTTACATTACATTCACTAGTAGGAGTGAGAAAAACATCACGGGGTGGTGCGCATGGTATGGGTGTGTGTTACATTACATTCACTAGTAAGAGTGAGAAAAACATCACGGGGTGGTGCGCATTGTATGGGTGTGTGTTACATTACATTCACTAGTAGGAGTGAGAAAAACATCACGGGGTGGTGCGCATTGTATGGGTGTGTGTTACATTACATTCACTAGTAAGAGTGAGAAAAACATCACGGGGTGGTGCGCATTGTATGTGTGTGTGTTACATTACATTCACCAGTAGGAGTGAGAAAAACATCACGGGGTGGTGTGAATCGGAGGGTCTGAATTAGGATAGGCAGTGAGTCGCAATGTAGGATGGAGAAAAGCACCTTGGGGTGGTCAGCATGGGGAGGTCAGGGAACATGCAGTGGCAATGTAGGATAGGTTTCTGAAAATCATCGCGGGGTGGTGCGCTTTGTATGGGTGTGTGTTACATTAGATTCACTAGTAGGAGTGAGAAAAACATCACGGGGTGGTGTGCATTTTATGGGTGTGTGTTACATTACATTCACTAATAGGAGTGAGAAAAACATCACGGGGTGGTGCGCATTTTATGGGTGTGTGTTACATTACATTCACTAGTAGGAGTGAGAAAAACATCACGAGGTGGTGCGCATTGTATGGGTGTGTGTTACATTACATTCACTAGTAGGAGTGAGAAAAACATCACAGTGTGGTGCGCATTGTATGGGCGTGTGTTACATTACATTCACTAGTAGGAGTGAGAAAAACATCACGGGGTGGTGCGCATTGTATGGGTGTGTGTTACATTACATTCACTAGTAGGAGTGAGACAAACATCACGGGGTGGTGCGCATTGTATGGGTGTGTGTTACATTACATTCACGAGAAGGAGTGAGAAAAACATCACGGGGTGGTGCGCATTGTGTGGGTGTGTGTTACATTACATTCACTAGTAGGAGTGAGAAAAACATCACGGGGTGGTGCGCATAGTATGGGTGTGTGTTACATTACATTCATGAGTAGGAGTGAGAAAAACATCACGGGGTGGTGCGCATTGTATGGGTGTGTGTTACATTACATTCACGAGTAGGAGTGAGAAAAACATCACGGGGTGGTGCGCATTGTATGGGTGTGTGTTACATTACATTCATGAGTAGGAGTGAGAAAAACATCACGGGGTGGTGCGCATTGTATGGGTGTGTGTTACATTACATTCCCTAGTAGCAGTGAGAAAAACATCACGGGGTGGTGCGCATTGTATGTGTGTGTGTTACATTACATTCACCAGTAGGAGTGAGAAAAACATCACGGGGTGGTGTGAATCGGAGGGTCTGAATTAGGATAGGCAGTGAGTCGCAATGTAGGATGGAGAAAAGCACCTTGGGGTGGTCAGCATGGGGAGGTCAGGGAAAATGCAGTTGCAATGTAGGATAGGTTTCTGAAAATCATCGCAGGGTGGTGCGCATTGTATGGGTGTGTGTTACATTACATTCACTAGTAGGAGTGAGAAAAACATCAAGGGGTGGTGCGCATTTTATGCGTGTGTGTTACATTACATTCACTAATAGGAGTGAGAAAAACATCACGGGGTGGTGCGCATTGTATGGGTGTGTGTTACATTACATTCACTAGTAGGAGTGAGAAAAACATCACGGGGTGGTGCGCATTGTATGGGTGTGTGTTACATTACATTCACTAGTAGGAGTGAGAAAAACATCACGGGGTGGTGCGCATTGTATGGGTGTGTGTTACATTACATTCACTAGTAGGAGTGAGAAAAACATCACGGGCTGGTGCGCATTGTATGGGTGTGTGTTACATTACATTCACTAGTAGCAGTGAGAAAAACATCAAGGGGTGGTGCGCATTGTATGGGTGTGTGTTACATTACATTCACTAGTAGGAGTGAGAAAAACATCACGGGGTGGTACGCATTGTATGGGTGTGTGTTACATTACATTCACAAGTAGGAGTGAGAAAAACATCACGGGGTGGTGCGCATTGTATGTGTGTGTGTTACATTACATTCACTAGAAGGAGTGAGAAAAACATCACGGGGTGGTGCGCATTGTATGGGTGTGTGTTACATTACATTCACTAGTAGCAGTGAGAAAAACATCACGGGGTGGTGCGCATTGTATGGGTGTGTGTTACATTACATTCACTAGTAGGAGTGAGAAAAACATCACGGGGTGGTGTGAATCGGAGGGTCTGAATTAGGATAGGCAGTGAGTGGCAATGTAGGATGGAGAAAAGCACCGCGGGGTGGTCAGCATGGGGAGGTCAGGGAACATGCAGTGGCAATGTAGGATAGGATTCTGAAAAACATCGCGGTGTGTTGCACATTGTATGGGTGTGTGTTACATTAGATTCACTAGTAGGATTGAGAAAAACATCACGGGGTGGTGCGCATTGTATTGGTGTGTGTTACATTACATTCACTAATAGGAGTGAGAAAAACATCACGGGGTGGTGCGCATTGTATGGGTGTGTGTTACATTACATTCACTAGTAGGAGTGAGAAAAACATCACGGGGTGGTGCGCATTGTATGGGTGTGTGTTACATTACATTCACTAGTAAGAGTGAGAAAAACATCACGGGGTGGTGTGCATTGTATGGGTGTGTGTTACATTACATTCACTAGTAGGCGTGAGAAAAACATCACGTGGTGGTGCGCATTGTATGGGTGTGTGTTACATTACATTCACTAGTAGGAGTGAGAAAAACATCACGGGGTGGTGCGCATTGTATGGGTGTGTGTTACATTACATTCACTAGTAGGAGTGAGAAAAACATCACGGGGTGGTGCGCATTGTATGGGTGTGTGTTACATTACATTCACTAGTAGGAGTGAGACAAACATCACGGGGTGGTGCGCATTGTATGGGTGTGTGTTACATTACATTCACTAGTAGGAGTGAGAAAAACATCACGGGGTGGTGCGCATTGTATGGTTGTGTGTTACATTACATTCACTAGTAGCAGTGAGAAAAACATCACGGGGTGGTCGCATTGTATGGGTGTGTGTTACATTACATTCACTAGTAGGAGTGAGAAAAACATCACGGGGTGGTGCGCATTGTATGGGTGTGTGTTACATTACATTCACTAGTAGGAGTGAGAAAAACATCACGGGGTGGTGCGCATTGTATGGGTGTGTGTTACATTACATTCACTAGTAGGAGTGAGAAAAACATCACGGGGTGGAGCGCATTGTATGGGTGTGTGTTACATTACATTCACCAGTAGGAGTGAGAAAAACATCACGGGGTGGTGTGAATCGGAGGGTCTGAATTAGGATAGGCAGTGAGTCGCAATGTAGGATGGAGAAAAGCACCTTGGGGTGGTCAGCATGGGGAGGTCAGGGAACATGCAGTGGCAATGTAGGATAGGTTTCTGAAAATCATCGCGGGGTGGTGCGCATTGTATGGGTGTGTGTTACATTACATTCACTAGTAGGAGTGAGAAAAACATCACGGGGTGGTGCGCATTGTATGGGTGTGTGTTACATTACATTCACTAGTAGGAGTGAGACAAACATCACGGGGTGGTGCGCATTGTATGGGTGTGTGTTACATTACATTCACGAGTAGGAGTGAGAAAAACATCACGGGGTGGTGCGCATTGTGTGGGTGTGTGTTACATTACATTCACTAGTAGGAGTGAGAAAAACATCACGGGGTGGTGCGCATAGTATGGGTGTGTGTTACATTACATTCACTAGTAGGAGTGAGAAAAACAACACGGGGTGGTGCGCATTGTATGGTTGTGTGTTACATTACATTCACTAGTAGCAGTGAGAAAAACATCACGGGGTGGTGCGCATTGTATCGGTGTGTGTTACATTACATTCACTAGTAGGAGTGAGAAAAACATCACGGGGTGGTGCGCATTGTATGGGTGTGTGTTACATTACATTCACTAGTAGGAGTGAGAAAAACATCACGGGGTGGTGCGCATTGTATGGGTGTGTGTTACATTACATTCACTTGTAGGAGTGAGAAAAACATCACGGGGTGGTGCGCATTGTATGGGTGTGTGTTACATTACATTCACTAGTAGGAGTGAGAAAAACATCACGGGGTGGTGCGCATTGTATGTGTGTGTGTTACAGTACATTCACCAGTAGGAGTGAGAAAAACATCACGGGGTTGTGTGAATCGGAGGGTCTGAATTAGGATAGGCAGTGAGTCGCAATGTAGGATGGAGAAAAGCACCTTGGGGTGGTCAGCATGGGGAGGTCAGGGAACATGCAGTGGCAATGTAGGATAGGTTTCTGAAAATCATCGCGGGGTGGTGCGCATTGTATGGGTGTGTGTTACATTAGATTCACTAGTAGGAGTGAGAAAAACATCACGGGGTGGTGCGCATTTTATGGGTGTGTGTTACATTACATTCACTAATAGGAGTGAGAAAAACATCACGGGGTGGTGCAAATTGTATGGGTGTGTGTTACATTACATTCACTAGTAGCAGTGAGAAAAACATCACGGGGTGGTGCGCATTGTATGGGTGTGTGTTACATTACATTCACTAGTAGGAGTGAGAAAAACATCACGGGGTGGTGTGAATCGGAGGGTCTGAATTAGGATAGGCAGTGAGTGGCAATGTAGGATGGAGAAAAGCACCGCGGGGTGGTCAGCATGGGGAGGTCAGGGAACATGCAGTGGCAATGTAGGATAGGATTCTGAAAAACATCGCGGGGTGTTGCACATTGTATGGGTGTGTGTTACATTAGATTCACTACTAGGATTGAGAAAAACATCACGGGGTGGTGCGCATTGTATGGGTGTGTGTTACATTACATTCACTAATAGGAGTGAGAAAAACATCACGGGGTGGTGCGCATTGTATGGGTGTGTGTTACATTACATTCACTAGTAGGAGTGAGAAAAACATCACGGGGTGGTGCGCATTGTATGGGTGTGTGTTACATTACATTCACTAGTAAGAGTGAGAAAAACATCACGAGGTGGTGCGCATTGTATGGGTGTGTGTTACATTACATTCACTAGTAGGAGTGAGAAAAACATCACGGGGTGGTGCGCATTGTATGGGTGTGTGTTACATTACATTCACTAGTAGGCGTGAGAAAAAAATCACGGGGTGGTGCGCATTGTATGTGTGTGTGTTACATTACATTCACCAGTAGGAGTGAGAAAAACATCACGGGGTGGTGTGAATCGGAGGGTCTGAATTAGGATAGGCAGTGAGTCGCAATGTAGGATGGAGAAAAGCACCTTGGGGTGGTCAGCATGGGGAGGTCAGGGAACATGCAGTGGCAATGTAGGCTAGGTTTCTGAAAATCATCGCGCGGTGGTGCGCATTGTATGGGTGTGTGTTACATTAGATTCACTAGTAGGAGTGAGAAAAACATCACGGGGTGGTGTGCATTTTATGGGTGTGTGTTACATTACATTCACTAATAGGAGTGAGAAAAACATCACGGGGTGGTGCGCATTTTATGGGTGTGTGTTACATTACATTCACTAGTAGGAGTGAGAAAAACATCACGAGGTGGTGCGCATTGTATGGGTGTGTGTTACATTACATTCACTAGTAGGAGTGAGAAAAACATCACGGGGTGGTGCGCATTGTATGGGCGTGTGTTACATTACATTCACTAGTAAGAGTGAGAAAAACATCACGGGGTGGTGCGCATTGTATGGGTGTGTGTTACATTACATTCACTAGTAGGAGTGAGACAAACATCACGGTGTGGTGGGCATTGTATGGGTGTGTGTTACATTACATTCACGAGTAGGAGTGAGAAAAACATCACGGGGTGGTGCGCATTGTGTGGGTGTGTGTTACATTACATTCACTAGTAGGAGTGAGAAAAACATCACGGGGTGGTGCGCATAGTATGGGTGTGTGTTACATTACATTCACTAGTAGGAGTGAGAAAAACATCACGGGGTGGTGCGCATTGTATGGTTGTGTGTTACATTACATTCACTAGTAGCAGTGAGAAAAACATCACGGGTGGTGCGCATTGTATCGGTGTGTGTTACATTACATTCACTAGTAGGAGTGAGAAAAACATCACGGGGATGTGCGCATTGTATGGGTGTGTGTTACATTACATTCACTAGTAGGAGTGAGAAAAACATCACGGGGTGGTGCGCATTGTATGGGTGTGTGTTACATTACATTCACTTGTAGGAGTGAGACAAACATCACGCGGTGGTGCGCATTGTATGGGTGTGTGTTACATTACATTCACTAGTAGGAGTGAGAAAAACATCACGGGGTGGTGCGCATTGTATGTGTGTGTGTTACAGTACATTCACCAGTAGGAGTGAGAAAAACATCACGGGGTTGTGTGAATCGGAGGGTCTGAATTAGGATAGGCAGTGAGTCGCAATGTAGGATGGAGAAAAGCACCTTGGGGTGGTCAGCATGTGGAGGTCAGGGAACATGCAGTGGCAATGTAGGATAGGTTTCTGAAAATCATCGCGGGGTGGTGCGCATTGTATGGGTGTGTGTTACATTAGATTCACTAGTAGGAGTGAGAAAAACATCACGGGGTGGTGTGCATTTTATGGGTGTGTGTTACATTACATTCACTAATAGGAGTGAGAAAAACATCACGGGGTGGTGCAAATTGTATGGGTGTGTGTTACATTACATTCACTAGTAGCAGTGAGAAAAACATCACGGGGTGGTGCGCATTGTATGGGTGTGTGTTACATTACATTCACTAGTAGGAGTGAGAAAAACATCACGGGGTGGTGTGAATCGGAGGGTCTGAATTAGGATAGGCAGTGAGTGGCAATGTAGGATGGAGAAAAGCACCGCGGGGTGGTCAGCATGGGGAGGTCAGGGAACATGCAGTGGCAATGTAGGATAGGATTCTGAAAAACATCGCGGGGTGTTGCACATTGTATGGGTGTGTGTTATATTAGATTCACTACTAGGATTGAGAAAAACATCACGGGGTGGTGCGCATTGTATGGGTGTGTGTTACATTACATTCACTAATAGGAGTGAGAAAAACATCACGGGGTGGTGCGCATTGTATGGGTGTGTGTTACATTACATTCACTAGTAGGAGTGAGAAAAACATCACGGGGTGGTGCGCATTGTATGGGTGTGTGTTACATTACATTCACTAGTAAGAGTGAGAAAAACATCACGAGGTGGTGCGCATTGTATGGGTGTGTGTTACATTACATTCACTAGTAGGCGTGAGAAAAACATCACGGGGTGGTGCGCATTGTATGGGTGTGTGTTACATTACATTCACTAGTAGGAGTGAGAAAAACATCACGGGGTGGTGCGCATTGTATGGGTGTGTGTTACATTACGTTCACTAGTAGGAGTGAGAAAAACATCACGGGGTGGTGCGCATTGTATGGGTGTGTGTTACATTACATTCACTAGTAGGAGTGAGAAAAACATCACGGGGTGGTGCGCATTGTATGGGTGTGTGTTACATTACATTCACGAGTAGGAGTGAGAAAAACATCACGGGGTGGTGCGCATTGTATGGGTGTGTGTTACATTACATTCACTAGTAGGAGTGAGAAAAACATCACGGGGTGGTGCGCATTGTATGGGTGTGTGTTACATTACATTCCCTAGTAGCAGTGAGAAAAACATCACGGGGTGTTGCGCATTGTATGTGTGTGTGTTACATTACATTCACCAGTAGGAGTGAGAAAAACATCACGGGGTGGTGTGAATCGGAGGGTCTGAATTAGGATAGGCAGTGAGTCGCAATGTAGGATGGAGAAAAGCACCTTGGGGTGGTCAGCATGGGGAGGTCAGGGAACATGCAGTGGCAATGTAGGATAGGTTTCTGAAAATCATCGCGGGGTGGTGCGCATTGTATGGGTGTGTGTTACATTAGATTCACTAGTAGGAGTGAGAAAAACATCACGGGGTGGTGTGCATTTTATGGGTGTGTGTTACATTACATTCACTAATAGGAGTGAGAAAAACATCACGGGGTGGTGCGCATTTTGTGGGTGTGTGTTACATTACATTCACTAGTAGGAGTGAGAAAAACATCACGAGGTGGTGCGCATTGTATGGGTGTGTGTTACATTACATTCACTAGTAGGAGTGAGAAAAACATCACGGGGTGGTGCGCATTGTATGGGCGTGTGTTACATTACATTCACTAGTAGGAGTGAGAAAAACATCACGGGGTGGTGCGCATTGTATGGGTGTGTGTTACATTACATTCACTAGTAGGAGTGAGACAATCATCACGGGGTGGTGCGCATTGTATGGGTGTGTGTTACATTACATTCACGAGTAGGAGTGAGAAAAACATCACGGGGTGGTGCGCATTGTGTGGGTGTGTGTTACATTACATTCACTAGTAGGAGTGAGAAAAACATCACGGGGTGGTGCGCATAGTATGGGTGTGTGTTACATTACATTCACTAGTAGGAGTGAGAAAAACATCACGGGGTGGTGCGCATTGTATGGTTGTGTGTTACATTACATTCACTAGTAGCAGTGAGAAAAACATCACGGGGTGGTGCGCATTGTATCGGTGTGTGTTACATTACATTCACTAGTAGGAGTGAGAAAAACATCACGGGGTGGTGCGCATTGTATGGGTGTGTGTTACATTACATTCACTAGTAGGAGTGTGAAAAACATCACGGGGTGGTGCGCATTGTATGGGTGTGTGTTACATTACATTCACTTGTAGGAGTGAGAAAAACATCACGGGGTGGTGCGCATTGTATGGGTGTGTGTTACATTACATTCACTAGTAGGAGTGAGAAAAACATCACGGGGTGGTGCGCATTGTATGTGTGTGTGTTACAGTACATTCACCAGTAGGAGTGAGAAAAACATCACGGGGTTGTGTGAATCGGAGGGTCTGAATTAGGATAGGCAGTGAGTCGCAATGTAGGATGGAGAAAAGCACCTTGGGGTGGTCAGCATGGGGAGGTCAGGGAACATGCAGTGGCAATGTAGGATAGGTTTCTGAAAATCATCGCGGGGTGGTGCGCATTGTATGGGTGTGTGTTACATTAGATTCACTAGTAGGAGTGAGAAAAACATCACGGGGTGGTGCGCATTTTATGCGTGTGTGTTACATTACATTCACTAATAGGAGTGAGAAAAACATCACGGGGTGGTGCGCATTGTATGGGTGTGTGTTACATTACATTCACTAGTAGGAGTGAGAAAAACATCACGAGGTGGTGCGCATTGTATGGGTGTGTGTTACATTACATTCACTAGTAGGAGTGAGAAAAACATCACGGGGTGGTGCGCATTGTATGGGTGTGTGTTACATTACATTCACTAATAGGAGTGAGAAAATCATCACGGGGTGGTGCGCATTTTATGGGTGTGTGTTACATTACATTCACTAGTAGGAGTGAGAAAAACATCACGAGGTGGTGCGCATTGTATGGGTGTGTGTTACATTACATTCACTAGTAGGAGTGAGAAAAACATCACGGGGTGGTGCGCATTGTATGGGCGTGTGTTACATTACATTCACTAGTAGGAGTGAGAAAAACATCACGGGGTGGTGCGCATTGTATGGGTGTGTGTTACATTACATTCACTAGTAGCAGTGAGAAAAACATCACGGGGTGGTGCGCATTGTATCGGTGTGTGTTACATTACATTCACTAGTAGGAGTGAGAAAAACATCACGGGGTGGTGCGCATTGTATGGGTGTGTGTTACATTACATTCACTAGTAGGAGTGAGAAAAACATCACGGGGTGGTGCGCATTGTATGGGTGTGTGTTACATTACATTCACTAGTAGGAGTGAGAAAAACATCACGGGGTGGTGCGCATTGTATTGGTGTGTGTTACATTACATTCACTAGTAGGAGTGAGAAAAACATCACGGGGTGGTGCGCATTGTATGTGTGTGTGTTACAGTACATTCACCAGTAGGAGTGAGAAAACCATCACGGGGTTGTGTGAATCGGAGGGTCTGAATTAGGATAGGCAGTGAGTCGCAATGTAGGATGGAGAAAAGCACCTTGGGGTGGTCAGCATGGGGAGGTCAGGGAACATGCAGTGGCAATGTAGGATAGGTTTCTGAAAATCATCGCGGGGTGGTGCGCATTGTATGGGTGTGTGTTACATTAGATTCACTAGTAGGAGTGAGAAAAACATCACGGGGTGGTGTGCATTTTATGGGTGTGTGTTACATTACATTCACTAATAGGAGTGAGAAAAATATCACGGGGTGGTGCAAATTGTATGGGTGTGTGTTACATTACATTCACTAGTAGCAGTGAGAAAAACATCACGGGGTGGTGTGAATCGGAGGGTCTGAATTAGGATAGGCAGTGAGTGGCAATGTAGGATGGAGAAAAGCACCGCGGGGTGGTCAGCATGGGGAGGTCCGGGAACATGCAGTGGCAATGTAGGATAGGATTCTGAAAAACATCGCTGGGTGTTGCACATTGTATGGGTGTGTGTTACATTAGATTCACTACTAGGATTGAGAAAAATATCACGGGGTGGTGCGCATTGTATGGGTGTGTGTTACATTACGTTCACTAATAGGAGTGAGAAAAACATCACGGGGTGGTGTGAATCGGAGGGTCTGAATTAGGATAGGCAGTGAGTCGCAATGTAGGATGGAGAAAAGCACCTTGGGGTGGTCAGCATGGGGAGGTCAGGGAACATGCAGTGGCAATGTAGGATAGGTTTCTGAAAATCATCGCGGGGTGGTGCGCATTGTATGGGTGTGTGTTACATTAGATTCACTAGTAGGAGTGAGAAAAACATCACGGGGTGGTGTGCATTTTATGGGTGTGTGTTACATTACATTCACTAATAGGAGTGAGAAAAACATCACGGGGTGGTGCGCATTGTATGGGTGTGTGTTACATTACATTCACCAGTAGGAGTGAGAAAAACATCACGGGGTGGTGCGCATTGTATGGGTGTGTGTTACATTACATTCACTAGTAGGAGTGAGAAAAACATCACGGGGTGGTGCGCATTGTATGGGTGTGTGTTACATTACATTCACTAGTAGGAGTGAGAAAAACATCACGGGGTGGTGCGCATTGTATGGGTGTGTGTTACATTACATTCACGAGTAGGAGTGAGAAAAACATCACGGGGTGGTGCGCATTGTATGGGTGTGTGTTACATTACATTCACTAGTAGGAGTGAGAAAAACATCACGGGGTGGTGCGCATTGTATGGGTGTGTGTTACATTACATTCCCTAGTAGCAGTGAGAAAAACATCACGGGGTGTTGCGCATTGTATGTGTGTGTGTTACATTACATTCACCAGTAGGAGTGAGAAAAACATCACGGGGTGGTGTGAATCGGAGGGTCTGAATTAGGATAGGCAGTGAGTCGCAATGTAGGATGGAGAAAAGCACCTTGGGGTGGTCAGCATGGGGAGGTCAGGGAACATGCAGTGGCAATGTAGGATAGGTTTCTGAAAATCATCGCGGGGTGGTGCGCATTGTATGGGTGTGTGTTACATTAGATTCACTAGTAGGAGTGAGAAAAACATCACGGGGTGGTGTGCATTTTATGGGTGTGTGTTACATTACATTCACTAATAGGAGTGAGAAAAACATCACGGGGTGGTGCGCATTTTGTGGGTGTGTGTTACATTACATTCACTAGTAGGAGTGAGAAAAACATCACGAGGTGGTGCGCATTGTATGGGTGTGTGTTACATTACATTCACTAGTAGGAGTGAGAAAAACATCACGGGGTGGTGCGCATTGTATGGGCGTGTGTTACATTACATTCACTAGTAGGAGTGAGAAAAACATCACGGGGTGGTGCGCATTGTATGGGTGTGTGTTACATTACATTCACTAGTAGGAGTGAGACAATCATCACGGGGTGGTGCGCATTGTATGGGTGTGTGTTACATTACATTCACGAGTAGGAGTGAGAAAAACATCACGGGGTGGTGCGCATTGTGTGGGTGTGTGTTACATTACATTCACTAGTAGGAGTGAGAAAAACATCACGGGGTGGTGCGCATAGTATGGGTGTGTGTTACATTACATTCACTAGTAGGAGTGAGAAAAACATCACGGGGTGGTGCGCATTGTATGGTTGTGTGTTACATTACATTCACTAGTAGCAGTGAGAAAAACATCACGGGGTGGTGCGCATTGTATCGGTGTGTGTTACATTACATTCACTAGTAGGAGTGAGAAAAACATCACGGGGTGGTGCGCATTGTATGGGTGTGTGTTACATTACATTCACTAGTAGGAGTGTGAAAAACATCACGGGGTGGTGCGCATTGTATGGGTGTGTGTTACATTACATTCACTTGTAGGAGTGAGAAAAACATCATGGGGTGGTGCGCATTGTATGGGTGTGTGTTACATTACATTCACTAGTAGGAGTGAGAAAAACATCACGGGGTGGTGCGCATTGTATGTGTGTGTGTTACAGTACATTCACCAGTAGGAGTGAGAAAAACATCACGGGGTTGTGTGAATCGGAGGGTCTGAATTAGGATAGGCAGTGAGTCGCAATGTAGGATGGAGAAAAGCACCTTGGGGTGGTCAGCATGGGGAGGTCAGGGAACATGCAGTGGCAATGTAGGATAGGTTTCTGAAAATCATCGCGGGGTGGTGCGCATTGTATGGGTGTGTGTTACATTAGATTCACTAGTAGGAGTGAGAAAAACATCACGGGGTGGTGCGCATTGTATGCGTGTGTGTTACATTACATTCACTAATAGGAGTGAGAAAAACATCACGGGGTGGTGCGCATTGTATGGGTGTGTGTTACATTACATTCACTAGTAGGAGTGAGAAAAACATCACGAGGTGGTGCGCATTGTATGGGTGTGTGTTACATTACATTCACTAGTAGGAGTGAGAAAAACATCACGGGGTGGTGCGCATTGTATGGGTGTGTGTTACATTACATTCACTAATAGGAGTGAGAAAAACATCACGGGGTGGTGCGCATTTTATGGGTGTGTGTTACATTACATTCACTAGTAGGAGTGAGAAAAACATCACGAGGTGGTGCGCATTGTATGGGTGTGTGTTACATTACATTCACTAGTAGGAGTGAGAAAAACATCACGGGGTGGTGCGCATTGTATGGGCGTGTGTTACATTACATTCACTAGTAGGAGTGAGAAAAACATCACGGGGTGGTGCGCATTGTATGGGTGTGTGTTACATTACATTCACTAGTAGGAGTGAGACAATCATCACGGGGTGGTGCGCATTGTATGGGTGTGTGTTACATTACATTCACGAGTAGGAGTGAGAAAAACATCACGGGGTGGTGCGCATTGTGTGGGTGTGTGTTACATTACATTCACTAGTAGGAGTGAGAAAAACATCACGGGGTGGTGCGCATAGTATGGGTGTGTGTTACATTACATTCACTAGTAGGAGTGAGAAAAACATCACGGGGTGGTGCGCATTGTATGGTTGTGTGTTACATTACATTCACTAGTAGCAGTGAGAAAAACATCACGGGGTGGTGCGCATTGTATCGGTGTGTGTTACATTACATTCACTAGTAGGAGTGAGAAAAACATCACGGGGTGGTGCGCATTGTATGGGTGTGTGTTACATTACATTCACTAGTAGGAGTGAGAAAAACATCACGGGGTGGTGCGCATTGTATGGGTGTGTGTTACATTACATTCACTTGTAGGAGTGAGAAAAACATCACGGGGTGGTGCGCATTGTATTGGTGTGTGTTACATTACATTCACTAGTAGGAGTGAGAAAAACATCACGGGGTGGTGCGCATTGTATGTGTGTGTGTTACAGTACATTCACCAGTAGGAGTGAGAAAACCATCACGGGGTTGTGTGAATCGGAGGGTCTGAATTAGGATAGGCAGTGAGTCGCAATGTAGGATGGAGAAAAGCACCTTGGGGTGGTCAGCATGTGGAGGTCAGGGAACATGCAGTGGCAATGTAGGATAGGTTTCTGAAAATCATCGCGGGGTGGTGCGCATTGTATGGGTGTGTGTTACATTAGATTCACTAGTAGGAGTGAGAAAAACATCACGGGGTGGTGTGCATTTTATGGGTGTGTGTTACATTACATTCACTAATAGGAGTGAGAAAAATATCACGGGGTGGTGCAAATTGTATGGGTGTGTGTTACATTACATTCACTAGTAGCAGTGAGAAAAACATCACGGGGTGGTGTGAATCGGAGGGTCTGAATTAGGATAGGCAGTGAGTGGCAATGTAGGATGGAGAAAAGCACCGCGGGGTGGTCAGCATGGGGAGGTCCGGGAACATGCAGTGGCAATGTAGGATAGGATTCTGAAAAACATCGCTGGGTGTTGCACATTGTATGGGTGTGTGTTACATTAGATTCACTACTAGGATTGAGAAAAACATCACGGGGTGGTGCGCATTGTATGGGTGTGTGTTACATTACATTCACTAATAGGAGTGAGAAAAACATCACGGGGTGGTGCGCATTGTATGGGTGTGTGTTACATTACATTCACTAGTAGGAGTGAGAAAAACATCACGAGGTGGTGCGCATTGTATGGGTGTGTGTTACATTACATTCACTAGTAGGAGTGAGAAAAACATCACGGGGTGGTGCGCATTGTATGGGTGTGTGTTACATTACATTCACTAATAGGAGTGAGAAAAACATCACGGGGTGGTGCGCATTTTATGGGTGTGTGTTACATTACATTCACTAGTAGGAGTGAGAAAAACATCACGAGGTGGTGCGCATTGTATGGGTGTGTGTTACATTACATTCACTAGTAGGAGTGAGAAAAACATCACGGGGTGGTGCGCATTGTATGGGTGTGTGTTACATTACATTCACTAGTAGGAGTGAGACAATCATCACGGGGTGGTGCGCATTGTATGGGTGTGTGTTACATTACATTCACGAGTAGGAGTGAGAAAAACATCACGGGGTGGTGCGCATTGTGTGGGTGTGTGTTACATTACATTCACTAGTAGGAGTGAGAAAAACATCACGGGGTGGTGCGCATAGTATGGGTGTGTGTTACATTACATTCACTAGTAGGAGTGAGAAAAACATCACGGGGTGGTGCGCATTGTATGGTTGTGTGTTACATTACATTCACTAGTAGCAGTGAGAAAAACATCACGGGGTGGTGCGCATTGTATCGGTGTGTGTTACATTACATTCACTAGTAGGAGTGAGAAAAACATCACGGGGTGGTGCGCATTGTATGGGTGTGTGTTACATTACATTCAGTAGTAGGAGTGAGAAAAACATCACGGGGTGGTGCGCATTGTATGGGTGTGTGTTACATTACATTCACTTGTAGGAGTGAGAAAAACATCACGGGGTGGTGCGCATTGTATGGGTGTGTGTTACATTACATTCACTAGTAGGAGTGAGAAAAACATCACGGGGTGGTGCGCATTGTATGTGTGTGTGTTACAGTACATTCACCAGTAGGAGTGAGAAAACCATCACGGGGTTGTGTGAATCGGAGGGTCTGAATTAGGATAGGCAGTGAGTCGCAATGTAGGATGGAGAAAAGCACCTTGGGGTGGTCAGCATGGGGAGGTCAGGGAACATGCAGTGGCAATGTAGGATAGGTTTCTGAAAATCATCGCGGGGTGGTGCGCATTGTATGGGTGTGTGTTACATTAGATTCACTAGTAGGAGTGAGAAAAACATCACGGGGTGGTGTGCATTTTATGGGTGTGTGTTACATTACATTCACTAATAGGAGTGAGAAAAACATCACGGGGTGGTGCAAATTGTATGGGTGTGTGTTACATTACATTCACTAGTAGCAGTGAGAAAAACATCACGGGGAGGTGCGCATTGTATGGGTGTGTGTTACATTACATTCACTAGTAGGAGTGAGAAAAACATCACGGGGTGGTGTGAATCGGAGGGTCTGAATTAGGATAGGCAGTGAGTGGCAATGTAGGATGGAGAAAAGCACCGCGGGGTGGTCAGCATGGGGAGGTCCGGGAACATGCAGTGGCAATGTAGGATAGGATTCTGAAAAACATCGCTGGGTGTTGCACATTGTATGGGTGTGTGTTACATTAGATTCACTACTAGGATTGAGAAAAACATCACGGGGTGGTGCGAATTGTATGGGTGTGTGTTACATTACATTCACTAATAGGAGTGAGAAAAACATCACGGGGTGGTGCGCATTGTATGGGTGTGTGTTACATTACATTCACTAGTAGGAGTGAGAAAAACATCACGAGGTGGTGCGCATTGTATGGGTGTGTGTTACATTACATTCACTAGTAGGAGTGAGAAAAACATCACGGGGTGGTGCGCATTGTATGGGTGTGTGTTACATTACATTCACTAATAGGAGTGAGAAAAACATCACGGGGTGGTGCGCATTTTATGGGTGTGTGTTACATTACATTCACTAGTAGGAGTGAGAAAAACATCACGAGGTGGTGCGCATTGTATGGGTGTGTGTTACATTACATTCACTAGTAGGAGTGAGAAAAACATCACGGGGTGGTGCGCATTGTATGGGCGTGTGTTACATTACATTCACTAGTAGGAGTGAGAAAAACATCACGGGGTGGTGCGCATTGTATGGGTGTGTGTTACATTACATTCACTAGTAGGAGTGAGACAATCATCACGGGGTGGTGCGCATTGTATGGGTGTGTGTTACATTACATTCAGTAGTAGGAGTGAGAAAAACATCACGGGGTGGTGCGCATTGTATGGGTGTGTGTTACATTACATTCACTTGTAGGAGTGAGAAAAACATCACGGGGTGGTGCGCATTGTATGGGTGTGTGTTACATTACATTCACTAGTAGGAGTGAGAAAAACATCACGGGGTGGTGCGCATTGTATGTGTGTGTGTTACAGTACATTCACCAGTAGGAGTGAGAAAACCATCACGGGGTTGTGTGAATCGGAGGGTCTGAATTAGGATAGGCAGTGAGTCGCAATGTAGGATGGAGAAAAGCACCTTGGGGTGGTCAGCATGGGGAGGTCAGGGAACATGCAGTGGCAATGTAGGATAGGTTTCTGAAAATCATCGCGGGGTGGTGCGCATTGTATGGGTGTGTGTTACATTAGATTCACTAGTAGGAGTGAGAAAAACATCACGGGGTGGTGTGCATTTTATGGGTGTGTGTTACATTACATTCACTAATAGGAGTGAGAAAAACATCACGGGGTGGTGCAAATTGTATGGGTGTGTGTTACATTACATTCACTAGTAGCAGTGAGAAAAACATCACGGGGAGGTGCGCATTGTATGGGTGTGTGTTACATTACATTCACTAGTAGGAGTGAGAAAAACATCACGGGGTGGTGTGAATCGGAGGGTCTGAATTAGGATAGGCAGTGAGTGGCAATGTAGGATGGAGAAAAGCACCGCGGGGTGGTCAGCATGGGGAGGTCCGGGAACATGCAGTGGCAATGTAGGATAGGATTCTGAAAAACATCGCTGGGTGTTGCACATTGTATGGGTGTGTGTTACATTAGATTCACTACTAGGATTGAGAAAAACATCACGGGGTGGTGCGCATTGTATGGGTGTTTGTTACATTACATTCACTAATAGGAGTGAGAAAAACATCACGGGGTGGTGCGCATTGTATGGGTGTGTGTTACATTACATTCACTAGTAGGAGTGAGAAAAACATCACGAGGTGGTGCGCATTGTATGGGTGTGTGTTACATTACATTCACTAGTAGGAGTGAGAAAAACATCACGGGGTGGTGCGCATTGTATGGGTGTGTGTTACATTACATTCACTAATAGGAGTGAGAAAAACATCACGGGGTGGTGCGCATTTTATGGGTGTGTGTTACATTACATTCACTAGTAGGAGTGAGAAAAACATCACGAGGTGGTGCGCATTGTATGGGTGTGTGTTACATTACATTCACTAGTAGGAGTGAGAAAAACATCACGGGGTGGTGCGCATTGTATGGGCGTGTGTTACATTACATTCACTAGTAGGAGTGAGAAAAACATCACGGGGTGGTGCGCATTGTATGGGTGTGTGTTACATTACATTCACTAGTAGGAGTGAGACAATCATCACGGGGTGGTGCGCATTGTATGGGTGTGTGTTACATTACATTCACGAGTAGGAGTGAGAAAAACATCACGGGGTGGTGCGCATTGTGTGGGTGTGTGTTACATTACATTCACTAGTAGGAGTGAGAAAAACATCACGGGGTGGTGCGCATAGTATGGGTGTGTGTTACATTACATTCACTAGTAGGAGTGAGAAAAACATCACGGGGTGGTGCGCATTGTATCGGTGTGTGTTACATTACATTCACTAGTAGGAGTGAGAAAAACATCACGGGGTGGTGCGCATTGTGTGGGTGTGTGTTACATTACATTCACTAGTAGGAGTGAGAAAAACATCACGGGGTGGTGCGCATTGTGTGGGTGTGTGTTACATTACATTCACTAGTAGGAGTGAGAAAAACATCACGGGGTGGTGCGCATTGTATCGGTGTGTGTTACATTACATTCACTAGTAGGAGTGAGAAAAACATCACGGGGTGGTGCGCATTGTATGGGTGTGTGTTACATTACATTCACTAGTAGGAGTGAGAAAAACATCACGGGGTGGTGCGCATTGTATGGGTGTGTGTTACATTACATTCACTTGTAGGAGTGAGAAAAACATCACGGGGTGGTGCGCATTGTATTGGTGTGTGTTACATTACATTCACTAGTAGGAGTGAGAAAAACATCACGGGGTGGTGCGCATTGTATGTGTGTGTGTTACAGTACATTCACCAGTAGGAGTGAGAAAACCATCACGGGGTTGTGTGAATCGGAGGGTCTGAATTAGCATAGGCAGTGAGTCGCAATGTAGGATGGAGAAAAGCACCTTGGGGTGGTCAGCATGGGGAGGTCAGGGAACATGCAGTGGCAATGTAGGATAGGTTTCTGAAAATCATCGCGGGGTGGTGCGCATTGTATGGGTGTGTGTTACATTAGATTCACTAGTAGGAGTGAGAAAAACATCACGGGGTGGTGTGCATTTTATGGGTGTGTGTTACATTACATTCACTAATAGGAGTGAGAAAAACATCACGGGGTGGTGCAAATTGTATGGGTGTTTGTTACATTACATTCACTAGTAGCAGTGAGAAAAACATCACGGGGTGGTGTGAATCGGAGGGTCTGAATTAGGATAGGCAGTGAGTGGCAATGTAGGATGGAGAAAAGCACCGCGGGGTGGTCAGCATGGGGAGGTCCGGGAACATGCAGTGGCAATGTAGGATAGGATTCTGAAAAACATCGCTGGGTGTTGCACATTGTATGGGTGTGTGTTACATTAGATTCACTACTAGGATTGAGAAAAACATCACGGGGTGGTGCGCATTGTATGGGTGTGTGTTACATTACATTCACTAATAGGAGTGAGAAAAACATCACGGGGTGGTGCGCATTGTATGGGTGTGTGTTACATTACATTCACTAGTAGGAGTGAGAAAAACATCACGAGGTGGTGCGCATTGTATGGGTGTGTGTTACATTACATTCACTAGTAGGAGTGAGAAAAACATCACGGGGTGGTGCGCATTGTATGGGCGTGTGTTACATTACATTCACTAGTAGGAGTGAGAAAAACATCACGGGGTGGTGCAAATTGTATGGGTGTGTGTTACATTACATTCACTAGTAGCAGTGAGAAAAACATCACGGTGTGGTGCGCATTGTATGGGTGTGTGTTACATTACATTCACTAGTAGGAGTGAGAAAAACATCACGGGGTGGTGTGAATCGGAGGGTCTGAATTAGGATAGGCAGTGAGTGGCAATGTAGGATGGAGAAAAGCACCGCGGGGTGGTCAGCATGGGGAGGTCCGGGAACATGCAGTGGCAATGTAGGATAGGATTCTGAAAAACATCGCTGGGTGTTGCACATTGTATGGGTGTGTGTTACATTAGATTCACTACTAGGATTGAGAAAAACATCACGGGGTGGTGCGCATTGTATGGGTGTGTGTTACATTACATTCACTAATAGGAGTGAGAAAAACATCACGGGGTGGTGCGCATTGTATGGGTGTGTGTTACATTACATTCACTAGTAGGAGTGAGAAAAACATCACGAGGTGGTGCGCATTGTATGGGTGTGTGTTACATTACATTCACTAGTAGGAGTGAGAAAAACATCACGGGGTGGTGCGCATTGTATGGGTGTGTGTTACATTACATTCACTAATAGGAGTGAGAAAAACATCACGGGGTGGTGCGCATTTTATGGGTGTGTGTTACATTACATTCACTAGTAGGAGTGAGAAAAACATCACGAGGTGGTGCGCATTGTATGGGTGTGTGTTACATTACATTCACTAGTAGGAGTGAGAAAAACATCACGGGGTGGTGCGCATTGTATGGGTGTGTGTTACATTACATTCACTAGTAGGAGTGAGACAATCATCACGGGGTGGTGCGCATTGTATGGGTGTGTGTTACATTACATTCACGAGTAGGAGTGAGAAAAACATCACGGGGTGGTGCGCATTGTGTGGGTGTGTGTTACATTACATTCACTAGTAGGAGTGAGAAAAACATCACGGGGTGGTGCGCATAGTATGGGTGTGTGTTACATTACATTCACTAGTAGGAGTGAGAAAAACATCACGGGGTGGTGCGCATTGTATGGTTGTGTGTTACATTACATTCACTAGTAGCAGTGAGAAAAACATCACGGGGTGGTGCGCATTGTATCGGTGTGTGTTACATTACATTCACTAGTAGGAGTGAGAAAAACATCACGGGGTGGTGCGCATTGTATGGGTGTGTGTTACATTACATTCACTAGTAGGAGTGAGAAAAACATCACGGGGTGGTGCGCATTGTATGTGTGTGTGTTACAGTACATTCACCAGTAGGAGTGAGAAAACCATCACAGGGTTGTGTGAATCGGAGGGTCTGAATTAGGATAGGCAGTGAGTCGCAATGTAGGATGGAGAAAAGCACCTTGGGGTGGTCAGCATGGGGAGGTCAGGGAACATGCAGTGGCAATGTAGGATAGGTTTCTGAAAATCATCGCGGGGTGGTGCGCATTGTATGGGTGTGTGTTACATTAGATTCACTAGTAGGAGTGAGAAAAACATCACGGGGTGGTGTGCATTTTATGGGCGTGTGTTACATTACATTCACTAATAGGAGTGAGAAAAACATCACGGGGTGGTGCAAATTGTATGGGTGTGTGTTACATTACATTCACTAGTAGCAGTGAGAAAAACATCACGGGGAGGTGCGCATTGTATGGGTGTGTGTTACATTACATTCACTAGTAGGAGTGAGAAAAACATCACGGGGTGGTGTGAATCGGAGGGTCTGAATTAGGATAGGCAGTGAGTGGCAATGTAGGATGGAGAAAAGCACCGCGGGGTGGTCAGCATGGGGAGGTCCGGGAACATGCAGTGGCAATGTAGGATAGGATTCTGAAAAACATCGCTGGGTGTTGCACACTGTATGGGTGTGTGTTACATTAGATTCACTACTAGGATTGAGACAAACATCACGGGGTGGTGCGCATTGTATGGGTGTGTGTTACATTACATTCACTAATAGGAGTGAGAAAAACATCACGGGGTGGTGCGCATTGTATGGGTGTGTGTTACATTACATTCACTAGTAGGAGTGAGAAAAACATCACGAGGTGGTGCGCATTGTATGGGTGTGTGTTACATTACATTCACTAGTAGGAGTGAGAAAAACATCGCGGGGTGGTGCGCATTGTATGGGCGTGTGTTACATTACATTCACTAGTAGGAGTGAGAAAAACATCACGGGGTGGTGCGCATTGTATGGGTGTGTGTTACATTACATTCACTAGTAGGAGTGAGACAAACATCACGGGGTAGTGCGCATTGTATAGGTGTGTGTTACATTACATTCACGAGTAGGAGTGAGAAAAACATCACGGGGTGGTGCGCATTGTGTGGGTGTGTGTTACATTACATTCACTAGTAGGAGTGAGAAAAACATCATGGGGTGGTGCGCATAGTATGGGTGTGTGTTACATTACATTCACTAGTAGGAGTGAGAAAAACATCACGGGGTGGTGCGCATTGTATGGTTGTGTGTTACATTACATTCACTAGTAGCAGTGAGAAAAACATCACGGGGTGGTGCGCATTGTATCGGTGTGTGTTACATTACATTCACTAGTAGGAGTGAGAAAAACATCACGGGGTGGTGCGCATTGTATGGGTGTGTGTTACATTACATTCACTAGTAGGAGTGAGAAAAACATCACGGGGTGGTGCGCATTGTATGGGTGTGTGTTACATTACACTCACTTGTAGGAGTGAGAAAAACATCACGGGGTGGTGCGCATTGTATGGGTGTGTGTTACATTACATTCACTAGTAGGAGTGAGAAAAACATCACAGGGTTGTGTGAATCGGAGGGTCTGAATTAGGATAGGCAGTGAGTCGCAATGTAGGATGGAGAAAAGCACCTTGGGGTGGTCAGCATGGGGAGGTCAGGGAACATGCAGTGGCAATGTAGGATAGGTTTCTGAAAATCATCGCGGGGTTGTGCGCATTGTATGGGTGTGTGTTACATTAGATTCACTAGTAGGAGTGAGAAAAACATCACGGGGTGGTGTGCATTTTATGGGTGTGTGTTACATTACATTCACTAATAGGAGTGAGAAAAACATCACGGGGTGGTGCAAATTGTATGGGTGTGTTTTACATTACATTCACTAGTAGCAGTGAGAAAAACATCACGGGGTGGTGCGCATTGTATGGGTGTGTGTTACATTACATTCACTAGTAGGAGTGAGAAAAACATCACGGAGTGGTGTGAATCGGAGGGTCTGAATTAGGATAGGCATTGAGTGGCAATGTAGGATGGAGAAAAGCACCGCGGGGTGGTCAGCATGGGGAGGTCAGGGAACATGCAGTGGCAATGTAGGATAGGATTCTGAAAAACATCGCGGGGTGTTGCACATTGTATGGGTGTGTGTTACATTAGATTCACTACTAGGATTGAGAAAAACATCACGGGGTGGTGCGCATTGTATGGGTGTGTGTTACATTACATTCACTAATAGGAGTGAGAAAAACATCACGGGGTGGTGCGCATTGTATGGGTGTGTGTTACATTACATTCACTAGTAGGCGTGAGAAAAACATCACGGGGTGGTGCGCATTGTATGGGTGTGTGTTACATTACATTCACTAGTAGGAGTGAGAAAAACATCACGGGGTGGTGCGCATTGTATGGGTGTGTGTTGCATTACATTCACTAGTAGGAGTGAGAAAAACATCACGGGGTGGTGCGCATTGTATGGGTGTGTGTTACATTACATTCACTAGTAGGAGTGAGAAAAACATCACGGGGTGGTGCGCATTGTATGGGTGTGTGTTACATTACATTCACTAGTAGGAGTGAGAAAAACATCACGGGGTGGTGTGCATTGTATGGGTGTGTGTTACATTACATTCACTAGTAGGAGTGAGAAAAACATCACGGGGTGGTGCGCATTGTATGGGTGTGTGTTACATTACATTCACTAGTAGGAGTGAGAAAAACGTCACGGGGTGGTGCGCATTGTATGTGTGTGTGTTACATTACATTCACCAGTAGGAGTGAGAAAAACATCACGGGGTGGTGTGAATCGGAGGGTCTGAATTAGGTTAGGCAGTGAGTCGCAATGTAGGATGGAGAAATGCACCTTGGGGTGGTCAGCATGGGGAGGTCAGGGAACATGCAGTGGCAATGTAGGATAGGTTTCTGAAAATCATCGCGGGGTGGTGCGCATTGTATGGGTGTGTGTTACATTAGATTCACTAGTAGGAGTGAGAAAAACATAACGGGGTGGTGTGCATTTTATGGGTGTGTGTTACATTACATTCACTAATAGGAGTGAGAAAAACATCACGGGGTGGTGCAAATTGTATGGGTGTGTGTTACATTACATTCACTAGTAGCAGTGAGAAAAACATCACGGGGTGGTGCGCATTGTATCGGTGTGTGTTACATTACATTCACTAGTAGGAGTGAGAAAAACATCACGGGGTGGTGTGAATCAGAGGGTCTGAATTAGGATAGGCAGTGAGTGGCAATGTAGGATGGAGAAAAGCACCGCGGGGTGGTCAGCATGGGGAGGTCAGGGAACATGCAGTGGCAATGTAGGATAGGATTCTGAAAAACATCGCGGGGTGGTGCGCATTGTATGGGTGTGTGTTACATTACATTCACTAGTAGGAGTGAGAAAAACATCACGGGGTGGTGCGCATTTTATGGGTGTGTGTTACATTACATTCACTAATAGGAGTGAGAAAAACATCACGGGGTGGTGCGCATTTTATGGGTGTGTGTTACATTACATTCACTAGTAGGAGTGAGAAAAACATCACGGGGTGGTGCGCATTGTATGGGTGTGTGTTACATTACATTCACTAGTAGGAGTGAGAAAAACATCACGGGGTGGTGCGCATTGTATGGGTGTGTGTTACATTACATTCACGAGTAGGAGTGAGAAAAACATCACGGGGTGGTGCGCATTGTATGGGTGTGTGTTACATTACATTCACTAGTAGGAGTGAGACAAACATCACGGGGTGGTGCGCATTGTATGGGTGTGTGTTACATTACATTCACGAGTAGGAGTGAAAAAAACATCACGGGGTGGTGCGCATTGTATGGGTGTGTGTTACATTACATTCACTAGTAGGAGTGAGAAAAACATCACGGGGTGGTGCGCATTGTATGTGTGTGTGTTACATTACATTCACAAGTAGGAGTGCGGAAAACATCACGGGGTGGTGCGCATTGTATGGTTGTGTGTTACATTACATTCACTAGTAGCAGTGAGAAAAACATCACGGGGTGGTGCGCATTGTATGGGTGTGTGTTACATTACATTCACTAGTAGGAGTGAGAAAAACATCACGGGGTGGTGCGCATTGTATGGGTGTGTGTTACATTACATTCACTAGTAGGAGTGAGAAAAACATCACGGGGTGGTGCGCATTGTATGGGTGTGTGTTACATTACATTCACTTGTAGGAGTGAGAAAAACATCACGGGGTGGTGCGCATTGTATGGGTGTGTGTTACATTACATTCACTAGTAGGAGTCAGAAAAACATCACGGGGTGGTGCGCATTGTATGTGTGTATGTTACATTACATTCACCAGTAGGAGTGAGAAAAACATCACGGGGTTGTGTGAATCGGAGGGTCTGAATTAGGATAGGCAGTGAGTCGCAATGTAGGATGGAGAAAAGCACCTTGGGGTGGTCAGCATGGGGAGGTCAGGGAACATACAGTGGCAATGTAGGATAGGTTTCTGAAAATCATCGCGGGGTGGTGCGCATTGTATGGGTGTGTGTTACATTAGATTCACTAGTAGGAGTGAGAAAAACATCACGGGGTGGTGTGCATTTTATGGGTGTGTGTTACATTACATTCACTAATAGGAGTGAGAAAAACATCACGGGGTGGTGCAAATTGTATGGGTGTGTGTTACATTACATTCACTAGTAGCAGTGAGAAAAACATCACGGGGTGGTGCGCATTGTATGGGTGTGTGTTACATTACATTCACTAGTAGGAGTGAGAAAAACATCACGGGGTGGTGTGAATCGGAGGGTCTGAATTAGGATAGGCAGTGAGTGGCAATGTAGGATGGAGAAAAGCACCGCGGGGTGTTCAGCATGGGGAGGTCAGGGAACATGCAGTGGCAATGTAGGATAGGATTCTGAAAAACATCGCGGGGTGTTGCACATTGTATGGGTGTGTGTTACATTAGATTCACTACTAGGATTGAGAAAAACATCACGGGGTGGTGCGCATTGTATGGGTGTGTGTTACATTACATTCACTAGTAGGAGTGAGAAAAACATCACGAGGTGGTGCGCATTGTATGGGTGTGTGTTACATTACATTCACTAGTAGGAGTGAGAAAAACATCACGGGGTGGTGCGCATTGTATGGGCGTGTGTTACATTACATTCACTAGTAGGAGTGAGAAAAACATCACGGGGTGGTGCAAATTGTATGGGTGTGTGTTACATTACATTCACTAGTAGCAGTGAGAAAAACATCACGGTGTGGTGCGCATTGTATGGGTGTGTGTTACATTACATTCACTAGTAGGAGTGAGAAAAACATCACGGGGTGGTGTGAATCGGAGGGTCTGAATTAGGATAGGCAGTGAGTGGCAATGTAGGATGGAGAAAAGCACCGCGGGGTGGTCAGCATGGGGAGGTCCGGGAACATGCAGTGGCAATGTAGGATAGGATTCTGAAAAACATCGCTGGGTGTTGCACATTGTATGGGTGTGTGTTACATTAGATTCACTACTAGGATTGAGAAAAACATCACGGGGTGGTGCGCATTGTATGGGTGTGTGTTACATTACATTCACTAATAGGAGTGAGAAAAACATCACGGGGTGGTGCGCATTGTATGGGTGTGTGTTACATTACATTCACTAGTAGGAGTGAGAAAAACATCACGAGGTGGTGCGCATTGTATGGGTGTGTGTTACATTACATTCACTAGTAGGAGTGAGAAAAACATCACGGGGTGGTGCGCATTGTATGGGTGTGTGTTACATTACATTCACTAATAGGAGTGAGAAAAACATCACGGGGTGGTGCGCATTTTATGGGTGTGTGTTACATTACATTCACTAGTAGGAGTGAGAAAAACATCACGAGGTGGTGCGCATTGTATGGGTGTGTGTTACATTACATTCACTAGTAGGAGTGAGAAAAACATCACGGGGTGGTGCGCATTGTATGGGTGTGTGTTACATTACATTCACTAGTAGGAGTGAGACAATCATCACGGGGTGGTGCGCATTGTATGGGTGTGTGTTACATTACATTCACGAGTAGGAGTGAGAAAAACATCACGGGGTGGTGCGCATTGTGTGGGTGTGTGTTACATTACATTCACTAGTAGGAGTGAGAAAAACATCACGGGGTGGTGCGCATAGTATGGGTGTGTGTTACATTACATTCACTAGTAGGAGTGAGAAAAACATCACGGGGTGGTGCGCATTGTATGGTTGTGTGTTACATTACATTCACTAGTAGCAGTGAGAAAAACATCACGGGGTGGTGCGCATTGTATCGGTGTGTGTTACATTACATTCACTAGTAGGAGTGAGAAAAACATCACGGGGTGGTGCGCATTGTATGGGTGTGTGTTACATTACATTCACTAGTAGGAGTGAGAAAAACATCACGGGGTGGTGCGCATTGTATGTGTGTGTGTTACAGTACATTCACCAGTAGGAGTGAGAAAACCATCACAGGGTTGTGTGAATCGGAGGGTCTGAATTAGGATAGGCAGTGAGTCGCAATGTAGGATGGAGAAAAGCACCTTGGGGTGGTCAGCATGGGGAGGTCAGGGAACATGCAGTGGCAATGTAGGATAGGTTTCTGAAAATCATCGCGGGGTGGTGCGCATTGTATGGGTGTGTGTTACATTAGATTCACTAGTAGGAGTGAGAAAAACATCACGGGGTGGTGTGCATTTTATGGGCGTGTGTTACATTACATTCACTAATAGGAGTGAGAAAAACATCACGGGGTGGTGCAAATTGTATGGGTGTGTGTTACATTACATTCACTAGTAGCAGTGAGAAAAACATCACGGGGAGGTGCGCATTGTATGGGTGTGTGTTACATTACATTCACTAGTAGGAGTGAGAAAAACATCACGGGGTGGTGTGAATCGGAGGGTCTGAATTAGGATAGGCAGTGAGTGGCAATGTAGGATGGAGAAAAGCACCGCGGGGTGGTCAGCATGGGGAGGTCCGGGAACATGCAGTGGCAATGTAGGATAGGATTCTGAAAAACATCGCTGGGTGTTGCACACTGTATGGGTGTGTGTTACATTAGATTCACTACTAGGATTGAGACAAACATCACGGGGTGGTGCGCATTGTATGGGTGTGTGTTACATTACATTCACTAATAGGAGTGAGAAAAACATCACGGGGTGGTGCGCATTGTATGGGTGTGTGTTACATTACATTCACTAGTAGGAGTGAGAAAAACATCACGAGGTGGTGCGCATTGTATGGGTGTGTGTTACATTACATTCACTAGTAGGAGTGAGAAAAACATCGCGGGGTGGTGCGCATTGTATGGGCGTGTGTTACATTACATTCACTAGTAGGAGTGAGAAAAACATCACGGGGTGGTGCGCATTGTATGGGTGTGTGTTACATTACATTCACTAGTAGGAGTGAGACAAACATCACGGGGTAGTGCGCATTGTATAGGTGTGTGTTACATTACATTCACGAGTAGGAGTGAGAAAAACATCACGGGGTGGTGCGCATTGTGTGGGTGTGTGTTACATTACATTCACTAGTAGGAGTGAGAAAAACATCATGGGGTGGTGCGCATAGTATGGGTGTGTGTTACATTACATTCACTAGTAGGAGTGAGAAAAACATCACGGGGTGGTGCGCATTGTATGGTTGTGTGTTACATTACATTCACTAGTAGCAGTGAGAAAAACATCACGGGGTGGTGCGCATTGTATCGGTGTGTGTTACATTACATTCACTAGTAGGAGTGAGAAAAACATCACGGGGTGGTGCGCATTGTATGGGTGTGTGTTACATTACATTCACTAGTAGGAGTGAGAAAAACATCACGGGGTGGTGCGCATTGTATGGGTGTGTGTTACATTACACTCACTTGTAGGAGTGAGAAAAACATCACGGGGTGGTGCGCATTGTATGGGTGTGTGTTACATTACATTCACTAGTAGGAGTGAGAAAAACATCACAGGGTTGTGTGAATCGGAGGGTCTGAATTAGGATAGGCAGTGAGTCGCAATGTAGGATGGAGAAAAGCACCTTGGGGTGGTCAGCATGGGGAGGTCAGGGAACATGCAGTGGCAATGTAGGATAGGTTTCTGAAAATCATCGCGGGGTTGTGCGCATTGTATGGGTGTGTGTTACATTAGATTCACTAGTAGGAGTGAGAAAAACATCACGGGGTGGTGTGCATTTTATGGGTGTGTGTTACATTACATTCACTAATAGGAGTGAGAAAAACATCACGGGGTGGTGCAAATTGTATGGGTGTGTTTTACATTACATTCACTAGTAGCAGTGAGAAAAACATCACGGGGTGGTGCGCATTGTATGGGTGTGTGTTACATTACATTCACTAGTAGGAGTGAGAAAAACATCACGGAGTGGTGTGAATCGGAGGGTCTGAATTAGGATAGGCATTGAGTGGCAATGTAGGATGGAGAAAAGCACCGCGGGGTGGTCAGCATGGGGAGGTCAGGGAACATGCAGTGGCAATGTAGGATAGGATTCTGAAAAACATCGCGGGGTGTTGCACATTGTATGGGTGTGTGTTACATTAGATTCACTACTAGGATTGAGAAAAACATCACGGGGTGGTGCGCATTGTATGGGTGTGTGTTACATTACATTCACTAATAGGAGTGAGAAAAACATCACGGGGTGGTGCGCATTGTATGGGTGTGTGTTACATTACATTCACTAGTAGGCGTGAGAAAAACATCACGGGGTGGTGCGCATTGTATGGGTGTGTGTTACATTACATTCACTAGTAGGAGTGAGAAAAACATCACGGGGTGGTGCGCATTGTATGGGTGTGTGTTGCATTACATTCACTAGTAGGAGTGAGAAAAACATCACGGGGTGGTGCGCATTGTATGGGTGTGTGTTACATTACATTCACTAGTAGGAGTGAGAAAAACATCACGGGGTGGTGCGCATTGTATGGGTGTGTGTTACATTACATTCACTAGTAGGAGTGAGAAAAACATCACGGGGTGGTGTGCATTGTATGGGTGTGTGTTACATTACATTCACTAGTAGGAGTGAGAAAAACATCACGGGGTGGTGCGCATTGTATGGGTGTGTGTTACATTACATTCACTAGTAGGAGTGAGAAAAACGTCACGGGGTGGTGCGCATTGTATGTGTGTGTGTTACATTACATTCACCAGTAGGAGTGAGAAAAACATCACGGGGTGGTGTGAATCGGAGGGTCTGAATTAGGTTAGGCAGTGAGTCGCAATGTAGGATGGAGAAATGCACCTTGGGGTGGTCAGCATGGGGAGGTCAGGGAACATGCAGTGGCAATGTAGGATAGGTTTCTGAAAATCATCGCGGGGTGGTGCGCATTGTATGGGTGTGTGTTACATTAGATTCACTAGTAGGAGTGAGAAAAACATAACGGGGTGGTGTGCATTTTATGGGTGTGTGTTACATTACATTCACTAATAGGAGTGAGAAAAACATCACGGGGTGGTGCAAATTGTATGGGTGTGTGTTACATTACATTCACTAGTAGCAGTGAGAAAAACATCACGGGGTGGTGCGCATTGTATCGGTGTGTGTTACATTACATTCACTAGTAGGAGTGAGAAAAACATCACGGGGTGGTGTGAATCAGAGGGTCTGAATTAGGATAGGCAGTGAGTGGCAATGTAGGATGGAGAAAAGCACCGCGGGGTGGTCAGCATGGGGAGGTCAGGGAACATGCAGTGGCAATGTAGGATAGGATTCTGAAAAACATCGCGGGGTGGTGCGCATTGTATGGGTGTGTGTTACATTACATTCACTAGTAGGAGTGAGAAAAACATCACGGGGTGGTGCGCATTTTATGGGTGTGTGTTACATTACATTCACTAATAGGAGTGAGAAAAACATCACGGGGTGGTGCGCATTTTATGGGTGTGTGTTACATTACATTCACTAGTAGGAGTGAGAAAAACATCACGGGGTGGTGCGCATTGTATGGGTGTGTGTTACATTACATTCACTAGTAGGAGTGAGAAAAACATCACGGGGTGGTGCGCATTGTATGGGTGTGTGTTACATTACATTCACGAGTAGGAGTGAGAAAAACATCACGGGGTGGTGCGCATTGTATGGGTGTGTGTTACATTACATTCACTAGTAGGAGTGAGACAAACATCACGGGGTGGTGCGCATTGTATGGGTGTGTGTTACATTACATTCACGAGTAGGAGTGAAAAAAACATCACGGGGTGGTGCGCATTGTATGGGTGTGTGTTACATTACATTCACTAGTAGGAGTGAGAAAAACATCACGGGGTGGTGCGCATTGTATGTGTGTGTGTTACATTACATTCACAAGTAGGAGTGCGGAAAACATCACGGGGTGGTGCGCATTGTATGGTTGTGTGTTACATTACATTCACTAGTAGCAGTGAGAAAAACATCACGGGGTGGTGCGCATTGTATGGGTGTGTGTTACATTACATTCACTAGTAGGAGTGAGAAAAACATCACGGGGTGGTGCGCATTGTATGGGTGTGTGTTACATTACATTCACTAGTAGGAGTGAGAAAAACATCACGGGGTGGTGCGCATTGTATGGGTGTGTGTTACATTACATTCACTTGTAGGAGTGAGAAAAACATCACGGGGTGGTGCGCATTGTATGGGTGTGTGTTACATTACATTCACTAGTAGGAGTCAGAAAAACATCACGGGGTGGTGCGCATTGTATGTGTGTATGTTACATTACATTCACCAGTAGGAGTGAGAAAAACATCACGGGGTTGTGTGAATCGGAGGGTCTGAATTAGGATAGGCAGTGAGTCGCAATGTAGGATGGAGAAAAGCACCTTGGGGTGGTCAGCATGGGGAGGTCAGGGAACATACAGTGGCAATGTAGGATAGGTTTCTGAAAATCATCGCGGGGTGGTGCGCATTGTATGGGTGTGTGTTACATTAGATTCACTAGTAGGAGTGAGAAAAACATCACGGGGTGGTGTGCATTTTATGGGTGTGTGTTACATTACATTCACTAATAGGAGTGAGAAAAACATCACGGGGTGGTGCAAATTGTATGGGTGTGTGTTACATTACATTCACTAGTAGCAGTGAGAAAAACATCACGGGGTGGTGCGCATTGTATGGGTGTGTGTTACATTACATTCACTAGTAGGAGTGAGAAAAACATCACGGGGTGGTGTGAATCGGAGGGTCTGAATTAGGATAGGCAGTGAGTGGCAATGTAGGATGGAGAAAAGCACCGCGGGGTGTTCAGCATGGGGAGGTCAGGGAACATGCAGTGGCAATGTAGGATAGGATTCTGAAAAACATCGCGGGGTGTTGCACATTGTATGGGTGTGTGTTACATTAGATTCACTACTAGGATTGAGAAAAACATCACGGGGTGGTGCGCATTGTATGGGTGTGTGTTACATTACATTCACTAGTAGGAGTGAGAAAAACATCACGGGGTGGTGCGCATTGTATGGATGTGTGTTACATTACATTCACTAGTAGGAGTGAGAAAAACATCACGGGGTGGTGCGCATTGTATGGGTGTGTGTTACATTACATTCACTAGTAGCAGTGAGAAAAACATCACGGGGTGGTGCGCATTGTATGGGAGTGTGTTACATTACATTCACTAGTAGGAGTGAGAAAAACATCACGGGGTGGTGCGCATTGTATGGGTGTGTGTTACATTACATTCACTAGTAGGAGTGAGACAAACATCACGGGGTGGTGCGCATTGTATGGGTGTGTGTTACATTACATTCACGAGTAGGAGTGAAAAAAACATCACGGGGTGGTGCGCATTGTATGGGTGTGTGTTACATTACATTCACTAGTAGGAGTGAGAAAAACATCACGGGGTGGTGCGCATTGTATGTGTGTGTGTTACATTACATTCACAAGTAGGAGTGAGGAAAACATCACGGGGTGGTGCGCATTGTATGGTTGTGTGTTACATTACATTCACTAGTAGCAGTGAGAAAAACATCACGGGGTGGTGCGCATTGTATGGGTGTGTGTTACATTACATTCACTAGTAGGAGTGAGAAAAACATCACGGGGTGGTGCGCATTGTATGGGTGTGTGTTACATTACATTCACTAGTAGGAGTGAGAAAAACATCACGGGGTGGTGCGCATTGTATGGGTGTGTGTTACATTACATTCACTTGTAGGAGTGAGAAAAACATCACGGGGTGGTGCGCATTGTATGGTTGTGTGTTACATTACATTCACTAGTAGGAGTCAGAAAAACATCACGGGGTGGTGCGCATTGTATGTGTGTGTGTTACATTACATTCACCAGTAGGAGTGAGAAAAACATCACGGGGTTGTGTGAATCGGAGGGTCTGAATTAGGATAGGCAGTGAGTCGCAATGTAGGATGGAGAAAAGCACCTTGGGGTGGTCAGCATGGGGAGGTCAGGGAACATACAGTGGCAATGTAGGATAGGTTTCTGAAAATCATCGCGGGGTGGTGCGCATTGTATGGGTGTGTGTTACATTAGATTCACTAGTAGGAGTGAGAAAAACATCACGGGGTGGTGTGCATTTTATGGGTGTGTGTTACATTACATTCACTAATAGGAGTGAGAAAAACATCACGGGGTGGTGCAAATTGTATGGGTGTGTGTTACATTACATTCACTAGTAGCAGTGAGAAAAACATCACGGGGTGGTGCGCATTGTATGGGTGTGTGTTACATTACATTCACTAGTAGGAGTGAGAAAAACATCACGGGGTGGTGTGAATCGGAGGGTCTGAATTAGGATAGGCAGTGAGTGGCAATGTAGGATGGAGAAAAGCACCGCGGGGTGGTCAGCATGGGGAGGTCAGGGAACATGCAGTGGCAATGTAGGATAGGATTCTGAAAAACATCGCGGGGTGTTGCACATTGTATGGGTGTGTGTTACATTAGATTCACTACTAGGATTGAGAAAAACATCACGGGGTGGTGCGCATTGTATGGGTGTGTGTTACATTACATTCACTAGTAGGAGTGAGAAAAACATCACGGGGTGGTGCGCATTGTATGGGTGTGTGTTACATTACATTCACTAGTAGGAGTGAGAAAAACATCACGGGGTGGTGCGCATTGTATGGGTGTGTGTTACATTACACTCACGAGTAGGAGTGAGAAAAACATCACGGGGTGGTGCGCATTGTATGGGTGTGTGTTACATTACATTCACTAGTAGGAGTGAGAAAAACATCACGGGGTGGTGCGCATTGTATGGGTGTGTGTTACATTACATTCACTAGTAGGAGTGAGAAAAACATCACGGGGTGGTGCGCATTGTATGGTTGTGTGTTACATTACATTCACTAGTAGCAGTGAGAAAAACATCACGGGGTGGTGCGCATTGTATGGGTGTGTCTTACATTACATTCACTAGTAGGAGTGAGAAAAACATCACGGGGTGGTGCGCATTGTATGGGTGTGTGTTACATTACATTCACTAGTAGGAGTGAGAAAAACATCACGGGGTGGTGTGCATTGTATGTGTGTGTGTTACATTACATTCACCAGTAGGAGTGAGAAAAACATCACGGGGTGGTGTGAATCGGAGGGTCTGAATTAGGATAGGCAGTGAGTCGCAATGTAGGATGGAGAAAAGCACCTTGGGGTGGTCAGCATGGGGAGGTCAGGGAACATGCAGTGGCAATGTAGGATAGGTTTCTGAAAATCATCGCGGGGTGGTGCGCATTGTATGGGTGTGTGTTACATTACATTCACTAGTAGGAGTGAGAAAAACATCACGGGGTGGTGCGCAGTGTATGGGTGTGTGTTACATTACATTCACTAGTAGGAGTGAGAAAAACATCACCGGGTGGTGTGCATTGTATGGGTGTGTGTTACATTACATTCACTAGTAGGAGTGAGAAAAACATCACGGGGTGGTGCGCATTGTATGGGTGTGTGTTACATTACATTCACTAGTAGGAGTGAGACAAACATCACGGGGTGGTGCGCATTGTATGGGTGTGTGTTACATTACATTCACGAGTAGGAGTGAGAAAAACATCACGGGGTGGTGCGCATTGTATGGGTGTGTGTTACATTACATTCACTAGTAGGAGTGAGAAAAACATCACGGGGTGGTGCGCATTGTATGTGTGTGTGTTACATTACATTCACTAGTAGGAGTGAGAAAAACATCACGGGGTGGTGCGCATTGTATGGTTGTGTGTTACATTACATTCACTAGTAGCAGTGAGAAAAACATCACGGGGTGGTGCGCATTGTATGGTTGTGTGTTACATTACATTCACTAGTAGGAGTGAGAAAAACATCACGGGGTGGTGCGCATTGTATGGGTGTGTGTTACATTACATTCACTAGTAGGAGTGAGAAAAACATCACGGGGTGGTGCGCATTGTATGGGTGTGTGTTACATTACATTCACTAGTAGGAGTGAGAAAAACATCACGGGGTGGTGCGCATTGTATGGGTGTGTGTTACATTACATTCACTAGTAGGAGTGAGAAAAACATCACGGGGTGTTGGGAGCCGCAGCCCCGAGCCCGGTCGCCTCACTTGGCGGACGTGAGGCCTGTAGTAAAGAGTGAGGCCTGAGGTAGATTACCCCTCCCATCGAATATGTTAGTTTCCTGCTTACCGCGTAAACAACCCGCTCAACCATATAGTCTGCCTGGCAACTGATGATGTTAGCCAATCAGCTTGCCTTGCTTACTTTAACGTGATTGGACACTGAACCCGTATATATACCGGTGCCACCCCTGGGCGGAAGAAGATGCCAGGTAGAAGCCCGGAAGTAGAAGCCCAAAAGGAGCCGCGGAGAGCGGACCGGTAGAGGCTTTGGGGCAGACTGAAGCACAAAAGGAGCCGCGGGGAGCGGACCAGAGGAGGCTTCAGCTGGGAGGACCCAGGGCAGGCTGTACGGAGAAGGAAAATAAAAAGAAAAGGTTGTCCACTACCAGACTTTGTCGTGTGTCCTTCCTGCCGGCCGGGAGCGGACATCGACATTTGGAGGCCCGCCCGGGGACTGATCACCCCCGCGACGTGGAAGTGGACAACGCTCCAGTACAGAGCTGCGAGACAGGTGAGTTGGGGATAAGCCTGGGCTCTGGGTGGCGCGCACCTACAGGGCTTTTAGACTCCCCTCAGGCTCACGCGTAAGTGGTGGATTCCTTGGGCCTCACGCGGTGAGTAACATATTAAAAAATGGGAAACATGCTAGGTAGCGGCACTAAGAGCGAGGGTGGTTGTGGAGAAAGCTCTCAAGAGCTTACAAAAGTACGCAGGGTATCTGAGCAGGCCCAGTCAGGGAGCTCCCGAGAGGTGTCTGTCAAGGGGAACAAGGATGCTAAGGAGGAGGACGGGGCTCTAGCCTCGGAGTCGTCTGACTCCGAGGACGAGGGAAAGTTGAATGGCAGGGAGGCCAAAGAGACCAGCTGTCAGGAGCCTAAGTCGCTCAATAAGGAGTCGCAGGGTTCTTTTCTAGCGTCACGCCGCGAATTGCGCTCTGCTCAACCTGGTCTGCGGAGGAGTAGAGAGCTCCTGAGTGCGCCCCGGCACGAGAGGGAGGCGGTCCCTCGCCACGAGGCGGCCGCCTGGGAGCTCCCTCCCCTTTCGCCAGAACAGGAAGTGATGCACGGGCCCCCATTTTCCGCCCAATCACGGCCGCTGTCTTATGCTCCGCCGCCGGCGGGTCGGTATTTTTACAGGCGGCTTTGGCAGGGGGGACGCTTGTCTCATGAGGTACATCCACCTGGGATAGATAGTGGCCCCTACGGGATATTTCCTGTACAAGTAGCTATGGGCCAGGGACGCAATGTATGGGAGCCTTTTGAGATAAAGCAGATTAGAGAACTTAAAAATGCAGTTACAACCTTTGGGCCGACTGCGCCTTACACCATTGCCATGCTGGAGAATCTGTCTTCTGGGCCCCTCACCCCCGCGGACTGGATTCAGCTGGCAAAGGCCTGTCTGCCCTCGGGTAGTTACCTGGATTGGCGAGCCTGGTACACAGAGTTCTCTGCCGAGCAGGCTGAGAAAAACGCCAATCGAGGAAACCGGGGGTGGAACAAGGAAATGCTTATGGGAGAAGGTCGGCACGCTGATGACCAGACCCAGTTCCCCGGCGCTGTCTATGAACAAATCAATGCCATAGGGCTCCGCGCCTGGAAACAGGTAAGTGGTGCCGGAACAGCCTCCTTGTGTCTTTCAAAAATAATTCAGGGTACCACAGAGCCATTTGTTGACTTTGTGGCCCGAATGCAAGATGCTGCCGATAAGATATTTTCTGATCCGGGAGTGGCTCAACCGCTGGTAAGACAGCTGATTTTTGAGCAATGTACAAAGGAGTGCAAGGCAGCGATAGCTCCTCATAAGAACAAGGACCTCAACGCCTGGATTAGGATATGCAGAGAGATAGGGGGGCCGCTCTCCAACTCGGGAGTGGCTGCTCTCCTGGCCGCGGCTATACAGCAGAGGGGACCTCGCGGGTTAGAAGGGGAATGTAAGGCTAAAGGGTGTTTTGCCTGCGGGGAGCCAGGACACATTAAACGTCATTGCCCAAACAATGCAGATGCTAGGCCTCGCCCTAGGAATGAAGAACCATATGTTTGTGGGCGATGCAAAAAGGGATCACACAAAGCTGAGGAGTGTAGGTCGGTCTTTGATGCTCAGGGCAACCGTATTTGTGGACAAGATGCTAGAGAGCCAAAAAACGGCCAGAGGGGGCCCCCTTCACAGCCGGGCCCCCGCCCCAGAGACAGGACAGCTCAGGGTGGCAGCCTTCAACAAGGGCCACCCCTGGGTCAGCAGGTGTGGACCTCAGTGTCGCCTCCAGACTTATACAGAAGGTCACCATTAGGACGGATGGCGTTAGGACCCTAAATGACATGCAAAAGCTATTGGGAGACATTAATTGGATTAGGCCATATTTACATATACCAAATTCAGATCTCAAACCCCTGTTCGACCTTCTAAAGGGAGACCCAGATATAGCCTCCCACAGGAGGCTCACTCCTGAGGCAAGAGCTGCCTTACAGAGAGTGGAAAAAGCCTTAGGTGGGGCTACCTTACACAGAATTGAACCAGGGCGACCCTTTGATGTCTGTTTGCTACAGACTAGTCTACAGCCCACAGTGGTGATTTGGCAGAAAGGACCACTACTGTGGATACACCCTAAGGTCTCACCTGCAAAAGTCATAGAGCATTACCCGGAGGCAGTCGCTTCATTGGCCCTTGAAGCGCATGATAGAGCTGTCCAACATTTTGGCTCAGGACCACAAGCCATCCGAGTACCCTATACCGCCAGCCAGATCAAGACCCTGGCTGCCTGCATAGATACTTGGGCCATTCTGAGATGTGTTTTCCATGGGGATATAAACAATCAATACCCTAAAGACCCTATCTTGTCATTTGTCACTCAGCACCCTATAATTTTTCCAAAGGTTACTGCCTCTGAGCCATTAGTCCCAGCAACTACAATATATACAGATGACTCCAAGACGGGGATAGGCGCCTATGTGATCCTAGGCAAGCCCCCGGTTACCATACAATTTGAACCAGATCAGCCTCAGGTGGTGGAACTGCAGATCGTTAAAATGATTCTTGAATGGTTCTCAGAAGCCATTAATATTGTCTCCGATTCTAGGTATGTGGTCAATGCTATGCAAGTGCTTGAGACTGCCGGTTTAATTAGATCCACTTCCACAGTGGCTGGGCTGTTCCTGTCTATCCAGACATTGCTTCAGAACAGACACCATAAGGTCTTCACCACCCACATAAGAGCACATACATCCCTGCCAGGGCCCATGGCACAGGGGAATGCGGCTGCTGACACTGCCACTCGCCCGTTATGGATTTTTACCTTACTAACACCAATCGAGCGAGCCCGTGCCTTCCATGATAAGTTTCATGTCAATGCCAGGACACTAGCAAACCATTTCCATGTTTCTAGAGCAGATGCACGAGATATCGTGCGACTATGTGACTCCTGTGCCACATACAAACCTGCCATACCGATGGGAGTAAACCCTCGAGGTTTGATCCCTGGTGATGTTTGGCAGATGGACATCACACATATACAGGAGTTTGGGACTCTTAAATATGTTCATGTTTCCACAGACACCTGTTCTCACGTCATATTTGCAACAGCAGAAACAGGTGAAAAAGTGTCTAATGTGATCAATCATTGCCTGGCAGCTTGGGCCGCATGGGGCAAACCAAAAATATTAAAAACTGATAATGGACCAGCCTATATAGGCAAAGCTTTCAATGAGTTCTGCAAAATGATGGAGGTTCAATTAAAACATGGTATCCCATACAATCCCCAAGGTCAAGGAATCATTGAGAGGGCTCATAGGAGCCTCAAAGAAATTTTACAAAAACAAAAAGGGGGAGTAGGCCAAGGCCTGGCCCCAAAGGCACGATTATCCATGGCACTATTCACACACAATTTTTTAAATTTAAATAATGATAATCGCTCCCCAGCTGTGGAGCACTGCAACCCTTCCCCCAACCATAAAGGGTGGGTGAAGTGGAAAGATGTCCTGACAGGACAATGGATGGGCCCGGATCCGGTAATCAGCTGGAACCGAGGCGCGGTTTGTGTTTTCCCACAGGAATCGGGACGAGAACCACTGTGGATACCGGAGAGACTGACACGGGCAACAAAGCCCTCGACTGAAGATCAGACCTGCCCTACTGGAGATCCATCACAGACCAACCAATAAGATGAATAGAAATAGCGGTAGCCCGAAATGGACAAGAAGATCCTCAGGCATATGCATGGCTTGCACAATTGGCCCACGAACGAGTCTAGATATGGCGGGCATCCCTCATTCTCCTCCATAAGGTGACAATACACAGCAGGGTAGGTGAGTCAATGACGGGTAAGAGCGTGCCTCCCCAGCACGACTCGACCTAAGCCAGGCCCTACCCCATCCTGCACGTAAGCCGCTGGACTGTTAGATGCTGCCCAGGTCTAAATTTCTCTCCGAGGGGATTTCTTTACGGAGAGGAAATGAGTGCAAGCTTGTGTGCATCCAGGTTCCGTCCAGTTTGTGCCTGGCCCTAGAAAAAGGACGAGGGCCTCAGGGCCTTGGCAGACCATGGGACGGCCGACCAGGGTCTAAGCCAAGGACCTACGGTGGGCCTACGCATAGGGCATAAGCCTCTGCACCCAGTCCAGGAAGGGCTACGATGCGCACATTCATAAAAAATAAAAAAGGGGGAGATGTTGGGAGCCGCAGCCCCAAGCCCGGTCGCCTCACTTGGCGGACGTGAGGCCTGTAGTAAAGAGTGAGGCCTGAGGTAGATTACCCCTCCCATCGAATATGTTAGTTTCCTGCTTACCGCGTAAACAACCCGCTCAACCATATAGTCTGCCTGGCAACTGATGATGTTAGCCAATCAGCTTGCCCTGCTTACTTTAACATGATTGGACACTGTACCCGTATATATACCGGTGCCACCCCTGGGCGGAAGAAGAAGCCAGGTAGAAGCCCGGAAGTAGAAGCCCAAAAGGAGCCGCGGAGAGCGGACCGGTAGAGGCTTTGGGGCAGACTGAAGCACAAAAGGAGCCGCGGGGAGCGGACCAGAGGAGGCTTCAGCTGGGAGGACCCAGGGCAGGCTGTACGGAGAAGGAAAATAAAAAGAAAAGGTTGTCCACTACCAGACTTTGTCGTGTGTCCTTCGTGCCGGCCGGGAGCGGACATCGACAACGGGGTGGTGCGCATTGTATGTGTGTGTGTTACATTACATTCACCAGTAGGAGTGAGAAAAACATCACGGGGTGGTGTGAATCGGAGGGTCTGAATTAGGATAGGCAGTGAGTCGCAATGTAGGATGGAGAAAAGCACCTTGGGGTGGTCAGCATGGGGAGGTCAGGGAACATGCAGTGGCAATGTAGGATAGGTTTCTGAAAATCATCGCGGGGTGGTGCGCATTGTATGGGTGTGTGTTACATTAGATTCACTAGTAGGAGTGAGAAAAACATCACGGGGTGGTGTGCATTTTATGGGTGTGTGTTACATTACATTCACTAATAGGAGTTAGAAAAACATCACGGGGTGGTGCAAATTGTATGGGTGTGTGTTACATTACATTCACTAGTAGCAGTGAGAAAAACATCACGGGGTGGTGCGCATTGTATGGGTGTGTGTTACATTACATTCACTAGTAGGAGTGAGAAAAACATCACGGGGTGGTGTGAATCGGAGGGTCTGAATTAGGATAGGCAGTGAGTGGCAATGTAGGATGGAGAAAAGCACCGCGGGGTGGTCAGCATGGGGAGGTCAGGGAACATGCAGTGGCAATGTAGGATAGGATTCTGAAAAACATCGCGGGGTGTTGCACATTGTATGGGTGTGTGTTACATTAGATTCACTAGTAGGATTGAGAAAAACATCACGGGGTGGTGCGCATTGTATGGGTGTGTGTTACATTGCATTCACTAATAGGAGTGAGAAAAACATCACGGGGTGGTGCGCATTGTATGGGTGTGTGTTACATTACATTCACTAGTAGGAGTGAGAAAAACATCACGGGGTGGTGCGCATTGTATGGGTGTGTGTTACATTACATTCACTAGTAAGAGTGAGAAAAACATCACGGGGTGGTGCGCATTGTATGGGTGTGTGTTACATTACATTCACTAGTAGGCGTGAGAAAAACATCACGGGGTGGTGCGCATTGTATGGGTGTGTGTTACATTACATTCACCAGTAGGAGTGAGAAAAACATCACGGGGTGGTGCGCATTGTGTGGGTGTGTGTTACATTACATTCACTAGTAGGAGTGAGAAAAACATCACGGGGTGGTGCGCATTGTATGGGTGTGTGTTACATTACATTCACTAGTAGGAGTGAGAAAAACATCACGGGGTGGTGCGCATTGTATGGGTGTGTGTTACATTACATTCACTAGTAGGAGTGAGAAAAACATCACGGGGTGGTGCGCATTGTATGGGTGTGTGTTACATTACATTCACTAGTAGGAGTGAGAAAAACATCACGGGGTGGTGCGCATTGTATGGGTGTGTGTTACATTACATTCACTAGTAGGAGTGAGAAAAACATCACGGGGTGGTGCGCATTGTATGCGTGTGTGTTACATTACATTCACTAGTAGGAGTGAGAAAAACATCACGGGGTGGTGCGCATTGTATGTGTGTGTGTTACATTACATTCACCAGTAGGAGTAAGAAAAACATCACGGGGTGGTGTGAATCGGAGGGTCTGAATTAGGATAGGCAGTGAGTCGCAATGTAGGATGGAGAAAAGCACCTTGGGGTGGTCAGCATGGGGAGGTCAGGGAACATGCAGTGGCAATGTAGGATAGGTTTCTGAAAATCATCGCGGGGTGGTGCGCATTGTATGGGTGTGTGTTACATTAGATTCACTAGTAGGAGTGAGAAAAACATCACGGGGTGGTGTGCATTTTATGGGTGTGTGTTACATTACATTCACTAATAGGAGTTAGAAAAACATCACGGGGTGGTGCAAATTGTATGGGTGTGTGTTACATTACATTCACTAGTAGCAGTGAGAAAAACATCACGGGGTGGTGCGCATTGTATGTGTGTGTGTTACATTACATTCACTAGTAGGAGTGAGAAAAACATCACGGGGTGGTGTGAATCGGAGGGTCTGAATTAGGATAGGCAGTGAGTGGCAATGTAGGATGGAGAAAAGCACCGCGGGGTGGTCAGCATGGGGAGGTCAGGGAACATGCAGTGGCAATGTAGGATAGGATTCTGAAAAACATCGCGGGGTGTTGCACATTGTATGGGTGTGTGTTACATTAGATTCACTAGTAGGATTGAGAAAAACATCACGGGGTGGTGCGCATTGTATGGGTGTGTGTTACATTACATTCACTAATAGGAGTGAGAAAAACATCACGGGGTGGTGCGCATTGTATGGGTGTGTGTTACATTACATTCACTAGTAGGAGTGAGAAAAACATCACGGGGTGGTGCGCATTGTATGGGTGTGTGTTACATTACATTCACTAGTAAGAGTGAGAAAAACATCACGGGGTGGTGCGCATTGTATGGGTGTGTGTTACATTACATTCACTAGTAGGCGTGAGAAAAACATCACGGGGTGGTGCGCATTGTATGGGTGTGTGTTACATTACATTCACTAGTAGGAGTGAGAAAAACATCACGGGGTGGTGCGCATTGTATGGGTGTGTGTTACATTACATTCACTAGTAGGAGTGAGAAAAACATCACGGGGTGGTGTGCATTGTATGAGTGTGTGTTACATTACATTCACTAGTAGGAGTGAGAAAAACATCACGGGGTGGTGAGCATTGTATGGGTGTGTGTTACATTACATTCACTAGTAGGAGTGAGAAAAACATCACGGGGTGGTGCGCATTTTATGGGTGTGTGTTACATTACATTCACTAGTAGGAGTGAGAAAAACATCACGGGGTGGTGCGCATTGTATGGGTGTGTGTTACATTACATTCACTAGTAGGAGTGAGAAAAACATCACGGGGTGGTGCGCATTGTATGGGTGTGTGTTACATTACATTCACTAGTAGCAGTGAGAAAAACATCACGGGGTGGTGCGCATTGTATGGGTGTGTGTTACATTACATTCACTAGTAGGAGTGAGAAAAACGTCACGGGGTGGTGCGCATTGTATGTGTGTGTGTTACATTACATTCACCAGTAGGAGTGAGAAAAACATCACGGGGTGGTGTGAATCGGAGGGTCTGAATTAGGATAGGCAGTGAGTCGCAATGTAGGATGGAGAAAAGCACCTTGGGGTGGTCAGCATGGGGAGGTCAGGGAACATGCAGTGGTAATGTAGGATAGGTTTCTGAAAATCATCGCGGGGTGGTGCGCATTGTATGGGTGTGTGTTACATTAGATTCACTAGTAGGAGTGAGAAAAACATCACGGGGTGGTGTGCATTTTATGGGTGTGTGTTACATCACATTCACTAATAGGAGTGAGAAAAACATCACGGGGTGGTGCAAATTGTATGGGTGTGTGTTACATTACATTCACTAGTAGCAGTGAGAAAAACATCACGGGGTGGTGCGCATTGTATGGGTGTGTGTTACATTACATTCACTAGGAGGAGTGAGAAATACATCACGGGGTGGTGTGAATCGGAGGGTCTGAATTAGGATAGGCAGTGAGTGGCAATGTAGGATGGAGAAAAGCACCGCGGGGTGGTCAGCATGGGGAGGTCAGGGAACATGCAGTGGCAATGTAGGATAGGATTCTGAAAAACATCGCGGGGTGTTGCACATTGTATGCGTGTGTGTTACATTAGATTCACTAGTAGGATTGAGAAAAACATCACGGGGTGGTGCGCATTGTATGGGTGTGTGTTACATTACATTCACTAATAGGAGTGAGAAAAACATCACGGGGTGGTGCGCATTGTATGGGTGTGTGTTACATTACATTCACTAGTAGGAGTGAGAAAAACATCACGGGGTGGTGCGCATTGTATGGGTGTGTGTTACATTACATTCACTAGTAGGCGTGAGAAAAACATCACGTGGTGGTGCGCATTGTATGGGTGTGTGTTACATTACATTCACTAATAGGAGTGAGAAAAACATCACGGGGTGGTGCGCATTGTATGGGTGTGTGTTACATTACATTCACTAGTAGGAGTGAGAAAAACATCACGGGGTGGTGCGCATTGTATGGGTGTGTGTTACATTACATTCACTAGTAGGAGTGAGAAAAACATCACGGGGTGGTGCGCATTGTATGGGTGTGTGTTACATTACATTCACTAGTAGGAGTGAGAAAAACATCACGGGGTGGTGCGCATTGTATGGGTGTGTGTTACACTACATTCACTAGTAGGAGTGAGAAAAACATCACGGGGTGGTGCGCATTGTATGTGTGTGTGTTACATTACATTCACCAGTAGGAGTGAGAAAAACATCACAGGGTGGTGTGAATCGGAGGGTCTGAATTAGGATAGGCAGTGAGTCGCAATGTAGGATGGAGAAAAGCACCTTGGGGTGGTCAGCATGGGGAGGTCAGGGAACATGCAGTGGCAATGTAGGATAGGTTTCTGAAAATCATCGCGGGGTGGTGCGCATTGTATGGGTGTGTGTTACATTAGATTCACTAGTAGGAGTGAGAAAAACATCACGGGGTGGTGTGCATTTTATGGGTGTGTGTTACATTACATTCACTAATAGGAGTTAGAAAAACATCACGGGGTGGTGCAAATTGTATGGGTGTGTGTTACATTACATTCACTAGTAGCAGTGAGAAAAACATCACGGGGTGGTGCGCATTGTATGTGTGTGTGTTACATTACATTCACTAGTAGGAGTGAGAAAAACATCACGGGGTGGTGTGAATCGGAGGGTCTGAATTAGGATAGGCAGTGAGTGGCAATGTAGGATGGAGAAAAGCACCGCGGGGTGGTCAGCATGGGGAGGTCAGGGAACATGCAGTGGCAATGTAGGATAGGATTCTGAAAAACATCGCGGGGTGTTGCACATTGTATGGGTGTGTGTTACATTAGATTCACTAGTAGGATTGAGAAAAACATCACGGGGTGGTGCGCATTGTATGGGTGTGTGTTACATTACATTCACTAATAGGAGTGAGAAAAACATCACGGGGTGGTGCGCATTGTATGGGTGTGTGTTACATTACATTCACTAGTAGGAGTGAGAAAAACATCACGGGGTGGTGCGCATTGTATGGGTGTGTGTTACATTACATTCACTAGTAAGAGTGAGAAAAACATCACGGGGTGGTGCGCATTGTATGGGTGTGTGTTACATTACATTCACTAGTAGGCGTGAGAAAAACATCACGGGGTGGTGCGCATTGTATGGGTGTGTGTTACATTACATTCACTAGTAGGAGTGAGAAAAACATCACGGGGTGGTGCGCATTGTATGGGTGTGTGTTACATTACATTCACTAGTAGGAGTGAGAAAAACATCACGGGGTGGTGTGCATTGTATGAGTGTGTGTTACATTACATTCACTAGTAGGAGTGAGAAAAACATCACGGGGTGGTTAGCATTGTATGGGTGTGTGTTACATTACATTCACTAGTAGGAGTGAGAAAAACATCACGGGGTGGTGCGCATTTTATGGGTGTGTGTTACATTACATTCACTAGTAGGAGTGAGAAAAACATCACGGGGTGGTGCGCATTGTATGGGTGTGTGTTACATTACATTCACTAGTAGGAGTGAGAAAAACATCACGGGGTGGTGCGCATTGTATGGGTGTGTGTTACATTACATTCACTAGTAGCAGTGAGAAAAACATCACGGGGTGGTGCGCATTGTATGGGTGTGTGTTACATTACATTCACTAGTAGGAGTGAGAAAAACGTCACGGGGTGGTGCGCATTGTATGTGTGTGTGTTACATTACATTCACCAGTAGGAGTGAGAAAAACATCACGGGGTGGTGTGAATCGGAGGGTCTGAATTAGGATAGGCAGTGAGTCGCAATGTAGGATGGAGAAAAGCACCTTGGGGTGGTCAGCATGGGGAGGTCAGGGAACATGCAGTGGCAATGTAGGATAGGTTTCTGAAAATCATCGCGGGGTGGTGCGCATTGTATGGGTGTGTGTTACATTAGATTCACTAGTAGGAGTGAGAAAAACATCACGGGGTGGTGTGCATTTTATGGGTGTGTGTTACATTACATTCACTAATAGGAGTGAGAAAAACATCACGGGGTGGTGCAAATTGTATGGGTGTGTGTTACATTACATTCACTAGTAGCAGTGAGAAAAACATCACGGGGTGGTGCGCATTGTATGGGTGTGTGTTACATTACATTCACTAGTAGGAGTGAGAAATACATCACGGGGTGGTGTGAATCGGAGGGTCTGAATTAGGATAGGCAGTGAGTGGCAATGTAGGATGGAGAAAAGCACCGCGGGGTGGTCAGCATGGGGAGGTCAGGGAACATGCAGTGGCAATGTAGGATAGGATTCTGAAAAACATCGCGGGGTGTTGCACATTGTATGCGGGTGTGTTACATTAGATTCACTAGTAGGATTGAGAAAAACATCACGGGGTGGTGCGCATTGTATGGGTGTGTGTTACATTACATTCACTAATAGGAGTGAGAAAAACATCACGGGGTGGTGCGCATTGTATGGGTGTGTGTTACATTACATTCACTAGTAGGAGTGAGAAAAACATCACGGGGTGGTGCGCATTGTATGGGTGTGTGTTACATTACATTCACTAGTAGGCGTGAGAAAAACATCACGTGGTGGTGCGCATTGTATGGGTGTGTGTTACATTACATTCACTAATAGGAGTGAGAAAAACATCACGGGGTGGTGCGCATTGTATGGGTGTGTGTTACATTACATTCACTAGTAGGAGTGAGAAAAACATCACGGGGTGGTGCGCATTGTATGGGTGTGTGTTACATTACATTCACTAGTAGGAGTGAGAAAAACATCACGGGGTGGTGCGCATTGTATGGGTGTGTGTTACATTACATTCACTAGTAGGAGTGAGAAAAACATCACGGGGTGGTGCGCATTGTATGGGTGTGTGTTACACTACATTCACTAGTAGGAGTGAGAAAAACATCACGGGGTGGTGCGCATTGTATGTGTGTGTGTTACATTACATTCACCAGTAGGAGTGAGAAAAACATCACAGGGTGGTGTGAATCGGAGGGTCTGAATTAGGATAGGCAGTGAGTCGCAATGTAGGATGGAGAAAAGCACCTTGGGGTGGTCAGCATGGGGAGGTCAGGGAACATGCAGTGGCAATGTAGGATAGGTTTCTGAAAATCATCGCGGGGTGGTGCGCATTGTATGGGTGTGTGTTACATTAGATTCACTAGTAGGAGTGAGAAAAACATCACGGGGTGGTGTGCATTTTATGGGTGTGTGTTACATTACATTCACTAATAGGAGTTAGAAAAACATCACGGGGTGGTGCAAATTGTATGGGTGTGTGTTACATTACATTCACTAGTAGCAGTGAGAAAAACATCACGGGGTGGTGCGCATTGTATGTGTGTGTGTTACATTACATTCACTAGTAGGAGTGAGAAAAACATCACGGGGTGGTGTGAATCGGAGGGTCTGAATTAGGATAGGCAGTGAGTGGCAATGTAGGATGGAGAAAAGCACCGCGGGGTGGTCAGCATGGGGAGGTCAGGGAACATGCAGTGGCAATGTAGGATAGGATTCTGAAAAACATCGCGGGGTGTTGCACATTGTATGGGTGTGTGTTACATTAGATTCACTAGTAGGATTGAGAAAAACATCACGGGGTGGTGCGCATTGTATGGGTGTGTGTTACATTACATTCACTAATAGGAGTGAGAAAAACATCACGGGGTGGTGCGCATTGTATGGGTGTGTGTTACATTACATTCACTAGTAGGAGTGAGAAAAACATCACGGGGTGGTGCGCATTGTATGGGTGTGTGTTACATTACATTCACTAGTAAGAGTGAGAAAAACATCACGGGGTGGTGCGCATTGTATGGGTGTGTGTTACATTACATTCACTAGTAGGCGTGAGAAAAACATCACGGGGTGGTGCGCATTGTATGGGTGTGTGTTACATTACATTCACTAGTAGGAGTGAGAAAAACATCACGGGGTGGTGCGCATTGTATGGGTGTGTGTTACATTACATTCACTAGTAGGAGTGAGAAAAACATCACGGGGTGGTGTGCATTGTATGGGTGTGTGTTACATTACATTCACTAGTAGGAGTGAGAAAAACATCACGGGGTGGTGAGCATTGTATGGGTGTGTGTTACATTACATTCACTAGTAGGAGTGAGAAAAACATCACGGGGTGGTGCGCATTTTATGGGTGTGTGTTACATTACATTCACTAGTAGGAGTGAGAAAAACATCACGGGGTGGTGCGCATTGTATGGGTGTGTGTTACATTACATTCACTAGTAGGAGTGAGAAAAACATCACGGGGTGGTGCGCATTGTATGGGTGTGTGTTACATTACATTCACTAGTAGCAGTGAGAAAAACATCACGGGGTGGTGCGCATTGTATGGGTGTGTGTTACATTACATTCACTAGTAGGAGTGAGAAAAACGTCACGGGGTGGTGCGCATTGTATGTGTGTGTGTTACATTACATTCACCAGTAGGAGTGAGAAAAACATCACGGGGTGGTGTGAATCGGAGGGTCTGAATTAGGATAGGCAGTGAGTCGCAATGTAGGATGGAGAAAAGCACCTTGGGGTGGTCAGCATGGGGAGGTCAGGGAACATGCAGTGGCAATGTAGGATAGGTTTCTGAAAATCATCGCGGGGTGGTGCGCATTGTATGGGTGTGTGTTACATTAGATTCACTAGTAGGAGTGAGAAAAACATCACGGGGTGGTGTGCATTTTATGGGTGTGTGTTACATTACATTCACTAATAGGAGTGAGAAAAACATCACGGGGTGGTGCAAATTGTATGGGTGTGTGTTACATTACATTCACTAGTAGCAGTGAGAAAAACATCACGGGGTGGTGCGCATTGTATGGGTGTGTGTTACATTACATTCACTAGTAGGAGTGAGAAATACATCACGGGGTGGTGTGAATCGGAGGGTCTGAATTAGGATAGGCAGTGAGTGGCAATGTAGGATGGAGAAAAGCACCGCGGGGTGGTCAGCATGGGGAGGTCAGGGAACATGCAGTGGCAATGTAGGATAGGATTCTGAAAAACATCGCGGGGTGTTGCACATTGTATGCGTGTGTGTTACATTAGATTCACTAGTAGGATTGAGAAAAACATCACGGGGTGGTGCGCATTGTATGGGTGTGTGTTACATTACATTCACTAATAGGAGTGAGAAAAACATCACGGGGTGGTGCGCATTGTATGGGTGTGTGTTACATTACATTCACTAGTAGGAGTGAGAAAAACATCACGGGGTGGTGCGCATTGTATGGGTGTGTGTTACATTACATTCACTAGTAGGCGTGAGAAAAACATCACGTGGTGGTGCGCATTGTATGGGTGTGTGTTACATTACATTCACTAATAGGAGTGAGAAAAACATCACGGGGTGGTGCGCATTGTATGGGTGTGTGTTACATTACATTCACTAGTAGGAGTGAGAAAAACATCACGGGGTGGTGCGCATTGTATGGGTGTGTGTTACATTACATTCACTAGTAGGAGTGAGAAAAACATCACGGGGTGGTGCGCATTGTATGGGTGTGTGTTACATTACATTCACTAGTAGGAGTGAGAAAAACATCACGGGGTGGTGCGCATTGTATGGGTGTGTGTTACACTACATTCACTAGTAGGAGTGAGAAAAACATCACGGGGTGGTGCGCATTGTATGTGTGTGTGTTACATTACATTCACCAGTAGGAGTGAGAAAAACATCACAGGGTGGTGTGAATCAGAGGGTCTGAATTAGGATAGGCAGTGAGTCGCAATGTAGGATGGAGAAAAGCACCTTGGGGTGGTCAGCATGGGGAGGTCAGGGAACATGCAGTGGCAATGTAGGATAGGTTTCTGAAAATCATCGCGGGGTGGTGCGCATTGTATGGGTGTGTGTTACATTAGATTCACTAGTAGGAGTGAGAAAAACATCACGGGGTGGTGTGCATTTTATGGGTGTGTGTTACATTACATTCACTAATAGGAGTTAGAAAAACATCACGGGGTGGTGCAAATTGTATGGGTGTGTGTTACATTACATTCACTAGTAGCAGTGAGAAAAACATCACGGGGTGGTGTGAATCGGAGGGTCTGAATTAGGATAGGCAGTGAGTGGCAATGTAGGATGGAGAAAAGCACCGCGGGGTGGTCAGCATGGGGAGGTCAGGAAACATGCAGTGGCAATGTAGGATAGGATTCTGAAAAACATCGCGGGGTGTTGCACATTGTATGGGTGTGTGTTACATTAGATTCACTAGTAGGATTGAGAAAAACATCACGGGGTGGTGCGCATTGTATGGGTGTGTGTTACATTACATTCACTAATAGGAGTGAGAAAAACATCACGGGGTGGTGCGCAGTGTATGGGTGTGTGTTACATTACATTCACTAGTAGGAGTGAGAAAAACATCACGGGGTGGTGCGCATGGTATGGGTGTGTGTTACATTACATTCACTAGTAAGAGTGAGAAAAACATCACGGGGTGGTGCGCATTGTATGGGTGTGTGTTACATTACATTCACTAGTAGGCGTGAGAAAAACTTCACGGGGTGGTGCGCATTGTATGGGTGTGTGTTACATTACATTCACGAGTAGGAGTGAGAAAAACATCACGGGGTGGTGCGCATTGTATGGGTGTGTGTTACATTACATTCACTAGTAGGAGTGAGAAAAACATCACGGGGTGGTGTGCATTGTATGGGTGTGTGTTACATTACATTCACTAGTAGGAGTGAGAAAAACATCACGGGGTGGTGAGCATTGTATGGGTGTGTGTTACATTACATTCACGAGTAGGAGTGAGAAAAACATCACGGGGTGGTGCGCATTTTATGGGTGTGTGTTACATTACATTCACTAGTAGGAGTGAGAAAAACATCACGGGGTGGTGCGCATTGTATGGGTGTGTGTTACATTACATTCACTAGTAGGAGTGAGAAAAACATCATGGGGTGGTGCGCATTGTATGGGTGTGTGTTACATTACATTCACTAGTAGGAGTGAGAAAAACATCACGAGGTGGTGCGCATTGTATGGGTGTGTGTTACATTACATTCACTAGTAGGAGTGAGAAAAACATCACGGGGTGGTGCGCATTGTATGGGTGTGTGTTACATTACATTCACTAGTAGGAGTGAGAAAAACGTCACGGGGTGGTGCGCATTGTATGTGTGTGTGTTACATTACATTCACCAGTAGGAGTGAGAAAAACATCACGGGGTGGTGTGAATCGGAGGGTCTGAATTAGGATAGGCAGTGAGTCGCAATGTAGGATGGAGAAAAGCACCTTGGGGTGGTCAGCATGGGGAGGTCAGGGAACATGCAGTGGCAATGTAGCATAGGTTCCTGAAAATCATCGCGGGGTGGTGCGCATTGTATGGGTGTGTGTTACATTAGATTCACTAGTAGGAGTGAGAAAAACATCACGGGGTGGTGTGCATTTTATGGGTGTGTGTTACATTACATTCACTAATAGGAGTGAGAAAAACATCACGGGGTGGTGCAAATTGTATGGGTGTGTATTACATTACATTCACTAGTAGCAGTGAGAAAAACATCACGGGGTGGTGCGCATTGTATGGGTGTGTGTTACATTACATTCACTAGTAGGAGTGAGAAATACATCACGGGGTGGTGTGAATCGGAGGGTCTGAATTAGGATAGGCAGTGAGTGGCAATGTAGGATGGAGAAAAGCACCGCGGGGTGGTCAGCATGGGGAGGTCAGGGAACATGCAGTGGCAATGTAGGATAGGATTCTGAAAAACATCGCGGGGTGTTGCACATTGTATGCGTGTGTGTTACATTAGATTCACTAGTAGGATTGAGAAAAACATCACGGGGTGGTGCGCATTGTATGGGTGTGTGTTACATTACATTCACTAATAGGAGTGAGAAAAACATCACGGGGTGGTGCGCATTGTATGGGTGTGTGTTACATTACATTCACTAGTAGGAGTGAGAAAAACATCACGGGGTGGTGCGCATTGTATGGGTGTGTGTTACATTACATTCACTAGTAGGCGTGAGAAAAACATCACTTGGTGGTGCGCATTGTATGGGTGTGTGTTACATTACATTCACTAATAGGAGTGAGAAAAACATCACGGGGTGGTGCGCATTGTATGGGTGTGTGTTACATTACATTCACTAGTAGGAGTGAGAAAAACATCACGGGGTGGTGCGCATTGTATGGGTGTGTGTTACATTACATTCACTAGTAGGAGTGAGAAAAACATCACGGGGTGGTGCGCATTGTATGGGTGTGTGTTACATTACATTCACTAGTAGGAGTGAGAAAAACATCACGGGGTGCTGCGCATTGTATGGGTGTGTGTTACACTACATTCACTAGTAGGAGTGAGAAAAACATCACGGGGTGGTGCGCATTGTATGGGTGTGTGTTACATTACATTCACCAGTAGGAGTGAGAAAAACATCACAGGGTGGTGTGAATCGGAGGGTCTGAATTAGGATAGGCAGTGAGTCGCAATGTAGGATGGAGAAAAGCACCTTGGGGTGGTCAGCATGGGGAGGTCAGGGAACATGCAGTGGCAATGTAGGATAGGTTTCTGAAAATCATCGCGGGGTGGTGCGCATTGTATGGGTGTGTGTTACATTAGATTCACTAGTAGGAGTGAGAAAAACATCACGGGGTGGTGTGCATTTTATGGGTGTGTGTTACATTACATTCACTAATAGGAGTTAGAAAAACATCACGGGGTGGTGCAAATTGTATGGGTGTGTGTTACATTACATTCACTAGTAGCAGTGAGAAAAACATCACGGGGTGGTGCGCATTGTATGTGTGTGTGTTACATTACATTCACTAGTAGGAGTGAGAAAAACATCACGGGGTGGTGTGAATCGGAGGGTCTGAATTAGGATAGGCAGTGAGTGGCAATGTAGGATGGAGAAAAGCACCGCGGGGTGGTCAGCATGGGGAGGTCAGGGAACATGCAGTGGCAATGTAGGATAGGATTCTGAAAAACATCGCGGGGTGTTGCACATTGTATGGGTGTGTGTTACATTAGATTCACTAGTAGGATTGAGAAAAACATCACGGGGTGGTGCGCATTGTATGGGTGTGTGTTACATTACATTCACTAATAGGAGTGAGAAAAACATCACGGGGTGGTGCGCATTGTATGGGTGTGTGTTACATTACATTCACTAGTAGGAGTGAGAAAAACATCACGGGGTGGTGCGCATTGTATGGGTGTGTGTTACATTACATTCACTAGTAAGAGTGAGAAAAACATCACGGGGTGGTGCGCATTGTATGGGTGTGTGTTACATTACATTCACTAGTAGGCGTGAGAAAAACATCACGGGGTGGTGCGCATTGTATGGGTGTGTGTTACATTACATTCACTAGTAGGAGTGAGAAAAACATCACGGGGTGGTGCGCATTGTATGGGTGTGTGTTACATTACATTCACTAGTAGGAGTGAGAAAAACATCACGGGGTGGTGTGCATTGTATGAGTGTGTGTTACATTACATTCACTAGTAGGAGTGAGAAAAACATCACGGGGTGGTGAGCATTGTATGGGTGTGTGTTGCATTACATTCACTAGTAGGAGTGAGAAAAACATCACGGGGTGGTGCGCATTTTATGGGTGTGTGTTACATTACATTCACTAGTAGGAGTGAGAAAAACATCACGGGGTGGTGCGCATTGTATGGGTGTGTGTTACATTACATTCACGAGTAGGAGTGAGAAAAACATCACGGGGTGGTGCGCATTGTATGGGTGTGTGTTACATTACATTCACTAGTAGCAGTGAGAAAAACATCACGGGGTGGTGCGCATTGTATGGGTGTGTGTTACATTACATTCACTAGTAGGAGTGAGAAAAACGTCACGGGGTGGTGCGCATTGTATGTGTGTGTGTTACATTACATTCACCAGTAGGAGTGAGAAAAACATCACGGGGTGGTGTGAATCGGATGGTCTGAATTAGGATAGGCAGTGAGTCGCAATGTAGGATGGAGAAAAGCACCTTGGGGTGGTCAGCATGGGGAGGTCAGGGAACATGCAGTGGCAATGTAGGATAGGTTTCTGAAAATCATCGCGGGGTGGTGCGCATTGTATGGGTGTGTGTTACATTAGATTCACTAGTAGGAGTGAGAAAAACATCACGGGGTGGTGTGCATTTTATGGGTGTGTGTTACATTACATTCACTAATAGGAGTGAGAAAAACATCACGGGGTGGTGCAAATTGTATGGGTGTGTGTTACATTACATTCACTAGTAGGAGTGAGAAAAACATCACGGGGTGGTGCGCATTGTATGGGTGTGTGTTACATTACATTCACTAGTAGGAGTGAGAAATACATCACGGGGTGGTGTGAATCGGAGGGTCTGAATTAGGATAGGCAGTGAGTGGCAATGTAGGATGGAGAAAAGCACCGCGGGGTGGTCAGCATGGGGAGGTCAGGGAACATGCAGTGGCAATGTAGGATAGGATTCTGAAAAACATCGCGGGGTGTTGCACATTGTATGCGTGTGTGTTACATTAGATTCACTAGTAGGATTGAGAAAAACATCACGGGGTGGTGCGCATTGTATGGGTGTGTGTTACATTACATTCACTAATAGGAGTGAGAAAAACATCACGGGGTGGTGCGCATTGTATGGGTGTGTGTTACATTACATTCACTAGTAGGAGTGAGAAAAACATCACGGGGTGGTGCGCATTGTATGGGTGTGTGTTACATTACATTCACTAGTAGGCGTGAGAAAAACATCACGTGGTGGTGCGCATTGTATGGGTGTGTGTTACATTACATTCACTAATAGGAGTGAGAAAAACATCACGGGGTGGTGCGCATTGTATGGGTGTGTGTTACATTACATTCACTAGTAGGAGTGAGAAAAACATCACGGGGTGGTGCGCATTGTATGGGTGTGTGTTACATTACATTCACTAGTAGGAGTGAGAAAAACATCACGGGGTGGTGCGCATTGTATGGGTGTGTGTTACATTACATTCACTAGTAGGAGTGAGAAAAACATCACGGGGTGGTGCGCATTGTATGGGTGTGTGTTACACTACATTCACTAGTAGGAGTGAGAAAAACATCACGGGGTGGTGCGCATTGTATGTGTGTGTGTTACATTACATTCACCAGTAGGAGTGAGAAAAACATCACAGGGTGGTGTGAATCGGAGGGTCTGAATTAGGATAGGCAGTGAGTCGCAATGTAGGATGGAGAAAAGCACCTTGGGGTGGTCAGCATGGGGAGGTCAGGGAACATGCAGTGGCAATGTAGGATAGGTTTCTGAAAATCATCGCGGGGTGGTGCGCATTGTATGGGTGTGTGTTACATTAGATTCACTAGTAGGAGTGAGAAAAACATCACGGGGTGGTGTGCATTTTATGGGTGTGTGTTACATTACATTCACTAATAGGAGTTAGAAAAACATCACGGGGTGGTGCAAATTGTATGGGTGTGTGTTACATTACATTCACTAGTAGCAGTGAGAAAAACATCACGGGGTGGTGCGCATTGTATGTGTGTGTGTTACATTACATTCACTAGTAGGAGTGAGAAAAACATCACGGGGTGGTGTGAATCGGAGGGTCTGAATTAGGATAGGCAGTGAGTGGCAATGTAGGATGGAGAAAAGCACCGCGGGGTGGTCAGCATGGGGAGGTCAGGGAACATGCAGTGGCAATGTAGGATAGGATTCTGAAAAACATCGCGGGGTGTTGCACATTGTATGGGTGTGTGTTACATTAGATTCACTAGTAGGATTGAGAAAAACATCACGGGGTGGTGCGCATTGTATGGGTGTGTGTTACATTACATTCACTAATAGGAGTGAGAAAAACATCACGGGGTGGTGCGCATTGTATGGGTGTGTGTTACATTACATTCACTAGTAGGAGTGAGAAAAACATCACGGGGTGGTGCGCATTGTATGGGTGTGTGTTACATTACATTCACTAGTAGGCGTGAGAAAAACATCACGTGGTGGTGCGCATTGTATGGGTGTGTGTTACATTACATTCACTAATAGGAGTGAGAAAAACATCACGGGGTGGTGCGCATTGTATGGGTGTGTGTTACATTACATTCACTAGTAGGAGTGAGAAAAACATCACGGGGTGGTGCGCATTGTATGGGTGTGTGTTACATTACATTCACTAGTAGGAGTGAGAAAAACATCACGGGGTGGTGCGCATTGTATGGGTGTGTGTTACATTACATTCACTAGTAGGAGTGAGAAAAACATCACGGGGTGGTGCGCATTGTATGGGTGTGTGTTACACTACATTCACTAGTAGGAGTGAGAAAAACATCACGGGGTGGTGCGCATTGTATGTGTGTGTGTTACATTACATTCACCAGTAGGAGTGAGAAAAACATCACAGGGTGGTGTGAATCGGAGGGTCTGAATTAGGATAGGCAGTGAGTCGCAATGTAGGATGGAGAAAAGCACCTTGGGGTGGTCAGCATGGGGAGGTCAGGGAACATGCAGTGGCAATGTAGGATAGGTTTCTGAAAATCATCGCGGGGTGGTGCGCATTGTATGGGTGTGTGTTACATTAGATTCACTAGTAGGAGTGAGAAAAACATCACGGGGTGGTGTGCATTTTATGGGTGTGTGTTACATTACATTCACTAATAGGAGTTAGAAAAACATCACGGGGTGGTGCAAATTGTATGGGTGTGTGTTACATTACATTCACTAGTAGCAGTGAGAAAAACATCACGGGGTGGTGCGCATTGTATGTGTGTGTGTTACATTACATTCACTAGTAGGAGTGAGAAAAACATCACGGGGTGGTGTGAATCGGAGGGTCTGAATTAGGATAGGCAGTGAGTGGCAATGTAGGATGGAGAAAAGCACCGCGGGGTGGTCAGCATGGGGAGGTCAGGGAACATGCAGTGGCAATGTAGGATAGGATTCTGAAAAACATCGCGGGGTGTTGCACATTGTATGGGTGTGTGTTACATTAGATTCACTAGTAGGATTGAGAAAAACATCACGGGGTGGTGCGCATTGTATGGGTGTGTGTTACATTACATTCACTAATAGGAGTGAGAAAAACATCACGGGGTGGTGCGCATTGTATGGGTGTGTGTTACATTACATTCACTAGTAGGAGTGAGAAAAACATCACGGGGTGGTGCGCATTGTATGGGTGTGTGTTACATTACATTCACTAGTAAGAGTGAGAAAAACATCACGGGGTGGTGCGCATTGTATGGGTGTGTGTTACATTACATTCACTAGTAGGCGTGAGAAAAACATCACGGGGTGGTGCGCATTGTATGGGTGTGTGTTACATTACATTCACTAGTAGGAGTGAGAAAAACATCACGGGGTGGTGCGCATTGTATGGGTGTGTGTTACATTACATTTACTAGTAGGAGTGAGAAAAACATCACGGGGTGGTGTGCATTGTATGAGTGTGTGTTACATTACATTCACTAGTAGGAGTGAGAAAAACATCACGGGGTGGTGAGCATTGTATGGGTGTGTGTTACATTACATTCACTAGTAGGAGTGAGAAAAACATCACGGGGTGGTGCGCATTTTATGGGTGTGTGTTACATTACATTCACTAGTAGGAGTGAGAAAAACATCACGGGGTGGTGCGCATTGTATGGGTGTGTGTTACATTACATTCACTAGTAGGAGTGAGAAAAACATCACGGGGTGGTGCGCATTGTATGGGTGTGTGTTACATTACATTCACTAGTAGCAGTGAGAAAAACATCACGGGGTGGTGCGCATTGTATGGGTGTGTGTTACATTACATTCACTAGTAGGAGTGAGAAATACATCACGGGGTGGTGTGAATCGGAGGGTCTGAATTAGGATAGGCAGTGAGTGGCAATGTAGGATGGAGAAAAGCACCGCGGGGTGGTCAGCATGGGGAGGTCAGGGAACATGCAGTGGCAATGTAGGATAGGATTCTGAAAAACATCGCGGGGTGTTGCACATTGTATGCGTGTGTGTTACATTAGATTCACTAGTAGGATTGAGAAAAACATCACGGGGTGGTGCGCATTGTATGGGTGTGTGTTACATTACATTCACTAATAGGAGTGAGAAAAACATCACGGGGTGGTGCGCATTGTATGGGTGTGTGTTACATTACATTCACTAGTAGGAGTGAGAAAAACATCACGGGGTGGTGCGCATTGTATGGGTGTGTGTTACATTACATTCACTAGTAGGCGTGAGAAAAACATCACGTGGTGGTGCGCATTGTATGGGTGTGTGTTACATTACATTCACTAATAGGAGTGAGAAAAACATCACGGGGTGGTGCGCATTGTATGGGTGTGTGTTACATTACATTCACTAGTAGGAGTGAGAAAAACATCACGGGGTGGTGCGCATTGTATGGGTGTGTGTTACATTACATTCACTAGTAGGAGTGAGAAAAACATCACGGGGTGGTGCGCATTGTATGGGTGTGTGTTACATTACATTCACTAGTAGGAGTGAGAAAAACATCACGGGGTGGTGCGCATTGTATGGGTGTGTGTTACACTACATTCACTAGTAGGAGTGAGAAAAACATCACGGGGTGGTGCGCATTGTATGTGTGTGTGTTACATTACATTCACCAGTAGGAGTGAGAAAAACATCACAGGGTGGTGTGAATCAGAGGGTCTGAATTAGGATAGGCAGTGAGTCGCAATGTAGGATGGAGAAAAGCACCTTGGGGTGGTCAGCATGGGGAGGTCAGGGAACATGCAGTGGCAATGTAGGATAGGTTTCTGAAAATCATCGCGGGGTGGTGCGCATTGTATGGGTGTGTGTTACATTAGATTCACTAGTAGGAGTGAGAAAAACATCACGGGGTGGTGTGCATTTTATGGGTGTGTGTTACATTACATTCACTAATAGGAGTTAGAAAAACATCACGGGGTGGTGCAAATTGTATGGGTGTGTGTTACATTACATTCACTAGTAGCAGTGAGAAAAACATCACGGGGTGGTGTGAATCGGAGGGTCTGAATTAGGATAGGCAGTGAGTGGCAATGTAGGATGGAGAAAAGCACCGCGGGGTGGTCAGCATGGGGAGGTCAGGAAACATGCAGTGGCAATGTAGGATAGGATTCTGAAAAACATCGCGGGGTGTTGCACATTGTATGGGTGTGTGTTACATTAGATTCACTAGTAGGATTGAGAAAAACATCACGGGGTGGTGCGCATTGTATGGGTGTGTGTTACATTACATTCACTAATAGGAGTGAGAAAAACATCACGGGGTGGTGCGCAGTGTATGGGTGTGTGTTACATTACATTCACTAGTAGGAGTGAGAAAAACATCACGGGGTGGTGCGCATGGTATGGGTGTGTGTTACATTACATTCACTAGTAAGAGTGAGAAAAACATCACGGGGTGGTGCGCATTGTATGGGTGTGTGTTACATTACATTCACTAGTAGGCGTGAGAAAAACATCACGGGGTGGTGCGCATTGTATGGGTGTGTGTTACATTACATTCACGAGTAGGAGTGAGAAAAACATCACGGGGTGGTGCGCATTGTATGGGTGTGTGTTACATTACATTCACTAGTAGGAGTGAGAAAAACATCACGGGGTGGTGTGCATTGTATGGGTGTGTGTTACATTACATTCACTAGTAGGAGTGAGAAAAACATCACGGGGTGGTGAGCATTGTATGGGTGTGTGTTACATTACATTCACGAGTAGGAGTGAGAAAAACATCACGGGGTGGTGCGCATGGTATGGGTGTGTGTTACATTACATTCACTAGTAAGAGTGAGAAAAACATCACGGGGTGGTGCGCATTGTATGGGTGTGTGTTACATTACATTCACTAGTAGGCGTGAGAAAAACATCACGGGGTGGTGCGCATTGTATGGGTGTGTGTTACATTACATTCACGAGTAGGAGTGAGAAAAACATCACGGGGTGGTGCGCATTGTATGGGTGTGTGTTACATTACATTCACTAGTAGGAGTGAGAAAAACATCACGGGGTGGTGTGCATTGTATGGGTGTGTGTTACATTACATTCACTAGTAGGAGTGAGAAAAACATCACGGGGTGGTGAGCATTGTATGGGTGTGTGTTACATTACATTCACGAGTAGGAGTGAGAAAAACATCACGGGGTGGTGCGCATTTTATGGGTGTGTGTTACATTACATTCACTAGTAGGAGTGAGAAAAACATCACGGGGTGGTGCGCAGTGTATGGGTGTGTGTTACATTACATTCACTAGTAGGAGTGAGAAAAACATCACGGGGTGGTGCGCATGGTATGGGTGTGTGTTACATTACATTCACTAGTAAGAGTGAGAAAAACATCACGGGGTGGTGCGCATTGTATGGGTGTGTGTTACATTACATTCACTAGTAGGCGTGAGAAAAACATCACGGGGTGGTGCGCATTGTATGGGTGTGTGTTACATTACATTCACTAATAGGAGTGAGAAAAACATCACGGGGTGGTGCGCAGTGTATGGGTGTGTGTTACATTACATTCACTAGTAGGAGTGAGAAAAACATCACGGGGTGGTGCGCATGGTATGGGTGTGTGTTACATTACATTCACTAGTAAGAGTGAGAAAAACATCACGGGGTGGTGCGCATTGTATGGGTGTGTGTTACATTACATTCACTAGTAGGCGTGAGAAAAACATCACGGGGTGGTGCGCATTGTATGGGTGTGTGTTACATTACATTCACGAGTAGGAGTGAGAAAAACATCACGGGGTGGTGCGCATTGTATGGGTGTGTGTTACATTACATTCACTAGTAGGAGTGAGAAAAACATCACGGGGTGGTGTGCATTGTATGGGTGTGTGTTACATTACATTCACTAGTAGGAGTGAGAAAAACATCACGGGGTGGTGAGCATTGTATGGGTGTGTGTTACATTACATTCACGAGTAGGAGTGAGAAAAACATCACGGGGTGGTGCGCATTTTATGGGTGTGTGTTACATTACATTCACTAGTAGGAGTGAGAAAAACATCACGGGGTGGTGCGCATTGTATGGGTGTGTGTTACATTACATTCACTAGTAGGAGTGAGAAAAACATCACGGGGTGGTGCGCATTGTATGGGTGTGTGTTACATTACATTCACTAGTAGGAGTGAGAAAAACATCACGAGGTGGTGCGCATTGTATGGGTGTGTGTTACATTACATTCACTAGTAGGAGTGAGAAAAACATCACGGGGTGGTGCGCATTGTATGGGTGTGTGTTACATTACATTCACTAGTAGGAGTGAGAAAAACGTCACGGGGTGGTGCGCATTGTATGTGTGTGTGTTACATTACATTCACCAGTAGGAGTGAGAAAAACATCACGGGGTGGTGTGAATCGGAGGGTCTGAATTAGGATAGGCAGTGAGTCGCAATGTAGGATGGAGAAAAGCACCTTGGGGTGGTCAGCATGGGGAGGTCAGGGAACATGCAGTGGCAATGTAGCATAGGTTCCTGAAAATCATCGCGGGGTGGTGCGCATTGTATGGGTGTGTGTTACATTAGATTCACTAGTAGGAGTGAGAAAAACATCACGGGGTGGTGTGCATTTTATGGGTGTGTGTTACATTACATTCACTAATAGGAGTGAGAAAAACATCACGGGGTGGTGCAAATTGTATGGGTGTGTATTACATTACATTCACTAGTAGCAGTGAGAAAAACATCACGGGGTGGTGCGCATTGTATGGGTGTGTGTTACATTACATTCACTAGTAGGAGTGAGAAATACATCACGGGGTGGTGTGAATCGGAGGGTCTGAATTAGGATAGGCAGTGAGTGGCAATGTAGGATGGAGAAAAGCACCGCGGGGTGGTCAGCATGGGGAGGTCAGGGAACATGCAGTGGCAATGTAGGATAGGATTCTGAAAAACATCGCGGGGTGTTGCACATTGTATGGGTGTGTGTTACATTAGATTCACTAGTAGGATTGAGAAAAACATCACGGGGTGGTGCGCATTGTATGGGTGTGTGTTACATTACATTCACTAATAGGAGTGAGAAAAACATCACGGGGTGGTGCGCATTGTATGGGTGTGTGTTACATTACATTCACTAGTAGGAGTGAGAAAAACATCACGGGGTGGTGCGCATTGTATGGGTGTGTGTTACATTACATTCACTAGTAAGAGTGAGAAAAACATCACGGGGTGGTGCTCATTGTATGGGTGTGTGTTACATTACATTCACTAGTAGGCGTGAGAAAAACATCACGGGGTGGTGCGCATTGTATGGGTGTGTGTTACATTACATTCACTAATAGGAGTGAGAAAAACATCACGGGGTGGTGCGCATTGTATGGGTGTGTGTTACATTACATTCATTAGTAGGAGTGAGAAAAACATCACGGGGTGGTGCGCATTGTATGGGTGTGTGTTACATTACATTCACTAGTAGGAGTGAGAAAAACATCACGGGGTGGTGCGCATTGTATGGGTGTGTGTTACATTACATTCACGAGTAGGAGTGAGAAAAACATCACGGGGTGGTGCGCATTGTATGGGTGTGTGTTACATTACATTCACGAGTAGGAGTGAGAAAAACATCACGGGGTGGTGCGCATTGTATGGGTGTGTGTTACATTACATTCACAAGTAGGAGTGAGAAAAACATAACGGGGTGGTGCGCATTGTATGGGTGTGTGTTACATTACATTCACTACTAGGAGTGAGAAAAACATCACGGGGTGGTGCGCATTGTATGGTTGTGTGTTACGTTACATTCACTAGTAGCAGTGAGAAAAACATCACGGGGTGGTGCGCATTGTATGGGTGTGTGTTACATTACATTCTCTAGTAGGAGTGAGAAAAACATCACGGGGTGGTGCGCATTGTATGGGTGTGTGTTACATTACATTCACTAGTAGGAGTGAGAAAAACATCACGGGGTGGTGCGCATTGTATGGGTGTGTGTTACATTACATTCACTAGTAGGAGTGAGAAAAACATCACGGGGTGGTGCGCATTGTATGGGTGTGTGTTACATTACATTCACTAGTAGGAGTGAGAAAAACATCACCGGGTGGTGCGCATTGTATGTGTGTGTGTTATATTACATTCACCAGTAGGAGTGAGAAAAACATCACGGGGTGGTGTGAATCGGAGGGTCTGAATTAGGATAGGCAGTGAGTCGCAATGTAGGATGGAGAAAAGCACCTTGGGGTGGTCAGCATGGGGAGGTCAGGGAACATGCAGTGGCAATGTAGGATAGGTTTCTGAAAATCATCGCGGGTTCGTGCGCATTGTATGGATGTGTGTTACATTAGATTCACTAGTAGGAGTGAGAAAAACATCACGGGGTGGTGTGCATTTTATGGGTGTGTGTTACATTACATTCACTAATAGGAGTGAGAAAAACATTACGGGGTGGTGCGCATTTTATGGGTGTGTGTTACATTACATTCACTAGTAGGAGTGAGAAAAACATCACGGGGTGGTGCGCATTGTATGGGTGTGTGTTACATTACATTCACTAGTAGGAGTGAGAAAAACATCACGGGGTGGTGCGCATTGTATGGGTGTGTGTTACATTACATTCACTAGTAGGAGTGAGAAAAACATCACGGGGTGGTGCGCATTGTATGGGTGTGTGTTACATTACATTCACTAGTAGGAGTGAGACAAACATCACGGGGTGGTGCGCATTGTATGGGTGTGTGTTACATTACATTCACGAGTAGGAGTGAGAAAAACATCACGGGGTGGTGCGCATTGTATGGGTGTGTGTTACATTACATTCACTAGTAGGAGTGAGAAAAACATCACGGGGTGGTGCGCATTGTATGGGTGTGTGTTACATTACATTCACTAGTAGGAGTGAGAAAAACATCACGGGGTGGTGCGCATTGTATGGTTGTGTGTTGCATTACATTCACTAGTAGCAGTGAGAAAAACATCACGGGGTGGTGCGCATTGTATGGGTGTGTGTTACATTACATTCACTAGTAGGAGTGAGAAAAACATCACGGGGTGGTGCGCATTGTATGGGTGTGTGTTACATTACATTCACTAGTATGAGTGAGAAAAACATCACGGGGTGGTGCGCATTGTATGGGTGTGTGTTACATTACATTCACTAGTAAGAGTGAGAAAAACATCACGGGGTGGTGTGAATCGGAGGGTCTGAATTAGGATAGGCAGTGAGTCGCAATGTAGGATGGAGAAAAGCACCTTGGGGTGGTCAGCATGGGGAGGTCAGGGAACATGCAGTGGCAATGTAGGATAGGTTTCTGAAAATCATCGCGGGGTGGTGCGCATTGTATGGGTGTGTGTTACATTAGATTCACTAGTAGGAGTGAGAAAAACATCACGGGGTTGTGTGCATTTTATGGGTGTGTGTTACATTACATTCACTAGTAGGAGTGAGAAAAACATCACGGGGTGGTGCGCATGGTATGGGTGTGTGTTACATTACATTCACTAGTAAGAGTGAGAAAAACATCACGGGGTGGTGCGCATGGTATGGGTGTGTGTTACATTACATTCACTAGTAGGCGTGAGAAAAACATCACGGGGTGGTGCGCATTGTATGGGTGTGTGTTACATTACATTCACGAGTAGGAGTGAGAAAAACATCACGGGGTGGTGCGCATTGTATGGGTGTGTGTTACATTACATTCACTAGTAGGAGTGAGAAAAACATCACGGGGTGGTGTGCATTGTATGGGTGTGTGTTACATTACATTCACTAGTAGGAGTGAGAAAAACATCACGGGGTGGTGAGCATTGTATGGGTGTGTGTTACATTACATTCACGAGTAGGAGTGAGAAAAACATCACGGGGTGGTGCGCATTGTATGGGTGTGTGTTACATTACATTCACTAGTAGGAGTGAGAAAAACATCACGGGGTGGTGCGCATTGTATGGGTGTGTGTTACATTACATTCACTAGTAGGAGTGAGAAAAACATCACGGGGTGGTGCGCATTGTATCGGTGTGTGTTACATTACATTCACTAGTAGGAGTGAGAAAAACATCACGAGGTGGTGCGCATTGTATGGGTGTGTGTTACATTACATTCACTAGTAGGAGTGAGAAAAACATCACGGGGTGGTGCGCATTGTATGGGTGTGTGTTACATTACATTCACTAGTAGGAGTGAGAAAAACGTCACGGGGTGGTGCGCATTGTATGTGTGTGTGTTACATTACATTCACCAGTAGGAGTGAGAAAAACATCACGGGGTGGTGTGAATCGGAGGGTCTGAATTAGGATAGGCAGTGAGTCGCAATGTAGGATGGAGAAAAGCACCTTGGGGTGGTCAGCATGGGGAGGTCAGGGAACATGCAGTGGCAATGTAGGATAGGTTTCTGAAAATCATCGCGGTGTGGTGCGCATTGTATGGGTGTGTGTTACATTAGATTCACTAGTAGGAGTGAGAAAAACATCACGGGGTGGTGTGCATTTTATCGGTGTGTGTTACATTACATTCACTAATAGGAGTGAGAAAAACATCACGGGGTGGTGCAAATTGTATGGGTGTGTATTACATTACATTCACTAGTAGCAGTGAGAAAAACATCACGGGGTGGTGCGCATTGTATGGGTGTGTGTTACATTACATTCACTAGTAGGAGTGAGAAATACATCACGGGGTGGTGTGAATCGGAGGGTCTGAATTAGGATAGGCAGTGAGTGGCAATGTAGGATGGAGAAAAGCACCGCGGGGTGGTCAGCATGGGGAGGTCAGGGAACATGCAGTGGCAATGTAGGATAGGATTCTGAAAAACATCGCGGGGTGTTGCACATTGTATGGGTGTGTGTTACATTAGATTCACTAGTAGGATTGAGAAAAACATCACGGGGTGGTGCGCATTGTATGGGTGTGTGTTACATTACATTCACTAGTAGGCGTGAGAAAAACATCACGGGGTGGTGCGCATTGTATGGGTGTGTGTTACATTACATTCACTAATAGGAGTGAGAAAAACATCACGGGGTGGTGCGCATTGTATGGGTGTGTGTTACATTACATTCACTAGTAGGAGTGAGAAAAACATCACGGGGTGGTGCGCATTGTATGGGTGTGTGTTACATTACATTCACTAGTAGGAGTGAGAAAAACATCACGGGGTGGTGCGCATTGTATGGGTGTGTGTTACATTACATTCACGAGTAGGAGTGAGAAAAACATCACGGGGTGGTGCGCATTGTATGGGTGTGTGTTACATTACATTCACGAGTAGGAGTGAGAAAAACATCACGGGGTGGTGCGCATTGTATGGGTGTGTGTTACATTACATTCACTAGTAGGAGTGAGAAAAACATAACGGGGTGGTGCGCATTGTATGGGTGTGTGTTACATTACATTCACTACTAGGAGTGAGAAAAACATCACGGGGTGGTGCGCATTGTATGGTTGTGTGTTACGTTACATTCACTAGTAGCAGTGAGAAAAACATCACGGGGTGGTGCGCATTGTATGGGTGTGTGTTACATTACATTCTCTAGTAGGAGTGAGAAAAACATCACGGGGTGGTGCGCATTGTATGGGTGTGTGTTACATTACATTCACTAGTAGGAGTGAGAAAAACATCACGGGGTGGTGCGCATTGTATGGGTGTGTGTTACATTACATTCACTAGTAGGAGTGAGAAAAACATCACGGGGTGGTGCGCATTGTATGGGTGTGTGTTACATTACATTCACTAGTAGGAGTGAGAAAAACATCACGGGGTGGTGCGCATTGTATGTGTGTGTGTTATATTACATTCACCAGTAGGAGTGAGAAAAACATCACGGGGTGGTGTGAATCGGAGGGTCTGAATTAGGATAGGCAGTGAGTCGCAATGTAAGATGGAGAAAAGCACCTTGGGGTGGTCAGCATGGGGAGGTCAGGGAACATGCAGTGGCAATGTAGGATAGGTTTCTGAAAATCATCGCGGGGTCGTGCGCATTGTATGGATGTGTGTTACATTAGATTCACTAGTAGGAGTGAGAAAAACATCACGGGGTGGTGTGCATTTTATGGGTGTGTGTTACATTACATTCACTAATAGGAGTGAGAAAAACATTACGGGGTGGTGCGCATTTTATGGGTGTGTGTTACATTACATTCACTAGTAGGAGTGAGAAAAACATCACGGGGTGGTGCGCATTGTATGGGTGTGTGTTACATTACATTCACTAGTAGGAGTGAGAAAAACATCACGGGGTGGTGCGCATTGTATCGGTGTGTGTTACATTACATTCACTAGTAGGAGTGAGAAAAACATCACGGGGTGGTGCGCATTGTATGGGTGTGTGTTACATTACATTCACTAGTAGGAGTGAGACAAACATCACGGGGTGGTGCGCATTGTATGGGTGTGTGTTACATTACATTCACGAGTAGGAGTGAGAAAAACATCACGGGGTGGTGCGCATTGTATGGGTGTGTGTTACATTACATTCACTAGTAGGAGTGAGAAAAACATCACGGGGTGGTGCGCATTGTATGGGTGTGTGTTACATTACATTCACTAGTAGGAGTGAGAAAAACATCACGGGGTGGTGCGCATTGTATGGTTGTGTGTTGCATTACATTCACTAGTAGCAGTGAGAAAAACATCACGGGGTGGTGCGCATTGTATGGGTGTGTGTTACATTACATTCACTAGTAGGAGTGAGAAAAACATCACGGGGTGGTGCGCATTGTATGGGTGTGTGTTACATTACATTCACTAGTATGAGTGAGAAAAACATCACGGGGTGGTGCGCATTGTATGGGTGTGTGTTACATTACATTCACTAGTAAGAGTGAGAAAAACATCACGGGGTGGTGTGAATCGGAGGGTCTGAATTAGGATAGGCAGTGAGTCGCAATGTAGGATGGAGAAAAGCACCTTGGGGTGGTCAGCATGGGGAGGTCAGGGAACATGCAGTGGCAATGTCGGATAGGTTTCTGAAAATCATCGCGGGGTGGTGCGCATTGTATGGGTGTGTGTTACATTAGATTCACTAGTAGGAGTGAGAAAAACATCACGGGGTTGTGTGCATTTTATGGGGGTGTGTTACATTACATTCACTAGTAGCAGTGAGAAAAACATCACGGAGTGGTGTGCATTGTATGGGTGTGTGTTACATTACATTCACTAGTAGGAGTGAGAAAAACATCACGGCGTGGTGTGAATCGGAGGGTCTGAATTAGGATAGGCAGTGAGTGGCAATGTAGGATGGAGAAAAGCACCGCGGGGTGGTCAGCATGGGGAGGTCAGGGAACATGCAGTGGCAATGTTGGATAGGATTCTGAAAAACATCGCGGGGTGTTGCACATTGTATGGGTGTGTGTTACATTAGATTCACTAGTAGGATTGAGAAAAACATCACGGGGTGGTGCGCATTGTATGGGTGTGTGTTACATTACATTCACTAATAGGAGTGAGAAAAACATCACGGGGTGGTGCGCATTGTATGGGTGTGTGTTACATTACATTCACTAGTAGGAGTGAGAAAAACATCACGGGGTGGTGCGCATTATATGGGTGTGTGTTACATTACATTCACTAGTAAGAGTGAGAAAAACATCACGGGGTGGTGCGCATTGTATGGGTGTGTGTTACATTACATTCACTAGTAGGCGTGAGAAAAACATCACGGGGTGGTGCGCATTGTATCGGTGTGTGTTACATTACATTCACTAGTAGGAGTGAGAAAAACATCACGGGGTATTGCGCATTGTATGGGTGTGTGTTACATTACATTCACTAGTAGGAGTGAGAAAAACATCACGGGGTGGTGCGCATTGTATGGGTGTGTGTTACATTACATTCACCAGTAGGAGTGAGAAAAACATCACGGGGTGGTGCGCATTGTATGGGTGTGTGTTACATTACATTCACGAGTAGGAGTGAGAAAAACATCACGGGGTGGTGCGCATTGTATGGGTGTGTGTTACATTACATTCACTAGTAGGAGTGAGAAAAACATCACGGGGTGGTGCGCATTGTATGGGTGTGTGTTACATTACATTCACTAGTAGGAGTGAGAAATACATCACGGGGTGGTGTGAATCGGAGGGTCTGAATTAGGATAGGCAGTGAGTGGCAATGTAGGATGGAGAAAAGCACCGCGGGGTGGTCAGCATGGGGAGGTCAGGGAACATGCAGTGGCAATGTAGGATAGGATTCTGAAAAACATCGCGGGGTGTTGCACATTGTATGGGTGTGTGTTACATTAGATTCACTAGTAGGATTGAGAAAAACATCACGGGGTGGTGCGCATTGTATGGGTGTGTGTTACATTACATTCACTAATAGGAGTGGGAAAAACATCACGGGGTGGTGCGCATTGTATGGGTGTGTGTTACATTACATTCACTAGTAGGAGTGAGAAAAACATCACGGGGTGGTGCGCATTGTATGGGTGTGTGTTACATTACATTCACTAGTAAGATGAGAAAAACATCACGGGGTGGTGCGCATTGTATGGGTGTGTGTTACATTACATTCACTAGTAGGCGTGAGAAAAACATCACGGGGTGGTGCGCATTGTATGGGTGTGTGTTACATTACATTCACTAATAGGAGTGAGAAAAACATCACGGGGTGGTGCGCATTGTATGGGTGTGTGTTACATTACATTCACTAGTAGGAGTGAGAAAAACATCACGGGGTGGTGCGCATTGTATGGGTTTGTGTTACATTACATTCACTAGTAGGAGTGAGAAAAACATCACGGGGTGGTGCGCATTGTATGGTTGTGTGTTACATTACATTCACGAGGAGGAGTGAGAAAAACATCACGGGGTGGTGCGCATTGTATGGGTGTGTGTTACATTACATTCACGAGTAGGAGTGAGAAAAACATCACGGGGTGGTGCGCATTGTATGGGTGTGTGTTACATTACATTCACTAGTAGGAGTGAGAAAAACATCACGGGGTGGTGTGCATTGTATGGGTGTGTGTTACATTACATTCACTACTAGGAGTGAGAAAAACATCACGTGGTGGTGCGCATTGTATGGTTGTGTGTTACGTTACATTCACTAGTAGCAGTGAGAAAAACATCACGGGGTGGTGCGCATTGTATGGCTGTGTGTTACATTACATTCTCTAGTAGGAGTGAGAAAAACATCACGGGGTGGTGCGCATTGTATGGGTGTGTGTTACATTACATTCACTAGTAGGAGTGAGAAAAACATCACGGGGTGGTGCGCATTGTATGGGTGTGTGTTACATTACATTCACTAGTAAGAGTGAGAAAAACATCACGGGGTGGTGCGCATTGTATGGGTGTGTGTTACATTACATTCACTAGTAGGAGTGAGAAAAACATCACGGGGTAGTGCGCATTGTATGTGTGTGTGTTATATTACATTCACCAGTAGGAGTGAGAAAAACATCACGGGGTGGTGTGAATCGGAGGGTCTGAATTAGGATAGGCAGTGAGTCGCAATGTAGGATGGAGAAAAGCACCTTGGGGTGGTCAGCATGGGGAGGTCAGGGAACATGCAGTGGCAATGTAGGATAGGTTTCTGAAAATCATCGCGGGGTCGTGCGCATTGTATGGATGTGTGTTACATTAGATTCACTAGTAGGAGTGAGAAAAACATCACGGGGTGGTGTGCATTTTATGGGTGTGTGTTACATTACATTCACTAATAGGAGTGAGAAAAACATACGGGGTGGTGCGCATTTTATGGGTGTGTGTTACATTACATTCACTAGTAGGAGTGAGAAAAACATCACGGGGTGGTGCGCATTGTATGGGTGTGTGTTACATTACATTCACTAGTAGGAGTGAGAAAAACATCACGGGGTGGTGCGCATTGTATGGGTGTGTGTTACATTACATTCACTAGTAGGAGTGAGAAAAACATCACGGGGTGGTGCGCATTGTATGGGTGTGTGTTACATTACATTCACTAGTAGGAGTGAGAAAAACATCACGGGGTGGTGCGCATTGTATGGTTGTGTGTTGCATTACATTCACTAGTAGCAGTGAGAAAAACATCACGGGGTGGTGCGCATTGTATGGGTGTGTGTTACATTACATTCACTAGTAGGAGTGAGAAAAACATCACGGGGTGGTGCGCATTGTATGGGTGTGTGTTACATTACATTCACTAGTAGGAGTGAGAAAAACATCACGGGGTGGTGCGCATTGTATGGGTGTGTGTTACATTACATTCACTAGTAAGAGTGAGAAAAACATCACGGGATGGTGTGAATCGGAGGGTCTGAATTAGGATAGGCAGTGAGTCGCAATGTAGGATGGAGAAAAGCACCTTGGGGTGGTCAGCATGGGGAGGTCAGGGAACATGCAGTGGCAATGTAGGATAGGTTTCTGAAAATCATCGCGGGGTGGTGCGCATTGTATGGGTGTGTGTTACATTAGATTCACTAGTAGGAGTGAGAAAAACATCACGGGGTTGTGTGCATTTTATGGGTGTGTGTTACATTACATTCACTAGTAGCAGTGAGAAAAACATCACGGGGTGGTGTGCATTGTATGGGTGTGTGTTACATTACATTCACTAGTAGGAGTGAGAAAAACATCACGGGGTGGTGTGAATCGGAGGGTCTGAATTAGGATAGGCAGTGAGTGGCAATGTAGGATGGAGAAAAGCACCGCGGGGTGGTCAGCATGGGGAGGTCAGGGAACATGCAGTGGCAATGTAGGATAGGATTCTGAAAAACATCGCGGGGTGTTGCACATTGTATGGGTGTGTGTTACATTAGATTCACTAGTAGGATTGAGAAAAACATCACGGGGTGGTGCGCATTGTATGGGTGTATGTTACATTACATTCACTAATAGGAGTGAGAAAAACATCACGGGGTGGTGCGCATTGTATGGGTGTGTGTTACATTACATTCACTAGTAGGAGTGAGAAAAACATCACGGGGTGGTGCGTATTATATTGGTGTGTGTTACATTACATTCACTAGTAAGAGTGAGAAAAACATCACGGGGTGGTGCGCATTGTATGGGTGTGTGTTACATTACATTCACTAGTAGGCGTGAGAAAAACATCACGGGGTGGTGCGCATTGTATCGGTGTGTGTTACATTACATTCACTAGTAGGAGTGAGAAAAACATCACGGGGTATTGCGCATTGTATGGGTGTGTGTTACATTACATTCACTAGTAGGAGTGAGAAAAACATCACGGGGTGGTGCGCATTGTATGGGTGTGTGTTACATTACATTCACCAGTAGGAGTGAGAAAAACATCACGGGGTGGTGCGCATTGTATGGGTGTGTGTTACATTACATTCACGAGTAGGAGTGAGAAAAACATCACGGGGTGGTGCGCATTGTATGGGTGTGTGTTACATTACATTCACTACTAGGAGTGAGAAAAACATCACGGGGTGGTGCGCATTGTATGGGTGTGTGTTACATTACATTCACTAGTAGGAGTGAGAAAAACATCACGTGGTGGTGCGCATTGTATGGGTGTGTGTTACATTACATTCACTACTAGGAGTGAGAAAAACATCACGGGGTGGTGCGCATTGTATGGTTGTGTGTTAGATTACATTCACTAGTAGCAGTGAGAAAAACATCACGGGGTGGTGCGCATTCTTTGGTTGTGTGTTACATTACATTCACTAGTAGGAGTGAGAAAAACATCACGGGGTGGTGCGCATTGTATGGGTGTGTGTTACATTAGATTCACTAGTAGGAGTGAGAAAAACATCACGGGGTGGTGCGCATTGTATATGTGTGTGTTACATTACATTCACTAGTAGGAGTGAGAAAAACATCACGGGGTGGTGCGCATTGTATGGGTGTGTGTTACATTACATTCACTATTAGGAGTGAGAAAAACATCACGGGGTGGTGCGCATTGTATGTGTGTGTGTTACATTACATTCACCAGTAGGAGTGAGAAAAACATCACGGGGTGGTGTGAATCGGAGGGTCTGAATTAGGATAGGCAGTGAGTCGCAATGTAGGATGGAGAAAAGCACCTTGGGGTGGTCAGCATGGGGAGGTCAGGGAACATGCAGTGGCAATGTAGGATAGGTTTCTGAAAATCATCGCTGGGTGGTGTGCATTGTATGGGTGTGTGTTACATTAGATTCACTAGTAGGAGTGAGAAAAACATCACGGGGTGGTGCGCATTGTATGGGTGTGTGTTACATTACATTCACTAGTAGGAGTGAGAAAAACATCACGGGGTGGTGTGCATTTTATGGGTGTGTGTTTCATTACATTCACTAATAGGAGTGAGAAAAACATCACGGGGTGGTGCGCATTTTATGGGTGTGTGTTACATTACATTCACTAGTAGGAGTGAGAAAAACATCACGGGGTGGTGCGCATTGTATGGGTGTGTGTTACATTACATTCACTAGTAGGAGTGAGAAAAACATCACGGGGTGGTGCGCAATGTATGGGTGTGTGTTACATTACATTCACTAGTAGGAGTGAGAAAAACATCACGGGGTGGTGCGCATTGTATGGGTGTGTGTTACATTATATTCACTAGTAGCAGTGAGAAAAACATCACGGGGTGGTGCGCATTGTATGGGTGTGTGTTACATTACATTCACTAGTAGGAGTGAGAAAAACTTCACGGGGTGGTGCGCATTGTATGGGTGTGTGTTACATTACATTCACTAGTAGGAGTGAGAAAAACATCACGGGGTGGTGCGCATTGTATGGGTGTGTGTTACATTACATTCACTAGAAGGAGTGAGAAAAACATCACGGGGTGGTGCGCATTGTATGGGTGTGTGTTACATTACATTCACTAGTAGCAGTGAGAAAAACATCACGGGGTGGTGCGCATTGTATGGGTGTGTGTTACATTACATTCACTAGTAAGAGTGAGAAAAACATCACGGGGTGGTGTGAATCGGAGGGTCTGAATTAGGATAGGCAGTGAGTGGCAATGTAGGATGGAGAAAAGCACGGCGGGGTGGTCAGCATGGGGAGCTCAGGGAACATGCAGTGGCAATGTAGGATAGGTTTCTGAAAAACATCGCGGGGTGGTGCACATTGTATGGGTGTGTGTTACTTTAGATTCACTAGTAGGAGTGAGAGAAACATCACGGGGTGGTGCGCATTGTATTGGTGTGTGTTACATTACATTCACTGGTAGGAGTGAGAAAAACATCACGGGGTGGTGCGCGTCGTATGGGTGTGTGTTACATTACATTCCCTAGTAGGAGTGAGAAAAACATCACGGGGTGGTGCGCGTCGTATGGGTGTGTGTTACATTACATTCACTAGTAGGAGTGAGAAAAACATCACGGGGTGGTGCGCGTCGTATGGGTGTGTGTTACATTACATTCACTAGTAGGAGTGAGAAAAACATCACGGGGTGGTGCGCGTTGTATGGGTGTGTGTTACATTACATTCACTAGTAGGAGTGAGAAAAACATCACGGGGTGGTGCGCATTTTATGGGTGTGTGTTACATTACATTCACTAGTAGCAGTCAGAAAAACATCACGGGGTGGTGCGCATTGTATGGGTGTGTGTTACATTACATTCACTAGTAGCAGTCAGAAAAACATCACGGGGTGGTGCGCATTGTATGGGTGTGTGTTACATTACATTCAGTAGTAGGAGTGAGAAAAACATCACGGGGTGGTGCGCATTGTATGGGTGTGTGTTACATTACATTCACTAGTAGGAGTGAGAAAAACATCACGGGGTGGTGCGCATTGTATGGGTGTGTGTTACATTACATTCACTTGTAGGAGTGAGAAAAACATCACGGGGTGGTGCGCATTGAATGGGTGTGTGTTACATTACATTCACTAGTAGCAGTGAGAAAAACATCACGGGGTGGTGTGCATTGTATGGGTGTGTGTTACATTACATTCACTAGTAGGAGTGAGAAAAACATCACGGCGTGGTGTGAATAGGAGGGTCTGAATTAGGATAGGCAGTGAGTGGCAATGTAGGATGGAGAAAAGCACCGCGGGGTGGTCAGCATGGGGAGGTCAGGGAACATGCAGTGGCAATGTAGGATAGGATTCTGAAAAACATCGCGGGGTGTTGCACATTGTATGGGTGTGTGTTACATTAGATTCACTAGTAGGATTGAGAAAAACATCACGGGGTGGTGCGCATTGTATGGGTGTGTGTTACATTACATTCACTAATAGGAGTGAGAAAAACATCACGGGGTGGTGCGCATTGTATGGGTGTGTGTTACATTACATTCACTAGTAGGAGTGAGAAAAACATCACGGGGTGGTGCGCATTATATGGGTGTGTGTTACATTACATTCACTAGTAGGAGTGAGAAAAACATCACGGGGTGGTGCGCGTCGTATGGGTGTGTGTTACATTACATTCACTAGTAGGAGTGAGAAAAACATCACGGGGTGGTGCGCGTCGTATGGGTGTGTGTTACATTACATTCACTACTAGTAGTGAGAAAAACATCACGGGGTGGTGCGCATTGTATGGGTGTGTGTTACATTACATTCACTAGTAGGAGTGAGAAAAACATCACGGGGTGGTGCGCATTGTATGGGTGTGTGTTACATTACATTCACTAGTAGCAGTCAGAAAAACATCACGGGGTGGTGCGCATTGTATGGGTGTGTGTTACATTACATTCACTAGTAGCAGTCAGAAAAACATCACGGGGTGGTGCGCATTGTATGGGTGTGTGTTACATTACATTCACTAGTAGGAGTGAGAAAAACATCACGGGGTGGTGCGCATTGTATGGGTGTGTGTTACATTACATTCACTAGTAGGAGGGAGAAAAACATCACGGGGTGGTGCGCATTGTATGGGTGTGTGTTACATTACATTCACTAGTAGGAGTGAGAAAAACATCACGGGGTGGTGCGCATTGTATGGGTGTGTGTTACATTACATTCACTAGTAGGAGTGAGAAAAACATCACGGGGTGGTGCGCATTGTATGGGTGTTTGTTACATTACATTCACTAGTAGGAGTGAGAAAAACATCACGGGGTGGTGCGCATTGTATGGGTGTGTGTTACATTACATTCACTAGTAGGAGTGAGAAAAACATCACGTGGTGGTGCGCATTGTATGGGTGTGTGTTACATTACATTCACTAGTAGCAGTGAGAAAAACATCACGGGGTGGTGCGCATTGTATGGGTGTGTGTTACATTACATTCACTAGTAGGAGTGAGAAAAACATCACGGGGTGGTGCGCATTGTATGGGTGTGTGTTACATTACATTCACTAGTAGCAGTGAGAAAAACATCACGGGGTGGTGCGCATTGTATGGGTGTGTGTTACATTACATTCACTACTAGGAGTGAGAAAAACATCACGGGGTGGTGTGAATCGGAGGGTCTGAATTAGGATAGGCAGTGAGTGGCAATGTAGGATGGAGAAAAGCACCGCGGGGTGGTCAGCATGGGGAGGTCAGGGAACATGCAGTGGCAATGTAGGATAGGTTTCTGAAAAACATCGCGGGGTGGTGCGCATTGTATGGGTGTGTGTACATTACATTCACTAGTAGGAGTGAGAGAAACATCACGGGGTGGTGCGCATTGTATTGGTGTGTGTTACATTACATTCACTGGTAGGAGTGAGAAAAACATCACGGGGTGGTGCGCATTGTATGGGTGTGTGTTACATTACATTCACTAGTAGGAGTGAGAAAAACATCACGGGGTGGTGCGCATTGTATGGGTGTGTGTTACATTACATTCACTAGTAGGAGTGAGAAAAACATCACGGGGTGGTGCGCATTGTATGGGTGTATGTTACATTACATTCACTAGTAGGAGTTAGAAAAACATCACGGGGTGGTGCGCATCGTATGGGTGTGTGTTACATTACATTCACTAGTAGGAGTGAGAAAAACATCACGGGGTGGTGCGCATCGTATGGGTGTGTGTTACATTACATTCACTAGTAGGAGTGAGAAAAACATCACGGGGTGGTGCGCGTCGTATGGGTGTGTGTTACATTACATTCCCTAGTAGGAGTGAGAAAAACATCACGGGGTGGTGCGCGTCGTATGGGTGTGTGTTACATTACATTCACTAGTAGGAGTGAGAAAAACATCACGGGGTGGTGCGCGTCGTATGGGTGTGTGTTACATTACATTCACTAGTAGGAGTGAGAAAAACATCACGGGGTGGTGCGCGTTGTATGGGTGTGTGTTACATTACATTCACTAGTAGGAGTGAGAAAAACATCACGGGGTGGTGCGCATTTTATGGGTGTGTGTTACATTACATTCACTAGTAGCAGTCAGAAAAACATCACGGGGTGGTGCGCATTGTATGGGTGTGTGTTACATTACATTCAGCAGTAGGAGTGAGAAAAACATCACGGGGTGGTGCGCATTGTATGGGTGTGTGTTACATTACATTCACTAGTAGGAGTGAGAAAAACATCACGGGGTGGTGCGCATTGTATGGGTGTGTGTTACATTACATTCACTTGTAGGAGTGAGAAAAACATCACGGGGGGGTGCGCATTGAATGGGTGTGTGTTACATTACATTCACTAGTAGGAGTGAGAAAAACATCACGGGGTGGTGCGCATTGTATGAGTGTGTGTTACATTACATTTACTAGTAGGAGTGAGAAAAACATCACGGGGTGGTGCGCATCGTATGGGTGTGTGTTACATTACATTCACTAGTAGGAGTGAGAAAAACATCACGGGGTGGTGCGCGTCGTATGGGTGTGTGTTACATTACATTCACTAGTAGGAGTGAGAAAAACATCACGGGGTGGTGCGCGTCGTATGGGTGTGTGTTACATTACATTCACTAGTAGGAGTGAGAAAAACATCACGGGGTGGTGCGCGTCGTATGGGTGTGTGTTACATTACATTCACTAGTAGGAGTGAGAAAAACATCACGGGGTGGTGCGCGTCGTATGGGTGTGTGTTACATTACATTCACTAGTAGGAGTGAGAAAAACATCACGGGGTGGTGCGCGTCGTATGGGTGTGTGTTACATTACATTCACTACTAGGAGTGAGAAAAACATCACGGGGTGGTGCGCATTGTATGGGTGTGTGTTACATTACATTCACTAGTAGGAGTGAGAAAAACATCACGGGGTGGTGCGCATTGTATGGGTGTGTGTTACATTACATTCACTAGTAGCAGTCAGAAAAACATCACGGGGTGGTGCGCATTGTATGGGTGTGTGTTACATTACATTCACTAGTAGCAGTCAGAAAAACATCACGGGGTGGTGCGCATTGTATGGGTGTGTGTTACATTACATTCACTAGTAGGAGTGAGAAAAACATCACGGGGTGGTGCGCATTGTATGGGTGTGTGTTACATTACATTCACTAGTAGGAGGGAGAAAAACATCACGGGGTGGTGCGCATTGTATGGGTGTGTGTTACATTACATTCACTAGTAGGAGTGAGAGAAACATCACGGAGTGGTGCGCATTGTATGGGTGTGTGTTACATTACATTCACTAGTAGCAGTGAGAAAAACATCACGGGGTGGTGCGCATTGTATGGGTGTGTGTTACATTACATTCACTAGTAGGAGTGAGAAAAACATCACGGGGTGGTGCGCATTGTATGGGTGTGTGTTACATTACATTCACTAGTAGCAGTGAGAAAAACATCACGGGGTGGTGCGCATTGTATGGGTGTGTGTTACATTACATTCACTAGTAGGAGTGAGAAAAATATCACGGGGTTGTGCGCACTGTATGGGTGTGTGTTACATTACATTCACTAGTAGGAGTGAGAAAAACATCACGGGGTGGTGCGCATTGTATGGGTGTGTGTAACATTACATTCACTTAGGAGTGAGAAAAACATCACGGGGGGGTGCGCATTGTATGGGTGTGTGTTACATTACATTCACTAGTAGGAGTGAGAAAAACATCACGGGGTGGTGCTCATTGTATGGGTGTGTGTTACATTACATTCACTACTACGAGTGAGAAAAACATCACGGGGTGGTGCGCATTGTATGGGTGTGTGTTACATAACATTCACTATTAGGAGTGACAAAAACATCACGGGGTGGTGCGCATTGTATGGGTGTGTGTTACATTACATTCACTAGAAGGAGTGAGAAAAACATCACGGGGTGGTGCGTATTGTATGGGTGTGTGTTACATTACATACACTAGTAGCAGTTAGCAAATCATCACGGGGTGGTGCGCATTGTATGGGTGTGTGTTACATTACATTCACTTGTAGGAGTGAGAAAAACATCACGGGGGGTGCGCATTGAATGGGTGTGTGTTACATTACATTCACTAGTAGGAGTGAGAAAAACATCAAGGGGTGGTGCGCATTGTATGGGTATATGTTACATTACATTCACTAGTAGGAGTTAGAAAAACATCACGGGGTGGTGCGCATCGTATGGGTGTGTGTTACATTACATTCACTAGTAGGAGTGAGAAAAACATCACGGGGTGGTGCGCATCGTATGGGTGTATGTTACATTACATTCACTAGTAGGAGTGAGAAAAACATCACGGGGTGGTGCGCGTCGTATGGGTGTGTGTTACATTACATTCCCTAGTAGGAGTGAGAAAAACATCACGGGGTGGTGCGCGTCGTATGGGTGTGTGTTACATTACATTCACTAGTAGGAGTGAGAAAAACATCACGGGGTGGTGCGCGTCGTATGGGTGTGTGTTACATTACATTCACTAGTAGGAGTGAGAAAAACATCACGGGGTGGTGCGCGTTGTATGGGTGTGTGTTACATTACATTCACTAGTAGGAGTGAGAAAAACATCACGGGGTGGTGCGCATTTTATGGGTGTGTGTTACATTACATTCACTAGTAGCAGTCAGAAAAACATCACGGGGTGGTGCGCATTGTATGGGTGTGTGTTACATTACATTCACTAGTAGCAGTCAGAAAAACATCACGGGGTGGTGCGCATTGTATGGGTGTGTGTTACATTACATTCAGTAGTAGGAGTGAGAAAAACATCACGGGGTGGTGCGCATTGAATGGGTGTGTGTTACATTACATTCACTAGTAGGAGTGAGAAAAACATCACGGGGTGGTGCGCATTGTATGGGTGTGTGTTACATTACATTCACTTGTAGGAGTGAGAAAAACATCACGGGGGGGTGCGCATTGAATGGGTGTGTGTTACATTACATTCACTAGTAGGAGTGAGAAAAACATCACTTGGTGGTGCGCATTGTATGAGTGTGTGTTACATTACATTTACTAGTAGGAGTGAGAAAAACATCACGGGGTGGTGCGCATCGTATGGGTGTGTGTTACATTACATTCACTAGTAGGAGTGAGAAAAACATCACCGGGTGGTGCGCGTCGTATGGGTGTGTGTTACATTACATTCACTAGTAGGAGTGAGAAAAACATCACGGGGTGGTGCGCGTCGTATGGGTGTGTGTTACATTACATTCACTAGTAGGAGTGAGAAAAACATCACGGGGTGGTGCGCGTCGTATGGGTGTGTGTTACATTACATTCACTAGTAGGAGTGAGAAAAACATCACGGGGTGGTGCGCGTCGTATGGGTGTGTGTTACATTACATTCACTAGTAGGAGTGAGAAAAACATCACGGGGTGGTGCGCGTCGTATGGGTGTGTGTTACATTACATTCACTACTAGGAGTGAGAAAAACATCACGGGGTGGTGCGCATTGTATGGGTGTGTGTTACATTACATTCACTAGTAGGAGTGAGAAAAACATCACGGGGTGGTGCGCATTGTATGGGTGTGTGTTACATTACATTCACTAGTAGCAGTCAGAAAAACATCACGGGGTGGTGCGCATTGTATGGGTGTGTGTTACATTACATTCACTAGTAGCAGTCAGAAAAACATCACGGGGTGGTGCGCATTGTATGGGTGTGTGTTACATTACATTCACTAGTAGGAGTGAGAAAAACATCACGGGGTGGTGCGCATTGTATGGGTGTGTGTTACATTACATTCACTAGTAGGAGGGAGAAAAACATCACGGGGTGGTGCGCATTGTATGGGTGTGTGTTACATTACATTCACTAGTAGGAGTGAGAGAAACATCACGGGGTGGTGCGCATTGTATGGGTGTGTGTTACATTACATTCACTAGTAGCAGTGAGAAAAACATCACGGGGTGGTGCGCATTGTATGGGTGTGTGTTACATTACATTCACTAGTAGGAGTGAGAAAAACATCACGGGGTGGTGCGCATTGTATGGGTGTGTGTTACATTACATTCACTAGTAGGAGTGAGAAAAACATCACGGGGTGGTGCGCATTGTATGGGTGTGTGTTACATTACATTCACTAGTAGGAGTGAGAAAAATATCACGGGGTTGTGCGCACTGTATGGGTGTGTGTTACATTACATTCACTAGTAGGAGTGAGAAAAACATCACGGGGTGGTGCGCATTGTATGGGTGTGTGTAACATTACATTCACTTAGGAGTGAGAAAAACATCACGGGGGGGGTGCGCATTTTATGGGTGTGTGTTACATTACATTCACTAGTAGGAGTGAGAAAAACATCACGGGGTGGTGCTCATTGTATGGGTGTGTGTTACATTACATTCACTACTACGAGTGAGAAAAACATCACGGGGTGGTGCGCATTGTATGGGTGTGTGTTACATAACATTCACTATTAGGAGTGACAAAAACATCACGGGGTGGTGCGCATTGTATGGGTGTGTGTTACATTACATTCACTAGAAGGAGTGAGAAAAACATCACGGGGTGGTGCGTATTGTATGGGTGTGTGTTACATTACATACACTAGTAGCAGTGAGCAAATCATCACGGGGTGGTGCGCATTGTATCGGTGTGTGTTACATTACATTCATTAGTAGGAGTGAGAAAAACATCACGGGGTGGTGCGCATTGTATGGGTGTGTGTTACATTACATTCACTTGTAGGAGTGAGAAAAACATCACGGGGGGTGCGCATTAAATGGGTGTGTGTTACATTACATTCACTAGTAGGAGTGAGAAAAACGTCACGGGGTGGTGCGCATTGTATGAGTGTGTGTTACTTTACATTTACTAGTAGGAGTGAGAAAAACATCACGGGGTGGTGCGCATTGTATGGGTGTGTGTTACATTACATTCAGTAGTAGGAGTGAGAAAAACATCACGGGGTGGTGCGCATTGTATGGGTGTGTGTTACATTAGATTCAGTAGTAGGAGTGAGAAAAACATAACGGGGGGGTGCGCATTGTATGGGTGTGTGTTACATTACATACACTAGTAGGAGTGAGAAAAACATCACGGTGTGTTGCGCATTGTATGGGTGTGTGTTACATTACATTCACAAGTAGGAGTGAGAAAAACATCACGGGGTGGTCCGGATTGTACGGGTGTGTGTTACATTACATTCACTAGTAGGAGTGAGAAAAACATCATGGGGTGGTGTGAATCGGAGGGTCTGAATTAGGATAGGCAGTGAGTGGCAATGTAGGATGGAGAAAAGCACCGCGGGGTGGTCAGCATGGGGAGGTCAGGGAACATGCAGTGGCAATGTAGGATAGGTTTCTGAAAACATCGCGGGGTGGTGCGCATTGTATGGGTGTGTGTACATTACATTCACTAGTAGGAGTGAGAGAAACATCACGGGGTGTTGCGCATTGTATGGGTGTGTGTTACATTACATTCACTAGTAGGAGTGAGAAAAACATCACGGGGTGGTGTGCATTGTATGGGTGTGTGTTACATTACATTCACTAGTAGGAGTGAGAAAAACATCACGGGGTGGTGCGCATTGTATAGGTGTGTGTTACATTACATTCACTAGTAGGAGTGAGAAAAACATCACGGGGTGGTGCGCATTGTATGGGTGTGTGTTACATTACATTCACTAGTAGGAGTGAGAAAAACTTCACGGGGTGGTGCGCATCGTGTGGGTGTGTGTTACATTACATTCACTAGTAGGAGTGAGAAAAACATCACGGGGTGGTGCGCGTTGTATGGGTGTGTGTTACATTACATTCACTAGTAGGAGTGAGAAAAACATCACGGGGTGTTGCGCGTTGTATGGGTGTGTGTTACATTACATTCACTAGTAGGAGTGAGAAAAACATCACGGGGTGTTGCGCGTTGTATGGGTGTGTGTTACATTACATTCACTACTAGGAGTGAGAAAAACATCACGGGGTGGTGCGCATTGTATGGGTGTGTGTTACATTACATTCACTAGTAGCAGTCAAAAAAACATCACGGGGTGGTGTGCATTGTATGGGTGTGTGTTACATTAGATTCAGTAGTCGGAGTGAGAAAAACATCACGGGGTGGTCCGCATTGTATGGGTGTGTGTTACATTACATTCACTACTACGAGTGAGAAAATCATCACGGGGTGGTGCGCATTGTATGGGTGTGTGTTACATTACATTCACTAGTAGGAGTGAGAAAAACATCACCGGGTGGTGCGCATTGTATGGGTGTGTGTTACATTACATTCACTAGAAGGAGTGAGAAAAACATCACGGGGTGGTGCGTATTGTATGGGTGTGTGTTACATTACATACACTAGTAGCAGTGAGAAAATCATCACGGGGTGGTGCGCATTGTATGGGTGTGTGTTACATTACATTCACTAGTAGGAGTGAGAAAAACATCACGGGGTGGTGCGCATTGTATGGGTGTGTGTTACATTACATTCACTTGTAGCAGTGAGAAAAACATCACGGGGGGGTGCGCATTGAATGGGTGTGTGTTACATTACATTCACTAGTAGTAGTGAGAAAAACATCACGGGGTGGTGGGCATTGTATGAGTGTGTGTTACATTACATTTACTAGTAGGAGTGAGAAAAACATCACGGGGTGGTGCGCATTGTATGGGTGTGTGTTACATTACATTCACTAGTAGGAGTGAGAAAAACATCACGGGGTGGTGCACATTGTATGGGTGTGTGTTACATTAGATTCAGTAGTAGGAGTGAGAAAAACATCACGGGGGGGTGCGCATTGTATGGGTGTGTGTTACATTACATTCACTAGTAGGAGTGAGAAAAACATCACGGGGTGGTGCGCATTGTATGGGTGTGTGTTACATTACATTCATAAGTAGGAGTGAGAAAAACATCACGGGGTGGTCCGCATTGTTTGGGTGTGTGTTACATTACATTCACTACTAGGAGTGAGAAAAACATCACGGGGTGGTGTGAATTGGAGGGTCTGAATTAGGATAGGCAGTGAGTGGCAATGTAGGATGGAGAAAAGCACCGCGGGGTGGTCAGCATGGGGAGGTCAGGGAACATGCAGTGGCAATGTTGGATAGGTTTCGGAAAAACATCGCGGGGTGGTGCGCATTGTATGGGTGTGTGTACATTACATTAACTAGTAGGAGTGAGAGAAACATCACGGGGTGGTGCGCATTGTATGGGTGTGTGTTACATTACATTCACTAGTAGGAGTGAGAAAAACATCACGAGGTGGTGCGCATTGTATGGGTGTGTGTTACATTACATTCACTAGTAGGAGTGAGAAAAACATCACGGGGTGGTGCGCATTGTATGGGTGTGTGTTACATTACATTCACTAGTAGGAGTGAAAAAAGCATCACGGGGTGGTGTGCATTGTATGGGTGTGTGTTACATTACATTCACTAGTAGGAGTGAGAAAAACATCACGGGGTGGTGCGCATTGTATGGGTGTGTGTTACATTACATTCACTAGTAGGAGTGAGAAAAACATCACGGGATGGTGCGCATTGTATGGGTGTGTGTTACATTACATTCACTAGTAGCAGTCAGAAAAACATCACGGGGTGGTGCGCATTGTATGGGTGTGTGTTACATTACATTCACTAATAGCAGTCAAAAAAACATCACGGGGTGGTGCGCATTTTATGGGTGTGTGTTACATTACATTCACTAGTAGCAGTCAGAAAAACATCACGGGGTGGTGCGCATTGTATGGGTGTGTGTTACATTACATTCACTAGTAGGAGTGAGAAAAACATCACGGGGTGGTGCGCATTGTATGGGTGTGTGTTACTTTACATTCACTAGTAGGAGTGAGAAAAACATCACGGGGTGGTGCGCATTGTATGGGTGTGTGTTACATTACATTCACTAGTAGGAGTGAGAAAAACATCACGGGGTGGTGCGCATTGTATGGGTGTGTGTTACATTACATTCACTAGTAGGAGTGAGAAAAACATCACGGGGTGGTGCGCATTGTATGGGTGTGTGTTACATTACATTCACTAGTAGGAGTGAGAAAAACATCACGGGGTGGTGCGCATTGTATGGGTGTTTGTCACATTACATTCACTAGTAGGAGTGAGAAAAATATCACGGGGTGGTGCGCATCGTATGGGTGTGTGTTACATTACATTCACTAGTAGGAGTGAGAAAAACATCACGGGGTGGTGCGCATTGTATGGGTGTGTGTTACATTACATTCACTAGTAGGAGTGAGAAAAACATCACGGGGTGGTGCGCGTCGTATGGGTGTGTGTTACATTACATTCACTAGTAGGAGTGAGAAAAACATCACGGGGTGGTGCGCGTTGTATGGGTGTGTGTTACATTACATCCACTAGTAGGAGTGAGAAAAACATCACGGGGTGGTGCGCATTGTATGGGTGTGTGTTACATTACATTCACTAGTAGGAGTGAGAAAAACATCACGGGGTGGTGCGCATTGTATGGGTGTGTGTTACATTACATGCACTAGTAGCAGTCAAAAAAACATCACGGGGTGGTGCGCATTGTATGGGTGTGTGTTACATTACATTCACTAGTAGCAGTCAGAAAAACATCACGGGGTGGTGCGCATCGTATGGGTGTGCGTTACATTACATTCACTAGTAGGAGTGAGAAAAACATCACGGGATGGTGCGCATTGTATGGGTGTGTGTTACATTACATTCACTAGTAGGAGTGAGAAAAACATCACGGGGTGGTGCGCATTGCATGGGTGTGTGTTACATTACATTCACTTGTAGGAGTGAGAAAAACATCACGTGGGGTGCGCATTGAATGGGTGTGTGTTACATTACATTCACTAGTAGGAGTGAGAAAAACATCACGGGGTGGTGCGCATTGTATGAGTGTGTGTTACATTACATTTACTAGTAGGAGTGAGAAAAACATCACGGGGTGGTGCGCATTGTATGGGTGTGTGTTACATTACATTCAGTAGTAGGAGTGAGAAAAACATCACGGGGTGGTGCGCATTGTATGGGTGTGTGTTACATTAGATTCAGTAGTAGGAGTGAGAAAAACATAACGGGGTGGTGCGCATTGTATGGGTGTGTGTTACATTACATTCACTAGTAGGAGTGAGAAAAACATCACGGGGAGTTGCGCATTGTATGAGTGTGTGTTACATTACATTCACAAGTAGGAGTGAGAAAAACATCACGGGGTGTTGTGAATCGGAGGGTCTGAATTAGGATAGGCAGTGAGTGGCAATGTAGGATGGAGAAAAGCACCGCGGGGTGGTCAGCATGGGGAGGTCAGGGAACATGCAGTGGCAATGTAGGATAGGTTTCTGAAAAACATCGCGGGGTGGTGCGCATTGTATGGGTGTGTGTACATTACATTCACTAGTAGGAGTGAGAGAAACATCACGGGGTGTTGCGCATTGTATGGGTGTGTGTTACATTACATTCACTAGTAGGAGTGAGAAAAACATCACGGGGTGGTGCGCATTGTATGGGTGTGTGTTACATTACATTCACTAGTAGGAGTGAGAAAAACATCACGGGGTGGTGCGCATTGTATGGGTGTGTGTTACATTACATTCACTAGTAGGAGTGAGAAAAACTTCACGGGGTGGTGCGCATCGTGTGGGTGTGTGTTACATTACATTCACTAGTAGGAGTGAGAAAAACATCACGGGTGGTGCGCGTTGTACGGGTGTGTGTTACATTACATTCACTAGTAGGAGTGAGAAAAACATCACGGGGTGTTGCGTGTTGTATGGGTGTGTGTTACATTACATTCACTAGTAGGAGTGAGAAAAACATCACGGGGTGGTGCGCGTTGTATGGGTGTGTGTTACATTACATTCACTACTAGGAGTGAGAAAAACATCACGGGGTGGTGCGCATTGTATGGGTGTGTGTTACATTACATTCACTAGTAGCAGTCAAAAAAACATCACGGGGTGTTGCGCATTGTATGGGTGTGTGTTACATTACATTCACTAGTAGGAGTGAGAAAAACATCACGGGGTGGTGCGCATTGTATGGGTGTGTGTTACATTACATTCACTAGTAGGAGTGAGAAAAACATCACGGGGTGGTGCGCATTGTATGGGTGTGTGTTACATTACATTCACTAGTAGGAGTGAGAAAAACTTCACGGGGTGGTGCGCATCGTGTGGGTGTGTGTTACATTACATTCACTAGTAGGAGTGAGAAAAACATCACGGGTGGTGCGCGTTGTACGGGTGTGTGTTACATTACATTCACTAGTAGGAGTGAGAAAAACATCACGGGGTGTTGCGTGTTGTATGGGTGTGTGTTACATTACATTCACTAGTAGGAGTGAGAAAAACATCACGGGGTGGTGCGCGTTGTATGGGTGTGTGTTACATTACATTCACTACTAGGAGTGAGAAAAACATCACGGGGTGGTGCGCATTGTATGGGTGTGTGTTACATTACATTCACTAGTAGCAGTCAAAAAAACATCACGGGGTGGTGCGCATTGTATGGGTGTGTGTTACATTACATTCACTAGTAGCAGTCAGAAAAACATCACGGGGTGGTGCGCATTGTATGGGTGTGTGTTACATTACATTCACTAGTAGGAGTGAGAAAAACATCACGGGGTGGTGCGCATTGTATGGGTGTGTGTTACATTACATTCACTAGTAGGAGTGAGAAACACATCACGGGGTGGTGCGCGTTGTATGGGTGTGTGTTACATTACATTCACTATTAGGAGTGACAAAAACATCACGGGGTGGTGCGCATTGTATGGGTGTGTGTTACATTACATTCACTAGTAGGAGTGAGAAAAACATCACGGGGTGTTGCGCATTGTATGGGTGTGTGTTACATTACATTCACTAGTAGGAGTGAGAAACACATCACGGGGTGGTGCGCGTTGTATGGATGTGTGTTACATTACATTCACTATTAGGAGTGACAAAAACATCACGGGGTGGTGCGCATTGTATGGGTGTGTGTTACATTACATTCACTAGTAGGAGTGAGAAAAACATCACGGGGTGGTGCGCGTCGTATGGGTGTGTGTTACATTACATTCACTACTAGGAGTGAGAAAAACATCACGGGGTGGTGCGCATTGTATGGGTGTGTGTTACATTACATTCACTAGTAGGAGTGAGAAAAACATCACGGGGTGGTGCGCATTGTATGGGTGTGTGTTACATTACATTCACTAGTAGCAGTCAGAAAAACATCACGGGGTGGTGCGCATTGTATGGGTGTGTGTTACATTACATTCACTAGTAGCAGTCAGAAAAACATCACGGGGTGGTGCGCATTGTATGGGTGTGTGTTACATTACATTCACTAGTAGGAGTGAGAAAAACATCACGGGGTGGTGCGCATTGTATGGGTGTGTGTTACATTACATTCACTAGTAGGAGGGAGAAAAACATCATGGGGTGGTGCGCATTGTATGGGTGTGTGTTACATTACATTCACTAGAAGGAGTGAGAAAAACATCACGGGGTGGTGCGCATTGTATGGGTGTGTGTTACATTACATTCACTAGTAGGAGTGAGAAAAACATCACAGGGTGGTGCGCATTGTATGGGTGTTTGTTACATTACATTCACTAGTAGGAGTGAGAAAAACATCACGGGGTGGTGCGCATTGTATGGGTGTGTGTTACATTACATTCACTAGTAGGAGTGAGAAAAACATCACGGGGTGGTGCGCAATGTATGGGTGTGTGTTACATTACATTCACTAGTAGCAGTGAGAAAAACATCACGGGGTGGTGCGCATTGTATGGGTGTGTGTTACATTACATTCACTAGTAGGAGTGAGAAAAACATCACGGGGTGGTGCGCATTGTATGGGTGTGTGTTACATTATCTTCACTAGTAGCAGTGAGAAAAACATCACGGGGTGGTGCGCATTGTATGGGTGTGTGTTACATTACATTCACTAGTAGGAGTGAGAAAAATATCACGGGGTTGTGCGCACTGTATGGGTGTGTGTTACATTACATTCACTAGTAGGAGTGAGAAAAACATCACGGGGTGGTGCGCATTGTATGGGTGTGTGTAACATTACATTCACTTAGGAGTGAGAAAAACATCACGGGGGGGTGCGCATTGTATGGGTGTGTGTTACATTACATTCACTAGTAGGAGTGAGAAAAACATCACGGGGTGGTGCTCATTGTATGGGTGTGTGTTACATTACATTCACTACTACGAGTGAGAAAAATATCACGGGGTGGTGCGCATTGTATGGGTGTGTGTTACATTACATTCACTATTAGGAGTGACAAAAACATCACGGGGTGGTGCGCATTGTATGGGTGTGTGTTACATTACATTCACTAGAAGGAGTGAGAAAAACATCACGGGGTGGTGCGTATTGTATGGGTGTGTGTTACATTACATACACTAGTAGCAGTGAGAAAATCATCACGGGGTGGTGCGCATTGTATGGGTGTGTGTTACATTACATTCACTAGTAGGAGTGAGAAAAACATCACGGGGTGGTGCGCATTGTATGGGTGTGTGTTACATTACATTCACTTGTAGGAGTGAGAAAAACATCACGGGGGGTGCGCATTGTATGGGTGTGTGTTACATTACATTCACTAGTAGGAGTGAGAAAAACATCACGGGGTGGTGCGCATTGTATGAGTGTGTGTTACATTACATTTACTAGTAGGAGTGAGAAAAACATCACGGGGTGGTGCGCATTGTATGGGTGTGTGTTACATTACATTCAGTAGTAGGAGTGAGAAAAACATCACGGGGTGGTGCGCATTGTATGGGTGTGTGTTACATTACATTCACAAGTAGGAGTGAGAAAAACATCACGGGGTGGTCCGCATTGTATGGGTGTGTGTTACATTACATTCACTACTAGGAGTGAGAAAAACATCACGGGGTGGTGTGAATCGGAGGGTCTGAATTAGGATAGGCAGTGAGTGGCAATGTAGGATGGAGAAAAGCACCGCGGGGTGGTCAGCATGGGGAGGTCAGGGAACATGCAGTGGCAATGTAGGATAGGTTTCTGAAAAACATCGCAGGGTGGTGCGCATTGTATGGGTGTGTGTACATTACATTCACTAGTAGGAGTGAGAGAAACATCACGGGGTGTTGCGCATTGTATGGGTGTGTGTTACATTACATTCACTACTAGGAGTGAGAAAAACATCACGGGGTGGTGTGCATTGTATGGGTGTGTGTTACATTACATTCACTAGTAGGAGTGAGAAAAACATCACGGGGTGGTGCGCATTGTATGGGTGTGTGTTACATTACATTCACTAGTAGGAGTGAGAAAAACATCACGGGGTGGTGCGCATTGTATGGGTGTGTGTTACATTACATTCACTAGTAGGAGTGAGAAAAACTTCACGGGGTGGTGCGCATCCTGTGGGTGTGTGTTACATTACATTCACTAGTAGGAGTGAGAAAAACATCACGGGGTGGTGGGCGTTATACGGGTGTGTGTTACATTACATTCACTAGTAGGAGTGAGAAAAACATCACGGGGTGTTGCGCGTTGTATGGGTGTGTGTTACATTACATTCACTAGTAGGAGTGAGAAAAACATCACGGGGTGGTGCGCGTTGTATGGGTGTGTGTTACATTACATTCACTACTAGGAGTGAGAAAAACATCACGGGGTGGTGCGCATTGTATGGGTGTGTGTTACATTACATTCACTAGTAGCAGTCAAAAAAACATCACGGGGTGGTGCGCATTGTATGGGTGTGTGTTACATTACATTCACTAGTAGCAGTCAGAAAAACATCACGGGGTGGTGCGCATTGTATGGGTGTGTGTTACATTACATTCACTAGTAGGAGTGAGAAAAACATCACGGGGTGGTGCGCATTGTATGGGTGTGTGTTACATTACATTCACTAGTAGGAGTGAGAAAAACATCACGGGGTGGTGCGCATTGTATGTGTGTGTGTTACATTACATTCACTAGTAGCAGTGAGAAAAACATCACGGGGTGGTGCGCATTGTATGGGTGTGTGTTACATTACATTCACTAGTAGGAGTGAGAAAAACATCACGGGGTGGTGCGCATTGTATGGGTGTGTGTAACATTACATTCACTTAGGAGTGAGAAAAACATCACGGGGGGGTGCGCATTGTATGGGTGTGTGTTACATTACATTCACTAGTAGGAGTGAGAAAAACATCACGGGGTGGTGCGCATTGTATGGGTGTGTGTTACATTACATTCACTACTACGAGTGAGAAAAACATCACGGGGTGGTGCGCATTGTATGGGTGTGTGTTACATTACATTCACTCTTAGGAGTGACAAAAACATCACGGGGTGGTGCGCATTGTATGGGTGTGTGTTACATTACATTCACTAGAAGGAGTGAGAAAAACATCACGGGGTGGTGCGTATTGTATGGGTGTGTGTTACATTACATACACTAGTAGCAGTGAGAAAATCATCACGGGGTGGTGCGCATTGTATGGGTGTGTGTTACATTACATTCACTAGTAGGAGTGAGAAAAACATCACGGGGTGGTGCGCATTGTATGGGTGTGTGTTACATTACATTCACTTGTAGCAGTGAGAAAAACATCACGGGGGGTGCGCATTGAATGGGTGTGTGTTACATTACATTCACTAGTAGGAGTGAGAAAAACATCACGGGGTGGTGGGCATTGTATGAGTGTGTGTTACATTACATTTACTAGTAGGAGCGAGAAAAACATCACGGGCTGGTGCGCATTGTATGGGTGTGTGTTACATTACATTCACTAGTAGGAGTGAGAAAAACATCACGGGGTGGTGCACATTGTATGGGTGTGTGTTACATTAGATTCAGTAGTAGGAGTGAGAAAAACATCACGGGGGGGGTGCGCACTGTATGGGTGTGTGTTACATTACATTCACTAGTAGGAGTGAGAAAAACATCACGGGGTGGTGCGCATTGTATGGGTGTGTGTTACATTACATTCACTAGTAGGAGTGAGAAAAACATCACGGGGTGGTCCGCATTGTATGGGTGTGTGTTACATTACATTCACTACTAGGAGTGAGAAAAACATCACGGGGTGGTGTGAATTGGAGGGTCTGAATTAGGATAGGCAGTGAGTGGCAATGTAGGATGGAGAAAAGCACCGCGGGGTGGTCAGCATGGGGAGGTCAGGGAACATGCAGTGGCAATGTAGGATAGGTTTCTGAAAAACATCGCGGGGTGGTGCGCATTGTATGGGTGTGTGTACATTACATTAACTAGTAGGAGTGAGAGAAACATCACGGGGTGGTGCGCATTGTATGGGTGTGTGTTACATTACATTCACTAGTAGGAGTGAGAAAAACATCACGAGGTGGTGCGCATTGTATGGGTGTGTGTTACATTACATTCACTAGTAGGAGTGAGAAAAACATCACGGGTTGGTGCGCATTGTATGGGTGTGTGTTACATTACATTCACTAGTAGGAGTGAAAAAAGCATCACGGGGTGGTGTGCATTGTATGGGTGTGTGTTACATTACATTCACTAGTAGGAGTGAGAAAAACCACGGGGTGGTGCGCATTGTATGGGTGTGTGTTACATTACATTCACTAGTAGGAGTGAGAAAGACATCACGGGGTGGTGCGCGTTGTATGGGTGTGTGTTACATTACATTCACTAGTAGGAGTGAGAAAAACATCACGGGGTGGTGCGCATTGTATGGGTGTGTGTTACATTACATTCACTAGTAGGAGTGAGAAAAACATCACGGGGTGGTGCGCATTGTATGGGTGTGTGTTACATTACATTCACTAGTAGCAGTCAAAAAAACATCACGGGGTGGTGCGCATTTTATGGGTGTGTGTTACATTACATTCACTAGTAGCAGTCAGAAAAACATCACGGGGTGGTGTGCATTGTATGGGTGTGTGTTACATTACATTCACTAGTAGGAGTGAGAAAAACATCATGGGGTGGTGCGCATTGTATGGGTGTGTGTTACTTTACATTCACTAGTAGGATCGAGAAAAACATCACGGGGTGGTGCGCATTGTATGGGTGTGTGTTACATTACATTCACTAGTAGGAGTGAGAAAAACATCACGGGGTGGTGCGCATTGTATGGGTGTGTGTTACATTACATTCACTAGTAGGAGTGAGAAAAACATCACGGGGTGGTGCGCATTGTATGGGTGTGTGTTACATTACATTCACTAGTAGGAGTGAGAAAAACATCACGGGGTGGTGCGCATTGTATGGGTGTGTGTTACATTACATTCACTAGTAGGAGTGAGAAAAACATCACGGGGTGGTGCGCATTGTATGGGTGTTTGTTACAATACATTCACTAGTAGGAGTGAGAAAAACATCACGGGGTGGTGCGCATCGTATGGGTGTGTGTTACATTACATTCACTAGTAGGAGTGAGAAAAACATCACGGGGTGGTGCGCATTGTATGGGTGTGTGTTACATTACATTCACTAGTAGGAGTGAGAAAAACATCACGGGGTGGTGCGCATCGTATGGGTGTGTGTTACATTACATTCACTAGTAGGAGTGAGAAAAACATCACGGGGTGGTGCGCGTTGTATGGGTTGTGTTACATTACATCCACTAGTAGGAGTGAGAAAAACATCACGGGGTGGTGCGCATTGTATGGGTGTGTGTTACATTACATTCACTAGTAGGAGTGAGAAAAACATCACGGGGTGGTGCGCATTGTATGGGTGTGTGTTACATTACATGCACTAGTAGCAGTCAGAAAAACATCACGGGGTGGTGCGCATTGTATGGGTGTGTGTTACATTACATTCACTAGTAGGAGTGAGAAAAATATCACGGGGTTGTGCGCACTGTATGGGTGTGTGTTACATTACATTCACTAGTAGGAGTGAGAAAAACATCACGGGGTGGTGCGCATTGTATGGGTGTGTGTAACATTACATTCACTTAGGAGTGAGAAAAACATCACGGGGGGGTGCGCATTGTATGGGTGTGTGTTACATTACATTCACTAGTAGGAGTGAGAAAAACATCACGGGGTGGTGCTCATTGTATGGGTGTGTGTTACATTACATTCACTACTACGAGTGAGAAAAATATCACGGGGTGGTGCGCATTGTATGGGTGTGTGTTACATTACATTCACTATTAGGAGTGACAAAAACATCACGGGGTGGTGCGCATTGTATGGGTGTGTGTTACATTACATTCACTAGAAGGAGTGAGAAAAACATCACGGGGTGGTGCGTATTGTATGGGTGTGTGTTACATTACATACACTAGTAGCAGTGAGAAAATCATCACGGGGTGGTGCGCATTGTATGGGTGTGTGTTACATTACATTCACTAGTAGGAGTGAGAAAAACATCACGGGGTGGTGCGCATTGTATGGGTGTGTGTTACATTACATTCACTAGTAGGAGTGAGAAAAACATCACGGGGTGGTGCGCATTTTATGGGTGTGTGTTACATTACATTCACATAGGAGTGAGAAAAACATCACGGGGGGTGCGCATTGTATGGTTGTGTGTTACATTACATTCACTAGTAGGAGTGAGAAAAACATCACGGGGTGGTGCGCATTGTATGGGTGTGTGTTACATTACATTCACTACTACGAGTGAGAAAAACATCACGGGGTGGTGCGCATTGTATGGGTGTGTGTTACATTACATTCACTATTAGGAGTGACAAAAACATCACGGGGTGGTGCGCATTGTATGGGTGTGTGTTACATTACATTCACTAGTAGGAGTGAGAAAAACATCACGGGGTGGTGCGCATTTTATGGGTGTGTGTTACATTACATTCACATAGGAGTGAGAAAAACATCACGGGGGGTGCGCATTGTATGGGTGTGTGTTACATTACATTCACTAGTAGGAGTGAGAAAAACATCACGGGGTGGTGCGCATTGTATGGGTGTGTGTTACATTACATTCACTACTATGAGTGAGAAAAACATCACGGGGTGGTGCGCATTGTATGGGTGTGTGTTACATTACATTCACTAGTAGGAGTGAGAAAAACATCACGGGGTGGTGCGCATTGTATGGGTGTGTGTTACATTACATTCACTTGTAGGAGTGAGAAAAACATCACGGGGGGTGCGCATTGTATGGGTGTGTGTTACATTACATTCACTAGTAGGAGTGAGAAAAACATCACGGGGTGGTGCGCATTGTATGAGTGTGTGTTACATTACATTTACTAGTAGGAGTGAGAAAAACATCACGGGGTGGTGCGCATTGTATGGGTGTGTGTTACATTACATTCAGTAGTAGGAGTGAGAAAAACATCACGGGGTGGTGCGCATTGTATGGGTGTGTGTTACATTACATTCACAAGTAGGAGTGAGAAAAACATCACGGGGTGGTCCGCATTGTATGGGTGTGTGTTACATTACATTCACTACTAGGAGTGAGAAAAACATCACGGGGTGGTGTGAATCGGAGGGTCTGAATTAGGATAGGCAGTGAGTGGCAATGTAGGATGGAGAAAAGCACCGCGGGGTGGTCAGCATGGGGAGGTCAGGGAACATGCAGTGGCAATGTAGGATAGGTTTCTGAAAAACATCGCGGGGTGGTGCGCATTGTATGGGTGTGTGTACATTACATTCACTAGTAGGAGTGAGAGAAACATCACGGGGTGGTGCGCATTGTATTGGTGTGTGTTACATTACATTCACTGGTAGGAGTGAGAAAAACATCACGGGGTGGTGCGCATTGTATGGGTGTGTGTTACATTACATTCACTAGTAGGAGTGAGAAAAACATCACGGGGTGGTGCGCATTGTATGGGTGTGTGTTACATTACATTCACTAGTAGGAGTGAGAAAAACATCACGTGGTGGTGCGCATTGTATGGGTGTGTGTTACATTACATTCACTAGTAGCAGTGAGAAAAACATCACGGGGTGGTGCGCATTGTATGGGTGTGTGTTACATTACATTCACTAGTAGGAGTGAGAAAAACATCACGGGGTGGTGCGCATTGTATGGGTGTGTGTTACATTACATTCACTGGTAGGAGTGAGAAAAACATCACGGGGTGGTGCGCGTCGTATGGGTGTGTGTTACATTACATTCCCTAGTAGGAGTGAGAAAAACATCACGGGGTGGTGCGCGTCGTATGGGTGTGTGTTACATTACATTCACTAGTAGGAGTGAGAAAAACATCACGGGGTGGTGCGCGTCGTATGGGTGTGTGTTACATTACATTCACTAGTAGGAGTGAGAAAAACATCACGGGGTGGTGCGCGTTGTATGGGTGTGTGTTACATTACATTCACTAGTAGGAGTGAGAAAAACATCACGGGGTGGTGCGCATTTTATGGGTGTGTGTTACATTACATTCACTAGTAGCAGTCAGAAAAACATCACGGGGTGGTGCGCATTGTATGGGTGTGTGTTACATTACATTCACTAGTAGCAGTCAGAAAAACATCACGGGGTGGTGCGCATTGTATGGGTGTGTGTTACATTACATTCAGTAGTAGGAGTGAGAAAAACATCACGGGGTGGTGCGCATTGTATGGGTGTGTGTTACATTACATTCACTAGTAGGAGTGAGAAAAACATCACGGGGTGGTGCGCATTGTATGGGTGTGTGTTACATTACATTCACTTGTAGGAGTGAGAAAAACATCACGGGGTGGTGCGCATTGAATGGGTGTGTGTTACATTACATTCACTAGTAGCAGTGAGAAAAACATCACGGGGTGGTGTGCATTGTATGGGTGTGTGTTACATTACATTCACTAGTAGGAGTGAGAAAAACATCACGGGGTGGTGTGAATCGGAGGGTCTGAATTAGGATAGGCAGTGAGTGGCAATGTAGGATGGAGAAAAGCACCGCGGGGTGGTCAGCATGGGGAGGTCAGGGAACATGCAGTGGCAATGTAGGATAGGATTCTGAAAAACATCGCGGGGTGTTGCACATTGTATGGGTGTGTGTTACATTAGATTCACTAGTAGGATTGAGAAAAACATCTCGGGGTGGTGCGCATTGTATGGGTGTGTGTTACATTACATTCACTAATAGGAGTGAGAAAAACATCACGGGGTGGTGCGCATTGTATGGGTGTGTGTTACATTACATTCACTAGTAGGAGTGAGAAAAACATCACGGGGTGGTGCGCATTATATGGGTGTGTGTTACATTACATTCACTAGTAGGAGTGAGAAAAACATCACGGGGTGGTGCGCGTCGTATGGGTGTGTGTTACATTACATTCACTAGTAGGAGTGAGAAAAACATCACGGGGTGGTGCGCGTCGTATGGGTGTGTGTTACATTACATTCACTACTAGTAGTGAGAAAAACATCACGGGGTGGTGCGCATTGTATGGGTGTGTGTTACATTACATTCACTAGTAGGAGTGAGAAAAACATCACGGGGTGGTGCGCATTGTATGGGTGTGTGTTACATTACATTCACTAGTAGCAGTCAGAAAAACATCACGGGGTGGTGCGCATTGTATGGGTGTGTGTTACATTACATTCACTAGTAGCAGTCAGAAAAACATCACGGGGTGGTGCGCATTGTATGGGTGTGTGTTACATTACATTCACTAGTAGGAGTGAGAAAAACATCACGGGGTGGTGCGCATTGTATGGGTGTGTGTTACATTACATTCACTAGTAGGAGGGAGAAAAACATCACGGGGTGGTGCGCATTGTATGGGTGTGTGTTACATTACATTCACTAGTAGGAGTGAGAAAAACATCACGGGGTGGTGCGCATTGTATGGGTGTGTGTTACATTACATTCACTAGTAGGAGTGAGAAAAACATCACGGGGTGGTGCGCATTGTATGGGTGTTTGTTACATTACATTCACTAGTAGGAGTGAGAAAAACATCACGGGGTGGTGCGCATTGTATGGGTGTGTGTTACATTACATTCACTAGTAGGAGTGAGAAAAACATCACGTGGTGGTGCGCATTGTATGGGTGTGTGTTACATTACATTCACTAGTAGCAGTGAGAAAAACATCACGGGGTGGTGCGCATTGTATGGGTGTGTGTTACATTACATTCACTAGTAGGAGTGAGAAAAACATCACGGGGTGGTGCGCATTGTATGGGTGTGTGTTACATTACATTCACTAGTAGCAGTGAGAAAAACATCACGGGGTGGTGCGCATTGTATGGGTGTGTGTTACATTACATTCACTACTAGGAGTGAGAAAAACATCACGGGGTGGTGTGAATCGGAGGGTCTGAATTAGGATAGGCAGTGAGTGGCAATGTAGGATGGAGAAAAGCACCGCGGGGTGGTCAGCATGGGGAGGTCAGGGAACATGCAGTGGCAATGTAGGATAGGTTTCTGAAAAACATCGCGGGGTGGTACGCATTGTATGGGTGTGTGTACATTACATTCACTAGTAGGAGTGAGAGAAACATCACGGGGTGGTGCGCATTGTATTGGTGTGTGTTACATTACATTCACTGGTAGGAGTGAGAAAAACATCACGGGGTGGTGCGCATTGTATGGGTGTGTGTTACATTACATTCACTAGTAGGAGTGAGAAAAACATCACGGGGTGGTGCGCATTGTATGGGTGTGTGTTACATTACATTCACTAGTAGGAGTGAGAAAAACATCACGGGGTGGTGCGCATTGTATGGGTGTATGTTACATTACATTCACTAGTAGGAGTTAGAAAAACATCACGGGGTGGTGCGCATCGTATGGGTGTGTGTTACATTACATTCACTAGTAGGAGTGAGAAAAACATCACGGGGTGGTGCGCATCGTATGGGTGTGTGTTACATTACATTCACTAGTAGGAGTGAGAAAAACATCACGGGGTGGTGCGCGTCGTATGGGTGTGTGTTACATTACATTCCCTAGTAGGAGTGAGAAAAACATCACGGGGTGGTGCGCGTCGTATGGGTGTGTGTTACATTACATTCACTAGTAGGAGTGAGAAAAACATCACGGGGTGGTGCGCGTCGTATGGGTGTGTGTTACATTACATTCACTAGTAGGAGTGAGAAAAACATCACGGGGTGGTGCGCGTTGTATGGGTGTGTGTTACATTACATTCACTAGTAGGAGTGAGAAAAACATCACGGGGTGGTGCGCATTTTATGGGTGTGTGTTACATTACATTCACTAGTAGCAGTCAGAAAAACATCACGGGGTGGTGCGCATTGTATGGGTGTGTGTTACATTACATTCAGCAGTAGGAGTGAGAAAAACATCACGGGGTGGTGCGCATTGTATGGGTGTGTGTTACATTACATTCACTAGTAGGAGTGAGAAAAACATCACGGGGTGGTGCGCATTGTATGGGTGTGTGTTACATTACATTCACTTGTAGGAGTGAGAAAAACATCACGGGGGGGTGCGCATTGAATGGGTGTGTGTTACATTACATTCACTAGTAGGAGTGAGAAAAACATCACGGGGTGGTGCGCATTGTATGAGTGTGTGTTACATTACATTTACTAGTAGGAGTGAGAAAAACATCACGGGGTGGTGCGCATCGTATGGGTGTGTGTTACATTACATTCACTAGTAGGAGTGAGAAAAACATCACGGGGTGGTGCGCGTCGTATGGGTGTGTGTTACATTACATTCACTAGTAGGAGTGAGAAAAACATCACGGGGTGGTGCGCGTCGTATGGGTGTGTGTTACATTACATTCACTAGTAGGAGTGAGAAAAACATCACGGGGTGGTGCGCGTCGTATGGGTGTGTGTTACATTACATTCACTAGTAGGAGTGAGAAAAACATCACGGGGTGGTGCGCGTCGTATGGGTGTGTGTTACATTACATTCACTAGTAGGAGTGAGAAAAACATCACGGGGTGGTGCGCGTCGTATGGGTGTGTGTTACATTACATTCACTACTAGGAGTGAGAAAAACATCACGGGGTGGTGCGCATTGTATGGGTGTGTGTTACATTACATTCACTAGTAGGAGTGAGAAAAACATCACGGGGTGGTGCGCATTGTATGGGTGTGTGTTACATTACATTCACTAGTAGCAGTCAGAAAAACATCACGGGGTGGTGCGCATTGTATGGGTGTGTGTTACATTACATTCACTAGTAGCAGTCAGAAAAACATCACGGGGTGGTGCGCATTGTATGGGTGTGTGTTACATTACATTCACTAGTAGGAGTGAGAAAAACATCACGGGGTGGTGCGCATTGTATGGGTGTGTGTTACATTACATTCACTAGTAGGAGGGAGAAAAACATCACGGGGTGGTGCGCATTGTATGGGTGTGTGTTACATTACATTCACTAGTAGGAGTGAGAGAAACATCACGGAGTGGTGCGCATTGTATGGGTGTGTGTTACATTACATTCACTAGTAGCAGTGAGAAAAACATCACGGGGTGGTGCGCATTGTATGGGTGTGTGTTACATTACATTCACTAGTAGGAGTGAGAAAAACATCACGGGGTGGTGCGCATTGTATGGGTGTGTGTTACATTACATTCACTAGTAGCAGTGAGAAAAACATCACGGGGTGGTGCGCATTGTATGGGTGTGTGTTACATTACATTCACTAGTAGGAGTGAGAAAAATATCACGGGGTTGTGCGCACTGTATGGGTGTGTGTTACATTACATTCACTAGTAGGAGTGAGAAAAACATCACGGGGTGGTGCGCATTGTATGGGTGTGTGTAACATTACATTCACTTAGGAGTGAGAAAAACATCACGGGGGGGTGCGCATTGTATGGGTGTGTGTTACATTACATTCACTAGTAGGAGTGAGAAAAACATCACGGGGTGGTGCTCATTGTATGGGTGTGTGTTACATTACATTCACTACTACGAGTGAGAAAAACATCACGGGGTGGTGCGCATTGTATGGGTGTGTGTTACATAACATTCACTATTAGGAGTGACAAAAACATCACGGGGTGGTGCGCATTGTATGGGTGTGTGTTACATTACATTCACTAGAAGGAGTGAGAAAAACATCACGGGGTGGTGCGTATTGTATGGGTGTGTGTTACATTACATACACTAGTAGCAGTTAGCAAATCATCACGGGGTGGTGCGCATTGTATGGGTGTGTGTTACATTACATTCATTAGTAGGAGTGAGAAAAACATCACGGGGTGGTGCGCATTGTATGGGTGTGTGTTACATTACATTCACTTGTAGGAGTGAGAAAAACATCACGGGGGGTGCGCATTGAATGGGTGTGTGTTACATTACATTCACTAGTAGGAGTGAGAAAAACATCACGGGGTGGTGCGCATTGTATGGGTATATGTTACATTACATTCACTAGTAGGAGTTAGAAAAACATCACGGGGTGGTGCGCATCGTATGGGTGTGTGTTACATTACATTCACTAGTAGGAGTGAGAAAAACATCACGGGGTGGTGCGCATCGTATGGGTGTATGTTACATTACATTCACTAGTAGGAGTGAGAAAAACATCACGGGGTGGTGCGCGTCGTATGGGTGTGTGTTACATTACATTCCCTAGTAGGAGTGAGAAAAACATCACGGGGTGGTGCGCGTCGTATGGGTGTGTGTTACATTACATTCACTAGTAGGAGTGAGAAAAACATCACGGGGTGGTGCGCGTCGTATGGGTGTGTGTTACATTACATTCACTAGTAGGAGTGAGAAAAACATCACGGGGTGGTGCGCGTTGTATGGGTGTGTGTTACATTACATTCACTAGTAGGAGTGAGAAAAACATCACGGGGTGGTGCGCATTTTATGGGTGTGTGTTACATTACATTCACTAGTAGCAGTCAGAAAAACATCACGGGGTGGTGCGCATTGTATGGGTGTGTGTTACATTACATTCACTAGTAGCAGTCAGAAAAACATCACGGGGTGGTGCGCATTGTATGGGTGTGTGTTACATTACATTCAGTAGTAGGAGTGAGAAAAACATCACGGGGTGGTGCGCATTGAATGGGTGTGTGTTACATTACATTCACTAGTAGGAGTGAGAAAAACATCACGGGGTGGTGCGCATTGTATGGGTGTGTGTTACATTACATTCACTTGTAGGAGTGAGAAAAACATCACGGGGGGGTGCGCATTGAATGGGTGTGTGTTACATTACATTCACTAGTAGGAGTGAGAAAAACATCACGGTTTGGTGCGCATTGTATGAGTGTGTGTTACATTACATTTACTAGTAGGAGTGAGAAAAACATCACGGGGTGGTGCGCATCGTATGGGTGTGTGTTACATTACATTCACTAGTAGGAGTGAGAAAAACATCACCGGGTGGTGCGCGTCGTATGGGTGTGTGTTACATTACATTCACTAGTAGGAGTGAGAAAAACATCACGGGGTGGTGCGCGTCGTATGGGTGTGTGTTACATTACATTCACTAGTAGGAGTGAGAAAAACATCACGGGGTGGTGCGCGTCGTATGGGTGTGTGTTACATTACATTCACTAGTAGGAGTGAGAAAAACATCACGGGGTGGTGCGCGTCGTATGGGTGTGTGTTACATTACATTCACTAGTAGGAGTGAGAAAAACATCACGGGGTGGTGCGCGTCGTATGGGTGTGTGTTACATTACATTCACTACTAGGAGTGAGAAAAACATCACGGGGTGGTGCGCATTGTATGGGTGTGTGTTACATTACATTCACTAGTAGGAGTGAGAAAAACATCACGGGGTGGTGCGCATTGTATGGGTGTGTGTTACATTACATTCACTAGTAGCAGTCAGAAAAACATCACGGGGTGGTGCGCATTGTATGGGTGTGTGTTACATTACATTCACTAGTAGCAGTCAGAAAAACATCACGGGGTGGTGCGCATTGTATGGGTGTGTGTTACATTACATTCACTAGTAGGAGTGAGAAAAACATCACGGGGTGGTGCGCATTGTATGGGTGTGTGTTACATTACATTCACTAGTAGGAGGGAGAAAAACATCACGGGGTGGTGCGCATTGTATGGGTGTGTGTTACATTACATTCACTAGTAGGAGTGAGAGAAACATCACGGGGTGGTGCGCATTGTATGGGTGTGTGTTACATTACATTCACTAGTAGCAGTGAGAAAAACATCACGGGGTGGTGCGCATTGTATGGGTGTGTGTTACATTACATTCACTAGTAGGAGTGAGAAAAACATCACGGGGTGGTGCGCATTGTATGGGTGTGTGTTACATTACATTCACTAGTAGGAGTGAGAAAAACATCACGGGGTGGTGCGCATTGTATGGGTGTGTGTTACATTACATTCACTAGTAGGAGTGAGAAAAATATCACGGGGTTGTGCGCACTGTATGGGTGTGTGTTACATTACATTCACTAGTAGGAGTGAGAAAAACATCACGGGGTGGTGCGCATTGTATGGGTGTGTGTAACATTACATTCACTTAGGAGTGAGAAAAACATCACGGGGGGGGTGCGCATTTTATGGGTGTGTGTTACATTACATTCACTAGTAGGAGTGAGAAAAACATCACGGGGTGGTGCTCATTGTATGGGTGTGTGTTACATTACATTCACTACTACGAGTGAGAAAAACATCACGGGGTGGTGCGCATTGTATGGGTGTGTGTTACATAACATTCACTATTAGGAGTGACAAAAACATCACGGGGTGGTGCGCATTGTATGGGTGTGTGTTACATTACATTCACTAGAAGGAGTGAGAAAAACATCACGGGGTGGTGCGTATTGTATGGGTGTGTGTTACATTACATACACTAGTAGCAGTGAGCAAATCATCACGGGGTGGTGCGCATTGTATCGGTGTGTGTTACATTACATTCATTAGTAGGAGTGAGAAAAACATCACGGGGTGGTGCGCATTGTATGGGTGTGTGTTACATTACATTCACTTGTAGGAGTGAGAAAAACATCACGGGGGGTGCGCATTAAATGGGTGTGTGTTACATTACATTCACTAGTAGGAGTGAGAAAAACGTCACGGGGTGGTGCGCATTGTATGAGTGTGTGTTACTTTACATTTACTAGTAGGAGTGAGAAAAACATCACGGGGTGGTGCGCATTGTATGGGTGTGTGTTACATTACATTCAGTAGTAGGAGTGAGAAAAACATCACGGGGTGGTGCGCATTGTATGGGTGTGTGTTACATTAGATTCAGTAGTAGGAGTGAGAAAAACATAACGGGGGGGTGCGCATTGTATGGGTGTGTGTTACATTACATACACTAGTAGGAGTGAGAAAAACATCACGGTGTGTTGCGCATTGTATGGGTGTGTGTTACATTACATTCACAAGTAGGAGTGAGAAAAACATCACGGGGTGGTCCGGATTGTACGGGTGTGTGTTACATTACATTCACTAGTAGGAGTGAGAAAAACATCACGGGGTGGTGTGAATCGGAGGGTCTGAATTAGGATAGGCAGTGAGTGGCAATGTAGGATGGAGAAAAGCACCGCGGGGTGGTCAGCATGGGGAGGTCAGGGAACATGCAGTGGCAATGTAGGATAGGTTTCTGAAAACATCGCGGGGTGGTGCGCATTGTATGGGTGTGTGTACATTACATTCACTAGTAGGAGTGAGAGAAACATCACGGGGTGTTGCGCATTGTATGGGTGTGTGTTACATTACATTCACTAGTAGGAGTGAGAAAAACATCACGGGGTGGTGTGCATTGTATGGGTGTGTGTTACATTACATTCACTAGTAGGAGTGAGAAAAACATCACGGGGTGGTGCGCATTGTATAGGTGTGTGTTACATTACATTCACTAGTAGGAGTGAGAAAAACATCACGGGGTGGTGCGCATTGTATGGGTGTGTGTTACATTACATTCACTAGTAGGAGTGAGAAAAACTTCACGGGGTGGTGCGCATCGTGTGGGTGTGTGTTACATTACATTCACTAGTAGGAGTGAGAAAAACATCACGGGGTGGTGCGCGTTGTATGGGTGTGTGTTACATTACATTCACTAGTAGGAGTGAGAAAAACATCACGGGGTGTTGCGCGTTGTATGGGTGTGTGTTACATTACATTCACTAGTAGGAGTGAGAAAAACATCACGGGGTGTTGCGCGTTGTATGGGTGTGTGTTACATTACATTCACTACTAGGAGTGAGAAAAACATCACGGGGTGGTGCGCATTGTATGGGTGTGTGTTACATTACATTCACTAGTAGCAGTCAAAAAAACATCACGGGGTGGTGTGCATTGTATGGGTGTGTGTTACATTAGATTCAGTAGTCGGAGTGAGAAAAACATCACGGGGTGGTCCGCATTGTATGGGTGTGTGTTACATTACATTCACTACTACGAGTGAGAAAATCATCACGGGGTGGTGCGCATTGTATGGGTGTGTGTTACATTACATTCACTAGTAGGAGTGAGAAAAACATCACCGGGTGGTGCGCATTGTATGGGTGTGTGTTACATTACATTCACTAGAAGGAGTGAGAAAAACATCACGGGGTGGTGCGTATTGTATGGGTGTGTGTTACATTACATACACTAGTAGCAGTGAGAAAATCATCACGGGGTGGTGCGCATTGTATGGGTGTGTGTTACATTACATTCACTAGTAGGAGTGAGAAAAACATCACGGGGTGGTGCGCATTGTATGGGTGTGTGTTACATTACATTCACTTGTAGCAGTGAGAAAAACATCACGGGGGGGTGCGCATTGAATGGGTGTGTGTTACATTACATTCACTAGTAGGAGTGAGAAAAACATCACGGGGTGGTGGGCATTGTATGAGTGTGTGTTACATTACATTTACTAGTAGGAGTGAGAAAAACATCACGGGGTGGTGCGCATTGTATGGGTGTGTGTTACATTACATTCACTAGTAGGAGTGAGAAAAACATCACGGGGTGGTGCACATTGTATGGGTGTGTGTTACATTAGATTCAGTAGTAGGAGTGAGAAAAACATCACGGGGGGGTGCGCATTGTATGGGTGTGTGTTACATTACATTCACTAGTAGGAGTGAGAAAAACATCACGGGGTGGTGCGCATTGTATGGGTGTGTGTTACATTACATTCATAAGTAGGAGTGAGAAAAACATCACGGGGTGGTCCGCATTGTTTGGGTGTGTGTTACATTACATTCACTACTAGGAGTGAGAAAAACATCACGGGGTGGTGTGAATTGGAGGGTCTGAATTAGGATAGGCAGTGAGTGGCAATGTAGGATGGAGAAAAGCACCGCGGGGTGGTCAGCATGGGGAGGTCAGGGAACATGCAGTGGCAATGTTGGATAGGTTTCGGAAAAACATCGCGGGGTGGTGCGCATTGTATGGGTGTGTGTACATTACATTAACTAGTAGGAGTGAGAGAAACATCACGGGGTGGTGCGCATTGTATGGGTGTGTGTTACATTACATTCACTAGTAGGAGTGAGAAAAACATCACGAGGTGGTGCGCATTGTATGGGTGTGTGTTACATTACATTCACTAGTAGGAGTGAGAAAAACATCACGGGGTGGTGCGCATTGTATGGGTGTGTGTTACATTACATTCACTAGTAGGAGTGAAAAAAGCATCACGGGGTGGTGTGCATTGTATGGGTGTGTGTTACATTACATTCACTAGTAGGAGTGAGAAAAACATCACGGGGTGGTGCGCATTGTATGGGTGTGTGTTACATTACATTCACTAGTAGGAGTGAGAAAAACATCACGGGATGGTGCGCATTGTATGGGTGTGTGTTACATTACATTCACTAGTAGCAGTCAGAAAAACATCACGGGGTGGTGCGCATTGTATGGGTGTGTGTTACATTACATTCACTAATAGCAGTCAAAAAAACATCACGGGGTGGTGCGCATTTTATGGGTGTGTGTTACATTACATTCACTAGTAGCAGTCAGAAAAACATCACGGGGTGGTGCGCATTGTATGGGTGTGTGTTACATTACATTCACTAGTAGGAGTGAGAAAAACATCACGGGGTGGTGCGCATTGTATGGGTGTGTGTTACTTTACATTCACTAGTAGGAGTGAGAAAAACATCACGGGGTGGTGCGCATTGTATGGGTGTGTGTTACATTACATTCACTAGTAGGAGTGAGAAAAACATCACGGGGTGGTGCGCATTGTATGGGTGTGTGTTACATTACATTCACTAGTAGGAGTGAGAAAAACATCACGGGGTGGTGCGCATTGTATGGGTGTGTGTTACATTACATTCACTAGTAGGAGTGAGAAAAACATCACGGGGTGGTGCGCATTGTATGGGTGTTTGTCACATTACATTCACTAGTAGGAGTGAGAAAAATATCACGGGGTGGTGCGCATCGTATGGGTGTGTGTTACATTACATTCACTAGTAGGAGTGAGAAAAACATCACGGGGTGGTGCGCATTGTATGGGTGTGTGTTACATTACATTCACTAGTAGGAGTGAGAAAAACATCACGGGGTGGTGCGCGTCGTATGGGTGTGTGTTACATTACATTCACTAGTAGGAGTGAGAAAAACATCACGGGGTGGTGCGCGTTGTATGGGTGTGTGTTACATTACATCCACTAGTAGGAGTGAGAAAAACATCACGGGGTGGTGCGCATTGTATGGGTGTGTGTTACATTACATTCACTAGTAGGAGTGAGAAAAACATCACGGGGTGGTGCGCATTGTATGGGTGTGTGTTACATTACATGCACTAGTAGCAGTCAAAAAAACATCACGGGGTGGTGCGCATTGTATGGGTGTGTGTTACATTACATTCACTAGTAGCAGTCAGAAAAACATCACGGGGTGGTGCGCATCGTATGGGTGTGCGTTACATTACATTCACTAGTAGGAGTGAGAAAAACATCACGGGGTGGTGCGCATTGTATGGGTGTGTGTTACATTACATTCACTAGTAGGAGTGAGAAAAACATCACGGGGTGGTGCGCATTGCATGGGTGTGTGTTACATTACATTCACTTGTAGGAGTGAGAAAAACATCACGTGGGGTGCGCATTGAATGGGTGTGTGTTACATTACATTCACTAGTAGGAGTGAGAAAAACATCACGGGGTGGTGCGCATTGTATGAGTGTGTGTTACATTACATTTACTAGTAGGAGTGAGAAAAACATCACGGGGTGGTGCGCATTGTATGGGTGTGTGTTACATTACATTCAGTAGTAGGAGTGAGAAAAACATCACGGGGTGGTGCGCATTGTATGGGTGTGTGTTACATTAGATTCAGTAGTAGGAGTGAGAAAAACATAACGGGGGGGTGCGCATTGTATGGGTGTGTGTTACATTACATTCACTAGTAGGAGTGAGAAAAACATCACGGGGAGTTGCGCATTGTATGAGTGTGTGTTACATTACATTCACAAGTAGGAGTGAGAAAAACATCACGGGGTGTTGTGAATCGGAGGGTCTGAATTAGGATAGGCAGTGAGTGGCAATGTAGGATGGAGAAAAGCACCGCGGGGTGGTCAGCATGGGGAGGTCAGGGAACATGCAGTGGCAATGTAGGATAGGTTTCTGAAAAACATCGCGGGGTGGTGCGCATTGTATGGGTGTGTGTACATTACATTCACTAGTAGGAGTGAGAGAAACATCACGGGGTGTTGCGCATTGTATGGGTGTGTGTTACATTACATTCACTAGTAGGAGTGAGAAAAACATCACGGGGTGGTGCGCATTGTATGGGTGTGTGTTACATTACATTCACTAGTAGGAGTGAGAAAAACATCACGGGGTGGTGCGCATTGTATGGGTGTGTGTTACATTACATTCACTAGTAGGAGTGAGAAAAACTTCACGGGGTGGTGCGCATCGTGTGGGTGTGTGTTACATTACATTCACTAGTAGGAGTGAGAAAAACATCACGGGTGGTGCGCGTTGTACGGGTGTGTGTTACATTACATTCACTAGTAGGAGTGAGAAAAACATCACGGGGTGTTGCGTGTTGTATGGGTGTGTGTTACATTACATTCACTAGTAGGAGTGAGAAAAACATCACGGGGTGGTGCGCGTTGTATGGGTGTGTGTTACATTACATTCACTACTAGGAGTGAGAAAAACATCACGGGGTGGTGCGCATTGTATGGGTGTGTGTTACATTACATTCACTAGTAGCAGTCAAAAAAACATCACGGGGTGTTGCGCATTGTATGGGTGTGTGTTACATTACATTCACTAGTAGGAGTGAGAAAAACATCACGGGGTGGTGCGCATTGTATGGGTGTGTGTTACATTACATTCACTAGTAGGAGTGAGAAAAACATCACGGGGTGGTGCGCATTGTATGGGTGTGTGTTACATTACATTCACTAGTAGGAGTGAGAAAAACTTCACGGGGTGGTGCGCATCGTGTGGGTGTGTGTTACATTACATTCACTAGTAGGAGTGAGAAAAACATCACGGGTGGTGCGCGTTGTACGGGTGTGTGTTACATTACATTCACTAGTAGGAGTGAGAAAAACATCACGGGGTGTTGCGTGTTGTATGGGTGTGTGTTACATTACATTCACTAGTAGGAGTGAGAAAAACATCACGGGGTGGTGCGCGTTGTATGGGTGTGTGTGTTACATTACATTCACTACTAGGAGTGAGAAAAACATCACGGGGTGGTGCGCATTGTATGGGTGTGTGTTACATTACATTCACTAGTAGCAGTCAAAAAAACATCACGGGGTGGTGCGCATTGTATGGGTGTGTGTTACATTACATTCACTAGTAGCAGTCAGAAAAACATCACGGGGTGGTGCGCATTGTATGGGTGTGTGTTACATTACATTCACTAGTAGGAGTGAGAAAAACATCACGGGGTGGTGCGCATTGTATGGGTGTGTGTTACATTACATTCACTAGTAGGAGTGAGAAACACATCACGGGGTGGTGCGCGTTGTATGGGTGTGTGTTACATTACATTCACTATTAGGAGTGACAAAAACATCACGGGGTGGTGCGCATTGTATGGGTGTGTGTTACATTACATTCACTAGTAGGAGTGAGAAAAACATCACGGGGTGTTGCGCATTGTATGGGTGTGTGTTACATTACATTCACTAGTAGGAGTGAGAAACACATCACGGGGTGGTGCGCGTTGTATGGATGTGTGTTACATTACATTCACTATTAGGAGTGACAAAAACATCACGGGGTGGTGCGCATTGTATGGGTGTGTGTTACATTACATTCACTAGTAGGAGTGAGAAAAACATCACGGGGTGGTGCGCGTCGTATGGGTGTGTGTTACATTACATTCACTACTAGGAGTGAGAAAAACATCACGGGGTGGTGCGCATTGTATGGGTGTGTGTTACATTACATTCACTAGTAGGAGTGAGAAAAACATCACGGGGTGGTGCGCATTGTATGGGTGTGTGTTACATTACATTCACTAGTAGCAGTCAGAAAAACATCACGGGGTGGTGCGCATTGTATGGGTGTGTGTTACATTACATTCACTAGTAGCAGTCAGAAAAACATCACGGGGTGGTGCGCATTGTATGGGTGTGTGTTACATTACATTCACTAGTAGGAGTGAGAAAAACATCACGGGGTGGTGCGCATTGTATGGGTGTGTGTTACATTACATTCACTAGTAGGAGGGAGAAAAACATCATGGGGTGGTGCGCATTGTATGGGTGTGTGTTACATTACATTCACTAGAAGGAGTGAGAAAAACATCACGGGGTGGTGCGCATTGTATGGGTGTGTGTTACATTACATTCACTAGTAGGAGTGAGAAAAACATCACAGGGTGGTGCGCATTGTATGGGTGTTTGTTACATTACATTCACTAGTAGGAGTGAGAAAAACATCACGGGGTGGTGCGCATTGTATGGGTGTGTGTTACATACATTCACTAGTAGGAGTGAGAAAAACATCACGGGGTGGTGCGCAATGTATGGGTGTGTGTTACATTACATTCACTAGTAGCAGTGAGAAAAACATCACGGGGTGGTGCGCATTGTATGGGTGTGTGTTACATTACATTCACTAGTAGGAGTGAGAAAAACATCACGGGGTGGTGCGCATTGTATGGGTGTGTGTTACATTATCTTCACTAGTAGCAGTGAGAAAAACATCACGGGGTGGTGCGCATTGTATGGGTGTGTGTTACATTACATTCACTAGTAGGAGTGAGAAAAATATCACGGGGTTGTGCGCACTGTATGGGTGTGTGTTACATTACATTCACTAGTAGGAGTGAGAAAAACATCACGGGGTGGTGCGCATTGTATGGGTGTGTGTAACATTACATTCACTTAGGAGTGAGAAAAACATCACGGGGGGGTGCGCATTGTATGGGTGTGTGTTACATTACATTCACTAGTAGGAGTGAGAAAAACATCACGGGGTGGTGCTCATTGTATGGGTGTGTGTTACATTACATTCACTACTACGAGTGAGAAAAATATCACGGGGTGGTGCGCATTGTATGGGTGTGTGTTACATTACATTCACTATTAGGAGTGACAAAAACATCACGGGGTGGTGCGCATTGTATGGGTGTGTGTTACATTACATTCACTAGAAGGAGTGAGAAAACATCACGGGGTGGTGCGTATTGTATGGGTGTGTGTTACATTACATACACTAGTAGCAGTGAGAAAATCATCACGGGTGGTGCGCATTGTATGGGTGTGTGTTACATTACATTCACTAGTAGGAGTGAGAAAAACATCACGGGGTGGTGCGCATTGTATGGGTGTGTGTTACATTACATTCACTTGTAGGAGTGAGAAAAACATCACGGGGGGTGCGCATTGTATGGGTGTGTGTTACATTACATTCACTAGTAGGAGTGAGAAAAACATCACGGGGTGGTGCGCATTGTATGAGTGTGTGTTACATTACATTTACTAGTAGGAGTGAGAAAAACATCACGGGGTGGTGCGCATTGTATGGGTGTGTGTTACATTACATTCAGTAGTAGGAGTGAGAAAAACATCACGGGGTGGTGCGCATTGTATGGGTGTGTGTTACATTACATTCACAAGTAGGAGTGAGAAAAACATCACGGGGTGGTCCGCATTGTATGGGTGTGTGTTACATTACATTCACTACTACGAGTGAGAAAAACATCACGGGGTGGTGTGAATCGGAGGGTCTGAATTAGGATAGGCAGTGAGTGGCAATGTAGGATGGAGAAAAGCACCGCGGGGTGGTCAGCATGGGGAGGTCAGGGAACATGCAGTGGCAATGTAGGATAGGTTTCTGAAAAACATCGCAGGGTGGTGCGCATTGTATGGGTGTGTGTACATTACATTCACTAGTAGGAGTGAGAGAAACATCACGGGGTGTTGCGCATTGTATGGGTGTGTGTTACATTACATTCACTACTAGGAGTGAGAAAAACATCACGGGGTGGTGTGCATTGTATGGGTGTGTGTTACATTACATTCACTAGTAGGAGTGAGAAAAACATCACGGGGTGGTGCGCATTGTATGGGTGTGTGTTACATTACATTCACTAGTAGGAGTGAGAAAAACATCACGGGGTGGTGCGCATTGTATGGGTGTGTGTTACATTACATTCACTAGTAGGAGTGAGAAAAACTTCACGGGGTGGTGCGCATCGTGTGGGTGTGTGTTACATTACATTCACTAGTAGGAGTGAGAAAAACATCACGGGGTGGTGGGCGTTATACGGGTGTGTGTTACATTACATTCACTAGTAGGAGTGAGAAAAACATCACGGGGTGTTGCGCGTTGTATGGGTGTGTGTTACATTACATTCACTAGTAGGAGTGAGAAAAACATCACGGGGTGGTGCGCGTTGTATGGGTGTGTGTTACATTACATTCACTACTAGGAGTGAGAAAAACATCACGGGGTGGTGCGCATTGTATGGGGTGTGTGTTACATTACATTCACTAGTAGCAGTCAAAAAAACATCACGGGGTGGTGCGCATTGTATGGGTGTGTGTTACATTACATTCACTAGTAGCAGTCAGAAAAACATCACGGGGTGGTGCGCATTGTATGGGTGTGTGTTACATTACATTCACTAGTAGGAGTGAGAAAAACATCACGGGGTGGTGCGCATTGTATGGGTGTGTGTTACATTACATTCACTAGTAGGAGTGAGAAAAACATCACGGGGTGGTGCGCATTGTATGTGTGTGTGTTACATTACATTCACTAGTAGCAGTGAGAAAAACATCACGGGGTGGTGCGCATTGTATGGGTGTGTGTTACATTACATTCACTAGTAGGAGTGAGAAAAACATCACGGGGTGGTGCGCATTGTATGGGTGTGTGTAACATTACATTCACTTAGGAGTGAGAAAAACATCACGGGGGGGTGCGCATTGTATGGGTGTGTGTTACATTACATTCACTAGTAGGAGTGAGAAAACATCACGGGGTGGTGCGCATTGTATGGGTGTGTGTTACATTACATTCACTACTACGAGTGAGAAAAGCATCACGGGGTGGTGCGCATTGTATGGGTGTGTGTTACATTACATTCACTCTTAGGAGTGACAAAAACATCACGGGGTGGTGCGCATTGTATGGGTGTGTGTTACATTACATTCACTAGAAGGAGTGAGAAAAACATCACGGGGTGGTGCGTATTGTATGGGTGTGTGTTACATTACATACACTAGTAGCAGTGAGAAAATCATCACGGGGTGGTGCGCATTGTATGGGTGTGTGTTACATTACATTCACTAGTAGGAGTGAGAAAAACATCACGGGGTGGTGCGCATTGTATGGGTGTGTGTTACATTACATTCACTTGTAGCAGTGAGAAAAACATCACGGGGGGTGCGCATTGAATGGGTGTGTGTTACATTACATTCACTAGTAGGAGTGAGAAAAACATCACGGGGTGGTGGGCATTGTATGAGTGTGTGTTACATTACATTTACTAGTAGGAGCGAGAAAAACATCACGGGCTGGTGCGCATTGTATGGGTGTGTGTTACATTACATTCACTAGTAGGAGTGAGAAAAACATCACGGGGTGGTGCACATTGTATGGGTGTGTGTTACATTAGATTCAGTAGTAGGAGTGAGAAAAACATCACGGGGGGGGTGCGCACTGTATGGGTGTGTGTTACATTACATTCACTAGTAGGAGTGAGAAAAACATCACGGGGTGGTGCGCATTGTATGGGTGTGTGTTACATTACATTCACAAGTAGGAGTGAGAAAAACATCACGGGGTGGTCCGCATTGTATGGGTGTGTGTTACATTACATTCACTACTAGGAGTGAGAAAAACATCACGGGGTGGTGTGAATTGGAGGGTCTGAATTAGGATAGGCAGTGAGTGGCAATGTAGGATGGAGAAAAGCACCGCGGGGTGGTCAGCATGGGGAGGTCAGGGAACATGCAGTGGCAATGTAGGATAGGTTTCTGAAAAACATCGCGGGGTGGTGCGCATTGTATGGGTGTGTGTACATTACATTAACTAGTAGGAGTGAGAGAAACATCACGGGGTGGTGCGCATTGTATGGGTGTGTGTTACATTACATTCACTAGTAGGAGTGAGAAAAACATCACGAGGTGGTGCGCATTGTATGGGTGTGTGTTACATTACCATTCACTAGTAGGAGTGAGAAAAACATCACGGGGTGGTGCGCATTGTATGGGTGTGTGTTACATTACATTCACTAGTAGGAGTGAAAAAAGCATCACGGGGTGGTGTGCATTGTATGGGTGTGTGTTACATTACATTCACTAGTAGGAGTGAGAAAAACCACGGGGTGGTGCGCATTGTATGGGTGTGTGTTACATTACATTCACTAGTAGGAGTGAGAAAGACATCACGGGGTGGTGCGCATTGTATGGGTGTGTGTTACATTACATTCACTAGTAGGAGTGAGAAAAACATCACGGGGTGGTGCGCATTGTATGGGTGTGTGTTACATTACATTCACTAGTAGGAGTGAGAAAAACATCACGGGGTGGTGCGCATTGTATGGGTGTGTGTTACATTACATTCACTAGTAGCAGTCAAAAAAACATCACGGGGTGGTGCGCATTTTATGGGTGTGTGTTACATTACATTCACTAGTAGCAGTCAGAAAAACATCACGGGGTGGTGTGCATTGTATGGGTGTGTGTTACATTACATTCACTAGTAGGAGTGAGAAAAACATCATGGGGTGGTGCGCATTGTATGGGTGTGTGTTACTTTACATTCACTAGTAGGATCGAGAAAAACATCACGGGGTGGTGCGCATTGTATGGGTGTGTGTTACATTACATTCACTAGTAGGAGTGAGAAAAACATCACGGGGTGGTGCGCATTGTATGGGTGTGTGTTACATTACATTCACTAGTAGGAGTGAGAAAAACATCACGGGGTGGTGCGCATTGTATGGGTGTGTGTTACATTACATTCACTAGTAGGAGTGAGAAAAACATCACGGGGTGGTGCGCATTGTATGGGTGTGTGTTACATTACATTCACTAGTAGGAGTGAGAAAAACATCACGGGGTGGTGCGCATTGTATGGGTGTTTGTTACAATACATTCACTAGTAGGAGTGAGAAAAACATCACGGGGTGGTGCGCATCGTATGGGTGTGTGTTACATTACATTCACTAGTAGGAGTGAGAAAAACATCACGGGGTGGTGCGCATTGTATGGGTGTGTGTTACATTACATTCACTAGTAGGAGTGAGAAAAACATCACGGGGTGGTGCGCATCGTATGGGTGTGTGTTACATTACATTCACTAGTAGGAGTGAGAAAAACATCACGGGGTGGTGCGCGTTGTATGGGTTGTGTTACATTACATCCACTAGTAGGAGTGAGAAAAACATCACGGGGTGGTGCGCATTGTATGGGTGTGTGTTACATTACATTCACTAGTAGGAGTGAGAAAAACATCACGGGGTGGTGCGCATTGTATGGGTGTGTGTTACATTACATGCACTAGTAGCAGTCAGAAAAACATCACGGGGTGGTGCGCATTGTATGGGTGTGTGTTACATTACATTCACTAGTAGGAGTGAGAAAAATATCACGGGGTTGTGCGCACTGTATGGGTGTGTGTTACATTACATTCACTAGTAGGAGTGAGAAAAACATCACGGGGTGGTGCGCATTGTATGGGTGTGTGTAACATTACATTCACTTAGGAGTGAGAAAAACATCACGGGGGGGTGCGCATTGTATGGGTGTGTGTTACATTACATTCACTAGTAGGAGTGAGAAAAACATCACGGGGTGGTGCTCATTGTATGGGTGTGTGTTACATTACATTCACTACTACGAGTGAGAAAAATATCACGGGGTGGTGCGCATTGTATGGGTGTGTGTTACATTACATTCACTATTAGGAGTGACAAAAACATCACGGGGTGGTGCGCATTGTATGGGTGTGTGTTACATTACATTCACTAGAAGGAGTGAGAAAAACATCACGGGGTGGTGCGTATTGTATGGGTGTGTGTTACATTACATACACTAGTAGCAGTGAGAAAATCATCACGGGGTGGTGCGCATTGTATGGGTGTGTGTTACATTACATTCACTAGTAGGAGTGAGAAAAACATCACGGGGTGGTGCGCATTGTATGGGTGTGTGTTACATTACATTCACTAGTAGGAGTGAGAAAAACATCACGGGGTGGTGCGCATTTTATGGGTGTGTGTTACATTACATTCACATAGGAGTGAGAAAAACATCACGGGGGGTGCGCATTGTATGGGTGTGTGTTACATTACATTCACTAGTAGGAGTGAGAAAAACATCACGGGGTGGTGCGCATTGTATGGGTGTGTGTTACATTACATTCACTACTACGAGTGAGAAAAACATCACGGGGTGGTGCGCATTGTATGGGTGTGTGTTACATTACATTCACTATTAGGAGTGACAAAAACATCACGGGGTGGTGCGCATTGTATGGGTGTGTGTTACATTACATTCACTAGTAGGAGTGAGAAAAACATCACGGGGTGGTGCGCATTTTATGGGTGTGTGTTACATTACATTCACATAGGAGTGAGAAAAACATCACGGGGGGTGCGCATTGTATGGGTGTGTGTTACATTACATTCACTAGTAGGAGTGAGAAAAACATCACGGGGTGGTGCGCATTGTATGGGTGTGTGTTACATTACATTCACTACTATGAGTGAGAAAAACATCACGGGGTGGTGCGCATTGTATGGGTGTGTGTTACATTACATTCACTAGTAGGAGTGAGAAAAACATCACGGGGTGGTGCGCATTGTATGGGTGTGTGTTACATTACATTCACTTGTAGGAGTGAGAAAAACATCACGGGGGGTGCGCATTGTATGGGTGTGTGTTACATTACATTCACTAGTAGGAGTGAGAAAAACATCACGGGGTGGTGCGCATTGTATGAGTGTGTGTTACATTACATTTACTAGTAGAGTGAGAAAAACATCACGGGGTGGTGCGCATTGTATGGGTGTGTGTTACATTACATTCAGTAGTAGGAGTGAGAAAAACATCACGGGGTGGTGCGCATTGTATGGGTGTGTGTTACATTACATTCACAAGTAGGAGTGAGAAAAACATCACGGGGTGGTCCGCATTGTATGGGTGTGTGTTACATTACATTCACTACTAGGAGTGAGAAAAACATCACGGGGTGGTGTGAATCGGAGGGTCTGAATTAGGATAGGCAGTGAGTGGCAATGTAGGATGGAGAAAAGCACCGCGGGGTGGTCAGCATGGGGAGGTCAGGGAACATGCAGTGGCAATGTAGGATAGGTTTCTGAAAAACATCGCGGGGTGGTGCGCATTGTATGGGTGTGTGTACATTACATTCACTAGTAGGAGTGAGAGAAACATCACGGGGTGTTGCGCATTGTATGGGTGTGTGTTACATTACATTCACTAGTAGGAGTGAGAAAAACATCAGGGGTGGTGTGCATTGTATGGGTGTGTGTGTTACATTACATTCACTAGTAGGAGTGAGAAAAACATCACGGGGTGGTGCGCATTGTATGGGTGTGTGTTACATTACATTCACTAGTAGGAGTGAGAAAAACATCACGGGGTGGTGCGCATTGTATGGGTGTGTGTTACATTACATTCACTAGTAGGAGTGAGAAAAACTTCACGGGGTGGTGCGCATCGTGTGGGTGTGTGTTACATTACATTCACTAGTAGGAGTGAGAAAAACATCACGGGGTGGTGGGCGTTATACGGGTGTGTGTTACATTACATTCACTAGTAGGAGTGAGAAAAACATCACGGGGTGTTGCGCGTTGTATGGGTGTGTGTTACATTACATTCACTAGTAGGAGTGAGAAAAACATCACGGCGTGGTGCGCGTTGTATGGGTGTGTGTTACATTACATTCACTACTAGGAGTGAGAAAAACATCACGGGGTGGTGCGCATTGTATGGGTGTGTGTTACATTACATTCACTAGTAGCAGTCAAAAAAACATCACGGTGTGGTGCGCATTGTATGGGTGTGTGTTACATTACATTCACTAGTAGCAGTCAGAAAAACATCACGGGGTGGTGCACATTGTATGGGTGTGTGTTACATTACATTCACTAGTAGGAGTGAGAAAAACATCACGGGGTGGTGCGCATTGTATGGGTGTGTGTTACATTACATTCACTAGTAGGAGTGAGAAAAACATCACGGGGTGGTGCGCATTGTATGTGTGTGTGTTACATTACATTCACTAGTAGCAGTGAGAAAAACATCACGGGGTGGTGCGCATTGTATGGGTGTGTGTTACATTACATTCACTAGTAGGAGTGAGAAAAACATCACGGGGTGGTGCGCATTGTATGGGTGTGTGTAACATTACATTCACTTAGGAGTGAGAAAAACATCACGGGGTGGTTCGCATTGTAAGGGTGTGTGTTACATTATATTCACTAGTAGGAGTGAGAAAAACATCATGGGGTGGTGTGCATTGTATGGGTGTGTGTTACATTACATTCACTAGTAGGAGTGAGAAAAACATCACGGGGTGGTGCGCATTGTATGTTTGTGTGTTACATTACATTCACTAGTAGGAGTGAGAAAAACATCACGGGGTGGTGCGCATTGTATGGGTGTGTGTTTCGTTACATTCACTAGTAGGAGTGAGAAAAACATCACGGGGTGGTGCGCATTGTATGGGTGTGTGTTACGTTACATTCACTAGTAGGAGTGAGAAAAACATCACGGGGTGGTGCGCATTGTATGGGTGTGTGTTACATTACATTCACTAGTAGGAGTGAGAAAAACATCACGGGGTGGTGCGCATTGTATGGGTGTGTGTTACATTACATTCACTAGTAGGAGTGAGAAAAACATCACGGGGTGGTGCGCATTGTATGGGTGTGTGTTACATTACATTCACTAGTAGTAGTGAGAAAAACATCACGGGGTGGTGCGCATGGTATGGGTGTGTGTTAAATTACATTCACTAGTAGGAGTGAGAAAAACATCACGGACTGGTGCGCAATGTATGGGTGTGTGTTACATTTCATTCACTTGTAGGAGTGAGAAAAATATCACGCGGTGGTGCGCATTGTATGGGTTTGTGTTACATTACATTCACTAGTAGGAGTGAGAAAAACATCACGGGGTGGCGCGCATTGTATGGGTGTGTGTTACATTACATTCACTAGTTTGAGTGAAAAAGCATCACGGGGTGGTGTGAATCGGAGGGTCTGAATTAGGATAGGCATTGAGTGGCAATGTAGGATGGAGAAAAGCACCGCGGGGTGGTCAGCATGGGGAGGTCAGGGAACATGCAGTGGCAATGTAGGATAGGTTTCTGAAAAACATCGCGGGGTGGTGCGCATTGTATGGGTGTGTGTTACATTACATTCACTAGTAGGAGTGAGAAAAACATCACGGGGTGGTGCGCATTGTATGGGTGTGTGTTACATTACATTCACTAGTAGCAGTGAGAAAAATATCAAGGGGTGGTGCGCATTGTATGGGTGTGTGTTACATTACATTCACTAGTAGGAGTGAGAAAAACATCACGGGGTGGTGCGCATCGTATGGGTGTGTGTTACATTACATTCACTAGTAGGAGTGAGAAAAACATCACGGGGTGGTGCGCATCGTATGGGTGTGTGTTACATTACATTCACTAGTAGCAGTGAGAAAAATATCAAGGGGTGGTGCGCATTGTATGGGTGTGTGTTACATTACATTCACTACTAGGAGTGAGAAAAACATCACGGGGTGGTGCGCGTTGTATGGGTGTGTGTTACATTACATTCACTAGTAGGAGTGAGAAAAACATCACGGGGTGGTGCGCGTTGTATGGGTGTGTGTTACATTACATTCACTAGTAGGAGTGAGAAAAACATCACGGGGTGGTGCGCATTGTATGGGTGGGTGTTACATTACATTCACTACTAGGAGTGAGAAAAACATCACGGGGTGGTGCGCGTTGTATGGGTGTGTGTTACATTACATTCACTAGTAGGAGTGAGAAAAACATCACGGGGTGGTGCGCATTGTATGGGTGTGTGTTACATTACATTCACTAGTAGCAGTCAAAAAAACATCACGGGGTGGTGCGCATTGTATGGGTGTGTGTTACATTACATTCACTAGTAGCAGTCAGAAAAACATCACGGGGTGGTGCGCATTGTATGGGTGTGTGTTACATTACATTCACTAGTAGGAGTGAGAAAAACATCACGGGGTGGTGCGCATTGTATGGGTGTGTGTTACATTACATTCACTAGTAGGAGTGAGAAAAACATCACGGGGTGGTGCGCATTGTATGGGTGTGTGTTACATTACATTCACTAGTAGGAGTGAGAAAAACATCACGGGGTGGTGCGCATTGTATGGGTGTGTGTTACATTACATTCACTAGTAGCAGTGAGAAAAACATCACGGGGTGGTGCGCATTGTATGGGTGTGTGTTACATTACATTCACTAGTAGGAGTGAGAAAAACATCACGGGGTGGTGCGCATTGTATGGGTGTGTGTTACATTACAATCACTAGTAGCAGTGAGAAAAACATCACGGGGTGGTGCGCATTGTATGGGTGTGTGTTACATTACATTCACTAGTAGGAGTGAGAAAAACATCACGGGGTTGTGCGCACTGTATGGGTGTGTGTTACATTACATTCACTAGTAGGAGTGAGAAAAACATCACGGGGTGGTGCGCACTGTATGGGTGTGTGTTACATTACATTCACTTAGGAGTGAGAAAAACATCACGGGGGGGTGCGCATTGTATGGGTGTGTGTTACATTACATTCACTAGTACGAGTGAGAAAAACATCACGGGGTGGTGCGCATTGTATGGGTGTGTGTTACATTACATTCACTACTACGAGTGAGAAAAACATCACGGGGTGGTGCGCATTGTATGGGTGTGTGTTACATTACATTCACTATTAGGAGTGACAAAAACATCACGGGGTGGTGCGCATTGTATGGGTGTGTGTTACATTACATTCACTAGAAGGAGTGAGAAAAACATCACGGGGTGGTGCGAATTGTATGGGTGTGTGTTACATTACATACACTAGTAGCAGTGAGAAAATCATCACGGGGTGGTGCGCATTGTATGGGTGTGTGTTACATTAGATTCACTAGTAGGAGTGAGAAAAACATCACGGGGGTGTGCGCATTGTATGGGTGTGTGTTACATTACATTCACTAGTAGGAGTGAGAAAAACATCACGGGGTGGTGCGCATTGTATGGGTGTGTGTTACATTACATTCACTAGTAGGAGAGAGAAAAACATCACGGGGTGGTGCGCATTGTATGGGTGTGTGTTACATTACATTCACTAGTAGGAGTGCGAAAAACATCACGGGGTGGTGCGCATTGTATGGGTGTGTGTTACATTAGATTCACTAGTAGGAGTGAGAAAAACATCACGGGGTGGTGCGCATTGTATGGGTGTGTGTTACATTACATTCACTAGTAGGAGTGAGAAAAACATCATGGGGTGGTGCGCATTGTATGGGTGTGTGTTACATTACATTCGCTAGTAGGAGTAAGAAAAACATCACGGGGTGGTGCGCATTGTATGGGTGTGTGTTACATTACATTCACTAGTAGGAGTGAGAAAAACATCACGGGGTGGTGCGCATTGTATGGGTGTGTGTTACATTACATTCACTACTAGGAGTGAGAAAAACATCACGGGGTGGTGTGAATCGGAGGTTCTGAATTAGGATAGGCAGTGAGTGGCAATGTAGGATGAACAAAAGCACCGCGGGGTGGTCAGCATGGGGAGGTCAGGGAACATGCAGTGGCAATGTAGGATAGGTTTCTGAAAAACATCGCGGGGTGGTGCGCATTGTATGGGTGTGTGTTACATTACATTCACTAGTAGGAGTGAGAAAAACATCACGGGGTGGTGCGCATTGTATGGGTGTGTGTTACATTACATTCACTAGTAGGAGTGAGAAAAACATCACGGGGTGGTGCGCATTGTATGGGTGTGTGTTACATTACATTCACTAGTAGGAGTGAGAAAAACATCACGGGGTGGTGCGCATTGTATGGGTGTGTGTCACATTACATTCACTAGTAGGATTACATTCACTAGTAGGAGTGAGAAAAACATCACGGGGTGGTGCGCATTGTATGGGTGTGTGTTACATTACATTCACTACTAGGAGTGAGAAAAACATCACGGGGTGGTGTGAATCGGAGGTTCTGAATTAGGATAGGCAGTGAGTGGCAATGTAGGATGGACAAAAGCACCGCGGGGTGGTCAGCATGGGGAGGTCAGGGAACATGCAGTGGCAATGTAGGATAGGTTTCTGAAAAACAACGCGGGGTGGTGCGCATTGTATGGGTGTGTGTTACATTACATTCACTAGTAGGAGTGAGAAAAACATCACGGGGTGGTGCGCATTGTATGGGTGTGTGTTACATTACATTCACTAGTAGGAGTGAGAAAAACATCACGGGGTGGTGCGCATTGTATGTGTGTGTGTTACATTACATTCACTAGTAGGAGTGAGAAAAACATCACGGGGTGGTGCGCATTGTATGGGTGTGTGTCACATTACATTCACTAGTAGGAGTGAGAAAAACATCACGGGGCGGTGCGCATTGTATGGGTGTGTGTTACATTAGATTCACTAGTAGGAGTGAGAAAAACATCACGGGGTGGTGTGCATTGTATGGGTGTGTATTACATTACATTCACTAGTAGGAGTGAGAAAAACATCACGGGGTGGTGCGCATTGTATGGGTGTGTATTACATTACATTCACTTCTAGGAGTGAGAAAAAAATCACGGGGTGGTGTGAATCGGAGGTTCTGAATTAGGATAGGCAGTGAGTGGCAATGTAGGATGGAGAAAAGCACCGCGGGCTGGTCAGCATGGGGAGGTCAGGGAACATGCAGTGGCAATGTAGGATAGGTTTCTGAAAAACATCGCGGGGTGGTGCGCATTGTATGGGTGTGTGTTACATTAGATTCACTAGTAGCATTGAGAAAAACATCACGGGGTGGTGCGCATTGTATGGGTGTGTGTTACATTACATTCACTAGTAGGAGTGAGAAAAACATCACGGGGTGGTGCGCATTGTATGGGTGTGTGTTACATTACATTCACTAGTAGGAGTGAGAAAAACATCACGGGGTGGTGCGCATTGTATGGGTGTGTGTTACATTACATTCACTAGTAGGAGTGAGAAAAACATCACGGGGTGGTGCGCATTGTATGGGTGTGTGTTACATTACATTCACTAGTAGCAGTGAGAAAAACATAACGGGGTGGTGCGCATTGTATGGGTGTGTGTTACATTACATTCACTAGTAGGAGTGAGAAAAACATCACGGGGTGGTGCGCATTGTAAGGGTGTGTGTTACATTACATTCACTAGTAGGAGTGAGAAAAACATCACGGGCTGGTTCGCATTGTATGGGTGTGTGTTACATTACATTCACTAGTAGGAGTGAGAAAAACATCACGGGGTGGTTCGCATTGTAAGGGTGTGTGTTACATTATATTCACTAGTAGGAGTGAGAAAAACATCATGGGGTGGTGCACATTGTATGGGTGTGTGTTACATTACATTCACTAGTAGGAGTGAGAAAAACATCACGGGGTGGTGCGCATTGTATGTTTGTGTGTTACATTACATTCACTAGTAGGAGTGAGAAAAACATCACGAGGTGGTGCGCATTGTATGGGTGTGTGTTTCGTTAAATTCACTAGTAGGAGTGAGAAAAACATCACGGGGTGGTGCGCATTGTATGGGTGTGTGTTACGTTACATTCACTAGTAGGAGTGAGAAAAACATTACGGGGTGGTGCGCATTGTATGGGTGTGTGTTACATTACATTCACTAGTAGGAGTGAGAAAAACATCACGGGGTGGTGCGCATTGTATGGGTGTGTGTTACATTACATTCACTAGTAGGAGTGAGAAAAACATCACGGGGTGGTGCGCATTGTATGGGTGTGTGTTACATTACATTCACTAGTAGGAGTGAGAAAAACATCACGGGGTGGTGCGCATGGTATGGGTGTGTGTTAAATTACATTCACTAGTAGGAGTGAGAAAAACATCACGGGATGGTGCGCAATGTATGGGTGTGTGTTACATTTCATTCACTTGTAGGAGTGAGAAAAATATCACGCGGTGGTGCGCATTATATGGGTGTGTGTTACATTACATTCACTAGTAGGAGTGAGAAAAACATCACGGGGTGGCGCGCATTGTATGGGTGTGTGTTACATTACATTCACTAGTTTGAGTGAAAAAGCATCACGGGGTGGTGTGAATCGGAGGGTCTGAATTAGGATAGGCATTGAGTGGCAATGTAGGATGGAGAAAAGCACCGCGGGGTGGTCAGCATGGGGAGGTCAGGGAACATGCAGTGGCAATGTAGGATAGGTTTCTGAAAAACATCGCGGGGTGGTGCGCATTGTATGGGTGTGTGTTACATTACATTCACTAGTAGGAGTGAGAAAAACATCACGGGGTGGTGCGCATTGTATGGGTGTGTGTTACATTACATTCACTAGTAGCAGTGAGAAAAATATCACGGGGTGGTGCGCATTGTATGGGTGTGTGTTACATTAGATTCACTAGTAGGAGTGAGAAAAACATCTCGGGGTGGTGCGCATTGTATGGGTGTGTGTTACATTACATTCACTACTAGGAGTGAGAAAAACATCACTGGGTGGTGCGCATTGTATGGGTATGTGTTACATTACATTCACTAGTACCAGTGAGAAAAACATCACAGGGTGGTGCGCATTGTATGGGTGTGTGTTACATTACATTCACTAGTAGCAGTGAGAAAAACATCACTGGGTGGTGCGCATTGTATGGGTGTGTGTTACATTACATTCACTAGTAGCAGTGAGAAAAACATCACGGGGTGGTTCGCATTGTATGGGAGGGTGTTACATTACATTCACTAGTAGGTTTACATTCACTAGTAGGAGTGAGAAAAACATCACGGGGTGGTGCGCATTGTATGGCTGTGTATTACACTACATTCACTAGTAGCAGTGAGAAAAACATAACGGGGTGGTGCGCATTGTATGGGTGTGTGTTACATTACATTCACTAGTAGGAGTGAGAAAAACATCACGGGGTGGTGCGCATTGTAAGGGTGTGTGTTACATTACATTCACTAGTAGGAGTGAGAAAAACATCACGGGGTGGTGCGCATTGTATGGGTGTGTGTTACATTACATTCACTAGTAGGAGTGAGAAAAACATCACGGGGTGGTGCGCATTGTAAGGGTGTGTGTTACATTACATTCACTAGTAGGAGTGAGAAAAACATCACGGGGTGGTGCGCATTGTATGGGTGTGTGTTACACTAGATTCACTACTAGGAGTGAGAAAAACATCACGGGGTGGTGCGCATTGTATGGGTGTGTGTTACATTACATTCACTAGTAGCAGTGAGAAAACCATCACGGGGTGGTGCCCACTGTATGGGTTTGTGTTACATTACATTCACTAGTAGCAGTGAGAAAAACATCACGCGGTGGTGCGCATTGTATGGGTGTGTGTTACATTACATTCACTAGTAGGAGTGAGAAAAACATCACGGGGTGGTGCGCATTGTATGGGTGTGTGTTACATTAGATTCACTAGTAGGAGTGAGAAAAACATCACGGGGTGGTGCGGATTGTATGGGTGTGTGTTACATTACATTCACTAGTAGGAGTGAGAAAAACATCACGGGGTGGTGCGCATTGTATGGGTGTGTGTTACATTACATTCACTAGTAGGAGTGATAAAAACATCACGGGGTAGTGCGCATTTGATGGGTGTGTGTTACATTAGATTCACTAGTAGGAGTGAGAAAAACATCACGGGGTGGTGCGCATTGTATGGGTGTGTGTTACATTACATTCACTAGTAGGAGTGAGAAAAACATCACGGGGTGGTGCGCATGGTATGGGTGTGTGTTAAATTACATTCACTAGTAGGAGTGAGAAAAACATCACGGGATGGTGCGCAATGTATGGGTGTGTGTTACATTTCATTCACTTGTAGGAGTGAGAAAAATATCACGCGGTGGTGCGCATTGTATGGGTGTGTGTTACATTACATTCACTAGTAGGAGTGAGAAAAACATCACGGGGTGGCGCGCATTGTATGGGTGTGTGTTACATTACATTCACTAGTTTGAGTGAAAAAGCATCACGGGGTGGTGTGAATCGGAGGGTCTGAATTAGGATAGGAATTTAGTGGCAATGTAGGATGGAGAAAAGCACCGCGGGGTGGTCAGCATGGGGAGGTCAGGGAACATGCAGTGGCAATGTAGGATAGGTTTCTGAAAAACATCGCGGGGTGGTGCGCATTGTATGGGTGTGTGTTACATTACATTCACTAGTAGGAGTGAGAAAAACATCACGGGGTGGTGCGCATTGTATGGGTGTGTGTTACATTACATTCACTAGTAGGAGTGAGAAAAACATCACGGGGTGGTGCGCATTGTATGGGTGTGTGTTACATTACATTCACTAGTAGGAGTGAGAAAAACATCACGGGGTGGTGCGCATTGTATGGGTGTGTGTTACATTACATTCACTAGTAGCAGTGAGAAAAATATCACGGGGTGGTGCGCATTGTATGGGTGTGTGTTACATTAGATTCACTAGTAGGAGTGAGAAAAACATCTCGGGGTGGTGCGCATTGTATGGGTGTGTGTTACATTACATTCACTACTAGGAGTGAGAAAAACATCACTGGGTGGTGCGCATTGTATGGGTATGTGTTTCATTACATTCACTAGTACCAGTGAGAAAAACATCACGGGGTGGTGCACATTGTATGGGTGTGTGTTACATTACATTCACTAGTAGCAGTGAGAAAAACATCACTGGGTGGTGCGCATTGTATGGGTGTGTGTTACATTACATTCACTAGTAGCAGTGAGAAAAACATCACGGGGTGGTTCGCATTGTGTGGGAGGGTGTTACATTACATTCACTAGTAGGATTACATTCACTAGTAGGAGTGAGAAAAACATCACGGGGTGGTGCGCATTGTATGGCTGTGTATTACATTACATTCACTAGTAGGAGTGAGAAAAACATCACGGGGTGGTGCGCATTGTATGGGTGTGTGTTACATTACATTCACTAGTAGGAGTGAGAAAAACATCACGGGGTGGTGCGCATTGTATGTGTGTGTGTTACATTACATTCACTAGTAGCAGTGAGAAAAACATCACGGGGTGGTGCGCATTGTATGGGTGTGTGTTACATTACATTCACTAGTAGGAGTGAGAAAAACATCACGGGGTGGTGCGCATTGTATGGGTGTGTGTAACATTACATTCACTTAGGAGTGAGAAAAACATCACGGGGTGGTTCGCATTGTAAGGGTGTGTGTTACATTATATTCACTAGTAGGAGTGAGAAAAACATCATGGGGTGGTGTGCATTGTATGGGTGTGTGTTACATTACATTCACTAGTAGGAGTGAGAAAAACATCACGGGGTGGTGCGCATTGTATGTTTGTGTGTTACATTACATTCACTAGTAGGAGTGAGAAAAACATCACGGGGTGGTGCGCATTGTATGGGTGTGTGTTTCGTTACATTCACTAGTAGGAGTGAGAAAAACATCACGGGGTGGTGCGCATTGTATGGGTGTGTGTTACGTTACATTCACTAGTAGGAGTGAGAAAAACATCACGGGGTGGTGCGCATTGTATGGGTGTGTGTTACATTACATTCACTAGTAGGAGTGAGAAAAACATCACGGGGTGGTGCGCATTGTATGGGTGTGTGTTACATTACATTCACTAGTAGGAGTGAGAAAAACATCACGGGGTGGTGCGCATTGTATGGGTGTGTGTTACATTACATTCACTAGTAGTAGTGAGAAAAACATCACGGGGTGGTGCGCATGGTATGGGTGTGTGTTAAATTACATTCACTAGTAGGAGTGAGAAAAACATCACGGACTGGTGCGCAATGTATGGGTGTGTGTTACATTTCATTCACTTGTAGGAGTGAGAAAAATATCACGCGGTGGTGCGCATTGTATGGGTTTGTGTTACATTACATTCACTAGTAGGAGTGAGAAAAACATCACGGGGTGGCGCGCATTGTATGGGTGTGTGTTACATTACATTCACTAGTTTGAGTGAAAAAGCATCACGGGGTGGTGTGAATCGGAGGGTCTGAATTAGGATAGGCATTGAGTGGCAATGTAGGATGGAGAAAAGCACCGCGGGGTGGTCAGCATGGGGAGGTCAGGGAACATGCAGTGGCAATGTAGGATAGGTTTCTGAAAAACATCGCGGGGTGGTGCGCATTGTATGGGTGTGTGTTACATTACATTCACTAGTAGGAGTGAGAAAAACATCACGGGGTGGTGCGCATTGTATGGGTGTGTGTTACATTACATTCACTAGTAGCAGTGAGAAAAATATCAAGGGGTGGTGCGCATTGTATGGGTGTGTGTTACATTACATTCACTAGTAGGAGTGAGAAAAACATCACGGGGTGGTGCGCATCGTATGGGTGTGTGTTACATTACATTCACTAGTAGGAGTGAGAAAAACATCACGGGGTGGTGCGCATCGTATGGGTGTGTGTTACATTACATTCACTAGTAGGAGTGAGAAAAACATCACGGGGTGGTGCGCATCGTATGGGTGTGAGTTACATTACATTCACTAGTAGGAGTGAGAAAAACATCACGGGGTGGTGCGCGTTGTATGGGTGTGTGTTACATTACATTCACTAGTAGGAGTGAGAAAAACATCACGGGGTGGTGCGCGTTGTATGGGTGTGTGTTACATTACATTCACTAGTAGGAGTGAGAAAAACATCACGGGGTGGTGCGCATTGTATGGGTGTGTGTTACATTACATTCACTAGTAGCAGTCAAAAAAACATCACGGGGTGGTGCGCATTGTATGGGTGTGTGTTACATTACATTCACTAGTAGGAGTGAGAAAAACATCACGGGGTGGTGCGCATTGTATGGGTGGGTGTTACATTACATTCACTACTAGGAGTGAGAAAAACATCACGGGGTGGTGCGCGTTGTATGGGTGTGTGTTACATTACATTCACTAGTAGGAGTGAGAAAAACATCACGGGGTGGTGCGCATTGTATGGGTGTGTGTTACATTACATTCACTAGTAGCAGTCAAAAAAACATCACGGGGTGGTGCGCATTGTATGGGTGTGTGTTACATTACATTCACTAGTAGCAGTCAGAAAAACATCACGGGGTGGTGCGCATTGTATGGGTGTGTGTTACATTACATTCACTAGTAGGAGTGAGAAAAACATCACGGGGTGGTGCGCATTGTATGGGTGTGTGTTACATTACATTCACTAGTAGGAGTGAGAAAAACATCACGGGGTGGTGCGCATTGTATGGGTGTGTGTTACATTACATTCACTAGTAGTAGTGAGAAAAACATCACGGGGTGGTGCGCATGGTATGGGTGTGTGTTAAATTACATTCACTAGTAGGAGTGAGAAAAACATCACGGACTAGTGCGCAATGTATGGGTGTGTGTTACATTTCATTCACTTGTAGGAGTGAGAAAAATATCACGCGGTGGTGCGCATTGTATGGGTTTGTGTTACATTACATTCACTAGTAGGAGTGAGAAAAACATCACGGGGTGGCGCGCATTGTATGGGTGTGTGTTACATTACATTCACTAGTTTGAGTGAAAAAGCATCACGGGGTGGTGTGAATCGGAGGGTCTGAATTAGGATAGGCATTGAGTGGCAATGTAGGATGGAGAAAAGCACCGCGGGGTGGTCAGCATGGGGAGGTCAGGGAACATGCAGTGGCAATGTAGGATAGGTTTCTGAAAAACATCGCGGGGTGGTGCGCATTGTATGGGTGTGTGTTACATTACATTCACTAGTAGGAGTGAGAAAAACATCACGGGGTGGTGCGCATTGTATGGGTGTGTGTTACATTACATTCACTAGTAGCAGTGAGAAAAATATCAAGGGGTGGTGCGCATTGTATGGGTGTGTGTTACATTACATTCACTAGTAGGAGTGAGAAAAACATCACGGGGTGGTGCGCATCGTATGGGTGTGTGTTACATTACATTCACTAGTAGGAGTGAGAAAAACATCACGGGGTGGTGCGCATCGTATGGGTGTGTGTTACATTACATTCACTAGTAGGAGTGAGAAAAACATCACGGGGTGGTGCGCATCGTATGGGTGTGAGTTACATTACATTCACTAGTAGGAGTGAGAAAAACATCACGGGGTGGTGCGCGTTGTATGGGTGTGTGTTACATTACATTCACTAGTAGGAGTGAGAAAAACATCACGGGGTGGTGCGCGTTGTATGGGTGTGTGTTACATTACATTCACTAGTAGGAGTGAGAAAAACATCACGGGGTGGTGCGCATTGTATGGGTGGGTGTTACATTACATTCACTACTAGGAGTGAGAAAAGCATCACGGGGTGGTGCGCGTTGTATGGGTGTGTGTTACATTACATTCACTAGTAGGAGTGAGAAAAACATCACGGGGTGGTGCGCATTGTATGGGTGTGTGTTACATTACATTCACTAGTAGCAGTCAAAAAAACATCACGGGGTGGTGCGCATTGTATGGGTGTGTGTTACATTACATTCACTAGTAGCAGTCAGAAAAACATCACGGGGTGGTGCGCATTGTATGGGTGTGTGTTACATTACATTCACTAGTAGGAGTGAGAAAAACATCACGGGGTGGTGCGCATTGTATGGGTGTGTGTTACATTACATTCACTAGTAGGAGTGAGAAAAACATCACGGGGTGGTGCGCATTGTATGGGTGTGTGTTACATTACATTCACTAGTAGGAGTGAGAAAAACATCACGGGGTGGTGCGCATTGTATGGGTGTGTGTTACATTACATTCACTAGTAGCAGTGAGAAAAACATCACGGGGTGGTGCGCATTGTATGGGTGTGTGTTACATTACATTCACTAGTAGGAGTGAGAAAAACATCACGGGGTGGTGCGCATTGTATGGGTGTGTGTTACATTACAATCACTAGTAGCAGTGAGAAAAACATCACGGGGTGGTGCGCATTGTATGGGTGTGTGTTACATTACATTCACTAGTAGGAGTGAGAAAAACATCACGGGGTTGTGCGCACTGTATGGGTGTGTGTTACATAACATTCACTAGTAGGAGTGAGAAAAACATCACGGGGTGGTGCGCTCTGTATGGGTGTGTGTTACATTACATTCACTTAGGAGTGAGAAAAACATCACGGGGGGGTGCGCATTGTATGGGTGTGTGTTACATTACATTCACTAGTACGAGTGAGAAAAACATCACGGGGTGGTGCGCATTGTATGGGTGTGTGTTACATTACATTCACTACTACGAGTGAGAAAAACATCACGGGGTGGTGCGCATTGTATGGGTGTGTGTTACATTACATTCACTATTAGGAGTGACAAAAACATCACGGGGTGGTGCGCATTGTATGGGTGTGTGTTACATTACATTCACTAGAAGGAGTGAGAAAAACATCACGGGGTGGTGCGAATTGTATGGGTGTGTGTTACATTACATACACTAGTAGCAGTGAGAAAATCATCACGGGGTGGTGCGCATTGTATGGGTGTGTGTTACATTAGATTCACTAGTAGGAGTGAGAAAAACATCACGGGGGTGTGCGCATTGTATGGGTGTGTGTTACATTACATTCACTAGTAGGAGTGAGAAAAACATCACGGGGTGGTGCGCATTGTATGGGTGTGTGTTACATTACATTCACTAGTAGGAGAGAGAAAAACATCACGGGGTGGTGCGCATTGTATGGGTGTGTGTTACATTACATTCACTAGTAGGAGTGAGAAAAACATCACGGGGTGGTGCGCATTGTATGGGTGTGTGTTACATTAGATTCACTAGTAGGAGTGAGAAAAACATCACGGGGTGGTGCGCATTGTATGGGTGTGTGTTACATTACATTCACTAGTAGGAGTGAGAAAAACATCATGGGGTGGTGCGCATTGTATGGGTGTGTGTTACATTACATTCGCTAGTAGGAGTAAGAAAAACATCACGGGGTGGTGCGCATTGTATGGGTGTGTGTTACATTACATTCACTAGTAGGAGTGAGAAAAACATCACGGGGTGGTGCGCATTGTATGGGTGTGTGTTACATTACATTCACTACTAGGAGTGAGAAAAACATCACGGGGTGGTGTGAATCGGAGGTTCTGAATTAGGATAGGCAGTGAGTGGCAATGTAGGATGAACAAAAGCACCGCGGGGTGGTCAGCATGGGGAGGTCAGGGAACATGCAGTGGCAATGTAGGATAGGTTTCTGAAAAACATCGCGGGGTGGTGCGCATTGTATGGGTGTGTGTTACATTACATTCACTAGTAGGAGTGAGAAAAACATCACGGGGTGGTGCGCATTGTATGGGTGTGTGTTACATTACATTCACTAGTAGGAGTGAGAAAAACATCACGGGGTGGTGCGCATTGTATGGGTGTGTGTTACATTACATTCACTAGTAGGAGTGAGAAAAACATCACGGGGTGGTGCGCATTGTATGGGTGTGTGTCACATTACATTCACTAGTAGGATTACATTCACTAGTAGGAGTGAGAAAAACATCACGGGGTGGTGCGCATTGTATGGGTGTGTGTTACATTACATTCACTACTAGGAGTGAGAAAAACATCACGGGGTGGTGTGAATCGGAGGTTCTGAATTAGGATAGGCAGTGAGTGGCAATGTAGGATGGACAAAAGCACCGCGGGGTGGTCAGCATGGGGAGGTCAGGGAACATGCAGTGGCAATGTAGGATAGGTTTCTGAAAAACAACGCGGGGTGGTGCGCATTGTATGGGTGTGTGTTACATTACATTCACTAGTAGGAGTGAGAAAAACATCACGGGGTGGTGCGCATTGTATGGGTGTGTGTTACATTACATTCACTAGTAGGAGTGAGAAAAACATCACGGGGTGGTGCGCATTGTATGTGTGTGTGTTACATTACATTCACTAGTAGGAGTGAGAAAAACATCACGGGGTGGTGCGCATTGTATGGGTGTGTGTCACATTACATTCACTAGTAGGAGTGAGAAAAACATCACGGGGCGGTGCGCATTGTATGGGTGTGTGTTACATTAGATTCACTAGTAGGAGTGAGAAAAACATCACGGGGTGGTGCGCATTGTATGGGTGTGTATTACATTACATTCACTAGTAGGAGTGAGAAAAACATCACGGGGTGGTGCGCATTGTATGGGTGTGTATTACATTACATTCACTTCTAGGAGTGAGAAAAACATCACGGGGTGGTGTGAATCGGAGGTTCTGAATTAGGATAGGCAGTGAGTGGCAATGTAGGATGGAGAAAAGCACCGCGGGCTGGTCAGCATGGGGAGGTCAGGGAACATGCAGTGGCAATGTAGGATAGGTTTCTGAAAAACATCGCGGGGTGGTGCGCATTGTATGGGTGTGTGTTACATTAGATTCACTAGTAGCATTGAGAAAAACATCACGGGGTGGTGCGCATTGTATGGGTGTGTGTTACATTACATTCACTAGTAGGAGTGAGAAAAACATCACGGGGTGGTGCGCATTGTATGGGTGTGTGTTACATTACATTCACTAGTAGGAGTGAGAAAAACATCACGGGGTGGTGCGCATTGTATGGGTGTGTGTTACATTACATTCACTAGTAGGAGTGAGAAAAACATCACGGGGTGGTGCGCATTGTATGGGTGTGTGTTACATTACATTCACTAGTAGCAGTGAGAAAAACATAACGGGGTGGTGCGCATTGTATGGGTGTGTGTTACATTACATTCACTAGTAGGAGTGAGAAAAACATCACGGGGTGGTGCGCATTGTAAGGGTGTGTGTTACATTACATTCACTAGTAGGAGTGAGAAAAACATCACGGGCTGGTTCGCATTGTATGGGTGTGTGTTACATTACATTCACTAGTAGGAGTGAGAAAAACATCACGGGGTGGTTCGCATTGTAAGGGTGTGTGTTACATTATATTCACTAGTAGGAGTGAGAAAAACATCATGGGGTGGTGCACATTGTATGGGTGTGTGTTACATTACATTCACTAGTAGGAGTGAGAAAAACATCACGGGGTGGTGCGCATTGTATGTTTGTGTGTTACATTACATTCACTAGTAGGAGTGAGAAAAACATCACGAGGTGGTGCGCATTGTATGGGTGTGTGTTTCGTTAAATTCACTAGTAGGAGTGAGAAAAACATCACGGGGTGGTGCGCATTGTATGGGTGTGTGTTACGTTACATTCACTAGTAGGAGTGAGAAAAACATTACGGGGTGGTGCGCATTGTATGGGTGTGTGTTACATTACATTCACTAGTAGGAGTGAGAAAAACATCACGGGGTGGTGCGCATTGTATGGGTGTGTGTTACATTACATTCACTAGTAGGAGTGAGAAAAACATCACGGGGTGGTGCGCATTGTATGGGTGTGTGTTACATTACATTCACTAGTAGGAGTGAGAAAAACATCACGGGGTGGTGCGCATGGTATGGGTGTGTGTTAAATTACATTCACTAGTAGGAGTGAGAAAAACATCACGGGATGGTGCGCAATGTATGGGTGTGTGTTACATTTCATTCACTTGTAGGAGTGAGAAAAATATCACGCGGTGGTGCGCATTATATGGGTGTGTGTTACATTACATTCACTAGTAGGAGTGAGAAAAACATCACGGGGTGGCGCGCATTGTATGGGTGTGTGTTACATTACATTCACTAGTTTGAGTGAAAAAGCATCACGGGGTGGTGTGAATCGGAGGGTCTGAATTAGGATAGGCATTGAGTGGCAATGTAGGATGGAGAAAAGCACCGCGGGGTGGTCAGCATGGGGAGGTCAGGGAACATGCAGTGGCAATGTAGGATAGGTTTCTGAAAAACATCGCGGGGTGGTGCGCATTGTATGGGTGTGTGTTACATTACATTCACTAGTAGGAGTGAGAAAAACATCACGGGGTGGTGCGCATTGTATGGGTGTGTGTTACATTACATTCACTAGTAGCAGTGAGAAAAATATCACGGGGTGGTGCGCATTGTATGGGTGTGTGTTACATTACATTCACTAGTAGGAGTGAGAAAAACATCTCGGGGTGGTGCGCATTGTATGGGTGTGTGTTACATTACATTCACTACTAGGAGTGAGAAAAACATCACTGGGTGGTGCGCATTGTATGGGTATGTGTTACATTACATTCACTAGTACCAGTGAGAAAAACATCACAGGGTGGTGCGCATTGTATGGGTGTGTGTTACATTACATTCACTAGTAGCAGTGAGAAAAACATCACTGGGTGGTGCGCATTGTATGGGTGTGTGTTACATTACATTCACTAGTAGCAGTGAGAAAAACATCACGGGGTGGTTCGCATTGTATGGGAGGGTGTTACATTACATTCACTAGTAGGTTTACATTCACTAGTAGGAGTGAGAAAAACATCACGGGGTGGTGCGCATTGTATGGCTGTGTATTACATTACATTCACTAGTAGCAGTGAGAAAAACATAACGGGGTGGTGCGCATTGTATGGGTGTGTGTTACATTACATTCACTAGTAGGAGTGAGAAAAACATCACAGGGTGGTGCGCATTGTAAGGGTGTGTGTTACATTACATTCACTAGTAGGAGTGAGAAAAACATCACGGGGTGGTGCGCATTGTATGGGTGTGTGTTACATTACATTCACTAGTAGGAGTGAGAAAAACATCACGGGGTGGTGCGCATTGTAAGGGTGTGTGTTACATTACATTCACTAGTAGGAGTGAGAAAAACATCACGGGGTGGTGCGCATTGTATGGGTGTGTGTTACACTAGATTCACTACTAGGAGTGAGAAAAACATCACGGGGTGGTGCGCATTGTATGGGTGTGTGTTACATTACATTCACTAGTAGCAGTGAGAAAACCATCACGGGGTGGTGCCCACTGTATGGGTTTGTGTTACATTACATTCACTAGTAGCAGTGAGAAAAACATCACGCGGTGGTGCGCATTGTATGGGTGTGTGTTACATTACATTCACTAGTAGGAGTGAGAAAAACATCACGGGGTGGTGCGCATTGTATGGGTGTGTGTTACATTAGATTCACTAGTAGGAGTGAGAAAAACATCACGGGGTGGTGCGGATTGTATGGGTGTGTGTTACATTACATTCACTAGTAGGAGTGAGAAAAACATCACGGGGTGGTGCGCATTGTATGGGTGTGTGTTACATTACATTCACTAGTAGGAGTGATAAAAACATCACGGGGTAGTGCGCATTTGATGGGTGTGTGTTACATTAGATTCACTAGTAGGAGTGAGAAAAACATCACGGGGTGGTGCGCATTGTATGGGTGTGTGTTACATTACATTCACTAGTAGGAGTGAGAAAAACATCACGGGGTGGTGCGCATGGTATGGGTGTGTGTTAAATTACATTCACTAGTAGGAGTGAGAAAAACATCACGGGATGGTGCGCAATGTATGGGTGTGTGTTACATTTCATTCACTTGTAGGAGTGAGAAAAATATCACGCGGTGGTGCGCATTGTATGGGTGTGTGTTACATTACATTCACTAGTAGGAGTGAGAAAAACATCACGGGGTGGCGCGCATTGTATGGGTGTGTGTTACATTACATTCACTAGTTTGAGTGAAAAAGCATCACGGGGTGGTGTGAATCGGAGGGTCTGAATTAGGATAGGAATTTAGTGGCAATGTAGGATGGAGAAAAGCACCGCGGGGTGGTCAGCATGGGGAGGTCAGGGAACATGCAGTGGCAATGTAGGATAGGTTTCTGAAAAACATCGCGGGGTGGTGCGCATTGTATGGGTGTGTGTTACATTACATTCACTAGTAGGAGTGAGAAAAACATCACGGGGTGGTGCGCATTGTATGGGTGTGTGTTACATTACATTCACTAGTAGGAGTGAGAAAAACATCACGGGGTGGTGCGCATTGTATGGGTGTGTGTTACATTACATTCACTAGTAGGAGTGAGAAAAACATCACGGGGTGGTGCGCATTGTATGGGTGTGTGTTACATTACATTCACTAGTAGCAGTGAGAAAAATATCACGGGGTGGTGCGCATTGTATGGGTGTGTGTTACATTAGATTCACTAGTAGGAGTGAGAAAAACATCTCGGGGTGGTGCGCATTGTATGGGTGTGTGTTACCTTACATTCACTACTAGGAGTGAGAAAAACATCACTGGGTGGTGCGCATTGTATGGGTATGTGTTTCATTACATTCACTAGTACCAGTGAGAAAAACATCACGGGGTGGTGCACATTGTATGGGTGTGTGTTACATTACATTCACTAGTAGCAGTGAGAAAAACATCACTGGGTGGTGCGCATTGTATGGGTGTGTGTTACATTACATTCACTAGTAGCAGTGAGAAAAACATCACGGGGTGGTTCGCATTGTGTGGGAGGGTGTTACATTACATTCACTAGTAGGATTACATTCACTAGTAGGAGTGAGAAAAACATCACGGGGTGGTGCGCATTGTATGGCTGTGTATTACATTACATTCACTAGTAGCAGTGAGAAAAACATAACGGGGTGGTGCGCATTGTATGGGTGTGTGTTACATTACATTCACTAGTAGGACTGAGAAAAACATCACGGGGTGGTGCGCATTGTAAGGGTGTGTGTTACATTACATTCACTAGTAGGAGTGAGAAAAACATCACGGGCTGGTGCGCATTGTATGGGTGTGTGTTACATTACATTCACTAGTAGGAGTGAGAAAAACATCACGGGGTGGTGCGCATTGTAAGGGTGTGTGTTACATTACATTCACTAGTAGGAGTGAGAAAAACATCACGGGGTGGTGCGCATTGTATGGGTGTGTGTTACATTAGATTCACTACTAGGAGTGAGAAAAACATCACGGGGTGGTGCGCATTGTATGGGTGTGTGTTACATTACATTCACTAGTAGCAGTGAGAAAACCATCACGGGGTGGTGCCCACTGTATGGGTTTGTGTTACATTACATTCACTAGTAGCAGTGAGAAAACCATCACGCGGTGGTGCGCATTGTATGGGTGTGTGTTACATTACATTCACTAGTAGGAGTGAGAAAAACATCACGGGGTGGTGCGCATTGTATGGGTGTGTGTTACATTAGATTCACTAGTAGGAGTGAGAAAAACATCACGGGGTGGTGCGGATTGTATGGGTGTGTGTTACATTACATTCACTAGTAGGAGTGAGAAAAACATCACGGGGTGGTGCGCATTGTATGGGTGTGTGTTACATTACATTCACTAGTAGGAGTGATAAAAACATCACGGGGTGGTGCGCATTGTATGGGTGTGTGTTACATTACATTCACTAGTAGCAGTGAGAAAAACATCACGGGGTGGTGCGCATTGTATGGTTGTGTGTTACATTACATTCACTACTAGGAGTGAGAAAAACATCACGGGGTGGTGCGCATTGTATGGGTGTGTGTTACATTACATTCACTACTAGGAGTGAGAAAAACATCACGGGGTGGTGCGCATTGTATGGGTGTGTGTTACATTGCATTCACTAGTAGGAGTGAGAAAAACATCACGGGGTGGTACGCATTGTATGGGTGTGTGTTACATTACATTCACTAGTAGGAGTGAGAAAAACATCACGGGGTGGTGCGCATTGTATGGGTGTGTGTTACGTTACATTCACTAGTAGCAGTGAGAAAAACATCACGGGGTGGTGTGCAATGTATGGGTGTGTCTTACATTACATTCACTAGTAGGAGTGAGAAAAACATCACGGGGTGGTACGCATTGTATGGGTGTGTGTTACATTACATTCACTAGTAGGAGTGAGAAAAACATCACGGGGTGGTGCGCATTGTATGGGTGTGTGTTACATTACATTCACTAGTAGGAGTGAGAAAAACATCGCGGGGTGGTGCGCATTGTATGGGTGTGTGTTACATTACATTCACTAGTAGCAGTGAGAAAAACATCACGGTGTGGTGCGCATTGTATGGGTGTGTGTTACATTACATTCACTACTAGGAGTGAGAAAAACATCACGGGGTGGTGCGCATTGTATGGGTGTGTGTTACATTACATTCACTAGTAGGAGTGAGAAAAACATCACGGGGTGGTGCGCATTGTATGGGTGTGTGTTACATTACATTCACTAGTAGGAGTGAGAAAAACATCACGGGGTGGTGCGCATTGTATGGGTGTGTGTTACATTACATTCACTAGTAGGAGTGAGAAAAACATCACGGGGTGCTGCGCATTGTATGGGTGTGTGTTACATTACATTCACTAGTAGGAGTGAGAAAAACATCACGGGGTGGTGCGCATTGTATGGGTGTGTGTTACGTTACATTCACTAGTAGGAGTGAAAAAAACATCACGGGGTGGTGCGCATTGTATGGGTGTGTGTTACGTTACATTCACTAGTAGGAGTGAGAAAAACATCACGGGGTGGTGCGCATTGTATGGGTGTGGGTTATGTTACATTCAGTAGTAGGAGTGAGAAAAACATAACGGGGTGGTGCGCATTGTATGGGTGTGTGTTACATTGCATTCACTAGTAGGAGTGAGAAAAACATCACGGGGTGGTGCGCATTGTATGGGTGTGTGTTACATTACATTCACTAGTAGGAGTGAGAAAAACATCACGGGGTGGTGCGCATTGTATGGGTGTGTGTTACGTTACATTCACTGGTAGGAGTGAGAAAAACATCACGGGGTGGTGCGCATTGTATGGGTGTGTGTTACGTTACATTCACTGGTAGGAGTGAGAAAAACATCACGGGGTGGTGCGCATTGTATGGGTGTGTGTTACGTTACATTCACTAGTAGGAGTGAGAAAAACATCACGGGGTGGTGCGCATTGTATGGGTGTGTTTTACGTTACATTCAATAGTAGGAGTGAGAAAAACATCACGGGGTGGTGCGCATTGTATGGGTGTGTGTTACGTTACATTCACTAGTAGGAGAGAGAAAAACATCACGGGGTGGTGAGCATTGTATCGGTGTGTGTTACGTTACATTCACTAGTAGGAGTGAGAAAAACATCACGGGGTGGTGCGCATTGTATGGGTGTGTGTTACGTTACATTCAATAGTAGGAGTGAGAAAAACATCACGTGGTGGTGCGCATTGTATGGGTGTGTGTTACATTACATTCACTAGTAGGAGTGAGAAAAGCATCACGGGGTAGTGCGCATTGTATGGGTGTGTGTTACATTACATTCACTAGTACCAGTGAGAAAAACATCACGGGGTGGTGCGCATTGTATGGGTGTGTGTTACATTACATTCACTAGTAGTAGTGAGAAAAACATCACGGTGTGGTGCGCATTGTATGGGTGTGTGTTACGTTACATTCACTAGTAGGAGTGAGAAAAACATCACGGGGTGGTGCCCATTGTATCGGTGTGTGTTACGTTACATTCACTAGTAGGAGTGAGAAAAACATCACGGGGTGGTGCGCATTGTATCGGTGTGTGTTACGTTACATTCACTAGTAGCAGTGAGAAAACTATCACGGGGTGGTGCCCACTGTATGGGTTTGTGTTACATTACATTCACTAGTAGCAGTGAGAAAAACATCACGGGGTGGTGCGCATTGTATGGGTGTGTGTTACATTACATTCACTAGTAGGAGTGAGAAAAACATCACGGGGTGGTGCGCATTGTATGGGTGTGTGTTACATTAGATTCACTAGTAGGAGTGAGAAAAACATCATGGGGTGGTGCGGATTGTATGGGTGTTTGTTACATTACATTCACTAGTAGGAGTGAGAAAAACATCACGGGGTGGTGCGCATTGTATGGGTGTGTGTTACATTACATTCACTAGTAGGAGTGAGAAAAACATCACGGGGTGGTGCGCATTTGATGGGTGTGTGTTACATTAGATTCACTAGTAGGAGTGAGAAAAACATCACGGGGTGGTGCGCATTGTATGGGTGTGTGTTACGTTACATTCACTAGTAGGAGTGAGAAAAACATCACGGGGTGGTGCGCATTGTATGGGTGTGTGTTACGTTACATTCACTAGTAGGAGTGAGAAAAACATCACGGGGTGGTGCGCATTGTATGGGTGTGTGTTACATTACATTCACTAGTAGGAGTGAGAAAAGCATCACGGGGTAGTGCGCATTGTATGGGTGTGTGTTACATTACATTCACTAGTACCAGGGAGAAAAACATCACGGGGTGGTGCGCATTGTATGGGTGTGTGTTACATTACATTCACTAGTAGTAGTGAGAAAAACATCACGGTGTGGTGCGCATTGTATGGGTGTGTGTTACGTTACATTCACTAGTAGGAGTGAGAAAAACATCGCGGGGTGGTGCGCATTGTATCGGTGTGTGTTACGTTACATTCACTAGTAGGAGTGAGAAAAACATCACGGGGTGGTGCGCATTGTATCGGTGTGTGTTATGTTACATTCACTAGTAGCAGTGAGAAAAACATCACGGGGGGTGCGCATTGTATGGGTGTGTGTTACATTACATTCACTAGTAGGAGTGAGAAAAACATCACGTGGTGGTGCGCATTGTATGGGTGTGTGTTACATTACATTCACTAGCAGGAGTGAGAAAAACATCACGGGGTGGTGCGCAATGTATGGGTGTGTGTTACATTACATTCACTAGTAGGAGTGAGAAAAACATCACGGGGTGGTGCGCATTGTATGGGTGTGTGTTACATTACATTCACTAGTAGGAGTGAGAAAAACATCACGGGGTGGTGCGCATTGTATGGGTGTGTGTTACATTACATTCACTAGTAGGAGTGAGAAAAACATCACGGGGTGGTGCGCATTGTATGGGTGTGTGTTACATTACATTCACTAGTAGGAGTGAGAAAAACATCACGGGGTGGTGCGCATTGTATGGGTGTGTGTTACATTACATTCACTAGTAGGAGTGAGAAAAACATCACGGGGTGGTGCGCATTGTATGTGTGTGTGTTACATTACATTCACTAGTAGGAGTGAGAAAAACATCACGGGGTGGTGCGCATTGTATGGGTGTGTGTCACATTACATTCACTAGTAGGAGTGAGAAAAACATCACGGGGCGGTGCGCATTGTATGGGTGTGTGTTACATTAGATTCACTAGTAGGAGTGAGAAAAACATCACGGGGTGGTGCGCATTGTATGGGTGTGTATTACATTACATTCACTAGTAGGAGTGAGAAAAACATCACGGGGTGGTGCGCATTGTATGGGTGTGTATTACATTACATTCACTTCTAGGAGTGAGAAAAACATCACGGGGTGGTGTGAATCGGAGGTTCTGAATTAGGATAGGCAGTGAGTGGCAATGTAGGATGGAGAAAAGCACCGCGGGCTGGTCAGCATGGGGAGGTCAGGGAACATGCAGTGGCAATGTAGGATAGGTTTCTGAAAAACATCGCGGGGTGGTGCGCATTGTATGGGTGTGTGTTACATTAGATTCACTAGTAGCATTGAGAAAAACATCACGGGGTGGTGCGCATTGTATGGGTGTGTGTTACATTACATTCACTAGTAGGAGTGAGAAAAACATCACGGGGTGGTGCGCATTGTATGGGTGTGTGTTACATTACATTCACTAGTAGGAGTGAGAAAAACATCACGGGGTGGTGCGCATTGTATGGGTGTGTGTTACATTACATTCACTAGTAGGAGTGAGAAAAACATCACGGGGTGGTGCGCATTGTATGGGTGTGTGTTACATTACATTCACTAGTAGCAGTGAGAAAAACATAACGGGGTGGTGCGCATTGTATGGGTGTGTGTTACATTACATTCACTAGTAGGAGTGAGAAAAACATCACGGGGTGGTGCGCATTGTAAGGGTGTGTGTTACATTACATTCACTAGTAGGAGTGAGAAAAACATCACGGGCTGGTTCGCATTGTATGGGTGTGTGTTACATTACATTCACTAGTAGGAGTGAGAAAAACATCACGGGGTGGTTCGCATTGTAAGGGTGTGTGTTACATTATATTCACTAGTAGGAGTGAGAAAAACATCATGGGGTGGTGCACATTGTATGGGTGTGTGTTACATTACATTCACTAGTAGGAGTGAGAAAAACATCACGGGGTGGTGCGCATTGTATGTTTGTGTGTTACATTACATTCACTAGTAGGAGTGAGAAAAACATCACGAGGTGGTGCGCATTGTATGGGTGTGTGTTTCGTTAAATTCACTAGTAGGAGTGAGAAAAACATCACGGGGTGGTGCGCATTGTATGGGTGTGTGTTACCTTACATTCACTAGTAGGAGTGAGAAAAACATTACGGGGTGGTGCGCATTGTATGGGTGTGTGTTACATTACATTCACTAGTAGGAGTGAGAAAATCATCACGGGGTGGTGCGCATTGTATGGGTGTGTGTTACATTACATTCACTAGTAGGAGTGAGAAAAACATCACGGGGTGGTGCGCATTGTATGGGTGTGTGTTACATTACATTCACTAGTAGGAGTGAGAAAAACATCACGGGGTGGTGCGCATGGTATGGGTGTGTGTTAAATTACATTCACTAGTAGGAGTGAGAAAAACATCACGGGATGGTGCGCAATGTATGGGTGTGTGTTACATTTCATTCACTTGTAGGAGTGAGAAAAATATCACGCGGTGGTGCGCATTATATGGGTGTGTGTTACATTACATTCACTAGTAGGAGTGAGAAAAACATCACGGGGTGGCGCGCATTGTATGGGTGTGTGTTACATTACATTCACTAGTTTGAGTGAAAAAGCATCACGGGGTGGTGTGAATCGGAGGGTCTGAATTAGGATAGGCATTGAGTGGCAATGTAGGATGGAGAAAAGCACCGCGGGGTGGTCAGCATGGGGAGGTCAGGGAACATGCAGTGGCAATGTAGGATAGGTTTCTGAAAAACATCGCGGGGTGGTGCGCATTGTATGGGTGTGTGTTACATTACATTCACTAGTAGGAGTGAGAAAAACATCACGGGGTGGTGCGCATTGTATGGGTGTGTGTTACATTACATTCACTAGTAGCAGTGAGAAAAATATCACGGGGTGGTGCGCATTGTATGGGTGTGTGTTACATTAGATTCACTAGTAGGAGTGAGAAAAACATCTCGGGGTGGTGCGCATTGTATGGGTGTGTGTTACATTACATTCACTACTAGGAGTGAGAAAAACATCACTGGGTGGTGCGCATTGTATGGGTATGTGTTACATTACATTCACTAGTACCAGTGAGAAAAACATCACAGGGTGGTGCGCATTGTATGGGTGTGTGTTACATTACATTCACTAGTAGCAGTGAGAAAAACATCACTGGGTGGTGCGCATTGTATGGGTGTGTGTTACATTACATTCACTAGTAGCAGTGAGAAAAACATCACGGGGTGGTTCGCATTGTATGGGAGGGTGTTACATTACATTCACTAGTAGGTTTACATTCACTAGTAGGAGTGAGAAAAACATCACGGGGTGGTGCGCATTGTATGGCTGTGTATTACATTACATTCACTAGTAGCAGTGAGAAAAACATAACGGGGTGGTGCGCATTGTATGGGTGTGTGTTACATTACATTCACTAGTAGGAGTGAGAAAAACATCACGGGGTGGTGCGCATTGTAAGGGTGTGTGTTACATTACATTCACTAGTAGGAGTGAGAAAAACATCACGGGGTGGTGCGCATTGTATGGGTGTGTGTTACATTACATTCACTAGTAGGAGTGAGAAAAACATCACGGGGTGGTGCGCATTGTAAGGGTGTGTGTTACATTACATTCACTAGTAGGAGTGAGAAAAACATCACGGGGTGGTGCGCATTGTATGGGTGTGTGTTACACTAGATTCACTACTAGGAGTGAGAAAAACATCACGGGGTGGTGCGCATTGTATGGGTGTGTGTTACATTACATTCACTAGTAGCAGTGAGAAAACCATCACGGGGTGGTGCCCACTGTATGGGTTTGTGTTACATTACATTCACTAGTAGCAGTGAGAAAAACATCACGCGGTGGTGCGCATTGTATGGGTGTGTGTTACATTACATTCACTAGTAGGAGTGAGAAAAACATCACGGGGTGGTGCGCATTGTATGGGTGTGTGTTACATTAGATTCACTAGTAGGAGTGAGAAAAACATCACGGGGTGGTGCGGATTGTATGGGTGTGTGTTACATTACATTCACTAGTAGGAGTGAGAAAAACATCACGGGGTGGTGCGCATTGTATGGGTGTGTGTTACATTACATTCACTAGTAGGAGTGATAAAAACATCACGGGGTAGTGCGCATTTGATGGGTGTGTGTTACATTAGATTCACTAGTAGGAGTGAGAAAAACATCACGGGGTGGTGCGCATTGTATGGGTGTGTGTTACATTACATTCACTAGTAGGAGTGAGAAAAACATCACGGGGTGGTGCGCATGGTATGGGTGTGTGTTAAATTACATTCACTAGTAGGAGTGAGAAAAACATCACGGGATGGTGCGCAATGTATGGGTGTGTGTTACATTTCATTCACTTGTAGGAGTGAGAAAAATATCACGCGGTGGTGCGCATTGTATGGGTGTGTGTTACATTACATTCACTAGTAGGAGTGAGAAAAACATCACGGGGTGGCGCGCATTGTATGGGTGTGTGTTACATTACATTCACTAGTTTGAGTGAAAAAGCATCACGGGGTGGTGTGAATCGGAGGGTCTGAATTAGGATAGGAATTTAGTGGCAATGTAGGATGGAGAAAAGCACCGCGGGGTGGTCAGCATGGGGAGGTCAGGGAACATGCAGTGGCAATGTAGGATAGGTTTCTGAAAAACATCGCGGGGTGGTGCGCATTGTATGGGTGTGTGTTACATTACATTCACTAGTAGGAGTGAGAAAAACATCACGGGGTGGTGCGCATTGTATGGGTGTGTGTTACATTACATTCACTAGTAGGAGTGAGAAAAACATCACGGGGTGGTGCGCATTGTATGGGTGTGTGTTACATTACATTCACTAGTAGGAGTGAGAAAAACATCACGGGGTGGTGCGCATTGTATGGGTGTGTGTTACATTACATTCACTAGTAGCAGTGAGAAAAATATCACGGGGTGGTGCGCATTGTATGGGTGTGTGTTACATTAGATTCACTAGTAGGAGTGAGAAAAACATCTCGGGGTGGTGCGCATTGTATGGGTGTGTGTTACATTACATTCACTACTAGGAGTGAGAAAAACATCACTGGGTGGTGCGCATTGTATGGGTATGTGTTTCATTACATTCACTAGTACCAGTGAGAAAAACATCACGGGGTGGTGCACATTGTATGGGTGTGTGTTACATTACATTCACTAGTAGCAGTGAGAAAAACATCACTGGGTGGTGCGCATTGTATGGGTGTGTGTTACATTACATTCACTAGTAGCAGTGAGAAAAACATCACGGGGTGGTTCGCATTGTGTGGGAGGGTGTTACATTACATTCACTAGTAGGATTACATTCACTAGTAGGAGTGAGAAAAACATCACGGGGTGGTGCGCATTGTATGGCTGTGTATTACATTACATTCACTAGTAGCAGTGAGAAAAACATAACGGGGTGGTGCGCATTGTATGGGTGTGTGTTACATTACATTCACTAGTAGGACTGAGAAAAACATCACGGGGTGGTGCGCATTGTAAGGGTGTGTGTTACATTACATTCACTAGTAGGAGTGAGAAAAACATCACGGGCTGGTGCGCATTGTATGGGTGTGTGTTACATTACATTCACTAGTAGGAGTGAGAAAAACATCACGGGGTGGTGCGCATTGTAAGGGTGTGTGTTACATTACATTCACTAGTAGGAGTGAGAAAAACATCACGGGGTGGTGCGCATTGTATGGGTGTGTGTTACATTAGATTCACTACTAGGAGTGAGAAAAACATCACGGGGTGGTGCGCATTGTATGGGTGTGTGTTACATTACATTCACTAGTAGCAGTGAGAAAACCATCACGGGGTGGTGCCCACTGTATGGGTTTGTGTTACATTACATTCACTAGTAGCAGTGAGAAAACCATCACGCGGTGGTGCGCATTGTATGGGTGTGTGTTACATTACATTCACTAGTAGGAGTGAGAAAAACATCACGGGGTGTTGCGGATTGTATGGGTGTGTGTTACATTACATTCACTAGTAGGAGTGAGAAAAACATCACGGGGTGGTGCGCATTGTATGGGTGTGTGTTACATTACATTCACTAGTAGGAGTGATAAAAACATCACGGGGTGGTGCGCATTGTATGGGTGTGTGTTACATTACATTCACTAGTAGCAGTGAGAAAAACATCACGGGGTGGTGCGCATTGTATGGTTGTGTGTTACATTACATTCACTACTAGGAGTGAGAAAAACATCACGGGGTGGTGCGCATTGTATGGGTGTGTGTTACATTACATTCACTACTAGGAGTGAGAAAAACATCACGGGGTGGTGCGCATTGTATGGGTGTGTGTTACATTGCATTCACTAGTAGGAGTGAGAAAAACATCACGGGGTGGTACGCATTGTATGGGTGTGTGTTACATTACATTCACTAGTAGGAGTGAGAAAAACATCACGGGGTGGTGCGCATTGTATGGGTGTGTGTTACGTTACATTCACTAGTAGCAGTGAGAAAAACATCACGGGGTGGTGTGCAATGTATGGGTGTGTCTTACATTACATTCACTAGTAGGAGTGAGAAAAACATCACGGGGTGGTGCGCATTGTATGGGTGTGTGTTACATTACATTCACTAGTAGGAGTGAGAAAAACATCACGGGGTGGTGCGCATTGTATGGGTGTGTGTTACATTACATTCACTAGTAGGAGTGAGAAAAACATCGCGGGGTGGTGCGCATTGTATGGGTGTGTGTTACATTACATTCACTAGTAGCAGTGAGAAAAACATCACGGTGTGGTGCGCATTGTATGGGTGTGTGTTACATTACATTCACTACTAGGAGTGAGAAAAACATCACGGGGTGGTGCGCATTGTATGGGTGTGTGTTACATTACATTCACTAGTAGGAGTGAGAAAAACATCACGGGGTGGTGCGCATTGTATGGGTGTGTGTTACATTACATTCACTAGTAGGAGTGAGAAAAACATCACGGGGTGGTGCGCATTGTATGGGTGTGTGTTACATTACATTCACTAGTAGGAGTGAGAAAAACATCACGGGGTGGTGCGCATTGTATGGGTGTGTGTTACGTTACATTCACTAGTAGGAGTGAGATAAACATCACGGGGTGGTGCGCATTGTATGGGTGTGTGTTACGTTACATTCACTAGTAGGAGTGAGAAAAACATCACGGGGTGGTGAGCATTGTATGGGTGTGTGTTACGTTACATTCACTAGTAGGAGTGAGAAAAACATCACGGGGTGGTGCGCATTGTATGGGTGTGTGTTACGTTACATTCACTAGTAGGAGTGAGAAAAACATCACGGGGTGGTGCGCATTGTATGGGTGTGTGTTACGTTACATTCACTATTAGGAGTGAGAAAAACATCACGGGGTGGTGCGCATTGTATCGGTGTGTGTTACGTTACATTCACTAGTAGCAGTGAGAAAAACATCACGGGGTGGTGCGCATTGTATGGGTGTGTGTTACATTACATTCACTAGTAGTAGTGAGAAAAACATCACGTGGTGGTGCGCATTGTATGGCTCTGTGTTACATTACATTCACTAGTAGGAGTGAGAAAAACATCACGGGGTGGTGCGCAATTTATGGGTGTGTGTTACATGACATTCACTAGTAGGAGTGAGAAAAACATCACGGGGTGGTGCGCATTGTATGGGTGTGTGTTACATTACATTCACTAGTAGGAGTGAGAAAAACATCACGGGGTGGTGCGCATTGTATGGGTGTGTGTTATATTACATTCACTAGTAGGAGTGAGAAAAACATCACGGGGTGGTGCGCATCGTATGGGTGTGAGTTACATTACATTCACTAGTAGGAGTGAGAAAAACATCACGGGGTGGTGCGCGTTGTATGGGTGTGTGTTACATTACATTCACTAGTAGGAGTGAGAAAAACATCACGGGGTGGTGCGCGTTGTATGGGTGTGTGTTACATTACATTCACTAGTAGGAGTGAGAAAAACATCACGGGGTGGTGCGCATTGTATGGGTGTGTGTTACATTACATTCACTACTAGGAGTGAGAAAAACATCACGGGGTGGTGTGAATCGGAGGTTCTGAATTAGGATAGGCACTGAGTGGCAATGTAGGATGAACAAAAGCACCGCGGGGTGGTCAGCATGGGGAGGTCAGGGAACATGCAGTGGCAATGTAGGATAGGTTTCTGAAAAACATCGCGGGGTGGTGCGCATTGTATGGGTGTGTGTTACATTACATTCACTAGTAGGAGTGAGAAAAACATCACGGGGTGGTGCGCATTGTATGGGTGTGTGTTACATTACATTCACTAGTAGGAGTGAGAAAAACATCACGGGGTGGTGCGCATTGTATGGGTGTGTGTTACATTACATTCACTAGTAGGAGTGAGAAAAACATCACGGGGTGGTGCGCATTGTATGGGTGTGTGTCACATTACATTCACTAGTAGGATTACATTCACTAGTAGGAGTGAGAAAAACATCACGGGGTGGTGCGCATTGTATGAGTGTGTGTTACATTACATTCACTACTAGGAGTGAGAAAAACATCACGGGGTGGTGTGAATCGGAGGTTCTGAATTAGGATAGGCAGTGAGTGGCAATGTAGGATGGACAAAAGCACCGCGGGGTGGTCAGCATGGGGAGGTCCGGGAACATGCAGTGGCAATGTAGGATAGGTTTCTGAAAAACAACGCGGGGTGGTGCGCATTGTATGGGTGTGTGTTACATTACATTCACTAGTAGGAGTGAGAAAAACATCACGGGGTGGTGCGCATTGTATGGGTGTGTGTTACATTACATTCACTAGTAGGAGTGAGAAAAACATCACGGGGTGGTGCGCATTGTATGTGTGTGTGTTACATTACATTCACTAGTAGGAGTGAGAAAAACATCACGGGGTGGTGCGCATTGTATGGGTGTGTGTCACATTACATTCACTAGTAGGAGTGAGAAAAACATCACGGGGCGGTGCGCATTGTATGGGTGTGTGTTACATTAGATTCACTAGTAGGAGTGAGAAAAACATCACGGGGTGGTGCGCATTGTATGGGTGTGTATTACATTACATTCACTAGTAGGAGTGAGAAAAACATCACGGGGTGGTGCGCATTGTATGGGTGTGTATTACATTACATTCACTTCTAGGAGTGAGAAAAACATCACGGGGTGGTGTGAATCGGAGGTTCTGAATTAGGATAGGCAGTGAGTGGCAATGTAGGATGGAGAAAAGCACCGCGGGGTGGTCAGCATGGGGAGGTCAGGGAACATGCAGTGGCAATGTAGGATAGGTTTCTGAAAAACATCGCGGGGTGGTGCGCATTGTATGGGTGTGTGTTACATTAGATTCACTAGTAGCATTGAGAAAAACATCACGGGGTGGTGCGCATTGTATGGGTGTGTGTTACATTACATTCACTAGTAGGAGTGAGAAAAACATCACGGGGTGGTGCGCATTGTATGGGTGTGTGTTACATTACATTCACTAGTAGGAGTGAGAAAAACATCACGGGGTGGTGCGCATTGTATGGGTGTGTGTTACATTACATTCACTAGTAGGAGTGAGAAAAACATCACGGGGTGGTGCGCATTGTATGGGTGTGTGTTACATTACATTCACTAGTAGCAGTGAGAAAAACATAACGGGGTGGTGCGCATTGTATGGGTGTGTGTTACATTACATTCACTAGTAGGAGTGAGAAAAACATCACGGGGTGGTGCGCATTGTAAGGGTGTGTGTTACATTACATTCACTAGTAGGAGTGAGAAAAACATCACGGGCTGGTTCGCATTGTATGGGTGTGTGTTACATTACATTCACTAGTAGGAGTGAGAAAAACATCACGGGGTGGTTCGCATTGTAAGGGTGTGTGTTACATTATATTCACTAGTAGGAGTGAGAAAAACATCATGGGGTGGTGCACATTGTATGGGTGTGTGTTACATTACATTCACTAGTAGGAGTGAGAAAAACATCACGGGGTGGTGCGCATTGTATGTTTGTGTGTTACATTACATTCACTAGTAGGAGTGAGAAAAACATCACGAGGTGGTGCGCATTGTATGGGTGTGTGTTTCGTTAAATTCACTAGTAGGAGTGAGAAAAACATCACGGGGTGGTGCGCATTGTATGGGTGTGTGTTACGTTACATTCACTAGTAGGAGTGAGAAAAACATTACGGGGTGGTGCGCATTGTATGGGTGTGTGTTACATTACATTCACTAGTAGGAGTGAGAAAAACATCACGGGGTGGTGCGCATTGTATGGGTGTGTGTTACATTACATTCACTAGTAGGAGTGAGAAAAACATCACGGGGTGGTGCGCATTGTATGGGTGTGTGTTACATTACATTCACTAGTAGGAGTGAGAAAAACATCACGGGGTGGTGCGCATGGTATGGGTGTGTGTTAAATTACATTCACTAGTAGGAGTGAGAAAAACATCACGGGATGGTGCGCAATGTATGGGTGTGTGTTACATTTCATTCACTTGTAGGAGTGAGAAAAATATCACGCGGTGGTGCGCATTATATGGGTGTGTGTTACATTACATTCACTAGTAGGAGTGAGAAAAACATCACGGGGTGGCGCGCATTGTATGGGTGTGTGTTACATTACATTCACTAGTTTGAGTGAAAAAGCATCACGGGGTGGTGTGAATCGGAGGGTCTGAATTAGGATAGGCATTGAGTGGCAATGTAGGATGGAGAAAAGCACCGCGGGGTGGTCAGCATGGGGAGGTCAGGGAACATGCAGTGGCAATGTAGGATAGGTTTCTGAAAAACATCGCGGGGTGGTGCGCATTGTATGGGTGTGTGTTACATTACAATCACTAGTAGGAGTGAGAAAAACATCACGGGGTGGTGCGCATTGTATGGGTGTGTGTTACATTACATTCACTACTAGGAGTGAGAAAAATATCACGGGGTGGTGCGCATTGTATGGGTGTGTGTTACATTAGATTCACTAGTAGGAGTGAGAAAAACATCTCGGGGTGGTGCGCATTGTATGGGTGTGTGTTACATTACATTCACTACTAGGAGTGAGAAAAACATCACTGGGTGGTGCGCATTGTATGGGTATGTGTTACATTACATTCACTAGTACCAGTGAGAAAAACATCACAGGGTGGTGCGCATTGTATGGGTGTGTGTTACATTACATTCACTAGTAGCAGTGAGAAAAACATCACTGGGTGGTGCGCATTGTATGGGTGTGTGTTACATTACATTCACTAGTAGCAGTGAGAAAAACATCACGGGGTGGTTCGCATTGTATGGGAGGGTGTTACATTACATTCACTAGTAGGTTTACATTCACTAGTAGGAGTGAGAAAAACATCACGGGGTGGTGCGCATGGTATGGCTGTGTATTACATTACATTCACTAGTAGCAGTGAGAAAAACATAACGGGGTGGTGCGCATTGTATGGGTGTGTGTTACATTACATTCACTAGTAGGAGTGAGAAAAACATCACGGGGTGGTGCGCATTGTAAGGGTGTGTGTTACATTACATTCACTAGTAGGAGTGAGAAAAACATCACGGGGTGGTGCGCATTGTATGGGTGTGTGTTACATTACATTCACTAGTAGGAGTGAGAAAAACATCTCGGGGTGGTGCGCATTGTATGGGTGTGTGTTACATTACATTCACTAGTAGGAGTGAGAAAAACATCACGGGGTGGTGCGCATTGTATGGGTGTGTGTTACACTAGATTCACTACTAGGAGTGAGAAAAACATCACGGGGTGGTGCGCATTGTATGGGTGTGTGTTACATTACATTCACTAGTAGCAGTGAGAAAACCATCACGGGGTGGTGCCCACTGTATGGGTTTGTGTTACATTACATTCACTAGTAGCAGTGAGAAAAACATCACGCGGTGGTGCGCATTGTATGGGTGTGTGTTACATTACATTCACTAGTAGGAGTGAGAAAAACATCACGGGGTGGTGCGCATTGTATGGGTGTGTGTTACATTAGATTCACTAGTAGGAGTGAGAAAAACATCACGGGGTGGTGCGGATTGTATGGGTGTGTGTTACATTACATTCACTAGTAGGAGTGAGAAAAACATCACGGGGTGGTGCGCATTGTATGGGTGTGTGTTACATTACATTCACTAGTAGGAGTGATAAAAACATCACGGGGTAGTGCGCATTTGATGGGTGTGTGTTACATTAGATTCACTAGTAGGAGTGAGAAAAACATCACGGGGTGGTGCGCATTGTATGGGTGTGTGTTACATTACATTCACTAGTAGGAGTGAGAAAAACATCACGGGGTGGTGCGCATGGTATGGGTGTGTGTTAAATTACATTCACTAGTAGGAGTGAGAAAAACATCACGGGATGGTGCGCAATGTATGGGTGTGTGTTACATTTCATTCACTTGTAGGAGTGAGAAAAATATCACGCGGTGGTGCGCATTGTATGGGTGTGTGTTACATTACATTCACTAGTAGGAGTGAGAAAAACATCACGGGGTGGCGCGCATTGTATGGGTGTGTGTTACATTACATTCACTAGTTTGAGTGAAAAAGCATCACGGGGTGGTGTGAATCGGAGGGTCTGAATTAGGATAGGAATTTAGTGGCAATGTAGGATGGAGAAAAGCACCGCGGGGTGGTCAGCATGGGGAGGTCAGGGAACATGCAGTGGCAATGTAGGATAGGTTTCTGAAAAACATCGCGGGTTGGTGCGCATTGTATGGGTGTGTGTTACATTACATTCACTAGTAGGAGTGAGAAAAACATCACGGGGTGGTGCGCATTGTATGGGTGTGTGTTACATTACATTCACTAGTAGGAGTGAGAAAAACATCACGGGGTGGTGCGCATTGTATGGGTGTGTGTTACATTACATTCACTAGTAGGAGTGAGAAAAACATCACGGGGTGGTGCGCATTGTATGGGTGTGTGTTACATTACATTCACTAGTAGCAGTGAGAAAAATATCACGGGGTGGTGCGCATTGTATGGGTGTGTGTTACATTAGATTCACTAGTAGGAGTGAGAAAAACATCTTGGGGTGGTGCGCATTGTATGGGTGTGTGTTACATTACATTCACTACTAGGAGTGAGAAAAACATCACTGGGTGGTGCGCATTGTATGGGTATGTGTTTCATTACATTCACTAGTACCAGTGAGAAAAACATCACGGGGTGGTGCACATTGTATGGGTGTGTGTTACATTACATTCACTAGTAGCAGTGAGAAAAACATCACTGGGTGGTGCGCATTGTATGGGTGTGTGTTACATTACATTCACTAGTAGCAGTGAGAAAAACATCACGGGGTGGTTCGCATTGTATGGGAGGGTGTTACATTACATTCACTAGTAGGATTACATTCACTAGTAGGAGTGAGAAAAACATCACGGGGTGGTGCGCATTGTATGGCTGTGTATTACATTACATTCACTAGTAGCAGTGAGAAAAACATAACGGGGTGGTGCGCATTGTATGGGTGTGTGTTACATTACATTCACTAGTAGGAGTGAGAAAAACATCACGGGGTGGTGCGCATTGTAAGGGTGTGTGTTACATTACATTCACTAGTAGGAGTGAGAAAAACATCACGGGCTGGTGCGCATTGTATGGGTGTGTGTTACATTACATTCACTAGTAGGAGTGAGAAAAACATCACGGGGTGGTGCGCATTGTAAGGGTGTGTGTTACATTACATTCACTAGTAGGAGTGAGAAAAACATCACGGGGTGGTGCGCATTGTATGGGTGTGTGTTACATTAGATTCACTACTAGGAGTGAGAAAAACATCACGGGGTGGTGCGCATTGTATGGGTGTGTGTTACATTACATTCACTAGTAGCAGTGAGAAAACCATCACGGGGTGGTGCCCACTGTATGGGTTTGTGTTACATTACATTCACTAGTAGCAGTGAGAAAACCATCACGCGGTGGTGCGCATTGTATGGGTGTGTGTTACATTACATTCACTAGTAGGAGTGAGAAAAACATCACGGGGTGGTGCGCATTGTATGGGTGTGTGTTACATTAGATTCACTAGTAGGAGTGAGAAAAACATCACGGGGTGGTGCGGATTGTATGGGTGTGTGTTACATTACATTCACTAGTAGGAGTGAGAAAAACATCACGGGGTGGTGCGCATTGTATGGGTGTGTGTTACATTACATTCACTAGTAGGAGTGATAAAAACATCACGGGGTGGTGCGCATTGTATGGGTGTGTGTTACATTACATTCACTAGTAGCAGTGAGAAAAACATCACGGGGTGGTGCGCATTGTATGGTTGTGTGTTACATTACATTCACTACTAGGAGTGAGAAAAACATCACGGGGTGGTGCGCATTGTATGGGTGTGTGTTACATTACATTCACTACTAGGAGTGAGAAAAACATCACGGGGTGGTGCGCATTGTATGGGTGTGTGTTACATTGCATTCACTAGTAGGAGTGAGAAAAACATCACGGGGTGGTGCGCATTGTATGGGTGTGTGTTACATTACATTCACTAGTAGGAGTGAGAAAAACATCACGGGGTGGTGCGCATTGTATGGGTGTGTGTTACGTTACATTCACTAGTAGCAGTGAGAAAAACATCACGGGGTGGTGTGCAATGTATGGGTGTGTCTTACATTGCATTCACTAGTAGGAGTGAGAAAAACATCACGGGGTGGTGCGCATTGTATGGGTGTGTGTTACATTGCATTCACTAGTAGGAGTGAGAAAAACATCACGGGGTGGTGCGCATTGTATGGGTGTGTGTTACATTACATTCACTAGTAGGAGTGAGAAAAACATCGCGGGGTGGTGCGCATTGTATGGGTGTGTGTTACATTACATTCACTAGTAGCAGTGAGAAAAACATCACGGTGTGGTGCGCATTGTATGGGTGTGTGTTACATTACATTCACTACTAGGAGTGAGAAAAACATCACGGGGTGGTGCGCATTGTATGGGTGTGTGTTACATTACATTCACTAGTAGGAGTGAGAAAAACATCACGGGGTGGTGCGCATTGTATGGGTGTGTGTTACATTACATTCACTAGTAGGAGTGAGAAAAACATCACGGGGTGGTGCGCATTGTATGGGTGTGTGTTACATTACATTCACTAGTAGGAGTGAGAAAAACATCACGGGGTGGTGCGCATTGTATGGGTGTGAGTTACGTTACATTCACTAGTAGGAGTGAGATAAACATCACGGGGTGGTGCGCATTGTATGGGTGTGTGTTACGTTACATTCACTAGTAGGAGTGAGAAAAACATCACGGGGTGGTGAGCATTGTATGGGTGTGTGTTACGTTACATTCACTAGTAGGAGTGAGAAAAACATCACGGGGTGGTGCGCATTGTATGGGTGTGTGTTACGTTACATTCACTAGTAGGAGTGAGAAAAACATCACGGGGTGGTGCGCATTGTATGGGTGTGTGTTACGTTACATTCACTATTAGGAGTGAGAAAAACATCACGGGGTGGTGCGCATTGTATCGGTGTGTGTTACGTTACATTCACTAGTAGCAGTGAGAAAAACATCACGGGGTGGTGCGCATTGTATGGGTGTGTGTTACATTACATTCACTAGTAGTAGTGAGAAAAACATCACGTGGTGGTGCGCATTGTATGGCTCTGTGTTACATTACATTCACTAGTAGGAGTGAGAAAAACATCACGGGGTGGTGCGCAATTTATGGGTGTGTGTTACATGACATTCACTAGTAGGAGTGAGAAAAACATCACGGGGTGGTGCGCATTGTATGGGTGTGTGTTACATTACATTCACTAGTAGGAGTGAGAAAAACATCACGGGGTGGTGCGCATTGTATGGGTGTGTGTTATATTACATTCACTAGTAGGAGTGAGAAAAACATCACGGGGTGGTGCGCATTGTATGGGTGTGTGTTACATTACATTCACTAGTAGGAGTGAGAAAAACATCACGGGGTGGTGCGCATTGTATGGGTGTGTGTTACATTACATTCACTAGTAGCAGTGAGAAAAACATCACGGGGTGGTGCGCATTTTATGGGTGTGTGTTACATTACATTCACTAGTAGGAGTGAGAAAAACATCACGGGGTTGTGCGCATTGTATGGGTGTGTGTTACATTACATTCACTAGTAGGAGTGAGAAAAACATCACGGGGTGTTGCGCATTGTATGGGTGTGTTTTACATTACATTCACTAGTAGCAGTGAGAAAAACATCACGGGGTGGTGCGCATTTTATGGGTGTGTGTTACATTAGATTCACTAGTAGGAGTGAGAAAAACATCACGGGGTGGTGCGCATTGTATGGGTGTGTGTTACATTAGATTCACTAGTAGGAGTGAGAAAAACATCTCGGGGTGGTGCGCATTGTATGGGTGTGTGTTACATTACATTCACTACTAGGAGTGAGAAAAACATCACTGGGTGGTGCGCATTGTATGGGTATGTGTTACATTACATTCACTAGTACCAGTGAGAAAAACATCACGGGGTGGTGCGCATTGTATGGGTGTGTGTTACATTACATTCACTAGTAGCAGTGAGAAAAACATCACTGGGTGGTGCGAATTGTATGGGTGTGTGTTACATTACATTCACTAGTAGCAGTGAGAAAAACATCACGGGGTGGTTCGCATTGTATGGGAGTGTGTTACATTACATTCACTAGTAGGATTACATTCACTAATAGGAGTGAGAAAAACATCACAGGGTGGTGCGCATTGTATGGCTGTGTGTTACATTACATTCACTAGTAGCAGTGAGAAAAACATAACGGGGTGGTGCGCATTGTATGGGTGTGTGTTACATTACATTCACTAGTAGGAGTGAGAAAAACATCACGGGGTGGTGCGCATTGTAAGGGTGTGTGTTACATTACATTCACTAGTAGGTGTGAGAAAAACATCACGGGCTGGTGCGCATTGTATGGGTGTGTGTTACATTACATTCACTAGTAGGAGTGAGAAAAACATCACGGGGTGGTGCGCATTGTAAGGGTGTGTGTTACATTATATTCACTAGTAGGAGTGAGAAAAACATCACGGGGTGGTGCGCATTGTATGGGTGTGTGTTACATTACATTCACTACTAGGAGTGAGAAAAATATCACGGGGTGGTGCGCATTGTATGGGTGTGTGTTACATTACATTCACTAGTAGCAGTGAGAAAACCATCACGGGGTGGTGCCCACTGTATGGGTTTGTGTTACATTACATTCACTAGTAGCAGTGAGAAAAACATCACGGGGTGGTGCGCATTGTATGGGTGTGTGTTACATTACATTCACTAGTAGGAGTGAGAAAAACATCACGGGGTGGTGCGCATTGTATGGGTGTGTGTTACATTAGATTCACTAGTAGGAGTGAGAAAAACATCACGGGGTGGTGCGGATTGTATGGGTGTTTGTTACATTACATTCACTAGAAGGAGTGAGAAAAACATCACGGGGTGGTGCGCATTGTATGGGTGTGTGTTACATTACATTCACTAGTAGGAGTGAGAAAAACATCACGGGGTGCTGCGCATTGTATGGGTGTGTGTTACATTACATTCACTAGTAGGAGTGAGAAAAACATCACGGGGTGGTGCGCATTGTATGGGTGTGTGTTACGTTACATTCACTAGTAGGAGTGAAAAAAACATCACGGGGTGGTGCGCATTGTATGGGTGTGTGTTACGTTACATTCACTAGTAGGAGTGAGAAAAACATCACGGGGTGGTGCGCATTGTATGGGTGTGGGTTATGTTACATTCAGTAGTAGGAGTGAGAAAAACATAACGGGGTGGTGCGCATTGTATGGGTGTGTGTTACATTGCATTCACTAGTAGGAGTGAGAAAAACATCACGGGGTGGTGCGCATTGTATGGGTGTGTGTTACATTACATTCACTATTAGGAGTGAGAAAAACATCACGGGGTGGTGCGCATTGTATGGGTGTGTGTTACGTTACATTCACTGGTAGGAGTGAGAAAAACATCACGGGGTGGTGCGCATTGTATGGGTGTGTGTTACGTTACATTCACTGGTAGGAGTGAGAAAAACATCACGGGGTGGTGCGCATTGTATGGGTGTGTGTTACGTTACATTCACTAGTAGGAGTGAGAAAAACATCACGGGGTGGTGCGCATTGTATGGGTGTGTTTTACGTTACATTCAATAGTAGGAGTGAGAAAAACATCACGGGGTGGTGCGCATTGTATGGGTGTGTGTTACGTTACATTCACTAGTAGGAGAGAGAAAAACATCACGGGGTGGTGAGCATTGTATCGGTGTGTGTTACGTTACATTCACTAGTAGGAGTGAGAAAAACATCACGGGGTGGTGCGCATTGTATGGGTGTGTGTTACGTTACATTCAATAGTAGGAGTGAGAAAAACATCACGTGGTGGTGCGCATTGTATGGGTGTGTGTTACATTACATTCACTAGTAGGAGTGAGAAAAGCATCACGGGGTAGTGCGCATTGTATGGGTGTGTGTTACATTACATTCACTAGTACCAGTGAGAAAAACATCACGGGGTGGTGCGCATTGTATGGGTGTGTGTTACATTACATTCACTAGTAGTAGTGAGAAAAACATCACGGTGTGGTGCGCATTGTATGGGTGTGTGTTACGTTACATTCACTAGTAGGAGTGAGAAAAACATCACGGGGTGGTGCCCATTGTATCGGTGTGTGTTACGTTACATTCACTAGTAGGAGTGAGAAAAACATCACGGGGTGGTGCGCATTGTATCGGTGTGTGTTACGTTACATTCACTAGTAGCAGTGAGAAAACTATCACGGGGTGGTGCCCACTGTATGGGTTTGTGTTACATTACATTCACTAGTAGCAGTGAGAAAAACATCACGGGGTGGTGCGCATTGTATGGGTGTGTGTTACATTACATTCACTAGTAGGAGTGAGAAAAACATCACGGGGTGGTGCGCATTGTATGGGTGTGTGTTACATTAGATTCACTAGTAGGAGTGAGAAAAACATCATGGGGTGGTGCGGATTGTATGGGTGTTTGTTACATTACATTCACTAGTAGGAGTGAGAAAAACATCACGGGGTGGTGCGCATTGTATGGGTGTGTGTTACATTACATTCACTAGTAGGAGTGAGAAAAACATCACGGGGTGGTGCGCATTTGATGGGTGTGTGTTACATTAGATTCACTAGTAGGAGTGAGAAAAACATCACGGGGTGGTGCGCATTGTATGGGTGTGTGTTACGTTACATTCACTAGTAGGAGTGAGAAAAACATCACGGGGTGGTGCGCATTGTATGGGTGTGTGTTACGTTACATTCACTAGTAGGAGTGAGAAAAACATCACGGGGTGGTGCGCATTGTATGGGTGTGTGTTACATTACATTCACTAGTAGGAGTGAGAAAAGCATCACGGGGTAGTGCGCATTGTATGGGTGTGTGTTACATTACATTCACTAGTACCAGGGAGAAAAACATCACGGGGTGGTGCGCATTGTATGGGTGTGTGTTACATTACATTCACTAGTAGTAGTGAGAAAAACATCACGGTGTGGTGCGCATTGTATGGGTGTGTGTTACGTTACATTCACTAGTAGGAGTGAGAAAAACATCGCGGGGTGGTGCGCATTGTATCGGTGTGTGTTACGTTACATTCACTAGTAGGAGTGAGAAAAACATCACGGGGTGGTGCGCATTGTATCGGTGTGTGTTATGTTACATTCACTAGTAGCAGTGAGAAAAACATCACGGGGGGTGCGCATTGTATGGGTGTGTGTTACATTACATTCACTAGTAGGAGTGAGAAAAACATCACGTGGTGGTGCGCATTGTATGGGTGTGTGTTACATTACATTCACTAGCAGGAGTGAGAAAAACATCACGGGGTGGTGCGCAATGTATGGGTGTGTGTTACATTACATTCACTAGTAGGAGTGAGAAAAACATCACGGGGTGGTGCGCATTGTATGGGTGTGTGTTACATTACATTCACTAGTAGGAGTGAGAAAAACATCACGGGGTGGTGCGCATTGTATGGGTGTGTGTTACATTACATTCACTAGTAGGAGTGAGAAAAACATCACGGGGTGGTGCGCATTGTATGGGTGTGTGTTACATTACATTCACTAGTAGGAGTGAGAAAAACATCACGGGGTGGTGCGCATTGTATGGGTGTGTGTTACATTACATTCACTAGTAGGAGTGAAAAATCCTCACGGGGTGGTGCGCATTGTATGGGTGTGTGTTACGTTATATTCACAGGTAGGAGTGAGAAAAACATCACGGGGTGGTGCACATTGTATGGGTGTGTGTTACGTTACATTCACTGGTAGGAGTGAGAAAAACATCACGGGGTGGTGTGCATTGTATGGGTGTGTGTTACGTTACATTCACTAGTAGGAGTGAGAAAAACATCACAGGGTGGTGCGCATTGTATGGGTGTGGGTTATGTTACATTCAGTAGTAGGAGTGAGAAAAACATAACGGGGTGGTGCGCATTGTATGGGTGTGTGTTACATTGCATTCACTAGTAGGAGTGAGAAAAACATCACGGGGTGGTGCGCATTGTAAGGGTGTGTGTTACATTATATTCACTAGTAGGAGTGAGAAAAACATTACGGGGTGGTGCGCACTGTATGGGTGTGTGTTACATTACACTCACCAGTAGGAGTGAGAAAAACATCACGGGTTGTGCGCATTGTATGGGTGTGTGTTACGTTACATTCACTGGTAGGAGTGAGAAAAACATCACGGGGTGGTGCGCATTGTATGGGTGTGTGTTACGTTACATTCACTAGTAGGAGTGAGAAAAACATCACGGGGTGGTGCGCATTGTATGGGTGTGTTTTACGTTACATTCACTAGTAGGAGTGAGAAAAACATCACGGGGTGGTGCGCATTGTATGGGTGTGTGTTACGTTACATTCAATAGTAGGAGTGAGAAAAACATCACGGGGTGGTGAGCATTGTATCGGTGTGTGTTACGTTACATTCACTAGTAGGAGTGAGAAAAACATCACGGGGTGGTGCGCATTGTATGGGTGTGTGTTACGTTACATTCACTAGTAGGAGTGAGAAAAACATCACGGGGTGGTGCGCATTGTATGGGTGTGTGTTACATTACATTCACTAGTAGGAGTGAGAAAAGCATCACGGGGTAGTGCGCATTGTATGGGTGTGTGTTACATTACATTCACTAGTACCAGTGAGAAAAACATCACGGGGTGGTGCGCATTGTATGGGTGTGTGTTACATTACATTCACTAGTAGTAGTGAGAAAAACATCACGGTGTGGTGCGCATTGTATGGGTGTGTGTTACGTTACATTCACTAGTAGGAGTGAGAAAAACATCACGGGGTGGTGCGCATTGTATCGGTGTGTGTTACGTTACATTCACTAGTAGGAGTGAGAAAAACATCACGGGGTGGTGCGCATTGTATCGGTGTGTGTTACGTTACATTCACTAGTAGCAGTGAGAAAACTATCACGGGGTGGTGCCCACTGTATGGGTTTGTGTTACATTACATTCACTAGTAGCAGTGAGAAAAACATCACGGGGTGGTGCGCATTGTATGGGTGTGTGTTACATTACATTCACTAGTAGGAGTGAGAAAAACATCACGGGGTGGTGCGCATTGTATGGGTGTGTGTTACATTAGATTCACTAGTAGGAGTGAGAAAAACATCACGGGGTGGTGCGGATTGTATGGGTGTTTGTTACATTACATTCACTAGTAGGAGTGAGAAAAACATCACGGGGTGGTGCGCATTGTATGGGTGTGTGTTACATTACATTCACTAGTAGGAGTGAGAAAAACATCACGGGGTGGTGCGCATTTGATGGGTGTGTGTTACATTAGATTCACTAGTAGGAGTGAGAAAAACATCACGGGGTGGTGCGCATTGTATGGGTGTGTGTTACGTTACATTCACTAGTAGGAGTGAGAAAAACATCACGGGGTGGTGCGCATTGTATGGGTGTGTGTTACGTTACATTCACTAGTAGGAGTGAGAAAAACATCACGGGGTGGTGCGCATTGTATGGGTGTGGGTTATGTTACATTCAGTAGTAGGAGTGAGAAAAACATAACGTGGTGGTGCGCATTGTATGGGTGTGTGTTACATTGCATTCACTAGTAGGAGTGAGAAAAACATCACGGGGTGGTGCGCATTGTATGGGTGTGTGTTACATTACATTCACTAGTAGGAGTGAGAAAAACATCACGGGGTGGTTCGCATTGTATGGGTGTGTGTTACATTACATTCACTAGTAGGAGTGAGAAAAACATCACGGGGTGGTGCGCATTTGATGGGTGTGTGTTACATTAGATTCACTAGTAGGAGTGAGAAAAACATCACGGGGTGGTGCGCATTGTATGGGTGTGTGTTACGTTACATTCACTGGTAGGAGTGAGAAAAACATCACGGGGTGGTGCGCATTGTATGGGTGTGTGTTACGTTACATTCACTAGTAGGAGTGAGAAAAACATCACGGGGTGGTGCGCATTGTATGGGTGTGTTTTACGTTACATTCACTAGTAGGAGTGAGAAAAACATCACGGGGTGGTGCGCATTGTATGGGTGTGTGTTACGTTACATTCACTAGTAGGAGTGAGAAAAACATCACGGGGTGGTGAGCATTGTATCGGTGTGTGTTACGTTACATTCACTAGTAGGAGTGAGAAAAACATCACGGGGTGGTGCGCATTGTATGGGTGTGTGTTACGTTACATTCACTAGTAGGAGTGAGAAAAACATCACGGGGTGGTGCGCATTGTATGGGTGTGTGTTACATTACATTCACTAGTAGGAGTGAGAAAAGCATCACGGGGTAGTGCGCATTGTATGGGTGTGTGTTACATTACATTCACTAGTACCAGTGAGAAAAACATCACGGGGTGGTGCGCATTGTATGGGTGTGTGTTACATTACATTCACTAGTAGTAGTGAGAAAAACATCACGGTGTGGTGCGCATTGTATGGGTGTGTGTTACGTTACATTCACTAGTAGGAGTGAGAAAAACATCACGGGGTGGTGCGCATTGTATCGGTGTGTGTTACGTTACATTCACTAGTAGGAGTGAGAAAAACATCACGGGGTGGTGCGCATTGTATCGGTGTGTGTTACGTTACATTCACTAGTAGCAGTGAGAAAAACATCACGGGGGGTGCGCATTGTATGGGTGTGTGTTACATTACATTCACTAGTAGGAGTGAGAAAAACATCACGTGGTGGTGCGCATTGTATGGGTGTGTGTTACATTACATTCACTAGCAGGAGTGAGAAAAACATCACGGGGTGGTGCGCAATGTATGGGTGTGTGTTACATTACATTCACTAGTAGGAGTGAGAAAAACATCACGGGGTGTTGCGCATTGTATGGGTGTGTGTTACATTACATTCACTAGTAGGAGTGAGAAAAACATCACGGGGTGGTGCGCATTGTATGGGTGTGTGTTACATTACATTCACTAGTAGGAGTGAGAAAAACATCACGGGGTGGTGCGCATTGTATGGGTGTGTGTTACATTACATTCACTAGTAGGAGTGAGAAAAACATCACGGGGTGGTGCGCATTGTATGGGTGTGTGTTACATTACATTCACTAGTAGGAGTGAAAAATCCTCACGGGGTGGTGCGCATTGTATGGGTGTGTGTTACGTTATATTCACTGATAGGAGTGAGAAAAACATCACGGGGTGGTGCACATTGTATGGGTGTGTGTTACGTTACATTCACTGGTAGGAGTGAGAAAAACATCACGGGGTGGTGCGCATTGTATTGGTGTGTGTTACGTTACATTCACTAGTAGGAGTGAGAAAAACATCACAGGGTGGTGCGCATTGTATGGGTGTGGGTTATGTTACATTCAGTAGTAGGAGTGAGAAAAACATAACGGGGTGGTGCGCATTGTATGGGTGTGTGTTACATTGCATTCTCTAGTAGGAGTGAGAAAAACATCACGGGGTGGTGCGCATTGTAAGGGTGTGTGTTACATTATATTCACTAGTAGGAGTGAGAAAAACATTACGGGGTGGTGCGCACTGTATGGGTGTGTGTTACATTACACTCACCAGTAGGAGTGAGAAAAACATCACGGGTTGTGCGCATTGTATGGGTGTGTGTTACATTACATTCACTAGTAGGAGTGAGAAAAACATTACGGGGTGGTGCGCATTGTATGGGTGTGTGTTACGTTACATTCACTAGTAGCAGTGAGAAAAACATCACGGGGTGGTGCGCATTGTATGGGTGTGTCTTACATTACATTCACTAGTAGGAGTGAGAAAAACATCACGGGGTGGTGCGCATTGTATGGGTGTGTGTTACATTACATTCACTAGTAGGAGTGAGAAAAACATCACGGGGTGGTGCGCATTGTATGGGTGTGTGTTACATTACATTCACTAGTAGGAGTGATAAAAACATCGCGGGGTGGTGCGCATTGTATGGGTGTGTGTTACATTACATTCACTAGTAGCAGTGAGAAAAACATCACGGTGTGGTGCGCATTGTATGGGTGTGTGTTACATTACATTCACTACTAGGAGTGAGAAAAACATCACGGGGTGGTGCGCATTGTATGGGTGTGTGTTACATTACATTCACTACTAGGAGTGAGAAAAACATCACGGGGTGGTGCGCATTGTATGGGTGTGTGTTACATTACATTCACTAGTAGGAGTGAGAAAAACATCACGGGGTGGTGCGCATTGTATGGGTGTGTGTTACATTACATTCACTAGTAGGAGTGAGAAAAACATCACGGGGTGGTGCGCATTGTATGGGTGTGTGTTACATTAGATTCACTAGTAGGAGTGAGAAAAACATCTCGGGGTGGTGCGCATTGTATGGGTGTGTGTTACATTACATTCACTACTAGGAGTGAGAAAAACATCACTGGGTGGTGCGCATTGTATGGGTATGTGTTACATTACATTCACTAGTACCAGTGAGAAAAACATCACGGGGTGGTGCGCATTGTATGGATGTGTGTTACATTACATTCACTAGTAGCAGTGAGAAAAACATCACTGGGTGGTGCGAATTGTATGGGTGTGTGTTACATTACATTCACTAGTAGCAGTGAGAAAAACATCACGGGGTGGTTCGCATTGTATGGGAGTGTGTTACATTACATTCACTAGTAGGATTACATTCACTAATAGGAGTGAGAAAAACATCACGGGGTGGTGCGCATTGTAAGGGTGTGTGTTACATTATATTCACTAGTAGGAGTGAGAAAAACATCACGGGGTGGTGCGCATTGTATGGGTGTGTGTTACATTACATTCACTACTAGGAGTGAGAAAAACATCACGGGGTGGTGCGCATTGTATGGGTGTGTGTTACATTACATTCACTAGTAGCAGTGAGAAAACTATCACGGGGTGGTGCCAACTGTATGGGTTTGTGTTACATTACATTCACTAGAAGCAGTGAGAAAATCATCACGGGGTGGTGCGCATTGTATGGGTGTGTGTTACATTACATTCACTAGTAGGAGTGAGAAAAACATCACGCGGTGGTGCGCATTGTATGGGTGTGTGTTACATTAGATTCACTAGTAGGAGTGAGAAAAACATCACGGGGTGGTGCGGATTGTATGGGTGTTTGTTACATTACATTCACTAGTAGGAGTGAGAAAAACATCACGGGGTGGTGCGCATTGTATGGGTGTGTGTTACATTACATTCACTAGTAGGAGTGAGAAAAACATCACGGGGTGGTGCGCATTGTATGGGTGTGTGTTACATTACATTCACTAGTAGGAGTGAGAAAAACATCACGGGGTGGTGCGCATTGTATGGGTGTGTGTTACGTTACATTCACTAGTAGGAGTGAGAAAAACATCACGGGGTGGTGCGCATTGTATGGGTGTGTGTTACGTTACATTCACTAGTAGGAGTGAGAAAAACATCACGGGGTGGTGCGCATTGTATGGGTGTGGGTTATGTTACATTCAGTAGTAGGAGTGAGAAAAACATAACGGGGTGGTGCGCATTGTATGGGTGTGTGTTACATTGCATTCACTAGTAGGAGTGAGAAAAACATCACGGGGTGGTGCGCATTGTATGGGTGTGTGTTACATTACATTCACTAGTAGGAGTGAGAAAAACATCACGGGGTGGTGCGCATTGTATGGGTGTGTGTTACGTTACATTCACTGGTAGGAGTGAGAAAAACATCACGGGGTGGTGCGCATTGTATGGGTGTGTGTTACGTTACATTCACTGGTAGGAGTGAGAAAAACATCACGGGGTGGTGCGCATTGTATGGGTGTGTTTTACGTTACATTCACTAGTAGGAGTGAGAAAAACATCACGGGGTGGTGCGCATTGTATGGGTGTGTGTTACGTTATGTTCACTAGTAGGAGTGAGAAAAACATCACGGGGTGGTGAGTATTGTATCGGTGTGTGTTACGTTACATTCACTAGTAGGAGTGAGAAAAACATCACGGGGTGGTGCGCATTGTATGGGTGTGTGTTACGTTACATTCACTAGTAGGAGTGAGAAAAACATCACGGGGTGGTGCGCATTGTATGGGTGTGTGTTACGTTACATTCACTAGTAGGAGTGAGAAAAACATCACGGGGTGGTGCGCATTGTATGGGTGTGGGTTATGTTACATTAAGTAGTAGGAGTGAGAAAAACATAACGGTGTGGTGCGCATTGTATGGGTGTGTGTTACATTGCATTCACTAGTAGGAGTGAGAAAAACATCACGGGGTGGTGTGCATTGTATGGGTGTGTGTTACATTACATTCACTAGTAGGAGTGAGAAAAGCATCACGGGGTAGTGCGAATTGTATGGGTGTGTGTTACATTACATTCACTAGTACCAGTGAGAAAAACATCACGGGGTGGTGCGCATTGTATGGGTGTGTGTTACATTACATTCACTAGTAGTAGTGAGAAAAACATCACGGTGTGGTGCGCATTGTATGGGTGTGTGTTACGTTACATTCACTAGTAGGAGTGAGAAAAACATCACGGGGTGGTGCGCATTGTATCGGTGTGTGTTACGTTACATTCACTAGTAGGAGTGAGAAAAACATCACGGGGTGGTGCGCATTGTATCGGTGTGTGTTACGTTACATTCACTAGTAGCAGTGAGAAAAACATCACGGGGGGTGCGCATTGTATGGGTGTGTGTTACATTACATTCACTAGTAGGAGTGAGAAAAACATCACGTGGTGGTGCGCATTGTATGGGTGTGTGTTACATTAGATTCACTAGTAGGAGTGAGAAAAACATCACGGGGTGGTGCGGATTGTATGGGTGTGTGTTACATTACATTCACTACTAGGAGTGAGAAAAACATCACGGGGTGGTGCGCATTGTATGGGTGTGTGTTACATTACATTCACTAGTAGCAGTGAGAAAACTATCACGGGGTGGTGCCCACTGTATGGGTTTGTGTTACATTACATTCACTAGTAGCAGTGAGAAAAACATCACGGGGTGGTGCGCATTGTATGGGTGTGTGTTACATTACATTCACTATTAGGAGTGAGAAAAACATCACGGGGTGGTGCGCATTGTATGGGTGTGTGTTACATTAGATTCACTAGTAGGAGTGAGAAAAACATCACGGGGTGGTGCGGATTGTATGGGTGTTTGTTACATTACATTCACTAGTAGGAGTGAGAAAAACATCACGGGGTGGTGCGCATTGTATGAGTGTGTGTTACATTACATTCACTAGTAGGAGTGAGAAAAACATCACGGGGTGGTGCGCATTGTATGGGTGTGTGTTACATTAGATTCACTAGTAGGAGTGAGAAAAACATCACGGGGTGGTGCGCATTGTATGGGTGTGTGTTACGTTACATTCACTAGTAGGAGTGAGAAAAACATCACGGGGTGGTGCGCATTGTATGGGTGTGTGTTACGTTACATTCACTAGTAGGAGTGAGAAAAACATCACGGGGTGGTGCGCATTGTATGGGTGTGGGTTATGTTACATTCAGTAGTAGGAGTGAGAAAAACATAACGGGGTGGTGCGCATTGTATGGGTGTGTGTTACATTGCATTCACTAGTAGGAGTGAGAAAAACATCACGGGGTGGTGCGCATTGTATGGGTGTGTGTTACATTACATTCACTAGTAGGAGTGAGAAAAACATCACGGGGTGGTGCGCATTGTATGGGTGTGTGTTACGTTACATTCACTGGTAGGAGTGAGAAAAACATCACGGGGTGGTGCGCATTGTATGGGTGTGTGTTACTTTACATTCACTAGTAGGAGTGAGAAAAACATCACGGGGTGGTGCGCATTGTATGGGTGTGTGTTACGTTACATTCACTAGTAGGAGTGAGAAAAACATCACGGGGTGGTGCGCATTGTATGGGTGTGTGTTACGTTACATTCACTAGTAGGAGTGAGAAAAACATCACGGGGTGGTGAGCATTGTATCGGTGTGTGTTACGTTACATTCACTAGTAGGAGTGAGAAAAACATCACGGGGTGGTGCGCATTGTATGGGTGTGTGTTACGTTACATTCACTAGTAGGAGTGAGAAAAACATCACGGGGTGGTGCGCATTGTATGGGTGTGTGTTACATTACATTCACTAGTAGGAGTGAGAAAAGCATCACGGGGTAGTGCGCATTGTATGGGTGTGTGTTACATTACATTCACTAGTACCAGTGAGAAAAACATAACGGGGTGGTGCGCATTGTATGGGTGTGTGTTACATTACATTCACTAGTAGTAGTGAGAAAAACATCACGGTGTGGTGCGCATTGTATGGGTGTGTGTTACTTTACATTCACTAGTAGGAGTGAGAAAAACATCACGGGGTGGTGCGCATTGTATCGGTGTGTGTTACGTTACATTCACTAGTAGCAGTGAGAAAAACATCACGGGGGGTGCGCATTGTATGGGTGTGTGTTACATTACATTCACTAGTAGGAGTGAGAAAAACATCACGTGGTGGTGCGCATTGTATGGGTGTGTGTTACATTACATTCACTAGCAGGAGTGAGAAAAACATCACGGGGTGGTGCGCAATGTATGGGTGTGTGTTACATTACATTCACTAGTAGGAGTGAGAAAAACATCACGGGGTGGTGCGCATTGTATGGGTGTGTGTTACATTACATTCACTAGTAGGAGTGAGAAAAACATCACGGGGTGGTGCGCATTGTATGGGTGTGTGTTACATTACATTCACTAGTAGGAGTGAGAAAAACATCACGGGGTGGTGCGCATTGTATGGGTGTGTGTTACATTACATTCACTAGTAGGAGTGAGAAAAACATCACGGGGTGGTGCGCATTGTATGGGTGTGTGTTACATTACATTCACTAGTAGGAGTGAAAAATCCTCACGGGGTGGTGCGCATTGTATGGGTGTGTGTTACGTTATATTCACTGGTAGGAGTGAGAAAAACATCACGGGGTGGTGCACATTGTATGGGTGTGTTTTACGTTACATTCACTAGTAGGAGTGAGAAAAACATCACGGGGTGGTGCGCATTGTATGGGTGTGTGTTACGTTACATTCACTAGTAGGAGTGAGAAAAACATCACGGGGTGGTGCGCATTGTATGGGTGTGTGTTACGTTACATTCACTAGTAGGAGTGAGAAAAACATCACGGGGTGGTGCGCATTGTATGGGTGTGTGTTACATTACATTCACTAGTAGGAGTGAGAAAAGCATCACGGGGTAGTGCGAATTGTATGGGTGTGTGTTACATTACATTCACTAGTACCAGTGAGAAAAACATCACGGGGTGGTGCGCATTGTATGGGTGTGTGTTACATTACATTCACTAGTAGTAGTGAGAAAAACATCACGGTGTGGTGCGCATTGTATGGGTGTGTGTTACGTTACATTCACTGGTAGGAGTGAGAAAAACATCACGGGGTGGTGCGCATTGTATGGGTGTGTGTTACGTTACATTCACTAGTAGGAGTGAGAAAAACATCACGGGGTGGTGCGCATTGTATGGGTGTGTTTTACGTTACATTCACTAGTAGGAGTGAGAAAAACATCACGGGGTGGTGCGCATTGTATGGGTGTGTGTTACGTTACATTCACTAGTAGGAGTGAGAAAAACATCACGGGGTGGTGAGTATTGTATCGGTGTGTGTTACGTTACATTCACTAGTAGGAGTGAGAAAAACATCACGGGGTGGTGCGCATTGTATGGGTGTGTGTTACGTTACATTCACTAGTAGGAGTGAGAAAAACATCACGGGGTGGTGCGCATTGTATCGGTGTGTGTTACGTTACATTCACTAGTAGGAGTGAGAAAAACATCACGGGGTGGTGCGCATTGTATCGGTGTGTGTTACGTTACATTCACTAGTAGCAGTGAGAAAAACATCACGGGGGGTGCGCATTGTATGGGTGTGTGTTACATTACATTCACTAGTAGGAGTGAGAAAAACATCACGTGGTGGTGCGCATTGTATGGGTGTGTGTTACATTACATTCACTAGTACCAGTGAGAAAAACATCACGGGGTGGTGCGCATTGTATGGGTGTGTGTTACATTACATTCACTAGTAGTAGTGAGAAAAACATCACGGTGTGGTGCGCATTGTATGGGTGTGTGTTACGTTACATTCACTGGTAGGAGTGAGAAAAACATCACGGGGTGGTGCGCATTGTATGGGTGTGTGTTACGTTACATTCACTAGTAGGAGTGAGAAAAACATCACGGGGTGGTGCGCATTGTATGGGTGTGTTTTACGTTACATTCACTAGTAGGAGTGAGAAAAACATCACGGGGTGGTGCGCATTGTATGGGTGTGTGTTACGTTACATTCACTAGTAGGAGTGAGAAAAACATCACGGGGTGGTGAGTATTGTATCGGTGTGTGTTACGTTACATTCACTAGTAGGAGTGAGAAAAACATCACGGGGTGGTGCGCATTGTATGGGTGTGTGTTACGTTACATTCACTAGTAGGAGTGAGAAAAACATCACGGGGTGGTGCGCATTGTATCGGTGTGTGTTACGTTACATTCACTAGTAGGAGTGAGAAAAACATCACGGGGTGGTGCGCATTGTATCGGTGTGTGTTACGTTACATTCACTAGTAGCAGTGAGAAAAACATCACGGGGGGTGCGCATTGTATGGGTGTGTGTTACATTACATTCACTAGTAGGAGTGAGAAAAACATCACGTTGTGGTGCGCATTGTATGGGTGTGTGTTACATTAGATTCACTAGTAGGAGTGAGAAAAACATCACGGGGTGGTGCGGATTGTATGGGTGTGTGTTACATTACATTCACTACTAGGAGTGAGAAAAACATCACGGGGTGGTGCGCATTGTATGGGTGTGTGTTACATTACATTCACTAGTAGCAGTGAGAAAACTATCACGGGGTGGTGCCCACTGTATGGGTTTGTGTTACATTACATTCACTAGTAGCAGTGAGAAAAACATCACGGGGTGGTGCGCATTGTATGGGTGTGTGTTACATTACATTCACTAGTAGGAGTGAGAAAAACATCACGGGGTGGTGCGCATTGTATGGGTGTGTGTTACATTATATTCACTAGTAGGAGTGAGAAAAACATCACGGGGTGGTGCGGATTGTATGGGTGTTTGTTACATTACATTCACTAGTAGGAGTGAGAAAAACATCACGTGGTGGTGCGCATTGTATGGGTGTGTGTTACATTACATTCACTAGTAGGAGTGAGAAAAACATCACGGGGTGGTGCGCATTGTATGGGTGTGTGTTACATTAGATTCACTAGTAGGAGTGAGAAAAACATCACGGGGGGGTGCGCATTGTATGGGTGTGTGTTACGTTACATTCACTAGTAGGAGTGAGAAAAACATCACGGGGTGGTGCGCATTGTATGGGTGTGTGTTACGTTACATTCACTAGTAGGAGTGAGAAAAACATCACGGGGTGGTGCGCATTGTATGGGTGTGGGTTATGTTACATTCAGTAGTAGGAGTGAGAAAAACATAACGGGGTGGTGCGCATTGTATGGGTGTGTGTTACATTGCATTCACTAGTAGGAGTGAGAAAAACATCACGGGGTGGTGCGCATTGTATGGGTGTGTGTTACATTACATTCACTAGTAGGAGTGAGAAAAACATCACGGGGTGGTGCGCATTGTATGGGTGTGTGTTACGTTACATTCACTGGTAGGAGTGAGAAAAACATCACGGGGTGGTGCGCATTGTATGGGTGTGTGTTACTTACATTCACTGGTAGGAGTGAGAAAAACATCACGGGGTGGTGCGCATTGTATGGGTGTGTGTTACGTTACATTCACTAGTAGGAGTGAGAAAAACATCACGGGGTGGTGCGCATTGTATGGGTGTGTTTTACGTTACATTCACTAGTAGGAGTGAGAAAAACATCACGGGGTGGTGCGCATTGTATGGGTGTGTGTTACGTTACATTCACTAGTAGGAGTGAGAAAAACATCACGGGGTGGTGAGCATTGTATCGGTGTGTGTTACGTTACATTCACTAGTAGGAGTGAGAAAAACATCACGGGGTGGTGCGCATTGTATGGGTGTGTGTTACGTTACATTCACTAGTAGGAGTGAGAAAAACATCACGGGGTGGTGCGCATTGTATGGGTGTGTGTTACATTACATTCACTAGTAGGAGTGAGAAAAGCATCACGGGGTAGTGCGCATTGTATGGGTGTGTGTTACATTACATTCACTAGTACCAGTGAGAAAAACATCACGGGGTGGTGCGCATTGTATGGGTGTGTGTTACATTACATTCACTAGTAGTAGTGAGAAAAACATCACGGTGTGGTGCGCATTGTATGGGTGTGTGTTACGTTACATTCACTAGTAGGAGTGAGAAAAACATCACGGGGTGGTGCGCATTGTATCGGTGTGTGTTACGTTACATTCACTAGTAGCAGTGAGAAAAACATCACGGGGGGTGCGCATTGTATGGGTGTGTGTTACATTACATTCACTAGTAGGAGTGAGAAAAACATCACGTGGTGGTGCGCATTGTATGGGTGTGTGTTACATTACATTCACTAGCAGGAGTGAGAAAAACATCACGGGGTGGTGCGCAATGTATGGGTGTGTGTTACATTACATTCACTAGTAGGAGTGAGAAAAACATCACGGGGTGGTGCGCATTGTATGGGTGTGTGTTACATTACATTCACTAGTAGGAGTGAGAAAAACATCACGGGGTGGTGCGCATTGTATGGGTGTGTGTTACATTACATTCACTAGTAGAAGTGAGAAAAACATCACGGGGTGGTGCGCATTGTATGGGTGTGTGTTACATTACATTCACTAGTAGGAGTGAGAAAAACATCACGGGGTGGTGCGCATTGTATGGGTGTGTGTTACATTACATTCACTAGTAGGAGTGAAAAATCCTCACGGGGTGGTGCGCATTGTATGGGTGTGTGTTACGTTATATTCACTGGTAGGAGTGAGAAAAACATCACGGGGTGGTGCACATTGTATGGGTGTGTGTTACGTTACATTCACTGGTAGGAGTGAGAAAAACATCACGGGGTGGTGCGCATTGTATGGGTGTGTGTTACGTTACATTCACTAGTAGGAGTGAGAAAAACATCACAGGGTGGTGCGCATTGTATGGGTGTGGGTTATGTTACATTCAGTAGTAGGAGTGAGAAAAACATAACGGGGTGGTGCGCATTGTATGGGTGTGTGTTACATTGCATTCACTAGTAGGAGTGAGAAAAACATCACGGGGTGGTGCGCATTGTAAGGGTGTGTGTTACATTATATTCACTAGTAGGAGTGAGAAAAACATTACGGGGTGGTGCGCACTGTATGGGTGTGTGTTACATTACACTCACCAGTAGGAGTGAGAAAAACATCACGGGTTGTGCGCATTGTATGGGTGTGTGTTACATTACATTCACTAGTAGGAGTGAGAAAAACATTACGGGGTGGTGCGCATTGTATGGGTGTGTGTTACGTTACATTCACTAGTAGCAGTGAGAAAAACATCACGGGGTGGTGCGCATTGTATGGGTGTGTCTTACATTACATTCACTAGTAGGAGTGAGAAAAACATCACGGGGTGGTGCGCATCGTATGGGTGTGTGTTACATTACATTCACTAGTAGGAGTGACAAAAACATCACGGGGTGGTGCGCATTGTATGGGTGTGTGTTACATTACATTCACTAGTAGGAGTGAGAAAAACATCACGGGGTGGTGCGCATTGTATGGGTGTGTGTTACATTACATTCACTAGTAGGAGTGACAAAAACATCACGGGGTGGTGCGCATTGTATGGGTGTGTGTTACATTACATTCACTAGTAGGAGTGAAAAATCCTCACGGGGTGGTGCGCATTGTATGGGTATGTGTTACGTTATATTCACTGGTAGGAGTGAGAAAAACATCACGGGGTGGTGCACATTGTATGGGTGTGTGTTACGTTACATTCACTAGTAGGAGTGAGAAAAACATCACGGGGTGGTGCGCATTGTATGGGTGTGTGTTACATTACATTCACTAGTAGGAGTGAGAAAAGCATCACGGGGTAGTGCGCATTGTATGGGTGTGTGTTACATTACATTCACTAGTACCAGTGAGAAAAACATCACGGGGTGGTGCGCATTGTATGGGTGTGTGTTACATTACATTCACTGGTAGGAGTGAGAAAAACATCACGGTGTGGTGCGCATTGTATGGGTGTGTGTTACGTTACATTCACTAGTAGGAGTGAGAAAAACATCACGGGGTGGTGCGCATTGTATCCGTGTGTGTTACGTTACATTCACTAGTAGCAGTGAGAAAAACATCACGGGGGGTGCGCATTGTATGGGTGTGTGTTACATTACATTCACTAGTAGGAGTGAGAAAAACATCACGTGGTGGTGCGCATTGTATGGGTGTGTGTTACATTACATTCACTAGCAGGAGTGAGAAAAACATCACGGGGTGGTGCGCAATGTATGGGTGTGTGTTACATTACATTCACTAGTAGGAGTGAGAAAAACATCACGGGGTGGTGCGCATTGTATGGGTGTGTGTTACATTACATTCACTAGTAGGAGTGAGAAAAACATCACGGGGTGGTGCGCATTGTATGGGTGTGTGTTACATTACATTCACTAGTAGGAGTGAGAAAAACATCACGGGGTGGTGCGCATTGTATGGGTGTGTGTTACATTACATTCACTAGTAGGAGTGAGAAAAACATCACGGGGTGGTGCGCATTGTATGGGTGTGTGTTACATTACATTCACTAGTAGGAGTGAAAAATCCTCACGGGGTGGTGCGCATTGTATGGGTGTGTGTTACGTTATATTCACTGGTAGGAGTGAGAAAAACATCACGGGGTGGTGCACATTGTATGGGTGTGTGTTACGTTACATTCACTGGTAGGAGTGAGAAAAACATCACGGGGTGGTGCGCATTGTATGGGTGTGTGTTACGTTACATTCACTAGTAGGAGTGAGAAAAACATCACAGGGTGGTGCGCATTGTATGGGTGTGGGTTATGTTACATTCAGTAGTAGGAGTGAGAAAAACATAACGGGGTGGTGCGCATTGTATGGGTATGTGTTACATTGCATTCACTAGTAGGAGTGAGAAAAACATCACGGGGTGGTGCGCATTGTAAGGGTGTGTGTTACATTATATTCACTAGTAGGAGTGAGAAAAACATTACGGGGTGGTGCGCACTGTATGGGTGTGTGTTACATTACACTCACCAGTAGGAGTGAGAAAAACATCACGGGTTGTGCGCATTGTATGGGTGTGTGTTACATTACATTCACTAGTAGGAGTGAGAAAAACATTACGGGGTGGTGCGCATTGTATGGGTGTGTGTTACGTTACATTCACTAGTAGCAGTGAGAAAAACATCACGGGGTGGTGCGCATTGTATGGGTGTGTCTTACATTACATTCACTAGTAGGAGTGAGAAAAACATCACGGGGTGGTGCGCATCGTATGGGTGTGTGTTACATTACATTCACTAGTAGGAGTGAGAAAAACATCACGGGGTGGTGCGCATTGTATGGGTGTGTGTTACATTACATTCACTAGTAGGAGTGAGAAAAACATCACGGGGTGGTGCGCATTGTATGGGTGTGTGTTACATTACATTCACTAGTAGGAGTGACAAAAACATCACGGGGTGGTGCGCATTGTATGGGTGTGTGTTACATTACATTCACTAGTAGGAGTGAAAAATCCTCACGGGGTGGTGCGCATTGTATGGGTGTGTGTTACGTTATATTCACTGGTAGGAGTGAGAAAAACATCACGGGGTGGTGCACATTGTATGGGTGTGTGTTACGTTACATTCACTGGTAGGAGTGAGAAAAACATCACGGGGTGGTGCGCATTGTATGGGTGTGTGTTACATTACATTCACTACTAGGAGTGAGAAAAACATCACGGGGTGGTGCGCATTGTATGGGTGTGTGTTACATTACATTCACTAGTAGCAGTGAGAAAACTATCACGGGGTGGTGCCCACTGTATGGGTTTGTGTTACATTACATTCACTAGTAGCAGTGAGAAAAACATCACGGGGTGGTGCGCATTGTATGGGTGTGTGTTACATTACATTCACTAGTAGGAGTGAGAAAAACATCACGGGGTGGTGCGCATTGTATGGGTGTGTGTTACATTATATTCACTAGTAGGAGTGAGAAAAACATCACGGGGTGGTGCGGATTGTATGGGTGTTTGTTACATTACATTCACTAGTAGGAGTGAGAAAAACATCACGTGGTGGTGCGCATTGTATGGGTGTGTGTTACATTACATTCACTAGTAGGAGTGAGAAAAACATCACGGGGTGGTGCGCATTGTATGGGTGTGTGTTACATTAGATTCACTAGTAGGAGTGAGAAAAACATCACGGGGTGGTGCGCATTGTATGGGTGTGTGTTACGTTACATTCACTTGTAGGAGTGAGAAAAACATCACGGGGTGGTGCGCATTGTATGGGTGTGTGTTACGTTACATTCACTAGTAGGAGTGAGAAAAACATCACGGGGTGGTGCGCATTGTATGGGTGTGGGTTATGTTACATTCAGTAGTAGGAGTGAGAAAAACATAACGGGGTGGTGCGCATTGTATGTGTGTGTGTTACATTGCATTCACTAGTAGGAGTGAGAAAAACATCACGGGGTGGTGCGCATTGTATGGGTGTGTGTTACATTACATTCACTAGTAGGAGTGAGAAAAACATCACGGGGTGGTGCGCATTGTATGGGTGTGTGTTACGTTACATTCACTGGTAGGAGTGAGAAAAACATCACGGGGTGGTGCGCATTGTATGGGTGTGTGTTACGTTACATTCACTGGTAGGAGTGAGAAAAACATCACGGGGTGGTGCGCATTGTATGGGTGTGTGTTACGTTACATTCACTAGTAGGAGTGAGAAAAACATCACGGGGTGGTGCGCATTGTATGGGTGTGTTTTACGTTACATTCACTAGTAGGAGTGAGAAAAACATCACGGGGTGGTGCGCATTGTATGGGTGTGTGTTACGTTACATTCACTAGTAGGAGTGAGAAAAACATCACGGGGTGGTGAGCATTGTATCGGTGTGTGTTACGTTACATTCACTAGTAGGAGTGAGAAAAACATCACGGGGTGGTGCGCATTGTATGGGTGTGTGTTACGTTACATTCACTAGTAGGAGTGAGAAAAACATCACGGGGTGGTGCGCATTGTATGGGTGTGTGTTACATTACATTCACTAGTAGGAGTGAGAAAAGCATCACGGGGTAGTGCGCATTGTATGGGTGTGTGTTACATTACATTCACTAGTACCAGTGAGAAAAACATCACGGGGTGGTGCGCATTGTATGGGTGTGTGTTACATTACATTCACTAGTAGTAGTGAGAAAAACATCACGGTGTGGTGCGCATTGTATGGGTGTGTGTTACGTTACATTCACTAGTAGGAGTGAGAAAAACATCACGGGGTGGTGCGCATTGTATCGGTGTGTGTTACGTTACATTCACTAGTAGCAGTGAGAAAAACATCACGGGGGGTGCGCATTGTATGGGTGTGTGTTACATTACATTCACTAGTAGGAGTGAGAAAAACATCACGTGGTGGTGCGCATTGTATGGGTGTGTGTTACATTACATTCACTAGCAGGAGTGAGAAAAACATCACGGGGTGGTGCGCAATGTATGGGTGTGTGTTACATTACATTCACTAGTAGGAGTGAGAAAAACATCACGGGGTGGTGCGCATTGTATGGGTGTGTGTTACATTACATTCACTAGTAGGAGTGAGAAAAACATCACGGGGTGGTGCGCATTGTATGGGTGTGTGTTACATTACATTCACTAGTAGTAGTGAGAAAAACATCACGGGGTGGTGCGCATTGTATGGGTGTGTGTTACATTACATTCACTAGTAGGAGTGAGAAAAACATCACGGGGTGGTGCGCATTGTATGGGTGTGTGTTACATTACATTCACTAGTAGGAGTGAAAAATCCTCACGGGGTGGTGCGCATTGTATGGGTGTGTGTTACGTTATATTCACTGGTAGGAGTGAGAAAAACATCACGGGGTGGTGCACATTGTATGGGTGTGTGTTACGTTACATTCACTGGTAGGAGTGAGAAAAACATCACGGGGTGGTGCGCATTGTATGGGTGTGTGTTACGTTACATTCACTAGTAGGAGTGAGAAAAACATCACAGGGTGGTGCGCATTGTATGGGTGTGGGTTATGTTACATTCAGTAGTAGGAGTGAGAAAAACATAACGGGGTGGTGCGCATTGTATGGGTGTGTGTTACATTGCATTCACTAGTAGGAGTGAGAAAAACATCACGGGGTGGTGCGCATTGTAAGGGTGTGTGTTACATTATATTCACTAGTAGGAGTGAGAAAAACATTACGGGGTGGTGCGCACTGTATGGGTGTGTGTTACATTACACTCACCAGTAGGAGTGAGAAAAACATCACGGGTTGTGCGCATTGTATGGGTGTGTGTTACATTACATTCACTAGTAGGAGTGAGAAAAACATTACGGGGTGGTGCGCATTGTATGGGTGTGTGTTACGTTACATTCACTAGTAGCAGTGAGAAAAACATCACGGGGTGGTGCGCATTGTATGGGTGTGTCTTACATTACATTCACTAGTAGGAGTGAGAAAAACATCACGGGGTGGTGCGCATCGTATGGGTGTGTGTTACATTACATTCACTAGTAGGAGTGAGAAAAACATCACGGGGTGGTGCGCATTGTATGGGTGTGTGTTACATTACATTCACTAGTAGGAGTGAGAAAAACATCACGGGGTGGTGCGCATTGTATGGGTGTGTGTTACATTACATTCACTAGTAGGAGTGAGAAAAACATCACGGGGTGGTGCGCATTGTATGGGTGTGTGTTACATTACATTCACTAGTAGGAGTGAAAAATCCTCACGGGGTGGTGCGCATTGTATGGGTGTGTGTTACGTTATATTCACTGGTAGGAGTGAGAAAAACATCACGGGGTGGTGCACATTGTATGGGTGTGTGTTACGTTACATTCACTGGTAGGAGTGAGAAAAACATCACGGGGTGGTGCGCATTGTATGGGTGTGAGTTACGTTACATTCACTAGTAGGAGTGAGAAAAACATCACAGGGTGGTGCGCATTGTATGGGTGTGGGTTATGTTACATTCAGTAGTAGGAGTGAGAAAAACATAACGGGGTGGTGCGCATTGTATGGGTGTGTGTTACATTGCATTCACTAGTAGGAGTGAGAAAAACATCACGGGGTGGTGCGCATTGTAAGGGTGTGTGTTACATTATATTCACTAGTAGGAGTGAGAAAAACATTACGGGGTGGTGCGCACTGTATGGGTGTGTGTTACATTACACTCACCAGTAGGAGTGAGAAAAACATCACGGGTTGTGCGCATTGTATGGGTGTGTGTTACATTACATTCACTAGTAGGAGTGAGAAAAACATTACGGGGTGGTGCGCATTGTATGGGTGTGTGTTACGTTACATTCACTAGTAGCAGTGAGAAAAACATCACGGGGTGGTGCGCATTGTATGGGTGTGTCTTACATTACATTCACTCGTAGGAGTGAGAAAAACATCACGGGGTGGTGCGCATTGTATGGGTGTGTGTTACATTACATTCACTAGTAGGAGTGAGAAAAACATCACGGGGTGGTGCGCATTGTATGGGTGTGTGTTACATTACATTCACTAGTAGGAGTGATAAAAACATCGCGGGGTGGTGCGCATTGTATGGGTGTGTGTTACATTACATTCACTAGTAGCAGTGAGAAAAACATCACGGTGTGGTGTGCATTGTATGGGTTGTGTTACATTACATTCACTACTAGGAGTGAGAAAAACATCACGGGGTGGTGCGCATTGTATGGGTGTGTGTTACATTACATTCACTAGTAGGAGTGAGAAAAACATCACGGGGTGGTGCGCATTGTATGGGTGTGTGTTACATTACATTCACTAGTAGGAGTGAGAAAAACATCACGGGGTGGTGCGCATTGTATGGGTGTGTGTTACATTACATTCACTAGTAGGAGTGAGAAAAACATCACGGGGTGGTGCGCATTGTATGGGTGTGTGTTACATTACATTTACTACTCGGAGTGAGAAAAACATCACGGGGTGGTGCGCATTGTATGGGTGTGTGTTACATTACATTCACTAGTAGGAGTGAGAAAAACATCACGGGGTGGTGCGCATTGTATGGGTGTGTGTTACGTTACATTCACTAGTAGGAGTGAGATAAACATCACGGGGTGGTGCGCATTGTATGGGTGTGTGTTACGTTACATTCACTAGTAGGAGTGAGAAAAACATCAAGGGGTGGTGAGCATTGTATGGGTGTGTGTTACGTTACATTCACTAGTAGGAGTGAGAAAAACATCACGGGGTGGGGCGCATTGTATGGGTGTGTGTTACGTTACATTCACTAGTAGGAGTGAGAAAACATCACGGGGTGGTGCGCATTGTATGGGTGTGTGTTACGTTACATTCACTATTAGGAGTGAGAAAAACATCACGGGGTGGTGCGCATTGTATCGGTGTCTGTTACGTTACATTCACTAGTAGCAGTGAGAAAAACATCACGGGGTGGTGCGCATTGTATGGGTGTGTGTTACATTACATTCACTAGTAGGAGTGAGAAAAACATCACGTGGTGGTGCGCATTGTATGGCTCTGTGTTACATTACATTCACTAGTAGGAGTGAGAAAAACATCACGGGGTGTTGCGCAATTTATGGGTGTGTGTTACATTACATTCACTAGTAGGAGTGAGAAAAACATCACGGGGTGGTGCGCATTGTATGGGTGTGTGTTACATTACATTCACAGTAGGAGTGAGAAAAACATCACGGGGTGGTGCGCATTGTATGGGTGTGTGTTACATTACATTCACTAGTAGGAGTGAGAAAAACATCACGGGGTGGTGCGCATTGTATGGGTGTGTGTTACATTACATTCACTAGTAGGAGTGAGAAAAACATCACGGGGTGGTGCGCATTGTATGGGTGTGTGTTACATTACATTCACTAGTAGCAGTGAGAAAAACATCACGGGGTGGTGCGCATTTTATGGGTGTGTGTTACATTACATTCACTAGTAGGAGTGAGAAAAACATCACGGGGTGGTGCGCATTGTATGGGTGTGTGTTACATTACATTCACTAGTAGGAGTGAGAAAAACATCACGGGGTGGTGCGCATTGTATGGGTGTGTGTTACATTACATTCACTAGTAGCAGTGAGAAAAACATCACGGGGTGGTGCGCATTTTATGGGTGTGTGTTACATTAGATTCACTAGTAGGAGTGAGAAAAACATCACGGGGTGGTGCGCATTGTATGGGTGTGTGTTACATTAGATTCACTAGTAGGAGTGAGAAAAACATCTCGGGGTGGTGCGCATTGTATGGGTGTGTGTTACATTACATTCACTACTAGGAGTGAGAAAAACATCACTGGGTGGTGCGCATTGTATGGGTATGTGTTACATTACATTCAGTAGTACCAGTGAGAAAAACATCACGGGGTGGTGCGCATTGTATGGGTGTGTGTTACATTACATTCACTAGTAGCAGTGAGAAAAACATCACTGGGTGGTGCGCATTGTATGGGTGTGTGTTACATTACATTCACTAGTAGCAGTGAGAAAAACATCACGGGGTGGTTCGCATTGTATGGGAGTGTGTTACATTACATTCACTAGTAGGATTACATTCACTAGTAGGAGTGAGAAAAACATCACGGGGTGGTGCGCATTGTATGGCTGTGTGTTACATTACATTCACTAGTAGCAGTGAGAAAAACATAACGGGGTGGTGCGCATTGTATGGGTGTGTGTTACATTACATTCACTAGTAGGAGTGAGAAAAACATCACGGGGTGGTGCGCATTGTAAGGGTGTGTGTTACATTACATTCACTAGTAGGAGTGAGAAAAACATCACGGGCTGGTGCGCATTGTATGGGTGTGTGTTACATTACATTCACTAGTAGGAGTGAGAAAAACATCACGGGGTGGTGCGCATTGTAAGGGTGTGTGTTACATTATATTCACTAGTAGGAGTGAGAAAAACATCACGGGGTGGTGCGCATTGTATGGGTGTGTGTTACATTACATTCACTACTAGGAGTGAGAAAAACATCACGGGGTGGTGCGCATTGTATGGGTGTGTGTTACATTACATTCACTAGTAGCAGTGAGAAAACTATCACGGGGTGGTGCCCACTGTATGGGTTTGTGTTACATTAAATTCACTAGTAGGAGTGAGAAAAACATCACGGGGTGGTGCGCATTGTATGTGTGTGTGTTACATTACATTCACTAGTAGGAGTGAGAAAAACATCACGGGGTGGTGCGCATTGTATGGGTGTGTGTTACATTAGATTCACTAGTAGGAGTGAGAAAAACATCACGGGGTGGTGCGGATTGTATGGGTGTTTGTCACATTACATTCACTAGTAGGAGTGAGAAAAACATCACGGGGTGGTGCGCATTGTATGGGTGTGTGTTACATTACATTCACTAGTAGGAGTGAGAAAAACATCACGGGGTGGTGCGCATTTGATGGGTGTGTGTTACATTAGATTCACTAGTAGGAGTGAGAAAAACATCACGGGGTGGTGCGCATTGTATGGGTGTGTGTTACATTACATTCACTAGTAGGAGTGAGAAAAACATCACGGGTTGTGCGCATTGTATGGGTGTGTGTTACATTACATTCACTAGTAGGAGTGAGAAAAACATCACGGGGTGGTGCGCATTGTATGGGTGTGTGTTACATTACATTCACTAGTAGGAGTGAGAAAAACATCACGGGGTGGTCGCATTGTATGGGTGTGTGTTACATTACATTCACTAGTAGGAGTGAGAAAAACATCACGGGGTGGTGCGCATTGTATGGGTGTGTGTTACATTACATTCACTAGTAGGAGTGAGAAAAACATCACGGGGTGGTGCGCATTGTATGGGTGTGTGTTACGTTACATTCACTAGTAGGAGTGAGATAAACATCACGGGGTGGTGCGCATTGTATGGGTGTGTGTTACGTTACATTCACTAGTAGGAGTGAGAAAAACATCACGGGGTGGTGAGCATTGTATGGGTGTGTGTTACGTTACATTCACTAGTAGGAGTGAGAAAAACATCACGGGGTGGGGCGCATTGTATGGGTGTGTGTTACGTTACATTCACTAGTAGGAGTGAGAAAAACATCACGGGGTGGTGCGCATTGTATGGGTGTGTGTTACGTTACATTCACTATTAGGAGTGAGAAAAACATCTCGTGGTGGTGCGCATTGTATCGGTGTCTGTTACGTTACATTCACTAGTAGCAGTGAGAAAAACATCACGGGGTGGTGCGCATTGTATGGGTGTGTGTTACATTACATTCACTAGTAGGAGTGAGAAAAACATCACGTGGTGGTGCGCATTGTATGGCTCTGTGTTACATTACATTCACTAGTAGGAGTGAGAAAAACATCACGGGGTGGTGCGCAATTTATGGGTGTGTGTTACATTACATTCACTAGTAGGAGTGAGAAAAACATCACGGGGTGGTGCGCATTGTATGGGTGTGTTACATTACATTCACAGTAGGAGTGAGAAAAACATCACGGGTTGGTGCGCATTGTATGGGTGTGTGTTACATTACATTCACTAGTAGGAGTGAGAAAAACATCACGGGGTGGTGCGCATTGTAAGGGTGTGTGTTACATTACATTCACTAGTAGGAGTGAGAAAAACATCACGGGCTGGTGCGCATTGTATGGGTGTGTGTTACATTACATTCACTAGTAGGAGTGAGAAAAACATCACGGTGTGGTGCGCATTGTAAGGGTGTGTGTTACATTATATTCACTAGTAGGAGTGAGAAAAACATCACGGGGTGGTGCGCATTGTATGGGTGTGTGTTACATTACATTCACTACTAGGAGTGAGAAAAACATCACGGGGTGGTGCGCATTGTATGGGTGTGTGTTACATTACATTCACTAGTAGCAGTGAGAAAACTATCACGGGGTGGTGCCCACTGTATGGGTTTGTGTTACATTACATTCACTAGTAGGAGTGAGAAAAACATCACGGGGTGGTGCGCATTGTATGTGTGTGTGTTACATTACATTCACTAGTAGGAGTGAGAAAAACATCACGGGGTGGTGCGCATTGTATGGGTGTGTGTTACATTAGATTCACTAGTAGGAGTGAGAAAAACATCACGGGGTGGTGCGGATTGTATGGGTGTTTGTTACATTACATTCACTAGTAGGAGTGAGAAAAACATCACGGGGTGGTGCGCATTGTATGGGTGTGTGTTACATTACATTTACTAGTAGGAGTGAGAAAAACATCACGGGGTGGTGCGCATTTGATGGGTGTGTGTTACATTAGATTCACTAGTAGGAGTGAGAAAAACATCACGGGGTGGTGCGCATTGTATGGGTGTGTGTTACATTACATTCACTAGTAGCAGTGAGAAAAACATCACGGGGTGGTGCGCATTTTATGGGTGTGTGTTACATTACATTCACTAGTAGGAGTGAGAAAAACATCACGGGGTGGTGCGCATTGTATGGGTGTGTGTTACATTACATTCACTAGTAGGAGTGAGAAAAACATCACGGGGTGGTGCGCATTGTATGGGTGTGTTTTACATTACATTCACTAGTAGCAGTGAGAAAAACATCACGTGGTGGTGCGCATTTTATGGGTGTGTGTTACATTAGATTCACTAGTAGGAGTGAGAAAAACATCACGGGGTGGTGCGCATTGTATGGGTGTGTGTTACATTAGATTCACTAGTAGGAGTGAGAAAAACATCTCGGGGTGGTGCGCATTGTATGGGTGTGTGTTACATTACATTCACTACTAGGAGTGAGAAAAACATCACTGGGTGGTGCGCATTGTATGGGTATGTGTTACATTACATTCACTAGAACCAGTGAGAAAAACATCACGGGGTGGTGCGCATTGTATGGGTGTGTGTTACATTACATTCACTAGTAGCAGTGAGAAAAACATCACTGGGTGGTGCGCATTGTATGGGTGTGTGTTACATTACATTCACTAGTAGCAGTGAGAAAAACATAACGGGGTGGTTCGCATTGTATGGGAGTGTGTTACATTACATTCACTAGTAGGATTACATTCACTACTAGGAGTGAGAAAAACATCACGGGGTGGTGCGCATTGTATGGCTGTGTGTTACATTACATTCACTAGTAGCAGTGAGAAAAACATAACGGGGTGGTGCGCATTGTATGGGTGTGTGTTACATTACATTCACTAGTAGGAGTGAGAAAAACATCACGGGGTGGTGCGCATTGTAAGGGTGTGTGTTACATTACATTCACTAGTAGGAGTGAGAAAAACATCAGGGGCTGGTGCGCATTGTATGGGTGTGTGTTACATTACATTCACTAGTAGGAGTGAGAAAAACATCACGGGGTGGTGCGCATTGTAAGGGTGTGTGTTACATTATATTCACTAGTAGGAGTGAGAAAAACATCACGGGGTGGTGCGCATTGTATGGGTGTGTGTTACATTACATTCACTACTAGGAGTGAGAAAAACATCACGGGGTGGTGCGCATTGTATGGGTGTGTGTTACATTACATTCACTAGTAGCAGTGAGAAAATTATCACGGGGTGGTGCCCACTGTATGGGTTTGTGTTACATTACATTCACTAGTAGCAGTGAGAAAAACATCACGGGGTGGTGCGCATTGTATGGGTGTGTGTTACATTACATTCACTAGTAGGAGTGAGAAAAACATCACGGGGTGGTGCGCATTGTATGGGTGTGTGTTACATTACATTCACTAGTAGGAGTGAGAAAAACATCACGGGGTGGTGCGCATTGTATGGGTGTGTGTTACATTACATTCACTAGTAGGAGTGAGAAAAACATCACGGGGTGGTGCGCATTGTATGGGTGTGTGTTACGTTACATTCACTAGTAGGAGTGAGATAAACATCACGGGGTGGTGCGCATTGTATGGGTGTGTGTTACGTTACATTCACTAGTAGGAGTGAGAAAAACATCACGGGGTGGTGAGCATTGTATGGGTGTGTGTTACGTTACATTCACTAGTAGGAGTGAGAAAAACATCACGGGGTGGGGCGCATTGTATGGGTGTGTGTTACGTTACATTCACTAGTAGGAGTGAGAAAAACATCACGGGGTGGTGCGCATTGTATGGGTGTGTGTTACGTTACATTCACTATTAGGAGTGAGAAAAACATCTCGTGGTGGTGCGCATTGTATCGGTGTCTGTTACGTTACATTCACTAGTAGCAGTGAGAAAAACATCACGGGGTGGTGCGCATTGTATGGGTGTGTGTTACATTACATTCACTAGTAGGAGTGAGAAAAACATCACGTGGTGGTGCGCATTGTATGGCTCTGTGTTACATTACATTCACTAGTAGGAGTGAGAAAAACATCACGGGGTGGTGCGCAATTTATGGGTGTGTGTTACATTACATTCACTAGTAGGAGTGAGAAAAACATCACGGGGTGGTGCGCATTGTATGGGTGTGTTACATTACATTCACAGTAGGAGTGAGAAAAACATCACGGGTTGGTGCGCATTGTATGGGTGTGTGTTACATTACATTCACTAGTAGGAGTGAGAAAAACATCACGGGGTGGTGCGCATTGTAAGGGTGTGTGTTACATTACATTCACTAGTAGGAGTGAGAAAAACATCACGGGCTGGTGCGCATTGTATGGGTGTGTGTTACATTACATTCACTAGTAGGAGTGAGAAAAACATCACGGTGTGGTGCGCATTGTAAGGGTGTGTGTTACATTATATTCACTAGTAGGAGTGAGAAAAACATCACGGGGTGGTGCGCATTGTATGGGTGTGTGTTACATTACATTCACTACTAGGAGTGAGAAAAACATCACGGGGTGGTGCGCATTGTATGGGTGTGTGTTACATTACATTCACTAGTAGCAGTGAGAAAACTATCACGGGGTGGTGCCCACTGTATGGGTTTGTGTTACATTACATTCACTAGTAGGAGTGAGAAAAACATCACGGGGTGGTGCGCATTGTATGTGTGTGTGTTACATTACATTCACTAGTAGGAGTGAGAAAAACATCACGGGGTGGTGCGCATTGTATGGGTGTGTGTTACATTAGATTCACTAGTAGGAGTGAGAAAAACATCACGGGGTGGTGCGGATTGTATGGGTGTTTGTTACATTACATTCACTAGTAGGAGTGAGAAAAACATCACGGGGTGGTGCGCATTGTATGGGTGTGTGTTACATTACATTCACTAGTAGGAGTGAGAAAAACATCACGGGGTGGTGCGCATTTGATGGGTGTGTGTTACATTAGATTCACTAGTAGGAGTGAGAAAAACATCACGGGGTGGTGCGCATTGTATGGGTGTGTGTTACATTACATTCACTAGTAGCAGTGAGAAAAACATCACGGGGTGGTGCGCATTTTATGGGTGTGTGTTACATTACATTCACTAGTAGGAGTGAGAAAAACATCACGGGGTGGTGCGCATTGTATGGGTGTGTGTTACATTACATTCACTAGTAGGAGTGAGAAAAACATCACGGGGTGGTGCGCATTGTATGGGTGTGTTTTACATTACATTCACTAGTAGCAGTGAGAAAAACATCACGTGGTGGTGCGCATTTTATGGGTGTGTGTTACATTAGATTCACTAGTAGGAGTGAGAAAAACATCACGGGGTGGTGCGCATTGTATGGGTGTGTGTTACATTAGATTCACTAGTAGGAGTGAGAAAAACATCTCGGGGTGGTGCGCATTGTATGGGTGTGTGTTACATTACATTCACTACTAGGAGTGAGAAAAACATCACTGGGTGGTGCGCATTGTATGGGTATGTGTTACATTACATTCACTAGAACCAGTGAGAAAAACATCACGGGGTGGTGCGCATTGTATGGGTGTGTGTTACATTACATTCACTAGTAGCAGTGAGAAAAACATCACTGGGTGGTGCGCATTGTATGGGTGTGTGTTACATTACATTCACTAGTAGCAGTGAGAAAAACATAACGGGGTGGTTCGCATTGTATGGGAGTGTGTTACATTACATTCACTAGTAGGATTACATTCACTACTAGGAGTGAGAAAAACATCACGGGGTGGTGCGCATTGTATGGCTGTGTGTTACATTACATTCACTAGTAGCAGTGAGAAAAACATAACGGGGTGGTGCGCATTGTATGGGTGTGTGTTACATTACATTCACTAGTAGGAGTGAGAAAAACATCACGGGGTGGTGCGCATTGTAAGGGTGTGTGTTACATTACATTCACTAGTAGGAGTGAGAAAAACATCAGGGGCTGGTGCGCATTGTATGGGTGTGTGTTACATTACATTCACTAGTAGGAGTGAGAAAAACATCACGGGGTGGTGCGCATTGTAAGGGTGTGTGTTACATTATATTCACTAGTAGGAGTGAGAAAAACATCACGGGGTGGTGCGCATTGTATGGGTGTGTGTTACATTACATTCACTACTAGGAGTGAGAAAAACATCACGGGGTGGTGCGCATTGTATGGGTGTGTGTTACATTACATTCACTAGTAGCAGTGAGAAAATTATCACGGGGTGGTGCCCACTGTATGGGTTTGTGTTACATTACATTCACTAGTAGCAGTGAGAAAAACATCACGGGGTGGTGCGCATTGTATGGGTGTGTGTTACATTACATTCACTAGTAGGAGTGAGAAAAACATCACGGGGTGGTGCGCATTGTATGGGTGTGTGTTACATTAGATTCACTAGTAGGAGTGAGAAAAACATCACGGGGTGGTGCGGATTGTATGGGTGTTTGTTACATTACATTCACTAGTAGGAGTCAGAAAAACATCACGGGGTGGTGCGCATTGTATGGGTGTGTGTTACATTACATTCACTAGTAGGAGTGAGAAAAACATCACGGGGTGGTGCGCATTTGATGGGTGTGTGTTACATTAGATTCACTAGTAGGAGTGAGAAAAACATCACGGGGTGGTGCGCATTGTATGGGTGTGTGTTACGTTACATTCACTAGTAGGAGTGAGAAAAACATCACGGGGTGGTGCGCATTGTATGGGTGTGTGTTACGTTACATTCACTAGTAGGAGTGAGAAAAACATCACGGGGTGGTGCGCATTGTATGGGTGTGTGTTACGTTACATTCACTAGTAGGAGTGAGAAAAACATCACGGGGTGGTGCGCATTGTATGGGTGTGGGTTATGTTACATTCAGTAGTAGGAGTGAGAAAAACATAACGGTGTGGTGCGCATTGTATGGGTGTGTGTTACATTGCATTCACTAGTAGGAGTGAGAAAAACATCACGGGGTGGTGTGCATTGTATGGGTGTGTGTTACATTACATTCACTAGTAGGAGTGAGAAAAACATCACGGGGTGGTGCGCATTGTATGGGTGTGTGTTACGTTACATTCACTAGTAGCAGTGAGAAAAACATCACGGGGTGGTGTGCATTGTATGGGTGTGTCTTACATTACATTCACTAGTAGGAGTGAGAAAAACATCACGGGGTGGTGCGCATTGTATGGGTGTGTGTTACATTACATTCACTAGTAGGAGTGAGAAAAACATCACGGGGTGGTGCGCATTGTATGGGTGTGTGTTACATTACATTCACTAGTAGGAGTGAGAAAAACATCGCGGGGTGGTGCGCATTGTATGGGTGTGTGTTACATTACATTCACTTGTAGGAGTGAGAAAAACATCACGGGGTGGTGCGCATTGTATGTTTGTGTGTTACATTACATTCACTAGTAGGAGTGAGAAAAACATCACGAGGTGGTGCGCATTGTATGGGTGTGTGTTTCGTTACATTCACTAGTAGGAGTGAGAAAAACATCACGGGGTGGTGCGCATTGTATGGGTGTGTGTTACCTTACATTCACTAGTAGGAGTGAAGAAAACATCACGGGGTGGAGCGCATTGTATGGGTGTGTGTTACGTTATATTCACTGGTAGGAGTGAGAAAAACATCACGGGGTGGTGCGCATTGTATGGGTGTGTGTTACGTTACATTCACTGGTAGGAGTGAGAAAAACATCACGGAGTGGTGCGCATTGTATGGGTGTGTGTTACGTTACATTCACTAGTAGGAGTGAGAAAATCATCACGGGGTGGTGCGCATTGTATGGGTGTGTTTTACGTTACATTCACTAGTAGGAGTGAGAAAAACATCACGGGGTGGTGCGCATTGTATGGGTGTGGGTTATGTTACATTCAGTAGTAGGAGTGAGAAAAACATAACGGGGTGGTGCGCATTGTATGGGTGTGTGTTACATTGCATTCACTAGTAGGAGTGAGAAAAACATCACGGGGTGGTGCGCATTGTATGGGTGTGTGTTACATTACATTCACTAGTAGGAGTGAGAAAAACATCACGGGGTGGTGCGCATTGTATGGGTGTGTGTTACGTTACATTCACTAGTAGCAGTGAGAAAAACATCACAGGGTGGTGTGCATTGTATGGGTGTGTCTTACGTTACATTCACTAGTAGGAGTGAGAAAAACATCACGGGGTGGTGCGAATTGTATGGGTGTGTGTTACATTACATTCACTAGTAGGAGTGAGAAAAACATCACGGGGTGGTGCGCATTGTATGGGTGTGTGTTACATTACATTCACTAGTAGGAGTGAGAAAAACATCACGGGGTGGTGCGCATTGTATGGGTGTGTTTTAAATTACATTCACTAGTAGGCGTGAGAAAATCATCACGGGGTGGTGCGCATTGTATGTTTGTGTGTTACATTACATTCACTAGTAGGAGTGAAAAAAACATCACGGGGTGGTGCGCACTGTATGGGTATGTGTTTCGTTACATTCACTAGTAGGAGTGAGAAAAGCATCACGGGGTGGTGCGCATTGTATGGGTGTGTGTTACATTACATTCACTAGTAGGAGTGAGAAAAACATCACGGGGTGGTGGGCATTGTATGGGTGTGTGTTACGTTACATTCACTAGTAGGAGTGAGAAAAACATCACGGGGTGGTGCGCATTGTATGGGTGTGTGTTACGTTACATTCACTAGTAGGAGTGAGAAAACCATCACGGGGTAGTGCGCATTGTATGGGTGTGTGTTACATTACATTCACTAGTACCAGTGAGAAAAACATCACGGGGTGGTGTGCATTGTATGGGTGTGTGTTACATTACATTCACTAGTAGTAGTGAGAAAAACATCACGGGGTGGTGCGCATTGTATTGGTGTGTGTTACATTATATTCACTAGTAGGAGTGAGAAAAACATCACGGTGTGGTGCGCATTGTATGGGTGTGTGTTACGTTACATTCACTAGTAGGAGTGAAAAAAACATCACGGGGTGGTGCGCATTGTATGGGTGTGTGTTACGTTACATTCACTGGTAGGAGTGAGAAAAACATCACGGGGTGGTGCGCATTGTATGGGTGTGTGTTACGTTACATTCACTGGTAGGAGTGAGAAAAACATCACGGGGTGGTGCGCATTGTATGGGTGTGTGTTACGTTACATTCACTGGTAGGAGTGAGAAAAACATCACGGGGTGGTGCGCATTGTATGGGTGTGTGTTACGTTACATTCACTAGTAGGAGTGAGAAAAACATCACGGGGTTGTGCGCATTGTATGGGTTTGTTTTACGTTACATTCAGTAGTAGGAGTGAGAAAAACATCACGGGGTGGTGCGCATTGTATGGGTGTGTGTTACGTTACATTCACTAGTAGGAGTGAGAAAAACATCACGGGGTGGTGAGCATTGTATCGGTGTGTGTTACGTTACATTCACTAGTAGGAGTGAGAAAAACATCACGGGGTGGTGCGCATTGTATGGGTGTGTGTTACGTTACATTCACTAGTAGGAGTGAGAAAAACATCACGGGGTGGTGCGCATTGTATGGGTGTGTGTTACATTACATTCACTAGTAGGAGTGAGAAAAGCATCACGGGGTAGTGCGCATTGTATGGGTGTGTGTTACATTACATTCACTAGTACCAGTCAGAAAAACATCACGGGGTGGTGCGCATTGTATGGGTGTGTGTTACATTACATTCACTAGTAGTAGTGAGAAAAACATCACGGTGTGGTGCGCATTGTATGGGTGTGTGTTACGTTACATTCACTAGTAGGAGTGAGAAAAACATCACGGGGTGGTGCGCATTGTATCGGTGTGTGTTACGTTACATTCACTAGTAGCAGTGAGAAAAACATCACGGGGTGGTGCGCATTGTATCGGTGTGTGTTACGTTACATTCACTAGTAGCAGTGAGAAAAACATCACGGGGGGTGCGCATTGTATGGGTGTGTGTTACATTACATTCACTAGCAGGAGTGAGAAAAACATCACGTGGTGGTGCGCATTGTATGGGTGTGTGTTACATTACATTCACTAGCAGGAGTGAGAAAAACATCACGGGGTGGTGCGCAATGTATGGGTGTGTGTTACATTACATTCACTAGTAGGAGTGAGAAAAACATCACGGGGTGGTGCGCATTGTATGGGTGTGTGTTACATTACATTCACTAGTAGGAGTGAGAAAAACATCACGGGGTGGTGCGCATTGTATGGGTGTGTGTTACATTTCATTCACTAGTAGGAGTGAGAAAAACATCACTGGGTGGTGCGCATTGTATGGCTCTGTGTTACATTACATTCACTAGTAGGAGTGAGAAAAACATCACGGGGTGGTGCGCATTGTATGGGTGTGTGTTACATTACATTCACTAGTAGGAGTGAAAAAACCTCACGGGGTGGTGCGCATTGTATGGGTGTGTGTTACGTTACATTCACTGGTAGGAGTGAGAAAAACATCACGGGGTGGTGCGCATTGTATGGGTGTGTGTTACATTACATTCACTAGTAGGAGTGAGAAAAACATCACAGGGTGGTGCGCATTGTATGGGTGTGGGTTATGTTACATTCAGTAGTAGGAGTGAGAAAAACATCGCGGGGTGGTGCGCATTGTATGGGTGTGTGTTACATTACATTCACTTGTAGGAGTGAGAAAAACATCACGGGGTGGTGCGCATTGTATGTTTGTGTGTTACATTACATTCACTAGTAGGAGTGAGAAAAACATCACGAGGTGGTGCGCATTGTATGGGTGTGTGTTTCGTTACATTCACTAGTAGGAGTGAGAAAAACATCACGGGGTGGTGCGCATTGTATGGGTGTGTGTTACCTTACATTCACTAGTAGGAGTGAAGAAAACATCACGGGGTGGAGCGCATTGTATGGGTGTGTGTTACGTTATATTCACTGGTAGGAGTGAGAAAAACATCACGGGGTGGTGCGCATTGTATGGGTGTGTGTTACGTTACATTCACTGGTAGGAGTGAGAAAAACATCACGGAGTGGTGCGCATTGTATGGGTGTGTGTTACGTTACATTCACTAGTAGGAGTGAGAAAATCATCACGGGGTGGTGCGCATTGTATGGGTGTGTTTTACGTTACATTCACTAGTAGGAGTGAGAAAAACATCACGGGGTGGTGCGCATTGTATGGGTGTGGGTTATGTTACATTCAGTAGTAGGAGTGAGAAAAACATAACGGGGTGGTGCGCATTGTATGGGTGTGTGTTACATTGCATTCACTAGTAGGAGTGAGAAAAACATCACGGGGTGGTGCGCATTGTATGGGTGTGTGTTACATTACATTCACTAGTAGGAGTGAGAAAAACATCACGGGGTGGTGCGCATTGTATGGGTGTGTGTTACGTTACATTCACTAGTAGCAGTGAGAAAAACATCACAGGGTGGTGTGCATTGTATGGGTGTGTCTTACGTTACATTCACTAGTAGGAGTGAGAAAAACATCACGGGGTGGTGCGAATTGTATGGGTGTGTGTTACATTACATTCACTAGTAGGAGTGAGAAAAACATCACGGGGTGGTGCGCATTGTATGGGTGTGTGTTACATTACATTCACTAGTAGGAGTGAGAAAAACATCACGGGGTGGTGCGCATTGTATGGGTGTGTTTTAAATTACATTCACTAGTAGGCGTGAGAAAATCATCACGGGGTGGTGCGCATTGTATGTTTGTGTGTTACATTACATTCACTAGTAGGAGTGAAAAAAACATCACGGGGTGGTGCGCACTGTATGGGTATGTGTTTCGTTACATTCACTAGTAGGAGTGAGAAAAGCATCACGGGGTGGTGCGCATTGTATGGGTGTGTGTTACATTACATTCACTAGTAGGAGTGAGAAAAACATCACGGGGTGGTGGGCATTGTATGGGTGTGTGTTACGTTACATTCACTAGTAGGAGTGAGAAAAACATCACGGGGTGGTGCGCATTGTATGGGTGTGTGTTACGTTACATTCACTAGTAGGAGTGAGAAAACCATCACGGGGTAGTGCGCATTGTATGGGTGTGTGTTACATTACATTCACTAGTACCAGTGAGAAAAACATCACGGGGTGGTGTGCATTGTATGGGTGTGTGTTACATTACATTCACTAGTAGTAGTGAGAAAAACATCACGGGGTGGTGCGCATTGTATTGGTGTGTGTTACATTATATTCACTAGTAGGAGTGAGAAAAACATCACGGTGTGGTGCGCATTGTATGGGTGTGTGTTACGTTACATTCACTAGTAGGAGTGAAAAAAACATCACGGGGTGGTGCGCATTGTATGGGTGTGTGTTACGTTACATTCACTGGTAGGAGTGAGAAAAACATCACGGGGTGGTGCGCATTGTATGGGTGTGTGTTACGTTACATTCACTGGTAGGAGTGAGAAAAACATCACGGGGTGGTGCGCATTGTATGGGTGTGTGTTACGTTACATTCACTGGTAGGAGTGAGAAAAACATCACGGGGTGGTGCGCATTGTATGGGTGTGTGTTACGTTACATTCACTAGTAGGAGTGAGAAAAACATCACGGGGTTGTGCGCATTGTATGGGTTTGTTTTACGTTACATTCAGTAGTAGGAGTGAGAAAAACATCACGGGGTGGTGCGCATTGTATGGGTGTGTGTTACGTTACATTCACTAGTAGGAGTGAGAAAAACATCACGGGGTGGTGAGCATTGTATCGGTGTGTGTTACGTTACATTCACTAGTAGGAGTGAGAAAAACATCACGGGGTGGTGCGCATTGTATGGGTGTGTGTTACGTTACATTCACTAGTAGGAGTGAGAAAAACATCACGGGGTGGTGCGCATTGTATGGGTGTGTGTTACATTACATTCACTAGTAGGAGTGAGAAAAGCATCACGGGGTAGTGCGCATTGTATGGGTGTGTGTTACATTACATTCACTAGTACCAGTCAGAAAAACATCACGGGGTGGTGCGCATTGTATGGGTGTGTGTTACATTACATTCACTAGTAGTAGTGAGAAAAACATCACGGTGTGGTGCGCATTGTATGGGTGTGTGTTACGTTACATTCACTAGTAGGAGTGAGAAAAACATCACGGGGTGGTGCGCATTGTATCGGTGTGTGTTACGTTACATTCACTAGTAGCAGTGAGAAAAACATCACGGGGTGGTGCGCATTGTATCGGTGTGTGTTACGTTACATTCACTAGTAGCAGTGAGAAAAACATCACGGGGGGTGCGCATTGTATGGGTGTGTGTTACATTACATTCACTAGCAGGAGTGAGAAAAACATCACGTGGTGGTGCGCATTGTATGGGTGTGTGTTACATTACATTCACTAGCAGGAGTGAGAAAAACATCACGGGGTGGTGCGCAATGTATGGGTGTGTGTTACATTACATTCACTAGTAGGAGTGAGAAAAACATCACGGGGTGGTGCGCATTGTATGGGTGTGTGTTACATTACATTCACTAGTAGGAGTGAGAAAAACATCACGGGGTGGTGCGCATTGTATGGGTGTGTGTTACATTTCATTCACTAGTAGGAGTGAGAAAAACATCACTGGGTGGTGCGCATTGTATGGCTCTGTGTTACATTACATTCACTAGTAGGAGTGAGAAAAACATCACGGGGTGGTGCGCATTGTATGGGTGTGTGTTACATTACATTCACTAGTAGGAGTGAAAAAACCTCACGGGGTGGTGCGCATTGTATGGGTGTGTGTTACGTTACATTCACTGGTAGGAGTGAGAAAAACATCACGGGGTGGTGCGCATTGTATGGGTGTGTGTTACATTACATTCACTAGTAGGAGTGAGAAAAACATCACAGGGTGGTGCGCATTGTATGGGTGTGGGTTATGTTACATTCAGTAGTAGGAGTGAGAAAAACATAACGGGGTGGTGCGCATTGTATGGGTGTGTGTTACATTGCATTCACTAGTAGGAGTGAGAAAAACATCACGGGGTGGTGCGCATTGTAAGGGTGTGTGTTACATTATATTCACTAGTAGGAGTGAGAAAAACATTACGGGGTGGTGCGCACTATATGGGTGTGTGTTACATTACACTCACCAGTAGGAGTGAGAAAAACATCACGGGGTGGTGCGCATTGTATGGGTGTTTGTTACATTACATTCACTAGTAGGAGTGAGAAAAACATTACGGGGTGGTGCGCATTGTATGGGTGTGTGTTACGTTACATTCACTAGTAGCAGTGAGAAAAACATCACGGGGTGGTGTGCATTGTATGGGTGTGTCTTACATTACATTCACTAGTAGGAGTGAGAAAAACATCACGGGGTGGTGCGCATTGTATGGGTGTGTGTTACATTACATTCACTAGTAGGAGTGAGAAAAACATCACGGGGTGGTGCGCATTGTATGGGTGTGTGTTACATTACATTCACTAGTAGGAGTGATAAAAACATCGCGGGGTTGTGCGCATTGTATGGGTGTGTGTTACATTACATTCACTAGTAGCAGTGAGAAAAACATCACGGTGTGGTGCGCATTGTATGGGTGTGTGTTACATTACATTCACTACTAGGAGTGAGAAAAACATCACGGGGTGGTGCGCATTGTATGGGTGTGTGTTACATTACATTCACTAGTAGGAGTGAGAAAAACATCACGGGGTGGTGCGCATTGTATGGGTGTGTGTTACATTACATTCACTAGTAGGAGTGAGAAAAACATCACGGGGTGGTGCGCATTGTATGGGTGTGTGTTACATTACATTCACTAGTAGGAGTGAGAAAAACATCACGGGGTGGTGCGCATTGTATGGGTGTGTGTTACATTACAGTCACTACTAGGAGTGAGAAAAACATCACGGGGTGGTGCGCATTGTATGGGTGTGTGTTACATTACATTCACTAGTAGGAGTGAGAAAAACATCACGGGGTGGTGCGCATTGTATGGGTGTGTGTTACATTACATTCACTAGTAGGAGTGAGATAAACATCACGGGGTGGTGCGCATTGTATGGGTGTGTGTTACGTTACATTCACTAGTAGGAGTGAGAAAAACATCACGGGGTGGTGAGCATTGTATGGGTGTGTGTTACGTTACATTCACTAGTAGGAGTGAGAAAAACATCACGGGGTGGGGCGCATTGTATGGGTGTGTGTTACGTTACATTCACTAGTAGGAGTGAGAAAAACATCACGGGGTGGTGCGCATTGTATGGGTGTGTGTTACGTTACATTCACTATTAGGAGTGAGAAAAACATCACGGGGTGGTGCGCATTGTATCGGTGTCTGTTACGTTACATTCACTAGTAGCAGTGAGAAAAACATCACGGGGTGGTGCGCATTGTATGGGTGTGTGTTACATTACATTCACTAGTAGGAGTGAGAAAAACATCACGTGGTGGTGCGCATTGTATGGCTCTGTGTTACATTACATTCACTAGTAGGAGTGAGAAAAACATCACGGGGTGGTGCGCAATTTATGGGTGTGTGTTACATTACATTCACTAGTAGGAGTGAGAAAAACATCACGGGGTGGTGCGCATTGTATGGGTGTGTGTTACATTACATTCACAGTAGGAGTGAGAAAAACATCACGGGGTGGTGCGCATTGTATGGGTGTGTGTTACATTACATTCACTAGTAGGAGTGAGAAAAACATCACGGGGTGGTGCGCATTGTATGGGTGTGGGTTACATTACATTCACTAGTAGGAGTGAGAAAAACATCACGGGGTGGTGCGCATTGTATGGGTGTGTGTTACATTACATTCACTAGTAGCAGTGAGAAAAACATCACGGGGTGGTGCGCATTTTATGGGTGTGTGTTACATTACATTCACTAGCAGGAGTGAGAAAAACATCACGGGGTGGTGCGCATTGTATGGGTGTGTGTTACATTACATTCACTAGTAGGAGTGAGAAAAACATCACGGGGTGGTGCGCATTGTATGGGTGTGTGTTACATTACATTCACTAGTAGCAGTGAGAAAAACATCACGGGGTGGTGCGCATTTTATGGGTGTGTGTTACATTAGATTCACTAGTAGGAGTGAGAAAAACATCACGGGGTGGTGCGCATTGTATGGGTGTGTGTTACATTAGATTCACTAGTAGGAGTGAGAAAAACATCTCGGGGTGGTGCGCATTGTATGGGTGTGTGTTACATTACATTCACTACTATGAGTGAGAAAAACATCACTGGGTGGTGCGCATTGTATGGGTATGTGTTACATTACATTCACTAGTACCAGTGAGAAAAACATCACGGGGTGGTGCGCATTGTATGGGTGTGTGTTACATTACATTCACTAGTAGCAGTGAGAAAAACATCACTGGGTGGTGCGCATTGTATGGGTGTGTGTTACATTACATTCAGTAGTAGCAGTGAGAAAAACATCACGGGGTGGTTCGCATTGTATGGGAGTGTGTTACATTACATTCACTAGTAGGATTACATTCACTAGTAGGAGTGAGAAAAACATCACGGGGTGGTGCGCATTGTATGGGTGTGTGTTACATTACATTCACTAGTAGCAGTGAGAAAACTATCACGGGGTGGTGCCCACTGTATGGGTTTGTGTTACATTACATTCACTAGTAGCAGTGAGAAAAACATCACGGGGTGGTGCGCATTGTATGTGTGTGTGTTACATTACATTCACTAGTAGGAGTGAGAAAAACATCACGGGGTGGTGCGCATTGTATGGGTGTGTGTTACATTAGATTCACTAGTAGGAGTGAGAAAAACATCACGGGGTGGTGCGGATTGTATGGGTGTTTGTTATGTTACATTCACTAGTAGGAGTGAGAAAAACATCAGGGGGTGGTGCGCATTGTATGGGTGTGTGTTACATTACATTCACTAGTAGGAGTGAGAAAAACATCACGGGGTGGTGCGCATTTGATGGGTGTGTGTTACATTAGATTCACTAGTAGGAGTGAGAAAAACATCACGGGGTGGTGCGCATTGTATGGGTGTGTGTTACGTTACATTCACTAGTAGGAGTGAGAAAAACATCACGGGGTGGTGCGCATTGTATGGGGGTGGGTTATGTTACATTCAGTAGTAGGAGTGAGAAAAACATAACGGGGTGGTGCGCATTGTATGGGTGTGTGTTACATTGCATTCACTAGTAGGAGTGAGAAAAACATCACGGGGTGGTGCGCATTGTATGGGTGTGTGTTACATTACATTCACTAGTAGCAGTGAGAAAAACATCACGGGGTGGTGCGCATTTTATGGGTGTGTGTTACATTACATTCACTAGTAGGAGTGAGAAAAACATCACGGGGTGGTGCGCATTGTATGGGTGTGTGTTACATTACATTCACTAGTAGGAGTGAGAAAAACATCACGGGGTGGTGCGCATTGTATGGGTGTGTGTTACATTACATTCACTAGTAGCAGTGAGAAAAACATCACGGGGTGGTGCGCATTTTATGGGTGTGTGTTACATTAGATTCACTAGTAGGAGTGAGAAAAACATCACGGGGTGGTGCGCATTGTATGGGTGTGTGTTACATTAGATTCACTAGTAGGAGTGAGAAAAACATCTCGGGGTGGTGCGCATTGTATGGGTGTGTGTTACATTACATTCACTACTATGAGTGAGAAAAACATCACTGGGTGGTGCGCATTGTATGGGTATGTGTTACATTACATTCACTAGTACCAGTGAGAAAAACATCACGGGGTGGTGCGCATTGTATGGGTGTGTGTTACATTACATTCACTAGTAGCAGTGAGAAAAACATCACTGGGTGGTGCGCATTGTATGGGTGTGTGTTACATTACATTCAGTAGTAGCAGTGAGAAAAACATCACGGGGTGGTTCGCATTGTATGGGAGTGTGTTACATTACATTCACTAGTAGGATTACATTCACTAGTAGGAGTGAGAAAAACATCACGGGGTGGTGCGCATTGTATGGCTGTGTGTTACATTACATTCACTAGTAGCAGTGAGAAAAACATAACGGGGTGGTGCGCATTGTATGGGTGTGTGTTACATTACATTCACTAGTAGGAGTGAGAAAAACATCACGGGGTGGTGCGCATTGTAAGGGTGTGTGTTACATTACATTCACTAGTAGGAGTGAGAAAAACATCACGGGCTGGTGCGCATTGTATGGGTGTGTGTTACATTACATTCACTAGTAGGAGTGAGAAAAACATCACGGGGTGGTGCGCATTGTATGGGTGTGTGTTACATTAGATTCAGTAGTAGGAGTGAGAAAAACATCACGGGGTGGTGCGGATTGTATGGGTGTTTGTTATATTACATTCACTAGTAGGAGTGAGAAAAACATCACGGGGTGGTGCGCATTGTATGGGTGTGTGTTACATTACATTCACTAGTAGGAGTGAGAAAAACATCACGGGGTGGTGCGCATTTGATGGGTGTGTGTTACATTAGATTCACTAGTAGGAGTGAGAAAAACATCACGGGGTGGTGCGCATTGTATGGGTGTGTGTTACGTTACATTCACTAGTAGGAGTGAGAAAAACATCACGGGGTGGTGCGCATTGTATGGGGGTGGGTTATGTTACATTCAGTAGTAGGAGTGAGAAAAACATAACGGGGTGGTGCGCATTGTATGGGTGTGTGTTACATTGCATTCACTAGTAGGAGTGAGAAAAACATCACGGGGTGGTGCGCATTGTATGGGTGTGTGTTACATTACATTCACTAGTAGCAGTGAGAAAAACATCACGGGGTGGTGCGCATTTTATGGGTGTGTGTTACATTACATTCACTAGTAGGAGTGAGAAAAACATCACGGGGTGGTGCGCATTGTATGGGTGTGTGTTACATTACATTCACTAGTAGGAGTGAGAAAAACATCACGGGGTGGTGCGCATTGTATGGGTGTGTGTTACATTACATTCACTAGTAGCAGTGAGAAAAACATCACGGGGTGGTGCGCATTTTATGGGTGTGTGTTACATTAGATTCACTAGTAGGAGTGAGAAAAACATCACGGGGTGGTGCGCATTGTATGGGTGTGTGTTACATTAGATTCACTAGTAGGAGTGAGAAAAACATCTCGGGGTGGTGCGCATTGTATGGGTGTGTGTTACATTACATTCACTACTATGAGTGAGAAAAACATCACTGGGTGGTGCGCATTGTATGGGTATGTGTTACATTACATTCACTAGTACCAGTGAGAAAAACATCACGGGGTGGTGCGCATTGTATGGGTGTGTGTTACATTACATTCACTAGTAGCAGTGAGAAAAACATCACTGGGTGGTGCGCATTGTATGGGTGTGTGTTACATTACATTCAGTAGTAGCAGTGAGAAAAACATCACGGGGTGGTTCGCATTGTATGGGAGTGTGTTACATTACATTCACTAGTAGGATTACATTCACTAGTAGGAGTGAGAAAAACATCACGGGGTGGTGCGCATTGTATGGCTGTGTGTTACATTACATTCACTAGTAGCAGTGAGAAAAACATAACGGGGTGGTGCGCATTGTATGGGTGTGTGTTACATTACATTCACTAATAGGAGTGAGAAAAACATCACGGGGTGGTGCGCATTGTAAGGGTGTGTGTTACATTACATTCACTAGTAGGAGTGAGAAAAACATCACGGGCTGGTGCGCATTGTATGGGTGTGTGTTACATTACATTCACTATTGGAGTGAGAAAAACATCACGGGGTGGTGTGCATTGTAAGGGTGTGTGTTACATTATATTCACTAGTAGGAGTGAGAAAAACATCACGGGGTGGTGCGCATTGTATGGGTGTGTGTTACATTACATTCACTACTAAGAGTGAGAAAAACATCACGGGGTGGTGCGCATTGTATGGGTGTGTGTTACATTACATTCACTAGTAGCAGTGAGAAAACTATCACGGGGTGGTGCCCACTGTATGTGTTTGTGTTACATTACATTCACTAGTAGCAGTGAGAAAAACATCACGGGGTGGTGCGCATTGTATGTGTGTGTGTTACATTACATTCACTAGTAGGAGTGAGAAAAACATCACGGGGTGGTGCGCATTGTATGGGTGTGTGTTACATTAGATTCACTAGTAGGAGTGAGAAAAACATCACGGGGTGGTGCGGATTGTATGGGTGTTTGTTATATTACATTCACTAGTAGGAGTGAGAAAAACATCACGGGGTGGTGCGCATTGTATGGGTGTGTGTTACATTACATTCACTAGTAGGAGTGAGAAAAACATCACGGGGTGGTGCGCATTTGATGGGTGTGTGTTACATTAGATTCACTAGTAGGAGTGAGAAAAACATCACGGGGTGGTGCGCATTGTATGGGTGTGTGTTACGTTACATTCACTAGTAGGAGTGAGAAAAACATCACGGGGTGGTGCGCATTGTATGGGGGTGGGTTATGTTACATTCAGTAGTAGGAGTGAGAAAAACATAACAGGGTGGTGCGCATTGTATGGGTGTGTGTTACATTGCATTCACTAGTAGGAGTGAGAAAAACATCACGGGGTGGTGCGCATTGTATGGGTGTGTGTTACATTACATTCACTCGTAGGAGTGAGAAAAACATCACGGGGTGGTGCGCATTGTATGGGTGTGTGTTACATTACATTCACTAGTAGGAGTGAGAAAAACATCACGGGGTGGTGGGCATTGTATGGGTGTGTGTTACGTTACATTCACTAGTAGGAGTGAGAAAAACATCACGGGGTGGTGCGCATTGTATGGGTGTGTGTTACATTACATTCACTAGTAGGAGTGAGAAAACCATCACGGGGTAGTGCGCATTGTATGGGTGTGTGTTACATTACATTCACTAGTACCAGTGAGAAAAACATCACGGGGTGGTGCGCATTGTATGGGTGTGTGTTACATTACATTCACTAGTAGTAGTGAGAAAAACATCACGGGGTGGTGCGCATTGTATGGGTGTGTGTTACATTACATTCACTAGTAGGAGTGAGAAAAACATCACGGTGTGGTGCGCATTGTATGGGTGTGTGTTACGTTACATTCACTAGTAGGAGTGAAAAAAACATCACGGGGTGGTGCGCATTGTATGGGTGTGTGTTACGTTACATTCACTGGTAGGAGTGAGAAAAACATCACGGGGTGGTGCGCATTGTATGGGTGTGTGTTACATTACATTCACTAGTAGCAGTGAGAAATCTATCACGGGGTGGTGCCCACTGTATGGGTTTGTGTTACATTACATTCACTAGTAGCAGTGAGAAAAACATCACGGGGTGGTGCGCATTGTATGTGTGTGTGTTACATTACATTCACTAGTAGGAGTGAGAAAAACATCACGGGGTGGTGCGCATTGTATGGGTGTGTGTTACATTAGATTCACTAGTAGGAGTGAGAAAAACATCACGGGGTGGTGCGGATTGTATGGGTGTTTGTTATATTACATTCACTAGTAGGAGTGAGAAAAACATCACGGGGTGGTGCGCATTGTATGGGTGTGTGTTACATTAGATTCACTAGTAGGAGTGAGAAAAACATCACGGGGTGGTGCGCATTGTATGGGTGTGTGTTACGTTACATTCACTAGTAGGAGTGAGAAAAACATCACGGGGTGGTGCGCATTGTATGGGGGTGGGTTATGTTACATTCAGTAGTAGGAGTGAGAAAAACATAACGGGGTGGTGCGCATTGTATGGGTGTGTGTTACATTGCATTCACTATTAGGAGTGAGAAAAACATCACGGGGTGGTGCGCATTGTATGGGTGTGTGTTACATTACATTCACTAGTAGGAGTGAGAAAAACATCCCGGGGTGGTGCGCATTGTATGGGTGTGTGTTACATTACATTCACTAGTAGGAGTGAGAAAAACATCACGGGGTGGTGGGCATTGTATGGGTGTGTGTTACGTTACATTCACTAGTAGGAGTGAGAAAAACATCACGGGGTGGTGCGCATTGTATGGGTGTGTGTTACATTACATTCACTAGTAGGAGTGAGAAAACCATCACGGGGTAGTGCGCATTGTATGGGTGTGTGTTACATTACATTCACTAGTACCAGTGAGAAAAACATCACGGGGTGGTGCGCATTGTATGGGTGTGTGTTACATTACATTCACTAGTAGTAGTGAGAAAAACATCACGGGGTGGTGCGCATTGTATGGGTGTGTGTTACATTACATTCACTAGTAGGAGTGAGAAAAACATCACGGTGGGGTGCGCATTGTATGGGTGTGTGTTACGTTACATTCACTAGTAGGAGTAAAAAAAACATCACGGGGTGGTGCGCATTGTATGGGTGTGTGTTACGTTACATTCACTGGTAGGAGTGAGAAAAACATCACGGGGTGGTGCGCATTGTATGGGTGTGTGTTACGTTACATTCACTGGTAGGAGTGAGAAAAACATCACGGGGTGGTGCGCATTGTATGGGTGTGTGTTACGTTACATTCACTGGTAGGAGTGAGAAAAACATCACGGGGTGGTCCGCATTGTATGGGTGTGTTTTACGTTACATTCACTAGTAGGAGTGAGAAAAACATCACGGGGTGGTGCGCATTGTATGGGTGTGTGTTACGTTACGTTCACTAGTAGGAGTGAGAAAAACATCACGGGGTGGTGAGCATTGTATCTGTGTGTGTTACGTTACGTTCACTAGTAGGAGTGAGAAAAACATCACGGGGTGGTGCGCATTGTATGGGTGTGCGTTACGTTACATTCACTAGTAGGAGTGAGAAAAACATCACGGGGTGGTGCGCATTGTATGGGTGTGTGTTACATTACATTCACTAGTAGGAGTGAGAAAAGCATCACGGGGTACTGCGCATTGTATGGGTGTGTGTTACATTACATTCAGTAGTACCAGTGAGAAAAACATCACGGGGTGGTGCGCATTGTATGGGTGTGTGTTACATTACATTCACTAGTAGTAGTGAGAAAAACATCACGGTGTGGTGCGCATTGTATGGGTGTGTGTTACGTTACATTCACTAGTAGGAGTGAGAAAAACATCACGGGGTGGTGCGCATTGTATCGGTGTGTGTTACGTTACATTCACTAGTAGGAGTGAGAAAAACATCACGGGGTGGTGCGCATTGTATCGGTGTGTGTTACGTTACATTCACTAGTAGCAGTGAGAAAAACATCACGGGGGGTGCGCATTGTATGGGTGTGTGTTACATTACATTCACTAGTAGGAGTGAGAAAAACATCACGTGGTGGTGCGCATTGTATGGGTGTGTGTTACATTACAATCACTAGCAGGAGTGAGAAAAACATCACGGGGTGGTGCGCAATATATGGGTGTGTGTTACATTACATTCACTAGTACGAGTGAGAAAAACATCACGGGGTGGTGTGAATCGGAGGGTCTGAATTAGGATAGGCAGTGAGTCGCAATGTAGGATGGAGGAAAGCACCTTGGGGTGGTCAGCATGGGGAGGTCAGGGAACATGCAGTTGCAATGTAGGATAGGTTTCTGAAAATCATCGCGGGGTGGTGCGCATTGTATGGGTGTGTGTTACGTTACATTCACTAGTAGGAGTGAGAAAAACATCACGGGGTGGTGAGCATTGTATCTGTGTGTGTTACGTTACATTCACTAGTAGGAGTGAGAAAAACATCACGGGGTGGTGCGCATTGTATGGGTGTGTGTTACGTTACATTCACTAGTAGGAGTGAGAAAAACATCACGGGGTGGTGCGCATTGTATGGGTGTGTGTTACATTACATTCACTAGTAGGAGTGAGAAAAGCATCACGGGGTAGTGCGCATTGTATGGGTGTGTGTTACATTACATTCACTAGTACCAGTGAGAAAAACATCACGGGGTGGTGCGCATTGTATGGGTGTGTGTTACATTACATTCACTAGTAGTAGTGAGAAAAACATCACGGTGTGGTGCGCATTGTATGGGTGTGTGTTACGTTACATTCACTAGTAGGAGTGAGAAAAACATCACGGGGTGGTGCGCATTGTATCGGTGTGTGTTACGTTACATTCACTAGTAGGAGTGAGAAAAACATCACGGGGTGGTGCGCATTGTATCGGTGTGTGTTACGTTACATTCACTAGTAGCAGTGAGAAAAACATCACGGGGGGTGCGCATTGTATGGGTGTGTGTTACATTACATTCACTAGTAGGAGTGAGAAAAACATCACGTGGTGGTGCGCATTGTATGGGTGTGTGTTACATTACAATCACTAGCAGGAGTGAGAAAAACATCACGGGGTGGTGCGCAATATATGGGTGTGTGTTACATTACATTCACTAGTAGGAGTGAGAAAAACATCACGGGGTGGTGCGCATTGTATGGGTGTGTGTTACATTACATTCACTAGTAGGAGTGAGAAAAACATCACGGGGTGGTGCGCATTGTATGGGTGTGTGTTACATTACATTCACTAGTAGGAGTGAGAAAAACATCACGGGGTGGTGCGCATTGTATGGGTGTGTGTTACATTACATTCACTAGTAGGAGTGAGAAAAACATCACGGGGTGGTGCGCATTGTATGGGTGTGTGTTACATTACATTCACTACTAGGAGTGAGAAAAACATCACTGTGTGGTGCGCATTGTATGGGTATGTGTTACATTACATTCACTAGTACCAGTGAGAAAAACATCACGGGGTGGTGCGCATTGTATGGGTGTGTGTTACATTACATTTACTAGTAGCAGTGAGAAAAACATCACGGGGTGGTGCGCATTGTATGGGTGTGTGTTACATTACATTCACTATTAGGAGTGAGAAAAACATCACGGGGTGGTGCGCATTGTATGTGTGTGTGTTACATTACATTCACTAGTAGGAGTGAGAAAAACATCACGGGGTGGTGCGCATTGTATGGGTGTGTGTTACATTACATTCACTAGTAGGAGTGAAAAAACCTCACGGGGTGGTGCGCATTGTATGGGTGTGTGTTACGTTATATTCACTGGTAGGAGTGAGAAAAACATCACGGGGTGGTGCACATTGTATGGGTGTGTGTTACGTTACATTCACTGGTAGGAGTGATAAAAACATAACGGGGTGGTGCGCATTGTATGGGTGTGTGTTACGTTACATTCACTAGTAGGAGTGAGAAAAACATCACAGGGTGGTGCGCATTGTATGGGTGTGGGTTATGTTACATTCAGTAGTAGGAGTGAGAAAAACATAACGGGGTGGTGTGCATTGTATGGGTGTGTGTTACATTGCATTCACTAGTAGGAGTGAGAAAAACATCACGGGGTGGTGCGCATTGTAAGGGTGTGTGTTACATTATATTCACTAGTAGGAGTGAGAAAAACATCACGGGGTGGTGCGCATTGTATGGGTGTGTGTTACATTACACTCACCAGTAGGAGTGAGAAAAACATCACGGGGTGGTGCGCATTGTATGGGTGTGTGTTACATTACATTCACTAGTAGGAGTGAGAAAAACATCACGGGGTGGTGCGCATTGTATGGGTGTGTGTTACGTTACATTCACTAGTAACAGTGAGAAAAACATCACGGGGTGGTGCGCATTGTATGGGTGTGTCTTACATTACATTCACTAGTAGGAGTGAGAAAAATATCACGGGGTGGTGCGCATTGTATGGGTGTGTGTTACATTACATTCACTAGTAGGAGTGAGAAAAACATCACCGGGTGGTGCGCATTGTATGGGTGTGTGTTACATTACATTCACTAGTAGGAGTGAAAAAAACATCGCGGGGTGGTGCGCATTGTATGGGTGTGTGTTACATTATATTCACTAGTAGCAGTGAGAAAAACATCACGGTGTGGAGCGCATTGTATGGGTGTGTGTTATATTACATTCACTACTAGGAGTGAGAAAAACATCACGGGGTGGTGCGCATTGTATGGGTGTGTGTTACATTACATTCACTAGTAGGAGTGAGAAAAACATCACGGGGTGGTGCGCATTGTATGGGTGTGTGTTACATTACATTCACTAGTAGGAGTGAGAAAAACATCACGGGGTGGTGCGCATTGTATGGGTGTGTGTTACATTACATTCACTAGTAGGAGTGAGAAAAACATCACGGGGTGGTGCGCATTGTATGGGTGTGTGTTACATTACATTCACTACTAGGAGTGAGAAAAACATCACGGGGTGGTGCGCATTGTATGGGTGTGTGTTACATTACATTCACTAGTAGGAGTGAGAAAAACATCACGGGGTGGTGCGCATTGTATGGGTGTGTGTTACATTACATTCACTAGTAGGAGTGAGAAAAACATCACGGGGTGGTGCGCATTGTATGGGTGTGTGTTACATTACATTCACTAGTAGGAGTGAGATAAACATCACGGGGTGGTGCGCATTGTATGGGTGTGTGTTACGTTACATTCACTAGTAGGAGTGAGAAAAACATCACGGGGTGGTGAGCATTGTATGGGTGTGTGTTACGTTACATTCACTAGTAGGAGTGAGAAAAACATCACGGGGTGGTGCGCATTGTATGGGTGTGTGTTACGTTACATTCACTAGTAGGAGTGAGAAAAACATCACGGGGTGGTGCGCATTGTATGGGTGTGTGTTACGTTACATTCACTATTAGGAGTGAGAAAAACATCACGGGGTGGTGCGCATTGTATCGGTGTCTGTTACGTTACATTCACTAGTAGCAGTGAGAAAAACATCACGGGGTGGTGCGCATTGTATGGGTGTGTGTTACATTACATTCACTAGTAGGAGTGAGAAAAACATCACGGGGTGGTGCGCATTGTATGGCTCTGTGTTACATTACATTCACTAGTAGGAGTGAGAAAAACATCACGGGGTGGTGCGTAATTTATGGGTGTGTGTTACATTACATTCACTAGTAGGAGTGAGAAAAACATCACGGGGTGGTGCGCATTGTATGGGTGTGTGTTACATTACATTCACTAGTAGGAGTGAGAAAAACATCACGGGGTGGTGCGCATTGTATGGGTGTGTGTTACATTACATTCACTAGTAGGAGTGAGAAAAACATCACGGGGTGGTGCGCATTGTATGGGTGTGTGTTACATTACATTCACTAGTAGCAGTGAGAAAAACATCACGGGGTGGTGCGCATTATGGGTGTGTGTTACATTACATTCACTAGTAGGAGTGAGAAAAACATCACGGGGTGGTGCGCATTGTATGGGTGTGTGTTACATTACATTCACTAGTAGGAGTGAGAAAAACATCACGGGGTGGTGCGCATTGTATGGGTGTGTGTTACATTACATTCACTAGTAGCAGTGAGAAAAACATCACGGGGTGGTGCGCATTTTATGGGTGTGTGTTACATTAGAATCACTAGTAGGAGTGAGAAAAACATCACAGGGTGGTGCGCATTGTATGGGTGTGTGTTACATTAGATTCACTAGTAGGAGTGAGAAAAACATCTCGGGGTGGTGCGCATTGTATGGGTGTGTGTTACATTACATTCACTACTAGGAGTGAGAAAAACATCACTGGGTGGTGCGCATTGTATGGGTATGTGTTACATTACATTCACTAGTACCAGTGAGAAAAACATCACGGGGTGGTGCGCATTGTATGGGTGTGTGTTACATTACATTCACTAGTAGCAGTGAGAAAAACATCACTGGGTGGTGCGCATTGTATGGGTGTGTGTTACATTACATTCACTAGTAGCAGTGAGAAAACCATCACGGGGTGGTTCGCATTGTATGGGAGTGTGTTACATTACATTCACTAGTAGGATTACATTCACTAGTAGGAGTGAGAAAAACATCACGGGGTGGTGCGCATTGGATGGCTGTGTGTTACATTACATTCACTAGTAGCAGTGAGAAAAACATAACGGGGTGGTGCGCATTGTTTGGGTGTGTGTTACATTACATTCACTAGTAGGAGTGAGAAAAACATCACGGGGTGGTGCGCATTGTAAGGGTGTGTGTTACATTACATTCACTAGTAGGAGTGAGAAAAACATCACGGGCTGGTGCGCATTGTATGGGTGTGTGTTACATTACATTCACTAGTAGGAGTGAGAAAAACATCACGGGGTGGTGCGCATTGTATGGGTGTGTGTTACATTACACTCACCAGTAGGAGTGAGAAAAACATCACGGGGTGGTGCGCAATTTATGGGTGTGTGTTACATTACATTCACTAGTAGGAGTGAGAAAAACATCACGGGGTGGTGCGCATTGTATGGGTGTGTGTTACATTACATTCACTAGTAGGAGTGAGAAAAACATCACGGGGTGGTGCGCATTGTATGGGTGTGTGTTACATTACATTCACTAGTAGGAGTGAGAAAAACATCACGGGGTGGTGCGCATTGTATGGGTGTGTGTTACATTACATTCACTAGTAGCAGTGAGAAAAACATCACGGGGTGGTGCGCATTATGGGTGTGTGTTACATTACATTCACTAGTAGGAGTGAGAAAAACATCACGGGGTGGTGCGCATTGTATGGGTGTGTGTTACATTACATTCACTAGTAGGAGTGAGAAAAACATCACGGGGTGGTGCGCATTGTATGGGTGTGTGTTACATTACATTCACTAGTAGCAGTGAGAAAAACATCACGGGGTGGTTCGCATTTTATGGGTGTGTGTTACATTAGAATCACTAGTAGGAGTGAGAAAAACATCACAGGGTGGTGCGCATTGTATGGGTGTGTGTTACATTAGATTCACTAGTAGGAGTGAGAAAAACATCTCGGGGTGGTGCGCATTGTATGGGTGTGTGTTACATTACATTCACTACTAGGAGTGAGAAAAACATCACTGGGTGGTGCGCATTGTATGGGTATGTGTTACATTACATTCACTAGTACCAGTGAGAAAAACATCACGGGGTGGTGCGCATTGTATGGGTGTGTGTTACATTACATTCACTAGTAGCAGTGAGAAAAACATCACTGGGTGGTGCGCATTGTATGGGTGTGTGTTACATTACATTCACTAGTAGCAGTGAGAAAACCATCACGGGGTGGTTCGCATTGTATGGGAGTGTGTTACATTACATTCACTAGTAGGATAACATTCACTAGTAGGAGTGAGAAAAACATCACGGGGTGGTGCGCATTGTATGGCTGTGTGTTACATTACATTCACTAGTAGCAGTGAGAAAAACATAACGGGGTGGTGCGCATTGTATGGGTGTGTGTTACATTACATTCACTAGTAGGAGTGAGAAAAACATCACGGGGTGGTGCGCATTGTAAGGGTGTGTGTTACATTACATTCACTAGTAGGAGTGAGAAAAACATCACGGGCTGGTGCGCATTGTATGGGTGTGTGTTACATTACATTCACTAGTAGGAGTGAGAAAAACATCACGGGGTGGTGCGCATTGTATGGGTGTGTGTTACATTACACTCACCAGTAGGAGTGAGAAAAACATCACGGGGTGGTGCGCATTGTATGGGTGTGTGTTACATTACATTCACTAGTAGGAGCGAAAAAACCTCACGGGGTGGTGCGCATTGTATGGGTGTGTGTTACGTTACGTTCACTAGTAGGAGTGAGAAAAACATCACGGGGTGGTGCACATTGTATGGGTGTGTGTTACGTCACATTCACTGGTAGGAGTGAGAAAAACATCACGGGGTGGTGCGCATTGTATGGGTGTGTGTTACGTTACGTTCACTAGTAGGAGTGAGAAAAACATCACGGGGTGGTGAGCATTGTATCTGTGTGTGTTACGTTACGTTCACTAGTAGGAGTGAGAAAAACATCACGGGGTGGTGCGCATTGTATGGGTGTGCGTTACGTTACATTCACTAGTAGGAGTGAGAAAAACATCACGGGGTGGTGCGCATTGTATGGGTGTGTGTTACATTACATTCACTAGTAGGAGTGAGAAAAGCATCACGGGGTAGTGCGCATTGTATGGGTGTGTGTTACATTACATTCACTAGTACCAGTGAGAAAAACATCACGGGGTGGTGCGCATTGTATGGGTGTGTGTTACATTACATTCACTAGTAGTAGTGAGAAAAACATCACGGTGTGGTGCGCATTGTATGGGTGTGTGTTACGTTACATTCACTAGTAGGAGTGAGAAAAACATCACGGGGTGGTGCGCATTGTATCGGTGTGTGTTACGTTACATTCACTAGTAGGAGTGAGAAAAACATCACGGGGTGGTGCGCATTGTATCGGTGTGTGTTACGTTACATTCACTAGTAGCAGTGAGAAAAACATCACGGGGGGTGCGCATTGTATGGGTGTGTGTTACATTACATTCACTAGTAGGAGTGAGAAAAACATCACGTGGTGGTGCGCATTGTATGGGTGTGTGTTACATTACAATCACTAGCAGGAGTGAGAAAAACATCACGGGGTGGTGCGCAATATATGGGTGTGTGTTACATTACATTCACTAGTACGAGTGAGAAAAACATCACGGGGTGGTGTGAATCGGAGGGTCTGAATTAGGATAGGCAGTGAGTCGCAATGTAGGATGGAGGAAAGCACCTTGGGGTGGTCAGCATGGGGAGGTCAGGGAACATGCAGTTGCAATGTAGGATAGGTTTCTGAAAATCATCGCGGGGTGGTGCGCATTGTATGGGTGTGTGTTACGTTACATTCACTAGTAGGAGTGAGAAAAACATCACGGGGTGGTGAGCATTGTATCTGTGTGTGTTACGTTACATTCACTAGTAGGAGTGAGAAAAACATCACGGGGTGGTGCGCATTGTATGGGTGTGTGTTACGTTACATTCACTAGTAGGAGTGAGAAAAACATCACGGGGTGGTGCGCATTGTATGGGTGTGTGTTACATTACATTCACTAGTAGGAGTGAGAAAAGCATCACGGGGTAGTGCGCATTGTATGGGTGTGTGTTACATTACATTCACTAGTACCAGTGAGAAAAACATCACGGGGTGGTGCGCATTGTATGGGTGTGTGTTACATTACATTCACTAGTAGTAGTGAGAAAAACATCACGGTGTGGTGCGCATTGTATGGGTGTGTGTTACGTTACATTCACTAGTAGGAGTGAGAAAAACATCACGGGGTGGTGCGCATTGTATCGGTGTGTGTTACGTTACATTCACTAGTAGGAGTGAGAAAAACATCACGGGGTGGTGCGCATTGTATCGGTGTGTGTTACGTTACATTCACTAGTAGCAGTGAGAAAAACATCACGGGGGGTGCGCATTGTATGGGTGTGTGTTACATTACATTCACTAGTAGGAGTGAGAAAAACATCACGTGGTGGTGCGCATTGTATGGGTGTGTGTTACATTACAATCACTAGCAGGAGTGAGAAAAACATCACGGGGTGGTGCGCAATATATGGGTGTGTGTTACATTACATTCACTAGTAGGAGTGAGAAAAACATCACGGGGTGGTGCGCATTGTATGGGTGTGTGTTACATTACATTCACTAGTAGGAGTGAGAAAAACATCACGGGGTGGTGCGCATTGTATGGGTGTGTGTTACATTACATTCACTAGTAGGAGTGAGAAAAACATCACGGGGTGGTGCGCATTGTATGGGTGTGTGTTACATTACATTCACTAGTAGGAGTGAGAAAAACATCACGGGGTGGTGCGCATTGTATGGGTGTGTGTTACATTACATTCACTACTAGGAGTGAGAAAAACATCACTGTGTGGTGCGCATTGTATGGGTATGTGTTACATTACATTCACTAGTACCAGTGAGAAAAACATCACGGGGTGGTGCGCATTGTATGGGTGTGTGTTACATTACATTTACTAGTAGCAGTGAGAAAAACATCACGGGGTGGTGCGCATTGTATGGGTGTGTGTTACATTACATTCACTATTAGGAGTGAGAAAAACATCACGGGGTGGTGCGCATTGTATGTGTGTGTGTTACATTACATTCACTAGTAGGAGTGAGAAAAACATCACGGGGTGGTGCGCATTGTATGGGTGTGTGTTACTTTACATTCACTAGTAGGAGTGAAAAAACCTCACGGGGTGGTGCGCATTGTATGGGTGTGTGTTACGTTATATTCACTGGTAGGAGTGAGAAAAACATCACGGGGTGGTGCACATTGTATGGGTGTGTGTTACGTTACATTCACTGGTAGGAGTGATAAAAACATCACGGGGTGGTGCGCATTGTATGGGTGTGTGTTACGTTACATTCACTAGTAGGAGTGAGAAAAACATCACAGGGTGGTGCGCATTGTATGGGTGTGGGTTATGTTACATTCAGTAGTAGGAGTGAGAAAAACATAACGGGGTGGTGTGCATTGTATGGGTGTGTGTTACATTGCATTCACTAGTAGGAGTGAGAAAAACATCACGGGGTGGTGCGCATTGTAAGGGTGTGTGTTACATTATATTCACTAGTAGGAGTGAGAAAAACATCACGGGGTGGTGCGCATTGTATGGGTGTGTGTTACATTACACTCACCAGTAGGAGTGAGAAAAACATCACGGGGTGGTGCGCATTGTATGGGTGTGTGTTACATTACATTCACTAGTAGGAGTGAGAAAAACATCACGGGGTGGTGCGCATTGTATGGGTGTGTGTTACGTTACATTCACTAGTAGCAGTGAGAAAAACATCACGGGGTGGTGCGCATTGTATGGGTGTGTCTTACATTACATTCACTAGTAGGAGTGAGAAAAATATCACGGGGTGGTGCGCATTGTATGGGTGTGTGTTACATTACATTCACTAGTAGGAGTGAGAAAAACATCACCGGGTGGTGCGCATTGTATGGGTGTGTGTTACATTACATTCACTAGTAGGAGTGAAAAAAACATCGCGGGGTGGTGCGCATTTTATGGGTGTGTGTTACATTATATTCACTAGTAGCAGTGAGAAAAACATCACGGTGTGGAGCGCATTGTATGGGTGTGTGTTATATTACATTCACTACTAGGAGTGAGAAAAACATCACGGGGTGGTGCGCATTGTATGGGTGTGTGTTACATTACATTCACTAGTAGGAGTGAGAAAAACATCACGGGGTGGTGCGCATTGTATGGGTGTGTGTTACATTACATTCACTAGTAGGAGTGAGATAAACATCACGGGGTGGTGCGCATTGTATGGGTGTGTGTTACGTTACATTCACTAGTAGGAGTGAGAAAAACATCACGGGGTGGTGAGCATTGTATGGGTGTGTGTTACGTTACATTCACTAGTAGGAGTGAGAAAAACATCACGGGGTGGTGCGCATTGTATGGGTGTGTGTTACGTTACATTCACTAGTAGGAGTGAGAAAAACATCACGGGGTGGTGCGCATTGTATGGGTGTGTGTTACGTTACATTCACTATTAGGAGTGAGAAAAACATCACGGGGTGGTGCGCATTGTATCGGTGTCTGTTACGTTACATTCACTAGTAGCAGTGAGAAAAACATCACGGGGTGGTGCGCATTGTATGGGTGTGTGTTACATTACATTCACTAGTAGGAGTGAGAAAAACATCACGGGGTGGTGCGCATTGTATGGCTCTGTGTTACATTACATTCACTAGTAGGAGTGAGAAAAACATCACGGGGTGGTGCGCATTGTATGGGTGTGTGTTACATTACATTCACTAGTAGCAGTGAGAAAAACATCACGGGGTGGTGCGCATTATGGGTGTGTGTTACATTACATTCACTAGTAGGAGTGAGAAAAACATCACGGGGTGGTGCGCATTGTATGGGTGTGTGTTACATTACATTCACTAGTAGGAGTGAGAAAAACATCACGGGGTGGTGCGCATTGTATGGGTGTGTGTTACATTACATTCACTAGTAGCAGTGAGAAAAACATCACGGGGTGGTGCGCATTTTATGGGTGTGTGTTACATTAGAATCACTAGTAGGAGTGAGAAAAACATCACAGGGTGGTGCGCATTGTATGGGTGTGTGTTACATTACATTCACTACTAGGAGTGAGAAAAACATCACGGGCTGGTGCGCATTGTATGGGTGTGTGTTACATTACATTCACTAGTAGGAGTGAGAAAAACATCACGGGGTGGTGCGCATTGTATGGGTGTGTGTTACATTACATTCACTAGTAGCAGTGAGAAAAACATCACGGGGTGGTGCGCATTATGGGTGTGTGTTACATTACATTCACTAGTAGGAGTGAGAAAAACATCACGGGGTGGTGCGCATTGTATGGGTGTGTGTTACATTAGATTCACTAGTAGGAGTGAGAAAAACATCTCGGGGTGGTGCGCATTGTATGGGTGTGTGTTACATTACATTCACTACTAGGAGTGAGAAAAACATCACTGGGTGGTGCGCATTGTATGGGTATGTGTTACATTACATTCACTAGTACCAGTGAGAAAAACATCACGGGGTGGTGCGCATTGTATGGGTGTGTGTTACATTACATTCACTAGTAGCAGTGAGAAAAACATCACTGGGTGGTGCGCATTGTATGGGTGTGTGTTACATTACATTCACTAGTAGCAGTGAGAAAACCATCACGGGGTGGTTCGCATTGTATGGGAGTGTGTTACATTACATTCACTAGTAGGATTACATTCACTAGTAGGAGTGAGAAAAACATCACGGGGTGGTGCGCATTGTATGGCTGTGTGTTACATTACATTCACTAGTAGCAGTGAGAAAAACATAACGGGGTGGTGCGCATTGTATGGGTGTGTGTTACATTACATTCACTAGTAGGAGTGAGAAAAACATCACGGGGTGGTGCCTATTGTAAGGGTGTGTGTTACATTACATTCACTAGTAGGAGTGAGAAAAACATCACGGGCTGGTGCGCATTGTATGGGTGTGTGTTACATTACATTCACTAGTAGGAGCGAAAAAACCTCACGGGGTGGTGCGCATTGTATGGGTGTGTGTTACGTTATATTCACTGGTAGGAGTGAGAAAAACATCACGGTGTGGTGCACATTGTATGGGTGTGTGTTACGTTACATTCACTGGTAGGAGTGAGAAAAACATCACGGGGTGATGCGCATTGTATGGGTGTGTGTTACGTTACATTCACTAGTAGGAGTGAGAAAAACATCACAGGGTGGTGCGCATTGTATGGGTGTGGGTTATGTTACATTCAGTAGTAGGAGTGAGAAAAACATAACGGGGTGGTGCGCATTGTATGGGTGTGTGTTACATTGCATTCACTAGTAGGAGTGAGAAAAACATCACGGGGTGGTGCGCATTGTAAGGGTGTGTGTTACATTATATTCACTAGTAGGAGTGAGAAAAACATCACGGGGTGGTGCGCATTGTATGGGTGTGTGTTACATTACACTCACCAGTAGGAGTGAGAAAAACATCACGGGGTGGTGCGCATTGAATGGGTGTGTGTTACATTACATTCACTAGTAGGAGTGAGAAAAACATCACGGGGTGGTGCGCATTGTATGGGTGTGTGTTACGTTACATTCACTAGTAGCAGTGAGAAAAACATCACGGGGTGGTGTGCTTTGTATGGGGGTGTCTTACATTACATTCACTAGTAGGAGTGAGAAAAACATCACGGGGTGGTGCGCATTGTATGGTTGTGTGTTACATTACATTCACTAGTAGGAGTGAGAAAAACATCACGGGGTGGTGCGCATTGTATGGGTGTGTGTTACATTACATTCACTAGTAGGAGTGAAAAAAACATCGCGGGGTGGTGCGCATTGTATGGGTGTGTGTTACATTACATTCACTAGTAGCAGTGAGAAAAACATCACGGTGTGGTGCGCATTGTATGGGTGTGTGTTACATTACATTCACTACTAGGAGTGAGAAAAACATCACGGGGTGGTGCGCATTGTATGGGTGTGTGTTACATTACATTCACTAGTAGGAGTGAGAAAAACATCACGGGGTGGTGCGCATTGTATGGGTGTGTGTTACATTACATTCACTAGTAGGAGTGAGAAAAACATCACGGGGTGGTGCGCATTGTATGGGTGTGTGTTACATTACATTCACTAGTAGGAGTGAGAAAAACATCACGGGGTGGTGCGCATTGTATGGGTGTGTGTTACATTACATTCACTAGTAGGAGTGAGAAAAACATCACGGGGTGGTGCGCATTGTATGGGTGTGTGTTACATTACATTCACTAGTAGGAGTGAGAAAAACATCACGGGGTGGTGCGCATTGTATGGGTGTGTGTTACATTACATTCACTAGTAGGAGTGAGAAAAACATCACGGGGTGGTGCGCATTGTATGGGTGTGTGTTACGTTACATTCACTAGTAGGAGTGAGATAAACATCACGGGGTGGTGCGCATTGTATGGGTGTGTGTTACGTTACATTCACTAGTAGGAGTGAGAAAAACATCACGGGGTGGTGAGCATTGTATGGGTGTGTGTTACGTTACATTCACTAGTAGGTGTGAGAAAAACATCACGGGGTGGTGCGCATTGTATGGGTGTGTGTTACGTTACATTCACTAGTAGGAGTGAGAAAAACATCACGGGGTGGTGCGCATTGTATGGGTGTGTGTTACGTTACATTCACTATTAGGAGTGAGAAAAACATAACGGGGTGGTGCGCATTGTATCGGTGTCTGTTACGTTACATTCACTAGTAGCAGTGAGAAAAACATCACGGGGTGGTGCGCATTGTATGGGTGTGTGTTACATTACATTCACTAGTAGGAGTGAGAAAAACATCACGTCGTGGTGCGCATTGCATGGCTCTGTGTTACATTACATTCACTAGTAGGAGTGAGAAAAACATCACGGGGTGGTGCGCAATTTATGGGTGTGTGTTACATTACATTCACTACTAGGAGTGAGAAAAACATCACGGGGTGGTGCGCATTGTATGGGTGTGTGTTACATTACATTCACTAGTAAGAGTGAGAAAAACATCACGGGGTGGTGCGCATTGTATGGGTGTGTGTTACATTACATTCACTAGTAGGAGTGAGAAAAACATCACGGGGTGGTGCGCATTGTATGGGTGTGTGTTACATTACATTCACTAGTAGGAGTGAGAAAAACATCACGGGGTGGTGCGCATTGTATGGGTGTGTGTTACATTACCTTCACTAGTAGCAGTGAGAAAAACATCACGGGGTGGTGCGCATTTTACGGGTGTGTGTTACATTACATTCACTAGTAGGAGTGAGAAAAACATCACGGGGTGGTGCGCATTGTATGGGTGTGTGTTACATTACATTCACTAGTAGGAGTGAGAAAAACATCACGGGGTGGTGCGCATTGTATGGGTGTGTGTTACATTACATTCACTAGTAGCAGTGAGAAAAACATCACGGGGTGGTGCGCATTGTATGGGTGTGTGTTACATTACATTCACTAGTAGGAGTGAGAAAAACATCACGGGGTGGTGCGCATTGTATGGGTGTGTGTTACATTAGATTCACTAGTAGGAGTGAGAAAAACATCTCGGGGTGGTGCGCATTGTATGGGTGTGTGTTACATTACATTCACTACTAGGAGTGAGAAAAACATCACTGGGTGGTGCGCATTGTATGGGTATGTGTTACATTACATTCACTAGTACCAGTGAGAAAAACATCACGGGGTGGTGCGCATTGTATGGGTGTGTGTTACATTACATTCACTAGTAGCAGTGAGAAAAACATTACTGGGTGGTGCGCATTGTATGGGTGTGTGTTACATTACATTCACTAGTAGCAGTGAGAAAAACATCACGGGGTGGTTCGCATTGTATGGGAGTGTGTTACATTACATTCACTAGTAGGATTACATTCACTAGTAGGAGTGAGAAAAACATCACGGGGTGGTGCGCATTGTTTGGCTGTGTGTTACATTACATTCACTAGTAGCAGTGAGAAAAACATAACGGGGTGGTGCGCATTGTATGGGTGTGTGTTACATTACATTCACTAGTAGGAGTGAGAAAAACATCACGGGGTGGTGCGCATTGTATGGGTGTGTGTTACATTACATTCACTAGTAGGAGTGAGAAAAACATCACGGGGTGGTGCGCATTGTATGGGTGTGTGTTACATTACATTCACTATTAGGAGTGAGAAAAACATCACGGGGTGGTGCGCATTGTATGGGTGTGTGTTACATTACCTTCACTAGTAGCAGTGAGAAAAACATCACGGGGTGGTGCGCATTTTACGCGTGTGTGTTACATTACATTCACTAGTAGGAGTGAGAAAAACATCACGGGGTGGTGCGCATTGTATGGGTGTGTGTTACATTACATTCACTAGTAGGAGTGAGATAAACATCACGGGGTGGTGCGCATTGTATGGTTGTGTGTTACATTACATTCACTAGTAGGAGTGAGAAAAACATCACGGGGTGGTGCGCATTGTATGGGTGTGTGTTACATTACATTCACTAGTAGGAGTGAAAAAAACATCGCGGGGTGGTGCGCATTGTATGGGTGTGTGTTACATTACATTCACTAGTAGCAGTGAGAAAAACATCACGGTGTGGTGCGCATTGTATGGGTGTGTGTTACATTACATTCACTACTAGGAGTGAGAAAAACATCACGGGGTGGTGCGCATTGTATGGGTGTGTGTTACATTACATTCACTAGTAGGAGTGAGAAAAACATCACGGGGTGGTGCGCATTGTATGGGTGTGTGTTACATTACATTCACTAGTAGGAGTGAGAAAAACATCACGGGGTGGTGCGCATTGTATGGGTGTGTGTTACATTACATTCACTAGTAGGAGTGAGAAAAACATCACGGGGTGGTGCGCATTGTATGGGTGTGTGTTACATTACATTCACTAGTAGGAGTGAGAAAAACATCACGGGGTGGTGCGCATTGTATGGGTGTGTGTTACATTACATTCACTAGTAGGAGTGAGAAAAACATCACGGGGTGGTGCGCATTGTATGGGTGTGTGTTACATTACATTCACTAGTAGGAGTGAGAAAAACATCACGGGGTGGTGCGCATTGTATGGGTGTGTGTTACGTTACATTCACTAGTAGGAGTGAGATAAACATCACGGGGTGGTGCGCATTGTATGGGTGTGTGTTACGTTACATTCACTAGTAGGAGTGAGAAAAACATCACGGGGTGGTGAGCATTGTATGGGTGTGTGTTACGTTACATTCACTAGTAGGTGTGAGAAAAACATCACGGGGTGGTGCGCATTGTATGGGTGTGTGTTACGTTACATTCACTAGTAGGAGTGAGAAAAACATCACGGGGTGGTGCGCATTGTATGGGTGTGTGTTACGTTACATTCACTATTAGGAGTGAGAAAAACATAACGGGGTGGTGCGCATTGTATCGGTGTCTGTTACGTTACATTCATTAGTAGCAGTGAGAAAAACATCACGGGGTGGTGCGCATTGTATGGGTGTGTGTTACATTACATTCACTAGTAGGAGTGAGAAAAACATCACGTCGTGGTGCGCATTGTATGGCTCTGTGTTACATTACATTCACTAGTAGGAGTGAGAAAAACATCCCGGGGTGGTGCGCAATTTATGGGTGTGTGTTACATTACATTCACTACTAGGAGTGAGAAAAACATCACGGGGTGGTGCGCATTGTATGGGTGTGTGTTACATTACATTCACTAGTAAGAGTGAGAAAAACATCACGGGGTGGTGCGCATTGTATGGGTGTGTGTTACATTACATTCACTAGTAGGAGTGAGAAAAACATCACGGGGTGGTGCGCATTGTATGGGTGTGTGTTACATTACATTCACTAGTAGGAGTGAGAAAAACATCACGGGGTGGTGCGCATTGTATGGGTGTGTGTTACATTACCTTCACTAGTAGCAGTGAGAAAAACATCACGGGGTGGTGCGCATTTTACGGGTGTGTGTTACATTACATTCACTAGTAGGAGTGAGAAAAACATCACGGGGTGGTGCGCATTGTATGGGTGTGTGTTACATTACATTCACTAGTAGGAGTGAGAAAAACATCACGGGGTGGTGCGCATTGTATGGGTGTGTGTTACATTACATTCACTAGTAGCAGTGAGAAAAACATCACGGGGTGGTGCGCATTGTATGGGTGTGTGTTACATTACATTCACTAGTAGGAGTGAGAAAAACATCACGGGGTGGTGCGCATTGTATGGGTGTGTGTTACATTAGATTCACTAGTAGGAGTGAGAAAAACATCTCGGGGTGGTGCGCATTGTATGGGTGTGTGTTACATTACATTCACTACTAGGAGTGAGAAAAACATCACTGGGTGGTGCGCATTGTATGGGTATGTGTTACATTACATTCACTAGTACCAGTGAGAAAAACATCACGGGGTGGTGCGCATTGTATGGGTGTGTGTTACATTACATTCACTAGTAGCAGTGAGAAAAACATCACTGGGTGGTGCGCATTGTATGGGTGTGTGTTACATTACATTCACTAGTAGCAGTGAGAAAAACATCACGGGGTGGTTCGCATTGTATGGGAGTGTGTTACATTACATTCACTAGTAGGATTACATTCACTAGTAGGAGTGAGAAAAACATCACGGGGTGGTGCGCATTGTATGGCTGTGTGTTACATTACATTCACTAGTAGCAGTGAGAAAAACATAACGGGGTGGTGCGCATTGTATGGGTGTGTGTTACATTACATTCACTAGTAGGAGTGAGAAAAACATCACGGGGTGGTGCGCATTGTATGGGTGTGTGTTACATTACATTCACTAGTAGGAGTGAGAAAAACATCACGGGGTGGTGCGCATTGTATGGGTGTGTGTTACATTACATTCACTAGTAGGAGTGAGAAAAACATCACGGGGTGGTGCGCATTGTATGGGTGTGTGTTACATTACCTTCACTAGTAGCAGTGAGAAAAACATCACGGGGTGGTGCGCATTTTACGGGTGTGTGTTACATTACATTCACTAGTAGGAGTGAGAAAAACATCACGGGGTGGTGCGCATTGTATGGGTGTGTGTTACATTACATTCACTAGTAGGAGTGAGATAAACATCACGGGGTGGTGCGCATTGTATGGGTGTGTGTTACGTTACATTCACTAGTAGGAGTGAGAAAAACATCACGGGGTGGTGAGCATTGTATGGGTGTGTGTTACGTTACATTCACTAGTAGGTGTGAGAAAAACATCACGGGGTGGTGCGCATTGTATGGGTGTGTGTTACGTTACATTCACTAGTAGGAGTGAGAAAAACATCACGGGGTGGTGCGCATTGTATGGGTGTGTGTTACGTTACATTCACTATTAGGAGTGAGAAAAACATAAAGGGGTGGTGCGCATTGTATCGGTGTCTGTTACGTTACATTCACTAGTAGCAGTGAGAAAAACATCACGGGGTGGTGCGCATTGTATGGGTGTGTGTTACATTACATTCACTAGTAGGAGTGAGAAAAACATCACGTCGTGGTGCGCATTGTATGGCTCTGTGTTACATTACATTCACTAGTAGGAGTGAGAAAAACATCACGGGGTGGTGCGCAATTTATGGGTGTGTGTTACATTACATTCACTACTAGGAGTGAGAAAAACATCACGGGGTGGTGCGCATTGTATGGGTGTGTGTTACATTACATTCACTAGTAAGAGTGAGAAAAACATCACGGGGTGGTGCGCATTGTATGGGTGTGTGTTACATTACATTCACTAGTAGGAGTGAGAAAAACATCACGGGGTGGTGCGCATTGTATGGGTGTGTGTTACATTACATTCACTAGTAGGAGTGAGAAAAACATCACGGGGTGGTGCGCATTGTATGGGTGTGTGTTACATTACCTTCACTAGTAGCAGTGAGAAAAACATCACGGGGTGGTGCGCTTTTTACGGGTGTGTGTTACATTACATTCACTAGTAGGAGTGAGAAAAACATCACGGGGTGGTGCGCATTGTATGGGTGTGTGTTACATTACATTCACTAGTAGGAGTGAGAAAAACATCACGGGGTGGTGCGCATTGTATGGGTGTGTGTTACATTACATTCACTAGTAGCAGTGAGAAAAACATCACGGGGTGGTGCGCATTGTATGGGTGTGTGTTACATTACATTCACTAGTAGGAGTGAGAAAAACATCACGGGGTGGTGCGCATTGTATGGGTGTGTGTTACATTAGATTCACTAGTAGGAGTGAGAAAAACATCTCGGGGTGGTGCGCATTGTATGGGTGTGTGTTACATTACATTCACTACTAGGAGTGAGAAAAACATCACTGGGTGGTGCGCATTGTATGGGTATGTGTTACATTACATTCACTAGTACCAGTGAGAAAAACATCACGGGGTGGTGCGCATTGTATGGGTGTGTGTTACATTACATTCACTAGTAGCAGTGAGAAAAACATCACTGGGTGGTGCGCATTGTATGGGTGTGTGTTACATTACATTCACTAGTAGCAGTGAGAAAAACATCACGGGGTGGTTCGCATTGTATGGGAGTGTGTTACATTACATTCACTAGTCGGATTACATTCACTAGTAGGAGTGAGAAAAACATCACGGGGTGGTGCGCATTGTATGGCTGTGTGTTACATTACATTCACTAGTAGCAGTGAGAAAAACATAACGGGGTGGTGCGCATTGTATGGGTGTGTGTTACATTACATTCACTAGTAGGAGTGAGAAAAACATCACGGGGTGGTGCGCATTGTATGGGTGTGTGTTACATTACATTCACTAGTAGGAGTGAGAAAAACATCACGGGGTGGTGCGCATTGTATGGGTGTGTGTTACATTACCTTCACTAGTAGCAGTGAGAAAAACATCACGGGGTGGTGCGCATTTTACGGGTGTGTGTTACATTACATTCACTAGTAGGAGTGAGAAAAACATCACGGGGTGGTGCGCATTGTATGGGTGTGTGTTACATTACATTCACTAGTAGGAGTGAGAAAAACATCACGGGGTGGTACGCATTGTATGGGTGTGTGTTACATTACATTCACTAGTAGCAGTGAGAAAAACATCACGGGGTGGTGCGCATTGTATGGGTGTGTGTTACATTAGATTCACTAGTAGGAGTGAGAAAAACATCACGGGGTGGTGCGCATTGAATGGGTGTGTGTTACATTAGATTCACTAGTAGGAGTGAGAAAAACATCTCGGGGTGGTGCGCATTGTATGGGTGTGTGTTACATTACATTCACTACTAGGAGTGAGAAAAACATCACTGGGTGGTGCGCATTGTATGGGTGTGTGTTACATTACATTCACTAGTACCAGTGAGAAAAACATCACGGGGTGGTGCGCATTGTATGGGTGTGTGTTACATTACATTCACTAGTAGCAGTGAGAAAAACATCACTGTGTGGTGCGCATTGTATGGGTGTGTGTTACATTACATTCACTAGTAGCAGTGAGAAAAACATCACGGGGTGGTGCGCATTGTATGGGTGTGTGTTACATTACCTTCACTAGTAGCAGTGAGAAAAACATCACGGGGTGGTGCGCATTTTACGGGTGTGTGTTACATTACATTCACTAGTAGGAGTGAGAAAAACATCACGGGGTGGTGCGCATTGTATGGGTGTGTGTTACATTACATTCACTAGTAGGAGTGAGAAAAACATCACGGGGTGGTGCGCATTGTATGGGTGTGTGTTACATTACATTCACTAGTAGGAGTGAGAAAAACATCACGGGGTGGTGCGCATTGTATGGGTGTGTGTTACATTACCTTCACTAGTAGCAGTGAGAAAAACATCACGGGGTGGTGCGCATTTTACGGGTGTGTGTTACATTACATTCACTAGTAGGAGTGAGAAAAACATCACGGGGTGGTGCGCATTGTATGGGTGTGTGTTACATTACATTCACTAGTAGGAGTGAGAAAAACATCACGGGGTGGTGCGCATTGTATGGGTGTGTGTTACATTACATTCACTAGTAGCAGTGAGAAAAACATCACGGGGTGGTGCGCATTGTATGGGTGTGTGTTACATTACATTCACTAGTAGGAGTGAGAAAAACATCACGGGGTGGTGCGCATTGTATGGGTGTGTGTTACATTACATTCACTAGTAGCAGTGAGAAAAACATCTCGGGGTGGTGCGCATTGTATGGGTGTGTGTTACATTACATTCACTAGTAGCAGTGAGAAAAACATCACGGGGTGGTTCGCATTGTATGGGAGTGTGTTACATTACATTCACTAGTAGGATTACATTCACTAGTAGGAGTGAGAAAAACATCACGGGGTGGTGCGCATTGTATGGGTGTGTGTTACATTACATTCACTAGTAGGAGTGAGAAAAACATCACGGGGTGGTGCGCATTGTAAGGGTGTGTGTTACATTACATTCACTAGTAGGAGTGAGAAAAACATCACGGGTTGGTGCGCATTGTATGGGTGTGTGTTACATTACATTCACTAGTAGGAGTGAGAAAAACATCACGGGGTGGTGCGCATTGTAAGGGTGTGTGTTACATTATATTCACTAGTAGGAGTGAGAAAAACATCACGGGGTGGTGCGCATTGTATGGGTGTGTGTTACATTACATTCACTACTAGGAGTGAGAAAAACATCACGGGGTGGTGCGCATTGTATGGGTGTGTGTTACATTACATTCACTAGTAGCAGTGAGAAAACCATCACGGGGTGGTGCCCACTGTATGGGTTTGTGTTACATTACATTCACTACTAGCAGCGAGAAAAACATCACGGGGTGGTGCGCATTGTATGGGTGTGTGTTACATTACATTCACTAGTAGGAGTGAGAAAAACATCACGGGGTGGTGCGCATTGTATGGGTGTGTGTTACATTAGATTCACTAGTAGGAGTGAGAAAAACATCACCGGGTGGTGCGGATTGTATGGGTGTTTGTTACATTACATTCACTAGTAGGAGTGAGAAAAACATCACGGGGTGGTGCGCATTGTATGGGTGTGTGTTACATTACATTCACTAGTAGGAGTGAGAAAAACATCACGGGGTGGTGCGCATTTGATGGGTGTGTGTTACATTAGATTCACTAGTAGGAGTGAGAAAAACATCACCGGGTGGTGCGCATTGTATGGGTGTGTGTTACGTTACATTCACTAGTAGGAGTGAGAAAAACATCACGGGGTGGTGCGCATTGTATGGGTGTGTGTTACGTTACATTCACTAGTAGGAGTGAGAAAAACATCACGGGGTGGTGTGCATAGTGTGGGTGTGTGTTACGTTACATTCACTAGTAGGAGTGAGAAAAACATCACGGGGTGGTGCGCATTGTATGGGTGTGTGTTACATTACATTCACTAGTAGGAGTGAGAAAAACATCACGGGGTGGTGCGCATTGTATGGGTGTGTGTTACATTACATTCACTAGTAGCAGTGAGAAAAACATCACGGGGTGGTGCGCATTTTATGGGTGTGTGTTATATTAGATTCACTAGTAGGAGTGAGAAAAACATCACGGGGTGGTGCGCATTGTATGGGTGTGTGTTACATTAGATTCACTAGTAGGAGTGAGAAAAACATCTCGGGGTGGTGCGCATTGTATGGGTGTGTGTTACATTACATTCACTACTAGGAGTGAGAAAAACATCACTGGGTGGTGCGCATTGTATGGGTATGTGTTACATTACATTCACTAGTACCAGTGAGAAAAACATCACGGGGTGGTGCGCATTGTATGGGTGTGTGTTACATTACATTCACTAGTAGCAGTGAGAAAAACATCACGGGGTGGTTCGCATTGTATGGGAGTGTGTTACATTACATTCACTAGTAGGATTACATTCACTAGTAGGAGTGAGAAAAACATCACGGGGTGGTGCGCATTGTATGGCTGTGTGTTACATTACATTCACTAGTAGCAGTGAGAAAAACATAACGGGGTGGTGCGCATTGTATGGGTGTGTGTTACATTACATTCACTAGTAGGAGTGAGAAAAACATCACGGGGTGGTGCGCATTGTAAGGGTGTGTGTTACATTACATTCACTAGTAGGAGTGAGAAAAACATCACGGGTTGGTGCGCATTGTATGGGTGTGTGTTACATTACATTCACTAGTAGGAGTGAGAAAAACATCACGGGGTGGTGCGCATTGTAAGGGTGTGTGTTACATTATATTCACTAGTAGGAGTGAGAAAAACATCACGGGGTGGTGCGCATTGTATGGGTGTGTGTTACATTACATTCACTACTAGGAGTGAGAAAAACATCACGGGGTGGTGCGCATTGTATGGGTGTGTGTTACATTACATTCACTAGTAGTAGTGAGAAAACCATCACGGGGTGGTGCCCACTGTATGGGTTTGTGTTACATTACATTCACTACTAGCAGCGAGAAAAACATCACGGGGTGGTGCGCATTGTATGGGTGTGTGTTACATTACATTCACTAGTAGGAGTGAGAAAAACATCACGGGGTGGTGCGCATTGTATGGGTGTGTGTTACATTAGATTCACTAGTAGGAGTGAGAAAAACATCACCGGGTGGTGCGGATTGTATGGGTGTTTGTTACATTACATTCACTAGTAGGAGTGAGAAAAACATCACGTGGTGGTGCGCATTGTATGGGTGTGTGTTACATTACATTCACTAGTAGGAGTGAGAAAAACATCACGGGGTGGTGCGCATTTGATGGGTGTGTGTTACATTAGATTCACTAGTAGGAGTGAGAAAAACATCACGGGGTGGTGCGCATTGTATGGGTGTGTGTTACGTTACATTCACTAGTAGGAGTGAGAAAAACATCACGGGGTGGTGCGCATTGTATGGGTGTGTGTTACGTTACATTCACTAGTAGGAGTGAGAAAAACATCACGGGGTGGTGCGCATTGTATGGGTGTGTGTTACGTTACATTCACTAGTAGGAGTGAGAAAAACATCACGGGGTGGTGCGCATTGTATGGGTGTGTGTTACATTACATTCACTACTAGGAGTGAGAAAAACATCACGGGGTGGTGCGCATTGTATGGGTGTGTGTTACATTACATTCACTAGTAGGAGTGAGAAAAACATCACGGGGTGGTGCGCATTGTATGGGTGTGTGTTACATTACATTCACTAGTAGGAGTGAGAAAAACATCACGGGGTGGTGCGCATTGTATGGGTGTGTGTTACATTACATTCACTAGTAGCAGTGAGAAAAACATCACGGGGTGGTGCGCATTTTATGGGTGTGTGTTACATTACATTCACTAGTAGGAGTGAGAAAAACATCACGGGGTGGTGCGCATTGTATGGGTGTGTGTTACATTACATTCACTAGTAGGAGTGAGAAAAACATCACGGGGTGGTGCGCATTGTATGGGTGTGTGTTACATTACATTCACTAGTAGCAGTGAGAAAAACATCACGGGGTGGTGCGCATTTTATGGGTGTGTGTTACATTAGATTCACTAGTAGGAGTGAGAAAAACATCACGGGGTGGTGCGCATTGTATGGGTGTGTGTTACATTAATTTCACTAGTAGGAGTGAGAAAAACATCTCGGGGTGGTGCGCATTGTATGGGTGTGTGTTACATTACATTCACTACTAGGAGTGAGAAAAACATCACTGGGTGGTGCGCATTGTATGGGTATGTGTTACATTACATTCACTAGTACCAGTGAGAAAAACATCACGGGGTGGTGCGCATTGTATGGGTGTGTGTTACATTACATTCACTAGTAGCAGTGAGAAAAACATCACTGGGTGGTGCGCATTGTATGGGTGTGTGTTACATTACATTCACTAGTAGCAGTGAGAAAAACATCACGGGGTGGTTCGCATTGTATGGGAGTGTGTTACATTACATTCACTAGTAGGATTACATTCACTAGTAGGAGTGAGAAAAACATCACGGGGTGGTGCGCATTGTATGGCTGTGTGTTACATTACATTCACTAGTAGCAGTGAGAAAAACATAACGGGGTGGTGCGCATTGTATGGGTGTGTGTTACATTACATTCACTAGTAGGAGTGAGAAAAACATCACGGGGTGGTGCGCATTGTAAGGGTGTGTGTTACATTACATTCACTAGTAGGAGTGAGAAAAACATCACGGGTTGGTGCGCATTGTATGGGTGTGTGTTACATTACATTCACTAGTAGGAGTGAGAAAAACATCACGGGGTGGTGCGCATTGTAAGGGTGTGTGTTACATTATATTCACTAGTAGGAGTGAGAAAAACATCACGGGGTGGTGCGCATTGTATGGGTGTGTGTTACATTACATTCACTAGTAGCAGTGAGAAAACCATCACGGGGTGGTGCCCACTGTATGGGTTTGTGTTACATTACATTCACTAGTAGCAGTGAGAAAAACATCACGGGGTGGTGCGCATTGTATGGGTGTGTGTTACATTACATTCACTAGTAGGAGTGAGAAAAACATCACGGGGTGGTGCGCATTGTATGGGTGTGTGTTACATTAGATTCACTAGTAGGAGTGAGAAAAACATCACCGGGTGGTGCGGATTCAATGGGTGTTTGTTACATTACATTCACTAGTAGGAGTGAGAAAAACATCACGGGGTGGTGCGCATTGTATGGGTGTGTGTTACATTACATTCACTAGTAGGAGTGAGAAAAACATCACGGGGTGGTGCGCATTTGATGGGTGTGTGTTACATTACATTCACTAGTAGGAGTGAGAAAAACATCACGGGGTGGTGCGCATTGTATGGGTGTGTGTTACATTACATTCACTAGTAGCAGTGAGAAAAACATCACGGGGTGGTGCGCATTTTATGGGTGTGTGTTACATTAGATTCACTAGTAGGAGTGAGAAAAACATCACGGGGTGGTGCGCATTGTATGGGTGTGTGTTACATTAGATTCACTAGTAGGAGTGAGAAAAACATCTCGGGGTGGTGCGCATTGTATGGGTGTGTGTTACATTACATTCACTACTAGGAGTGAGAAAAACATCACTGGGTGGTGCGCATTGTATGGGTATGTGTTACATTACATTCACTAGTACCAGTGAGAAAAACATCACGGGGTGGTGCGCATTGTATGGGTGTGTGTTACATTACATTCACTAGTAGCAGTGAGAAAAACATCACGGGGTGGTTCGCATTGTATGGGAGTGTGTTACATTACATTCACTAGTAGGATTACATTCACTAGTAGGAGTGAGAAAAACATCACGGGGTGGTGCGCATTGTATGGCTGTGTGTTACATTACATTCACTAGTAGCAGTGAGAAAAACATAACGGGGTGGTGCGCATTGTATGGGTGTGTGTTACATTACATTCACTAGTAGGAGTGAGAAAAACATCACGGGGTGGTGCGCATTGTAAGGGTGTGTGTTACATTACATTCACTAGTAGGAGTGAGAAAAACATCACGGGTTGGTGCGCATTGTATGGGTGTGTGTTACATTACATTCACTAGTAGGAGTGAGAAAAACATCACGGGGTGGTGCGCATTGTAAGGGTGTGTGTTACATTATATTCACTAGTAGGAGTGAGAAAAACATCACGGGGTGGTGCGCATTGTATGGGTGTGTGTTACATTACATTCACTACTAGGAGTGAGAAAAACATCACGGGGTGGTGCGCATTGTATGGGTGTGTGTTACATTACATTCACTAGTAGTAGTGAGAAAACCATCACGGGGTGGTGCCCACTGTATGGGTTTGTGTTACATTACATTCACTACTAGCAGCGAGAAAAACATCACGGGGTGGTGCGCATTGTATGGGTGTGTGTTACATTACATTCACTAGTAGGAGTGAGAAAAACATCACGGGGTGGTGCGCATTGTATGGGTGTGTGTTACATTAGATTCACTAGTAGGAGTGAGAAAAACATCACCGGGTGGTGCGGATTGTATGGGTGTTTGTTACATTACATTCACTAGTAGGAGTGAGAAAAACATCACGTGGTGGTGCGCATTGTATGGGTGTGTGTTACATTACATTCACTAGTAGGAGTGAGAAAAACATCACGGGGTGGTGCGCATTTGATGGGTGTGTGTTACATTAGATTCACTAGTAGGAGTGAGAAAAACATCACGGGGTGGTGCGCATTGTATGGGTGTGTGTTACGTTACATTCACTAGTAGGAGTGAGAAAAACATCACGGGGTGGTGCGCATTGTATGGGTGTGTGTTACGTTACATTCACTAGTAGGAGTGAGAAAAACATCACGGGGTGGTGCGCATTGTATGGGTGTGTGTTACGTTACATTCACTAGTAGGAGTGAGAAAAACATCACGGGGTGGTGCGCATTGTATGGGTGTGTGTTACATTACATTCACTACTAGGAGTGAGAAAAACATCACGGGGTGGTGCGCATTGTATGGGTGTGTGTTACATTACATTCACTAGTAGGAGTGAGAAAAACATCACGGGGTGGTGCGCATTGTATGGGTGTGTGTTACATTACATTCACTAGTAGGAGTGAGAAAAACATCACGGGGTGGTGCGCATTGTATGGGTGTGTGTTACATTACATTCACTAGTAGCAGTGAGAAAAACATCACGGGGTGGTGCGCATTTTATGGGTGTGTGTTACATTACATTCACTAGTAGGAGTGAGAAAAACATCACGGGGTGGTGCGCATTGTATGGGTGTGTGTTACATTACATTCACTAGTAGGAGTGAGAAAAACATCACGGGGTGGTGCGCATTGTATGGGTGTGTGTTACATTACATTCACTAGTAGCAGTGAGAAAAACATCACGGGGTGGTGCGCATTTTATGGGTGTGTGTTACATTAGATTCACTAGTAGGAGTGAGAAAAACATCACGGGGTGGTGCGCATTGTATGGGTGTGTGTTACATTAATTTCACTAGTAGGAGTGAGAAAAACATCTCGGGGTGGTGCGCATTGTATGGGTGTGTGTTACATTACATTCACTACTAGGAGTGAGAAAAACATCACTGGGTGGTGCGCATTGTATGGGTATGTGTTACATTACATTCACTAGTACCAGTGAGAAAAACATCACGGGGTGGTGCGCATTGTATGGGTGTGTGTTACATTACATTCACTAGTAGCAGTGAGAAAAACATCACTGGGTGGTGCGCATTGTATGGGTGTGTGTTACATTACATTCACTAGTAGCAGTGAGAAAAACATCACGGGGTGGTTCGCATTGTATGGGAGTGTGTTACATTACATTCACTAGTAGGATTACATTCACTAGTAGGAGTGAGAAAAACATCACGGGGTGGTGCGCATTGTATGGCTGTGTGTTACATTACATTCACTAGTAGCAGTGAGAAAAACATAACGGGGTGGTGCGCATTGTATGGGTGTGTGTTACATTACATTCACTAGTAGGAGTGAGAAAAACATCACGGGGTGGTGCGCATTGTAAGGGTGTGTGTTACATTACATTCACTAGTAGGAGTGAGAAAAACATCACGGGTTGGTGCGCATTGTATGGGTGTGTGTTACATTACATTCACTAGTAGGAGTGAGAAAAACATCACGGGGTGGTGCGCATTGTAAGGGTGTGTGTTACATTATATTCACTAGTAGGAGTGAGAAAAACATCACGGGGTGGTGCGCATTGTATGGGTGTGTGTTACATTACATTCACTAGTAGCAGTGAGAAAACCATCACGGGGTGGTGCCCACTGTATGGGTTTGTGTTACATTACATTCACTAGTAGCAGTGAGAAAAACATCACGGGGTGGTGCGCATTGTATGGGTGTGTGTTACATTACATTCACTAGTAGGAGTGAGAAAAACATCACGGGGTGGTGCGCATTGTATGGGTGTGTGTTACATTAGATTCACTAGTAGGAGTGAGAAAAACATCACCGGGTGGTGCGGATTCTATGGGTGTTTGTTACATTACATTCACTAGTAGGAGTGAGAAAAACATCACGGGGTGGTGCGCATTGTATGGGTGTGTGTTACATTACATTCACTAGTAGGAGTGAGAAAAACATCACGGGGTGGTGCGCATTTGATGGGTGTGTGTTACATTAGATTCACTAGTAGGAGTGAGAAAAACATCACGGGGTGGTGCGCATTGTATGGGTGTGTGTTACGTTACATTCACTAGTAGGAGTGAGAAAAACATCACGGGGTGGTGCGCATTGTATGGGTGTGTGTTACGTTACATTCACTAGTAGGAGTGAGAAAAACATCACGGGGTGGTGCGCATTGTATGGGTGTGTGTTACATTACATTCACTAGTAGGAGTGAGAAAAACATCACGGGGTGGTGCGCATTGTATGGGTGTGTGTTACGTTACATTCACTAGTAGGAGTGAGAAAAACATCACGGGGTGGTGCGCATTGTATGGGTGTGTGTTACATTACATTCACTAGTAGGAGTGAGAAAAACATCACGGGGTGGTGCGCATTGTATGGGTGTGTGTTACATTACATTCACTAGTAGGAGTGAGAAAAACATCACGGGGTGGTGCGCATTGTATGGGTGTGTGTTACATTACATTCACTAGTAGCAGTGAGAAAAACATCACGGGGTGGTGCGCATTGTATGGGTGTGTGTTACATTACATTCACTAGTAGCAGTGAGAAAAACATCACGGGGTGGTGCGCATTTTATGGGTGTGTGTTACATTACATTCACTAGTAGGAGTGAGAAAAACATCACGGGGTGGTGCGCATTGTATGGGTGTGTGTTACATTACATTCACTAGTAGGAGTGAGAAAAACATCACGGGGTGGTGCGCATTGTATGGGTGTGTGTTACATTACATTCACTAGTAGGAGTGAGAAAAACATCACGGGGTGGTGCGCATTTTATGGGTGTGTGTTACATTAGATTCACTAGTAGGAGTGAGAAAAACATCACGGGGTGGTGCGCATTGTATGGGTGTGTGTTACATTAGATTCACTAGTAGGAGTGAGAAAAACATCTCGGGGTGGTGCGCATTGTATGGGTGTGTGTTACATTACATTCACTACTAGGAGTGAGAAAAACATCACTGGGTGGTGCGCATTGTATGGGTATGTTTTACATTACATTCACTAGTACCAGTGAGAAAAACATCACGGGGTGGTGCGCATTGTATGGGTGTGTGTTACATTACATTCACTAGTAGCAGTGAGAAAAACATCACTGGGTGGTGCGCATTGTATGGGTGTGTGTTACATTACATTCACTAGTAGCAGTGAGAAAAACATCACGGGGTGGTTCGCATTGTATGGGAGTGTGTTACATTACATTCACTAGTAGGATTACATTCACTAGTAGGAGTGAGAAAAACATCACGGGGTGGTGCGCATTGTATGGGTGTGTGTTACATTACATTCACTAGTAGCAGTGAGAAAACCATCACGGGGTGGTGCCCACTGTATGGGTTTGTGTTACATTACATTCACTAGTAGCAGTGAGAAAAACATCACGGGGTGGTGCGCATTGTATGGGTGTGTGTTACATTACATTCACTAGTAGGAGTGAGAAAAACATCACGGGGTGGTGCGCATTGTATGGGTGTGTGTTATATTAGATTCACTAGTAGGAGTGAGAAAAACATCACCGGGTGGTGCGGATTGTATGGGTGTTTGTTACATTACATTCACTAGTAGGAGTGAGAAAAACATCACGGGGTGGTGCGCATTGTATGGGTGTGTGTTACATTACATTCACTAGTAGGAGTGAGAAAAACATCACGGGGTGGTGCGCATTTGATGGGTGTGTGTTACATTAGATTCACTAGTAGGAGTGAGAAAAACATCACGGGGTGGTGCGCATTGTATGGGGGTGTGTTACGTTACATTCACTAGTAGGAGTGAGAAAAACATCACGGGGTGGTGCGCATTGTATGGGTGTGTGTTACGTTACATTCACTAGTAGGAGTGAGAAAAACATCACGGGGTGGTGCGCATTGTATGGGTGTGTGTTACGTTACATTCACTAGTAGGAGTGAGAAAAACATCACGGGGTGGTGCGCATTGTATGGGTGTGTGTTACATTACATTCACTACTAGGAGTGAGAAAAACATCACGGGGTGGTGCGCATTGTATGGGTGTGTGTTACATTACATTCACTAGTAGGAGTGAGAAAAACATCACGGGGTGGTGCGCATTGTATGGGTGTGTGTTACATTACATTCACTAGTAGGAGTGAGAAAAACATCACGGGGTGGTGCGCATTGTATGGGTGTGTGTTACATTACATTCACTAGTAGCAGTGAGAAAAACATCACGGGGTGGTGCGCATTTTATGGGTGTGTGTTACATTACATTCACTAGTAGGAGTGAGAAAAACATCACGGGGTGGTGCGCATTGTATGGGTGTGTGTTACATTACATTCACTAGTAGGAGTGAGAAAAACATCACGGGGTGGTGCGCATTGTATGGGTGTGTGTTACATTACATTCACTAGTAGCAGTGAGAAAAACATCACGGGGTGGTGCGCATTTTATGGGTGTGTGTTACATTAGATTCACTAGTAGGAGTGAGAAAAACATCACGGGGTGGTGCGCATTGTATGGGTGTGTGTTACATTAGATTCACTAGTAGCAGTGAGAAAAACATCTCGGGGTGGTGCGCATTGTGTGGGTGTGTGTTACATTACATTCACTACTAGGAGTGAGAAAAACATCACTGGGTGGTGCGCATTGTATGGGTATGTGTTACATTACATTCACTAGTACCAGTGAGAAAAACATCACGGGGTGGTGCGCATTGTATGGGTGTGTGTTACATTACAGTCACTAGTAGCAGTGAGAAAAACATCACTGGGTGGTGCGCATTGTATGGGTGTGTGTTACATTACATTCACTAGTAGCAGTGAAAAAAACATCACGGGGTGGTTCGCATTGTATGGGAGTGTGTTACATTACATTCACTAGTAGGATTACATTCACTAGTAGGAGTGAGAAAAACATCACGGGGTGGTGCGCATTGTATGGCTGTGTGTTACATTACATTCACTAGTAGCAGTGAGAAAAACATAACGGGGTGGTGCGCATTGTATGGGTGTGTGTTACATTACATTCACTAGTAGGAGTGAGAAAAACATCACGGGGTGGTGCGCATTGTAAGGGTGTGTGTTACATTACATTCACTAGTAGGAGTGAGAAAAACATCACGGGTTGGTGCGCATTGTATGGGTGTGTGTTACATTACATTCACTAGTAGGAGTGAGAAAAACATCACGGGGTGGTGCGCATTGTAAGGGTGTGTGTTACATTATATTCACTAGTAGGAGTGAGAAAAACATCACGGGGTGGTGCGCATTGTATGGGTGTGTGTTACATTACATTCACTACTAGGAGTGAGAAAAACATCACGGGGTGGTGCGCATTGTATGGGTGTGTGTTACATTACATTCACTAGTAGCAGTGAGAAAACCATCACGGGGTGGTGCCCACTGTATGGGTTTGTGTTACATTACATTCACTAGTAGCAGTGAGAAAAACATCACGGGGTGGTGCGCAATTTATGGGTGTGTGTTACATTACATTCACTAGTAGGAGTGAGAAAAACATCACGGGGTGGTGCGCATTGTATGGGTGTGTGTTACATTACATTCACTAGTAGGAGTGAGAAAAACATCACGGGGTGGTGCGCATTGTATGGGTGTGTGTTACATTAGATTCACTAGTAGGAGTGAGAAAAACATCACGGGGTGGTGCGCATTGTATGGGTGTGTGTTACATTACATTCACTAGTAGCAGTGAGAAAAACATCACGGGGTGGTGCGCATTTTATGGGTGTGTGTTACATTACATTCACTAGTAGGAGTGAGAAAAACATCACGGGGTGGTGCGCATTGTATGGGTGTGTGTTACATTACATTCACTAGTAGGAGTGAGAAAAACATCATGGGGTGGTGCTTCTTGTATGGGTGTGTGTTACATTACATTCACTAGTAGCAGTGAGAAAAACATCACGGGGTAGTGCGCATTTTATGGGTGTGTGTTACATTAGATTCACTAGTAGGAGTGAGAAAAACATCACGGGGTGGTGCGCATTGTATGGGTGTGTGTTACATTAGATTCACTAGTAGGAGTGAGAAAAACATCTCGGGGTGGTGCGCATTGTATGGGTGTGTGTTACATTACATTCACTACTAGGAGTGAGAAAAACATCACTAGGTGGTGCGCATTGTATGGGTATGTGTTACATTACATTCACTAGTACCAGTGAGAAAAACATCGCGGGGTGGTGCGCATTGTATGGGTGTGTGTTACATTACATTTACTAGTAGCAGTGAGAAAAACATCACTGGGTGGTGCGCATTGTATGGGTGTGTGTTACATTACATTCACTAGTAGCAGTGAGAAAAACATCACGGGGTGGTTCGCATTGTATGGGAGTGTGTTACATTACATTCACTAGTAGGATTACATTCACTAGTAGGAGTGAGAAAAACATCACGGGGTGGTGCGCATTGTATGGCTGTGTGTTACATTACATTCACTAGTAGCAGTGAGAAAAACATAATGGGGTGGTGCGCATTGTATGGGTGTGTGTTACATTACATTCACTAGTAGGAGTGAGAAAAACATCACGGGGTGGTGCGCATTGTAAGGGTGTGTGTTACATTACATTCACTAGTAGGAGTGAGAAAACATCACGGGCTGGTGCGCATTGTATGGGTGTGTGTTACATTACATTCACTAGTAGGAGTGAGAAAAACATCACGGGGTGGTGCGCATTGTAAGGGTGTGTGTTACATTATATTCCCTAGTAGGAGTGAGAAAAACATCACGGGGTGGTGCGCATTGTATGGGTGTGTGTTACATTACATTCACTACTAGGAGTGAGAAAAACATCACGGGTGGTGCGCATTGTATGGGTGTGTGTTACATTACACTCACCAGTAGGAGTGAGAAAAACATCACGGGGTGGTGCGCATTGTATGGGTGTGTGTTACATTACATTACTAGTAGGAGTGAGAAAAACATCACGGGGTGGTGCGCATTGTATGGGTGTGTGTTACGTTACATTCACTAGTAGCAGTGAGAAAAACATCACGGGGTGGTGCGCATTGTATGGGTGTGTCTTACATTAGCATTCACTAGTAGGAGTGAGAAAACATCACGGGGTGGTGCGCATTGTATGGGTGTGCGTTACATTACATTCACTAGTAGGAGTGAGAAAAACTTCACGGGTGGTGCGCATTGTATGGGTGTGTGTTACATTACATTCACTAGTAGGAGTTAGAAAAACATCGCGGGGTGGTGCGCATTGTATGGGTGTGTGTTACATTACATTCACTAGTAGCAGTGAGAAAAACATCACGGTGTGGTGCGCATTGTATGGGTGTGTGTTACATTACATTCACTACTAGGAGTGAGAAAAATATCACGGGGTGGTGCGCATTGTATGGGTGTGTGTTACATTACATTCACTAGTAGGAGTGAGAAAAACATCACGGGGTGGTGCGTATTGTATGGGTGTGTGTTACATTACATTCACTAGTAGGAGTGAGAAAAACATCACGGGGTGGTGCGCATTGTATGGGTGTGTGTTACATTACTTTCACTAGTAGGAGTGAGAAAAACATCACGGGGTGGTGCGCATTGTATTGGTGTGTGTTACATTACATTCACTACTAGGAGTGAGAAAAACATCACGGGGTGGTGCGCATTGTATGGGTGTGTGTTACATTACATTCACTAGTAGGAGTGAGAAAAACATCACGGGGTGGTGCGCATTGTATGGGTGTGTGTTACATTACATTCACTAGTAGGAGTGAGATAAACATCACGGGGTGGTGCGCATTGTATGGGTTTGTGTTACGTTACATTCGCTAGTAGGAGTGAGAAAAACATCACGGGGTGGTGAGCTTTGTATGGGTGTGTGTTACGTTACATTCACTAGTAGGAGTGAGAAAAACATCACGGGGTGGTGCGCATTGTATGGGTGTGTGTTACGTTACATTCACTAGTAGGAGTGAGAAAAACATCACGGGGTGTGTGCATTGTATGGGTGTGTGTTACGTTACATTCACTATTAGGAGTGAGAAAACATCACGGGGTGGTGCGCATTGTATGGGTGTGTGTTACATTATATTCACTAGTAGGAGTGAGAAAAACATCACGGGGTGGTGCGCATTGTATGGGTGTGTGTTACATTACATTCACTAGTAGCAGTGAGAAAACCATCACGGGGTGGTGCCCACTGTATGGGTTTGTGTTACATTACATTCACTAGTAGCAGTGAGAAAAACATCACGGGGTGGTGCGCATTGTATGGGTGTGTGTTACATTACATTCACTAGTAGGAGTGAGAAAAACATCACGGGGTGGTGCGCATTGTATGGGTGTGTGTTACATTAGATTCACTAGTAGGAGTGAGAAAAACATCACCGGGTGGTGCGGATTCTATGGGTGTTGTTACATTACATTCACTAGTAGGAGTGAGAAAAACATCACGGGGTGGTGCGCATTGTATGGGTGTGTGTTACATTACATTCACTAGTAGGAGTGAGAAAAACATCACGGGGTGGTGCGCATTTGATGGGTGTGTGTTACATTAGATTCACTAGTAGGAGTGAGAAAAACATCACGGGGTGGTGCGCATTGTATGGGTGTGTGTTACGTTACATTCACTAGTAGGAGTGAGAAAAACATCACGGGGTGGTGCGCATTGTATGGGTGTGTGTTACATTACATTCACTAGTAGGAGTGAGAAAAACATCACGGGGTGTGCGCATCGTATGGGTGTGTGTTACGTTACATTCACTAGTAGGAGTGAGAAAAACATCACGGGGTGGTGCGCATTGTATGGGTGTGTGTTACATTACATTCACTAGTAGGAGTGAGAAAAACATCACGGGGTGGTGCGCATTGTATGGGTGTGTGTTACATTACATTCACTAGTAGGAGTGAGAAAAACATCACGGGGTGGTGCGCATTGTATGGGTGTGTGTTACATTACATTCACTAGTAGCAGTGAGAAAAACATCACGGGGTGGTGCGCAATGTATGGGTGTGTGTTACATTACATTCACTAGTAGCAGTGAGAAAAACATCACGGGGTGGTGCGCATTTTATGGGTGTGTGTTACATTACATTCACTAGTAGGAGTGAGAGAAAACATCACGGGGTGGTGCGCATTGTATGGGTGTGTGTTACATTACATTCACTAGTAGGAGTGAGAAAAACATCACGGGGTGGTGCGCATTGTATGGGTGTGTGTTACATTACATTCACTAGTAGGAGTGAGAAAAACATCACGGGGTGGTGCGCATTTTATGGGTGTGTGTTACATTAGATTCACTAGTAGGAGTGAGAAAAACATCACAGGGTGGTGCGCATTGTATGGGTGTGTGTTACATTAGATTCACTAGTAGGAGTGAGAAAAACATCTCGGGGTGGTGCGCATTGTATGGGTGTGTGTTACATTACATTCACTACTAGGAGTGAGAAAAACATCACTGGGTGGTGCGCATTGTATGGGTATGTTTTACATTACATTCACTAGTACCAGTGAGAAAAACATCACGGGGTGGTGCGCATTGTATGGGTGTGTGTTACATTACATTCACTAGTAGCAGTGAGAAAAACATCACTGGGTGGTGCGCATTGTATGGGTGTGTGTTACATTACATTCACTAGTAGCAGTGAGAAAAACATCACGGGGTGGTTCGCATTGTATGGGAGTGTGTTACATTACATTCACTAGTAGGATTACATTCACTAGTAGGAGTGAGAAAAACATCACGGGGTGGTGCGCATTGTATGGGTGTGTGTTACATTACATTCACTAGTAGCAGTGAGAAAACCATCACGGGGTGGTGCCCACTGTATGGGTTTGTGTTACATTACATTCACTAGTAGCAGTGAGAAAAACATCACGGGGTGGTGCGCATTGTATGGGTGTGTGTTACATTACATTCACTAGTAGGAGTGAGAAAAACATCACGGGGTGGTGCGCATTGTATGGGTGTGTGTTACATTAGATTCACTAGTAGGAGTGAGAAAAACATCACCGGGTGGTGCGGATTGTATGGGTGTTTGTTACATTACATTCACTAGTAGGAGTGAGAAAAACATCACGGGGTGGTGCGCATTGTATGGGTGTGTGTTACATTACATTCACTAGTAGGAGTGAGAAAAACATCACGGGGTGGTGCGCATTTGATGGGTGTGTGTTACATTAGATTCACTAGTAGGAGTGAGAAAAACATCACGGGGTGGTGCGCATTGTATGGGTGTGTGTTACGTTACATTCACTAGTAGGAGTGAGAAAAACATCACGGGGTGGTGCGCATTGTATGGGTGTGTGTTACGTTACATTCACTAGTAGGAGTGAGAAAAACATCACGGGGTGGTGCGCATTGTATGGGTGTGTGTTACGTTACATTCACTAGTAGGAGTGAGAAAAACATCACGGGGTGGTGCGCATTGTATGGGTGTGTGTTACATTACATTCACTACTAGGAGTGAGAAAAACATCACGGGGTGGTGCGCATTGTATGGGTGTGTGTTACATTACATTCACTAGTAGGAGTGAGAAAAACATCACGGGGTGGTGCGCATTGTATGGGTGTGTGTTACATTACATTCACTAGTAGGAGTGAGAAAAACATCACGGGGTGGTGCGCATTGTATGGGTGTGTGTTACATTACATTCACTAGTAGCAGTGAGAAAAACATCACGGGGTGGTGCGCATTTTATGGGTGTGTGTTACATTACATTCACTAGTAGGAGTGAGAAAAACATCACGGGGTGGTGCGCATTGAATGGGTGTGTGTTACATTACATTCACTAGTAGGAGTGAGAAAAACATCACGGGGTGGTGCGCATTGTATGGGTGTGTGTTACATTACATTCACTAGTAGCAGTGAGAAAAACATCACGGGGTGGTGCGCATTTTATGGGTGTGTGTTACATTAGATTCACTAGTAGGAGTGAGAAAAACATCACGGGGTGGTGCGCATTGTATGGGTGTGTGTTACATTAGATTCACTAGTAGCAGTGAGAAAAACATCTCGGGGTGGTGCGCATTGTATGGGTGTGTGTTACATTACATTCACTACTAGGAGTGAGAAAAACATCACTGGGTGGTGCGCATTGTATGGGTATGTGTTACATTACATTCACTAGTACCAGTGAGAAAAACATCACGGGGTGGTGCGCATTGTATGGGTGTGTGTTACATTACAGTCACTAGTAGCAGTGAGAAAAACATCACTGGGTGGTGCGCATTGTATGGGTGTGTGATACATTACATTCACTAGTAGCAGTGAAAAAAACATCACGGGGTGGTTCGCATTGTATGGGAGTGTGTTACATTACATTCACTAGTAGGATTACATTCACTAGTAGGAGTGAGAAAAACATCACGGGGTGGTGCGCATTGTATGGCTGTGTGTTACATTACATTCACTAGTAGCAGTGAGAAAAACATAACGGGGTGGTGCGCATTGTATGGGTGTGTGTTACATTACATTCACTAGTAGGAGTGAGAAAAACATCACGGGGTGGTGCGCATTGTAAGGGTGTGTGTTACATTACATTCACTAGTAGGAGTGAGAAAAACATCACGGGTTGGTGCGCATTGTATGGGTGTGTGTTACATTACATTCACTAGTAGGAGTGAGAAAAACATCACGGGGTGGTGCGCATTGTAAGGGTGTGTGTTACATTATATTCACTAGTAGGAGTGAGAAAAACATCACGGGGTGGTGCGCATTGTATGGGTGTGTGTTACATTACATTCACTACTAGGAGTGAGAAAAACATCACGGGGTGGTGCGCATTGTATGGGTGTGTGTTACATTACATTCACTAGTAGCAGTGAGAAAACCATCACGGGGTGGTGCCCACTGTATGGGTTTGTGTTACATTACATTCACTAGTAGCAGTGAGAAAAACATCACGGGGTGGTGCGCATTGTATGGGTGTGTGTTACATTACATTCACTAGTAGGAGTGAGAAAAACATCACGGGGTGGTGCGCATTGTATGGGTGTGTGTTACATTACATTCACTAGTAGGAGTGAGAAAAACATCACGGGGTGGTGCGCATTGTATGGGTGTGTGTTACATTACATTCACTAGTAGCAGTGAGAAAAACATCACGGGGTGGTGCGCATTTTATGGGTGTGTGTTACATTACATTCACTAGTAGGAGTGAGAAAAACATCACGGGGTGGTGCGCATTGTATGGGTGTGTGTTACATTACATTCACTAGTAGGAGTGAGAAAAACATCACGGGGTGGTGCGCATTGTATGGGTGTGTGTTACATTACATTCACTAGTAGCAGTGAGAAAAACATCACGGGGTGGTGCGCATTTTATGGGTGTGTGTTACATTAGATTCACTAGTAGGAGTGAGAAAAACATCACGGGGTGGTGCGCATTGTATGGGTGTGTGTTACATTAGATTCACTAGTAGCAGTGAGAAAAACATCTCGGGGTGGTGCGCATTGTGTGGGTGTGTGTTACATTACATTCACTACTAGGAGTGAGAAAAACATCACTGGGTGGTGCGCATTGTATGGGTATGTGTTACATTACATTCACTAGTACCAGTGAGAAAAACATCACGGGGTGGTGCGCATTGTATGGGTGTGTGTTACATTACAGTCACTAGTAGCAGTGAGAAAAACATCACTGGGTGGTGCGCATTGTATGGGTGTGTGTTACATTACATTCACTAGTAGCAGTGAAAAAAACATCACGGGGTGGTTCGCATTGTATGGGAGTGTGTTACATTACATTCACTAGTAGGATTACATTCACTAGTAGGAGTGAGAAAAACATCACGGGGTGGTGCGCATTGTATGGCTGTGTGTTACATTACATTCACTAGTAGCAGTGAGAAAAACATAACGGGGTGGTGCGCATTGTATGGGTGTGTGTTACATTACATTCACTAGTAGGAGTGAGAAAAACATCACGGGGTGGTGCGCATTGTAAGGGTGTGTGTTACATTACATTCACTAGTAGGAGTGAGAAAAACATCACGGGTTGGTGCGCATTGTATGGGTGTGTGTTACATTACATTCACTAGTAGGAGTGAGAAAAACATCACGGGGTGGTGCGCATTGTAAGGGTGTGTGTTACATTATATTCACTAGTAGGAGTGAGAAAAACATCACGGGGTGGTGCGCATTGTATGGGTGTGTGTTACATTACATTCACTACTAGGAGTGAGAAAAACATCACGGGGTGGTGCGCATTGTATGGGTGTGTGTTACATTACATTCACTAGTAGCAGTGAGAAAACCATCACGGGGTGGTGCCCACTGTATGGGTTTGTGTTACATTACATTCACTAGTAGCAGTGAGAAAAACATCACGGGGTGGTGCGCAATTTATGGGTGTGTGTTACATTACATTCACTAGTAGGAGTGAGAAAAACATCACGGGGTGGTGCGCATTGTATGGGTGTGTGTTACATTACATTCACTAGTAGGAGTGAGAAAAACATCACGGGGTGGTGCGCATTGTATGGGTGTGTGTTACATTAGATTCACTAGTAGGAGTGAGAAAAACATCACGGGGTGGTGCGCATTGTATGGGTGTGTGTTACATTACATTCACTAGTAGCAGTGAGAAAAACATCACGGGGTGGTGCGCATTTTATGGGTGTGTGTTACATTACATTCACTAGTAAGAGTGAGAAAAACATCACGGGGTGGTGCGCATTGTATGGGTGTGTGTTACATTACATTCACTAGTAGGAGTGAGAAAAACATCATGGGGTGGTGCTTCTTGTATGGGTGTGTGTTACATTACATTCACTAGTAGCAGTGAGAAAAACATCACGGGGTAGTGCGCATTTTATGGGTGTGTGTTACATTAGATTCACTAGTAGGAGTGAGAAAAACATCACGGGGTGGTGCGCATTGTATGGGTGTGTGTTACATTAGATTCACTAGTAGGAGTGAGAAAAACATCTCGGGGTGGTGCGCATTGTATGGGTGTGTGTTACATTACATTCACTACTAGGAGTGAGAAAAACATCACTAGGTGGTGCGCATTGTATGGGTATGTGTTACATTACATTCACTAGTACCAGTGAGAAAAACATCGCGGGGTGGTGCGCATTGTATGGGTGTGTGTTACATTACATTTACTAGTAGCAGTGAGAAAAACATCACTGGGTGGTGCGCATTGTATGGGTGTGTGTTACATTACATTCACTAGTAGCAGTGAGAAAAACATCACGGGGTGGTTCGCATTGTATGGGAGTGTGTTACATTACATTCACTAGTAGGATTACATTCACTAGTAGGAGTGAGAAAAACATCACGGGGTGGTGCGCATTGTATGGCTGTGTGTTACATTACATTCACTAGTAGCAGTGAGAAAAACATAATGGGGTGGTGCGCATTGTATGGGTGTGTGTTACATTACATTCACTAGTAGGAGTGAGAAAAACATCACGGGGTGGTGCGCATTGTAAGGGTGTGTGTTACATTACATTCACTAGTAGGAGTGAGAAAAACATCACGGGCTGGTGCGCATTGTATGGGTGTGTGTTACATTACATTCACTAGTAGGAGTGAGAAAAACATCACGGGGTGGTGCGCATTGTAAGGGTGTGTGTTACATTATATTCCCTAGTAGGAGTGAGAAAAACATCACGGGGTGGTGCGCATTGTATGGGTGTGTGTTACATTACATTCACTACTAGGAGTGAGAAAAACATCACGGGGTGGTGCGCATTGTATGGGTGTGTGTTACATTACACTCACCAGTAGGAGTGAGAAAAACATCACGGGGTGGTGCGCATTGTATGGGTGTGTGTTACATTACATTTACTAGTAGGAGTGAGAAAAACATCACGGGGTGGTGCGCATTGTATGGGTGTGTGTTACGTTACATTCACTAGTAGCAGTGAGAAAAACATCACGGGGTGGTGCGCATTGTATGGGTGTGTCTTACATTACATTCACTAGTAGGAGTGAGAAAAACATCACGGGGTGGTGCGCATTGTATGGGTGTGCGTTACATTACATTCACTAGTAGGAGTGAGAAAAACTTCACGGGGTGGTGCGCATTGTATGGGTGTGTGTTACATTACATTCACTAGTAGGAGTTAGAAAAACATCGCGGGGTGGTGCGCATTGTATGGGTGTGTGTTACATTACATTCACTAGTAGCAGTGAGAAAAACATCACGGTGTGGTGCGCATTGTATGGGTGTGTGTTACATTACATTCACTACTAGGAGTGAGAAAAATATCACGGGGTGGTGCGCATTGTATGGGTGTGTGTTACATTACATTCACTAGTAGGAGTGAGAAAAACATCACGGGGTGGTGCGTATTGTATGGGTGTGTGTTACATTACATTCACTAGTAGGAGTGAGAAAAACATCACGGGGTGGTGCGCATTGTATGGGTGTGTGTTACATTACTTTCACTAGTAGGAGTGAGAAAAACATCACGGGGTGGTGCGCATTGTATTGGTGTGTGTTACATTACATTCACTACTAGGAGTGAGAAAAACATCACGGGGTGGTGCGCATTGTATGGGTGTGTGTTACATTACATTCACTAGTAGGAGTGAGAAAAACATCACGGGGTGGTGCGCATTGTATGGGTGTGTGTTACATTACATTCACTAGTAGGAGTGAGATAAACATCACGGGGTGGTGCGCATTGTATGGGTTTGTGTTACGTTACATTCGCTAGTAGGAGTGAGAAAAACATCACGGGGTGGTGAGCTTTGTATGGGTGTGTGTTACGTTACATTCACTAGTAGGAGTGAGAAAAACATCACGGGGTGGTGCGCATTTTATGGGTGTGTGTTACGTTACATTCACTAGTAGGAGTGAGAAAAACATCACGGGGTGGTGTGCATTGTATGGGTGTGTGTTACGTTACATTCACTATTAGGAGTGAGAAAAACATCACGGGGTGGTGCGCATTGTATGGGTGTGTGTTACATTATATTCACTAGTAGGAGTGAGAAAAACATCACGGGGTGGTGCGCATTGTATGGGTGTGTGTTACATTACATTCACTAGTAGCAGTGAGAAAACCATCACGGGGTGGTGCCCACTGTATGGGTTTGTGTTACATTACATTCACTAGTAGCAGTGAGAAAAACATCACGGGGTGGTGCGCATTGTATGGGTGTGTGTTACATTACATTCACTAGTAGGAGTGAGAAAAACATCACGGGGTGGTGCGCATTGTATGGGTGTGTGTTACATTAGATTCACTAGTAGGAGTGAGAAAAACATCACCGGGTGGTGCGGATTCTATGGGTGTTTGTTACATTACATTCACTAGTAGGAGTGAGAAAAACATCACGGGGTGGTGCGCATTGTATGGGTGTGTGTTACATTACATTCACTAGTAGGAGTGAGAAAAACATCACGGGGTGGTGCGCATTTGATGGGTGTGTGTTACATTAGATTCACTAGTAGGAGTGAGAAAAACATCACGGGGTGGTGCGCATTGTATGGGTGTGTGTTACGTTACATTCACTAGTAGGAGTGAGAAAAACATCACGGGGTGGTGCGCATTGTATGGGTGTGTGTTACATTACATTCACTAGTAGGAGTGAGAAAAACATCACGGGGTGGTGCGCATCGTATGGGTGTGTGTTACGTTACATTCACTAGTAGGAGTGAGAAAAACATCACGGGGTGGTGCGCATTGTATGGGTGTGTGTTACATTACATTCACTAGTAGGAGTGAGAAAAACATCACGGGGTGGTGCGCATTGTATGGGTGTGTGTTACATTACATTCACTAGTAGGAGTGAGAAAAACATCACGGGGTGGTGCGCATTGTATGGGTGTGTGTTACATTACATTCACTAGTAGCAGTGAGAAAAACATCACGGGGTGGTGCGCATTGTATGGGTGTGTGTTACATTACATTCACTAGTAGCAGTGAGAAAAACATCACGGGGTGGTGCGCATTTTATGGGTGTGTGTTACATTACATTCACTAGTAGGAGTGAGAAAAACATCACGGGGTGGTGCGCATTGTATGGGTGTGTGTTACATTACATTCACTAGTAGGAGTGAGAAAAACATCACGGGGTGGTGCGCATTGTATGGGTGTGTGTTACATTACATTCACTAGTAGGAGTGAGAAAAACATCACGGGGTGGTGCGCATTTTATGGGTGTGTGTTACATTAGATTCACTAGTAGGAGTGAGAAAAACATCACAGGGTGGTGCGCATTGTATGGGTGTGTGTTACATTAGATTCACTAGTAGGAGTGAGAAAAACATCTCGGGGTGGTGCGCATTGTATGGGTGTGTGTTACATTACATTCACTACTAGGAGTGAGAAAAACATCACTGGGTGGTGCGCATTGTATGGGTATGTTTTACATTACATTCACTAGTACCAGTGAGAAAAACATCACGGGGTGGTGCGCATTGTATGGGTGTGTGTTACATTACATTCACTAGTAGCAGTGAGAAAAACATCACTGGGTGGTGCGCATTGTATGGGTGTGTGTTACATTACATTCACTAGTAGCAGTGAGAAAAACATCACGGGGTGGTTCGCATTGTATGGGAGTGTGTTACATTACATTCACTAGTAGGATTACATTCACTAGTAGGAGTGAGAAAAACATCACGGGGTGGTGCGCATTGTATGGGTGTGTGTTACATTACATTCACTAGTAGCAGTGAGAAAACCATCACGGGGTGGTGCCCACTGTATGGGTTTGTGTTACATTACATTCACTAGTAGCAGTGAGAAAAACATCACGGGGTGGTGCGCATTGTATGGGTGTGTGTTACATTACATTCACTAGTAGGAGTGAGAAAAACATCACGGGGTGGTGCGCATTGTATGGGTGTGTGTTACATTAGATTCACTAGTAGGAGTGAGAAAAACATCACCGGGTGGTGCGGATTGTATGGGTGTTTGTTACATTACATTCACTAGTAGGAGTGAGAAAAACATCACGGGGTGGTGCGCATTGTATGGGTGTGTGTTACATTACATTCACTAGTAGGAGTGAGAAAAACATCACGGGGTGGTGCGCATTTGATGGGTGTGTGTTACATTAGATTCACTAGTAGGAGTGAGAAAAACATCACGGGGTGGTGCGCATTGTATGGGTGTGTGTTACGTTACATTCACTAGTAGGAGTGAGAAAAACATCACGGGGTGGTGCGCATTGTATGGGTGTGTGTTACGTTACATTCACTAGTAGGAGTGAGAAAAACATCACGGGGTGGTGCGCATTGTATGGGTGTGTGTTACGTTACATTCACTAGTAGGAGTGAGAAAAACATCACGGGGTGGTGCGCATTGTATGGGTGTGTGTTACATTACATTCACTACTAGGAGTGAGAAAAACATCACGGGGTGGTGCGCATTGTATGGGTGTGTGTTACATTACATTCACTAGTAGGAGTGAGAAAAACATCACGGGGTGGTGCGCATTGTATGGGTGTGTGTTACATTACATTCACTAGTAGGAGTGAGAAAAACATCACGGGGTGGTGCGCATTGTATGGGTGTGTGTTACATTACATTCACTAGTAGCAGTGAGAAAAACATCACGGGGTGGTGCGCATTTTATGGGTGTGTGTTACATTACATTCACTAGTAGGAGTGAGAAAAACATCACGGGGTGGTGCGCATTGAATGGGTGTGTGTTACATTACATTCACTAGTAGGAGTGAGAAAAACATCACGGGGTGGTGCGCATTGTATGGGTGTGTGTTACATTACATTCACTAGTAGCAGTGAGAAAAACATCACGGGGTGGTGCGCATTTTATGGGTGTGTGTTACATTAGATTCACTAGTAGGAGTGAGAAAAACATCACGGGGTGGTGCGCATTGTATGGGTGTGTGTTACATTAGATTCACTAGTAGCAGTGAGAAAAACATCTCGGGGTGGTGCGCATTGTATGGGTGTGTGTTACATTACATTCACTACTAGGAGTGAGAAAAACATCACTGGGTGGTGCGCATTGTATGGGTATGTGTTACATTACATTCACTAGTACCAGTGAGAAAAACATCACGGGGTGGTGCGCATTGTATGGGTGTGTGTTACATTACAGTCACTAGTAGCAGTGAGAAAAACATCACTGGGTGGTGCGCATTGTATGGGTGTGTGATACATTACATTCACTAGTAGCAGTGAAAAAAACATCACGGGGTGGTTCGCATTGTATGGGAGTGTGTTACATTACATTCACTAGTAGGATTACATTCACTAGTAGGAGTGAGAAAAACATCACGGGGTGGTGCGCATTGTATGGCTGTGTGTTACATTACATTCACTAGTAGCAGTGAGAAAAACATAACGGGGTGGTGCGCATTGTATGGGTGTGTGTTACATTACATTCACTAGTAGGAGTGAGAAAAACATCACGGGGTGGTGCGCATTGTAAGGGTGTGTGTTACATTACATTCACTAGTAGGAGTGAGAAAAACATCACGGGTTGGTGCGCATTGTATGGGTGTGTGTTACATTACATTCACTAGTAGGAGTGAGAAAAACATCACGGGGTGGTGCGCATTGTAAGGGTGTGTGTTACATTATATTCACTAGTAGGAGTGAGAAAAACATCACGGGGTGGTGCGCATTGTATGGGTGTGTGTTACATTACATTCACTACTAGGAGTGAGAAAAACATCACGGGGTGGTGCGCATTGTATGGGTGTGTGTTACATTACATTCACTAGTAGCAGTGAGAAAACCATCACGGGGTGGTGCCCACTGTATGGGTTTGTGTTACATTACATTCACTAGTAGCAGTGAGAAAAACATCACGGGGTGGTGCGCATTGTATGGGTGTGTGTTACATTACATTCACTAGTAGGAGTGAGAAAAACATCACGGGGTGGTGCGCATTGTATGGGTGTGTGTTACATTAGATTCACTAGTAGGAGTGAGAAAAACATCACGGGGTGGTGCGGATTGTATGGGTGTTTGTTACATTACATTCACTAGTAGGAGTGAGAAAAACATCACGGGGTGGTGCGCATTGTATGGGTGTGTGTTACATTACATTCACTAGTAGGAGTGCGAAAAACATCACGGGGTGTTGCGCATTGTATGGGTGTGTGTTACGTTACATTCACTAGTAGGAGTGAGAAAAACATCACGGGGTGGTGCGCATTGTATGGGTGTGTGTTACGTTACATTCACTAGTAGGAGTGAGAAAAACATCACGGGGTGGTGCGCATTGTATGGGTGTGTGTTACGTTACATTCACTAGTAGGAGTGAGAAAAACATCACGGGGTGTTGCGCATTGTATGGGTGTGTGTTACATTACATTCACTACTAGGAGTGAGAAAAACATCACGGGGTGGTGCGCATTCTATGGGTGTGTGTTACATTACATTCACTAGTAGGAGTGAGAAAAACATCACGGGGTGGTGCGCATTGTATGGGTGTGTGTTACATTACATTCACTACTAGGAGTGAGATAAACATCACGGGGTGGTGCGCATTGTATGGGTGTGTGTTACGTTACATTCACTAGTAGGAGTGAGAAAAACATCACGGGGTGGTGAGCATTGTATGGGTGTGTGTTACGTTACATTCACTAGTAGGAGTGAGAAAAACATCACGGGGTGGTGCGCATTGTATGGGTGTGTGTTACGTTACATTCACTAGTAGGAGTGAGAAAAACATCACGGGGTGGAGCGCATTGTATGGGTGTGTGTTACATTACATTCACTATTAGGAGTGAGAAAAACATCACGGGGTGGTGCGCATTGTATCGGTGTCTGTTACGTTACATTCACTAGTAGCAGTGAGAAAAACATCACGGGGTGGTGCGCATTGTATGGGTGTGTGTTACATTACATTCACTAGTAGGAGTGAGAAAAACATCACGTGGTGGTGCGCATTGTATGGCTCTGTGTTACATTACATTCACTAGTAGGAGTGAGAAAAACATCACGGGGTGGTGCGCAATTTATGGGTGTGTGTTACATTACATTCACTAGTAGGAGTGAGAAAAACATCACGGGGTGGTGCGCATTGTATGGGTGTGTGTTACATTACATTCACTAGTAGGAGTGAGAAAAACATCACGGGGTGGTGCGCATTGTATGGGTGTGTGTTACATTACATTCACTAGTAGGAGTGAGAAAAACATCACGGGGTGGTGCGCATTGTATGGGTGTGTGTTACATTACATTCACTAGTAGCAGTGAGAAAAACATCACGGGGTGGTGCGCATTTTATGGGTGTGTGTTACATTACATTCACTAGTAGGAGTGAGAAAAACATCACGGGGTGGTGCGCATTGTATGGGTGTGTGTTACATTACATTCACTAGTAGGAGTGAGAAAAACATCACGGGGTGGTGCTTATTGTATGGGTGTGTGTTACATTACATTCACTAGTAGCAGTGAGAAAAACATCACGGGGTAGTGCGCATTTTATGGGTGTGTGTTACATTAGATTCACTAGTAGGAGTGAGAAAAACATCACGGGGTGGTGCGCATTGTATGGGTGTGTGTTACATTAGATTCACTAGTAGGAGTGAGAAAAACATCTCGGGGTGGTGCGCATTGTATGGGTGTGTGTTACATTACATTCACTACTAGGAGTGAGAAAAACATCACTAGGTGGTGCGCATTGTATGGGTATGTGTTACATTACATTCACTAGTACCAGTGAGAAAAACATCGCGGGGTGGTGCGCATTGTATGGGTGTGTGTTACATTACATTTACTAGTAGCAGTGAGAAAAACATCACTGGGTGGTGCGCATTGTATGGGTGTGTGTTACATTACATTCACTAGTAGCAGTGAGAAAAACATCACGGGGTGGTTCGCATTGTATGGGAGTGTGTTACATTACATTCACTAGTAGGATTACATTCACTAGTAGGAGTGAGAAAAACATCACGGGGTGGTGCGCATTGTATGGCTGTGTGTTACATTACATTCACTAGTAGCAGTGAGAAAAACATAATGGGGTGGTGCGCATTGTATGGGTGTGTGTTACATTACATTCACTAGTAGGAGTGAGAAAAACATCACGGGGTGGTGCGCATTGTAAGGGTGTGTGTTACATTACATTCACTAGTAGGAATGAGAAAAACATCACGGGCTGGTGCGCATTGTATGGGTGTGTGTTACATTACATTCACTAGTAGGAGTGAGAAAAACATCACGGGGTGGTGCGCATTGTAAGGGTGTGTGTTACATTATATTCCCTAGTAGGAGTGAGAAAAACATCACGGGGTGGTGCGCATTGTATGGGTGTGTGTTACATTACATTCACTACTAGGAGTGAGAAAAACATCACGGGGTGGTGCGCATTGTATGGGTGTGTGTTACATTACACTCACCAGTAGGAGTGAGAAAAACATCACGGGGTGGTGCGCATTGTATGGGTGTGTGTTACATTACATTTACTAGTAGGAGTGAGAAAAACATCACGGGGTGGTGCGCATTGTATGGGTGTGTGTTACGTTACATTCACTAGTAGCAGTGAGAAAAACATCACGGGGTGGTGCGCATTGTATGGGTGTGTCTTACATTACATTCACTAGTAGGAGTGAGAAAAACATCACGGGGTGGTGCGCATTGTATGGGTGTGCGTTACATTACATTCACTAGTAGGAGTGAGAAAAACATCACGGGGTGGTGCGCATTGTATGGGTGTGTGTTACATTACATTCACTAGTAGGAGTTAGAAAAACATCGCGGGGTGGTGCGCATTGTATGGGTGTGTGTTACATTACATTCACTAGTAGCAGTGAGAAAAACATCACGGTGTGGTGCGCATTGTATGGGTGTGTGTTACATTACATTCACTACTAGGAGTGAGAAAAACATCACGGGGTGGTGCGCATTGTATGGGTGTGTGTTACATTACATTCACTAGTAGGAGTGAGAAAAACATCACGGGGTGGTGCGCATTGTATGGGTGTGTGTTACATTACATTCACTAGTAGGAGTGAGAAAAACATCACGGGGTGGTGCGCATTGTATGGGTGTGTGTTACATTACTTTCACTAGTAGGAGTGAGAAAAACATCACGGGGTGGTGCGCATTGTATTGGTGTGTGTTACATTACATTCACTACTAGGAGTGAGAAAAACATCACGGGGTGGTGCGCATTGTATGGGTGTGTGTTACATTACATTCACTAGTAGGAGTGAGAAAAACATCACGGGGTGGTGCGCATTGTATGGGTGTGTGTTACATTACATTCACTAGTAGGAGTGAGATAAACATCACGGGGTGGTGCGCATTGTATGGGTTTGTGTTACGTTACATTCGCTAGTAGGAGTGAGAAAAACATCACGGGGTGGTGAGCTTTGTATGGGTGTGTGTTACGTTACATTCACTAGTAGGAGTGAGAAAAACATCACGGGGTGGTGCGCATTGTATGGGTGTGTGTTACGTTACATTCACTAGTAGGAGTGAGAAAAACATCACGGGGTGGTGTGCATTGTATGGGTGTGTGTTACGTTACATTCACTATTAGGAGTGAGAAAAACATCACGGGGTGGTGCGCATTGTATCGGTGTCTGTTACGTTACATTCACTAGTAGCAGTGAGAAAAACATCACGGGGTGGTGCGCATTGTATGGGTGTGTGTTACATTATATTCACTAGTACGAGTGAGAAAAACATCACGTGGTGGTGCGCATTGTATGGCTCTGTGTTACATTACATTCACTAGTAGGAGTGAGAAAAACATCACGGGGTGGTGCGCAATTTATGGGTGTGTGTTACATTGCATTCACTAGTAGGAGTGAGAAAAACATCACGGGGTGGTGCGCATTGTATGGGTGTGTGTTACATTACATTCACTAGTAGGAGTGAGAAAAACATCACGGGGTGGTGCGCATTGTATGGGTGTGTGTTACATTACGTTCACTAGTAGGAGTGAGAAAAACATCACGGGGTGGTGCGCATTGTATGGGTGTGTGTTACATTACATTCACTAGTAGGAGTGAGAAAAACATCACGGGGTGGTGCGCATTGTATGGGTGTGTGTTACATTACATTCACTAGTAGCAGTGAGAAAAACATCACGGGGTGGTGCGCATTGTATGGGTGTGTGTTACATTACATTCACTAGTAGCAGTGAGAAAAACATCACGGGGTGGTTCGCATTGTATGGGAGTGTGTTACATTACATTCACTAGTAGGATTACATTCACTAGTAGGAGTGAGAAAAACATCACGGGGTGGTGCGCATTGTATGGCTGTGTGTTACATTACATTCACTAGTAGCAGTGAGAAAAACATAACGGGGTGGTGCGCATTGTATGGGTGTGTGTTACATTACATTCACTAGTAGGAGTGAGAAAAACATCACGGGATGTTGCGCATTGTAAGGGTGTGTGTTACATTACATTCACTAGTAGGAGTGAGAAAAACATCACGGGCTGGTGCGCATTGTATGGGTGTGTGTTACATTACATTCCCTAGTAGGAGTGAGAAAAACATCACGGGGTGGTGCGCATTGTAAGGGTGTGTGTTACATTATATTCCCTAGTAGGAGTGAGAAAAACATCACGGGGTGGTGCGCATTGTATGGGTGTGTGTTACATTACATTCACTACTAGGAGTGAGAAAAACATCACGGGGTGGTGCGCATTGTATGGGTGTGTGTTACATTACACTCACCAGTAGGAGTGAGAAAAACATCACGGGGTGGTGCGCATTGTATGGGTGTGTGTTACATTACATTCACTAGTAGGAGTGAGAAAAACATCACGGGGTGGTGCGCATTGTATGGGTGTGTGTTACGTTACATTCACTAGTAGCAGTGAGAAAAACATCACGGGGTGGTGCGCATTGTATGGGTGTGTCTTACATTACATTCACTAGTAGGAGTGAGAAAAACATCACGGGGTGGTGCGCATTGTATGGGTGTGCGTTACATTACATTCACTAGTAGGAGTGAGAAAAACATCACGGGGTGGTGCGCATTGTATGGGTGTGTGTTACATTACATTCACTAGTAGGAGTGAGAAAAACATCGCGGGGTGGTGCGCATTGTATGGGTGTGTGTTACATTACATTCACTAGTAGCAGTGAGAAAAACATCACGGTGTGGTGCGCATTGTATGGGTGTGTGTTACATTACATTCACTACTAGGAGTGAGAAAAACATCACGGGGTGGTGCGCATTGTATGGGTGTGTGTTACATTACATTCACTAGTAGGAGTGAGAAAAACATCACGGGGTGGTGCGCATTGTATGGGTGTGTGTTACATTACATTCACTAGTAGGAGTGAGAAAAACATCACGGGGTGGTGCGCAATTTATGGGTGTGTGTTACATTACATTCACTAGTAGGAGTGAGAAAAACATCACGGGGTGGTGCGCATTGTATGGGTGTGTGTTACATTACATTCACTAGTAGGAGTGAGAAAAACATCACGGGGTGGTGCGCATTGTATGGGTGTGTGTTACATTACGTTCACTAGTAGGAGTGAGAAAAACATCACGGGGTGGTGCGCATTGTATGGGTGTGTGTTACATTACATTCACTAGTAGGAGTGAGAAAAACATCACGGGGTGGTGCGCATTGTATGGGTGTGTGTTACATTACATTCACTAGTAGCAGTGAGAAAAACATCACGGGGTGATGCGCATTTTATGGGTGTGTGTTACATTACATTCACTAGTAGGAGTGAGAAAAACATCACGGGGTGGTGCGCATTGTATGGGTGTGTGTTACATTACATTCACTAGTAGGAGTGAGAAAAACATCACGGGGTGGTGCGCATTGTATGGGTGTGTGTTACATTACATTCACTAGTAGCAGTGAGAAAAACATCACGGGGTGGTGCGCATTTTATGGGTGTGTGTTACATTAGATTCACTAGTAGGAGTGAGAAAAACATCTCGGGGTGGTGCGCATTGTATGGGTGTGTGTTACATTACATTCACTACTAGGAGTGAGAAAAACATCACTGGGTGGTGCGCATTGTATGGGTATGTGTTACATTACATTCACTAGTACCAGTGAGAAAAACATCACGGGGTGGTGCGCATTGTATGGGTGTGTGTTACATTACATTCACTAGTAGCAGTGAGAAAAACATCACTGGGTGGTGCGCATTGTATGGGTGTGTGTTACATTACATTCACTAGTAGCAGTGAGAAAAACATCACGGGGTGGTTCGCAATGTATGGGAGTGTGTTACATTACATTCACTAGTAGGATTACATTCACTAGTAGGAGTGAGAAAAACATCACGGGGTGGTGCGCATTGTATGGCTGTGTGTTACATTACATTCACTAGTAGCAGTGAGAAAAACAACGGGGTGGTGCACATTGTATGGGTGTGTGTTACATTACATTCACTAGTAGGAGTGAGAAAAACATCACGGGGTGGTGCGCATTGTAAGGGTGTGTGTTACATTACATTCACTAGTAGGAGTGAGAAAAACATCACGGGCTGGTGCGCATTGTATGGGTGTGTGTTACATTACATTCACTAGTAGGAGTGAGAAAAACATCACGGGGTGGTGCGCATTGTAAGGGTGTGTGTTACATTATATTCACTAGTAGGAGTGAGAAAAACATCACGGGGTGGTGCGCATTGTATGGGTGTGTGTTACATTACATTCACTACTAGGAGTGAGAAAAACATCACGGGGTGGTGTGCATTGTATGGGTGTGTGTTATATTACATTCACTAGTAGCAGTGAGAAAACCATCACGGGGTGGTGCCCACTGTATGGGTTTGTGTTACATTACATTCACTAGTAGCAGTGAGAAAAACATCACGGGGTGGTGCGCATTGTATGGGTGTGTGTTACATTACATTCACTAGTAGGAGTGAGAAAAACATCACGGGGTGGTGCGCATTGTATGGGTGTGTGTTACATTAGATTCACTAGTAGGAGTGAGAAAAACATCACGGGGTGGTGCGGATTGTATGGGTGTTTGTTACATTACATTCACTAGTAGCAGTGAGAAAAACATCACGGGGTGGTGCGCATTGTATGGGTGTGTGTTACATTACATTCACTAGTAGGAGTGAGAAAAACATCACGGGGTGGTGCGCATTTGATGGGTGTGTGTTACATTAGATTCACTAGTAGGAGTGAGAAAAACATCACGGGGTGGTGCGCATTGTATGGGTGTGTGTTACGTTACATTCACTAGTAGGAGTGAGAAAAACATCACGGGGTGGTGCGCATTGTATGGGTGTGTGTTACGTTACATTCACTAGTAGGAGTGAGAAAAACATCACGGGGTGGTGCGCATTGTATGGGTGTGTGTTACGTTACATTCACTAGTAGGAGTGAGAAAAACATCACGGGGTGGTGCGCATTGTATGGGTGTGGGTTATGTTACATTCAGTAGTAGGAGTGAGAAAAACATAACGGGGTGGTGCGCATTGTATGGGTGTGTGTTACATTGCATTCACTAGTAGGAGTGAGAAAAACATCACGGGGTGGTGCGCATTGTATGGGTGTGTGTTACATTACATTCACTAGTAGGAGTGAGAAAAACATCACGGGGTGGTGCGCATTGTATGGGTGTGTGTTACGTTACATTCACTAGTAGCAGTGAGAAAAACATCACGGGGTGGTGTGCATTGTATGGGTGTGTCTTACATTACATTCACTAGTAGGAGTGAGAAAAACATCACGGGGTGGTGCGCATTGTATGGGTGTGTGTTACATTACATTCCCTAGTAGGAGTGAGAAAAACATCACGGGGTGGTGCGCATTGTATGGGTGTGTGTTACATTACATTCACTAGTAGGAGTGAGAAAAACATCACGGGGTGGTGCGCATTGTATGGGTGTGTGTTACATTACATTCACTTGTAGGAGTGAGAAAAACTTCACGGGGTGGTGCGCATTGTATGTTTGTGTGTTACATTACATTCACTAGTAGGAGTGAGAAAAACATCACGGGGTGGTGCGCATTGTATGGGTGTGTGTTACGTTACATTCACTAGTAGGAGTGAGAAAAACATCACGGGGTGGTGCGCATTGTATGGGTGTGTGTTACGTTACATTCACTAGTAGGAGTGAGAAAAACATCACGGGGTGGTGCGCATTGTATGGGTGTGTGTTACGTTACATTCACTAGTAGGAGTGAGAAAAACATCACGGGGTGGTGCGCATTTTATGGGTGTGTGTTACATTACATTCACTAGTAGGAGTGAGAAAAGCATCACGGGGTAGTGCGCATTGTATGGGTGTGTGTTACATTACATTCACTAGTACCAGTGAGAAAAACATCACGGGGTGGTGCGCATTGTATGGGTGTGTGCTACATTACATTCACTAGTAGTAGTGAGAAAAACATCACGGTGTGGTGCGCATTGTATGGGTGTGTGTTACATTACTTTCACTAGTATCAGTGAGAAAAACATCACGGGGTGGTGCGCATTGTATGGGTGTGTGTTACATTACATTCACTAGTAGGAGTGAAAAAAACATCACTGGGTGGTGCGCATTGTATGGGTGTGTGTTACGTTATATTCACTGGTAGGAGTGAGAAAAACATCACGGGGTGGTGCGCATTGTATGGGTGTGTGTTACATTACATTCACTGGTAGGAGTGAGAAAAACATCACGGGGTGGTGCGCATTGTATGGGTGTGTGTTACGTTACATTCAATAGTAGGAGTGAGAAAAACATCACGGGGTGGTGCACATTGTATGGGTGTGTTTTACGTTACATTCACTAGTAGGAGTGAGAAAAACATCACGGGGTGGTGCGCATTGTATGGGTGTGGGTTATGTTACATTCAGTAGTAGGAGTGAGAAAAACATAACGGGGTGGTGCGCATTGTATGGGTGTGTGTTACATTGCATTCACTAGTAGGAGTGAGAAAAACATCACGGGGTGGTACGCATTGTATGGGTGTGTGTTACATTACATTCACTAGTAGGAGTGAGAAAAACATCACGGGGTGGTGCGCATTGTATGGGTGTGTGTTACGTTACATTCACTAGTAGCAGTGAGAAAAACATCACGGGGTGGTGTGCATTGTATGGGTGTGTCTTACGTTACATTCACTAGTAGGAGTGAGAAAAACATCACAGGGTGGTGCGCATTGTATGGGTGTGTGTTACATTACATACACTAGTAGGAGTGAGAAAAACATCAGGGGGTGGTGCGCATTGTATGGGTGTGTGTTACATTACATTCACTAGTAGGAGTGAGAAAAACATCACGGGGTGGTGCGCATTGTATGGGTGTGTGTTACATTACATTCACTAGTAGGAGTGAGAAAAACATAACGGGGTGGTGCGCATTGTATCGGTGTGTGTTACGTTACATTCACTAGTAGGGGTGAGAAAAACATCACGGGGTGGTGCGCATTGTATCGGTGTGTGTTACGTTACATTCACTAGTAGCAGTGAGAAAAACATCACGGGGGGGTGCGCATTGTATGGGTGTGTGTTACATTACATTCACTAGTAGGAGTGAGAAAAACATCACGGGGTGGTGCGCATTGTATGGGTGTGTGTTACATTACATTCACTAGTAGGAGTGAGAAAAACATCACGGGGTGGTGCGCAATGTATGGGTGTGTGTTACATTACATTCACTAGTAGGAGTGAGAAAAACATCACGGGGTGGTGCGCATTGTATGTTTGTGTGTTACGTTACATTCACTAGTAGGAGTGAGAAAAACATCACGGGGTGGTGCGCATTTTATGGGTGTGTGTTTCGTTACATTCACTAGTAGGAGTGAGAAAAACATCACGGGGTGGTGCGCATTGTATGGGTGTGTGTTACGTTACATTCACTAGTAGGAGTGAGAAAAACATCACGGGGTGGTGCGCATTGTATGGGTGTGTGTTACGTTACATTCACTAGTAGGAGTGAGAAAAACATCACGGGGTGGTGCGCATTGTATGGGTGTGTGTTACATTACATTCACTACTAGGAGTGAGAAAAACATCACGGGGTGGTGCGCATTGTATGGGTGTGTGTTACATTACATTCACTAGTAGGAGTGAGAAAAACATCACGGGGTGGTGCGCATTGTATGGGTGTGTGTTACATTACATTCACTAGTAGCAGTGAGAAAAACATGACGGGGTGGTGCGCATTGTATGGGTGTGTGTTACATTACATTCACTAGTAGGAGTGAGAAAAACATCACGGGGTGGTGCGCATTGTATGTGAGTGTGTTACATTACACTCACTAGTAGGAGTGAGAAAAACATCTCGGGGTGGTGCGCATTGTATGGGTGTGTGTTACATTACATTCGCTACTAGGAGTGAGAAAAACATCACTGGGTGGTGCGCATTATATGGGTATGTGTTACATTACATTCACTAGTACCAGTGAGAAAAACATCACGGGGTGGTGCGCACTGTATGGGTGTGTGTTACATTACATTCACTAGTAGGAGTGAGAAAAACATCACGGGGTGGTGCGCATTGTATGGGTGTGTGTTACATTACATTCACTAGTAGCAGTGAGAAAAACATCACGGGGTGGTGCGCATTGTATGGGAGTGTGTTACATTACATTCACTAGTAGGATTACATTCACTAGTAGGAGTGAGAAAAACATCACGGGGTGGTGCGCATTGTATGGGTGTGTGTTACATTACATTCACTAGTAGGAGTGAGAAAAACATCACGGGGTGGTGCGCATTGTATGGGTGTGTGTTACATTACATTCACTATTAGGAGTGAGAAAAACATCACGGGGTGGTGCGCATTGTATGGGTGTGTGTTACATTACATTCACTAGCAGGAGTGAGAAAAACATCACGGGGTGGTGCGCATTGTATGTTTGTGTGTTACATTACATTCACTAGTAGGAGTGAGAAAAACATCACGGGGTGGTGCGCATTGTATGGGTGTGTGTTACATTACATTCACTAGTAGGAGTGACAAAAACATCACGGGTTGGGGCGCATTGTATGGGTGTGTGTTACATTACATTCACTAGTAGGAGTGAGAAAAACATCACGGGGTGGTGCGCATTGTATGGGTGTGTGTTACATTACATTCACTAGTAGGAGTGAGAAAAACATCACGGGGTGGTGCGCATTGTATGGGTGTGTGTTACGTTACATTCACTAGTAGGAGTGAGATAAACATCACGGGGTGGTGCGCATTGTATGGGTGTGTGTTACATTACATTCACTAGTAGGAGTGAGAAAAACATCACGGGGTGGTGCGCATTGTATGGGTGTGTGTTACATTACATTCACTAGTAGCAGTGAGAAAAACATCACGGGGTGGTTCGCATTGTATGGGAGTGTGTTACATTACATTCACTAGTAGGATTACATTCATTAGTAGGAGTGAGAAAAACATCACGGGGTGGTGCGCATTGCATTGGTGTATGTTACATTAGATTCACTAGTAGCAGTGAGAAAAACATCACGGGGTGGTGCGCATTGTATGGGTGTGTGTTACATTACATTCACTAGTAGGAGTGAGAAAAACATCACGTGGTGGTGCGCATTGTATGGCTGTGTGTTACATTACATTCACTAGTAGGAGGGAGAAAAACATCACGGGGTGGTGCGCAATTTATGGGTGTGTGTTACATTACATTCACTAGTAGGAGTGAGAAAAACATCACGGGGTGGTGCGCATTGTATGGGTGTGTGTTACATTACATTCACTAGTAGGAGTGAGAAAAACATCACGGGGTGGTGCGCATTGTATGGGTGTGTGTTACATTACATTCACTAGTAGGAGTGAGAAAAACATCACGGGGTGGTGCGCATTTTATGGGTGTGTGTTACATTACATTCACTAGTAGGAGTGAGAAAAACATCACGGGGTGGTGCGCATTGTATGGGTGTGTGTTACATTACATTCACTAGTAGCAGTGAGAAAAACATCACGGGGTGGTGCGCATTTTATGGGTGTGTGTTACATTACATTCACTAGTAGGAGTGAGAAAAACATCACGGGGTGGTGCGCATTGTATGGGTGTGTGTTACATTACATTCACTAGTAGGAGTGAGAAAAACATCACGGGGTGGTGCGCATTGTATGGGTGTGTGTTACATTACATTCACTAGTAGCAGTGAGAAAAACATCACGGGGTGGTTCGCATTGTATGGGAGTGTGTTACATTACATTCACTAGTAGGATTACATTCATTAGTAGGAGTGAGAAAAACATCACGGGGTGGTGCGCATTGCATGGGTGTATGTTACATTAGATTCACTAGTAGGAGTGAGAAAAACATCACGGGGTGGTGCGCATTGTATGGGTGTGTGTTACATTAGATTCACTAGTAGGAGTGAGAAAAACATCACGGGGTGGTGCGCATTGTATGGGTGTATGTTACATTAGATTCACTAGTAGGAGTGAGAAAAACATCACGGGGTGGTGCGCATTGTATGGGTGTGTGTTACATTACATTCACTACTAGAAGTGAGAAAAACATCACGGGGTGGTGCTCATTGTATGGGTGTGTGTTACATTACATTCACTACTAGGAGTGAGAAAAACATCACGGGGTGGTGCGCATTGTATGGGTGTGTGTTACATTACATTCACTAGAAGGAGTGAGAAAAACATCACGGGGTCGTGCGCATTGTATGGGTGTGTGTTACATTACAGTCACTAGTAGGAGTGAGAAAAACATCACGGGGTGGTGCGCATTGTATGGGTGTGTGTTACGTTACATTCACTAATAGAAGTGAGAAAAACATCACGGGGTGGTGCTCATTGTATGGGTGTGTGTTACATTACATTCACTACTAGGAGTGAGAAAAACATCACGGGGTGGTGCGCATTGTATGGGTGTGTGTTACATTACATTCACTAGAAGGAGTGAGAAAAACATCACGGGGTCGTGCGCATTGTATGGGTGTGTGTTACATTACATTCACTAGTAGGAGTGAGAAAAACATCACGGGGTGGTGCGCATTGTATGGGTGTGTGTTACGTTACATTCACTACTAGAAGTGAGAAAAACATCACGGGGTGGTGCGCATTGTATGGGTGTGTGTTACATTACATTCACTACTAGAAGTGAGAAAAACATCACGGGGTGGTGCTCATTGTATGGGTGTGTGTTTCGTTACATTCACTAGTAGGAGTGAGAAAAGCATCACGGGGTGGTGCGCATTGTATGGGTGTGTGTTACATTACATTCACTAGTAGGAGTGAGAAAAACATCACGGGGTGGTGCGCATTGTATGGGTGTGTGTTACGTTACATTCACTAGTAGGAGTGAGAAAAACATCACGGGGTGGTGCGCATTGTATGGGTGTGTGTTACATTACATTCACTAGTAGGAGTGAGAAAACCATCACGGGGTAGTGCGCATTGTATGGGTGTGTGTTACATTACATTCACTAGTACCAGTGAGAAAAACATCACGGGGTGGTGCGCATTGTATGGGTGTGTGTTACATTACATTCACTAGTAGTAGTGAGAAAAACATCACGGGGTGGTGCGCATTGTATGGGTGTGTGTTACATTACATTCACTAGTAGTAGTGAGAAAAACATCACGGGGTGGTGCGCATTGTATGGGTGTGTGTTACGTTACATTCACTAGTAGGAGTGAGAAAAACATCACGGGGTGGTGCGCATTGTATGGGTGTGTGTTACGTTACATTCACTGGTAGGAGTGAGAAAAACATCACGGGGTGGTGCGCATTGTATGGGTGTGTGTTTCGTTACATTCACTGGTAGGAGTGAGAAAAACATCACGGGGTGGTGCGCATTGTATGGGTGTGTGTTACGTTACATTCACTAGTAGGAGTGAGAAAAACATCACGGGGTGGTGCGCATTGTATGGGTGTGTGTTACGTTACATTCACTAGTAGTAGTGAGAAAAACATCACGGGGTGGTGAGCATTGTATGGGTGTGTGTTACGTTACATTCACTAGTAGGAGTGAGAAAAACATCACGGGGTGGTGCGCATTGTATGGGTGTGTGTTACGTTACATTCACTAGTAGGAGTGAGAAAAACATCACGGGGTGGTGCGCATTGTATGGGTGTGTGTTACGTTACATTCACTATTAGGAGTGAGAAAAACATCACGGGGTGGTGCGCATTGTATCGGTGTGTGTTACGTTACATTCACTAGTAGCAGTGAGAAAAACATCACGGGGTGGTGCGCATTGTATGGGTGTGTGTTACAATACATTCACTAGTAGGAGTGAGAAAAACATCACGTGGTGGTGCGCATTGTATGGCTGTGTGTTACATTACATTCACTAGTAGGAGTGAGAAAAACATCACGGGGTGGTGCGCATTTTATGGGTGTGTGTTACATTACATTCACTAGTAGGAGTGAGAAAAACATCACGGGGTGGTGCGCATTGTATGGGTGTGTGTTACATTACATTCACTAGTAGCAGTGAGAAAAACATCACGGGGTGGTGCGCATTTTATGGGTGTGTGTTACATTACATTCACTAGTAGGAGTGAGAAAAACATCACGGGGTGGTGCGCATTGTATGGGTGTGTGTTACATTACATTCACTAGTAGGAGTGAGAAAAACATCACGGGGTGGTGCGCATTGTATGGGTGTGTGTTACATTACATTCACTAGTAGCAGTGAGAAAAACATCACGGGGTGGTTCGCATTGTATGGGAGTGTGTTACATTACATTCACTAGTAGGATTACATTCACTAGTAGGAGTGAGAAAAACATCACGGGGTGGTGCGCATTGCATGGGTGTATGTTACATTAGATTCACTAGTAGGAGTGAGAAAAACATCACGGGGTGGTGCGCATTGTATGGGTGTGTGTTACATTAGATTCACTAGTTGGAGTGAGAAAAACATCACGGGGTGGTGCGCATTGTATGGGTGTATGTTACATTAGATTCACTAGTAGGAGTGAGAAAAACATCACGGGGTGGTGCGCATTGTATGGGTGTGTGTTACATTACATTCACTACTAGAAGTGAGAAAAACATCACGGGGTGGTGCTCATTGTATGGGTGTGTGTTACATTACATTCACTACTAGGAGTGAGAAAAACATCACGGGGTGGTGCGCATTGTATGGGTGTGTGTTACATTACATTCACTAGAAGGAGTGAGAAAAACATCACGGGGTCGTGCGCATTGTATGGGTGTGTGTTACATTACATTCACTAGTAGGAGTGAGAAAAACATCACGGGGTGGTGCGCATTGTATGGGTGTGTGTTACGTTACATTCACTACTAGAAGTGAGAAAAACATCACGGGGTGGTGCTCATTGTATGGGTGTGTGTTACATTACATTCACTACTAGGAGTGAGAAAAACATCACGGGGTGGTGCGCATTGTATGGGTGTGTGTTACATTACATTCACTAGAAGGAGTGAGAAAAACATCACGGGGTCGTGCGCATTGTATGGGTGTGTGTTACATTACATTCACTAGTAGGAGTGAGAAAAACATCACGGGGTGGTGCGCATTGTATGGGTGTGTGCTACGTTACATTCACTACTAGAAGTGAGAAAAACATCACAGGGTGGTGCGCATTGTATGGGTGTGTGTTACATTACATTCACTACTAGAAGTGAGAAAAACATCACGGGGTGGTGCTCATTGTATGGGTGTGTGTTTCGTTACATTCACTAGTAGGAGTGAGAAAAGCATCACGGGGTGGTGCGCATTGTATGGGTGTGTGTTACATTACATTCACTAGTAGGAGTGAGAAAAACATCACGGGGTGGTGCGCATTGTATGGGTGTGTGTTACATTACATTCACTAGTAGGAGTGAGAAAAACATCACGGGGTGGTGCGCATTTTATGGGTGTGTGTTACATTACATTCACTAGTAGGAGTGAGAAAAACATCACGGGGTGGTGCGCATTGTATGGGTGTGTGTTACATTACATTCACTAGTAGCAGTGAGAAAAATATCACGGGGTGGTGCGCATTGTATGGGTGTGTGTTACATTAGATTCACTAGTAGGAGTGAGAAAAACATCTCGGGGTGGTGCGCATTGTATGGGTGTGTGTTACATTACATTCACTACTAGGAGTGAGAAAAACATCACTGGGTGGTGCGCATTGTATGGGTATGGGTTACATTACATTCACTAGTACCAGTGAGAAAAACATCACGGGGTGGTGCACATTGTATGGGTGTGTGTTACATTACATTCACTAGTAGCAGTGAGAAAAACATCACTGGGTGGTGCGCATTGTATGGGTGTGTGTTACATTACATTCACTAGTAGCAGTGAGAAAAACATCACGGGGTGGTTCGCATTGTATGGGAGGGTGTTACATTACATTCACTAGTAGGATTACATTCACTAGTAGGAGTGAGAAAAACATCACGGGGTGGTGCGCATTGTATGGCTGTGTATTACATTACATTCACTAGTAGCAGTGAGAAAAACATAACGGGGTGGTGCGCATTGTATGGGTGTGTGTTACATTACATTCACTAGTAGGAGTGAGAAAAACATCACGGGGTGGTGCGCATTGTAAGGGTTTGTGTTACATTACATTCACTAGTAGGAGTGAGAAAAACATCACGGGCTGGTGCGCATTGTATGGGTGTGTGTTACATTACATTCACTAGTAGGAGTGAGAAAAACATCACGGGGTGGTGCGCATTGTAAGGGTGTGTGTTACATTACATTCACTAGTAGGAGTGAGAAAAACATCACGTGGTGGTGCGCATTGTATGGGTGTGTGTTACATTAGATTCACTACTAGGAGTGAGAAAAACATCACGGGGTGGTGCGCATTGTATGGGTGTGTGTTACATTACATTCACTAGTAGCAGTGAGAAAACCATCACGGGGTGGTGCCCACTGTATGGGTTTGTGTTACATTACATTCACTAGTAGCAGTGAGAAAAACATCACGCGGTGGTGCGCATTGTATGGGTGTGTGTTACATTACATTCACTAGTAGGAGTGAGAAAAACATCACGGGGTGGTGCGCATTGTATGGGTGTGTGTTACATTAGATTCACTAGTAGGAGTGAGAAAAACATCACGGGGTGGTGCGGATTGTATGGGTGTGTGTTACATTACATTCACTAGTAGGAGTGAGAAAAACATCACGGGGTGGTGCGCATTGTATGGGTGTGTGTTACATTACATTCACTAGTAGGAGTGATAAAAACATCACGGGGTAGTGCGCATTTGATGGGTGTGTGTTACATTAGATTCACTAGTAGGAGTGAGAAAAACATCACGGGGTGGTGCGCATTGTATGGGTGTGTGTTACGTTACATTCACTAGTAGGAGTGAGAAAAACATCACGGGGTGGTGCGCATTGTATGGGTGTCTGTTACGTTACATTCACTAGTAGGAGTGAGAAAAACATCACGGGGTGGTGCGCATTGTATGGGTGTGTGTTACGTTACATTCACTAGTAGGAGTGAGAAAAACATCACGGGGTGGTGCGCATTGTATGGGTGTGGGTTACGTTACATTCAGTAGTAGGAGTGAGAAAAACATAACGGGGTGGTGCGCATTGTATGGGTGTGTGTTACATTGCATTCACTAGTAGGAGTGAGAAAAACATCACGGGGTGGTGCGCATTGTATGGGTGTGTGTTACATTACATTCACTAGTAGGAGTGAGAAAAACATCACGGGGTGGTGCGCATTGTATGGGTGTGTGTTATGTTACATTCACTAGTAGCAGTGAGAAAAACATCACGGGGTGGTGCGCCTTGTATGTGTGTGTCTTACATTACATTCACTAGTAGGAGTGAGAAAAACATCACGGGGTGGTGAGCATTGTATGGGTGTGTGTTACATTACATTCACTAGTAGGAGTGAGAAAAACATCACGGGGTGGTGCGCATTGTATGGGTGTGTGTTACATTACATTCAATACTAGGAGTGAGAAAAACATCACGGGGTGGTGCGCATTGTATGGGTGTGTGTTACATTACATTCACTAGTAGGAGTGAGAAAAACATCACGGGGTGGTGCGCATTGTATGGGTGTGTGTTACATTACATTCACTAGTAGGAGTGAGAAAAACATCACGGGGTGGTGCGCATTGTATGTTTGTGTGTTACATTACATTCACTAGTAGGAGTGAGAAAAACATCACGGGGTGGTGCGCATTGTATGGGTGTGTGTTTCGTTACATTCACTAGTAGGAGTGAGAAAAACATCACGGGGTGGTGCGCATTGTATGGGTGTGTGTTACGTTACATTCACTAGTAGGAGTGAGAAAAACATCACGGGGTGGTGCGCATTGTATGGGTGTGTGTTACGTTACATTCACTAGTAGGAGTGAGAAAAACATCACGGGGTGGTGCGCATTGTATGGGTGTGTGTTACATTACATTCACTAGTAGGAGTGAGAAAAGCATCACGGGGTAGTGCGCATTGTATGGGTGTGTGTTACATTACATTCACTAGTACCAGTGAGAAAAACATCACGGGGTGGTGCGCATTGTATGGGTGTGTGTTACATTACATTCACTAGTAGTATTGAGAAAAACATCACGGGGTGGTGCGCATTGTATGGGTGTGTGTTACATTACATTCACTAGTAGCAGTGAGAAAAACATCACGGGGTGGTGCGCATTGTATGGGTGTGTGTTTCGTTACATTCACTACTAGGAGTGAGAAAAACATCACGGGGTGGTGCGCATTGTATGGGTGTGTGTTACATTACATTCACTAGTAGGAGTGAGAAAAACATCACGGGGTGGTGCGCATTGTATGGGTGTGTGTTACATTGCATTCACTAGTAGGAGTGAGAAAAACATCACGGGGTGGTGCGCATTGTATGGGTGTGTGTTACATTACATTCACTAGTAGGAGTGAGAAAAACATCACGGGTTGGTGCGCATTGTATGGGTGTGTGTTACGTTACATTCACTAGTAGCAGTGAGAAAAACATCACGGGGTGGTGTGCAATGTATGGGTGAGTCTTACATTACATTCACTAGTAGGAGTGAGAAAAACATCACGGGGTGGTGCGCATTGTATGGGTGTGTGTTACATTACATTCACTAGTAGGAGTGAGAAAAACATCACGGGGTGGTGCGCATTGTATGGGTGTGTGTTACATTACATTCACTAGTAGGAGTGAGAAAAACATCGCGGGGTGGTGCGCATTGTATGGGTGTGTGTTACATTACATTCACTAGTAGCAGTGAGAAAAACATCACGGTGTGGTGCGCATTGTATGGGTGTGTGTTACATTACATTCACTACTAGGAGTGAGAAAAACATCACGGGGTGGTGCGCATTGTATGGGTGTGTGTTACATTACATTCACTAGTAGGAGTGAGAAAAACATCACGGGGTGGTGCGCATTGTATGGGTGTGTGTTACATTACATTCACTAGTAGGAGTGAGAAAAACATCACGGGGTGGTGCGCATTGTATGGGTGTGTGTTACATTACATTCACTAGTAGGAGTGAGAAAAACATCACGGGGTGGTGCGCATTGTATGGGTGTGTGTTACGTTACATTCACTAGTAGGAGTGAGATAAACATCACGGGGTGGTGCGCATTGTATGGGTGTGTGTTACGTTACATTCACTAGTAGGAGTGAGAAAAACATCACGGTGTGGTGAGCATTGTATGGGTGTGTGTTACGTTACATTCACTAGTAGGAGTGAGAAAAACATCACGGGGTGGTGCGCATTGTATGGGTGTGTGTTACGTTACATTCACTAGTAGGAGTGAGAAAAACATCACGGGGTGGTGCGCATTGTATGGGTGTGTGTTACGTTACATTCACTATTAGGAGTGAGAAAAACATCACGGGGTGGTGCGCATTGTATCGGTGTGTGTTACGTTACATTCACTAGTAGCAGTGAGAAAAACATCACGGGGTGGTGCGCATTGTATGGGTGTGTGTTACATTACATTCACTAGTAGTAGTGAGAAAAACATCACGTGGTGGTGCGCATTGTATGGCTCTGTGTTACATTACATTCACTAGTAGGAGTGAGAAAAACATCACGGGGTGGTGCGCAATTTATGGGTGTGTGTTACATGACATTCACTAGTAGGAGTGAGAAAAACATCACGGGGTGGTGCGCATTGTATGGGTGTGTGTTACATTACATTCACTAGTAGGAGTGAGAAAAACATCACGGGGTGGTGCGCATTGTATGGGTGTGTGTAATATTACATTCACTAGTAGGAGTGAGAAAAACATCACGGGGTGGTGCGCATTGTATGGCTCTGTGTTACATTACATTCACTAGTAGGAGTGAGAAAAACATCACGGGGTGGTGCGCATTGTATGGGTGTGTGTTACATTACATTCACTAGTAGCAGTGAGAAAAACATCACGGGGTGGTGCGCATTTTATGGGTGTGTGTTACATTACATTCACTAGTAGGAGTGAGAAAAACATCACGGGGTTGTGCGCATTGTATGGGTGTGTGTTACATTACATTCACTAGTAGGAGTGAGAAAAACATCACGGGGTGTTGCGCATTGTATGGGTGTGTTTTACATTACATTCACTAGTAGCAGTGAGAAAAACATCACGGGGTGGTGCGCATTTTATGGGTGTGTGTTACATTAGATTCACTAGTAGGAGTGAGAAAAACATCACGGGGTGGTGCGCATTGTATGGGTGTGTGTTACATTAGATTCACTAGTAGGAGTGAGAAAAACATCTCGGGGTGGTGCGCATTGTATGGGTGTGTGTTACATTACATTCACTACTAGGAGTGAGAAAAACATCACGGGGTGGTGCGCATTGTATGGGTATGTGTTACATTACATTCACTAGTACCAGTGAGAAAAACATCACGGGGTGGTGCGCATTGTATGGGTGTGTGTTACATTACATTCACTAGTAGCAGTGAGAAAAACATCACTGGGTGGTGCGAATTGTATGGGTGTGTGTTACATTACATTCACTAGTAGCAGTGAGAAAAACATCACGGGGTGGTTCGCATTGTATGGGAGTGTGTTACATTACATTCACTAGTAGGATTACATTCACTAATAGGAGTGAGAAAAACATCACGGGGTGGTGCGCATTGTATGGCTGTGTGTTACATTACATTCACTAGTAGCAGTGAGAAAAACATAACGGGGTGGTGCGCATTGTATGGGTGTGTGTTACATTACATTCACTACTAGGAGTGAGAAAAACATCACGGGGTGGTGCGCATTGTAAGGGTGTGTGTTACATTACATTCACTAGTAGGTGTGAGAAAAACATCACGGGCTGGTGCGCATTGTATGGGTGTGTGTTACATTACATTCACTAGTAGGAGTGAGAAAAACATCACGGGGTGGTGCGCATTGTAAGGGTGTGTGTTACATTATATTCACTAGTAGGAGTGAGAAAAACATCACGGGGTGGTGCGCATTGTATGGGTGTGTGTTACATTACATTCACTACTAGGAGTGAGAAAAATATCACGGGGTGGTGCGCATTGTATGGGTGTGTGTTACATTACATTCACTAGTAGCAGTGAGAAAACCATCACGGGGTGGTGCCCACTGTATGGGTTTGTGTTACATTACATTCTCTAGTAGCAGTGAGAAAAACATCACGGGGTGGTGCGCATTGTATGGGTGTGTGTTACATTACATTCACTAGTAGGAGTGAGAAAAACATCACGGGGTGGTGCGCATTGTATGGGTGTGTGTTACATTAGATTCACTAGTAGGAGTGAGAAAAACATCACGGGGTGGTGCGGATTGTATGGGTGTTTGTTACATTACATTCACTAGTAGGAGTGAGAAAAACATCACGGGGTGGTGCGCATTGTATGGGTGTGTGTTACATTACATTCACTAGTAGGAGTGAGAAAAACATCACGGGGTGGTGCGCATTGTATGGGTGTGTGTTACATTACATTCACTAGTAGGAGTGAGAAAAACATCACGGGGTGGTGCGCATTGTATGGGTGTGTGTTACGTTACATTCACTAGTAGGAGTGAGAAAAACATCACGGGGTGGTGCGCATTGTATGGGTGTGTGTTACGTTACATTCACTAGTAGGAGTGAGAAAAACATCACGGGGTGGTGCGCATTGTATGGGTGTGGGTTATGTTACATTCAGTAGTAGGAGTGAGAAAAACATAACGGGGTGGTGCGCATTGTATGGGTGTGTGTTACATTGCATTCACTAGTAGGAGTGAGAAAAACATCACGGGGTGGTGCGCATTGTATGGGTGTGTGTTACATTACATTCACTAGTAGGAGTGAGAAAAACATCACGGGGTGGTGCGCATTGTATGGGTGTGTGTTACGTTACATTCACTGGTAGGAGTGAGAAAAACATCACGGGGTGGTGCGCATTGTATGGGTGTGTGTTACGTTACATTCACTGGTAGGAGTGAGAAAAACATCACGGGGTGGTGCGCATTGTATGGGTGTGTGTTACGTTACATTCACTAGTAGGAGTGAGAAAAACATCACGGGGTGGTGCGCATTGTATGGGTGTGTTTTACGTTACATTCACTAGTAGGAGTGAGAAAAACATCACGGGGTGGTGCGCATTGTATGGGTGTGTGTTACGTTACATTCACTAGTAGGAGTGAGAAAAACATCACGGGGTGGTGAGCATTGTATCGGTGTGTGTTACGTTACATTCACTAGTAGGAGTGAGAAAAACATCACGGGGTGGTGCGCATTGTATGGGTGTGTGTTACGTTACATTCACTAGTAGGAGTGAGAAAAACATCACGGGGTGGTGCGCATTGTATGGGTGTGTGTTACATTACATTCACTAGTAGGAGTGAGAAAAGCATCACGGGGTAGTGCGCATTGTATGGGTGTGTGTTACATTACATTCACTAGTACCTGTGAGAAAAACATCACGGGGTGGTGCGCATTGTATGGGTGTGTGTTACATTACATTCACTAGTAGTAGTGAGAAAAACATCACGGTGTGGTGCGCATTGTATGGGTGTGTGTTACGTTACATTCACTAGTAGGAGTGAGAAAAACATCACGGGGTGGTGCGCATTGTATCGGTGTGTGTTACGTTACATTCACTAGTAGGAGTGAGAAAAACATCACGGGGTGGTGCGCATTGTATCGGTGTGTGTTACGTTACATTCACTAGTAGCAGTGAGAAAACTATCACGGGGTGGTGCCCACTGTATGGGTTTGTGTTACATTACATTCACTAGTAGCAGTGAGAAAAACATCACGGGGTGGTGCGCATTGTATGGGTGTGTGTTACATTACATTCACTAGTAGGAGTGAGAAAAACATCACGGGGTGGTGCGCATTGTATGGGTGTGTGTTACATTAGATTCACTAGTAGGAGTGAGAAAAACATCACGGGGTGGTGCGGATTGTATGGGTGTTTGTTACATTACATTCACTAGTAGGAGTGAGAAAAACATCACGGGGTGGTGCGCATTGTATGGGTGTGTGTTACATTACATTCACTAGTAGGAGTGAGAAAAACATCACGGGGTGGTGCGCATTTGATGGGTGTGTGTTACATTAGATTCACTAGTAGGAGTGAGAAAAACATCACGGGGTGGTGCGCATTGTATGGGTGTGTGTTACGTTACATTCACTAGTAGGAGTGAGAAAAACATCACGGGGTGGTGCGCATTGTATGGGTGTGTGTTACGTTACATTCACTAGTAGGAGTGAGAAAAACATCACGGGGTGGTGCGCATTGTATGGGTGTGGGTTATGTTACATTCAGTAGTAGGAGTGAGAAAAACATAACGGGGTGGTGCGCATTGTATGGGTGTGTGTTACATTGCATTCACTAGTAGGAGTGAGAAAAACATCACGGGGTGGTGCGCATTGTATGGGTGTGTGTTACATTACATTCACTAGTAGGAGTGAGAAAAACATCACGGGGTGGTGCGCATTGTATGGGTGTGTGTTACATTACATTCACTAGTAGGAGTGAGAAAAACATCACGGGGTGGTGCGCATTTGATGGGTGTGTGTTACATTAGATTCACTAGTAGGAGTGAGAAAAACATCACGGGGTGGTGCGCATTGTATGGGTGTGTGTTACGTTACATTCACTGGTAGGAGTGAGAAAAACATCACGGGGTGGTGCGCATTGTATGGGTGTGTGTTACGTTACATTCACTAGTAGGAGTGAGAAAAACATCACGGGGTGGTGCGCATTGTATGGGTGTGTTTTACGTTACATTCACTAGTAGGAGTGAGAAAAACATCACGGGGTGGTGCGCATTGTATGGGTGTGTGTTACGTTACATTCACTAGTAGGAGTGAGAAAAACATCACGGGGTGGTGAGCATTGTATCGGTGTGTGTTACGTTACATTCACTAGTAGGAGTGAGAAAAACATCACGGGGTGGTGCGCATTGTATGGGTGTGTGTTACGTTACATTCACTAGTAGGAGTGAGAAAAACATCACGGGGTGGTGCGCATTGTATGGGTGTGTGTTACATTACATTCACTAGTAGGAGTGAGAAAAGCATCACGGGGTAGTGCGCATTGTATGGGTGTGTGTTACATTACATTCACTAGTACCAGTGAGAAAAACATCACGGGGTGGTGCGCATTGTATGGGTGTGTGTTACATTACATTCACTAGTAGTAGTGAGAAAAACATCACGGTGTGGTGCGCATTGTATGGGTGTGTGTTACGTTACATTCACTAGTAGGAGTGAGAAAAACATCGCGGGGTGGTGCGCATTGTATGGGTGTGTGTTACGTTACATTCACTAGTAGGAGTGAGAAAAACATCACGGGGTGGTGCGCATTGTATCGGTGTGTGTTACGTTACATTCACTAGTAGCAGTGAGAAAAACATCACGGGGGGTGCGCATTGTATGGGTGTGTGTTACATTACATTCACTAGTAGGAGTGAGAAAAACATCACGTGGTGGTGCGCATTGTATGGGTGTGTGTTACATTACATTCACTAGCAGGAGTGAGAAAAACATCACGGGGTGGTGCGCAATGTATGGGTGTGTGTTACATTACATTCACTAGTAGGAGTGAGAAAAACATCACGGGGTGGTGCGCATTGTATGGGTGTGTGTTACATTACATTCACTAGTAGGAGTGAGAAAAACATCACGGGGTGGTGCGGATTGTATGGGTGTGTGTTACATTACATTCACTAGTAGGAGTGAGAAAAACATCACGGGGTGGTGCGCATTGTATGGGTGTGTGTTACATTACATTCACTAGTAGGAGTGAGAAAAACATCACGGGGTGGTGCGCATTGTATGGGTGTGTGTTACATTACATTCACTAGTAGGAGTGAAAAATCCTCACGGGGTGGTGCGCATTGTATGGGTGTGTGTTACGTTATATTCACTGGTAGGAGTGAGAAAAACATCACGGGGTGGTGCACATTGTATGGGTGTGTGTTACGTTACATTCACTGGTAGGAGTGAGAAAAACATCACGGGGTGGTGTGCATTGTATGGGTGTGTGTTACGTTACATTCACTAGTAGGAGTGAGAAAAACATCACAGGGTGGTGCGCATTGTATGGGTGTGGGTTATGTTACATTCAGTAGTAGGAGTGAGAAAAACATAACGGGGTGGTGCGCATTGTATGGGTGTGTGTTACATTGCATTCACTAGTAGGAGTGAGAAAAACATCACGGGGTGGTGCGCATTGTAAGGGTGTGTGTTACATTATATTCACTAGTAGGAGTGAGAAAAACATTACGGGGTGGTGCGCACTGTATGGGTGTGTGTTACATTACACTCACCAGTAGGAGTGAGAAAAACATCACGGGTTGTGCGCATTGTATGGGTGTGTGTTACGTTACATTCACTGGTAGGAGTGAGAAAAACATCACGGGGTGGTGCGCATTGTATGGGTGTGTGTTACGTTACATTCACTAGTAGGAGTGAGAAAAACATCACGGGGTGGGGCGCATTGTATGGGTGTGTTTTACGTTACATTCACTAGTAGGAGTGAGAAAAACATCACGGGGTGGTGCGCATTGTATGGGTGTGTGTTACGTTACATTCACTAGTAGGAGTGAGAAAAACATCACGGGGTGGTGAGCATTGTATCGGTGTGTGTTACGTTACATTCACTAGTAGGAGTGAGAAAAACATCACGGGGTGGTGCGCATTGTATGGGTGTGTGTTACGTTACATTCACTAGTAGGAGTGAGAAAAACATCACGGGGTGGTGCGCATTGTATGGGTGTGTGTTACATTACATTCACTAGTAGGAGTGAGAAAAGCATCACGGGGTAGTGCGCATTGTATGGGTGTGTGTTACATTACATTCACTAGTACCAGTGAGAAAAACATCACGGGGTGGTGCGCATTGTATGGGTGTGTGTTACATTACATTCACTAGTAGTAGTGAGAAAAGCATCACGGTGTGGTGCGCATTGTATGGGTGTGTGTTACGTTACATTCACTAGTAGGAGTGAGAAAAACATCACGGGGTGGTGCGCATTGTATCGGTGTGTGTTACGTTACATTCACTAGTAGGAGTGAGAAAAACATCACGGGGTGGTGCGCATTGTATCGGTGTGTGTTACGTTACATTCACTAGTAGCAGTGAGAAAACTATCACGGGGTGGTGCCCACTGTATGGGTTTGTGTTACATTACATTCACTAGTAGCAGTGAGAAAAACATCACGGGGTGGTGCGCATTGTATGGGTGTGTGTTACATTACATTCACTAGTAGGAGTGAGAAAAACATCACGGGGTGGTGCGCATTGTATGGGTGTGTGTTACATTAGATTCACTAGTAGGAGTGAGAAAAACATCACGGGGTGGTGCGGATTGTATGGGTGTTTGTTACATTACATTCACTAGTAGGAGTGAGAAAAACATCACGGGGTGGTGCGCATTGTATGGGTGTGTGTTACATTACATTCACTAGTAGGAGTGAGAAAAACATCACGGGGTGGTGCGCATTTGATGGGTGTGTGTTACATTAGATTCACTAGTAGGAGTGAGAAAAACATCACGGGGTGGTGCGCATTGTATGGGTGTGTGTTACGTTACATTCACTAGTAGGAGTGAGAAAAACATCACGGGGTGGTGCGCATTGTATGGGTGTGTGTTACGTTACATTCACTAGTAGGAGTGAGAAAAACATCACGGGGTGGTGCGCATTGTATGGGTGTGGGTTATGTTACATTCAGTAGTAGGAGTGAGAAAAACATAACGGGGTGGTGCGCATTGTATGGGTGTGTGTTACATTGCATTCACTAGTAGGAGTGAGAAAAACATCACGGGGTGGTGCGCATTGTATGGGTGTGTGTTACATTAGATTCACTAGTAGGAGTGAGAAAAACATCACGGGGTGGTGCGCATTGTATGGGTGTGTGTTACATTACATTCACTAGTAGGAGTGAGAAAAACATCACGGGGTGGTGCGCATTTGATGGGTGTGTGTTACATTAGATTCACTAGTAGGAGTGAGAAAAACATCACGGGGTGGTGCGCATTGTATGGGTGTGTGTTACGTTACATTCACTGGTAGGAGTGAGAAAAACATCACGGGGTGGTGCGCATTGTATGGGTGTGTGTTACGTTACATTCACTAGTAGGAGTGAGAAAAACATCACGGGGTGGTGCGCATTGTATGGGTGTGTTTTACGTTACATTCACTAGTAGGAGTGAGAAAAACATCACGGGGTGGTGCGCATTGTATGGGTGTGTGTTACGTTACATTCACTAGTAGGAGTGAGAAAAACATCACGGGGTGGTGAGCATTGTATCGGTGTGTGTTACGTTACATTCACTAGTAGGAGTGAGAAAAACATCACGGGGTGGTGCGCATTGTATGGGTGTGTGTTACGTTACATTCACTAGTAGGAGTGAGAAAAACATCACGGGGTGGTGCGCATTGTATGGGTGTGTGTTACATTACATTCACTAGTAGGAGTGAGAAAAGCATCACGGGGTAGTGCGCATTGTATGGGTGTGTGTTACATTACATTCACTAGTACCAGTGAGAAAAACATCACGGGGTGGTGCGCATTGTATGGGTGTGTGTTACATTACATTCACTAGTAGTAGTGAGAAAAACATCACGGTGTGGTGCGCATTGTATGGGTGTGTGTTACGTTACATTCACTAGTAGGAGTGAGAAAAACATCACGGGGTGGTGCGCATTGTATCGGTGTGTGTTACGTTACATTCACTAGTAGGAGTGAGAAAAACATCACGGGGTGGTGCGCATTGTATCGGCGTGTGTTACGTTACATTCACTAGTAGCAGTGAGAAAAACATCACGGGGGGTGCGCATTGTATGGGTGTGTGTTACATTACATTCACTAGTAGGAGTGAGAAAAACATCACGTGGTGGTGCGCATTGTATGGGTGTGTGTTACATTACATTCACTAGCAGGAGTGAGAAAAACATCACGGGGTGGTGCGCAATGTATGGGTGTGTGTTACATTACATTCACTAGTAGGAGTGAGAAAAACATCACCGGGTGGTGCGCATTGTATGGGTGTGTGTTACATTACATTCACTAGTAGGAGTGAGAAAAACATCACGGGGTGGTGCGCATTGTATGGGTGTGTGTTACATTACATTCACTAGTAGGAGTGAGAAAAACATCACGGGGTGGTGCGCATTGTATGGGTGTGTGTTACATTACATTCACTAGTAGGAGTGAGAAAAACATCACGGGGTGGTGCGCATTGTATGGGTGTGTGTTACATTACATTCACTAGTAGGAGTGAAAAATCCTCACGGGGTGGTGCGCATTGTATGGGTGTGTGTTACGTTATATTCACTGGTAGGAGTGAGAAAAACATCACGGGGTGGTGCACATTGTATGGGTGTGTGTTACGTTACATTCACTGGTAGGAGTGAGAAAAACATCACGGGGTGGTGCGCATTGTATTGGTGTGTGTTACGTTACATTCACTAGTAGGAGTGAGAAAAACATCACAGGGTGGTGCGCATTGTATGGGTGTGGGTTATGTTACATTCAGTAGTAGGAGTGAGAAAAACATAACGGGGTGGTGCGCATTGTATGGGTGTGTGTTACATTGCATTCACTAGTAGGAGTGAGAAAAACATCACGGGGTGGTGCGCATTGTAAGGGTGTGTGTTACATTATATTCACTAGTAGGAGTGAGAAAAACATTACGGGGTGGTGCGCACTGTATGGGTGTGTGTTACATTACACTCACCAGTAGGAGTGAGAAAAACATCACGGGTTGTGCGCATTGTATGGGTGTGTGTTACATTATTCACTAGTAGGAGTGAGAAAAACATTACGGGGTGGTGCGCATTGTATGGGTGTGTGTTACGTTACATTCACTAGTAGCAGTGAGAAAAACATCACGGGGTGGTGCGCATTGTATGGGTGTGTCTTACATTACATTCACTAGTAGGAGTGAGAAAAACATCACGGGGTGGTGCGCATTGTATGGGTGTGTGTTACATTACATTCACTAGTAGGAGTGAGAAAAACATCACGGGGTGGTGCGCATTGTATGGGTGTGTGTTACATTACATTCACTAGTAGGAGTGATAAAAACATCGCGGGGTGGTGCGCATTGTAAGGGTGTGTGTTACATTACATTCACTAGTAGCAGTGAGAAAAACATCACGGTGTGGTGCGCATTGTATGGGTGTGTGTTACATTACATTCACTACTAGGAGTGAGAAAAACATCACGGGGTGGTGCGCATTGTATGGGTGTGTGTTACATTACATTCACTACTAGGAGTGAGAAAAACATCACGGGGTGGTGCGCATTGTATGGGTGTGTGTTACATTACATTCACTAGTAGGAGTGAGAAAAACATCACGGGGTGGTGCGCATTGTATGGGTGTGTGTTACATTACATTCACTAGTAGGAGTGAGAAAAACATCACGGGGTGGTGCGCATTGTATGGGTGTGTGTTACATTAGATTCACTAGTAGGAGTGAGAAAAACATCTCGGGGTGGTGCGCATTGTATGGGTGTGTGTTACATTACATTCACTACTAGGAGTGAGAAAAACATCACTGGGTGGTGCGCATTGTATGGGTATGTGTTACATTACATTCACTAGTACCAGTGAGAAAAACATCACGGGGTGGTGCGCATTGTATGGATGTGTGTTACATTACATTCACTAGTAGCAGTGAGAAAAACATCACTGGGTGGTGCCAATTGTATGGGTGTGTGTTACATTACATTCACTAGTAGCAGTGAGAAAAACATCACGGGGTGGTTCGCATTGTATGGGAGTGTGTTACATTACATTCACTAGTAGGATTACATTCACTAATAGGAGTGAGAAAAACATCACGGGGTGGTGCGCATTGTATGGCTGTGTGTTACATTACATTCACTAGTAGCAGTGAGAAAAACATAACGGGGTGGTGCGCATTGTATGGGTGTGTGTTACATTACATTCACTAGTAGGAGTGAGAAAAACATCACGGGGTGGTGCGCATTGTAAGGGTGTGTGTTACATTACATTCACTAGTAGGAGTGAGAAAAACATCACGGGCTGGTGCGCATTGTATGGGTGTGTGTTACATTACATTCACTAGTAGGAGTGAGAAAAACATCACGGGGTGGTGCGCATTGTAAGGGTGTGTGTTACATTATATTCACTAGTAGGAGTGAGAAAAACATCACGGGGTGGTGCGCATTGTATGGGTGTGTGTTACATTACATTCACTACTAGGAGTGAGAAAAACATCACGGGGTGGTGCGCATTGTATGGGTGTGTGTTACATTACATTCACTAGTAGCAGTGAGAAAACTATCACGGGGTGGTGCCCACTGTATGGGTTTGTGTTACATTACATTCACTAGAAACAGTGAGAAAAACATCACGGGGTGGTGCGCATTGTATGGGTGTGTGTTACATTACATTCACTAGTAGGAGTGAGAAAAACATCACGCGGTGGTGCGCATTGTATGGGTGTGTGTTACATTAGATTCACTAGTAGGAGTGAGAAAAACATCACGGGGTGGTGCGGATTGTATGGGTGTTTGTTACATTACATTCACTAGTAGGAGTGAGAAAAACATCACGGGGTGGTGCGCATTGTATGGGTGTGTGTTACGTTACATTCACTAGTAGGAGTGAGAAAAACATCACGGGGTGGTGCGCATTGTATGGGTGTGTGTTACGTTACATTCACTAGTAGGAGTGAGAAAAACATCACGGGGTGGTGCGCATTGTATGGGTGTGGGTTATGTTACATTCAGTAGTAGGAGTGAGAAAAACATAACGGGGTGGTGCGCATTGTATGGGTGTGTGTTACATTGCATTCACTAGTAGGAGTGAGAAAAACATCACGGGGTGGTGCGCATTGTATGGGTGTGTGTTACATTACATTCACTAGTAGGAGTGAGAAAAACATCACGGGGTGGTGCGCATTGTATGGGTGTGTGTTACGTTACATTCACTGGTAGGAGTGAGAAAAACATCACGGGGTGGTGCGCATTGTATGGGTGTGTGTTACGTTACATTCACTGGTAGGAGTGAGAAAAACATCACGGGGTGGTGCGCATTGTATGGGTGTGTGTTACGTTACATTCACTAGTAGGAGTGAGAAAAACATCACGGGGTGGTGCGCATTGTATGGGTGTGTTTTACGTTACATTCACTAGTAGGAGTGAGAAAAACATCACGGGGTGGTGCGCATTGTATGGGTGTGTGTTACGTTACGTTCACTAGTAGGAGTGAGAAAAACATCACGGGGTGGTGAGTATTGTATCGGTGTGTGTTACGTTACATTCACTAGTAGGAGTGAGAAAAACATCACGGGGTGGTGCGCATTGTATGGGTGTGTGTTACGTTACATTCACTAGTAGGAGTGAGAAAAACATCACGGGGTGGTGCGCATTGTATGGGTGTGTGTTACGTTACATTCACTAGTAGGAGTGAGAAAAACATCACGGGGTGGTGCGCATTGTATGGGTGTGGGTTATGTTACATTCAGTAGTAGGAGTGAGAAAAACATAACGGTGTGGTGCGCATTGTATGGGTGTGTGTTACATTGCATTCACTAGTAGGAGTGAGAGAAACATCACGGGGTGGTGTGCATTGTATGGGTGTGTGTTACATTACATTCACTAGTAGGAGTGAGAAAAGCATCACGGGGTAGTGCGAATTGTATGGGTGTGTGTTACATTACATTCACTAGTACCAGTGAGAAAAACATCACGGGGTGGTGCGCATTGTATGGGTGTGTGTTACATTACATTCACTAGTAGTAGTGAGAAAAACATCACGGTGTGGTGCGCATTGTATGGGTGTGTGTTACGTTACATTCTCTAGTAGGAGTGAGAAAAACATCACGGGGTGGTGCGCATTGTATCGGTGTGTGTTACGTTACATTCACTAGTAGGAGTGAGAAAAACATCACGGGGTGGTGCGCATTGTATCGGTGTGTGTTACGTTACATTCACTAGTAGCAGTGAGAAAAACATCACGGGGGGTGCGCATTGTATGGGTGTGTGTTACATTACATTCACTAGTAGGAGTGAGAAAAACATCACGTGGTGGTGCGCATTGTATGGGTGTGTGTTACATTAGATTCACTAGTAGGAGTGAGAAAAACATCACGGGGTGGTGCGGATTGTATGGGTGTGTGTTACATTACATTCACTACTAGGAGTGAGAAAAACATCACGGGGTGGTGCGCATTGTATGGGTGTGTGTTACATTACATTCACTAGTAGCAGTGAGAAAACTATCACGGGGTGGTGCCCACTGTATGGGTTTGTGTTACATTACATTCACTAGTAGCAGTGAGAAAAACATCACGGGGTGGTGCGCATTGTATGGGTGTGTGTTACATTACATTCACTAGTAGGAGTGAGAAAAACATCACGGGGTGGTGCGCATTGTATGGGTGTGTGTTACATTACATTCACTAGTAGGAGTGAGAAAAACATCACGGGGTGGTGCGCATTGTATGGGTGTGTGTTACGTTACATTCACTGGTAGGAGTGAGAAAAACATCACGGGGTGGTGCGCATTGTATGGGTGTGTGTTACTTTACATTCACTAGTAGGAGTGAGAAAAACATCACAGGGTGGTGCGCATTGTATGGGTGTGTGTTACGTTACATTCACTAGTAGGAGTGAGAAAAACATCACGGGGTGGTGCGCATTGTATGGGTGTGTGTTACGTTACATTCACTAGTAGGAGTGAGAAAAACATCACGGGGTGGTGAGCATTGTATCGGTGTGTGTTACGTTACATTCACTAGTAGGAGTGAGAAAAACATCACGGGGTGGTGCGCATTGTATGGGTGTGTGTTACGTTACATTCACTAGTAGGAGTGAGAAAAACATCACGGGGTGGTGCGCATTGTATGGGTGTGTGTTACATTACATTCACTAGTAGGAGTGAGAAAAGCATCACGGGGTAGTGCGCATTGTATGGGTGTGTGTTACATTACATTCTCTAGTACCAGTGAGAAAAACATAACGTGGTGGTGCGCATTGTATGGGTGTGTGTTACATTACATTCACTAGTAGTAGTGAGAAAAACATCACGGTGTGGTGCGCATTGTATGGGTGTGTGTTACTTTACATTCACTAGTAGGAGTGAGAAAAACATCACGGGGTGGTGCGCATTGTATCGGTGTGTGTTACGTTACATTCACTAGTAGCAGTGAGAAAAACATCACGGGGGGTGCGCATTGTATGGGTGTGTGTTACATTACATTCACTAGTAGGAGTGAGAAAAACATCACGTGGTGGTGCGCATTGTATGGGTGTGTGTTACATTACATTCACTAGCAGGAGTGAGAAAAACATCACGGGGTGGTGCGCAATGTATGGGTGTGTGTTACATTACATTCACTAGTAGGAGTGAGAAAAACATCACGGGGTGGTGCGCATTGTATGGGTGTGTGTTACATTACATTCACTAGTAGGAGTGAGAAAAACATCACGGGGTGGTGCGCATTGTATGGGTGTGTGTTACATTACATTCACTAGTAGGAGTGAGAAAAACATCACGGGGTGGTGCGCATTGTATGGGTGTGTGTTACATTACATTCACTAGTAGGAGTGAGAAAAACATCACGGGGTGGTGCGCATTGTATGGGTGTGTGTTACATTACATTCACTAGTAGGAGTGAAAAATCCTCACGGGGTGGTGCGCATTGTATGGGTGTGTGTTACGTTATATTCACTGGTAGGAGTGAGAAAAACATCACGGGGTGGTGCACATTGTATGGGTGTGTGTTACGTTACATTCACTGGTAGGAGTGAGAAAAACATCACGGGGTGGTGCGCATTGTATGGGTGTGTGTTACGTTACATTCACTAGTAGGAGTGAGAAAAACATCACAGGGTGGTGCGCATTGTATGGGTGTGGGTTATGTTACATTCAGTAGTAGGAGTGAGAAAAACATAACGGGGTGGTGCGCATTGTATGGGTGTGTGTTACATTGCATTCACTAGTAGGAGTGAGAAAAACATCACGGGGTGGTGCGCATTGTAAGGGTGTGTGTTACATTATATTCACTAGTAGGAGTGAGAAAAACATTACGGGGTGGTGCGCACTGTATGGGTGTGTGTTACATTACACTCACCAGTAGGAGTGAGAAAAACATCACGGGTTGTGCGCATTGTATGGGTGTGTGTTACATTACATTCACTAGTAGGAGTGAGAAAAACATTACGGGGTGGTGCGCATTGTATGGGTGTGTGTTACGTTACATTCACTGGTAGGAGTGAGAAAAACATCACGGGGTGGTGCGCATTGTATGGGTGTATGTTACGTTACATTCACTGGTAGGAGTGAGAAAAACATCACGGGGTGGTGCGCATTGTATGGGTGTGTGTTACGTTACATTCACTAGTAGGAGTGAGAAAAACATCACGGGGTGGTGCGCATTGTATGGGTGTGTTTTACGTTACATTCACTAGTAGGAGTGAGAAAAACATCACGGGGTGGTGCGCATTGTATGGGTGTGTGTTACGTTACATTCACTAGTAGGAGTGAGAAAAACATCACGGGGTGGTGAGTATTGTATCGGTGTGTGTTACGTTACATTCACTAGTAGGAGTGAGAAAAACATCACGGGGTGGTGCGCATTGTATGGGTGTGTGTTACGTTACATTCACTAGTAGGAGTGAGAAAAACATCACGGGGTGGTGCGCATTATATGGGTGTGTGTTACATTACATTCACTAGTAGGAGTGAGAAAAGCATCACGGGGTAGTGCGAATTGTATGGGTGTGTGTTACATTACATTCACTAGTACCAGTGAGAAAAACATCACGGGGTGGTGCGCATTGTATGGGTGTGTGTTACATTACATTCACTAGTAGTAGTGAGAAAAACATCACGGTGTGGTGCGCATTGTATGGGTGTGTGTTACGTTACATTCACTGGTAGGAGTGAGAAAAACATCACGGGGTGGTGCGCATTGTATGGGTGTGTGTTACGTTACATTCACTAGTAGGAGTGAGAAAAACATCACGGGGTGGTGCGCATTGTATGGGTGTGTTTTACGTTACATTCACTAGTAGGAGTGAGAAAAACATCACGGGGTGGTGCGCATTGTATGGGTGTGTGTTACGTTACATTCACTAGTAGGAGTGAGAAAAACATCACGGGGTGGTGAGTATTGTATCGGTGTGTGTTACGTTACATTCACTAGTAGGAGTGAGAAAAACATCACGGGGTGGTGCGCATTGTATGGGTGTGTGTTACGTTACATTCACTAGTAGGAGTGAGAAAAACATCACGGGGTGGTGCGCATTGTATCGGTGTGTGTTACGTTACATTCACTAGTAGGAGTGAGAAAAACATCACGGGGTGGTGCGCATTGTATCGGTGTGTGTTACGTTACATTCACTAGTAGCAGTGAGAAAAACATCACGGGGGTGCGCATTGTATGGGTGTGTGTTACATTACATTCACTAGTAGGAGTGAGAAAAACATCACGTGGTGGTGCGCATTGTATGGGTGTGTGTTACATTAGATTCACTAGTAGGAGTGAGAAAAACATCACGGGGTGGTGCGGATTGTATGGGTGTGTGTTACATTACATTCACTACTAGGAGTGAGAAAAACATCACGGGGTGGTGCGCATTGTATGGGTGTGTGTTACATTACATTCACTAGTAGCAGTGAGAAAACTATCACGGGGTGGTGCCCACTGTATGGGTTTGTGTTACATTACATTCACTAGTAGCAGTGAGAAAAACATCACGGGGTGGTGCGCATTGTATGGGTGTGTGTTACATTACATTCACTAGTAGGAGTGAGAAAAACATCACGGGGTGGTGCGCATTGTATGGGTGTGTGTTACATTAGATTCACTAGTAGGAGTGAGAAAAACATCACGGGGTGGTGCGGATTGTATGGGTGTTTGTTACATTACATTCACTAGTAGGAGTGAGAAAAACATCACGTGGTGGTGCGCATTGTATGGGTGTGTGTTACATTACATTCACTAGTAGGAGTGAGAAAAACATCACGGGGTGGTGCGCATTGTATGGGTGTGTGTTACATTAGATTCACTAGTAGGAGTGAGAAAAACATCACGGGGTGGTGCGCATTGTATGGGTGTGTGTTACGTTACATTCACTAGTAGGAGTGAGAAAAACATCACGGGGTGGTGCGCATTGTATGGGTGTGTGTTACGTTACATTCACTAGTAGGAGTGAGAAAAACATCACGGGGTGGTGCGCATTGTATGGGTGTGGGTTATGTTACATTCAGTAGTAGGAGTGAGAAAAACATAACGGGGTGGTGCGCATTGTATGGGTGTGTGTTACATTGCATTCACTAGTAGGAGTGAGAAAAACATCACGGGGTGGTGCGCATTGTATGGGTGTGTGTTACATTACATTCACTAGTAGGAGTGAGAAAAACATCACGGGGTGGTGCGCATTGTATGGGTGTGTGTTACGTTACATTCACTGGTAGGAGTGAGAAAAACATCACGGGGTGGTGCGCATTGTATGGGTGTGTGTTACGTTACATTCACTGGTAGGAGTGAGAAAAACATCACGGGGTGGTGCGCATTGTATGGGTGTGTGTTACGTTACATTCACTAGTAGGAGTGAGAAAAACATCACGGGGTGGTGCGCATTGTATGGGTGTGTTTTACGTTACATTCACTAGTAGGAGTGAGAAAAACATCACGGGGTGGTGCGCATTGTATGGGTGTGTGTTACGTTACATTCACTAGTAGGAGTGAGAAAAACATCACGGGGTGGTGAGCATTGTATCGGTGTGTGTTACGTTACATTCACTAGTAGGAGTGAGAAAAACATCACGGGGTGGTGCGCATTGTATGGGTGTGTGTTACGTTACATTCACTAGTAGGAGTGAGAAAAACATCACGGGGTGGTGCGCATTGTATGGGTGTGTGTTACATTACATTCACTAGTAGGAGTGAGAAAAGCATCACGGGGTAGTGCGCATTGTATGGGTGTGTGTTACATTACATTCACTAGTACCAGTGAGAAAAACATCACGGGGTGGTGCGCATTGTATGGGTGTGTGTTACATTACATTCACTAGTAGTAGTGAGAAAAACATCACGGTGTGGTGCGCATTTTATGGGTGTGTGTTACGTTACATTCACTAGTAGGAGTGAGAAAAACATCACGGGGTGGTGCGCATTGTATCGGTGTGTGTTACGTTACATTCACTAGTAGCAGTGAGAAAAACATCACGGGGGGTGCGCATTGTATGGGTGTGTGTTACATTACATTCACTAGTAGGAGTGAGAAAAACATCACGTGGTGGTGCGCATTGTATGGGTGTGTGTTACATTACATTCACTAGCAGGAGTGAGAAAAACATCACGGGGTGGTGCGCAATGTATGGGTGTGTGTTACATTACATTCACTAGCAGGAGTGAGAAAAACATCACGGGGTGGTGCGCATTGTATGGGTGTGTGTTACATTACATTCACTAGTAGGAGTGAGAAAAACATCACGGGGTGGTGCGCATTGTATGGGTGTGTGTTACATTACATTCACTAGTAGGAGTGAGAAAAACATCACGGGGTGGTGCGCATTGTATGGGTGTGTGTTACATTACATTCACTAGTAGGAGTGAGAAAAACATCACGGGGTGGTGCGCATTGTATGGGTGTGTGTTACGTTACATTCACTAGTAGGAGTGAAAAATCCTCACGGGGTGGTGCGCATTGTATGGGTGTGTGTTACGTTATATTCACTGGTACGAGTGAGAAAAACATCACGGGGTGGTGCGCATTGTATGGGTGTGTGTTACGTTACATTCACTGGTAGGAGTGAGAAAAACATCACGGGGTGGTGCGCATTGTATGGGTGTGTGTTACGTTACATTCACTAGTAGGAGTGAGAAAAACATCACAGGGTGGTGCGCATTGTATGGGTGTGGGTTATGTTACATTCAGTAGTAGGAGTGAGAAAAACATAACGGGGTGGTGCGCATTGTATGGGTGTGTGTTACATTGCATTCACTAGTAGGAGTGAGAAAAACATCACGGGGTGGTGCGCATTGTAAGGGTGTGTGTTACATTATATTCACTAGTAGGAGTGAGAAAAACATTACGGGGTGGTGCGCACTGTATGGGTGTGTGTTACATTACACTCACCAGTAGGAGTGAGAAAAACATCACGGGTTGTGCGCATTGTATGGGTGTGTGTTACATTACATTCACTAGTAGGAGTGAGAAAAACATTACGGGGTGGTGCGCATTGTATGGGTGTGTGTTACGTTACATTCACTAGTAGCAGTGAGAAAAACATCACGGGGTGGTGCGCATTGTATGGGTGTGTCTTACATTACATTCACTAGTAGGAGTGAGAAAAACATCACGGGGTGGTGCGCATCGTATGGGTGTGTGTTACATTACATTCACTAGTAGGAGTGAGAAAAACATCACGGGGTGGTGCGCATTGTATGGGTGTGTGTTACATTACATTCACTAGTAGGAGTGAGAAAAACATCACGGGGTGGTGCGCATTGTATGGGTGTGTGTTACATTACATTCACTAGTAGGAGTGAGAAAAACATCACGGGGTGGTGCGCATTGTATGGGTGTGTGTTACATTACATTCACTAGTAGGAGTGAAAAATCCTCACGGGGTGGTGCGCATTGTATGGGTGTGTGTTACGTTATATTCACTGGTAGGAGTGAGAAAAACATCACGGGGTGGTGCACATTGTATGGGTGTGTGTTACGTTACATTCACTGGTAGGAGTGAGAAAAACATCACGGGGTGGTGCGCATTGTATGGGTGTGTGTTACGTTACATTCACTAGTAGGAGTGAGAAAAACATCACAGGGTGGTGCGCATTGTATGGGTGTGGGTTATGTTACATTCAGTAGTAGGAGTGAGAAAAACATAACGGGGTGGTGCGCATTGTATGGGTGTGTGTTACATTGCATTCACTAGTAGGAGTGAGAAAAACATCACGGGGTGGTGCGCATTGTAAGGGTGTGTGTTACATTATATTCACTAGTAGGAGTGAGAAAAACATTACGGGGTGGTGCGCACTGTATGGGTGTGTGTTACATTACACTCACCAGTAGGAGTGAGAAAAACATCACGGGTTGTGCGCATTGTATGGGTGTGTGTTACATTACATTCACTAGTAGGAGTGAGAAAAACATTACGGGGTGGTGCGCATTGTATGGGTGTGTGTTACGTTACATTCACTAGTAGCAGTGAGAAAAACATCACGGGGTGGTGCGCATTGTATGGGTGTGTCTTACATTACATTCACTAGTAGGAGTGAGAAAAACATCACGGGGTGGTGCGCATTGTATGGGTGTGTGTTACATTACATTCACTAGTAGGAGTGAGAAAAACATCACGGGGTGGTGCGCATTGTATGGGTGTGTGTTACATTACATTCACTAGTAGGAGTGATAAAAACATCGCGGGGTGGTGCGCATTGTATGGGTGTGTGTTACATTACATTCACTAGTAGCAGTGAGAAAAACATCACGGTGTGGTGTGCATTGTATGGGTGTGTGTTACATTATATTCACTAGTAGGAGTGAGAAAAACATTACGGGGTGGTGCGCACTGTATGGGTGTGTGTTACATTACACTCACCAGTAGGAGTGAGAAAAACATCACGGGTTGTGCGCATTGTATGGGTGTGTGTTACATTACATTCACTCGTAGGAGTGAGAAAAACATCACGGGGTGGTGCGCATTGTATGGGTGTGTGTTACATTACATTTACTACTAGGAGTGAGAAAAACATCACGGGGTGGTGCGCATTGTATGGGTGTGTGTTACATTACATTCACTAGTAGGAGTGAGAAAAACATCACGGGGTGGTGCGCATTGTATGGGTGTGTGTTACGTTACATTCACTAGTAGGAGTGAGATAAACATCACGGGGTGGTGCGCATTGTATGGGTGTGTGTTACGTTACATTCACTAGTAGGAGTGAGAAAAACATCAAGGGGTGGTGAGCATTGTATGGGTGTGTGTTACGTTACATTCACTAGTAGGAGTGAGAAAAACATCACGGGGTGGGGCGCATTGTATGGGTGTGTGTTACGTTACATTCACTAGTAGGAGTGAGAAAAACATCACGGGGTGGTGTGCATTGTATGGGTGTGTGTTACGTTACATTCACTATTAGGAGTGAGAAAAACATCACGGGGTGGTGCGCATTGTATCGGTGTCTGTTACGTTACATTCACTATTAGGAGTGAGAAAAACATCACGGGGTGGTGCGCATTGTATGGGTGTGTGTTACATTACATTCACTAGTAGGAGTGAGAAAAACATCACGTGGTGGTGCGCATTGTATGGCTCTGTGTTACATTACATTCACTAGTAGGAGTGAGAAAAACATCACGGGGTGGTGCGCAATTTATGGGTGTGTGTTACATTACATTCACTAGTAGGAGTGAGAAAAACATCACGGGGTGGTGCGCATTGTATGGGTGTGTGTTACATTACATTCACAGTAGGAGTGAGAAAAACATCACGGGGTGGTGCGCATTGTATGGGTGTGTGTTACATTACATTCACTAGTAGGAGTGAGAAAAACATCACGGGGTGGTGCGCATTGTATGGGTGTGTGTTACATTACATTCACTAGTAGGAGTGAGAAAAACATCACGGGGTGGTGCGCATTGTATGGGTGTGTGTTACATTACATTCACTAGTAGCAGTGAGAAAAACATCACGGGGTGGTGCGCATTTTATGGGTGTGTGTTACATTACATTCACTAGTAGGAGTGAGAAAAACATCACGGGGTGGTGCGCATTGTATGGGTGTGTGTTACATTACATTCACTAGTAGGAGTGAGAAAAACATCACGGGGTGGTGCGCATTGTATGGGTGTGTGTTACATTACATTCACTAGTAGCAGTGAGAAAAACATCACGGGGTGGTGCGCATTTTATGGGTGTGTGTTACATTAGATTCACTAGTAGGAGTGAGAAAAACATCACGGGGTGGTGCGCATTGTATGGGTGTGTGTTACATTAGATTCACTAGTAGGAGTGAGAAAAACATCTCGGGGTGGTGCGCATTGTATGGGTGTGTGTTACATTACATTCACTACTAGGAGTGAGAAAAACATCACTGGGTGGTGCGCATTGTATGGGTATGTGTTACATTACATTCAGTAGTACCAGTGAGAAAAACATCACGGGGTGGTGCGCATTGTATGGGTGTGTGTTACATTACATTCACTAGTAGCAGTGAGAAAAACATCACTGGGTGGTGCGCATTGTATGGGTGTGTGTTACATTACATTCACTAGTAGCAGTGAGAAAAACATCACGGGGTGGTTCGCATTGTATGGGAGTGTGTTACATTACATTCACTAGTAGGATTACATTCACTAGTAGGAGTGAGAAAAACATCACGGGGTGGTGCGCATTGTATGGCTGTGTGTTACATTACATTCACTAGTAGCAGTGAGAAAAACATAACGGGGTGGTGCGCATTGTATGGGTGTGTGTTACATTACATTCACTAGTAGGAGTGAGAAAAACATCACGGGGTGGTGCGCATTGTAAGGGTGTGTGTTACATTACATTCACTAGTAGGAGTGAGAAAAACATCACGGGCTGGTGCGCATTGTATGGGTGTGTGTTACATTACATTCACTAGTAGGAGTGAGAAAAACATCACGGGGTGGTGCGCATTGTAAGGGTGTGTGTTACATTATATTCACTAGTAGGAGTGAGAAAAACATCACGGGGTGGTGCGCATTGTATGGGTGTGTGTTACATTACATTCACTACTAGGAGTGAGAAAAACATCACGGGGTGGTGCGCATTGTATGGGTGTGTGTTACATTACATTCACTAGTAGCAGTGAGAAAACTATCACGGGGTGGTGCCCACTGTATGGGTTTGTGTTACATTAAATTCACTAGTAGGAGTGAGAAAAACATCACGGGGTGGTGCGCATTGTATGTGTGTGTGTTACATTACATTCACTAGTAGGAGTGAGAAAAACATCACGGGGTGGTGCGCATTGTATGGGTGTGTGTTACATTAGATTCACTAGTAGGAGTGAGAAAAACATCACGGGGTGGTGCGGATTGTATGGGTGTTTGTCACATTACATTCACTAGTAGGAGTGAGAAAAACATCACGGGGTGGTGCGCATTGTATGGGTGTGTGTTACATTACATTCACTAGTAGGAGTGAGAAAAACATCACGAGGTGGTGCGCATTGGATGGGTGTGTGTTACATTAGATTCACTAGTAGGAGTGAGAAAAACATCACGGGGTGGTGCGCATTGTATGGGTGTGTGTTACATTACATTCACTAGTAGGAGTGAGAAAAACATCACGGGTTGTGCGCATTGTATGGGTGTGTGTTACTTTACATTCACTAGTAGGAGTGAGAAAAACATCACGGGTGGTGCGCATTGTATGGGTGTGTGTTACATTACATTCACTAGTAGGAGTGAGAAAAACATCACGGGGTGGTGCGCATTGTATGGGTGTGTGTTACATTACATTCACTACTAGGAGTGAGAAAAACATCACGGGGTGGTGCGCATTGTATGGGTGTGTGTTACATTACATTCACTAGTAGGAGTGAGAAAAACATCACGGGGTGGTGCGCATTGTATGGGTGTGTGTTACGTTACATTCACTAGTAGGAGTGAGATAAACATCACGGGGTGGTGCGCATTGTATGGGTGTGTGTTACGTTACATTCACTAGTAGGAGTGAGAAAAACATCACGGGGTGGTGAGCATTGTATGGGTGTGTGTTACGTTACATTCACTAGTAGGAGTGAGAAAAACATCACGGGGTGGGGCGCATTGTATGGGTGTGTGTTACGTTACATTCACTAGTAGGAGTGAGAAAAACATCACGGGGTGGTGCGCATTGTATGGGTGTGTGTTACGTTACATTCACTATTAGGAGTGAGAAAAACATCACGGGGTGGTGCGCATTGTATGGGTGTGTGTTACATTACATTCACTAGTAGGAGTGAGAAAAACATCACGGGGTGGTGCGCATTGTATGGGTGTGTGTTACATTACATTCACTACTAGGAGTGAGAAAAACATCACGGGGTGGTGCGCATTGTAAGGGTGTGTGTTACATTACATTCACTAGTAGGAGTGAGAAAAACATCACGGGCTGGTGCGCATTGTATGGGTGTGTGTTACATTACATTCACTAGTAGGAGTGAGAAAAACATCACGGTGTGGTGCGCATTGTAAGGGTGTGTGTTACATTATATTCACTAGTAGGAGTGAGAAAAACATCACGGGGTGGTGCGCATTGTATGGGTGTGTGTTACATTACATTCACTACTAGGAGTGAGAAAAACATCACGGGGTGGTGCGCATTGTATGGGTGTGTGTTACATTACATTCACTAGTAGCAGTGAGAAAACTATCACGGGGTGGTGCCCACTGTATGGGTTTGTGTTACATTACATTCACTAGTAGGAGTGAGAAAAACATCACGGGGTGGTGCGCATTGTATGTGTGTGTGTTACATTACATTCACTAGTAGAAGTGAGAAAAACATCACGGGGTGGTGCGCATTGTATGGGTGTGTGTTACATTAGATTCACTAGTAGGAGTGAGAAAAACATCACGGGGTGGTGCGGATTGTATGGGTGTTTGTTACATTACATTCACTAGTAGGAGTGAGAAAAACATCACGGCGTGGTGCGCATTGTATGGGTGTGTGTTACATTACATTCACTAGTAGGAGTGAGAAAAACATCACGGGGTGGTGCGCATTTGATGGGTGTGTGTTACATTAGATTCACTAGTAGGAGTGAGAAAAACATCACGGGGTGGTGCGCATTGTATGGGTGTGTGTTACATTACATTCACTAGTAGCAGTGAGAAAAACATCACGGGGTGGTGCGCATTTTATGGGTGTGTGTTACATTACATTCACTAGTAGGAGTGAGAAAAACATCACGGGGTGGTGCGCATTGTATGGGTGTGTGTTACATTACATTCACTAGTAGGAGTGAGAAAAACATCACGGGGTGGTGCGCATTGTATGGGTGTGTTTTACATTACATTCACTAGTAGCAGTGAGAAAAACATCACGTGGTGGTGCGCATTTTATGGGTGTGTGTTACATTAGATTCACTAGTAGGAGTGAGAAAAACATCACGGGGTGGTGCGCATTGTATGGGTGTGTGTTACATTAGATTCACTAGTAGGAGTGAGAAAAACATCTCGGGGTGGTGCGCATTGTATGGGTGTGTGTTACATTACATTCACTACTAGGAGTGAGAAAAACATCACTGGGTGGTGCGCATTGTATGGGTATGTGTTACATTACATTCACTAGTACCAGTGAGAAAAACATCACGGGGTGGTGCGCATTGTATGGGTGTGTGTTACATTACATTCACTAGTAGCAGTGAGAAAAACATCACTGGGTGGTGCGCATTGTATGGGTGTGTGTTACATTACATTCACTAGTAGCAGTGAGAAAAACATCACGGGGTGGTTCGCATTGTATGGGAGTGTGTTACATTACATTCACTAGTAGGATTACATTCACTACTAGGAGTGAGAAAAACATCACGGGGTGGTGCGCATTGTATGGCTGTGTGTTACATTACATTCACTAGTAGCAGTGAGAAAAACATAACGGGGTGGTGCGCATTGTATGGGTGTGTGTTACATTACATTCACTAGTAGGAGTGAGAAAAGCATCACGGGGTGGTGCGCATTGTATGGGTGTGTGTTACATTACATTCACTAGTAGCAGTGAGAAAAACATCACGGGGTGGTGCGCATTGTATGGGTGTGTTTTAAATTACATTCACTAGTAGGCGTGAGAAAATCATCACGGGGTGGTGCGCATTGTATGTTTGTGTGTTACATTACATTCACTAGTAGGAGTGAAAAAAACATCACGGGGTGGTGCGCACTGTATGGGTATGTGTTTCGTTACATTCACTAGTAGGAGTGAGAAAAGCATCACGGGGTGGTGCGCATTGTATGGGTGTGTGTTACATTACATTCACTAGTAGGAGTGAGAAAAACATCACGGGGTGGTGGGCATTGTATGGGTGTGTGTTACGTTACATTCACTAGTAGGAGTGAGAAAAACATCACGGGGTGGTGCGCATTGTATGGGTGTGTGTTACGTTACATTCACTAGTAGGAGTGAGAAAACCATCACGGGGTAGTGCGCATTGTATGGGTGTGTGTTACATTACATTCACTAGTACCAGTGAGAAAAACATCACGGGGTGGTGTGCATTGTATGGGTGTGTGTTACATTACATTCACTAGTAGTAGTGAGAAAAACATCACGGGGTGGTGCGCATTGTATGGGTGTGTGTTACGTTACATTCACTGGTAGGAGTGAGAAAAACATCACGGGGTGGTGCGCATTGTATGGGTGTGTGTTACGTTACATTCACTAGTAGGAGTGAGAAAAACATCACGGGGTTGTGCGCATTGTATGGGTGTGTTTTACGTTACATTCAGTAGTAGGAGTGAGAAAAACATCACGGGGTGGTGCGCATTGTATGGGTGTGTGTTACGTTACATACACTAGAAGGAGTGAGAAAAACATCACGGGGTGGTGAGCATTGTATCGGTGTGTGTTACGTTACATTCACTAGTAGGAGTGAGAAAATCATCACGGGGTGGTGCGCATTGTATGGGTGTGTGTTACGTTACATTCACTAGTAGGAGTGAGAAAAACATCACGGGGTGGTGCGCATTGTATGGGTGTGTGTTACATTACATTCACTAGTAGGAGTGAGAAAAGCATCACGGGGTAGTGCGCATTGTATGGGTGTGTGTTACATTACATTCACTAGTACCAGTCAGAAAAACATCACGGGGTGGTGCGCATTGTATGGGTGTGTGTTACATTACATTCACTAGTAGTAGTGAGAAAAACATCACGGTGTGGTGCGCATTGTATGGGTGTGTGTTACGTTACATTCACTAGTAGGAGTGAGAAAAACATCACGGGGTGGTGCGCATTGTATCGGTGTGTGTTACGTTACATTCACTAGTAGCAGTGAGAAAAACATCACGGGGTGGTGCGCATTGTATCGGTGTGTGTTACGTTACATTCACTAGTAGCAGTGAGAAAAACATCACGGGGGGTGCGCATTGTATGGGTGTGTGTTACATTACATTCACTAGCAGGAGTGAGAAAAACATCACGTGGTGGTGCGCATTGTATGGGTGTGTGTTACATTACATTCACTAGCAGGAGTGAGAAAAACATCACGGGGTGGTGCGCAATGTATGGGTGTGTGTTACATTACATTCACTAGTAGGAGTGAGAAAAACATCACGGGGTGGTGCGCATTGTATGGGTGTGTGTTACATTACATTCACTAGTAGGAGTGAGAAAAACATCACGGGGTGGTGCGCATTGTATGGGTGTGTGTTACATTTCATTCACTAGTAGGAGTGAGAAAAACATCACGGTGTGGTGCGCATTGTATGGGTGTGTGTTACATTACATTCACTAGTAGGAGTGAGAAAAACATCACGGGGTGGTGCGCATTGTATGGGTGTGTGTTACATTACATTCACTAGTAGGAGTGAAAAAACCTCACGGGGTGGTGCGCATTGTATGGGTGTGTGTTACGTTACATTCACTGGTAGGAGTGAGAAAAACATCACGGGGTGGTGCGCATTGTATGGGTGTGTGTTACATTACATTCACTAGTAGGAGTGAGAAAAACATCACAGGGTGGTGCGCATTGTATGGGTGTGGGTTATGTTACATTCAGTAGTAGGAGTGAGAAAAACATAACGGGGTGGTGCGCATTGTATGGGTGTGTGTTACATTGCATTCACTAGTAGGAGTGAGAAAAACATCACGGGGTGGTGCGCATTGTAAGGGTGTGTGTTACATTATATTCACTAGTAGGAGTGAGAAAAACATTACGGGGTGGTGCGCACTGTATGGGTGTGTGTTACATTACACTCACCAGTAGGAGTGAGAAAAACATCACGGGGTGGTGCGCATTGTATGGGTGTTTGTTACATTACATTCACTAGTAGGAGTGAGAAAAACATTACGGGGTGGTGCGCATTGTATGGGTGTGTGTTACGTTACATTCACTAGTAGCAGTGAGAAAAACATCACGGGGTGGTGTGCATTGTATGGGTGTGTCTTACATTACATTCACTAGTAGGAGTGAGAAAAACATCACGGGGTGGTGCGCATTGTATGGGTGTGTGTTACATTACATTCACTAGTAGGAGTGAGAAAAACATAACGGGGTGGTGCGCATTGTATGGGTGTGTGTTACATTACATTCACTAGTAGGAGTGATAAAAACATCGCGGGGTGGTGCGCATTGTATGGGTGTGTGTTACATTACATTCACTAGTAGCAGTGAGAAAAACATCACGGTGTGGTGCGCATTGTATGGGTGTGTGTTACATTACATTCACTACTAGGAGTGAGAAAAACATCACGGGGTGGTGCGCATTGTATGGGTGTGTGTTACATTACATTCACTAGTAGGAGTGAGAAAAACATCACGGGGTGGTGCGCATTGTATGGGTGTGTGTTACATTACATTCACTAGTAGGAGTGAGAAAAACATCACGGGGTGGTGCGCATTGTATGGGTGTGTGTTACATTACATTCACTAGTAGGAGTGAGAAAAACATCACGGGGTGGTGCGCATTGTATGGGTGTGTGTTACATTACATTCACTACTAGGAGTGAGAAAAACATCACGGGGTGGTGCGCATTGTATGGGTGTGTGTTACATTACATTCACTAGTAGGAGTGAGAAAAACATCACGGGGTGGTGCGCATTGTATGGGTGTGTGTTACATTACATTCACTAGTAGGAGTGAGATAAACATCACGGGGTGGTGCGCATTGTATGGGTGTGTGTTACGTTACATTCACTAGTAGGAGTGAGAAAAACATCACGGGGTGGTGAGCATTGTATGGGTGTGTGTTACGTTACATTCACTAGTAGGAGTGAGAAAAACATCACGGGGTGGGGCGCATTGTATGGGTGTGTGTTACGTTACATTCACTAGTAGGAGTGAGAAAAACATCACGGGGTGGTGCGCATTTTATGGGTGTGTGTTAAGTTACATTCACTATTAGGAGTGAGAAAAACATCACGGGGTGGTGCGCATTGTATCGGTGTCTGTTACGTTACATTCACTAGTAGCAGTGAGAAAAACATCACGGGGTGGTGCGCATTGTATGGGTGTGTGTTACATTACATTCACTAGTAGGAGTGAGAAAAACATCACGTGGTGGTGCGCATTGTATGGCTCTGTGTTACATTACATTCACTAGTAGGAGTGAGAAAAACATCACGGGGTGGTGCGCAATTTATGGGTGTGTGTTACATTACATTCACTAGTAGGAGTGAGAAAAACATCACGGGGTGGTGCGCATTGTATGGGTGTGTGTTACATTACATTCACAGTAGGAGTGAGAAAAACATCACGGGGTGGTGCGCATTGTATGGGTGTGTGTTACATTACATTCACTAGTAGGAGTGAGAAAAACATCACGGGGTGGTGCGCATTGTATGGGTGTGTGTTACATTACATTCACTAGTAGGAGTGAGAAAAACATCACGGGGTGGTGCGCATTGTATGGGTGTGTGTTACATTACATTCACTAGTAGCAGTGAGAAAAACATCACGGGGTGGTGCGCATTTTATGGGTGTGTGTTACATTACATTCACTAGTAGGAGTGAGAAAAACATCACGGGGTGGTGCGCATTGTATGGGTGTGTGTTACATTACATTCACTAGTAGGAGTGAGAAAAACATCACGGGGTGGTGCGCATTGTATGGGTGTGTGTTACATTACATTCACTAGTAGCAGTGAGAAAAACATCACGGGGTGGTGCGCATTTTATGGGTGTGTGTTACATTAGATTCACTAGTAGGAGTGAGAAAAACATCACGGGGTGGTGCGCATTGTATGGGTGTGTGTTACATTAGATTCACTAGTAGGAGTGAGAAAAACATCTCGGGGTGGTGCGCATTTTATGGGTGTGTGTTACATTACATTCACTACTATGAGTGAGAAAAACATCACTGGGTGGTGCGCATTGTATGGGTATGTGTTACATTACATTCACTAGTACCAGTGAGAAAAACATCACGGGGTGGTGCGCATTGTATGGGTGTGTGTTACATTACATTCACTAGTAGCAGTGAGAAAAACATCACTGGGTGGTGCGCATTGTATGGGTGTGTGTTACATTACATTCAGTAGTAGCAGTGAGAAAAACATCACGGGGTGGTTCGCATTGTATGGGAGTGTGTTACATTACATTCACTAGTAGGATTACATTCACTAGTAGGAGTGAGAAAAACATCACGGGGTGGTGCGCATTGTATGGCTGTGTGTTACATTACATTCACTAGTAGCAGTGAGAAAAACATAACGGGGTGGTGCGCATTGTATGGGTGTGTGTTACATTACATTCACTAGTAGGAGTGAGAAAAACATCACGGGGTGGTGCGCATTGTAAGGGTGTGTGTTACATTACATTCACTAGTAGGAGTGAGAAAAACATCACGGGCTGGTGCGCATTGTATGGGTGTGTGTTACATTACATTCACTAGTAGGAGTGAGAAAAACATCACGGGGTGGTGTGCATTGTAAGGGTGTGTGTTACATTATATTCACTAGTAGGAGTGAGAAAAACATCACGGGGTGGTGCGCATTGTATGGGTGTGTGTTACATTACATTCACTACTAAGAGTGAGAAAAACATCACGGGGTGGTGCGCATTGTATGGGTGTGTGTTACATTACATTAACTAGTAGCAGTGAGAAAACTATCACGGGGTGGTGCCCACTGTATGGGTTTGTGTTACATTACATTCACTAGTAGCAGTGAGAAAAACATCACGGGGTGGTGCGCATTGTATGTGTGTGTGTTACATTACATTCACTAGTAGGAGTGAGAAAAACATCACGGGGTGGTGCGCATTGTATGGGTGTGTGTTACATTAGATTCACTAGTAGGAGTGAGAAAAACATCACGGGGTGGTGCGGATTGTATGGGTGTTTGTTATATTACATTCACTAGTAGGAGTGAGAAAAACATCACGGGGTGGTGCGCATTGTATGGGTGTGTGTTACATTACATTCACTAGTAGGAGTGAGAAAAACATCACGGGGTGGTGCGCATTTGATGGGTGTGTGTTACATTAGATTCACTAGTAGGAGTGAGAAAAACATCACGGGGTGGTGCGCATTGTATGGGTGTGTGTTACGTTACATTCACTAGTAGGAGTGAGAAAAACATCACGGGGTGGTGCGCATTGTATGGGGGTGGGTTATGTTACATTCAGTAGTAGGAGTGAGAAAAACATAACGGGGTGGTGCGCATTGTATGGGTGTGTGTTACATTACATTCACTAGTAGCAGTGAGAAAAACATCACGGGGTGGTGCGCATTTTATGGGTGTGTGTTACATTACATTCACTAGTAGGAGTGAGAAAAACATCACGGGGTGGTGCGCATTGTATGGGTGTGTGTTACATTACATTCACTAGTAGGAGTGAGAAAAACATCACGGGGTGGTGCGCATTGTATGGGTGTGTGTTACATTACATTCACTAGTAGCAGTGAGAAAAACATCACGGGGTGGTGCGCATTTTATGGGTGTGTGTTACATTAGATTCACTAGTAGGAGTGAGAAAAACATCACGGGGTGGTGCGCATTGTATGGGTGTGTGTTACATTAGATTCACTAGTAGGAGTGAGAAAAACATCTCGGGGTGGTGCGCATTGTATGGGTGTGTGTTACATTACATTCACTACTATGAGTGAGAAAAACATCACTGGGTGGTGCGCATTGTATGGGTATGTGTTACATTACATTCACTAGTACCAGTGAGAAAAACATCACGGGGTGGTGCGCATTGTATGGGTGTGTGTTACATTACATTCACTAGTAGCAGTGAGAAAAACATCACTGGGTGGTGCGCATTGTATGGGTGTGTGTTACATTACATTCAGTAGTAGCAGTGAGAAAAACATCACGGGTGGTTCGCATTGTATGTGAGTGTGTTACATTACATTCACTAGTAGGATTACATTCACTAGTAGGAGTGAGAAAAACATCACGGGGTGGTGCGCATTGTATGGCTGTGTGTTACATTACATTCACTAGTAGCAGTGAGAAAAACATAACGGGGTGGTGCGCATTGTATGGGTGTGTGTTACATTACATTCACTAGTAGGAGTGAGAAAAACATCACGGGGTGGTGCGCATTGTAAGGGTGTGTGTTACATTACATTCACTAGTAGGAGTGAGAAAAACATCACGGGGTGGTGCGCATTGTATGGGTGTGTGTTACATTACATTCACTAGTAGGAGTGAGAAAAACATCACGGGGTGGTGCGCATTTGATGGGTGTGTGTTACATTAGATTCACTAGTAGGAGTGAGAAAAACATCACGGGGTGGTGCGCATTGTATGGGTGTGTGTTACATTACATTCACTAGTAGCAGTGAGAAAAACATCACGGGGTGGTGCGCATTTTATGGGTGTGTGTTACATTACATTCACTAGTAGGAGTGAGAAAAACATCACGGGGTGGTGCGCATTGTATGGGTGTGTGTTACATTACATTCACTAGTAGGAGTGAGAAAAACATCACGGGGTGGTGCGCATTGTATGGGTGTGTGTTACATTACATTCACTAGTAGCAGTGAGAAAAACATCACGGGGTGGTGCGCATTTTATGGGTGTGTGTTACATTACATTCACTAGTAGGAGTGAGAAAAACATCACGGGGTGGTGCGCATTGTATGGGTGTGTGTTACATTACATTCACTAGTAGGAGTGAGAAAAACATCACGGGGTGGTGCGCATTGTATGGGTGTGTGTTACATTACATTCACTAGTAGCAGTGAGAAAAACATCACGGGGTGGTGCGCATTTTATGGGTGTGTGTTACATTAGATTCACTAGTAGGAGTGAGAAAAACATCACGGGGTGGTGCGCATTGTATGGGTGTGTGTTACATTAGATTCACTAGTAGGAGTGAGAAAAACATCTCGGGGTGGTGCGCATTTTATGGGTGTGTGTTACATTACATTCACTACTATGAGTGAGAAAAACATCACTGGGTGGTGCGCATTGTATGGGTATGTGTTACATTACATTCACTAGTACCAGTGAGAAAAACATCACGGGGTGGTGCGCATTGTATGGGTGTGTGTTACATTACATTCACTAGTAGCAGTGAGAAAAACATCACTGGGTGGTGCGCATTGTATGGGTGTGTGTTACATTACATTCAGTAGTAGCAGTGAGAAAAACATCACGGGGTGGTTCGCATTGTATGGGAGTGTGTTACATTACATTCACTAGTAGGATTACATTCACTAGTAGGAGTGAGAAAAACATCACGGGGTGGTGCGCATTGTATGGCTGTGTGTTACATTACATTCACTAGTAGCAGTGAGAAAAACATAACGGGGTGGTGCGCATTGTATGGGTGTGTGTTACATTACATTCACTAGTAGGAGTGAGAAAAACATCACGGGGTGGTGCGCATTGTAAGGGTGTGTGTTACATTACATTCACTAGTAGGAGTGAGAAAAACATCACGGGCTGGTGCGCATTGTATGGGTGTGTGTTACATTACATTCACTAGTAGGAGTGAGAAAAACATCACGGGGTGGTGTGCATTGTAAGGGTGTGTGTTACATTATATTCACTAGTAGGAGTGAGAAAAACATCACGGGGTGGTGCGCATTGTATGGGTGTGTGTTACATTACATTCACTACTAAGAGTGAGAAAAACATCACGGGGTGGTGCGCATTGTATGGGTGTGTGTTACATTACATTCACTAGTAGCAGTGAGAAAACTATCACGGGGTGGTGCCCACTGTATGGGTTTGTGTTACATTACATTCACTAGTAGCAGTGAGAAAAACATCACGGGGTGGTGCGCATTGTATGTGTGTGTGTTACATTACATTCACTAGTAGGAGTGAGAAAAACATCACGGGGTGGTGCGCATTGTATGGGTGTGTGTTACATTAGATTCACTAGTAGGAGTGAGAAAAACATCACGGGGTGGTGCGGATTGTATGGGTGTTTGTTATATTACATTCACTAGTAGGAGTGAGAAAAACATCACGGGGTGGTGCGCATTGTATGGGTGTGTGTTACATTACATTCACTAGTAGGAGTGAGAAAAACATCACGGGGTGGTGCGCATTTGATGGGTGTGTGTTACATTAGATTCACTAGTAGGAGTGAGAAAAACATCACGGGGTGGTGCGCATTGTATGGGTGTGTGTTACGTTACATTCACTAGTAGGAGTGAGAAAAACATCACGGGGTGGTGCGCATTGTATGGGGGTGGGTTATGTTACATTCAGTAGTAGGAGTGAGAAAAACATAACGGGGTGGTGCGCATTGTATGGGTGTGTGTTACATTACATTCACTAGTAGCAGTGAGAAAAACATCACGGGGTGGTGCGCATTTTATGGGTGTGTGTTACATTACATTCACTAGTAGGAGTGAGAAAAACATCACGGGGTGGTGCGCATTGTATGGGTGTGTGTTACATTACATTCACTAGTAGGAGTGAGAAAAACATCACGGGGTGGTGCGCATTGTATGGGTGTGTGTTACATTACATTCACTAGTAGCAGTGAGAAAAACATCACGGGGTGGTGCGCATTTTATGGGTGTGTGTTACATTAGATTCACTAGTAGGAGTGAGAAAAACATCACGGGGTGGTGCGCATTGTATGGGTGTGTGTTACATTAGATTCACTAGTAGGAGTGAGAAAAACATCTCGGGGTGGTGCGCATTGTATGGGTGTGTGTTACATTACATTCACTACTATGAGTGAGAAAAACATCACTGGGTGGTGCGCATTGTATGGGTATGTGTTACATTACATTCACTAGTACCAGTGAGAAAAACATCACGGGGTGGTGCGCATTGTATGGGTGTGTGTTACATTACATTCACTAGTAGCAGTGAGAAAAACATCACTGGGTGGTGCGCATTGTATGGGTGTGTGTTACATTACATTCAGTAGTAGCAGTGAGAAAAACATCACGGGTGGTTCGCATTGTATGTGAGTGTGTTACATTACATTCACTAGTAGGATTACATTCACTAGTAGGAGTGAGAAAAACATCACGGGGTGGTGCGCATTGTATGGCTGTGTGTTACATTACATTCACTAGTAGCAGTGAGAAAAACATAACGGGGTGGTGCGCATTGTATGGGTGTGTGTTACATTACATTCACTAGTAGGAGTGAGAAAAACATCACGGGGTGGTGCGCATTGTAAGGGTGTGTGTTACATTACATTCACTAGTAGGAGTGAGAAAAACATCACGGGGTGGTGCGCATTGTATGGGTGTGTGTTACATTACATTCACTAGTAGGAGTGAGAAAAACATCACGGGGTGGTGCGCATTTGATGGGTGTGTGTTACATTAGATTCACTAGTAGGAGTGAGAAAAACATCACGGGGTGGTGCGCATTGTATGGGTGTGTGTTACATTACATTCACTAGTAGCAGTGAGAAAAACATCACGGGGTGGTGCGCATTTTATGGGTGTGTGTTACATTACATTCACTAGTAGGAGTGAGAAAAACATCACGGGGTGGTGCGCATTGTATGGGTGTGTGTTACATTACATTCACTAGTAGGAGTGAGAAAAACATCACGGGGTGGTGCGCATTGTATGGGTGTGTTTTACATTACATTCACTAGTAGCAGTGAGAAAAACATCACGTGGTGGTGCGCATTTTATGGGTGTGTGTTACATTAGATTCACTAGTAGGAGTGAGAAAAACATCACGGGGTGGTGCGGATTGTATGGGTGTGTGTTACATTAGATTCACTAGTAGGAGTGAGAAAAACATCTCGGGGTGGTGCGCATTGTATGGGTGTGTGTTACATTACATTCACTACTAGGAGTGAGAAAAACATCACTGGGTGGTGCGCATTGTATGGGTATGTGTTACATTACATTCACTAGTACCAGTGAGAAAAACATCACGGGGTGGTGCGCATTGTATGGGTGTGTGTTACATTACATTCACTAGTAGCAGTGAGAAAAACATCACTGGGTGGTGCGCATTGTATGGGTGTGTGTTACATTACATTCACTAGTAGCAGTGAGAAAAACATCACGGGGTGGTTCGCATTGTATGGGAGTGTGTTACATTACATTCACTAGTAGGATTACATTCACTACTAGGAGTGAGAAAAACATCACGGGGTGGTGCGCATTGTATGGCTGTGTGTTACATTACATTCACTAGTAGCAGTGAGAAAAACATAACGGGGTGGTGCGCATTGTATGGGTGTGTGTTACATTACATTCACTAGTAGGAGTGAGAAAAACATCACGGGGTGGTGCGCATTGTAAGGGTGTGTGTTACATTACATTCACTAGTAGGAGTGAGAAAAACATCAGGGGCTGGTGCGCATTGTATGGGTGTGTGTTACATTACATTCACTAGTAGGAGTGAGAAAAACATCACGGGGTGGTGCGCATTGTAAGGGTGTGTGTTACATTATATTCACTAGTAGGAGTGAGAAAAACATCACGGGGTGGTGCGCATTGTATGGGTGTGTGTTACATTACATTCACTACTAGGAGTGAGAAAAACATCACGGGGTGGTGCGCATTGTATGGGTGTGTGTTACATTACATTCACTAGTAGCAGTGAGAAAATTATCACGGGGTGGTGCCCACTGTATGGGTTTGTGTTACATTACATTCACTAGTAGCAGTGAGAAAAACATCACGGGGTGGTGCGCATTGTATGGGTGTGTGTTACATTACATTCACTAGTAGGAGTGAGAAAAACATCACGGGGTGGTGCGCATTGTATGGGTGTGTGTTACATTAGATTCACTAGTAGGAGTGAGAAAAACATCACGGGGTGGTGCGGATTGTATGGGTGTTTGTTACATTACATTCACTAGTAGGAGTCAGAAAAACATCACGGGGTGGTGCGCATTGTATGGGTGTGTGTTACATTACATTCACTAGTAGGAGTGAGAAAAACATCACGGGGTGGTGCGCATTGTATGGGTGTGTGTTACGTTACATTCACTAGTAGGAGTGAGAAAAACATCACGGGGTGGTGCGCATTGTATGGGTGTGTGTTACGTTACATTCACTAGTAGGAGTGAGAAAAACATCACGGGGTGGTGCGCATTGTATGGGTGTGTGTTACGTTACATTCACTAGTAGGAGTGAGAAAAACATCACGGGGTGGTGCGCATTGTATGGGTGTGGGTTATGTTACATTCAGTAGTAGGAGTGAGAAAAACATAACGGTGTGGTGCGCATTGTATGGGTGTGTGTTACATTACATTCACTAGTAGGAGTGAGAAAAACATCACGGGGTGGTGCGAATTGTATGGGTGTGTGTTACATTACATTCACTAGTAGGAGTGAGAAAAACATCACGGGGTGGTGCGCATTGTATGGGTGTGTGTTACATTACATTCACTAGTAGGAGTGAGAAAAACATCACGGGGTGGTGCGCATTGTATGGGTGTGTTTTAAATTACATTCACTAGTAGGCGTGAGAAAATCATCACGGGGTGGTGCGCATTGTATGTTTGTGTGTTACATTACATTCACTAGTAGGAGTGAAAAAAACATCACGGGGTGGTGCGCACTGTATGGGTATGTGTTTCGTTACATTCACTAGTAGGAGTGAGAAAAGCATCACGGGGTGGTGCGCATTGTATGGGTGTGTGTTACATTACATTCACTAGTAGGAGTGAGAAAAACATCACGGGGTGGTGGGCATTGTATGGGTGTGTGTTACGTTACATTCACTAGTAGGAGTGAGAAAAACATCACGGGGTGGTGCGCATTGTATGGGTGTGTGTTACGTTACATTCACTAGTAGGAGTGAGAAAACCATCACGGGGTAGTGCGCATTGTATGGGTGTGTGTTACATTACATTCACTAGTACCAGTGAGAAAAACATCACGGGGTGGTGTGCATTGTATGGGTGTGTGTTACATTACATTCACTAGTAGTAGTGAGAAAAACATCACGGGGTGGTGCGCATTGTATTGGTGTGTGTTACATTACATTCACTAGTAGGAGTGAGAAAAACATCACGGTGTGGTGCGCAATGTATGGGTGTGTGTTACGTTACATTCACTAGTAGGAGTGAAAAAAACATCACGGGGTGGTGCGCATTGTATGGGTGTGTGTTACGTTACATTCACTGGTAGGAGTGAGAAAAACATCACGGGGTGGTGCGCATTGTATGGGTGTGTGTTACGTTACATTCACTGGTAGGAGTGAGAAAAACATCACGGGGTGGTGCGCATTGTATGGGTGTGTGTTACGTTACATTCACTGGTAGGAGTGAGAAAAACATCACGGGGTGGTGCGCATTGTATGGGTGTGTGTTACGTTACATTCACTAGTAGGAGTGAGAAAAACATCACGGGGTGGTGCGCATTGTATGGGTGTGTGTTACATTACATTCACTAGTAGGAGTGAGAAAAGCATCACGGGGTAGTGCGCATTGTATGGGTGTGTGTTACATTACATTCACTAGTACCAGTCAGAAAAACATCACGGGGTGGTGCGCATTATATGGGTGTGTGTTACATTACATTCACTATTAGTAGTGAGAAAAACATCACGGTGTGGTGCGCATTGTATGGGTGTGTGTTACGTTACATTCACTAGTAGGAGTGAGAAAAACATCACGGGGTGGTGCGCATTGTATCGGTGTGTGTTACGTTACATTCACTAGTAGCAGTGAGAAAAACATCACGGGGTGGTGCGCATTGTATCGGTGTGTGTTACGTTACATTCACTAGTAGCAGTGAGAAAAACATCACGGGGGGTGCGCATTGTATGGGTGTGTGTTACATTACATTCACTAGCAGGAGTGAGAAAAACATCACGTGGTGGTGCGCATTGTATGGGTGTGTGTTACATTACATTCACTAGCAGGAGTGAGAAAAACATCACGGGGTGGTGCGCAATGTATGGGTGTGTGTTACATTACATTCATTAGTAGGAGTGAGAAAAACATCACGGGGTGGTGCGCATTGTATGGGTGTGTGTTACATTACATTCACTAGTAGGAGTGAGAAAAACATCACGGGGTGGTGCGCATTGTATGGGTGTGTGTTACATTTCATTCACTAGTAGGAGTGAGAAAATCATCACGGGGTGGTGCGCATTGTATGGGTGTGTGTTACATTACATTCACTAGTAGGAGTGAGAAAAACATCACGGGGTGGTGCGCATTGTATGGGTGTGTGTTACATTACATTCACTAGTAGGAGTGAAAAAACCTCACGGGGTGGTGCGCATTGTATGGGTGTGTGTTACGTTACATTCACTGGTAGGGGTGAGAAAAACATCACGGGGTGGTGCGCATTGTATGGGTGTGTGTTACATTACATTCACTAGTAGGAGTGAGAAAAACATCACAGGGTGGTGCGCATTGTATGGGTGTGGGTTATGTTACATTCAGTAGTAGGAGTGAGAAAAACATAACGGGGTGGTGCGCATTGTATGGGTGTGTGTTACATTGCATTCACTAGTAGGAGTGAGAAAAACATCACGGGGTGGTGCGCATTGTAAGGGTGTGTGTTACATTATATTCACTAGTAGGAGTGAGAAAAACATTACGGGGTGGTGCGCACTGTATGGGTGTGTGTTACATTACACTCACCAGTAGGAGTGAGAAAAACATCACGGGGTGGTGCGCATTGTATGGGTGTTTGTTACATTACATTCACTAGTAGGAGTGAGAAAAACATTACGGGGTGGTGCGCATTGTATGGGTGTGTGTTACGTTACATTCACTAGTAGCAGTGAGAAAAACATCACGGGGTGGTGTGCATTGTATGGGTGTGTCTTACATTACATTCACTAGTAGGAGTGAGAAAAACATCACGGGGTGGTGCGCATTGTATGGGTGTGTGTTACATTACATTCACTAGTAGGAGTGAGAAAAACATCACGGGGTGGTGCGCATTGTATGGGTGTGTGTTACATTACATTCACTAGTAGGAGTGATAAAAACATCGCGGGGTGGTGCGCATTGTATGGGTGTGTGTTACATTACATTCACTAGTAGCAGTGAGAAAAACATCACGGTGTGGTGCGCATTGTATGGGTGTGTGTTACATTACATTCACTACTAGGAGTGAGAAAAACATCACGGGGTGGTGCGCATTGTATGGGTGTGTGTTACATTACATTCACTAGTAGGAGTGAGAAAAACATCACGGGGTGGTGCGCATTGTATGGGTGTGTGTTACATTACATTCACTAGTAGGAGTGAGAAAAACATCACGGGGTGGTGCGCATTGTATGGGTGTGTGTTACATTACATTCACTAGTAGGAGTGAGAAAAACATCACGGGGTGGTGCGCATTGTATGGGTGTGTGTTACATTACATTCACTACTAGGAGTGAGAAAAACATCACGGGGTGGTGCGCATTGTATGGGTGTGTGTTACATTACATTCACTAGTAGGAGTGAGAAAAACATCACGGGGTGGTGCGCATTGTATGGGTGTGTGTTACATTACATTCACTAGTAGGAGTGAGATAAACATCACGGGGTGGTGCGCATTGTATGGGTGTGTGTTACGTTACATTCACTAGTAGGAGTGAGAAAAACATCACGGGGTGGTGAGCATTGTATGGGTGTGTGTTACGTTACATTCACTAGTAGGAGTGAGAAAAACATCACGGGGTGGGGCGCATTGTATGGGTGTGTGTTACGTTACATTCACTAGTAGGAGTGAGAAAAACATCACGGGGTGGTGCGCATTGTATGGGTGTGTGTTACGTTACATTCACTATTAGGAGTGAGAAAAACATCACGGGGTGGTGCGCATTGTATCGGTGTCTGTTACGTTACATTCACTAGTAGCAGTGAGAAAAACATCACGGGGTGGTGCGCATTGTATGGGTGTGTGTTACATTACATTCACTAGTAGGAGTGAGAAAAACATCACGTGGTGGTGCGCATTGTATGGCTCTGTGTTACATTACATTCACTAGTAGGAGTGAGAAAAACATCACGGGGTGGTGCGCAATTTATGGGTGTGTGTTACATTACATTCACTAGTAGGAGTGAGAAAAACATCACGGGGTGGTGCGCATTGTATGGGTGTGTGTTACATTACATTCACAGTAGGAGTGAGAAAAACATCACGGGGTGGTGCGCATTGTATGGGTGTGTGTTACATTACATTCACTAGTAGGAGTGAGAAAAACATCACGGGGTGGTGCGCATTGTATGGGTGTGTGTTACATTACATTCACTAGTAGGAGTGAGAAAAACATCACGGGGTGGTGCGCATTGTATGGGTGTGTTTTAAATTACATTCACTAGTAGGCGTGAGAAAATCATCACGGGGTGGTGCGCATTGTATGTTTGTGTGTTACATTACATTCACTAGTAGGAGTGAAAAAAACATCACGGGGTGGTGCGCACTGTATGGGTATGTGTTTCGTTACATTCACTAGTAGGAGTGAGAAAAGCATCACGGGGTGGTGCGCATTGTATGGGTGTGTGTTACATTACATTCACTAGTAGGAGTGAGAAAAACATCACGGGGTGGTGGGCATTGTATGGGTGTGTGTTACGTTACATTCACTAGTAGGAGTGAGAAAAACATCACGGGGTGGTGCGCATTGTATGGGTGTGTGTTACGTTACATTCACTAGTAGGAGTGAGAAAACCATCACGGGGTAGTGCGCATTGTATGGGTGTGTGTTACATTACATTCACTAGTACCAGTGAGAAAAACATCACGGGGTGGTGTGCATTGTATGGGTGTGTGTTACATTACATTCACTAGTAGTAGTGAGAAAAACATCACGGGGTGGTGCGCATTGTATTGGTGTGTGTTACATTACATTCACTAGTAGGAGTGAGAAAAACATCACGGTGTGGTGCGCAATGTATGGGTGTGTGTTACGTTACATTCACTAGTAGGAGTGAAAAAAACATCACGGGGTGGTGCGCATTGTATGGGTGTGTGTTACGTTACATTCACTGGTAGGAGTGAGAAAAACATCACGGGGTGGTGCGCATTGTATGGGTGTGTGTTACGTTACATTCACTGGTAGGAGTGAGAAAAACATCACGGGGTGGTGCGCATTGTATGGGTGTGTGTTACGTTACATTCACTGGTAGGAGTGAGAAAAACATCACGGGGTGGTGCGCATTGTATGGGTGTGTGTTACGTTACATTCACTAGTAGGAGTGAGAAAAACATCACGGGGTGGTGCGCATTGTATGGGTGTGTGTTACATTACATTCACTAGTAGGAGTGAGAAAAGCATCACGGGGTAGTGCGCATTGTATGGGTGTGTGTTACATTACATTCACTAGTACCAGTCAGAAAAACATCACGGGGTGGTGCGCATTGTATGGGTGTGTGTTACATTACATTCACTATTAGTAGTGAGAAAAACATCACGGTGTTGTGCGCATTGTATGGGTGTGTGTTACGTTACATTCACTAGTAGGAGTGAGAAAAACATCACGGGGTGGTGCGCATTGTATCGGTGTGTGTTACGTTACATTCACTAGTAGCAGTGAGAAAAACATCACGGGGTGGTGCGCATTGTATCGGTGTGTGTTACGTTACATTCACTAGTAGCAGTGAGAAAAACATCACGGGGGGTGCGCATTGTATGGGTGTGTGTTACATTACATTCACTAGCAGGAGTGAGAAAAACATCACGTGGTGGTGCGCATTGTATGGGTGTGTGTTACATTACATTCACTAGCAGGAGTGAGAAAAACATCACGGGGTGGTGCGCAATGTATGGGTGTGTGTTACATTACATTCATTAGTAGGAGTGAGAAAAACATCACGGGGTGGTGCGCATTGTATGGGTGTGTGTTACATTACATTCACTAGTAGGAGTGAGAAAAACATCACGGGGTGGTGCGCATTGTATGGGTGTGTGTTACATTTCATTCACTAGTAGGAGTGAGAAAATCATCACGGGGTGGTGCGCATTGTATGGGTGTGTGTTACATTACATTCACTAGTAGGAGTGAGAAAAACATCACGGGGTGGTGCGCATTGTATGGGTGTGTGTTACATTACATTCACTAGTAGGAGTGAAAAAACCTCACGGGGTGGTGCGCATTGTATGGGTGTGTGTTACGTTACATTCACTGGTAGGAGTGAGAAAAACATCACGGGGTGGTGCGCATTGTATGGGTGTGTGTTACATTACATTCACTAGTAGGAGTGAGAAAAACATCACAGGGTGGTGCGCATTGTATGGGTGTGGGTTATGTTACATTCAGTAGTAGGAGTGAGAAAAACATAACGGGGTGGTGCGCATTGTATGGGTGTGTGTTACATTGCATTCACTAGTAGGAGTGAGAAAAACATCACGGGGTGGTGCGCATTGTAAGGGTGTGTGTTACATTATATTCACTAGTAGGAGTGAGAAAAACATTACGGGGTGGTGCGCACTGTATGGGTGTGTGTTACATTACACTCACCAGTAGGAGTGAGAAAAACATCACGGGGTGGTGCGCATTGTATGGGTGTTTGTTACATTACATTCACTAGTAGGAGTGAGAAAAACATTACGGGGTGGTGCGCATTGTATGGGTGTGTGTTACGTTACATTCACTAGTAGCAGTGAGAAAAACATCACGGGGTGGTGTGCATTGTATGGGTGTGTCTTACATTACATTCACTAGTAGGAGTGAGAAAAACATCACGGGGTGGTGCGCATTGTATGGGTGTGTGTTACATTACATTCACTAGTAGGAGTGAGAAAAACATCACGGGGTGGTGCGCATTGTATGGGTGTGTGTTACATTACATTCACTAGTAGGAGTGATAAAAACATCGCGGGGTGGTGCGCATTGTATGGGTGTGTGTTACATTACATTCACTAGTAGCAGTGAGAAAAACATCACGGTGTGGTGCGCATTGTATGGGTGTGTGTTACATTACATTCACTACTAGGAGTGAGAAAAACATCACGGGGTGGTGCGCATTGTATGGGTGTGTGTTACATTACATTCACTAGTAGGAGTGAGAAAAACATCACGGGGTGGTGCGCATTGTATGGGTGTGTGTTACATTACATTCACTAGTAGGAGTGAGAAAAACATCACGGGGTGGTGCGCATTGTATGGGTGTGTGTTACATTACATTCACTAGTAGGAGTGAGAAAAACATCACGGGGTGGTGCGCATTGTATGGGTGTGTGTTACATTACATTCACTACTAGGAGTGAGAAAAACATCACGGGGTGGTGCGCATTGTATGGGTGTGTGTTACATTACATTCACTAGTAGGAGTGAGAAAAACATCACGGGGTGGTGCGCATTGTATGGGTGTGTGTTACATTACATTCACTAGTAGGAGTGAGATAAACATCACGGGGTGGTGCGCATTGTATGGGTGTGTGTTACGTTACATTCACTAGTAGGAGTGAGAAAAACATCACGGGGTGGTGAGCATTGTATGGGTGTGTGTTACGTTACATTCACTAGTAGGAGTGAGAAAAACATCACGGGGTGGGGCGCATTGTATGGGTGTGTGTTACGTTACATTCACTAGTAGGAGTGAGAAAAACATCACGGGGTGGTGCGCATTGTATGGGTGTGTGTTACGTTACATTCACTATTAGGAGTGAGAAAAACATCACGGGGTGGTGCGCATTGTATCGGTGTCTGTTACGTTACATTCACTAGTAGCAGTGAGAAAAACATCACGGGGTGGTGCGCATTGTATGGGTGTGTGTTACATTACATTCACTAGTAGGAGTGAGAAAAACATCACGTGGTGGTGCGCATTGTATGGCTCTGTGTTACATTACATTCACTAGTAGGAGTGAGAAAAACATCACGGGGTGGTGCGCAATTTATGGGTGTGTGTTACATTACATTCACTAGTAGGAGTGAGAAAAACATCACGGGGTGGTGCGCATTGTATGGGTGTGTGTTACATTACATTCACAGTAGGAGTGAGAAAAACATCACGGGGTGGTGCGCATTGTATGGGTGTGTGTTACATTACATTCACTAGTAGGAGTGAGAAAAACATCACGGGGTGGTGCGCATTGTATGGGTGTGTGTTACATTACATTCACTAGTAGGAGTGAGAAAAACATCACGGGGTGGTGCGCATTGTATGGGTGTGTGTTACATTACATTCACTAGTAGCAGTGAGAAAAACATCACGGGGTGGTGCGCATTTTATGGGTGTGTGTTACATTACATTCACTAGTAGGAGTGAGAAAAACATCACGGGGTGGTGCGCATTGTATGGGTGTGTGTTACATTACATTCACTAGTAGGAGTGAGAAAAACATCACGGGGTGGTGCGCATTGTATGGGTGTGTGTTACATTACATTCACTAGTAGCAGTGAGAAAAACATCACGGGGTGGTGCGCATTTTATGGGTGTGTGTTACATTAGATTCACTAGTAGGAGTGAGAAAAACATCACGGGGTGGTGCGCATTGTATGGGTGTGTGTTACATTAGATTCACTAGTAGGAGTGAGAAAAACATCTCGGGGTGGTGCGCATTGTATGGGTGTGTGTTACATTACATTCACTACTATGAGTGAGAAAAACATCACTGGGTGGTGCGCATTGTATGGGTATGTGTTACATTACATTCACTACTAAGAGTGAGAAAAACATCACGGGGTGGTGCGCATTGTATGGGTGTGTGTTACATTACATTCACTAGTAGCAGTGAGAAAAACATCACTGGGTGGTGCGCATTGTATGGGTGTGTGTTACATTACATTCAGTAGTAGCAGTGAGAAAAACATCACGGGGTGGTTCGCATTGTATGGGAGTGTGTTACATTACATTCACTAGTAGGATTACATTCACTAGTAGGAGTGAGAAAAACATCACGGGGTGGTGCGCATTGTATGGCTGTGTGTTACATTACATTCACTAGTAGCAGTGAGAAAAACATAACGGGGTGGTGCGCATTGTATGGGTGTGTGTTACATTACATTCACTAGTAGGAGTGAGAAAAACATCACGGGGTGGTGCGCATTGTAAGGGTGTGTGTTACATTACATTCACTAGTAGGAGTGAGAAAAACATCACGGGCTGGTGCGCATTGTATGGCTGTGTGTTACATTACATTCACTAGTAGGAGTGAGAAAAACATCACGGGGTGGTGTGCATTGTAAGGGTGTGTGTTACATTATATTCACTAGTAGGAGTGAGAAAAACATCACGGGGTGGTGCGCATTGTATGGGTGTGTGTTACATTACATTCACTACTAAGAGAGAGAAAAACATCACGGGGTGGTGCGCATTGTATGGGTGTGTGTTACATTACATTCACTAGTAGCAGTGAGAAAACTATCACGGGGTGGTGCCCACTGTATGGGTTTGTGTTACATTACATTCACTAGTAGCAGTGAGAAAAACATCACGGGGTGGTGCGCATTGTATGTGTGTGTGTTACATTACATTCACTAGTAGGAGTGAGAAAAACATCACGGGGTGGTGCGCATTGTATGGGTGTGTGTTACATTAGATTCACTAGTAGGAGTGAGAAAAACATCACGGTGTGGTGCGGATTGTATGGGTGTTTGTTATATTACATTCACTAGTAGGAGTGAGAAAAACATCACGGGGTGGTGCGCATTGTATGGGTGTGTGTTACATTACATTCACTAGTAGGAGTGAGAAAAACATCACGGGGTGGTGCGCATTTGATGGGTGTGTGTTACATTAGATTCACTAGTAGGAGTGAGAAAAACATCACGGGGTGGTGCGCATTGTATGGGTGTGTGTTACGTTACATTCACTAGTAGGAGTGAGAAAAACATCACGGCGTGGTGCGCATTGTATGGGGGTGGGTTATGTTACATTCAGTAGTAGGAGTGAGAAAAACATAACGGGGTGGTGCGCATTGTATGGGTGTGTGTTACATTGCATTCACTAGTAGGAGTGAGAAAAACATCACGGGGTGGTGCGCATTGTATGGGTGTGTGTTACATTACATTCACTAGTAGCAGTGAGAAAAACATCACGGGGTGGTGCGCATTTTATGGGTGTGTGTTACATTACATTCACTAGTAGGAGTGAGAAAAACATCACAGGGTGGTGCGCAGTGTATGGGTGTGTGTTACATTACATTCACTAGTAGGAGTGAGAAAAACATCACGGGGTGGTGCGCATTGTATGGGTGTGTGTTACATTACATTCACTAGTAGCAGTGAGAAAAACATCACGGGGTGGTGCGCATTTTATGGGTGTGTGTTACATTAGATTCACTAGTAGGAGTGAGAAAAACATCACGGGGTGGTGCGCATTGTATGGGTGTGTGTTACATTAGATTCACTAGTAGGAGTGAGAAAAACATCTCGGGGTGGTGCGCATTGTATGGGTGTGTGTTACATTACATTCACTACTATGAGTGAGAAAAACATCACTGGGTGGTGCGCATTGTATGGGTATGTGTTACATTACATTCACTAGTACCAGTGAGAAAAACATCACGGGGTGGTGCGCATTGTATGGGTGTGTGTTACATTACATTCACTAGTAGCAGTGAGAAAAACATCACTGGGTGGTGCGCATTGTATGGGTGTGTGTTACATTACATTCAGTAGTAGCAGTGAGAAAAACATCACGGGTGGTTCGCATTGTATGGGAGTGTGTTACATTACATTCACTAGTAGGATTACATTCACTAGTAGGAGTGAGAAAAACATCACGGGGTGGTGCGCATTGTATGGCTGTGTGTTACATTACATTCACTAGTAGCAGTGAGAAAAACATAACGGGGTGGTGCGCATTGTATGGGTGTGTGTTACATTACATTCACTAGTAAGAGTGAGAAAAACATCACGGGGTGGTGCGCATTGTAAGGGTGTGTGTTACATTACATTCACTAGTAGGAGTGAGAAAAACATCACGGGCTGGTGCGCATTGTATGGGTGTGTGTTACATTACATTCACTAGTAGGAGTGAGAAAAACATCACGGGGTGGTGTGCATTGTAAGGGTGTGTGTTACATTATATTCACTAGTAGGAGTGAGAAAAACATCACGGGGTGGTGCGCATTGTATGGGTGTGTGTTACATTACATTCACTACTAAGAGTGAGAAAAACATCACGGGGTGGTGCGCATTGTATGGGTGTGTGTTACATTACATTCACTAGTAGCAGTGAGAAAACTATCACGGGGTGGTGGCCACTGTATGTGTTTGTGTTACATTACATTCACTAGTAGCCGTGAGAAAAACATCACGGGGTGGTGCGCATTGTATGTGTGTGTGTTACATTACATTCACTAGTAGGAGTGAGAAAAACATCACGGGGTGGTGCGCATTGTATGGGTGTGTGTTACATTAGATTCACTAGTAGGAGTGAGAAAAACATCACGGGGTGGTGCGGATTGTATGGGTGTTTGTTATATTACATTCACTAGTAGGAGTGAGAAAAACATCACGGGGTGGTGCGCATTGTATGGGTGTGTGTTACATTACATTCACTAGTAGGAGTGAGAAAAACATCACGGGGTGGTGCGCATTTGATGGGTGTGTGTTACATTAGATTCACTAGTAGGAGTGAGAAAAACATCACGGGGTGGTGCGCATTGTATGGGTGTGTGTTACGTTACATTCACTAGTAGGAGTGAGAAAAACATCACGGGGTGGTGCGCATTGTATGGGGGTGGGTTATGTTACATTCAGTAGTAGGAGTGAGAAAAACATAACGGGGTGGTGCGCATTGTATGGGTGTGTGTTACATTGCATTCACTAGTAGGAGTGAGAAAAACATCACGGGGTGGTGCGCATTGTATGGGTGTGTGTTACATTACATTCACTAGTAGCAGTGAGAAAAACATCACGGGGTGGTGCGCATTTTATGGGTGTGTGTTACATTACATTCACTAGTAGGAGTGAGAAAAACATCACGGGGTGGTGCGCATTGTATGGGTGTGTGTTACATTACATTCACTAGTAGGAGTGAGAAAAACATCACGGGGTGGTGCGCATTGTATGGGTGTGTGTTACATTACATTCACTAGTAGCAGTGAGAAAAACATCACGGGGTGGTGCGCATTTTATGGGTGTGTGTTACATTAGATTCACTAGTAGGAGTGAGAAAAACATCACGGGGTGGTGCGCATTGTATGGGTGTGTGTTACATTAGATTCACTAGTAGGAGTGAGAAAAACATCTCGGGGTGGTGCGCATTGTATGGGTGTGTGTTACATTACATTCACTACTATGAGTGAGAAAAACATCACTGGGTGGTGCGCATTGTATGGGTATGTGTTACATTACATTCACTAGTACCAGTGAGAAAAACATCACGGGGTGGTGCGCATTGTATGGGTGTGTGTTACATTACATTCACTAGTAGAAGTGAGAAAAACATCACTGGGTGGTGCGCATTGTATGGGTGTGTGTTACATTACATTCAGTAGTAGCAGTGAGAAAAACATCACGGGGTGGTTCGCATTGTATGGGAGTGTGTTACATTACATTCACTAGTAGGATTACATTCACTAGTAGGAGTGAGAAAAACATCACGGGGTGGTGCGCATTGTATGGCTGTGTGTTACATTACATTCACTAGTAGCAGTGAGAAAAACATAAGGGGGTGGTGCGCATTGTATGGGTGTGTGTTACATTACATTCACTAATAGGAGTGAGAAAAACATCACGGGGTGGTGCGCATTGTAAGGGTGTGTGTTACATTACATTCACTAGTAGGAGTGAGAAAAACATCACGGGCTGGTGCGCATTGTATGGGTGTGTGTTACATTACATTCACTATTGGAGTGAGAAAAACATCACGGGGTGGTGTGCATTGTAAGGGTGTGTGTTACATTATATTCACTAGTAGGAGTGAGAAAAACATCACGGGGTGGTGCGCATTGTATGGGTGTGTGTTACATTACATTCACTACTAAGAGTGAGAAAAACATCACGGGGTGGTGCGCATTGTATGGGTGTGTGTTACATTACATTCACTAGTAGCAGTGAGAAAACTATCACGGGGTGGTGCCCACTGTATGTGTTTGTGTTACATTACATTCACTAGTAGCAGTGAGAAAAACATCACGGGGTGGTGCGCATTGTATGTGTGTGTGTTACATTACATTCACTAGTAGGAGTGAGAAAAACATCACGGGGTGGTGCGCATTGTATGGGTGTGTGTTACATTAGATTCACTAGTAGGAGTGAGAAAAACATCACGGGGTGGTGCGGATTGTATGGGTGTTTGTTATATTACATTCACTAGTAGGAGTGAGAAAAACATCACGGGGTGGTGCGCATTGTATGGGTGTGTGTTACATTACATTCACTAGTAGGAGTGAGAAAAACATCACGGGGTGGTGCGCATTTGATGGGTGTGTGTTACATTAGATTCACTAGTAGGAGTGAGAAAAACATCACGGGGTGGTGCGCATTGTATGGGTGTGTGTTACGTTACATTCACTAGTAGGAGTGAGAAAAACATCACGGGGTGGTGCGCATTGTATGGGGGTGGGTTATGTTACATTCAGTAGTAGGAGTGAGAAAAACATAACGGGGTGGTGCGCATTGTATGGGTGTGTGTTACATTGCATTCACTAGTAGGAGTGAGAAAAACATCACGGGGTGGTGCGCATTGTATGGGTGTGTGTTACATTACATTCACTCGTAGGAGTGAGAAAAACATCACGGGGTGGTGCGCATTGTATGGGTGTGTGTTACATTACATTCACTAGTAGGAGTGAGAAAAACATCACGGGGTGGTGGGCATTGTATGGGTGTGTGTTACGTTACATTCACTAGTAGGAGTGAGAAAAACATCACGGGGTGGTGCGCATTGTATGGGTGTGTGTTACATTACATTCACTAGTAGGAGTGAGAAAACCATCACGGGGTAGTGCGCATTGTATGGGTGTGTGTTACATTACATTCACTAGTACCAGTGAGAAAAACATCACGGGGTGGTGCGCATTGTATGGGTGTGTGTTACATTACATTCACTAGTAGTAGTGAGAAAAACATCACGGGGTGGTGCGCATTGTATGGGTGTGTGTTACATTACATTCACTAGTAGGAGTGAGAAAAACATCACGGTGTGGTGCGCATTGTATGGGTGTGTGTTACGTTACATTCACTAGTAGGAGTGAAAAAAACATCACGGGGTGGTGCGCATTGTATGGGTGTGTGTTACGTTACATTCACTGGTAGGAGTGAGAAAAACATCACGGGGTGGTGCGCATTGTATGGGTGTGTGTTACATTACATTCATTAGTAGCAGTGAGAAATCTATCACGGGGTGGTGCCCACTGTATGGGTTTGTGTTACATTACATTCACTAGTAGCAGTGAGAAAAACATCACGGGGTGGTGCGCATTGTATGTGTGTGTGTTACATTACATTCACTAGTAGGAGTGAGAAAAACATCACGGGGTGGTGCGCATTGTATGGGTGTGTGTTACATTAGATTCACTAGTAGGAGTGAGAAAAACATCACGGGGTGGTGCGGATTGTATGGGTGTTTGTTATATTACATTCACTAGTAGGAGTGAGAAAAACATCACGGGGTGGTGCGCATTGTATGGGTGTGTGTTACATTAGATTCACTAGTAGGAGTGAGAAAAACATCACGGGGTGGTGCGCATTGTATGGGTGTGTGTTACGTTACATTCACTAGTAGGAGTGAGAAAAACATCACGGGGTGGTGCGCATTGTATGGGGGTGGGTTATGTTACATTCAGTAGTAGGAGTGAGAAAAACATAACGGGGTGGTGCGCATTGTATGGGTGTGTGTTACATTGCATTCACTATTAGGAGTGAGAAAAACATCACGGGGTGGTGCGCATTGTATGGGTGTGTGTTACATTACATTCACTAGTAGGAGTGAGAAAAACATCCCGGGGTGGTGCGCATTGTATGGGTGTGTGTTACATTACATTCACTAGTAGGAGTGAGAAAAACATCACGGGGTGGTGGGCATTGTATGGGTGTGTGTTACGTTACATTCACTAGTAGGAGTGAGAAAAACATCACGGGGTGGTGCGCATTGTATGGGTGTGTGTTACATTACATTCACTAGTAGGAGTGAGAAAACCATCACGGGGTAGTGCGCATTGTATGGGTGTGTGTTACATTACATTCACTAGTACCAGTGAGAAAAACATCACGGGGTGGTGCGCATTGTATGGGTGTGTGTTACATTACATTCACTAGTAGTAGTGAGAAAAACATCACGGGGTGGTGCGCATTGTATGGGTGTGTGTTACATTACATTCACTAGTAGGAGTGAGAAAAACATCACGGTGGGGTGCGCATTGTATGGGTGTGTGTTACGTTACATTCACTAGTAGGAGTAAAAAAAACATCACGGGGTGGTGCGCATTGTATGGGTGTGTGTTACGTTACATTCACTGGTAGGAGTGAGAAAAACATCACGGGGTGGTGCGCATTGTATGGGTGTGTGTTACGTTACATTCACTGGTAGGAGTGAGAAAAACATCACGGGGTGGTGCGCATTGTATGGGTGTGTGTTACGTTACATTCACTGGTAGGAGTGAGAAAAACATCACGGGGTGGTCCGCATTGTATGGGTGTGTTTTACGTTACATTCACTGGTAGGAGTGAGAAAAACATCACGGGGTGGTGCGCATTGTATGGGTGTGTGTTACGTTACATTCACTAGTAGGAGTGAGAAAAACATCACGGGGTGGTGAGCATTGTATCTGTGTGTGTTACGTTACGTTCACTAGTAGGAGTGAGAAAAACATCACGGGGTGGTGCGCATTGTATGGGTGTGTGTTACGTTACATTCACTAGTAGGAGTGAGAAAAACATCACGGGGTGGTGCGCATTGTATGGGTGTGTGTTACATTACATTCACTAGTAGGAGTGAGAAAAGCATCACGGGGTAGTGCGCATTGTATGGGTGTGTGTTACATTACATTCACTAGTACCAGTGAGAAAAACATCACGGGGTGGTGCGCATTGTATGGGTGTGTGTTACATTACATTCACTAGTAGTAGTGAGAAAAACATCACGGTGTGGTGCGCATTGTATGGGTGTGTGTTACGTTACATTCACTAGTAGGAGTGAGAAAAACATCACGGGGTGGTGCGCATTGTATCGGTGTGTGTTACGTTACATTCACTAGTAGGAGTGAGAAAAACATCACGGGGTGGTGCGCATTGTATCGGTGTGTGTTACGTTACATTCACTAGTAGCAGTGAGAAAAACATCACGGGGGGTGCGCATTGTATGGGTGTGTGTTACATTACATTCACTAGTAGGAGTGAGAAAAACATCACGTGGTGGTGCGCATTGTATGGGTGTGTGTTACATTACAATCACTAGCAGGAGTGAGAAAAACATCACGGGGTGGTGCGCAATATATGGGTGTGTGTTACATTACATTCACTAGTACGAGTGAGAAAAACATCACGGGGTGGTGTGAATCGGAGGGTCTGAATTAGGATAGGCAGTGAGTCGCAATGTAGGATGGAGGAAAGCACCTTGGGGTGGTCAGCATGGGGAGGTCAGGGAACATGCAGTTGCAATGTAGGATAGGTTTCTGAAAATCATCGCGGGGTGGTGCGCATTGTATGGGTGTGTGTTACGTTACATTCACTAGTAGGAGTGAGAAAAACATCACGGGGTGGTGAGCATTGTAGCTGTGTGTGTTACGTTACGTTCACTAGTAGGAGTGAGAAAAACATCACGGGGTGGTGCGCATTGTATGGGTGTGTGTTACGTTACATTCACTAGTAGGAGTGAGAAAAACATCACGGGGTGGTGCGCATTGTATGGGTGTGTGTTACATTACATTCACTAGTAGGAGTGAGAAAAGCATCACGGGGTAGTGCGCATTGTATGGGTGTGTGTTACATTACATTCACTAGTACCAGTGAGAAAAACATCACGGGGTGGTGCGCATTGTATGGGTGTGTGTTACATTACATTCACTAGTAGTAGTGAGAAAAACATCACGGTATGGTGCGCATTGTATGGGTGTGTGTTACGTTACATTCACTAGTAGGAGTGAGAAAAACATCACGGGGTGGTGCGCATTGTATCGGTGTGTGTTACGTTACATTCACTAGTAGGAGTGAGAAAAACATCACGGGGTGGTGCGCATTGTATCGGTGTGTGTTACGTTACATTCACTAGTAGCAGTGAGAAAAACATCACGGGGGGTGCGCATTGTATGGGTGTGTGTTACATTACATTCACTAGTAGGAGTGAGAAAAACATAACGTGGTGGTGCGCATTGTATGGGTGTGTGTTACATTACAATCACTAGCAGGAGTGAGAAAAACATCACGGGGTGGTGCGCAATATATGGGTGTGTGTTACATTACATTCACTAGTAGGAGTGAGAAAAACATCACGGGGTGGTGCGCATTGTATGGGTGTGTGTTACATTACATTCACTAGTAGGAGTGAGAAAAACATCACGGGGTGGTGCGCATTGTATGGGTGTGTGTTACATTACATTCACTAGTAGGAGTGAGAAAAACATCACGGGGTGGTGCGCATTGTATGGGTGTGTGTTACATTACATTCACTAGTAGGAGTGAGAAAAACATCACGGGGTGGTGCGCATTGTATGGGTGTGTGTTACATTACATTCACTACTAGGAGTGAGAAAAACATCACTGTGTGGTGCGCATTGTATGGGTATGTGTTACATTACATTCACTAGTACCAGTGAGAAAAACATCACGGGGTGGTGCGCATTGTATGGGTGTGTGTTACATTACATTTACTAGTAGCAGTGAGAAAAACATCACGGGGTGGTGCGCATTGTATGGGTGTGTGTTACATTACATTCACTAGTAGGAGTGAGAAAAACATCACGGGGTGGTGCGCATTGTATGTGTGTGTGTTACATTACATTCACTAGTAGGAGTGAGAAAAACATCACGGGGTGGTGCGCATTGTATGGGTGTGTGTTACATTACATTCACTAGTAGGAGTGAAAAAACCTCACGGGGTGGTGCGCATTGTATGGGTGTGTGTTACGTTATATTCACTGGTAGGAGTGAGAAAAACATCACGGGGTGGTGCACATTGTATGGGTGTGTGTTACGTTACATTCACTGGTAGGAGTGATAAAAACATCACGGGGTGGTGCGCATTGTATGGGTGTGTGTTACGTTACATTCACTAGTAGGAGTGAGAAAAACATCACAGGGTGGTGCGCATTGTATGGGTGTGGGTTATGTTACATTCAGTAGTAGGGGTGAGAAAAACATAACGGGGTGGTGTGCATTGTATGGGTGTGTGTTACATTGCATTCACTAGTAGGAGTGAGAAAAACATCACGGGGTGGTGCGCATTGTAAGGGTGTGTGTTACATTATATTCACTAGTAGGAGTGAGAAAAACATCACGGGGTGGTGCGCATTGTATGGGTGTGTGTTACATTACACTCACCAGTAGGAGTGAGAAAAACATCACGGGGTGGTGCGCATTGTATGGGTGTGTGTTACATTACATTCACTAGTAGGAGTGAGAAAAACATCACGGGGTGGTGCGCATTGTATGGGTGTGTGTTACGTTACATTCACTAGTAGCAGTGAGAAAAACATCACGGGGTGGTGCGCATTGTATGGGTGTGTCTTACATTACATTCACTAGTAGGAGTGAGAAAAATATCACGGGGTGGTGCGCATTGTATGGGTGTGTGTTACATTACATTCACTAGTAGGAGTGAGAAAAACATCACCGGGTGGTGCGCATTGTATGGGTGTGTGTTACATTACATTCACTAGTAGGAGTGAAAAAAACATCGCGGGGTGGTGCGCATTGTATGGGTGTGTGTTACATTACATTCACTAGTAGCAGTGAGAAAAACATCACGGTGTGGAGCGCATTGTATGGGTGTGTGTTACATTACATTCACTACTAGGAGTGAGAAAAACATCACGGGGTGGTGCGCATTGTATGGGTGTGTGTTACATTACATTCACTAGTAGGAGTGAGAAAAACATCACGGGGTGGTGCGCATTGTATGGGTGTGTGTTACATTACATTCACTAGTAGGAGTGAGAAAAACATCACGGGGTGGTGCGCATTGTATGGGTGTGTGTTACATTACATTCACTAGTAGGAGTGAGAAAAACATCACGGGGTGGTGCGCATTGTATGGGTGTGTGTTACATTACATTCACTACTAGGAGTGAGAAAAACATCACGGGGTGGTGCGCATTGTATGGGTGTGTGTTACATTACATTCACTAGTAGGAGTGAGAAAAACATCACGGGGTGGTGCGCATTGTATGGGTGTGTGTTACATTACATTCACTAGTAGGAGTGAGAAAAACATCACGGGGTGGTGCGCATTGTATGGGTGTGTGTTACATTACATTCACTAGTAGGAGTGAGATAAACATCACGGGGTGGTGCGCATTGTATGGGTGTGTGTTACGTTACATTCACTAGTAGGAGTGAGAAAAACATCACGGGGTGGTGAGCATTGTATGGGTGTGTGTTACGTTACATTCACTAGTAGGAGTGAGAAAAACATCACGGGGTGGTGCGCATTGTATGGGTGTGTGTTACGTTACATTCACTAGTAGGAGTGAGAAAAACATCACGGGGTGGTGCGCATTGTATGGGTGTGTGTTACGTTACATTCACTATTAGGAGTGAGAAAAACATCACGGGGTGGTGCGCATTGTATCGGTGTCTGTTACGTTACATTCACTAGTAGCAGTGAGAAAAACATCACGGGGTGGTGCGCATTGTATGGGTGTGTGTTACATTACATTCACTAGTAGGAGTGAGAAAAACATCACGGGGTGGTGCGCATTGTATGGCTCTGTGTTACATTACATTCACTAGTAGGAGTGAGAAAAACATCACGGGGTGGTGCGCAATTTATGGGTGTGTGTTACATTACATTCACTAGTAGGAGTGAGAAAAACATCACGGGGTGGTGCGCATTGTATGGGTGTGTGTTACATTACATTCACTAGTAGGAGTGAGAAAAACATCACGGGGTGGTGCGCATTGTATGGGTGTGTGTTACATTACATTCACTAGTAGGAGTGAGAAAAACATCACGGGGTGGTGCGCATTGTATGGGTGTGTGTTACATTACATTCACTAGTAGGAGTGAGAAAAACATCACGGGGTGGTGCGCATTGTATGGGTGTGTGTTACATTACATTCACTAGTAGCAGTGAGAAAAACATCACGGGGTGGTGCGCATTATGGGTGTGTGTTACATTACATTCACTAGTAGGAGTGAGAAAAACATCACGGGGTGGTGCGCATTGTATGGGTGTGTGTTACATTACATTCACTAGTAGGAGTGAGAAAAACATCACGGAGTGGTGCGCATTGTATGGGTGTGTGTTACATTACATTCACTAGTAGCAGTGAGAAAAACATCACGGGGTGGTGCGCATTTTATGGGTGTGTGTTACATTAGAATCACTAGTAGGAGTGAGAAAAACATCACAGGGTGGTGCGCATTGTATGGGTGTGTGTTACATTAGATTCACTAGTAGGAGTGAGAAAAACATCTCGGGGTGGTGCGCATTGTATGGGTGTGTGTTACATTACATTCACTACTAGGAGTGAGAAAAACATCACTGGGTGGTGCGCATTGTATGGGTATGTGTTACATTACATTCACTAGTACCAGTGAGAAAAACATCACGGGGTGGTGCGCATTGTATGGGTGTGTGTTACATTACATTCACTAGTAGCAGTGAGAAAAACATCACTGGGTGGTGCGCATTGTATGGGTGTGTGTTACATTACATTCACTAGTAGCAGTGAGAAAACCATCACGGGGTGGTTCGCATTGTATGGGAGTGTGTTACATTACATTCACTAGTAGGATTACATTCACTAGTAGGAGTGAGAAAAACATCACGGGGTGGTGCGCATTGTATGGCTGTGTGTTACATTACATTCACTAGTAGCAGTGAGAAAAACATAACGGGGTGGTGCGCATTGTATGGGTGTGTGTTACATTACATTCACTAGTAGGAGTGAGAAAAACATCACGGGGTGGTGCGCATTGTAAGGGTGTGTGTTACATTACATTCACTAGTAGGAGTGAGAAAAACATCACGGGCTGGTGCGCATTGTATGGGTGTGTGTTACATTACATTCACTAGTAGGAGTGAGAAAAACATCACGGGGTGGTGCGCATTGTATGGGTGTGTGTTACATTACACTCACCAGTAGGAGTGAGAAAAACATCACGGGGTGGTGCGCATTGTATGGGTGTGTGTTACATTACATTCACTAGTAGGAGCGAAAAAACCTCACGGGGTGGTGCGCATTGTATGGGTGTGTGTTACGTTATATTCACTGGTAGGAGTGAGAAAAACATCACGGGGTGGTGCACATTGTATGGGTGTGTGTTACGTTACATTCACTGGTAGGAGTGAGAAAAACATCACGGGGTGATGCGCATTGTATGGGTGTGTGTTACGTTACATTCACTAGTAGGAGTGAGAAAAACATCACAGGGTGGTGCGCATTGTATGGGTGTGGGTTATGTTACATTCAGTAGTAGGAGTGAGAAAAACATAACGGGGTGGTGCGCATTGTATGGGTGTGTGTTACATTGCATTCACTAGTAGGAGTGAGAAAAACATCACGGGGTGGTGCGCATTGTAAGGGTGTGTGTTACATTATATTCACTAGTAGGAGTGAGAAAAACATCACGGGGTGGTGCGCATTGTATGGGTGTGTGTTACATTACACTCACCAGTAGGAGTGAGAAAAACATCACGGGGTGGTGCGCATTGAATGGGTGTGTGTTACATTACATTCACTAGTAGGAGTGAGAAAAACATCACGGGGTGGTGCGCATTGTATGGGTGTGTGTTACGTTACATTCACTAGTAGCAGTGAGAAAAACATCACGGGGTGGTGTGCTTTGTATGGGTGTGTCTTACATTACATTCACTAGTAGGAGTGAGAAAAACATCACGGGGTGGTGCACATTGTATGGTTGTGTGTTACATTACATTCACTAGTAGGAGTGAGAAAAACATCACGGGGTGGTGCGCATTGTATGGGTGTGTGTTACATTACATTCACTAGTAGGAGTGAAAAAAACATCGCGGGGTGGTGCGCATTGTATGGGTGTGTGTTACATTACATTCACTAGTAGCAGTGAGAAAAACATCACGGTGTGGTGCGCATTGTATGGGTGTGTGTTACATTACATTCACTACTAGGAGTGAGAAAAACATCACGGGGTGGTGCGCATTGTATGGGTGTGTGTTACATTACATTCACTAGTAGGAGTGAGAAAAACATCACGGGGTGGTGCGCATTGTATGGGTGTGTGTTACATTACATTCACTAGTAGGAGTGAGAAAAACATCACGGGGTGGTGCGCATTGTATGGGTGTGTGTTACATTACATTCACTAGTAGGAGTGAGAAAAACATCACGGGGTGGTGCGCATTGTATGGGTGTGTGTTACATTACATTCACTACTAGGAGTGAGAAAAACATCACGGGGTGGTGCGCATTGTATGGGTGTGTGTTACATTACATTCACTAGTAGGAGTGAGAAAAACATCACGGGGTGGTGCGCATTGTATGGGTGTGTGTTACATTACATTCACTAGTAGGAGTGAGAAAAACATCACGGGGTGATGCGCATTGTATGGGTGTGTGTTACGTTACATTCACTAGTAGGAGTGAGATAAACATCACGGGGTGGTGCGCATTGTATGGGTGTGTGTTACGTTACATTCACTAGTAGGAGTGAGAAAAACATCACGGGGTGGTGAGCATTGTATGGGTGTGTGTTACGTTACATTCACTAGTAGGTGTGAGAAAAACATCACGGGGTGGTGCGCATTGTATGGGTGTGTGTTACGTTACATTCACTAGTAGGAGTGAGAAAAACATCACGGGGTGGTGCGCATTGTATGGGTGTGTGTTACGTTACATTCACTATTAGGAGTGAGAAAAACATAACGGGGTGGTGCGCATTGTATCGGTGTCTGTTACGTTACATTCACTAGTAGCAGTGAGAAAAACATCACGGGGTGGTGCGCATTGTATGGGTGTGTGTTACATTACATTCACTAGTAGGAGTGAGAAAAACATCACGTCGTGGTGCGCATTGTATGGCTCTGTGTTACATTACATTCACTAGTAGGAGTGAGAAAAACATCACGGGGTGGTGCGCAATTTATGGGTGTGTGTTACATTACATTCACTAGTAGGAGTGAGAAAAACAGCACGGGGTGGTGCGCATTGTATGGGTGTGTGTTACATTACATTCACTAGTAAGAGTGAGAAAAACATCACGGGGTGGTGCGCATTGTATGGGTGTGTGTTACATTACATTCACTAGTAGGAGTGAGAAAAACATCACGGGGTGGTGCGCATTGTATGGGTGTGTGTTACATTACATTCACTAGTAGGAGTGAGAAAAACATCACGGGGTGGTGCGCATTGTATGGGTGTGTGTTACATTACCTTCACTAGTAGCAGTGAGAAAAACATCACGGGGTGGTGCGCATTTTACGGGTGTGTGTTACATTACATTCACTAGTAGGAGTGAGAAAAACATCACGGGGTGGTGCGCATTGTATGGGTGTGTGTTACATTACATTCACTAGTAGGAGTGAGAAAAACATCACGGGGTGGTGCGCATTGTATGGGTGTGTGTTACATTACATTCACTAGTAGCAGTGAGAAAAACATCACGGGGTGGTGCGCATTGTATGGGTGTGTGTTACATTACATTCACTAGTAGGAGTGAGAAAAACATCACGGGGTGGTGCGCATTGTATGGGTGTGTGTTACATTAGATTCACTAGTAGCAGTGAGAAAAACATCTCGGGGTGGTGCGCATTGTATGGGTGTGTGTTACATTACATTCACTACTAGGAGTGAGAAAAACATCACTGGGTGGTGCGCATTGTATGGGTATGTGTTACATTACATTCACTAGTACCAGTGAGAAAAACATCACGGGGTGGTGCGCATTGTATGGGTGTGTGTTACATTACAGTCACTAGTAGCAGTGAGAAAAACATCACTGGGTGGTGCGCATTGTATGGGTGTGTGTTACATTACATTCACTAGTAGCAGTGAGAAAAACATCACGGGGTGGTTCGCATTGTATGGGAGTGTGTTACATTACATTCACTAGTAGGATTACATTCACTAGTAGGAGTGAGAAAAACATCACGGGGTGGTGCGCATTGTATGGCTGTGTGTTACATTACATTCACTAGTAGCAGTGAGAAAAACATAACGGGGTGGTGCGCATTGTATGGGTGTGTGTTACATTACATTCACTAGTAGGAGTGAGAAAAACATCACGGGGTGGTGCGCATTGTATGGGTGTGTGTTACATTACATTCACTAGTAGGAGTGAGAAAAACATCACGGGGTGGTGCGCATTGTATGGGTGTGTGTTACATTACATTCACTAGTAGGAGTGAGAAAAACATCACGGGGTGGTGCGCATTGTATGGGTGTGTGTTACATTACCTTCACTAGTAGCAGTGAGAAAAACATCACGGGGTGGTGCGCATTTTACGGGTGTGTGTTACATTACATTCACTAGTAGGCGTGAGAAAAACATCACGGGGTGGTGCGCATTGTATGGGTGTGTGTTACATTACATTCACTAGTAGGAGTGAGAAAAACATCACGGGGTGGTGCGCATTGTATGGGTGTGTGTTACATTACATTCACTAGTAGCAGTGAGAAAAACATCACGGGGTGGTGCGCATTGTATGGGTGTGTGTTACATTAGATTCACTAGTAGGAGTGAGAAAAACATCACGGGGTGGTGCGCATTGAATGGGTGTGTGTTACATTAGATTCACTAGTAGGAGTGAGAAAAACATCTCGGGGTGGTGCGCATTGTATGGGTGTGTGTTACATTACATTCACTACTAGGAGTGAGAAAAACATCACTGGGTGGTGCGCATTGTATGGGTATGTGTTACATTACATTCACTAGTACCAGTGAGAAAAACATCACGGGGTGGTGCGCATTGTATGGGTGTGTGTTACATTACATTCACTAGTAGCAGTGAGAAAAACATCACTGTGTGGTGCGCATTGTATGGGTGTGTGTTACATTACATTCACTAGTAGCAGTGAGAAAAACATCACGGGGTGGTGCGCATTGTATGGGTGTGTGTTACATTACCTTCACTAGTAGCAGTGAGAAAAACATCACGGGGTGGTGCGCATTTTACGGGTGTGTGTTACATTACATTCACTAGTAGGAGTGAGAAAAACATCACGGGGTGGTGCGCATTGTATGGGTGTGTGTTACATTACATTCACTAGTAGGAGTGAGAAAAACATCACGGGGTGGTGCGCATTGTATGGGTGTGTGTTACATTACATTCACTAGTAGGAGTGAGAAAAACATCACGGGGTGGTGCGCATTGTATGGGTGTGTGTTACATTACCTTCACTAGTAGCAGTGAGAAAAACATCACGGGGTGGTGCGCATTTTATGGGTGTGTGTTACATTACATTCACTAGTAGGAGTGAGAAAAACATCACGGGGTGGTGCGCATTGTATGGGTGTGTGTTACATTACATTCACTAGTAGGAGTGAGAAAAACATCACGGGGTGGTGCGCATTGTATGGGTGTGTGTTACATTACATTCACTAGTAGCAGTGAGAAAAACATCACGGGGTGGTGCGCATTGTATGGGTGTGTGTTACATTACATTCACTAGTAGGAGTGAGAAAAACATCACGGGGTGGTGCGCATTGTATGGGTGTGTGTTACATTAGATTCACTAGTAGGAGTGAGAAAAACATCTCGGGGTGGTGCGCATTGTATGGGTGTGTGTTACATTACATTCACTACTAGGAGTGAGAAAAACATCACTGGGTGGTGCGCATTGTATGGGTATGTGTTACATTACATTCACTAGTACCAGTGAGAAAAACATCACGGGGTGGTGCGCATTGTATGGGTGTGTGTTACATTACATTCACTAGTAGCAGTGAGAAAAACATCACTGGGTGGTGCGCATTGTATAGGTGTGTGTTACATTACATTCACTAGTAGCAGTGAGAAAAACATCACGAGGTGGTTCGCATTGTATGGGAGTGTGTTACATTACATTCACTAGTAGGATTACATTCACTAGTAGGAGTGAGAAAAACATCACGGGGTGCTGCGCATTGTATGGGTGTGTGTTACATTACATTCACTAGTAGGAGTGAGAAAAACATCTCGGGGTGGTGCGCATTGTATGGGTGTGTGTTACATTACATTCACTACTAGGAGTGAGAAAAACATCACTGGGTGGTGCGCATTGTATGGGTATGTGTTACATTACATTCACTAGTACGAGTGAGAAAAACATCACGGGGTGGTGCGCATTGTATGGGTGTGTGTTACATTACATTCACTAGTAGCAGTGAGAAAAACATCACGGGGTGGTGCGCATTGTATGGGTGTGTGTTACATTACATTCACTAGTAGCAGTGAGAAAAACATCACGGGGTGGTGCGCATTTTATGGGTGTGTGTTACATTAGATTCACTAGTAGGAGTGAGAAAAACATCACGAGGTGGTGCGCATTGTATGGCTCTGTGTTACATTACATTCACTAGTAGGAGTGAGAAAAACATCACGGGGTGGTGCGCATTGTATCGGTGTCTGTTACGTTACATTCACTAGTAGCAGTGAGAAAAACATCACGGGGTGGTGCGCATTGTATGGGTGTGTGTTACATTACATTCACTAGTAGGAGTGAGAAAAACATCACGAGGTGGTGCGCATTGTATGGCTCTGTGTTACATTACATTCACTAGTAGGAGTGAGAAAAACATCACGGGGTGGTGCGCAATTTATGGGTGTGTGTTACATTACATTCACTAGTAGGAGTGAGAAAAACATCACGGGGTGGTGCGCATTGTATGGGTGTGTGTTACATTACATTCACTAGTAGGAGTGAGAAAAACATCACGGGGTGGTGCGCATTGTATGGGTGTGTGTTACATTACGTTCACTAGTAGGAGTGAGAAAAACATCACGAGGTGGTGCGCATTGTATGGGTGTGTGTTACATTACATTCACTAGTAGGAGTGAGAAAAACATCACGGGGTGGTGCGCATTGTATGGGTGTGTGTTACATTACATTCACTAGTAGCAGTGAGAAAAACATCACGGGGTGGTGCGCATTTTATGGGTGTGTGTTACATTACATTCACTAGTAGGAGTGAGAAAAACATCACGGGGTGGTGCGCTTTGTATGGGTGTGTGTTACATTACATTCACTAGTAGGAGTGAGAAAAACATCACGGGGTGGTGCGCATTGTATGGGTGTGTGTTACATTACATTCACTAATAGCAGTGAGAAAAACATCACGGGGTGGTGCGCATTTTATGGGTGTGTGTTACATTAGATTCACTAGTAGGAGTGAGAAAAACATCACGGGGTGGTGCGCATTGTATGGGTGTGTGTTACATTAGATTCACTAGTAGGAGTGAGAAAAACATCTCGGGGTGGTGCGCATTGTATGGGTGTGTGTTACATTACATTCACTACTAGGAGTGAGAAAAACATCACTGGGTGGTGCGCATTGTATGGGTATGTGTTACATTACATTCACTAGTACCAGTGAGAAAAACATCACGGGGTGGTGCGCATTGTATGGGTGTGTGTTACATTACATTCACTAGTAGCAGTGAGAAAAACATCACTGGGTGGTGCGCATTGTATGGGTGTGTGTTACATTACATTCACTAGTAGCAGTGAGAAAAACATCACAGGGTGGTTCGCATTGTATGGGAGTGTGTTACATTACATTCACTAGTAGGATTACATTCACTAGTAGGAGTGAGAAAAACATCACGGGGTGGTGCGCATTGTATGGCTGTGTGTTACATTACATTCACTAGTAGCAGTGAGAAAAACATAACGGGGTGGTGCGCATTGTATGGGTGTGTGTTACATTACATTCACTAGTAGGAGTGAGAAAAACATCACGGGGTGGTGCGCATTGTAAGGGTGTGTGTTACATTACATTCACTAGTAGGAGTGAGAAAAACATCACGGGTTGGTGCGCATTGTATGGGTGTGTGTTACATTACATTCACTAGTAGGAGTGAGAAAAACATCACGGGGTGGTGCGCATTGTAAGGGTGTGTGTTACATTATATTCACTAGTAGGAGTGAGAAAAACATCACGGGGTGGTGCGCATTGTATGGGTGTGTGTTACATTACATGCACTACTAGGAGTGAGAAAAACATCACGGGGTGGTGCGCATTGTATGGGTGTGTGTACATTACATTCACTAGTAGCAGTGAGAAAACCATCACGGGGTGGTGCCCACTGTATGGGTTTGTGTTACATTACATTCACTACTAGCAGCGAGAAAAACATCACGGGGTGGTGCGCATTGTATGGGTGTGTGTTACATTACATTCACTAGTAGGAGTGAGAAAAACATCACGGGGTGGTGCGCATTGTATGGGTGTGTGTTACATTAGATTCACTAGTAGGAGTGAGAAAAACATCACCGGGTGGTGCGGATTGTATGGGTGTTTGTTACATTACATTCACTAGTAGGAGTGAGAAAAACATCACGGGGTGGTGCGCATTGTATGGGTGTGTGTTACATTACATTCACTAGTAGGAGTGAGAAAAACATCACGGGGTGGTGCGCATTTGATGGGTGTGTGTTACATTAGATTCACTAGTAGGAGTGACAAAAACATCACGGGGTGGTGCGCATTGTATGGGTGTGTGTTACGTTACATTCACTAGTAGGAGTGAGAAAAACATCACGGGGTGGTGCGCATTGTATGGGTGTGTGTTACGTTACATTCACTAGTAGGAGTGAGAAAAACATCACGGGGTGGTGCGCATAGTATGGGTGTGTGTTACGTTACATTCACTAGTAGGAGTGAGAAAAACATCACGGGGTGGTGCGCATTGTATGGGTGTGTGTTACATTACATTCACTAGTAGGAGTGAGAAAAACATCACAGGGTGGTGCGCATTGTATGGGTGTGTGTTACATTACATTCACTAGTAGCAGTGAGAAAAACATCACGGGGTGGTGCGCATTTTATGGGTGTGTGTTACATTAGATTCACTAGTAGGAGTGAGAAAAACATCACGGGGTGGTGCGCATTGTATGGGTGTGTGTTACATTAGATTCACTAGTAGGAGTGAGAAAAACATCTCGGGGTGGTGCGCATTGTATGGGTGTGTGTTACATTACATTCACTACTAGGAGTGAGAAAAACATCACTGGCTAGTGCGCATTGTATGGGTATGTGTTACATTACATTCACTAGTACCAGTGAGAAAAACATCACGGGGTGGTGCGCATTGTATGGGTGTGTGTTACATTACATTCACTAGTAGCAGTGAGAAAAACATCACGGGGTGGTTCGCATTGTATGGGAGTGTGTTACATTACATTCACTAGTAGGATTACATTCACTAGTAGGAGTGAGAAAAACATCACGGGGTGGTGCGCATTGTATGGCTGTGTGTTACATTACATTCACTAGTAGCAGTGAGAAAAACATAACGGGGTGGTGCGCATTGTATGGGTGTGTGTTACATTACATTCACTAGTAGGAGTGAGAAAAACATCACGGGGTGGTGCGCATTGTAAGGGTGTGTGTTACATTACATTCACTAGTAGGAGTGAGAAAAACATCACGGGTTGGTGCGCATTGTATGGGTGTGTGTTACATTACATTCACTAGTAGGAGTGAGAAAAACATCACGGGGTGGTGCGCATTGTAAGGGTGTGTGTTACATTATATTCACTAGTAGGAGTGAGAAAAACATCACGGGGTGGTGCGCATTGTATGGGTGTGTGTTACATTACATTCACTACTAGGAGTGAGAAAAACATCACGGGGTGGTGCGCATTGTATGGGTGTGTGTTACATTACATTCACTAGTAGCAGTGAGAAAACCATCACGGGGTGGTGCCCACTGTATGGGTTTGTGTTACATTACATTCACTACTAGCAGCGAGAAAAACATCACGGGGTGGTGCGCATTGTATGGGTGTGTGTTACATTACATTCACTAGTAGGAGTGAGAAAAACATCACGGGGTGGTGCGCATTGTATGGGTGTGTGTTACATTAGATTCACTAGTAGGAGTGAGAAAAACATCACCGGGTGGTGCGGATTGTATGGGTGTTTGTTACATTACATTCACTAGTAGGAGTGAGAAAAACATCACGTGGTGGTGCGCATTGTATGGGTGTGTGTTACATTACATTCACTAGTAGGAGTGAGAAAAACATCACGGGGTGGTGCGCATTTGATTGGTGTGTGTTACATTAGATTCACTAGTAGGAGTGAGAAAAACATCACGGGGTGGTGCGCATTGTATGGGTGTGTGTTACGTTACATTCACTAGTAGGAGTGAGAAAAACATCACGGGGTGGTGCGCATTGTATGGGTGTGTGTTACGTTACATTCACTAGTAGGAGTGAGAAAAACATCACGGGGTGGTGCGCATTGTATGGGTGTGTGTTACGTTACATTCACTAGTAGGAGTGAGAAAAACATCACGGGGTGGTGCGCATTGTATGGGTGTGTGTTACATTACATTCACTACTAGGAGTGAGAAAAACATCACGGGGTGGTGCGCATTGTATGGGTGTGTGTTACATTACATTCACTAGTAGGAGTGAGAAAAACATCACGGGGTGGTGCGCATTGTATGGGTGTGTGTTACATTACATTCACTAGTAGGAGTGAGAAAAACATCACGGGGTGGTGCGCATTGTATGGGTGTGTGTTACATTACATTCACTAGTAGCAGTGAGAAAAACATCACGGGGTGGTGCGCATTTTATGGGTGTGTGTTACATTACATTCACTAGTAGGAGTGAGAAAAACATCACGGGGTGGTGCGCATTGTATGGGTGTGTGTTACATTACATTCACTAGTAGGAGTGAGAAAAACATCACGGGGTGGTGCGCATTGTATGGGTGTGTGTTACATTACATTCACTAGTAGCAGTGAGAAAAACATCACGGGGTGGTGCGCATTTTATGGGTGTGTGTTACATTAGATTCACTAGTAGGAGTGAGAAAAACATCACGGGGTGGTGCGCATTGTATGGGTGTGTGTTACATTAGATTCACTAGTAGGAGTGAGAAAAACATCTCGGGGTGGTGCGCATTGTATGGGTGTGTGTTACATTACATTCACTACTAGGAGTGAGAAAAACATCACTGGGTGGTGCGCATTGTATGGGTATGTGTTACATTACATTCACTAGTACCAGTGAGAAAAACATCACGGGGTGGTGCGCAATGTATGGGTGTGTGTTACATTACATTCACTAGTAGCAGTGAGAAAAACATCACTGGGTGGTGCGCATTGTATGGGTGTGTGTTACATTACATTCACTAGTAGCAGTGAGAAAAACATCACGGGGTGGTTCGCATTGTATGGGAGTGTGTTACATTACATTCACTAGTAGGATTACATTCACTAGTAGGAGTGAGAAAAACATCACGGGGTGGTGCGCATTGTATGGCTGTGTGTTACATTACATTCACTAGTAGCAGTGAGAAAAACATAACGGGGTGGTGCGCATTGTATGGGTGTGTGTTACATTACATTCACTAGTAGGAGTGAGAAAAACATCACGGGGTGGTGCGCATTGTAAGGGTGTGTGTTACATTACATTCACTAGTAGGAGTGAGAAAAACATCACGGGTTGGTGCGCATTGTATGGGTGTGTGTTACATTACATTCACTAGTAGGAGTGAGAAAAACATCACGGGGTGGTGCGCATTGTAAGGGTGTGTGTTACATTATATTCACTAGTAGGAGTGAGAAAAACATCACGGGGTGGTGCGCATTGTATGTGTGTGTGTTATATTACATTCACTAGTAGCAGTGAGAAAACCATCACGGGGTGGTGCCCACTGTATGGGTTTGTGTTACATTACATTCACTAGTAGCAGTGAGAAAAACATCACGGGGTGGTGCGCATTGTATGGGTGTGTGTTACATTACATTCACTAGTAGGAGTGAGAAAAACATCACCGGGTGGTGCGGATTCTATGGGTGTTTGTTACATTACATTCACTAGTAGGAGTGAGAAAAACATCACGGGGTGGTGCGCATTGTATGGGTGTGTGTTACATTACATTCACTAGTAGGAGTGAGAAAAACATCACGGGGTGGTGCGCATTTGATGGGTGTGTGTTACATTAGATTCACTAGTAGGAGTGAGAAAAACATCACGGGGTGGTGCGCATTGTATGGGTGTGTGTTACGTTACATTCACTAGTAGGAGTGAGAAAAACATCACGGGGTGGTGCGCATTGTATGGGTGTGTGTTACGTTACATTCACTAGTAGGAGTGAGAAAAACATCACGGGGTGGTGCGCATTGTATGGGTGTGTGTTACATTACATTCACTAGTAGGAGTAAGAAAAACATCACGGGGTGGTGCGCATTGTATGGGTGTGTGTTACGTTACATTCACTAGTAGGAGTGAGAAAAACATCACGGGGTGGTGCGCATTGTATGGGTGTGTGTTACATTACATTCACTAGTAGGAGTGAGAAAAACATCACGGGGTGGTGCGCATTGTATGGGTGTGTGTTACATTACATTCACTAGTAGGAGTGAGAAAAACATCACGGGGTGGTGCGCATTGTATGGGTGTGTGTTACATTACATTCACTAGTAGCAGTGAGAAAAACATCACGGGGTGGTGCGCATTGTATGGGTGTGTGTTACATTACATTCACTAGTAGCAGTGAGAAAAACATCACGGGGTGGTGCGCATTTTATGGGTGTATGTTACATTACATTCACTAGTAGGAGTGAGAAAAACATCACGGGGTGGTGCGCATTGTATGGGTGTGTGTTACGTTACATTCACTAGTAGGAGTGAGAAAAACATCACGGGGTGGTGCGCATTGTATGGGTGTGTGTTACATTACATTCACTAGTAGCAGTGAGAAAAACATCACGGGGTGGTGCGCATTTTATGGGTGTGTGTTACATTAGATTCACTAGTAAGAGTGAGAAAAACATCACGGGGTGGTGCGCATTGTATGGGTGTGTGTTACATTAGATTCACTAGTAGCAGTGAGAAAAACATCACGGGGTGGTTCGCATTGTATGGGAGTGTGTTACATTACATTCACTAGTAGGATTACATTCACTAGTAGGAGTGAGAAAAACATCACGGGGTGGTGCGCATTGTATGGCTGTGTGTTACATTACATTCACTAGTAGCAGTGAGAAAAACATAACGGGGTGGTGCGCATTGTATGGGTGTGTGTTACATTACATTCACTAGTAGGAGTGAGAAAAACATCACGGGGTGGTGCGCATTGTAAGGGTGTGTGTTACATTACATTCACTAGTAGGAGTGAGAAAAACATCACGGGTTGGTGCGCATTGTATGGGTGTGTGTTACATTACATTCACTAGTAGGAGTGAGAAAAACATCACGGGGTGGTGCGCATTGTAAGGGTGTGTGTTACATTATATTCACTAGTAGGAGTGAGAAAAACATCACGGGGTGGTGCGCATTGTATGGGTGTGTGTTACATTACATTCACTACTAGGAGTGAGAAAAACATCACGGGGTGGTGCGCATTGTATGGGTGTGTGTTACATTACATTCACTAGTAGCAGTGAGAAAACCATCACGGGGTGGTGCCCACTGTATGGGTTTGTGTTACATTACATTCACTACTAGCAGCGAGAAAAACATCACGGGGTGGTGCGCATTGTATGGGTGTGTGTTACATTACATTCACTAGTAGGAGTGAGAAAAACATCACGGGGTGGTGCGCATTGTATGGGTGTGTGTTACATTAGATTCACTAGTAGGAGTGAGAAAAACATCACCGGGTGGTGCGGATTGTATGGGTGTTTGTTACATTACATTCACTAGTAGGAGTGAGAAAAACATCACGTGGTGGTGCGCATTGTATGGGTGTGTGTTACATTACATTCACTAGTAGGAGTGAGAAAAACATCACGGGGTGGTGCGCATTTGATTGGTGTGTGTTACATTAGATTCACTAGTAGGAGTGAGAAAAACATCACGGGGTGGTGCGCATTGTATGGGTGTGTGTTACGTTACATTCACTAGTAGGAGTGAGAAAAACATCACGGGGTGGTGCGCATTGTATGGGTGTGTGTTACGTTACATTCACTAGTAGGAGTGAGAAAAACATCACGGGGTGGTGCGCATTGTATGGGTGTGTGTTACGTTACATTCACTAGTAGGAGTGAGAAAAACATCACGGGGTGGTGCGCATTGTATGGGTGTGTGTTACATTACATTCACTACTAGGAGTGAGAAAAACATCACGGGGTGGTGCGCATTGTATGGGTGTGTGTTACATTACATTCACTAGTAGGAGTGAGAAAAACATCACGGGGTGGTGCGCATTGTATGGGTGTGTGTTACATTACATTCACTAGTAGGAGTGAGAAAAACATCACGGGGTGGTGCGCATTGTATGGGTGTGTGTTACATTACATTCACTAGTAGCAGTGAGAAAAACATCACGGGGTGGTGCGCATTTTATGGGTGTGTGTTACATTACATTCACTAGTAGGAGTGAGAAAAACATCACGGGGTGGTGCGCATTGTATGGGTGTGTGTTACATTACATTCACTAGTAGGAGTGAGAAAAACATCACGGGGTGGTGCGCATTGTATGGGTGTGTGTTACATTACATTCACTAGTAGCAGTGAGAAAAACATCACGGGGTGGTGCGCATTTTATGGGTGTGTGTTACATTAGATTCACTAGTAGGAGTGAGAAAAACATCACGGGGTGGTGCGCATTGTATGGGTGTGTGTTACATTAGATTCACTAGTAGGAGTGAGAAAAACATCTCGGGGTGGTGCGCATTGTATGGGTGTGTGTTACATTACATTCACTACTAGGAGTGAGAAAAACATCACTGGGTGGTGCGCATTGTATGGGTATGTGTTACATTACATTCACTAGTACCAGTGAGAAAAACATCACGGGGTGGTGCGCAATGTATGGGTGTGTGTTACATTACATTCACTAGTAGCAGTGAGAAAAACATCACTGGGTGGTGCGCATTGTATGGGTGTGTGTTACATTACATTCACTAGTAGCAGTGAGAAAAACATCACGGGGTGGTTCGCATTGTATGGGAGTGTGTTACATTACATTCACTAGTAGGATTACATTCACTAGTAGGAGTGAGAAAAACATCACGGGGTGGTGCGCATTGTATGGCTGTGTGTTACATTACATTCACTAGTAGCAGTGAGAAAAACATAACGGGGTGGTGCGCATTGTATGGGTGTGTGTTACATTACATTCACTAGTAGGAGTGAGAAAAACATCACGGGGTGGTGCGCATTGTAAGGGTGTGTGTTACATTACATTCACTAGTAGGAGTGAGAAAAACATCACGGGTTGGTGCGCATTGTATGGGTGTGTGTTACATTACATTCACTAGTAGGAGTGAGAAAAACATCACGGGGTGGTGCGCATTGTAAGGGTGTGTGTTACATTATATTCACTAGTAGGAGTGAGAAAAACATCACGGGGTGGTGCGCATTGTATGTGTGTGTGTTATATTACATTCACTAGTAGCAGTGAGAAAACCATCACGGGGTGGTGCCCACTGTATGGGTTTGTGTTACATTACATTCACTAGTAGCAGTGAGAAAAACATCACGGGGTGGTGCGCATTGTATGGGTGTGTGTTACATTAGATTCACTAGTAGGAGTGAGAAAAACATCACCGGGTGGTGCGGATTCTATGGGTGTTTGTTACATTACATTCACTAGTAGGAGTGAGAAAAACATCACGGGGTGGTGCGCATTGTATGGGTGTGTGTTACATTACATTCACTAGTAGGAGTGAGAAAAACATCACGGGGTGGTGCGCATTTGATGGGTGTGTGTTACATTAGATTCACTAGTAGGAGTGAGAAAAACATCACGGGGTGGTGCGCATTGTATGGGTGTGTGTTACGTTACATTCACTAGTAGGAGTGAGAAAAACATCACGGGGTGGTGCGCATTGTATGGGTGTGTGTTACGTTACATTCACTAGTAGGAGTGAGAAAAACATCACGGGGTGGTGCGCATTGTATGGGTGTGTGTTACATTACATTCACTAGTAGGAGTAAGAAAAACATCACGGGGTGGTGCGCATTGTATGGGTGTGTGTTACGTTACATTCACTAGTAGGAGTGAGAAAAACATCACGGGGTGGTGCGCATTGTATGGGTGTGTGTTACATTACATTCACTAGTAGGAGTGAGAAAAACATCACGGGGTGGTGCGCATTGTATGGGTGTGTGTTACATTACATTCACTAGTAGGAGTGAGAAAAACATCACGGGGTGGTGCGCATTGTATGGGTGTGTGTTACATTACATTCACTAGTAGCAGTGAGAAAAACATCACGGGGTGGTGCGCATTGTATGGGTGTGTGTTACATTACATTCACTAGTAGCAGTGAGAAAAACATCACGGGGTGGTGCGCATTTTATGGGTGTATGTTACATTACATTCACTAGTAGGAGTGAGAAAAACATCACGGGGTGGTGCGCATTGTATGGGTGTGTGTTACGTTACATTCACTAGTAGGAGTGAGAAAAACATCACGGGGTGGTGCGCATTGTATGGGTGTGTGTTACATTACATTCACTAGTAGCAGTGAGAAAAACATCACGGGGTGGTGCGCATTTTATGGGTGTGTGTTACATTAGATTCACTAGTAAGAGTGAGAAAAACATCACGGGGTGGTGCGCATTGTATGGGTGTGTGTTACATTAGATTCACTAGTAGGAGTGAGAAAAACATCTCGGGGTGGTGCGCATTGTATGGGTGTGTGTTACATTACATTCGCTACTAGGAGTGAGAAAAACATCACTGGGTGGTGCGCATTGTATGGGTATGTTTTAGATTACATTCACTAGTACCAGTGAGAAAAACATCACGGGGTGGTGCGCATTGTATGGGTGTGTGTTACATTACATTCACTAGTAGCAGTGAGAAAAACATCACTGGGTGGTGCGCATTGTATGGGTGTGTGTTACATTACATTCACTAGTAGCAGTGAGAAAAACATCACGGGGTGGTTCGCATTGTATGGGAGTGTGTTACATTACATTCACTAGTAGGATTACATTCACTAGTAGGAGTGAGAAAAACATCACGGGGTGGTGCGCATTGTATGGGTGTGTGTTACATTACATTCACTAGTAGGAGTGAGAAAAACATCACGGGGTGGTGCGCATTGTATGGGTGTGTGTTACATTAGATTCACTAGTAGGAGTGAGAAAAACATCACCGGGTGGTGCGGATTGTATGGGTGTTTGTTACATTACATTCACTAGTAGGAGTGAGAAAAACATCACGGGGTGGTGCGCATTGTATGGGTGTGTGTTACATTACATTCACTAGTAGGAGTGAGAAAAACATCACGGGGTGGTGCGCATTTGATGGGTGTGTGTTACATTAGATTCACTAGTAGGAGTGAGAAAAACATCACGGGGTGGTGCGCATTGTATGGGTGTGTGTTACGTTACATTCACTAGTAGGAGTGAGAAAAACATCACGGGGTGGTGCGCATTGTATGGGTGTGTGTTACGTTACATTCACTAGTAGGAGTGAGAAAAACATCACGGGGTGGTGCGCATTGTATGGGTGTGTGTTACGTTACATTCACTAGTAGGAGTGAGAAAAACATCACGGGGTGGTGCGCATTGTATGGGTGTGTGTTACATTACATTCACTACTAGGAGTGAGAAAAACATCACGGGGTGGTGCGCATTGTATGGGTGTGTGTTACATTACATTCACTAGTAGGAGTGAGAAAAACATCACGGGGTGGTGCGCATTGTATGGGTGTGTGTTACATTACATTCACTAGTAGGAGTGAGAAAAACATCACGGGGTGGTGCGCATTGTATGGGTGTGTGTTACATTACATTCACTAGTAGCAGTGAGAAAAACATCACGGGGTGGTGCGCATTTTATGGGTGTGTGTTACATTACATTCACTAGTAGGAGTGAGAAAAACATCACGGGGTGGTGCGCATTGTATGGGTGTGTGTTACATTACATTCACTAGTAGGAGTGAGAAAAACATCACGGGGTGGTGCGCATTGTATGGGTGTGTGTTACATTACATTCACTAGTAGCAGTGAGAAAAACATCACGGGGTGGTGCGCATTTTATGGGTGTGTGTTACATTAGATTCACTAGTAGGAGTGAGAAAAACATCACGGGGTGGTGCGCATTGTATGGGTGTGTGTTACATTAGATTCACTAGTAGCAGTGAGAAAAACATCTCGGGGTGGTGCGCATTGTATGGGTGTGTGTTACATTACATTCACTACTAGGAGTGAGAAAAACATCACTGGGTGGTGCGCATTGTATGGGTATGTGTTACATTACATTCACTAGTACCAGTGAGAAAAACATCACGGGGTGGTGCGCATTGTATGGGTGTGTGTTACATTACAGTCACTAGTAGCAGTGAGAAAAACATCACTGGGTGGTGCGCATTGTATGGGTGTGTGTTACATTACATTCACTAGTAGCAGTGAGAAAAACATCACGGGGTGGTTCGCATTGTATGGGAGTGTGTTACATTACATTCACTAGTAGGATTACATTCACTAGTAGGAGTGAGAAAAACATCACGGGGTGGTGCGCATTGTATGGCTGTGTGTTACATTACATTCACTAGTAGCAGTGAGAAAAACATAACGGGGTGGTGCGCATTGTATGGGTGTGTGTTACATTATTCACTAGTAGGAGTGAGAAAAACATCACGGGGTGGTGCGCATTGTATGGGTGTGTGTTACATTACATTCACTAGTAGCAGTGAGAAAACCATCACGGGGTGGTGCCCACTGTATGGGTTTGTGTTACATTACATTCACTAGTAGCAGTGAGAAAAACATCACGGGGTGGTGCGCATTGTATGGGTGTGTGTTACATTACATTCACTAGTAGGAGTGAGAAAAACATCACGGGGTGGTGCGCATTGTATGGGTGTGTGTTACATTAGATTCACTAGTAGGAGTGAGAAAAACATCACCGGGTGGTGCGGATTGTATGGGTGTTTGTTACATTACATTCACTAGTAGGAGTGAGAAAAACATCACGGGGTGGTGCGCATTGTATGGGTGTGTGTTACATTACATTCACTAGTAGGAGTGAGAAAAACATCACGGGGTGGTGCGCATTGTATGGGTGTGTGTTACGTTACATTCACTAGTAGGAGTGAGAAAAACATCACGGGGTGGTGCGCATTGTATGGGTGTGTGTTACGTTACATTCACTAGTAGGAGTGAGAAAAACATCACGGGGTGGTGCGCATTGTATGGGTGTGTGTTACGTTACATTCACTAGTAGGAGTGAGAAAAACATCACGGGGTGTTGCGCATTGTATGGGTGTGTGTTACATTACATTCACTACTAGGAGTGAGAAAAACATCACGGGGTGGTGCGCATTGTATGGGTGTGTGTTACATTACATTCACTAGTAGGAGTGAGAAAAACATCACGGGGTGGTGCGCATTGTATGGGTGTGTGTTACATTACATTCACTACTAGGAGTGAGATAAACATCACGGGGTGGTGCGCATTGTATGGGTGTGTGTTACGTTACATTCACTAGTAGGAGTGAGAAAAACATCACGGGGTGGTGAGCATTGTATGGGTGTGTGTTACGTTACATTCACTAGTAGGAGTGAGAAAAACATCACGGGGTGGTGCGCATTGTATGGGTGTGTGTTACGTTACATTCACTAGTAGGAGTGAGAAAAACATCACGGGGTGGTGCGCATTGTATGGGTGTGTGTTACATTACATTCACTATTAGGAGTGAGAAAAACATCACGGGGTGGTGCGCATTGTATCGGTGTCTGTTACGTTACATTCACTAGTAGCAGTGAGAAAAACATCACGGGGTGGTGCGCATTGTATGGGTGTGTGTTACATTACATTCACTAGTAGGAGTGAGAAAAACATCACGTGGTGGTGCGCATTGTATGGCTCTGTGTTACATTACATTCACTAGTAGGAGTGAGAAAAACATCACGGGGTGGTGCGCAATTTATGGGTGTGTGTTACATTACATTCACTAGTAGGAGTGAGAAAAACATCACGGGGTGGTGCGCATTGTATGGGTGTGTGTTACATTACATTCACTAGTAGGAGTGAGAAAAACATCACGGGGTGGTGCGCATTGTATGGGTGTGTGTTACATTACATTCACTAGTAGGAGTGAGAAAAACATCACGGGGTGGTGCGCATTGTATGGGTGTGTGTTACATTACATTCACTAGTAGCAGTGAGAAAAACATCACGGGGTGGTGCGCATTTTATGGGTGTGTGTTACATTACATTCACTAGTAGGAGTGAGAAAAACATCACGGGGTGGTGCGCATTGTATGGGTGTGTGTTACATTACATTCACTAGTAGGAGTGAGAAAAACATCACGGGGTGGTGCTTATTGTATGGGTGTGTGTTACATTACATTCACTAGTAGCAGTGAGAAAAACATCACGGGGTAGTGCGCATTTTATGGGTGTGTGTTACATTAGATTCACTAGTAGGAGTGAGAAAAACATCACGGGGTGGTGCGCATTGTATGGGTGTGTGTTACATTAGATTCACTAGTAGGAGTGAGAAAAACATCTCGGGGTGGTGCGCATTGTATGGGTGTGTGTTACATTACATTCACTACTCGGAGTGAGAAAAACATCACTAGGTGGTGCGCATTGTATGGGTATGTGTTACATTACATTCACTAGTACCAGTGAGAAAAACATCGCGGGGTGGTGCGCATTGTATGGGTGTGTGTTACATTACATTTACTAGTAGCAGTGAGAAAAACATCACTGGGTGGTGCGCATTGTATGGGTGTGTGTTACATTACATTCACTAGTAGCAGTGAGAAAAACATCACGGGGTGGTTCGCATTGTATGGGAGTGTGTTACATTACATTCACTAGTAGGATTACATTCACTAGTAGGAGTGAGAAAAACATCACGGGGTGGTGCGCATTGTATGGCTGTGTGTTACATTACATTCACTAGTAGCAGTGAGAAAAACATAACGGGGTGGTGCGCATTGTATGGGTGTGTGTTACATTAGATTCACTAGTAGGAGTGAGAAAAACATCACGGGGTGGTGCGCATTGTAAAGGTGTGTGTTACATTACATTCACTAGTAGGAGTGAGAAAAACATCACGGGCTGGTGCGCATTGTATGGGTGTGTGTTATATTACATTCACTAGTAGGAGTGAGAAAAACATCACGGGGTGGTGCGCATTGTAAGGGTGTGTGTTACATTATATTCCCTAGTAGGAGTGAGAAAAACATCACGGGGTGGTGCGCATTGTATGGGTGTGTGTTACATTACATTCACTACTAGGAGTGAGAAAAACATCACGGGGTGGTGCGCATTGTATGGGTGTGTGTTACATTACACTCACCAGTAGGAGTGAGAAAAACATCACGGGGTGGTGCGCATTGTATGGGTGTGTGTTACATTACATTTACTAGTAGGAGTGAGAAAAACATCACGGGGTGGTGCGCATTGTATGGGTGTGTGTTACGTTACATTCACTAGTAGCAGTGAGAAAAACATCACGGGGTGGTGCGCATTGTATGGGTGTGTCTTACATTACATTCACTAGTAGGAGTGAGAAAAACATCACGGGGTGGTGCGCATTGTATGGGTGTGCGTTACATTACATTCACTAGTAGGAGTGAGAAAAACATCACGGGGTGGTGCGCATTGTATGGGTGTGTGTTACATTACATTCACTAGTAGGAGTTAGAAAAACATCGCGGGGTGGTGCGCATTGTATGGGTGTGTGTTACATTACATTCACTAGTAGCAGTGAGAAAAACATCACGGTGTGGTGCGCATTGTATGGGTGTGTGTTACATTACATTCACTACTAGGAGTGAGAAAAACATCACGGGGTGGTGCGCATTGTATGGGTGTGTGTTACATTACATTCACTAGTAGGAGTGAGAAAAACATCACGGGGTGGTGCGCATTGTATGGGTGTGTGTTACATTACATTCACTAGTAGGAGTGAGAAAAACATCACGGGGTGGTGCGCATTGTATGGGTGTGTGTTACATTACTTTCACTAGTAGGAGTGAGAAAAACATCACGGGGTGGTGCGCATTGTATTGGTGTGTGTTACATTACATTCACTACTAGGAGTGAGAAAAACATCACGGGGTGGTGCGCATTTTATGGGTGTGTGTTACATTACATTCACTAGTAGGAGTGAGAAAAACATCACGGGGTGGTGCGCATTGTATGGGTGTGTGTTACATTACATTCACTAGTAGGAGTGAGATAAACATCACGGGGTGGTGCGCATTGTATGGGTGTGTGTTACGTTACATTCGCTAGTAGGAGTGAGAAAAACATCACGGGGTGGTGAGCTTTGTATGGGTGTGTGTTACGTTACATTCACTAGTAGGAGTGAGAAAAACATCACGGGGTGGTGCGCATTGTATGGGTGTGTGTTACGTTACATTCACTAGTAGGAGTGAGAAAAACATCACGGGGTGGTGTGCATTGTATGGGTGTGTGTTACGTTACATTCACTATTAGGAGTGAGAAAAACATCACGGGGTGGTGCGCATTGTATCGGTGTCTGTTACGTTACATTCACTAGTAGCAGTGAGAAAAACATCACGGGGTGGTGCGCATTGTATGGGTGTGTGTTACATTACATTCACTAGTACGAGTGAGAAAAACATCACGTGGTGGTGCGCATTGTATGGCTCTGTGTTACATTACATTCACTAGTAGGAGTGAGAAAAACATCACGGGGTGGTGCGCAATTTATGGGTGTGTGTTACATTGCATTCACTAGTAGGAGTGAGAAAAACATCACGGGGTGGTGCGCATTGTATGGGTGTGTGTTACATTACATTCACTAGTAGGAGTGAGAAAAACATCACGGGGTGGTGCGCATTGTATGGGTGTGTGTTACATTACGTTCACTAGTAGGAGTGAGAAAAACATCACGGGGTGGTGCGCATTGTATGGGTGTGTGTTACATTACATTCACTAGTAGGAGTGAGAAAAACATCACGGGGTGGTGCGCATTGTATGGGTGTGTGTTACATTACATTCACTAGTAGCAGTGAGAAAAACATCACGGGGTGATGCGCATTTTATGGGTGTGTGTTACATTACATTCACTAGTAGGAGTGAGAAAAACATCACGGGGTGGTGCGCATTGTATGGGTGTGTGTTACATTACATTCACTAGTAGGAGTGAGAAAAACATCACGGGGTGGTGCGCATTGTATGGGTGTGTGTTACATTACATTCACTAGTAGCAGTGAGAAAAACATCACGGGGTGGTGCGCATTGTATGGGTGTGTGTTACATTACATTCACTAGTAGCAGTGAGAAAAACATCACGGGGTGGTTCGCATTGTATGGGAGTGTGTTACATTACATTCACTAGTAGGATTACATTCACTAGTAGGAGTGAGAAAAACATCACGGGGTGGTGCGCATTGTATGGCTGTGTGTTACATTACATTCACTAGTAGCAGTGAGAAAAACATAACGGGGTGGTGCGCATTGTATGGGTGTGTGTTACATTACATTCACTAGTAGGAGTGAGAAAAACATCACGGGGTGGTGCGCATTGTAAGGGTGTGTGTTACATTACATTCACTAGTAGGAGTGAGAAAAACATCACGGGCTGGTGCGCATTGTATGGGTGTGTGTTACATTACATTCACTAGTAGGAGTGAGAAAAACATCACGGGGTGGTGCGCATTGTAAGGGTGTGTGTTACATTACATTCCCTAGTAGGAGTGAGAAAAACATCACGGGGTGGTGCGCATTGTATGGGTGTGTGTTACATTACATTCACTACTAGGAGTGAGAAAAACATCACGGGGTGGTGCGCATTGTATGGGTGTGTGTTACATTACACTCACCAGTAGGAGTGAGAAAAACATCACGGGGTGGTGCGCATTGTATGGGTGTGTGTTACATTACATTCACTAGTAGGAGTGAGAAAAACATCACGGGGTGGTGCGCATTGTATGGGTGTGTGTTACGTTACATTCACTAGTAGCAGTGAGAAAAACATCACGGGGTGGTGCGCATTGTATGGGTGTGTCTTACATTACATTCACTAGTAGGAGTGAGAAAAACATCACGGGGTGGTGCGCATTGTATGGGTGTGCGTTACATTACATTCACTAGTAGGAGTGAGAAAAACATCACGGGGTGGTGCGCATTGTATGGGTGTGTGTTACATTACATTCACTAGTAGGAGTGAGAAAAACATCGCGGGGTGGTGCGCATTGTATGGGTGTGTGTTACATTACATTCACTAGTAGCAGTGAGAAAAACATCACGGTGTGGTGTGCATTGTATGGGTGTGTGTTACATTACATTCACTACTAGGAGTGAGAAAAACATCACGGGGTGGTGCGCATTGTATGGGTGTGTGTTACATTACATTCACTAGTAGGAGTGAGAAAAACATCACGGGGTGGTGCGCATTGTATGGGTGTGTGTTACATTACATTCACTAGTAGGAGTGAGAAAAACATCACGTGGTGGTGCGCATTGTATGGGTGTGTGTTACATTACTTTCACTAGTAGGAGTGATAAAAACATCACGGGGTGGTGCGCATTGTATTGGTGTGTGTTACATTACATTCACTACTAGGAGTGAGAAAAACATCACGGGGTGGTGCGCATTGTATGGGTGTGTGTTACATTACATTCACTAGTAGGAGTGAGAAAAACATCACGGGGTGGTGCGCATTGTATGGGTGTGTGTTACATTACATTCACTAGTAGGAGTGAGATAAACATCACGGGGTGGTGCGCATTGTATGGGTGTGTGTTACGTTACATTCGCTAGTAGGAGTGAGAAAAACATCACGGGGTGGTGAGCTTTGTATGGGTGTGTTTTACGTTACATTCACTAGTAGGAGTGAGAAAAACATCACGGGGTGGTGCGCATTGTATGGGTGTGTGTTACGTTACATTCACTAGTAGGAGTGAGAAAAACATCACTGGGTGGTGTGCATTGTATGGGTGTGTGTTACGTTACATTCACTATTAGGAGTGAGAAAAACATCACGGGGTGGTGCGCATTGTATCGGTGTCTGTTACGTTACATTCACTAGTAGCAGTGAGAAAAACATCACGGGGTGGTGCGCATTGTATGGGTGTGTGTTACATTACATTCACTAGTACGAGTGAGAAAAACATCACGTGGTAGTGCGCATTGTATGGCTCTGTGTTACATTACATTCACTAGTAGGAGTGAGAAAAACATCACGGGGTGGTGCGCAATTTATGGGTGTGTGTTACATTACATTCACTAGTAGGAGTGAGAAAAACATCACGGGGTGGTGCGCATTGTATGGGTGTGTGTTACATTACATTCACTAGTAGGAGTGAGAAAAACATCACGGGGTGGTGCGCATTGTATGGGTGTGTGTTACATTACGTTCACTAGTAGGAGTGAGAAAAACATCACGGGGTGGTGCGCATTGTATGGGTGTGTGTTACATTACATTCACTAGTAGGAGTGAGAAAAACATCACGGGGTGGTGCGCATTGTATGGGTGTGTGTTACATTACATTCACTAGTAGCAGTGAGAAAAACATCACGGGGTGATGCGCATTTTATGGGTGTGTGTTACATTACATTCACTAGTAGGAGTGAGAAAAACATCACGGGGTGGTGCGCATTGTATGGGTGTGTGTTACATTACATTCACTAGTAGGAGTGAGAAAAACATCACGGGGTGGTGCGCATTGTATGGGTGTGTGTTACATTACATTCACTAGTAGCAGTGAGAAAAACATCACGGGGTGGTGCGCATTTTATGGGTGTGTGTTACATTAGATTCACTAGTAGGAGTGAGAAAAACATCTCGGGGTGGTGCGCATTGTATGGGTGTGTGTTACATTACATTCACTACTAGGAGTGAGAAAAACATCACTGGGTGGTGCGCATTGTATGGGTATGTGTTACATTACATTCACTAGTACCAGTGAGAAAAACATCACGGGGTGGTGCGCATTGTATGGGTGTGTGTTACATTACATTCACTAGTAGCAGTGAGAAAAACATCACTGGGTGGTGCGCATTGTATGGGTGTGTGTTACATTACATTCACTAGTAGCAGTGAGAAAAACATCACGGGGTGGTTCGCAATGTATGGGAGTGTGTTACATTACATTCACTAGTAGGATTACATTCACTAGTAGGAGTGAGAAAAACATCACGGGGTGGTGCGCATTGTATGGCTGTGTGTTACATTACATTCACTAGTAGCAGTGAGAAAAACATAACGGGGTGGTGCGCATTGTATGGGTGTGTGTTACATTACATTCACTAGTAGGAGTGAGAAAAACATCACGGGGTGGTGCGCATTGTATGGGTGTGTGTTACATTACGTTCACTAGTAGGAGTGAGAAAAACATCACGGGGTGGTGCGCATTGTATGGGTGTGTGTTACATTACATTCACTAGTAGGAGTGAGAAAAACATCACGGGGTGGTGCGCATTTGATGGGTGTGTGTTACATTAGATTCACTAGTAGGAGTGAGAAAAACATCACGGGGTGGTGCGCATTGTATGGGTGTGTGTTACGTTACATTCACTAGTAGGAGTGAGAAAAACATCACGGGGTGGTGCGCATTGTATGGGTGTGTGTTACGTTACATTCACTAGTAGGAGTGAGAAAAACATCACGGGGTGGTGCGCATTGTATGGGTGTGTGTTACGTTACATTCACTAGTAGGAGTGAGAAAAACATCACGGGGTGGTGCGCATTGTATGGGTGTGGGTTATGTTACATTCAGTAGTAGGAGTGAGAAAAACATAACGGGGTGGTGCGCATTGTATGGGTGTGTGTTACATTGCATTCACTAGTAGGAGTGAGAAAAACATCACGGGGTGGTGCGCATTGTATGGGTGTGTGTTACATTACATTCACTAGTAGGAGTGAGAAAAACATCACGGGGTGGTGCGCATTGTATGGGTGTGTGTTACGTTACATTCACTAGTAGCAGTGAGAAAAACATCACGGGGTGGTGTGCATTGTATGGGTGTGTCTTACATTACATTCACTAGTAGGAGTGAGAAAAACATCACGGGGTGGTGCGCATTGTATGGGTGTGTGTTACATTACATTCCCTAGTAGGAGTGAGAAAAACATCACGGGGTGGTGCGCATTGTATGGGTGTGTGTTACATTACATTCACTAGTAGGAGTGAGAAAAACATCACGGGGTGGTGCGCATTGTATGGGTGTGTGTTACATTACATTCACTTGTAGGAGTGAGAAAAACTTCACGGGGTGGTGTGCATTGTATGTTTGTGTGTTACATTACATTCACTAGTAGGAGTGAGAAAAACATCACGGGGTGGTGCGCATTGTATGGGTGTGTGTTTCGTTACATTCACTAGTAGGAGTGAGAAAAACATCACGGGGTGGTGCGCATTGTATGGGTGTGTGTTACGTTACATTCACTAGTAGGAGTGAGAAAAACATCACGGGGTGGTGCGCATTGTATGGGTGTGTGTTACGTTACATTCACTAGTAGGAGTGAGAAAAAAATCACGGGGTGGTGCGCATTTTATGGGTGTGTGTTACATTACATTCACTAGTAGGAGTGAGAAAAGCATCACGGGGTAGTGCGCATTGTATGGGTGTGTGTTACATTACATTCACTAGTACCAGTGAGAAAAACATCACGGGGTGGTGCGCATTGTATGGGTGTGTGCTACATTACATTCACTAGTAGTAGTGAGAAAAACATCACGGTGTGGTGCGCATTGTATGGGTGTGTGTTACATTACTTTCACTAGTATCAGTGAGAAAAACATCACGGGGTGGTGCGCATTGTATGGGTGTGTGTTACATTGCATTCACTAGTAGGAGTGAAAAAAACATCACTGGGTGGTGCGCATTGTATGGGTGTGTGTTACGTTATATTCACTGGTAGGAGTGAGAAAAACATCACGGGGTGGTGCGCATTGTATGGGTGTGTGTTACGTTACATTCACTGGTAGGAGTGAGAAAAACATCACGGGGTGGTGCGCATTGTATGGGTGTGTGTTACGTTACATTCACTAGTAGGAGTGAGAAAAACATCACGGGGTGGTGCGCATTGTATGGGTGTGTTTTACGTTACATTCACTAGTAGGAGTGAGAAAAACATCACGGGGTGGTGCGCATGTATGGGTGTGGGTTATGTTACATTCAGTAGTAGTAGTGAGAAAAACATAACGGGGTGGTGCGCATCGTATGGGTGTGTGTTACATTGCATTCACTAGTAGGAGTGAGAAAAACATCACGGGGTGGTACGCATTGTATGGGTGTGTGTTACATTACATTCACTAGTAGGAGTGAGAAAAACATCACGGGGTGGTGCGCATTGTATGGGTGTGTGTTACGTTACATTCACTAGTAGCAGTGAGAAAAACATCACGGGGTGGTGTGCATTGTATGGGTGTGTCTTACGTTACATTCACTAGTAGGAGTGAGAAAAACATCACAGGGTGGTGCGCATTGTATGGGTGTGTGTTACATTACATTCACTAGTAGGAGTGAGAAAAACATCAGGGGGTGGTGCGCATTGTATGGGTGTGTGTTACATTACATTCACTAGTAGGAGTGAGAAAAACATCACGGGGTGGTGCGCATTGTATGGGTGTATGTTACATTACATTCACTAGTAGGCGTGAGAAAAACATCACGGGGTGGTGCGCATTGTATGTTTGTGTGTTACATTACATTCACTAGTAGGAGTGAAAAAAACATCACGGGGTGGTGCGCATTGTATGGGTGTGTGTTTCGTTACATTCACTAGTAGGAGTGAGAAAAGCATCACGGGGTGGTGCGCATTGTATGGGTGTGTGTTACATTACATTCACTAGTAGGAGTGAGAAAAACATCACGGGGTGGTGCGCATTGTATGGGTGTGTGTTACGTTACATTCACTAGTAGGAGTGAGAAAAACATCACGGGGTGGTGCGCATTGTATGGGTGTGTGTTACATTACATTCACTAGTAGGAGTGAGAAAACCATCACGGGGTAGTGCGCATTGTATGGGTGTGTGTTACATTACATTCACTAGTACCAGTGAGAAAAACATCACGGGGTGGTGCGCATTGTATGGGTGTATGTTACATTACATTCACTAGTAGTAGTGAGAAAAACATCACGGGGTGGTGCGCATTGTATGGGTGTGTGTTACATTACATTCACTAGTAGGAGTGAGAAAAACATCACGGTGTGGTGCGCATTGTATGGGTGTGTGTTACGTTACATTCACTAGTAGGAGTGAAAAAAACATCACGGGGTGGTGCGCATTGTATGGGTGTGTGTTACGTTACATTCACTGGTAGGAGTGAGAAAAACTCACGGGGTGGTGCGCATTGTATGGGTGTGTGTTACGTTACATTCACTGGTAGGAGTGAGAAAAACATCACGGGGTGGTGCGCATTGTATGGGTGTGTGTTACGTTACATTCACTGGTAGGAGTGAGAAAAACATCACGGGGTGGTGCACATTGTATGGGTGTGTGTTACGTTACATTCACTAGTAGGAGTGAGAAAAACATCACGGGGTGGTGCGCATTGTATGGGTGTGTGTTACGTTACATTCACTAGTAGGAGTGAGAAAAACATCACGGGGTGTGAGCATTGTATGGGTGTGTGTTACGTTACATTCACTAGTAGGAGTGAGAAAAACATCACGGGGTGGTGCGCATTGTATGGGTGTGTGTTACGTTACATTCACTAGTAGGAGTGAGAAAAACATCACGGGGTGGTGCGCATTGCATGGGTGTGTGTTACGTTACATTCACTAGTAGGAGTGAGAAAAACATAACGGGGTGGTGCGCATTGTATCGGTGTGTGTTACGTTACATTCACTAGTAGGGGTGAGAAAAACATCACGGGGTGGTGCGCATTGTATCGGTGTGTGTTACGTTACATTCACTAGTAGCAGTGAGAAAAACATCACGGGGGGGTGCGCATTGTATGGGTGTGTGTTACATTACATTCACTAGTAGGAGTGAGAAAAACATCACGGGGTGGTGCGCATTGTATGGGTGTGTGTACATTACATTCACTAGTAGGAGTGAGAAAAACATCACGGGGTGGTGCGCAATGTATGGGTGTGTGTTACATTACTTTCACTAGTATCAGTGAGAAAAACATCACGGGGTGGTGCGCATTGTATGGGTGTGTGTTACATTGCATTCACTAGTAGGAGTGAAAAAAACATCACTGGGTGGTGCGCATTGTATGGGTGTGTGTTACGTTATATTCACTGGTAGGAGTGAGAAAAACATCACGGGGTGGTGCGCATTGTATGGGTGTGTGTTACGTTACATTCACTGGTAGGAGTGAGAAAAACATCACGGGGTGGTGCGCATTGTATGGGTGTGTGTTACGTTACATTCACTAGTAGGAGTGAGAAAAACATCACGGGGTGGTGCGCATTGTATGGGTGTGTTTTACGTTACATTCACTAGTAGGAGTGAGAAAAACATCACGGGGTGGTGCGCATTGTATGGGTGTGGGTTATGTTACATTCAGTAGTAGTAGTGAGAAAAACATAACGGGGTGGTGCGCATCGTATGGGTGTGTGTTACATTGCATTCACTAGTAGGAGTGAGAAAAACATCACGGGGTGGTACGCATTGTATGGGTGTGTGTTACATTACATTCACTAGTAGGAGTGAGAAAAACATCACGGGGTGGTGCGCATTGTATGGGTGTGTGTTACGTTACATTCACTAGTAGCAGTGAGAAAAACATCACGGGGTGGTGTGCATTGTATGGGTGTGTCTTACGTTACATTCACTAGTAGGAGTGAGAAAAACATCACAGGGTGGTGCGCATTGTATGGGTGTGTGTTACATTACATTCACTAGTAGGAGTGAGAAAAACATCAGGGGGTGGTGCGCATTGTATGGGTGTGTGTTACATTACATTCACTAGTAGGAGTGAGAAAAACATCACGGGGTGGTGCGCATTGTATGGGTGTATGTTACATTACATTCACTAGTAGGCGTGAGAAAAACATCACGGGGTGGTGCGCATTGTATGTTTGTGTGTTACATTACATTCACTAGTAGGAGTGAAAAAACATCACGGGGTGGTGCGCATTGTATGGGTGTGTGTTTCGTTACATTCACTAGTAGGAGTGAGAAAAGCATCACGGGGTGGTGCGCATTGTATGGGTGTGTGTTACATTACATTCACTAGTAGGAGTGAGAAAAACATCACGGGGTGGTGCGCATTGTATGGGTGTGTGTTACGTTACATTCACTAGTAGGAGTGAGAAAAACATCACGGGGTGGTGCGCATTGTATGGGTGTGTGTTACATTACATTCACTAGTAGGAGTGAGAAAACCATCACGGGGTAGTGCGCATTGTATGGGTGTGTGTACATTACATTCACTAGTACCAGTGAGAAAAACATCACGGGGTGGTGCGCATTGTATGGGTGTATGTTACATTACATTCACTAGTAGTAGTGAGAAAAACATCACGGGGTGGTGCCATTGTATGGGTGTGTGTTACATTACATTCACTAGTAGGAGTGAGAAAAACATCACGGTGTGGTGCGCATTGTATGGGTGTGTGTTACGTTACATTCACTAGTAGGAGTGAAAAAAACATCACGGGGTGGTGCGCATTGTATGGGTGTGTGTTACGTTACATTCACTGGTAGGAGTGAGGAAAAACATCACGGGGTGGTGCGCATTGTATGGGTGTGTGTTACGTTACATTCACTGGTAGGAGTGAGAAAAACATCACGGGGTGGTGCGCATTGTATGGGTGTGTGTTACGTTACATTCACTGGTAGGAGTGAGAAAAACATCACGGGGTGGTGCACATTGTATGGGTGTGTGTTACGTTACATTCACTAGTAGGAGTGAGAAAAACATCACGGGGTGGTGCGCATTGTATGGGTGTGTGTTACGTTACATTCACTAGTAGGAGTGAGAAAAACATCACGGGGTGGTGAGCATTGTATGGGTGTGTGTTACGTTACATTCACTAGTAGGAGTGAGAAAAACATCACGGGGTGGTGCGCATTGTATGGGTGTGTGTTACGTTACATTCACTAGTAGGAGTGAGAAAAACATCACGGGGTGGTGCGCATTGCATGGGTGTGTGTTACGTTACATTCACTAGTAGGAGTGAGAAAAACATAACGGGGTGGTGCGCATTGTATCGGTGTGTGTTACGTTACATTCACTAGTAGGGGTGAGAAAAACATCACGGGGTGGTGCGCATTGTATCGGTGTGTGTTACGTTACATTCACTAGTAGCAGTGAGAAAAACATCACGGGGGGGTGCGCATTGTATGGGTGTGTGTTACATTACATTCACTAGTAGGAGTGAGAAAACATCACGGGGTGGTGCGCATTGTATGGGTGTGTGTTACATTACATTCACTAGTAGGAGTGAGAAAAACATCACGGGGTGGTGCGCAATGTATGGGTGTGTGTTACATTACATTCACTAGTAGGAGTGAGAAAAACATCACGGGGTGGTGCGCATTGTATGTTTGTGTGTTACATTACATTCACTAGTAGGAGTGAGAAAAACATCACGGGGTGGTGCGCATTGTATGGGTGTGTGTTTCGTTACATTCACTAGTAGGAGTGAGAAAAACATCACGGGTGGTGCGCATTGTATGGGTGTGTGTTACGTTACATTCACTAGTAGGAGTGAGAAAAACATCACGGGGTGGTGCGCATTGTATGGGTGTGTGTACGTTACATTCACTAGTAGGAGTGAGAAAAACATCACGGGGTGGTGCGCATTGTATGGGTGTGTGTTACATTACATTCACTACTAGGAGTGAGAAAAACATCACGGGGTGGTGCGCATTGTATGGGTGTGTGTTACATTACATTCACTAGTAGGAGTGAGAAAAACATCACGGGGTGGTGCGCATTGTATGGGTGTGTGTTACATTACATTCACTAGTAGCAGTGAGAAAAACATGACGGGGTGGTGCGCATTGTATGGGTGTGTGTTACATTACATTCACTAGTAGGAGTGAGAAAAACATCACGGGGTGGTGCGCATTGTATGTGAGTGTGTTACATTACATTCACTAGTAGGAGTGAGAAAAACATCTCGGGGTGGTGCGCATTGTATGGGTGTGTGTTACATTACATTCGCTACTAGGAGTGAGAAAGACATCACTGGGTGGTGCGCATTATATGGGTATGTGTTACATTACATTCACTAGTACCAGTGAGAAAAACATCACGGTTGGTGCGCACTGTATGGGTGTGTGTTACATTACATTCACTAGTAGGAGTGAGAAAAACATCACGGGGTGGTGCGCATTGTATGGGTGTGTGTTACATTACATTCACTAGTAGCAGTGAGAAAAACATCACGGGGTGGTGCGCATTGTATGGGAGTGTGTTACATTACATTCACTAGTAGGATTACATTCACTAGTAGGAGTGAGAAAAACATCACGGGGTGGTGCGCATTGTATGGGTGTGTGTTACATTACATTCACTAGTAGGAGTGAGAAAAACATCACGGGGTGGTGCGCATTGTATGGGTGTGTGTTACATTACATTCACTATTAGGAGTGAGAAAAACATCACGGGGTGGTGCGCATTGTATGGGTGTGTGTTACATTACATTCACTAGCAGGAGTGAGAAAAACATCACGGGGTGGTGCGCATTGTATGTTTGTGTGTTACATTACATTCACTAGTAGGAGTGAGAAAAACATCACGGGGTGGTGCGCATTGTATGGGTGTGTGTTACATTACATTCACTAGTAGGAGTGAGAAAAACATCACGGGTTGGGGCGCATTGTATGGGTGTGTGTTACATTACATTCACTAGTAGGAGTGAGAAAAACATCACGGGGTGGTGCGCATGTATGGGTGTGTGTTACATTACATTCACTAGTAGGAGTGAGAAAAACATCACGGGGTGGTGCGCATTGTATGGGTGTGTGTTACGTTACATTCACTAGTAGGAGTGAGATAAACATCACGGGGTGGTGCGCATTGTATGGGTGTGTGTTACGTTACATTCACTAGTAGGAGTGAGAAAAACATCACGGGGTGGTGAGCATTGTATGGGTGTGTGTTACGTTACATTCACTAGTAGGAGTGAGAAAAACATCACGGGGTGGTGCGCATTGTATGGGTGTGTGTTACGTTACATTCACTAGTAGGAGTGAGAAAAACATCACGGGGTGGTGCGCATTGTATGGGTGTGTGTTACGTTACATTCACTATTAGGAGTGAGAAAAACATCACGGGGTGGTGCGCATTGTATGGGTGTGTGTTACGTTACATTCACTAGTAGCAGTGAGAAAAACATCACGGGGTGGTGCGCATTGTATGGGTGTGTGTTACATTACATTCACTAGTAGGAGTGAGAAAAACATCACGTGGTGGTGCGCATTGTATGGCTGTGTGTTACATTACATTCACTAGTAGGAGTGAGAAAAACATCACGGGGTGGTGCGCAATTTATGGGTGTGTGTTACATTACATTCACTAGTAGGAGTGAGAAAAACATCACGGGGTGGTGCGCATTGTATGGGTGTGTGTTACATTACATTCACTAGTAGGAGTGAGAAAAACATCACGGGGTGGTGCGCATTGTATGGGTGTGTGTTACATTACATTCACTAGTAGGAGTGAGAAAAACATCACGGGGTGGTGCGCATTTTATGGGTGTGTGTTACATTACATTCACTAGTAGGAGTGAGAAAAACATCACGGGGTGGTGCGCATTGTATGGGTGTGTGTTACATTACATTCACTAGTAGCAGTGAGAAAAACATCACGGGGTGGTGCGCATTTTATGGGTGTGTGTTACATTACATTCACTAGTAGGAGTGAGAAAAACATCACGGGGTGGTGCGCATTGTATGGGTGTGTGTTACATTACATTCACTAGTAGGAGTGAGAAAAACATCACGGGGTGGTGCGCATTGTATGGGTGTGTGTTACATTACATTCACTAGTAGCAGTGAGAAAAACATCACGGGGTGGTTCGCATTGTATGGGAGTGTGTTACATTACATTCACTAGTAGGATTACATTCATTAGTAGGAGTGAGAAAAACATCACGGGGTGGTGCGCATTGCATGGGTGTATGTTACATTAGATTCACTAGTAGGAGTGAGAAAAACATCACGGGGTGGTGCTCATTGTATGGGTGTGTGTTACATTAGATTCACTAGTAGGAGTGAGAAAAACATCACGGGGTGGTGCGCATTCTATGGGTGTATGTTACATTAGATTCACTAGTAGGAGTGAGAAAAACATCACGGGGTGGTGCGCATTGTATGGGTGTGTGTTACATTACATTCACTACTAGAAGTGAGAAAAACATCACGGGGTGGTGCTCATTGTATGGGTGTGTGTTACATTACATTCACTACTAGGAGTGAGAAAAACATCACGGGGTGGTGCGCATTGTATGGGTGTGTGTTACATTACATTCACTAGAAGGAGTGAGAAAAACATCACGGGGTCGTGCGCATTGTATGGGTGTGTGTTACATTACATTCACTAGTAGGAGTGAGAAAAACATCACGGGGTGGTGCGCATTGTATGGGTGTGTGTTACGTTACATTCACTACTAGAAGTGAGAAAAACATCACGGGGTGGTGCTCATTGTATGGGTGTGTGTTACATTACATTCACTACTAGGAGTGAGAAAAACATCACGGGGTGGTGCGCATTGTATGGGTGTGTGTTACATTACATTCACTAGAAGGAGTGAGAAAAACATCACGGGGTCGTGCGCATTGTATGGGTGTGTGTTACATTACATTCACTAGTAGGAGTGAGAAAAACATCACGGGGTGGTGCGCATTGTATGGGTGTGTGTTACGTTACATTCACTACTAGAAGTGAGAAAAACATCACGGGGTGGTGCGCATTGTATGGGTGTGTGTTACATTACATTCACTACTAGAAGTGAGAAAAACATCACGGGGTGGTGCTCATTGTATGGGTGTGTGTTTCGTTACATTCACTAGTAGGAGTGAGAAAAGCATCACGGGGTGGTGCGCATTGTATGGGTGTGTGTTACATTACATTCACTAGTAGGAGTGAGAAAAACATCACGGGGTGGTGCGCATTGTATGGGTGTGTGTTACGTTACATTCACTAGTAGGAGTGAGAAAAACATCACGGGGTGGTGCGCATTGTATGGGTGTGTGTTACATTACATTCACTAGTAGGAGTGAGAAAACCATCACGGGGTAGTGCGCATTGTATGGGTGTGTGTTACATTACATTCACTAGTACCAGTGAGAAAAACATCACGGGGTGGTGCGCATTGTATGGGTGTGTGTTACATTACATTCACTAGTAGTAGTGAGAAAAACATCACGGGGTGGTGCGCATTGTATGGGTGTGTGTTACGTTACATTCACTAGTAGTAGTGAGAAAAACATCACGGGGTGGTGCGCATTGTATGGGTGTGTGTTACGTTACATTCACTAGTAGGAGTGAGAAAAACATCACGGGGTGGTGCGCATTGTATGGGTGTGTGTTACGTTACATTCACTGGTAGGAGTGAGAAAAACATCACGGGGTGGTGCGCATTGTATGGGTGTGTGTTTCGTTACATTCACTGGTAGGAGTGAGAAAAACATCACGGGTAGGTGCGCATTGTATGGGTGTGTGTTACGTTACATTCACTAGTAGGAGTGAGAAAAACATCACGGGGTGGTGCGCATTGTATGGGTGTGTGTTACGTTACATTCACTAGTAGTAGTGAGAAAAACATCACGGGGTGGTGAGCATTGTATGGGTGTGTGTTACGTTACATTCACTAGTAGGAGTGAGAAAAACATCACGGGGTGGTGCGCATTGTATGGGTGTGTGTTACGTTACATTCACTAGTAGGAGTGAGAAAAACATCACGGGGTGGTGCGCATTGTATGGGTGTGTGTTACGTTACATTCACTATTAGGAGTGAGAAAAACATCACGGGGTGGTGCGCATTGTATCGGTGTGTGTTACGTTACATTCACTAGTAGCAGTGAGAAAAACATCACGGGGTGGTGCGCATTGTATGGGTGTGTGTTACAATACATTCACTAGTAGGAGTGAGAAAAACATCACGTGGTGGTGCGCATTGTATGGCTGTGTGTTACATTACATTCACTAGTAGGAGTGAGAAAAACATCACGGGGTGGTGCGCATTTTATGGGTGTGTGTTACATTACATTCACTAGTAGGAGTGAGAAAAACATCACGGGGTGGTGCGCATTGTATGGGTGTGTGTTACATTACATTCACTAGTAGCAGTGAGAAAAACATCACGGGGTGGTGCGCATTTTATGGGTGTGTGTTACATTACATTCACTAGTAGGAGTGAGAAAAACATCACGGGGTGGTGCGCATTGTATGGGTGTGTGTTACATTACATTCACTAGTAGGAGTGAGAAAAACATCACGGGGTGGTGCGCATTGTATGGGTGTGTGTTACATTACATTCACTAGTAGCAGTGAGAAAAACATCACGGGGTGGTTCGCATTGTATGGGAGTGTGTTACATTACATTCACTAGTAGGATTACATTCACTAGTAGGAGTGAGAAAAACATCACGGGGTGGTGCGCATTGCATGGGTGTACGTTACATTAGATTCACTAGTAGGAGTGAGAAAAACATCACGGGGTGGTGCGCATTGTATGGGTGTGTGTTACATTAGATTCACTAGTAGGAGTGAGAAAAACATCACGGGGTGGTGCGCAGTGTATGGGTGTATGTTACATTAGATTCACTAGTAGGAGTGAGAAAAACATCACGGGGTGGTGCGCATTGTATGGGTGTGTGTTACATTACATTCACTACTAGAAGTGAGAAAAACATCACGGGGTGGTGCTCATTGTATGGGTGTGTGTTACATTACATTCACTACTAGGAGTGAGAAAAACATAACGGGGTGGTGCGCATTGTATGGGTGTGTGTTACATTACATTCACTAGAAGGAGTGAGAAAAACATCACGGGGTCGTGCGCATTGTATGGGTGTGTGTTACATTACATTCACTAGTAGCAGTGAGAAAAATATCACGGGGTGGTGCGCATTGTATGGGTGTGTGTTACGTTACATTCACTACTAGAAGTGAGAAAAACATCACGGGGTGGTGCTCATTGTATGGGTGTGTGTTACATTACATTCACTACTAGGAGTGAGAAAAACATCACGGGGTGGTGCGCATTGTATGGGTGTGTGTTACATTACATTCACTAGAAGGAGTGAGAAAAACATCACGGGGTCGTGCGTATTGTATGGGTGTGTGTTACATTACATTCACTAGTAGGAGTGAGAAAAACATCACGGGGTGGTGCGCATTGTATGGGTGTGTGCTACGTTACATTCACTACTAGAAGTGAGAAAAACATCACGGGGTGGTGCGCATTGTATGGGTGTGTGTTACATTACATTCACTACTAGAAGTGAGAAAAACATCACGGGGTGGTGCTCATTGTATGGGTGTGTGTTTCGTTACATTCACTAGTAGGAGTGAGAAAAGCATCACGGGGTGGTGCGCATTGTATGGGTGTGTGTTACATTACATTCACTAGTAGGAGTGAGAAAAACATCACGGGGTGGTGCGCATTGTATGGGTGTGTGTTACGTTACATTCACTAGTAGGAGTGAGAAAAACATCACGGGGTGGTGCGCATTGTATGGGTGTGTGTTACATTACATTCACTAGTAGGAGTGAGAAAACCATCACGGGGTAGTGCGCATTGTATGGGTGTGTGTTACATTACATTCACTAGTACCAGTGAGAAAAACATCACGGGGTGGTGCGCATTGTATGGGTGTGTGTTACATTACATTCACTAGTAGTAGTGAGAAAAACATCACGGGGTGGTGCGCATTGTATGGGTGTGTGTTACATTACATTCACTAGTAGGAGTGAGAAAAACATCACGTGGTGGTGCGCATTGTATGGCTGTGTGTTACATTACATTCACTAGTAGGAGTGAGAAAAACATCACGGGGTGGTGCGCAATTTATGGGTGTGTGTTACATTACATTCACTAGTAGGAGTGAGAAAAACATCACGGGGTGGTGCGCATTGTATGGGTGTGTGTTACATTACATTCACTAGTAGGAGTGAGAAAAACATCACGGGGTGGTGCGCATTGTATGGGTGTGTGTTACATTACATTCACTAGTAGGAGTGAGAAAAACATCACGGGGTGGTGCGCATTTTATGGGTGTGTGTTACATTACATTCACTAGTAGGAGTGAGAAAAACATCACGGGGTGGTGCGCATTGTATGGGTGTGTGTTACATTACATTCACTAGTAGCAGTGAGAAAAACATCACGGGGTGGTGCGCATTTTATGGGTGTGTGTTACATTACATTCACTAGTAGGAGTGAGAAAAACATCACGGGGTGGTGCGCATTGTATGGGTGTGTGTTACATTACATTCACTAGTAGGAGTGAGAAAAACATCACGGGGTGGTGCGCATTGTATGGGTGTGTGTTACATTACATTCACTAGTAGCAGTGAGAAAAACATCACGGGGTGGTTCGCATTGTATGGGAGTGTGTTACATTACATTCACTAGTAGGATTACATTCACTAGTAGGAGTGATAAAAACATCACGGGGTGGTGCGCATTGCATGGGTGTATGTTACATTAGATTCACTAGTAGGAGTGAGAAAAACATCACGGGGTGGTGCGCATTGTATGGGTGTGTGTTACATTAGATTCACTAGTAGGAGTGAGAAAAACATCACGGGGTGGTGCGCATTGTATGGGTGTATGTTACATTAGATTCACTAGTAGGAGTGAGAAAAACATCACGGGGTGGTGCACATTGTATGGGTGTGTGTTACATTACATTCACTACTAGAAGTGAGAAAAACATCACGGGGTGGTGCTCATTGTATGGGTGTGTGTTACATTACATTCACAACTAGGAGTGAGAAAAACATCACGGGGTGGTGCGCATTGTATGGGTGTGTGTTACATTACATTCACTAGAAGGAGTGAGAAAAACATCACGGGGTCGTGCGCATTGTATGGGTGTGTGTTACATTACATTCACTAGTAGGAGTGAGAAAAACATCACGGGGTGGTGCGCATTGTATGGGTGTGTGTTACGTTACATTCACTACTAGAAGTGAGAAAAACATCACGGGGTGGTGCTCATTGTATGGGTGTGTGTTACATTACATTCACTACTAGGAGTGAGAAAAACATCACGGGGTGGTGCGCATTGTATGGGTGTGTGTTACATTACATTCACTAGAAGGAGTGAGAAAAACATCACGGGGTCGTGCGCATTGTATGGGTGTGTGTTACATTACATTCACTAGTAGGAGTGAGAAAAACATCACGGGGTGGTGCGCATTGTATGGGTGTGTGTTACGTTACATTCACTAGTAGGAGTGAGAAAAACATCACGGGGTGGTGCGCATTGTATGGGTGTGTGTTACATTACATTCACTAGTAGGAGTGAGAAAACCATCACGGGGTAGTGCGCATTGTATGGGTGTGTGTTACATTACATTCACTAGTACCAGTGAGAAAAACATCACGGGGTGGTGCGCATTGTATGGGTGTGTGTTACATTACATTCACTAGTAGTAGTGAGAAAAACATCACGGGGTGGTGCGCATTGTATGGGTGTGTGTTACATTATATTCACTAGTAGGAGTGAGAAAAACATCACGTGGTGGTGCGCATTGTATGGCTGTGTGTTACATTACATTCACTAGTAGGAGTGAGAAAAACATCACGGGGTGGTGCGCAATTTATGGGTGTGTGTTACATTACATTCACTAGTAGGAGTGAGAAAAACATCACGGGGTGGTGCGCATTGTATGGGTGTGTGTTACATTACATTCACTAGTAGGAGTGAGAAAAACATCACGGGGTGGTGCGCATTGTATGGGTGTGTGTTACATTACATTCACTAGTAGGAGTGAGAAAAACATCACGGGGTGGTGCGCATTTTATGGGTGTGTGTTACATTACATTCACTAGTAGGTGTGAGAAAAACATCACGGGGTGGTGCGCATTGTATGGGTGTGTGTTACATTACATTCACTAGTAGCAGTGAGAAAAACATCACGGGGTGGTGCGCATTTTATGGGTGTGTGTTACATTACATTCACTAGTAGGAGTGAGAAAAACATCACGGGGTGGTGCGCATTGTATGGGTGTGTGTTACATTACATTCACTAGTAGGAGTGAGAAAAACATCACGGGGTGGTGCGCATTGTATGGGTGTGTGTTACATTACATTCACTAGTAGCAGTGAGAAAAACATCACGGGGTGGTTCGCATTGTATGGGAGTGTGTTACATTACATTCACTAGTAGGATTACATTCACTAGTAGGAGTGAGAAAAACATCACGGGGTGGTGCGCATTGCATGGGTGTATGTTACATTAGATTCACTAGTAGGAGTGAGAAAAACATCACGGGGTGGTGCGCATTGTATGGGTGTGTGTTACATTAGATTCACTAGTAGGAGTGAGAAAAACATCACGGGGTGGTGCGCATTGTATGGGTGTATGTTACATTAGATTCACTAGTAGGAGTGAGAAAAACATCACGGGGTGGTGCACATTGTATGGGTGTGTGTTACATTACATTCACTACTAGAAGTGAGAAAAACATCACGGGGTGGTGCTCATTGTATGGGTGTGTGTTACATTACATTCACAACTAGGAGTGAGAAAAACATCACGGGGTGGTGCGCATTGTATGGGTGTGTGTTACATTACATTCACTACTAGAAGTGAGAAAAACATCACGGGGTGGTGCTCATTGTATGGGTGTGTGTTACATTACATTCACTACTAGGAGTGAGAAAAACATCACGGGGTGGTGCGCATTGTATGGGTGTGTGTTACATTACATTCACTAGAAGGAGTGAGAAAAACATCACGGGGTCGTGCGCATTGTATGGGTGTGTGTTACATTACATTCACTAGTAGGAGTGAGAAAAACATCACGGGGTGGTGCGCATTGTATGGGTGTGTGTTACGTTACATTCACTAGTAGGAGTGAGAAAAACATCACGGGGTGGTGCGCATTGTATGGGTGTGTGTTACATTACATTCACTAGTAGGAGTGAGAAAACCATCACGGGGTAGTGCGCATTGTATGGGTGTGTGTTACATTACATTCACTAGTACCAGTGAGAAAAACATCACGGGGTGGTGCGCATTGTATGGGTGTGTGTTACATTACATTCACTAGTAGTAGTGAGAAAAACATCACGGGGTGGTGCGCATTGTATGGGTGTGTGTTACATTATATTCACTAGTAGGAGTGAGAAAAACATCACGTGGTGGTGCGCATTGTATGGCTGTGTGTTACATTACATTCACTAGTAGGAGTGAGAAAAACATCACGGGGTGGTGCGCAATTTATGGGTGTGTGTTACATTACATTCACTAGTAGGAGTGAGAAAAACATCACGGGGTGGTGCGCATTGTATGGGTGTGTGTTACATTACATTCACTAGTAGGAGTGAGAAAAACATCACGGGGTGGTGCGCATTGTATGGGTGTGTGTTACATTACATTCACTAGTAGGAGTGAGAAAAACATCACGGGGTGGTGCGCATTTTATGGGTGTGTGTTACATTACATTCACTAGTAGGTGTGAGAAAAACATCACGGGGTGGTGCGCATTGTATGGGTGTGTGTTACATTACATTCACTAGTAGCAGTGAGAAAAACATCACGGGGTGGTGCGCATTTTATGGGTGTGTGTTACATTACATTCACTAGTAGGAGTGAGAAAAACATCACGGGGTGGTGCGCATTGTATGGGTGTGTGTTACATTACATTCACTAGTAGGAGTGAGAAAAACATCACGGGGTGGTGCGCATTGTATGGGTGTGTGTTACATTACATTCACTAGTAGCAGTGAGAAAAACATCACGGGGTGGTTCGCATTGTATGGGAGTGTGTTACATTACATTCACTAGTAGGATTACATTCACTAGTAGGAGTGAGAAAAACATCACGGGGTGGTGCGCATTGCATGGGTGTATGTTACATTAGATTCACTAGTAGGAGTGAGAAAAACATCACGGGGTGGTGCGCATTGTATGGGTGTGTGTTACATTAGATTCACTAGTAGGAGTGAGAAAAACATCACGGGGTGGTGCGCATTGTATGGGTGTATGTTACATTAGATTCACTAGTAGGAGTGAGAAAAACATCACGGGGTGGTGCGCATTGTATGGGTGTGTGTTACATTACATTCACTACTAGGAGTGAGAAAAACATCACGGGGTGGTGCGCATTGTATGGGTGTGTGTTACATTACATTCACTAGAAGGAGTGAGAAAAACATCACGGGGTCGTGTGCATTGTATGGGTGTGTGTTACATTACATTCACTAGTAGGAGTGAGAAAAACATCACGGGGTGGTGCGCATTGTATGGGTGTGTGTTACGTTACATTCACTACTAGAAGTGAGAAAAACATCACGGGGTGGTGCTCATTGTATGGGTGTGTGTTACATTACATTCACTACTAGGAGTGAGAAAAACATCACGGGGTGGTGCGCATTGTATGGGTGTGTGTTACATTACATTCACTAGAAGGAGTGAGAAAAACATCACGGGGTGGTGCTCATTGTATGGGTGTGTGTTACATTACATTCACTACTAGGAGTGAGAAAAACATCACGGGGTGGTGCGCATTGTATGGGTGTGTGTTACATTACATTCACTAGAAGGAGTCAGAAAAACATCACGGGGTCGTGCGCATTGTATGGGTGTGTGTTACATTACATTCACTAGTAGGAGTGAAAAAAACATCACGGGGTGGTGCGCATTGTATGGGAGTGTGTTACGTTACATTCACTACTAGAAGTGAGAAAAACATCACGGGGTGGTGCGCATTGTATGGGTGTGTGTTACATTACATTCACTACTAGAAGTGAGAAAAACATCACGTGGTGGTGCTCATTGTATGGGTGTGTGTTTCGTTACATTCACTAGTAGGAGTGAGAAAAACATCACGGGGTGGTGCGCATTGTATGGGTGTGTGTTACATTACATTCACTAGTAGTAGTGAGAAAAACATCACGGGGTGGTGCGCATTGTATGGGTGTGTGTTACATTACATTCACTAGTAGGAGTGAGAAAAACATCACGTGGTGGTGCGCATTGTATGGCTGTGTGTTACATTACATTCACTAGTAGGAGTGAGAAAAACATCACGGGGTGGTGCGCAATTTATGGGTGTGTGTTACATTACATTCACTAGTAGGAGTGAGAAAAACATCACGGGGTGGTGCGCATTGTATGGGTGTGTGTTACATTACATTCACTAGTAGGAGTGAGAAAAACATCACGGGGTGGTGCGCATTGTATGGGTGTGTGTTACATTACATTCACTAGTAGGAGTGAGAAAAACATCACGGGGTGGTGCGCATTTTATGGGTGTGTGTTACATTACATTCACTAGTAGGAGTGAGAAAAACATCACGGGGTGGTGCGCATTGTATGGGTGTGTGTTACATTACATTCACTAGTAGCAGTGAGAAAAACATCACGGGGTGGTGCGCATTTTATGGGTGTGTGTTACATTACATTCACTAGTAGGAGTGAGAAAAACATCACGGGGTGGTGCGCATTGTATGGGTGTGTGTTACATTACATTCACTAGTAGCAGTGAGAAAAACATCACGGGGTGGTGCGCATTTTATGGGTGTGTGTTACATTACATTCACTAGTAGGAGTGAGAAAAACATCACGGGGTGGTGCGCATTGTATGGGTGTGTGTTACATTACATTCACTAGTAGGAGTGAGAAAAACATCACGGGGTGGTGCGCATTGTATGGGTGTGTGTTACATTACATTCCCTAGTAGCAGTGAGAAAAACATCACGGGGTGGTTCGCATTGTATGGGAGTGTGTTACATTACATTCACTAGTAGGATTACATTCACTAGTAGGAGTGAGAAAAACATCACGGGGTGGTGCGCATTGCATGGGTGTATGTTACATTAGATTCACTAGTAGGAGTGAGAAAAACATCACGGGGTGGTGCGCATTGTATGGGTGTGTGTTACATTAGATTCACTAGTAGGAGTGAGAAAAACATCACGGGGTGGTGCGCATTGTATGGGTGTATGTTACATTAGATTCACTAGTAGGAGTGAGAAAAACATCACGGGGTGGTGCGCATTGTATGGGTGTGTGTTACATTACATTCACTACTAGAAGTGAGAAAAACATCACGGGGTGGTGCTCATTGTATGGGTGTGTGTTACATTACATTCACTACTAGGAGTGAGAAAAACATCACGGGGTGGTGCGCATTGTATGGGTGTGTGTTACATTACATTCACTAGAAGGAGTGAGAAAAACATCACGGGGTCGTGCGCATTGTATGGGTGTGTGTTACATTACATTCACTAGTAGGAGTGAGAAAAACATCACGGGGTGGTGCGCATTGTATGGGTGTGTGTTACGTTACATTCACTACTAGAAGTGAGAAAAACATCACGGGGTGGTGCTCATTGTATGGGTGTGTGTTACATTACATTCACTACTAGGAGTGAGAAAAACATCACGGGGTGGTGCGCATTGTATGGGTGTGTGTTACATTACATTCACTAGAAGGAGTGAGAAAAACATCACGGGGTGGTGCGCATTGTATGGGTGTGTGTTACGTTACATTCACTACTAGAAGTGAGAAAAACATCACGGGGTGGTGCTCATTGTATGGGTGTGTGTTTCGTTACATTCACTAGTAGGAGTGAGAAAAGCATCACGGGGTGGTGCGCATTGTATGGGTGTGTGTTACATTACATTCACTAGTAGGAGTGAGAAAAACATCACGGGGTGGTGCGCATTGTATGGGTGTGTGTTACGTTACATTCACTACTAGAAGTGAGAAAAACATCACGGGGTGGTGCGCATTGTATGGGTGTGTGTTACATTACATTCACTACTAGAAGTGAGAAAAACATCACGGGGTGGTGCTCATTGTATGGGTGTGTGTTTCGTTACATTCACTAGTAGGAGTAAGAAAAGCATCACGGGGTGGTGCGCATTGTATGGGTGTGTGTTACATTACATTCAAGAGTAGGAGTGAGAAAAACATCACGGGGTGGTGCGCATTGTATGGGTGTGTGTTACGTTACATTCACTAGTAGGAGTGAGAAAAACATCACGGGGTGGTGCGCATTGTATGGGTGTGTGTTACATTACATTCACTAGTAGGAGTGAGAAAACCATCACGGGGTAGTGCGCATTGTATGGGTGTGTGTTACATTACATTCACTAGTACCAGTGAGAAAAACATCACGGGGTGGTGCGCATTGTATGGGTGTGTGTTACATTACATTCACTAGTAGTAGTGAGAAAAACATCACGGGGTGGTGCGCATTGTATGGGTGTGTGTTACATTACATTCACTAGTAGGAGTGAGAAAAACATCACGTGGTGGTGCGCATTGTATGGCTGTGTGTTACATTACATTCACTAGTAGGAGTGAGAAAAACATCACGGGGTGGTGCGCAATTTATGGGTGTGTGTTACATTACATTCACTAGTAGGAGTGAGAAAAACATCACGGGGTGGTGCGCATTGTATGGGTGTGTGTTACATTACATTCACTAGTAGGAGTGAGAAAAACATCACGGGGTGGTGCGCATTGTATGGGTGTGTGTTACATTACATTCACTAGTAGGAGTGAGAAAAACATCACGGGGTGGTGCGCATTTTATGGGTGTGTGTTACATTACATTCACTAGTAGGAGTGAGAAAAACATCACGGGGTCGTGCGCATTGTATGGGTGTGTGTTACATTACATGCACTAATAGCAGTGAGAAAAACATCACGGGGTGGTGCGCATTTTATGGGTGTGTGTTACGTTACATTCACTAGTAGGAGTGAGAAAAACATCACGGGGTGGTGCGCATTGTATCGGTGTGTGTTACGTTACATTCACTAGTAGCAGTGAGAAAAACATCACGGGGTGGTGCGCATTGTATGGGTGTGTGTTACATTACATTCACTAGTAGGAGTGAGAAAAACATCACGTGGTGGTGCGCATTGTATGGCTGTGTGTTACATTACATTCACTAGTAGGAGTGAGAAAAACATCACGGGGTGGTGCGCAATTTATGGGTGTGTGTTACATTACATTCACTAGTAGGAGTGAGAAAAACATCACGGGGTGGTGCGCATTGTATGGGTGTGTGTTACATTACATTCACTAGTAGGAGTGAGAAAAACATCACGGGGTGGTGCGCATTGTATGGGTGTGTGTTACATTACATTCACTAGTAGGAGTGAGAAAAACATCACGGGGTGGTGCACATTTTATGGGTGTGTGTTACATTACATTCACTAGTAGGAGTGAGAAAAACATCACGGGGTGGTGCGCATTGTATGGGTGTGTGTTACATTACATTCACTAGTAGCAGTGAGAAAAACATCACGGGGTGGTGCGCATTTTATGGGTGTGTGTTACATTACATTCACTAGTAGGAGTGAGAAAAACATCACGAGGTGGTGCGCATTGTATGGGTGTGTGTTACATTACATTCACTAGTAGGAGTGAGAAAAACATCACGGGGTGGTGCGCATTGTATGGGTGTGTGTTACATTACATTCACTAGTAGCAGTGAGAAAAACATCACGGGGTGGTTCGCATTGTATGGGAGTGTGTTACATTACATTCACTAGTAGGATTACATTCACTAGTAGGAGTGAGAAAAACATCACGGGGTGGTGCACATTGCATGGGTGTATGTTACATTAGATTCACTAGTAGGAGTGAGAAAAACATCACGGGGTGGTGCGCATTGTATGGGTGTGTGTTACATTAGATTCACTAGTAGGAGTGAGAAAAACATCACGGGGTGGTGCGCATTGTATGGGTGTATGTTACATTAGATTCACTAGTAGGAGTGAGAAAAACATCACGGGGTGGTGCGCATTGTATGGGTGTGTGTTACATTACATTCACTACTAGAAGTGAGAAAAACATCACGGGGTGGTGCTCATTGTATGGGTGTGTGTTACATTACATTCACTACTAGGAGTGAGAAAAACATCACGGGGTGGTGCGCATTGTATGGGTGTGTGTTACATTACATTCACTAGAAGGAGTGAGAAAAACATCACGGGGTGGTGCGCATTGTATGGGTGTGTGTTACATTACATTCACTAGTACGAGTGAGAAAAACATCACGGGGTGGTGCGCATTGTATGGGTGTGTGTTACGTTACATTCACTACTGGAAGTGAGAAAAACATCACGGGGTGGTGCGCATTGTATGGGTGTGTGTTACATTACATTCACTACTAGAAGTGAGAAAAACATCACGGGGTGGTGCTCATTGTATGGGTGTGTGTTTCGTTACATTCACTAGTAGGAGTGAGAAAAGCATCACGGGGTGGTGCGCATTGTATGGGTGTGTGTTACATTACATTCACTAGTAGGAGTGAGAAAAACATCACGGGGTGGTGCGCATTGTATGGGTGTGTGTTACGTTACATTCACTAGTAGGAGTGAGAAAAACATCACGGGGTGGTGCGCATTGTATGGGTGTGTGTTACATTACATTCCCTAGTAGGAGTGAGAAAACCATCACGGGGTAGTGCGCATTGTATGGGTGTGTGTTACATTACATTCACTAGTACCAGTGAGAAAAACATCACGGGGTGGTGCGCATTGTATGGGTGTGTGTTACATTACATTCACTAGTAGTAGTGAGAAAAACATCACGGGGTGGTGCGCATTGTATGGGTGTGTGTTACATTACATTCACTAGTAGGAGTGAGAAAAACATCACGTGGTGGTGCGCATTGTATGGCTGTTGTTACATTACATTCACTAGTAGGAGTGAGAAAAACATCACGGGGTGGTGCGCATTGTATGGGTGTGTGTTACATTACATTCACTACTAGGAGTGAGAAAAACATCACGGGGTGGTGCGCATTGTATGGGTGTGTGTTACATTACATTCACTAGAAGGAGTGAGAAAAACATCACGGGGTCGTGCGCATTGTATGGGTGTGTGTTACATTACATTCACTAGTAGGAGTGAGAAAAACATCACGGGGTGGTGCGCATTGTATGGGTGTGTGTTACGTTACATTCACTACTAGAAGTGAGAAAAACATCACGGGGTGGTGCGCATTGTATTGGTGTGTGTTACATTACATTCACTAGTAGGAGTGAGAAAAACATCACGGGGTGGTGCGCATTGTATGGGTATGTGTTACATTAGATTCACTAGTAGGAATGAGAAAAACATCACGGGGTGGTGCGCATTTTATGGGTGTGTGTTACATTAGATTCACTAGTAGGAGTGAGAAAAACATCACGGGGTGGTGCGCATTGTATGGGTGTGTGTTACATTACATTCACTAGTAGGAGTGAGAAAAACATCACGGGGTGGTGCGCATTGTATGGGTGTGTGTTACATTACATTCACTAGTAGGAGTGAGAAAAACATCACGGGGTGGTGCGCATTTTATGGGTGTGTGTTACATTACATTCACTAGTAGGAGTGAGAAAAACATCACGGGGTCGTGCGCATTGTATGGGTGTGTGTTACATTACATGCACTAGTAGCAGTGAGAAAAACATCACGGGGTGGTGCGCATTTTATGGGTGTGTGTTACGTTACATTCACTATTAGGAGTGAGAAAAACATCACGGGGTGGTGCGCATTGTATCGGTGTGTGTTACGTTACATTCACTAGTAGCAGTGAGAAAAACATCACGGGGTGGTGCGCATTGTATGGGTGTGTGTTACATTACATTCACTAGTAGGAGTGAGAAAAACATCACGTGGTGGTGCGCATTGTATGGCTGTGTGTTACATTACATTCACTAGTAGGAGTGAGAAAAACATCACGGGGTGGTGCGCAATTTATGGGTGTGTGTTACATTACATTCACTAGTAGGAGTGAGAAAAACATCACGGGGTGGTGCGCATTGTATGGGTGTGTGTTACATTACATTCACTAGTAGGAGTGAGAAAAACATCACGGGGTGGTGCGCATTGTATGGGTGTGTGTTACATTACATTCACTAGTAGGAGTGAGAAAAACATCACGGGGTGGTGCACATTTTATGGGTGTGTGTTACATTACATTCACTAGTAGGAGTGAGAAAAACATCACGGGGTGGTGCGCATTGTATGGGTGTGTGTTACATTACATTCACTAGTAGCAGTGAGAAAAACATCACGGGGTGGTGCGCATTTTATGGGTGTGTGTTACATTACATTCACTAGTAGGAGTGAGAAAAACATCACGAGGTGGTGCGCATTGTATGGGTGTGTGTTACATTACATTCACTAGTAGGAGTGAGAAAAACATCACGGGGTGGTGCGCATTGTATGGGTGTGTGTTACATTACATTCACTAGTAGCAGTGAGAAAAACATCACGGGGTGGTTCGCATTGTATGGGAGTGTGTTACATTACATTCACTAGTAGGATTACATTCACTAGTAGGAGTGAGAAAAACATCACGGGGTGGTGCACATTGCATGGGTGTATGTTACATTAGATTCACTAGTAGGAGTGAGAAAAACATCACGGGGTGGTGCGCATTGTATGGGTGTGTGTTACATTAGATTCACTAGTAGGAGTGAGAAAAACATCACGGGGTGGTGCGCATTGTATGGGTGTATGTTACATTAGATTCACTAGTAGGAGTGAGAAAAACATCACGGGGTGGTGCGCATTGTATGGGTGTGTGTTACATTACATTCACTACTAGAAGTGAGAAAAACATCACGGGGTGGTGCTCATTGTATGGGTGTGTGTTACATTACATTCACTACTAGGAGTGAGAAAAACATCACGGGGTGGTGCGCATTGTATGGGTGTGTGTTACATTACATTCACTAGAAGGAGTGAGAAAAACATCACGGGGTGGTGCGCATTGTATGGGTGTGTGTTACATTACATTCACTAGTACGAGTGAGAAAAACATCACGGGGTGGTGCGCATTGTATGGGTGTGTGTTACGTTACATTCACTACTGGAAGTGAGAAAAACATCACGGGGTGGTGCGCATTGTATGGGTGTGTGTTACATTACATTCACTACTAGAAGTGAGAAAAACATCACGGGGTGGTGCTCATTGTATGGGTGTGTGTTTCGTTACATTCACTAGTAGGAGTGAGAAAAGCATCACGGGGTGGTGCGCATTGTATGGGTGTGTGTTACATTACATTCACTAGTAGGAGTGAGAAAAACATCACGGGGTGGTGCGCATTGTATGGGTGTGTGTTACATTACATTCACTAGTAGCAGTGAGAAAAACATCACGGGGTGGTGCGCATTGTATGGGTGTGTGTTACATTACATTCACTAGTAGGAGTGAGAAAACCATCACGGGGTAGTGCGCATTGTATGGGTGTGTGTTACATTACATTCACTAGTACCAGTGAGAAAAACATCACGGGGTGGTGCGCATTGTATGGGTGTGTGTTACATTACATTCACTAGTAGTAGTGAGAAAAACATCACGGGGTGGTGCGCATTGTATGGGTGTGTGTTACATTACATTCACTAGTAGGAGTGAGAAAAACATCACGTGGTGGTGCGCATTGTATGGCTGTTGTTACATTACATTCACTAGTAGGAGTGAGAAAAACATCACGGGGTGGTGCGCATTGTATGGGTGTGTGTTACATTACATTCACTACTAGGAGTGAGAAAAACATCACGGGGTGGTGCGCATTGTATGGGTGTGTGTTACATTACATTCACTAGAAGGAGTGAGAAAAACATCACGGGGTCGTGCGCATTGTATGGGTGTGTGTTACATTACATTCACTAGTAGGAGTGAGAAAAACATCACGGGGTGGTGCGCATTGTATGGGTGTGTGTTACGTTACATTCACTACTAGAAGTGAGAAAAACATCACGGGGTGGTGCTCATTGTATGGGTGTGTGTTACATTACATTCACTACTAGGAGTGAGAAAAACATCACGGGGTGGTGCGCATTGTATGGGTGTGTGTTACATTACATTCACTAGAAGGAGTGAGAAAAACATCACGGGGTGGTGCTCATTGTATGGGTGTGTGTTACATTACATTCACTACTAGGAGTGAGAAAAACATCACGGGGTGGTGCGCATTGTATGGGTGTGTGTTACATTACATTCACTAGAAGGAGTCAGAAAAACATCACGGGGTCGTGCGCATTGTATGGGTGTGTGTTACATTACATTCACTAGTAGGAGTGAAAAAAACATCACGGGGTGGTGCGCATTGTATGGGTGTGTGTTACGTTACATTCACTACTAGAAGTGAGAAAAACATCACGGGGTGGTGCGCATTGTATGGGTGTGTGTTACATTACATTCACTAGTAGGAGTGAGAAAAACATCACGGGGTGGTGCGCATTGTATGGGTGTGTGTTACGTTACATTCACTAGTAGGAGTGAGAAAAACATCACGGGGTGGTGCGCATTGTATGGGTGTGTGTTACATTACATTCACTAGTAGGAGTGAGAAAACCATCACGGGGTAGTGCGCATTGTATGGGTGTGTGTTACATTACATTCACTAGTACCAGTGAGAAAAACATCACGGGGTGGTGCGCATTGTATGGGTGTGTGTTACATTACATTCAATAGTAGTAGTGAGAAAAACATCACGGGGTGGTGCGCATTGTATGGGTGTGTGTTACATTACATTCACTAGTAGGAGTGAGAAAAACATCACGTGGTGGTGCGCATTGTATGGCTGTTGTTACATTACATTCACTAGTAGGAGTGAGAAAAACATCACGGGGTGGTGCGCATTGTATGGGTGTGTGTTACATTACATTCACTACTAGGAGTGAGAAAAACATCACGGGGTGGTGCGCATTGTATGGGTGTGTGTTACATTACATTCACTAGAAGGAGTGAGAAAAACATCACGGGGTCGTGCGCATTGTATGGGTGTGTGTTACATTACATTCACTAGTAGGAGTGAGAAAAACATCACGGGGTGGTGCGCATTGTATGGGTGTGTGTTACGTTACATTCACTACCAGAAGTGAGAAAAACATCACGGGGTGGTGCTCATTGTATGGGTGTGTGTTACATTACATTCACTACTAGGAGTGAGAAAAACATCACGGGGTGGTGCGCATTGTATGGGTGTGTGTTACATTACATTCACTAGAAGGAGTGAGAAAAACATCACGGGGTGGTGCTCATTGTATGGGTGTGTGTTACATTACATTCACTACTAGGAGTGAGAAAAACATCACGGGGTGGTGCGCATTGTATGGGTGTGTGTTACATTACATTCACTAGAAGGAGTCAGAAAAACATCACGGGGTCGTGCGCATTGTATGGGTGTGTGTTACATTACATTCACTAGTAGGAGTGAAAAAAACATCACGGGGTGGTGCGCATTGTATGGGTGTGTGTTACGTTACATTCACTACTAGAAGTGAGAAAAACATCACGGGGTGGTGCGCATTGTATGGGTGTGTGTTACATTACATTCACTACTAGAAGTGAGAAAAACATCACGGGGTGGTGCTCATTGTATGGGTGTGTGTTTCGTTACATTCACTAGTAGGAGTGAGAAAAACATCACGGGGTGGTGCGCATTGTATGGGTGTGTGTTACATTACATTCACTAGTAGTAGTGAGAAAAACATCACGGGGTGGTGCGCATTGTATGGGTGTGTGTTACATTACATTCACTAGTAGGAGTGAGAAAAACATCAGGTGGTGGTGCGCATTGTATGGCTGTGTGTTACATTACATTCACTAGTAGGAGTGAGAAAAACATCACGGGGTGGTGCGCAATTTATGGGTGTGTGTTACATTACATTCACTAGTAGGAGTGAGAAAAACATCACGGGGTGGTGCGCATTGTATGGGTGTGTGTTACATTACATTCACTAGTAGGAGTGAGAAAAACATCACGGGGTGGTGCGCATTGTATGGGTGTGTGTTACATTACATTCACTAGTAGGAGTGAGAAAAACATCACGGGGTGGTGCGCATTTTATGGGTGTGTGTTACATTACATTCACTAGTAGGAGTGAGAAAAACATCACGGGGTGGTGCGCATTGTATGGGTGTGTGTTACATTACATTCACTAGTAGCAGTGAGAAAAACATCACGGGGTGGTGCGCATTTTATGGGTGTGTGTTACATTACATTCACTAGTAGGAGTGAGAAAAACATCACGGGGTGGTGCGCATTGTATGGGTGTGTGTTACATTACATTCACTAGTAGCAGTGAGAAAAACATCACGGGGTGGTGCGCATTTTATGGGTGTGTGTTACATTACATTCACTAGTAGGAGTGAGAAAAACATCACGGGGTGGTGCGCATTGTATGGGTGTGTGTTACATTACATTCACTAGTAGGAGTGAGAAAAACATCACGGGGTGGTGCGCATTGTATGGGTGTGTGTTACATTACATTCCCTAGTAGCAGTGAGAAAAACATCACGGGGTGGTTCGCATTGTATGGGAGTGTGTTACATTACATTCACTAGTAGGATTACATTCACTAGTAGGAGTGAGAAAAACATCACGGGGTGGTGCGCATTGCATGGGTGTATGTTACATTAGATTCACTAGTAGGAGTGAGAAAAACATCACGGGGTGGTGCGCATTGTATGGGTGTGTGTTACATTAGATTCACTAGTAGGAGTGAGAAAAACATCACGGGGTGGTGCGCATTGTATGGGTGTATGTTACATTAGATTCACTAGTAGGAGTGAGAAAAACATCACGGGGTGGTGCGCATTGTATGGGTGTGTGTTACATTACATTCACTACTAGAAGTGAGAAAAACATCACGGGGTGGTGCTCATTGTATGAGTGTGTGTTACATTACATTCACTACTAGGAGTGAGAAAAACATCACGGGGTGGTGCGCATTGTATGGGTGTGTGTTACATTACATTCACTAGAAGGAGTGAGAAAAACATCACGGGGTCGTGCGCATTGTATGGGTGTGTGTTACATTACATTCACTAGTAGGAGTGAGAAAAACATCACGGGGTGGTGCGCATTGTATGGGTGTGTGTTACGTTACATTCACTACTAGAAGTGAGAAAAACATCACGGGGTGGTGCTCATTGTATGGGTGTGTGTTACATTACATTCACTACTAGGAGTGAGAAAAACATCACGGGGTGGTGCGCATTGTATGGGTGTGTGTTACATTACATTCACTAGAAGGAGTGAGAAAAACATCACGGGGTGGTGCGCATTGTATGGGTGTGTGTTACGTTACATTCACTACTAGAAGTGAGAAAAACATCACGGGGTGGTGCTCATTGTATGGGTGTGTGTTTCGTTACATTCACTAGTAGGAGTGAGAAAAGCATCACGGGGTGGTGCGCATTGTATGGGTGTGTGTTACATTACATTCACTAGTAGGAGTGAGAAAAACATCACGGGGTGGTGCGCATTGTATGGGTGTGTGTTACGTTACATTCACTACTAGAAGTGAGAAAAACATCACGGGGTGGTGCGCATTGTATGGGTGTGTGTTACATTACATTCACTACTAGAAGTGAGAAAAACATCACGGGGTGGTGCTCATTGTATGGGTGTGTGTTTCGTTACATTCACTAGTAGGAGTAAGAAAAGCATCACGGGGTGGTGCGCATTGTATGGGTGTGTGTTACATTACATTCACTAGTAGGAGTGAGAAAAACATCACGGGGTGGTGCGCATTGTATGGGTGTGTGTTACGTTACATTCACTAGTAGGAGTGAGAAAAACATCACGGGGTGGTGCGCATTGTATGGGTGTGTGTTACATTACATTCACTAGTAGGAGTGAGAAAACCATCACGGGGTAGTGCGCATTGTATGGGTGTGTGTTACATTACATTCACTAGTACCAGTGAGAAAAACATCACGGGGTGGTGCGCATTGTATGGGTGTGTGTTACATTACATTCACTAGTAGTAGTGAGAAAAACATCACGGGGTGGTGCGCATTGTATGGGTGTGTGTTACATTACATTCACTAGTAGGAGTGAGAAAAACATCACGTGGTGGTGCGCATTGTATGGCTGTGTGTTACATTACATTCACTAGTAGGAGTGAGAAAAACATCACGGGGTGGTGCGCAATTTATGGGTGTGTGTTACATTACATTCACTAGTAGGAGTGAGAAAAACATCACGGGGTGGTGCGCATTGTATGGGTGTGTGTTACATTACATTCACTAGTAGGAGTGAGAAAAACATCACGGGGTGGTGCGCATTGTATGGGTGTGTGTTACATTACATTCACTAGTAGGAGTGAGAAAAACATCACGGGGTGGTGCGCATTTTATGGGTGTGTGTTACATTACATTCACTAGTAGGAGTGAGAAAAACATCACAGGGTCGTGCGCATTGTATGGTGTGTGTTACATTACATGCACTAGTAGCAGTGAGAAAAACATCACGGGGTGGTGCGCATTTTATGGGTGTGTGTTACGTTACATTCACTATTAGGAGTGAGAAAAACATCACGGGGTGGTGCGCATTGTATCGGTGTGTGTTACGTTACATTCATTAGTAGCAGTGAGAAAAACATCACGGGGTGGTGCGCATTGTATGGGTGTGTGTTACATTACATTCACTAGTAGGAGTGAGAAAAACATCACGTGGTGGTGCGCATTGTATGGCTGTGTGTTACATTACATTCACTAGTAGGAGTGAGAAAAACATCACGGGGTGGTGCGCAATTTATGGGTGTGTGTTACATTACATTCACTAGTAGGAGTGAGAAAAACATCACGGGGTGGTGCGCATTGTATGGGTGTGTGTTACATTACATTCACTAGTAGGAGTGAGAAAAACATCACGGGGTGGTGCGCATTGTATGGGTGTGTGTTACATTACATTCACTAGTAGGAGTGAGAAAAACATCACGGGGTGGTGCACATTTTATGGGTGTGTGTTACATTACATTCACTAGTAGGAGTGAGAAAAACATCACGGGGTGGTGCGCATTGTATGGGTGTGTGTTACATTACATTCACTAGTAGCAGTGAGAAAAACATCACGGGGTGGTGCGCATTGTATGGGTGTGTGTTACATTACATTCACTAGTAGGAGTGAGAAAAACATCACGAGGTGGTGCGCATTGTATGGGTGTGTGTTACATTACATTCACTAGTAGGAGTGAGAAAAACATCACGGGGTGGTGCGCATTGTATGGGTGTGTGTTACATTACATTCACTAGTAGCAGTGAGAAAAACATCACGGGGTGGTTCGCATTGTATGGGAGTGTGTTACATTACATTCACTAGTAGGATTACATTCACTAGTAGGAGTGAGAAAAACATCACGGGGTGGTGCACATTGCATGGGTGTATGTTACATTAGATTCACTAGTAGGAGTGAGAAAAACATCACGGGGTGGTGCGCATTGTATGGGTGTGTGTTACATTAGATTCACTAGTAGGAGTGAGAAAAACATCACGGGGTGGTGCGCATTGTATGGGTGTATGTTACATTAGATTCACTAGTAGGAGTGAGAAAAACATCACGGGGTGGTGCGCATTGTATGGGTGTGTGTTACATTACATTCACTACTAGAAGTGAGAAAAACATCACGGGGTGGTGCTCATTGTATGGGTGTGTGTTACATTACATTCACTACTAGGAGTGAGAAAAACATCACGGGGTGGTGCGCATTGTATGGGTGTGTGTTACATTACATTCACTAGAAGGAGTGAGAAAAACATCACGGGGTCGTGCGCATTGTATGGGTGTGTGTTACATTACATTCACTAGTACGAGTGAGAAAAACATCACGGGGTGGTGCGCATTGTATGGGTGTGTGTTACGTTACATTCACTACTGGAAGTGAGAAAAACATCACGGGGTGGTGCGCATTGTATGGGTGTGTGTTACATTACATTCACTACTAGAAGTGAGAAAAACATCACGGGGTGGTGCTCATTGTATGGGTGTGTGTTTCGTTACATTCACTAGTAGGAGTGAGAAAAGCATCACGGGGTGGTGCGCATTGTATGGGTGTGTGTTACATTACATTCACTAGTAGGAGTGAGAAAAACATCACGGGGTGGTGCGCATTGTATGGGTGTGTGTTACGTTACATTCACTAGTAGGAGTGAGAAAAACATCACGGGGTGGTGCGCATTGTATGGGTGTGTGTTACATTACATTCACTAGTAGGAGTGAGAAAACCATCACGGGGTAGTGCGAATTGTATGGGTGTGTGTTACATTACATTCACTAGTACCAGTGAGAAAAACATCACGGGGTGGTGCGCATTGTATGGGTGTGTGTTACATTACATTCACTAGTAGTAGTGAGAAAAACATCACGGGGTGGTGCGCATTGTATGGGTGTGTGTTACATTACATTCACTAGTAGGAGTGAGAAAAACATCACGTGGTGGTGCGCATTGTATGGCTGTTGTTACATTACATTCACTAGTAGGAGTGAGAAAAACATCACGGGGTGGTGCGCAATTTATGGGTGTGTGTTACATTACATTCACTAGTAGGAGTGAGAAAAACATCACGGGGTGGTGCGCATTGTATGGGTGTGTGTTACATTACATTCACTAGTAGGAGTGAGAAAAACATCACGGGGTGGTGCGCATTGTATGGGTGTGTGTTACATTACATTCACTAGTAGGAGTGAGAAAAACATCACGGGGTGGTGCGCAATTTATGGGTGTGTGTTACATTACATTCACTAGTAGGAGTGAGAAAAACATCACGGGGTGGTGCGCATTGTATGCGTGTGTGTTACATTACATTCACTAGTAGGAGTGAGAAAAACATCACGGGGTGGTGCGCATTGTATGGGTGTGTGTTACATTACATTCACTAGTAGGAGTGAGAAAAACATCACGGGGTGGTGCGCATTGCATGGGTGTATGTTACATTAGATTCACTAGTAGGAGTGAGAAAAACATCACGGGGTGGTGCGCATTGTATGGGTGTGTGTTACATTAGATTCACTAGTAGGAGTGAGAAAAACATCACGGGGTGGTGCGCATTGTATGGGTGTATGTTACATTAGATTCACTAGTAGGAGTGAGAAAAACATCACGGGGTGGTGCGCATTGTATGGGTGTGTGTTACATTACATTCACTACTAGAAGTGAGAAAAACATCACGGGGTGGTGCTCATTGTATGGGTGTGTGTTACATTACATTCACTACTAGGAGTGAGAAAAACATCACGGGGTGGTGCGCATTGTATGGGTGTGTGTTACATTACATTCACTAGAAGGAGTGAGAAAAACATCACGGGGTGGTGCGCATTGTATGGGTGTGTGTTACATTACATTCACTAGTAGGAGTGAGAAAAACATCACGGGGTGGTGCGCATTGTATGGGTGTGTGTTACGTTACATTCACTAGTAGGAGTGAGAAAAACATCACGGGGTGGTGCGCATTGTATGGGTGTGTGTTACATTACATTCACTAGTAGGAGTGAGAAAACCATCACGGGGTGGTGCGCATTGTATGGGTGTGTGTTACATTACATTCACTAGTACCAGTGAGAAAAACATCACGGGGTGGTGCGCATTGTATGGGTGTGTGTTACATTACATTCACTAGTAGTAGTGAGAAAAACATCACGGGGTGGTGCGCATTGTATGGGTGTGTGTTACATTACATTCACTAGTAGTAGTTGGAAAAACATCACGGGGTGGTGCGCATTGTATGGGTGTGTGTTACATTACATTCACTAGTAGGAGTGAGAAAAACATCACGGGGTGGTGCGCATTGTATGGGTGTGTGTTACGTTACATTCACTGGTAGGAGTGAGAAAAACATCACGGGGTGGTGCGCATTGTATGGGTGTGTTTCGTTACATTCACTGGTAGGAGTGAGAAAAACATCACGGGGTGGTGCGCATTGTATGGGTGTGTGTTACGTTACATTCACTAGTAGGAGTGAGAAAAACATCACGGGGTGGTGCGCATTGTATGGGTGTGTGTTACGTTACATTCACTAGTAGGAGTGAGAAAAACATCACGGGGTGGTGCGCATTGTATAGGTGTGTGTTACATTACATTCACTAGTAGGAGTGAGAAAAACATCACGGAGTGGTGCGCATTGTATGGGTGTGTGTTACATTACATTCACTAGTAGCAGTGAGAAAAACATGACGGGGTGGTGCGCATTGTATGGGTGTGTGTTACATTACATTCACTAGTAGGAGTGAGAAAAACATCACGGGGTGGTGCGCATTGTATGGGTGTGTGTTACATTACATTCACTAGTAGCAGTGAGAAAAACATGACGGGGTGGTGCGCATTGTATGGGTGTGTGTTACATTACATTCACTAGTAGGAGTGAGAAAAACATCACGGGGTGGTGCGCATTGTATGGGTGTGTGTTACATTACATTCACTAGTAGCAGTGAGAAAAGCATCACGGGGTGGTGCGCATTGTATGGGTGTGTGTTACATTACATTCACTAGTAGGAGTGAGAAAAACATCACGGGGTGGTGCGCATTGTATGGGTGTGTGTTACATTACATTCACTAGTAGCAGTGAGAAAAACATGACGGGGTGGTGCGCATTGTATGGGTGTGTGTTACATTACATTCACTAGTAGGAGTGAGAAAAACATCACGGGGTGGTGCGCATTGTATGGGAGTGTGTTACATTACATTCACTAGTAGGAGTGAGAAAAACATCTCGGGGTGGTGCGCATTGTATGGGTGTGTGTTACATTACATTCGCTACTAGGAGTGAGAAAAACATCACTGGGTGGTGCGCATTATATGGGTATGTGTTACATTACATTCACTAGTACCAGTGAGAAAAACATCACGGGGTGGTGCGCACTGTATGGGTGTGTGTTACATTACATTCACTAGTAGGAGTGAGAAAAACATCACGGGGTGGTGCGCATTGTATGGGTGTGTGTTACATTACATTCACTAGTAGCAGTGAGAAAAACATCACGGGGTGGTGCGCATTGTATGGGAGTGTGTTACATTACATTCACTAGTAGGATTACATTCACTAGTAGGAGTGAGAAAAACATCACAGGGTGGTGCGCATTGTATGGGTGTATGTTATATTACATTCACTAGTAGGAGTGAGAAAAACATCACGCGGTGGTGCGCATTGTATGGGTGTGTGTTACATTAGATTCACTAGTAGGAGTGAGAAAAACATCACGGGGTGGTGCGCATTGTATGGGTGTGTGTTACATTACATTCACTACTAGGAGTGAGAAAAACATTACGGGGTGGTGCGCATTGTATGGGTGTGTGTTACATTACATTGAATACTAGGAGTGAGAAAAACATCACGGGGTGGTGCGCATTGTATGGGTGTGTGTTACATTACATTCACTAGAAGGAGTGAGAAAAACATCACGGGGTGGTGCGCATTGTATGGGTGTGTGTTACATTACATTCACTAGTAGCAGTGAGAAAAACATCGCGGGGTGGTGCGCATTGTATGGGTGTGTGTTACATTACATTCACTAGTAGCAGTGAGAAAAACATCACGGTGTGGTGCGCATTGTATGGGTGTGTGTTACATTACATTCACTACTAGAAGTGAGAAAAACATCACGGGGTGGTGCGCATTGTATGGGTGTGTGTTACGTTACATTCACTAGTAGGAGTGAGAAAAACATCACGGGGTGGTGCGCATTGTATGGGTGTGTGTTACATTACATTCACTAGTAGGAGTGAGAAAAACATCACGGGGTGGTGCGCATTGTATGGGTGTGTGTTACGTTACATTCACTATTAGGAGTGAGAAAAACATCACGGGGTGGTGCGCATTGTATCGGTGTGTGTTACGTTACATTCACTAGTAGCAGTGAGAAAAACATCACGGGGTGGTGCGCATTGTATGGGTGTGTGTTACATTACATTCACTAGTAGGAGTGAGAAAAACATCACGGGGTGGTGCGCATTGTATGGGTGTGTGTTACATTACATTCACTAGTAGGAGTGAGAAAAACATCACGGGGTGGTGCGCATTGTATGGGTGTGTGTTACATTACATTCACTAGTAGGAGTGAGAAAAACATCACGGGGTGGTGCGCATTGTATGGGTGTGTGTTACATTACATTCACTAGTAGCAGTGAGAAAAACATCACGGGGTGGTGCGCATTGTATGGGTGTGTGTTACATTACATTCACTAGTAGGAGTGAGAAAAACATCACGGGGTGGTGCGCATTGTATGGGTGTGTGTTACATTACATTCACTAGTAGGCGTGAGAAAAACATCACGGGGTGGTGCGCATTGTATGGGTGTGTGTTACATTACATTCACTAGTAGGAGTGAGAAAACCATCACGGGGTAGTGCGCATTGTATGGGTGTGTGTTACATTACATTCACTAGTACCAGTGAGAAAAACATCACGGGGTGGTGCGCATTGTATGGGTGTATGTTACATTACATTCACTAGTAGTAGTGAGAAAAACATCACGGGGTGGTGCGCATTCTATGGGTGTGTGTTACATTACATTCACTAGTAGGAGTGAGAAAAACATCACGGTGTGGTGCGCATTGTATGGGTGTGTGTTACGTTACATTCACTAGTAGGAGTGAAAAAAACATCACGGGGTGGTGCGCATTGTATGGGTGTGTGTTACGTTACATTCACTGGTAGGAGTGAGAAAAACATCACGGGGTGGTGCGCATTGTATGGGTGTGTGTTACGTTACATTCACTGGTAGGAGTGAGAAAAACATCACGGGGTGGTGCGCATTGTATGGGTGTGTGTTACATTAGATTCACTAGTAGGAGTGAGAAAAACATCACGGGGTGGTGCGCATTGTATGGGTGTATGTTACATTAGATTCACTAGTAGGAGTGAGAAAAACATCACGGCGTGGTGCGCATTGTATGGGTGTGTGTTACATTACATTCACTACTAGAAGTGAGAAAAACATCACGGGGTGGTGCGCATTGTATGGGTGTGTGTTACATTACATTCACTACTAGGAGTGAGAAAAACATCACGGGGTGGTGCGCATTGTATGGGTGTGTGTTACATTACATTCACTAGAAGGAGTGAGAAAAACATCACGGGGTCGTGCGCATTGTATGGGTGTGTGTTACATTACATTCACTAGTAGGAGTGAGAAAAACATCACGGGGTGGTGCGCATTGTATGGGTGTGTGTTTCGTTACATTCACTAGTAGGAGTGAGAAAAGCATCACGGGGTGGTGCGCATTGTATGGGTGTGTGTTACATTACATTCACTAGTAGGAGTGAGAAAAACATCACGGGGTGGTGCGCATTGTATGGGTGTGTGTTACGTTACATTCACTAGTAGGAGTGAGAAAAACATCACGGGGTGGTGCGCATTGTATGGGTGTGTGTTACATTACATTCACTAGTAGGAGTGAGAAAACCATCACGGGGTAGTGCGCATTGTATGGGTGTGTGTTACATTACATTCACTAGTACCAGTGAGAAAAACATCACGGGGTGGTGCGCATTGTATGGGTGTGTGTTACATTACATTCACTAGTAGTAGTGAGAAAAACATCACGGGGTGGTGCGCATTGTATGGGTGTGTGTTACATTACATTCACTAGAAGGAGTGAGAAAAACATCACGGGGTGGTGCGCATTGTATGGGTGTGTGTTACATTACATTCACTAGTAGTAGTGAGAAAAACATCACGGGGTGGTGCGCATTGTATGGGTGTGTGTTACATTACATTCACTAGAAGGAGTGAGAAAAACATCACGGGGTGGTGCGCATTGTATGGGTGTGTGTTACATTACATTCACTAGTAGCAGTGAGAAAAACATCGCGGGGTGGTGCGCATTGTATGGGTGTGTGTTACATTACATTCACTAGTAGCAGTGAGAAAAACATCACGGTGTGGTGCGCATTGTATGGGTGTGTGTTACATTACATTCACTACTAGAAGTGAGAAAAACATCACGGGGTGGTGCGCATTGTATGGGTGTGTGTTACGTTACATTCACTAGTAGGAGTGAGAAAAACATCACGGGGTGGTGCGCATTGTATGGGTGTGTGTTACATTACATTCACTAGTAGGAGTGAGAAAAACATCACGGGGTGGTGCGCATTGTATGGGTGTGTGTTACGTTACATTCACTATTAGGAGTGAGAAAAACATCACGGGGTGGTGCGCATTGTATCGGTGTGTGTTACGTTACATTCACTAGTAGCAGTGAGAAAAACATCACGGGGTGGTGCGCATTGTATGGGTGTGTGTTACATTACATTCACTAGTAGGAGTGAGAAAAACATCACGGGGTGGTGCGCATTGTATGGCTGTGTGTTACATTACATTCACTAGTAGGAGTGAGAAAAACATCACGGGGTGGTGCGCAATTTATGGGTGTGTGTTACATTACATTCACTAGTAGGAGTGAGAAAAACATCACGGGGTGGTGCGCATTGTATGGGTGTGTGTTACATTACATTCACTAGTAGGAGTGAGAAAAACATCACGGGGTGGTGCGCATTGTATGGGTGTGTGTTACATTACATTCACTAGTAGGAGTGAGAAAAACATCACGGGGTGGTGCGCATTGTATGGGTGTGTGTTACATTACATTCACTAGTAGGAATGAGAAAAACATCACGGGGTGGTGCGCATTGTATGGGTGTGTGTTACATTACATTCACTAGTAGCAGTGAGAAAAACATCACGGGGTGGTGCGCATTGTATGGGTGTATGTTACATTACATTCACTAGTAGGAGTGAGAAAAACATCACGGGGTGGTGCGCATTGTATGGGTGTGTGTTACATTACATTCACTAGTAGGCGTGAGAAAAACATCACGGGTGGTGCGCATTGTATGGGTGTGTGTTACATTACATTCACTAGTAGGAGTGAGAAAACCATCACGGGGTAGTGCGCATTGTATGGGTGTGTGTTACATTACATTCACTAGTACCAGTGAGAAAAACATCACGGGGTGGTGCGCATTGTATGGGTGTATGTTACATTACATTCACTAGTAGTAGTGAGAAAAACATCACGGGGTGGTGCGCATTCTATGGGTGTGTGTTACATTACATTCACTAGTAGGAGTGAGAAAAACATCACGGTGTGGTGCGCATTGTATGGGTGTGTGTTACGTTACATTCACTAGTAGGAGTGAAAAAAACATCACGGGGTGGTGCGCATTGTATGGGTGTGTGTTACTTTACATTCACTGGTAGGAGTGAGAAAAACATCACGGGGTGGTGCGCATTGTATGGGTGTGTGTTACGTTACATTCACTGGTAGGAGTGAGAAAAACATCACGGGGTGGTGCGCATTGTATGGGTGTGTGTTACATTAGATTCACTAGTAGGAGTGAGAAAAACATCACGGGGTGGTGCGCATTGTATGGGTGTATGTTACATTAGATTCACTAGTAGGAGTGAGAAAAACATCACGGGGTGGTGCGCATTGTATGGGTGTGTGTTACATTACATTCACTACTAGAAGTGAGAAAAACATCACGGGGTGGTGCGCATTGTATGGGTGTGTGTTACATTACATTCACTACTAGGAGTGAGAAAAACATCACGGGGTGGTGCGCATTGTATGGGTGTGTGTTACATTACATTCACTAGAAGGAGTGAGAAAAACATCACGGGGTCGTGCGCATTGTATGGGTGTTTGTTACATTACATTCACTAGTAGGAGTGAGAAAAACATCACGGGGTGGTGCGCATTGTATGGGTGTGTGTTTCGTTACATTCACTAGTAGGAGTGAGAAAAGCATCACGGGGTGGTGCGCATTGTATGGGTGTGTGTTACATTACATTCACTAGTAGGAGTGAGAAAAACATCACGGGGTGGTACGCATTGTATGGGTGTGTGTTACGTTACATTCACTAGTAGGAGTGAGAAAAACATCACGGGGTGGTGCGCATTGTATGGGTGTGTGTTACATTACATTCACTAGTAGGAGTGAGAAAACCATCACGGGGTAGTGCGCATTGTATGGGTGTGTGTTACATTACATTCACTAGTACCAGTGAGAAAAAGATCACGGGGTGGTGCGCATTGCATGGGTGTGTGTTACATTACATTCACTAGTAGTAGTGAGAAAAACATCACGGGGTGGTGCGCATTGTATGGGTGTGTGTTACATTACATTCACTAGTAGTAGTGAGAAAAACATCACGGGGTGGTGCGCATTGTATGGGTGTGTGTTACATTACATTCACTAGTAGGAGTGAGAAAAACATCACGGGGTGGTGCGCATTGTATGGGTGTGTGTTACGTTACATTCACTGGTAGGAGTGAGAAAAACATCACGGGGTGGTGCTCATTGTATGGGTGTGTGTTTCGTTACATTCACTGGTAGGAGTGAGAAAAACATCACGGGGTGGTGCGCATTGTATGGGTGTGTGTTACGTTACATTCACTAGTAGGAGTGAGAAAAACATCACGGGGTGGTGCGCATTGTATGGGTGTGTGTTACGTTACATTCACTAGTAGGAGTGAGAAAAACATCACGGGGTGGTGCGCATTGTATAGGTGTGTGTTACATTACATTCACTAGTAGGAGTGAGAAAAACATCACGGAGTGGTGCGCATTGTATGGGTGTGTGTTACATTACATTCACTAGTAGCAGTGAGAAAAACATGACGGGGTGGTGCGCATTGTATGGGTGTGTGTTACATTACATTCACTAGTAGGAGTGAGAAAAACATCACGGGGTGGTGCGCATTGTATGGGTGTGTGTTACATTAGATTCACTAGTAGGAGTGAGAAAAACATCTCGGGGTGGTGCGCATTGTATGGGTGTGTGTTACATTACATTCACTAGTAGGAGTGAGAAAAACATCACGGGGTGGTGCGCATTGTATGGGTGTGTGTTACATTACATTCACTAGTAGCAGTGAGAAAAACATCACGGGGTGGTGCGCATTGTATGGGTGTGTGTTACATTACATTCACTAGTAGGAGTGAGAAAAACATCACGGGGTGGTGCGCATTGTATGGGTGTGTGTTACATTACATTCACTAGTAGCAGTGAGAAAAACATGACGGGGCGGTGCGCATTGTATGTGTGTGTGTTACATTACATTCACTAGTAGGAGTGAGAAAAACATCACGGGGTGGTGCGCATTTTATGGGAGTGTGTTACATTACATTCACTAGTAGGAGTGAGAAAAACATCTCGGGGTGGTGCGCATTGTATGGGTGTGTGTTACATTACATTCGCTACTAGGAGTGAGAAAAACATCACTGGGTGGTGCGCATTATATGGGTATGTGTTACATTACATTCACTAGTACCAGTGAGAAAAACATCATGGGGTGGTGCGCACTGTATGGGTGTGTGTTACATTACATTCACTAGTAGGAGTGAGAAAAACATCACGGGGTGGTGCGCATTGTATGGGTGTGTGTTACATTACATTCACTAGTAGCAGTGAGAAAAACATCACGGGGTGGTGCGCATTGTATGGGAGTGTGTTACATTACATTCACTAGTAGGATTACATTCACTAGTAGGAGTGAGAAAAACATCACAGGGTGGTGCGCATTGTATGGGTGTATGTTATATTAGATTCACTAGTAGGAGTGAGAAAAACATCACGGGGTGGTGCGCATTGTATGGGTGTGTGTTACATTACATTCACTAGTAGGAGTGAGAAAAACATCACGGGGTGGTGCGCATTGTATGGGTGTGTGTTACATTACATTCACTAGTAGGAGTGAGAAAAACATCACGGGGTGGTGCGCATTGTATGGGTGTGTGTTACATTACATTCACTAGTAGGAGTGAGAAAAACATCACGGCGTGGTGCGCATTGTATGGGTGTGTGTTACATTACATTCACTAGTAGGAGTGAGAAAAACATCACGGGGTGGTGCGCATTGTATGGGTGTGTGTTACATTACATTCACTAGTAGCAGTGAGAAAAACATCACGGGGTGGTGCGCATTGTATGGGTGTGTGTTACATTACATTCACTAGTAGGAGTGAGAAAAACATCATGGGGTGGTGCGCATTGTATGGGTGTGTGTTACATTACATTCACTAGTAGGCGTGAGAAAAACATCACTGGGTGGTGCGCATTGTATGGGTGTGTGTTACATTACATTCACTAGTAGGAGTGAGAAAACCATCACGGGGTAGGGCGCATTGTATGGGTGTGTGTTACATTACATTCACTAGTACCAGTGAGAAAAACATCACGGGGTGGTGCGCATTGTATGGGTGTATGTTACATTACATTCACTAGTAGTAGTGAGAAAAACATCACGGGGTGGTGCGCATTCTATGGGTGTGTGTAACATTACATTCACTAGTAGGAGTGAGAAAAACATCACGGTGTGGTGCGCATTGTATGGGTGTGTGTTACGTTACATTCACTAGTAGGAGTGAAAAAAACATCACGGGGTGGTGCGCATTGTATGGGTGTGTGTTACGTTACATTCACTGGTAGGAGTGAGAAAAACATCACGGGGTGGTGCGCATTGTATGGGTGTGTGTTACGTTACATTCACTGGTAGGAGTGAGAAAAACATCACGGGGTGGTGCGCATTGTATGGGTGTGTGTTACATTAGATTCACTAGTAGGAGTGAGAAAAACATCACGGGGTGGTGCGCATTGTATGGGTGTATGTTACATTAGATACACTAGTAGGAGTGAGAAAAACATCACGGGGTGGTGCGCATTGTATGGGTGTGTGTTACATTACATTCACTACTAGAAGTGAGAAAAACATCACGGGGTGGTGCGCATTGTATGGGTGTGTGTTACATTACATTCAGTACTAGGAGTGAGAAAAACATCACGGGGTGGTGCGCATTGTATGGGTGTGTGTTACATTACATTCACTAGAAGGAGTGAGAAAAACATCACGGGGTCGTGCGCATTGTATGGGTGTGTGTTACATTACATTCACTAGTAGGAGTGAGAAAAACATCACGGGGTGGTGCGCATTGTATGGGTGTGTGTTTCGTTACATTCACTAGTAGGAGTGAGAAAAGCATCACGGGGTGGTGCGCATTGTATGGGTGTGTGTTACATTACATTCACTAGTAGGAGTGAGAAAAACATCACGGGGTGGTGCGCATTGTATGGGTGTGTGTTACGTTACATTCACTAGTAGGAGTGAGAAAAACATCACGGGGTGGTGCGCATTGTATGGGTGTGTGTTACATTACATTCACTAGTAGGAGTGAGAAAACCATCACGGGGTAGTGCGCATTGTATGGGTGTGTGTTACATTACATTCACTAGTACCAGTGAGAAAAACATCACGGGGTGGTGCGCATTGTATGGGTGTGTGTTACATTACATTCACTAGTAGTAGTGAGAAAAACATCACGGGGTGGTGCGCATTTTATGGGTGTGTGTTACATTACATTCACTAGAAGGAGTGAGAAAAACATCACGGGGTGGTGCGCATTGTATGGGTGTGTGTTACATTACATTCACTAGTAGCAGTGAGAAAAACATCGCGGGGTGGTGCGCATTGTATGGGTGTGTGTTACATTACATTCACTAGTAGCAGTGAGAAAAACATCACGGTGTGGTGCGCATTGTATGGGTGTGTGTTACATTACATTCACTACTAGAAGTGAGAAAAACATCACGGGGTGGTGCGCATTGTATGGGTGTGTGTTACGTTACATTCACTAGTAGGAGTGAGAAAAACATCACGGAGTGGTGCGCATTGTATGGGTGTGTGTTACATTACATTCACTAGTAGGAGTGAGAAAAACATCACGGGGTGGTGCGCATTGTATGGGTGTGTGTTACGTTACATTCACTATTAGGAGTGAGAAAAACATCACGGGGTGGTGCGCATTGTATCGGTGTGTGTTACGTTACATTCACTAGTAGCAGTGAGAAAAACATCACGGGGTGGTGCGCATTGTATGGGTGTGTGTTACATTACATTCACTAGTAGGAGTGAGAAAAACATCACGTGGTGGTGCGCATTGTATGGCTGTGTGTTACATTACATTCACTAGTAGGAGTGAGAAAAACATCACGGGGTGGTGCGCAATTTATGGGTGTGTGTTACATTACATTCACTAGTAGGAGTGAGAAAAACATCACGGGGTGGTGCGCATTGTATGGGTGTGTGTTACATTACATTCAGTAGTAGGAGTGAGAAAAACATCACGGGGTGGTGCGCATTGTATGGGTGTGTGTTACATTACATTCACTAGTAGGAGTGAGAAAAACATCACGGGGTGGTGCGCATTGTATGGGTGTGTGTTACATTACATTCACTAGTAGGAATGAGAAAAACATCACGGGGTGGTGCGCATTGTATGGGTGTGTGTTACATTACATTCACTAGTAGCAGTGAGAAAAACATCACGGGGTGGTGCGCATTGTATGGGTGTATGTTACATTACATTCACTAGTAGGAGTGAGAAAAACATCACGGGGTGGTGCGCATTGTATGGGTGTGTGTTACATTACATTCACTAGTAGGCGTGAGAAAAACATCACGGGGTGGTGCGCATTGTATGGGTGTGTGTTACATTACATTCACTAGTAGGAGTGAGAAAACCATCACGGGGTAGTGCGCATTGTATGGGTGTGTGTTACATTACATTCACTAGTACCAGTGAGAAAAAGATCACGGGGTGGTGCGCATTGTATGGGTGTGTGTTACATTACATTCACTAGTAGTAGTGAGAAAAACATCACGGGGTGGTGCGCATTGTATGGGTGTGTGTTACATTACATTCACTAGTAGTAGTGAGAAAAACATCACGGGGTGGTGCGCATTGTATGGGTGTGTGTTACATTACATTCACTAGTAGGAGTGAGAAAAACATCACGGGGTGGTGCGCATTGTATGGGTGTGTGTTACGTTACATTCACTGGTAGGAGTGAGAAAAACATCACGGGGTGGTGCTCATTGTATGGGTGTGTGTTTCGTTACATTCACTGGTAGGAGTGAGAAAAACATCACGGGGTGGTGCGCATTGTATGGGTGTGTGTTACGTTACATTCACTAGTAGGAGTGAGAAAAACATCACGGGGTGGTGCGCATTGTATGGGTGTGTGTTACGTTACATTCACTAGTAGGAGTGAGAAAAACATCACGGGGTGGTGCGCATTGTATAGGTGTGTGTTACATTACATTCACTAGTAGGAGTGAGAAAAACATCACGGAGTGGTGCGCATTGTATGGGTGTGTGTTACATTACATTCACTAGTAGCAGTGAGAAAAACATGACGGGGTGGTGCGCATTGTATGGGTGTGTGTTACATTACATTCACTAGTAGGAGTGAGAAAAACATCACGGGGTGGTGCGCATTGTATGGGTGTGTGTTACATTAGATTCACTAGTAGGAGTGAGAAAAACATCTCGGGGTGGTGCGCATTGTATGGGTGTGTGTTACATTACATTCACTAGTAGGAGTGAGAAAAACATCACGGGGTGGTGCGCATTGTATGGGTGTGTGTTACATTACATTCACTAGTAGCAGTGAGAAAAACATCACGGGGTGGTGCGCATTGTATGGGTGTGTGTTACATTACATTCACTAGTAGGAGTGAGAAAAACATCACGGGGTGGTGCGCATTGTATGGGTGTGTGTTACATTACATTCACTAGTAGCAGTGAGAAAAACATGACGGGGCGGTGCGCATTGTATGTGTGTGTGTTACATTACATTCACTAGTAGGAGTGAGAAAAACATCACGGGGTGGTGCGCATTTTATGGGAGTGTGTTACATTACATTCACTAGTAGGAGTGAGAAAAACATCTCGGGGTGGTGCGCATTGTATGGGTGTGTGTTACATTACATTCGCTACTAGGAGTGAGAAAAACATCACTGGGTGGTGCGCATTATATGGGTATGTGTTACATTACATTCACTAGTACCAGTGAGAAAAACATCATGGGGTGGTGCGCACTGTATGGGTGTGTGTTACATTACATTCACTAGTAGGAGTGAGAAAAACATCACGGGGTGGTGCGCATTGTATGGGTGTGTGTTACATTACATTCACTAGTAGCAGTGAGAAAAACATCACGGGGTGGTGCGCATTGTATGGGAGTGTGTTACATTACATTCACTAGTAGGATTACATTCACTAGTAGGAGTGAGAAAAACATCACAGGGTGGTGCGCATTGTATGGGTGTATGTTATATTAGATTCACTAGTAGGAGTGAGAAAAACATCACGGGGTGGTGCGCATTGTATGGGTGTGTGTTACATTACATTCACTAGTAGGAGTGAGAAAAACATCACGGGGTGGTGCGCATTGTATGGGTGTGTGTTACATTACATTCACTAGTAGGAGTGAGAAAAACATCACGGGGTGGTGCGCATTGTATGGGTGTGTGTTACATTACATTCACTAGTAGGAGTGAGAAAAACATCACGGGGTGGTGCGCATTGTATGGGTGTGTGTTACATTACATTCACTAGTAGGAGTGAGAAAAACATCACGGGGTGGTGCGCATTGTATGGGTGTGTGTTACATTACATTCACTAGTAGCAGTGAGAAAAACATCACGGGGTGGTGCGCATTGTATGGGTGTGTGTTACATTACATTCACTAGTAGGAGTGAGAAAAACATCATGGGGTGGTGCGCATTGTATGGGTGTGTGTTACATTACATTCACTAGTAGGCGTGAGAAAAACATCACTGGGTGGTGCGCATTGTATGGGTGTGTGTTACATTACATTCACTAGTAGGAGTGAGAAAACCATCACGGGGTAGGGCGCATTGTATGGGTGTGTGTTACATTACATTCACTAGTACCAGTGAGAAAAACATCACGGGGTGGTGCGCATTGTATGGGTGTATGTTACATTACATTCACTAGTAGTAGTGAGAAAAACATCACGGGGTGGTGCGCATTCTATGGGTGTGTGTAACATTACATTCACTAGTAGGAGTGAGAAAAACATCACGGTGTGGTGCGCATTGTATGGGTGTGTGTTACGTTACATTCACTAGTAGGAGTGAAAAAAACATCACGGGGTGGTGCGCATTGTATGGGTGTGTGTTACGTTACATTCACTGGTAGGAGTGAGAAAAACATCACGGGGTGGTGCGCATTGTATGGGTGTGTGTTACGTTACATTCACTGGTAGGAGTGAGAAAAACATCACGGGGTGGTGCGCATTGTATGGGTGTGTGTTACATTAGATTCACTAGTAGGAGTGAGAAAAACATCACGGGGTGGTGCGCATTGTATGGGTGTATGTTACATTAGATACACTAGTAGGAGTGAGAAAAACATCACGGGGTGGTGCGCATTGTATGGGTGTGTGTTACATTACATTCACTACTAGAAGTGAGAAAAACATCACGGGGTGGTGCGCATTGTATGGGTGTGTGTTACATTACATTCAGTACTAGGAGTGAGAAAAACATCACGGGGTGGTGCGCATTGTATGGGTGTGTGTTACATTACATTCACTAGAAGGAGTGAGAAAAACATCACGGGGTCGTGCGCATTGTATGGGTGTGTGTTACATTACATTCACTAGTAGGAGTGAGAAAAACATCACGGGGTGGTGCGCATTGTATGGGTGTGTGTTTCGTTACATTCACTAGTAGGAGTGAGAAAAGCATCACGGGGTGGTGCGCATTGTATGGGTGTGTGTTACATTACATTCACTAGTAGGAGTGAGAAAAACATCACGGGGTGGTGCGCATTGTATGGGTGTGTGTTACGTTACATTCACTAGTAGGAGTGAGAAAAACATCACGGGGTGGTGCGCATTGTATGGGTGTGTGTTACATTACATTCACTAGTAGGAGTGAGAAAACCATCACGGGGTAGTGCGCATTGTATGGGTGTGTGTTACATTACATTCACTAGTACCAGTGAGAAAAACATCACGGGGTGGTGCGCATTGTATGGGTGTGTGTTACATTACATTCACTAGTAGTAGTGAGAAAAACATCACGGGGTGGTGCGCATTTTATGGGTGTGTGTTACATTACATTCACTAGAAGGAGTGAGAAAAACATCACGGGGTGGTGCGCATTGTATGGGTGTGTGTTACATTACATTCACTAGTAGCAGTGAGAAAAACATCGCGGGGTGGTGCGCATTGTATGGGTGTGTGTTACATTACATTCACTAGTAGCAGTGAGAAAAACATCACGGTGTGGTGCGCATTGTATGGGTGTGTGTTACATTACATTCACTACTAGAAGTGAGAAAAACATCACGGGGTGGTGCGCATTGTATGGGTGTGTGTTACGTTACATTCACTAGTAGGAGTGAGAAAAACATCACGGGGTGGTGCGCATTGTATGGGTGTGTGTTACATTACATTCACTAGTAGGAGTGAGAAAAACATCACGGGGTGGTGCGCATTGTATGGGTGTGTGTTACGTTACATTCACTATTAGGAGTGAGAAAAACATCACGGGGTGGTGCGCATTGTATCGGTGTGTGTTACGTTACATTCACTAGTAGCAGTGAGAAAAACATCACGGGGTGGTGCGCATTGTATGGGTGTGTGTTACATTACATTCACTAGTAGGAGTGAGAAAAACATCACGTGGTGGTGCGCATTGTATGGCTGTGTGTTACATTACATTCACTAGTAGGAGTGAGAAAAACATCACGGGGTGGTGCGCAATTTATGGGTGTGTGTTACATTACATTCACTAGTAGGAGTGAGAAAAACATCACGGGGTGGTGCGCATTGTATGGGTGTGTGTTACATTACATTCACTAGTAGGAGTGAGAAAAACATCACGGGGTGGTGCGCATTGTATGGGTGTGTGTTACATTACATTCACTAGTAGGAGTGAGAAAAACATCACGGGGTGGTGCGCATTGCATGGGTGTGTGTTACATTACATTCACTAGTAGGCGTGAGAAAAACATCACGGGGTGGTGCGCATTGTATGGGTGTGTGTTACATTACATTCACTAGTAGGAGTGAGAAAACCATCACGGGGTAGTGCGCATTGTATGGGTGTGTGTTACATTACATTCACTAGTACCAGTGAGAAAAACATCACGGGGTGGTGCGCATTGTATGGGTGTATGTTACATTACATTCACTAGTAGTAGTGAGAAAAACATCACGGGGTGGTGCGCATTCTATGGGTGTGTGTTACATTACATTCACTAGTAGGAGTGAGAAAAACATCACGGTGTGGTGCGCATTGTATGGGTGTGTGTTACGTTACATTCACTAGTAGGAGTGAAAAAAACATCACGGGGTGGTGCGCATTGTATGGGTGTGTGTTACTTTACATTCACTGGTAGGAGTGAGAAAAACATCACGGGGTGGTGCGCATTGTATGGGTGTGTGTTACGTTACATTCACTGGTAGGAGTGAGAAAAACATCACGGGGTGGTGCGCATTGTATGGGTGTGTGTTACATTAGATTCACTAGTAGGAGTGAGAAAAACATCACGGGGTGGTGCGCATTGTATGGGTGTGTGTTACATTACATTCACTACTAGAAGTGAGAAAAACATCACGGGGTGGTGCGCATTGTATGGGTGTGTGTTACATTACATTCACTACTAGGAGTGAGAAAAACATCACGGGGTGGTGCGCATTGTATGGGTGTGTGTTACATTACATTCACTAGAAGGAGTGAGAAAAACATCACGGGGTCGTGCGCATTGTATGGGTGTTTGTTACATTACATTCACTAGTAGGAGTGAGAAAAACATCACGGGGTGGTGCGCATTGTATGGGTGTGTGTTTCGTTACATTCACTAGTAGGAGTGAGAAAAGCATCACGGGGTGGTGCGCATTGTATGGGTGTGTGTTACATTACATTCACTAGTAGGAGTGAGAAAAACATCACGGGGTGGTACGCATTGTATGGGTGTGTGTTACGTTACATTCACTAGTAGGAGTGAGAAAAACATCACGGGGTGGTGCGCATTGTATGGGTGTGTGTTACATTACATTCACTAGTAGGAGTGAGAAAACCATCACGGGGTAGTGCGCATTGTATGGGTGTGTGTTACATTACATTCACTAGTACCAGTGAGAAAAAGATCACGGGGTGGTGCGCATTGTATGGGTGTGTGTTACATTACATTCACTACTAGTAGTGAGAAAAACATCACGGGGTGGTGCGCATTGTATGGGTGTGTGTTACATTACATTCACTAGTAGTAGTTAGAAAAACATCACGGGGTGGTGCGCATTGTATGGGTGTGTGTTACATTACATTCACTAGTAGGAGTGAGAAAAACATCACGGGGTGGTGCGCATTGTATGGGTGTGTGTTACGTTACATTCACTGGTAGGAGTGAGAAAAACATCACGGGGTGGTGCTCATTGTATGGGTGTGTGTTTCGTTACATTCACTGGTAGGAGTGAGAAAAACATCACGGGGTGGTGCGCATTGTATGGGTGTGTGTTACGTTACATTCACTAGTAGGAGTGAGAAAAACATCACGGGGTGGTGCGCATTGTATGGGTGTGTGTTACGTTACATTCACTAGTAGGAGTGAGAAAAACATCACGGGGTGGTGCGCATTGTATAGGTGTGTGTTACATTACATTCACTAGTAGGAGTGAGAAAAACATCACGGAGTGGTGCGCATTGTATGGGTGTGTGTTACATTAGATTCACTAGTAGGAGTGAGAAAAACATCTCGGGGTGGTGCGCATTGTATGGGTGTGTGTTACATTACATTCACTAGTAGGAGTGAGAAAAACATCACGGGGTGGTGCGCATTGTATGGGTGTGTGTTACATTACATTCACTAGTAGCAGTGAGAAAAACATCACGGGGTGGTGCGCATTGTATGGGTGTGTGTTACATTACATTCACTAGTAGGAGTGAGAAAAACATCACGGGGTGGTGCGCATTGTATGGGTGTGTGTTACATTACATTCACTAGTAGCAGTGAGAAAAACATGACGGGGCGGTGCGCATTGTATGTGTGTGTGTTACATTACATTCACTAGTAGGAGTGAGAAAAACATCACGGGGTGGTGCGCATTGTATGGGTGTGTGTTACATTACATTCACTAGTAGGAGTGAGAAAAACATCACGGGGTGGTGCGCATTGTATGGGTGTGTGTTACATTACATTCACTAGTAGGAGTGAGAAAAACATCACGGGGTGGTGCGCATTGTATGGGTGTGTGTTACATTACATTCACTAGTAGCAGTGAGAAAAACATCACGGGGTGGTGCGCATTGTATGGGTGTGTGTTACATTACATTCACTAGTAGGAGTGAGAAAAACATCATGGGGTGGTGCGCATTGTATGGGTGTGTGTTACATTACATTCACTAGTAGGCGTGAGAAAAACATCACTGGGTGGTGCGCATTGTATGGGTGTGTGTTACATTACATTCACTAGTAGGAGTGAGAAAACCATCACGGGGTAGGGCGCATTGTATGGGTGTGTGTTACATTACATTCACTAGTACCAGTGAGAAAAACATCACGGGGTGGTGCGCATTGTATGGGTGTATGTTACATTACATTCACTAGTAGTAGTGAGAAAAACATCACGGGGTGGTGCGCATTCTATGGGTGTGTGTAACATTACATTCACTAGTAGGAGTGAGAAAAACATCACGGTGTGGTGCGCATTGTATGGGTGTGTGTTACGTTACATTCACTAGTAGGAGTGAAAAAAACATCACGGGGTGGTGCGCATTGTATGGGTGTGTGTTACGTTACATTCACTGGTAGGAGTGAGAAAAACATCACGGGGTGGTGCGCATTGTATGGGTGTGTGTTACGTTACATTCACTGGTAGGAGTGAGAAAAACATCACGGGGTGGTGCGCATTGTATGGGTGTGTGTTACATTAGATTCACTAGTAGGAGTGAGAAAAACATCACGGGGTGGTGCGCATTGTATGGGTGTATGTTACATTAGATACACTAGTAGGAGTGAGAAAAACATCACGGGGTGGTGCGCATTGTATGGGTGTGTGTTACATTACATTCACTACTAGAAGTGAGAAAAACATCACGGGGTGGTGCGCATTGTATGGGTGTGTGTTACATTACATTCAGTACTAGGAGTGAGAAAAACATCACGGGGTGGTGCGCATTGTATGGGTGTGTGTTACATTACATTCACTAGAAGGAGTGAGAAAAACATCACGGGGTCGTGCGCATTGTATGGGTGTGTGTTACATTACATTCACTAGTAGGAGTGAGAAAAACATCACGGGGTGGTGCGCATTGTATGGGTGTGTGTTTCGTTACATTCACTAGTAGGAGTGAGAAAAGCATCACGGGGTGGTGCGCATTGTATGGGTGTGTGTTACATTACATTCACTAGTAGGAGTGAGAAAAACATCACGGGGTGGTGCGCATTGTATGGGTGTGTGTTACGTTACATTCACTAGTAGGAGTGAGAAAAACATCACGGGGTGGTGCGCATTGTATGGGTGTGTGTTACATTACATTCACTAGTAGGAGTGAGAAAACCATCACGGGGTAGTGCGCATTGTATGGGTGTGTGTTACATTACATTCACTAGTACCAGTGAGAAAAACATCACGGGGTGGTGCGCATTGTATGGGTGTGTGTTACATTACATTCACTAGTAGTAGTGAGAAAAACATCACGGGGTGGTGCGCATTTTATGGGTGTGTGTTACATTACATTCACTAGAAGGAGTGAGAAAAACATCACGGGGTGGTGCGCATTGTATGGGTGTGTGTTACATTACATTCACTAGTAGCAGTGAGAAAAACATCGCGGGGTGGTGCGCATTGTATGGGTGTGTGTTACATTACATTCACTAGTAGCAGTGAGAAAAACATCACGGTGTGGTGCGCATTGTATGGGTGTGTGTTACATTACATTCACTACTAGAAGTGAGAAAAACATCACGGGGTGGTGCGCATTGTATGGGTGTGTGTTACGTTACATTCACTAGTAGGAGTGAGAAAAACATCACGGGGTGGTGCGCATTGTATGGGTGTGTGTTACATTACATTCACTAGTAGGAGTGAGAAAAACATCACGGGGTGGTGCGCATTGTATGGGTGTGTGTTACGTTACATTCACTATTAGGAGTGAGAAAAACATCACGGGGTGGTGCGCATTGTATCGGTGTGTGTTACGTTACATTCACTAGTAGCAGTGAGAAAAACATCACGGGGTGGTGCGCATTGTATGGGTGTGTGTTACATTACATTCACTAGTAGGAGTGAGAAAAACATCACGTGGTGGTGCGCATTGTATGGCTGTGTGTTACATTACATTCACTAGTAGGAGTGAGAAAAACATCACGGGGTGGTGCGCAATTTATGGGTGTGTGTTACATTACATTCACTAGTAGGAGTGAGAAAAACATCACGGGGTGGTGCGCATTGTATGGGTGTGTGTTACATTACATTCACTAGTAGGAGTGAGAAAAACATCACGGGGTGGTGCGCATTGTATGGGTGTGTGTTACATTACATTCACTAGTAGGAGTGAGAAAAACATCACGGGGTGGTGCGCATTGCATGGGTGTGTGTTACATTACATTCACTAGTAGGCGTGAGAAAAACATCACGGGGTGGTGCGCATTGTATGGGTGTGTGTTACATTACATTCACTAGTAGGAGTGAGAAAACCATCACGGGGTAGTGCGCATTGTATGGGTGTGTGTTACATTACATTCACTAGTACCAGTGAGAAAAACATCACGGGGTGGTGCGCATTGTATGGGTGTATGTTACATTACATTCACTAGTAGTAGTGAGAAAAACATCACGGGGTGGTGCGCATTCTATGGGTGTGTGTTACATTACATTCACTAGTAGGAGTGAGAAAAACATCACGGTGTGGTGCGCATTGTATGGGTGTGTGTTACGTTACATTCACTAGTAGGAGTGAAAAAAACATCACGGGGTGGTGCGCATTGTATGGGTGTGTGTTACTTTACATTCACTGGTAGGAGTGAGAAAAACATCACGGGGTGGTGCGCATTGTATGGGTGTGTGTTACGTTACATTCACTGGTAGGAGTGAGAAAAACATCACGGGGTGGTGCGCATTGTATGGGTGTGTGTTACATTAGATTCACTAGTAGGAGTGAGAAAAACATCACGGGGTGGTGCGCATTGTATGGGTGTGTGTTACATTACATTCACTACTAGAAGTGAGAAAAACATCACGGGGTGGTGCGCATTGTATGGGTGTGTGTTACATTACATTCACTACTAGGAGTGAGAAAAACATCACGGGGTGGTGCGCATTGTATGGGTGTGTGTTACATTACATTCACTAGAAGGAGTGAGAAAAACATCACGGGGTCGTGCGCATTGTATGGGTGTTTGTTACATTACATTCACTAGTAGGAGTGAGAAAAACATCACGGGGTGGTGCGCATTGTATGGGTGTGTGTTTCGTTACATTCACTAGTAGGAGTGAGAAAAGCATCACGGGGTGGTGCGCATTGTATGGGTGTGTGTTACATTACATTCACTAGTAGGAGTGAGAAAAACATCACGGGGTGGTACGCATTGTATGGGTGTGTGTTACGTTACATTCACTAGTAGGAGTGAGAAAAACATCACGGGGTGGTGCGCATTGTATGGGTGTGTGTTACATTACATTCACTAGTAGGAGTGAGAAAACCATCACGGGGTAGTGCGCATTGTATGGGTGTGTGTTACATTACATTCACTAGTACCAGTGAGAAAAAGATCACGGGGTGGTGCGCATTGTATGGGTGTGTGTTACATTACATTCACTACTAGTAGTGAGAAAAACATCACGGGGTGGTGCGCATTGTATGGGTGTGTGTTACATTACATTCACTAGTAGTAGTTAGAAAAACATCACGGGGTGGTGCGCATTGTATGGGTGTGTGTTACATTACATTCACTAGTAGGAGTGAGAAAAACATCACGGGGTGGTGCGCATTGTATGGGTGTGTGTTACGTTACATTCACTGGTAGGAGTGAGAAAAACATCACGGGGTGGTGCTCATTGTATGGGTGTGTGTTTCGTTACATTCACTGGTAGGAGTGAGAAAAACATCACGGGGTGGTGCGCATTGTATGGGTGTGTGTTACGTTACATTCACTAGTAGGAGTGAGAAAAACATCACGGGGTGGTGCGCATTGTATGGGTGTGTGTTACGTTACATTCACTAGTAGGAGTGAGAAAAACATCACGGGGTGGTGCGCATTGTATAGGTGTGTGTTACATTACATTCACTAGTAGGAGTGAGAAAAACATCACGGAGTGGTGCGCATTGTATGGGTGTGTGTTACATTAGATTCACTAGTAGGAGTGAGAAAAACATCTCGGGGTGGTGCGCATTGTATGGGTGTGTGTTACATTACATTCACTAGTAGGAGTGAGAAAAACATCACGGGGTGGTGCGCATTGTATGGGTGTGTGTTACATTACATTCACTAGTAGCAGTGAGAAAAACATCACGGGGTGGTGCGCATTGTATGGGTGTGTGTTACATTACATTCACTAGTAGGAGTGAGAAAAACATCACGGGGTGGTGCGCATTGTATGGGTGTGTGTTACATTACATTCACTAGTAGCAGTGAGAAAAACATGACGGGGCGGTGCGCATTGTATGTGTGTGTGTTACATTACATTCACTAGTAGGAGTGAGAAAAACATCACGGGGTGGTGCGCATTGTATGGGAGTGTGTTACATTACATTCACTAGTAGGAGTGAGAAAAACATCTCGGGGTGGTGCGCATTGTATGGGTGTGTGTTACATTACATTCGCTACTAGGAGTGAGAAAAACATCACTGGGTGGTGCGCATTATATGGGTATGTGTTACATTACATTCACTAGTACCAGTGAGAAAAACATCATGGGGTGGTGCGCACTGTATGGGTGTGTGTTACATTACATTCACTAGTAGGAGTGAGAAAAACATCACGGGGTGGTGCGCATTGTATGGGTGTGTGTTACATTACATTCACTAGTAGCAGTGAGAAAAACATCACGGGGTGGTGCGCATTGTATGGGAGTGTGTTACATTACATTCACTAGTAGGATTACATTCACTAGTAGGAGTGAGAAAAACATCACAGGGTGGTGCGCATTGTATGGGTGTATGTTATATTAGATTCACTAGTAGGAGTGAGAAAAACATCACGGGGTGGTGCGCATTGTATGGGTGTGTGTTACATTACATTCACTAGTAGGAGTGAGAAAAACATCACGGGGTGGTGCGCATTGTATGGGTGTGTGTTACATTACATTCACTAGTAGGAGTGAGAAAAACATCACGGGGTGGTGCGCATTGTATGGGTGTGTGTTACATTACATTCACTAGTAGGAGTGAGAAAAACATCACGGGGTGGTGCGCATTGTATGGGTGTGTGTTACATTACATTCACTAGTAGGAGTGAGAAAAACATCACGGGGTGGTGCGCATTGTATGGGTGTGTGTTACATTACATTCACTAGTAGCAGTGAGAAAAACATCACGGGGTGGTGCGCATTGTATGGGTGTGTGTTACATTACATTCACTAGTAGGAGTGAGAAAAACATCACGGGGTGGTGCGCATTGTATGGGTGTGTGTTACATTACATTCACTAGTAGGCGTGAGAAAAACATCACTGGGTGGTGCGCATTGTATGGGTGTGTGTTACATTACATTCACTAGTAGGAGTGAGAAAACCATCACGGGGTAGGGCGCATTGTATGGGTGTGTGTTACATTACATTCACTAGTACCAGTGAGAAAAACATCACGGGGTGGTGCGCATTGTATGGGTGTATGTTACATTACATTCACTAGTAGTAGTGAGAAAAACATCACGGGGTGGTGCGCATTCTATGGGTGTGTGTTACATTACATTCACTAGTAGGAGTGAGAAAAACATCACGGTGTGGTGCGCATTGTATGGGTGTGTGTTACGTTACATTCACTAGTAGGAGTGAAAAAAACATCACGGGGTGGTGCGCATTGTATGGGTGTGTGTTACGTTACATTCACTGGTAGGAGTGAGAAAAACATCACGGGGTGGTGCGCATTGTATGGGTGTGTGTTACGTTACATTCACTGGTAGGAGTGAGAAAAACATCACGGAGTGGTGCGCATTGTATGGGTGTGTGTTACATTAGATTCACTAGTAGGAGTGAGAAAAACATCACGGGGTGGTGCGCATTGTATGGGTGTATGTTACATTAGATACACTAGTAGGAGTGAGAAAAACATCACGGGGTGGTGCGCATTGTATGGGTGTGTGTTACATTACATTCACTACTAGAAGTGAGAAAAACATCACGGGGTGGTGCGCATTGTATGGGTGTGTGTTACATTACATTCAGTACTAGGAGTGAGAAAAACATCACGGGGTGGTGCGCATTGTATGGGTGTGTGTTACATTACATTCACTAGAAGGAGTGAGAAAAACATCACGGGGTCGTGCGCATTGTATGGGTGTGTGTTACATTACATTCACTAGTAGGAGTGAGAAAAACATCACGGGGTGGTGCGCATTGTATGGGTGTGTGTTTCGTTACATTCACTAGTAGGAGTGAGAAAAGCATCACGGGGTGGTGCGCATTGTATGGGTGTGTGTTACATTACATTCACTAGTAGGAGTGAGAAAAACATCACGGGGTGGTGCGCATTGTATGGGTGTGTGTTACGTTACATTCACTAGTAGGAGTGAGAAAAACATCACGGGGTGGTGCGCATTGTATGGGTGTGTGTTACATTACATTCACTAGTAGGAGTGAGAAAACCATCACGGGGTAGTGCGCATTGTATGGGTGTGTGTTACATTACATTCACTAGTACCAGTGAGAAAAACATCACGGGGTGGTGCGCATTGTATGGGTGTGTGTTACATTACATTCACTAGTAGTAGTGAGAAAAACATCACGGGGTGGTGCGCATTGTATGGGTGTGTGTTACATTACATTCACTAGTAGTAGTGAGAAAAACATCACGGGGTGGTGCGCATTGTATGGGTGTGTGTTACATTACATTCACTAGTAGGAGTGAGAAAAACATCACGGGGTGGTGCGCATTGTATGGGTGTGTGTTACGTTACATTCACTGGTAGGAGTGAGAAAAACATCACGGGGTGGTGCGCATTGTATGGGTGTGTGTTTCGTTACATTCACTGGTAGGAGTGAGAAAAACATCACGGGTGCTGCGCATTGTATGGGTGTGTGTTACGTTACATTCACTAGTAGGAGTGAGAAAAACATCACGGGGTGGTGCGCATTGTATGGGTGTGTGTTACGTTACATTCACTAGTAGGAGTGAGAAAAACATCACGGGGTGGTGCGCATTGTATAGGTGTGTGTTACATTACATTCACTAGTAGGAGTGAGAAAAACATCACGGAGTGGTGCGCATTGTATGGGTGTGTGTTACATTACATTCACTAGTAGCAGTGAGAAAAACATGACGGGGTGGTGCGCATTGTATGGGTGTGTGTTACATTACATTCACTAGTAGGAGTGAGAAAAACATCACGGGGTGGTGCGCATTGTATGGGTGTGTGTTACATTACATTCACTAGTAGCAGTGAGAAAAACATGACGGGGTGGTGCGCATTGTATGGGTGTGTGTTACATTACATTCACTAGTAGGAGTGAGAAAAACATCACGGGGTGGTGCGCATTGTATGGGTGTGTGTTACATTACATTCACTAGTAGCAGTGAGAAAAACATCACGGGGTGGTGCGCATTGTATGGGTGTGTGTTACATTACATTCACTAGTAGGAGTGAGAAAAACATCACGGGGTGGTGCGCATTGTATGGGTGTGTGTTACATTACATTCACTAGTAGCAGTGAGAAAAACATGACGGGGTGGTGCGCATTGTATGGGTGTGTGTTACATTACATTCACTAGTAGGAGTGAGAAAAACATCACGGGGTGGTGCGCATTGTATGGGAGTGTGTTACATTACATTCACTAGTAGGAGTGAGAAAAACATCTCGGGGTGGTGCGCATTGTATGGGTGTGTGTTACATTACATTCGCTACTAGGAGTGAGAAAAACATCACTGGGTGGTGCGCATTATATGGGTATGTGTTACATTACATTCACTAGTACCAGTGAGAAAAACATCACGGGGTGGTGCGCACTGTATGGGTGTGTGTTACATTACATTCACTAGTAGGAGTGAGAAAAACATCACGGGGTGGTGCGCATTGTATGGGTGTGTGTTACATTACATTCACTAGTAGCAGTGAGAAAAACATCACGGGGTGGTGCGCATTGTATGGGAGTGTGTTACATTACATTCACTAGTAGGATTACATTCACTAGTAGGAGTGAGAAAAACATCACAGGGTGGTGCGCATTGTATGGGTGTATGTTATATTAGATTCACTAGTAGGAGTGAGAAAAACATCACGGGGTGGTGCGCATTGTATGGGAGTGTGTTACATTACATTCACTAGTAGGAGTGAGAAAAACATCACGGGGTGGTGCGCATTGTATGGGTGTGTGTTACATTACATTCACTAGTAGCAGTGAGAAAAATATCACGGGGTGGTGCGCATTGTATGGGTGTGTGTTACATTACATTCACTAGTAGGAGTGAGAAAAACATCACGGGGTGGTGCGCATTGTATGGGTGTGTGTTACATTACATTCACTAGTAGGCGTGAGAAAAACATCACTGGGTGGTGCGCATTGTATGGGTGTGTGTTACATTACATTCACTAGTAGGAGTGAGAAAACCATCACGGGGTAGGGCGCATTGTATGGGTGTGTGTTACATTACATTCACTAGTACCAGTGAGAAAAACATCACGGGGTGGTGCGCATTGTATGGGTGTATGTTACATTACATTCACTAGTAGTAGTGAGAAAAACATCACGGGGTGGTGCGCATTCTATGGGTGTGTGTTACATTACATTCACTAGTAGGAGTGAGAAAAACATCACGGTGTGGTGCGCATTGTATGGGTGTGTGTTACGTTACATTCACTAGTAGGAGTGAAAAAAACATCACGGGGTGGTGCGCATTGTATGGGTGTGTGTTACGTTACATTCACTGGTAGGAGTGAGAAAAACATCACGGGGTGGTGCGCATTGTATGGGTGTGTGTTACGTTACATTCACTGGTAGGAGTGAGAAAAACATCACGGGGTGGTGCGCATTGTATGGGTGTGTGTTACATTAGATTCACCAGTAGGAGTGAGAAAAACATCACGGGGTGGTGCGCATTGTATGGGTGTATGTTACATTAGATACACTAGTAGGAGTGAGAAAAACATCACGGGGTGGTGCGCATTGTATGGGTGTGTGTTACATTACATTCACTACTAGAAGTGAGAAAAACATCACGGGGTGGTGCGCATTGTATGGGTGTGTGTTACATTACATTCAGTACTAGGAGTGAGAAAAACATCACGGGGTGGTGCGCATTGTATGGGTGTGTGTTACATTACATTCACTAGAAGGAGTGAGAAAAACATCACGGGGTCGTGCGCATTGTATGGGTGTGTGTTACATTACATTCACTAGTAGGAGTGAGAAAAACATCACGGGGTGGTGCGCATTGTATGGGTGTGTGTTTCGTTACATTCACTAGTAGGAGTGAGAAAAGCATCACGGGGTGGTGCGCATTGTATGGGTGTGTGTTACATTACATTCACTAGTAGGAGTGAGAAAAACATCACGGGGTGGTGCGCATTGTATGGGTGTGTGTTACGTTACATTCACTAGTAGGAGTGAGAAAAACATCACGGGGTGGTGCGCATTGTATGGGTGTGTGTTACATTACATTCACTAGTAGGAGTGAGAAAACCATCACGGGGTAGTGCGCATTGTATGGGTGTGTGTTACATTACATTCACTAGTACCAGTGAGAAAAACATCACGGGGTGGTGCGCATTGTATGGGTGTGTGTTACATTACATTCACTAGTAGTAGTGAGAAAAACATCACGGGGTGGTGCGCATTGTATGGGTGTGTGTTACATTACATTCACTAGTAGTAGTGAGAAAAACATCACGGGGTGGTGCGCATTGTATGGGTGTGTGTTACATTACATTCACTAGTAGGAGTGAGAAAAACATCACGGGGTGGTGCGCATTGTATGGGTGTGTGTTACGTTACATTCACTGGTAGGAGTGAGAAAAACATCACGGGGTGGTGCGCATTGTATGGGTGTGTGTTTCGTTACATTCACTGGTAGGAGTGAGAAAAACATCACGGGTGCTGCGCATTGTATGGGTGTGTGTTACGTTACATTCACTAGTAGGAGTGAGAAAAACATCACGGGGTGGTGCGCATTGTATGGGTGTGTGTTACGTTACATTCACTAGTAGGAGTGAGAAAAACATCACGGGGTGGTGCGCATTGTATAGGTGTGTGTTACATTACATTCACTAGTAGGAGTGAGAAAAACATCACGGAGTGGTGCGCATTGTATGGGTGTGTGTTACATTACATTCACTAGTAGCAGTGAGAAAAACATGACGGGGTGGTGCGCATTGTATGGGTGTGTGTTACATTACATTCACTAGTAGGAGTGAGAAAAACATCTCGGGGTGGTGCGCATTGTATGGGTGTGTGTTACATTACATTCGCTACTAGGAGTGAGAAAAACATCACTGGGTGGTGCGCATTATATGGGTATGTGTTACATTACATTCACTAGTACCAGTGAGAAAAACATCACGGGGTGGTGCGCACTGTATGGGTGTGTGTTACATTACATTCACTAGTAGGAGTGAGAAAAACATCACGGGGTGGTGCGCATTGTATGGGTGTGTGTTACATTACATTCACTAGTAGCAGTGAGAAAAACATCACGGGGTGGTGCGCATTGTATGGGAGTGTGTTACATTACATTCACTAGTAGGATTACATTCACTAGTAGGAGTGAGAAAAACATCACAGGGTGGTGCGCATTGTATGGGTGTATGTTATATTAGATTCACTAGTAGGAGTGAGAAAAACATCACGGGGTGGTGCGCATTGTATGGGAGTGTGTTACATTATATTCACTAGTAGGAGTGAGAAAAACATCTCGGGGTGGTGCGCATTGTTTGGGTGTGTGTTACATTACATTCGCTACTAGGAGTGAGAAAAACATCACTGGGTGGTGCGCATTATATGGGTATGTGTTACATTACATTCACTAGTACCAGTGAGAAAAACATCACGGGGTGGTGAACACTGTATGGGTGTGTGTTACATTACATTCACTAGTAGGAGTGAGAAAAACATCACGGGGTGGTGCGCATTGTATGGGTGTGTGTTACATTACATTCACTAGTAGCAGTGAGAAAAACATCACGGGGTGGTGCGCATTGTATGGGAGTGTGTTACATTACATTCACTAGTAGGATTACTTTCACTAGTAGGAGTGAGAAAAACATCACAGGGTGGTGTGCATTGTATGGGTGTATGTTATATTAGATTCACTAGTAGGAGTGAGAAAAACATCACGGGGTGGTGCGCATTGTATGGGTGTGTGTTACATTAGATTCACTAGTAGGAGTGAGAAAAACATCACGGGGTGGTGCGCATTGTATGGGTGTGTGTTACATTGCATTCACTACTAGGAGTGAGAAAAACATTACGGGGTGGTGCGCATTGTATGGGTGTGTGTTACATTACATTCACTACTAGGAGTGAGAAAAACATCACGGGGTGGTGCGCATTGTATGGGTGTGTGTTACATTACATTCAGTAGAAGGAGTGAGAAAAACATCACGGGGTGGTGCGCATTGTATGGGTGTGTGTTACATTACATTCACTAGTAGCAGTGAGAAAAACATCGCGGGGTGGTGCGCATTGTATGGGTGTGTGTTACATTACATTCACTAGTAGCAGTGAGAAAAACATCACGGTGTGGTGCGCATTGTATGGGTGTGTGTTACATTACATTCACTACTAGAAGTGAGAAAAACATCACGGGGTGGTGCGCATTGTATGGGTGTGTGTTACGTTACATTCACTAGTAGGAGTGAGAAAAACATCACGGGGTGGTGCGCATTGTATGGGTGTGTGTTACATTACATTCACTAGTAGGAGTGAGAAAAACATCACGGGGTGGTGCGCATTGTATGGGTGTGTGTTACGTTACATTCACTATTAGGAGTGAGAAAAACATCACGGGGTGGTGCGCATTGTATCGGTGTGTGTTACGTTACATTCACTAGTAGCAGTGAGAAAAACATCACGGGGTGGTGCGCATTGTATGGGTGTGTGTTACATTACATTCACTAGTCGGAGTGAGAAAAACATCACGTGGTGGTGCGCATTGTATGGCTGTGTGTTACATTACATTCACTAGTAGGAGTGAGAAAAACATCACGGGGTGGTGCGCAATTTATGGGTGTGTGTTACATTACATTCACTAGTAGGAGTGAGAAAAACATCACGGGGTGGTGCGCATTGTATGGGTGTGTGTTACATTACATTCACTAGTAGGAGTGAGAAAAACATCACGGGGTGGTGCGCATTGTATGGGTGTGTGTTACATTACATTCACTAGTAGGAGTGAGAAAAACATCACGGGGTGGTGCGCATTGTATGGGTGTGTGTTACATTACATTCACTAGTAGGAGTGAGAAAAACATCACGGGGTGGTGCGCATTGTATGGGTGTGTGTTACATTACATTCACTAGTAGCAGTGAGAAAAACATCACGGGGTGGTGCGCATTGTATGGGTGTGTGTTACATTACATTCACTAGTAGGAGTGAGAAAAACATCACGGGGTGGTGCGCATTGTATGGGTGTGTGTTACATTACATTCACTAGTAGGCGTGAGAAAAACATCACTGGGTGGTGCGCATTGTATGGCTGTGTGTTACATTACATTCACTAGTAGGAGTGAGAAAACCATCACGGGGTAGGGCGCATTGTATGGGTGTGTGTTACATTACATTCACTAGTACCAGTGAGAAAAACATCACGGAGTGGTGCGCATTGTATGGGTATATGTTACATTACATTCACTAGTAGTAGTGAGAAAAACATCACGGGGTGGTGCGCATTCTATGGGTGTGTGTTACATTACATTCACTAGTAGGAGTGAGAAAAACATCACGGTGTGGTGCGCATTGTATGGGTGTGTGTTACGTTACATTCACTAGTAGGAGTGAAAAAAACATCACGGGGTGGTGCGCATTGTATGGGTGTGTGTTACGTTACATTCACTGGTAGGAGTGAGAAAAACATCACGGGGTGGTGCGCATTGTATGGGTGTGTGTTACGTTACATTCACTGGTAGGAGTGAGAAAAACATCACGGGGTGGTGCGCATTGTATGGGTGTGTGTTACATTAGATTCACTAGTAGGAGTGAGAAAAACATCACGGGGTGGTGCGCATTGTATGGGTGTATGTTACATTAGATACACTAGTAGGAGTGAGAAAAACATCACGGGGTGGTGCGCATTGTATGGGTGTGTGTTACATTACATTCACTACTAGAAGTGAGAAAAACATCACGGGGTGGTGCGCATTGTATGGGTGTGTGTTACATTACATTCAGTACTAGGAGTGAGAAAAACATCACGGGGTGGTGCGCATTGTATGGGTGTGTGTTACATTACATTCACTAGAAGGAGTGAGAAAAACATCACGGGGTCGTGCGCATTGTATGGGTGTGTGTTACATTACATTCACTAGTAAGAGTGAGAAAAACATCACGGGGTGGTGCGCATTGTATGGGTGTGTGTTTCGTTACATTCACTAGTAGGAGTGAGAAAAGCATCACGGGGTGGTGCGCATTGTATGGGTGTGTGTTACATTACATTCACTAGTAGGAGTGAGAAAAACATCACGGGGTGGTGCGCATTGTATGGGTGTGTGTTACGTTACATTCACTAGTAGGAGTGAGAAAAACATCACGGGGTGGTGCGCATTGTATGGGTGTGTGTTACATTACATTCACTAGTAGGAGTGAGAAAACCATCACGGGGTAGTGCGCATTGTATGGGTGTGTGTTACATTACATTCACTAGTACCAGTGAGAAAAACATCACGGGGTGGTGCGCATTGTATGGGTGTGTGTTACATTACATTCACTAGTACCAGTGAGAAAAACATCACGGGGTGGTGCGCATTGTATGGGTGTGTGTTACATTACATTCACTAGTAGTAGTGAGAAAAACATCACGGGGTGGTGCGCATTGTATGGGTGTGTGTTACATTACATTCACTAGTAGGAGTGAGAAAAACATCACGGGGTGGTGCGCATTGTATGGGTGTGTGTTACGTTACATTCACTGGTAGGAGTGAGAAAAACATCACGGGGTGGTGCGCATTGTATGGGTGTGTGTTTCGTTACATTCACTGGTAGGAGTGAGAAAAACATCACGGGGTGCTGCGCATTGTATGGGTGTGTGTTACGTTACATTCACTAGTAGGAGTGAGAAAAACATCACGGGGTGGTGCGCATTGTATGGGTGTGTGTTACGTTACATTCACTAGTAGGAGTGAGAAAAACATCACGGGGTGGTGCGCATTGTATAGGTGTGTGTTACATTACATTCACTAGTAGGAGTGAGAAAAACATCACGGAGTGGTGCGCATTGTATGGGTGTGTGTTACATTACATTCACTAGTAGCAGTGAGAAAAACATGACGGGGTGGTGCGCATTGTATGGGTGTGTGTTACATTACATTCACTAGTAGGAGTGAGAAAAACATCACGGGGTGGTGCGCATTGTATGGGTGTGTGTTACATTACATTCACTAGTAGCAGTGAGAAAAACATGACGGGGTGGTGCGCATTGTATGGGTGTGTGTTACATTACATTCACTAGTAGGAGTGAGAAAAACATCACGGGGTGGTGCGCATTGTATGGGTGTGTGTTACATTACATTCACTAGTAGCAGTGAGAAAAACATCACGGGGTGGTGCGCATTGTATGGGTGTGTGTTACATTACATTCACTAGTAGGAGTGAGAAAAACATCACGGGGTGGTGCGCATTGTATGGGTGTGTGTTACATTACATTCACTAGTAGCAGTGAGAAAAACATGACGGGGTGGTGCGCATTGTATGGGTGTGTGTTACATTGCATTCACTAGTAGGAGTGAGAAAAACATCACGGGGTGGTGCGCATTGTATGGGTGTGTGTTACATTACATTCACTAGTAGCAGTGAGAAAAACATCACGGGGTGGTGCGCATTGTATGGGTGTGTGTTACATTACATTCACTAGTAGCAGTGAGAAAAACATCACGGGGTGGTGCGCATTGTATGGGAGTGTGTTACATTACATTCACTAGTAGGATTACATTCACTAGTAGGAGTGAGAAAAACATCACAGGGTGGTGCGCATTGTATGGGTGTATGTTATATTAGATTCACTAGTAGGAATGAGAAAAACATCACGGGGTGGTGCGCATTGTATGGGTGTGTGTTACATTAGATTCACTAGTAGGAGTGAGAAAAACATCACGGGGTGGTGCGCATTGTATGGGTGTGTGTTACATTACATTCACTACTAGGAGTGAGAAAAACATCACGGGGTGGTGCACATTGTATGGGTGTGTGTTACATTACATTCACTACTAGGAGTGAGAAAAACATCACGGGGTGGTGCGCATTGTATGGGTGTGTGTTACATTACATTCACTAGAAGGAGTGAGAAAAACATCACGGGGTGGTGCGCATTGTATGGGTGTGTGTTACATTACATTCACTAGTAGCAGTGAGAAAAACATCGCGGGGTGGTGCGCATTGTATGGGTGTGTGTTACATTACATTCACTAGTAGCAGTGAGAAAAACATCACGGTGTGGTGCGCATTGTATGGGTGTGTGTTACATTACATTCACTACTAGAAGTGAGAAAAATATCACGGGGTGGTGCGCATTGTATGGGTGTGTGTTACGTTACATTCACTAGTAGGAGTGAGAAAAACATCACGGGGTGGTGCGCATTGTATGGGTGTGTGTTACATTACATTCACTAGTAGCAGTGAGAAAAACATGACGGGGTGGTGCGCATTGTATGGGTGTGTGTTACATTACATTCACTAGTAGGAGTGAGAAAAACATCACGGGGTGGTGCGCATTGTATGGGTGTGTGTTACATTACATTCACTAGTAGCAGTGAGAAAAACATGACGGGGTGGTGCGCATTGTATGGGTGTGTGTTACATTACATTCACTAGTAGGAGTGAGAAAAACATCACGGGGTGGTGCGCATTGTATGGGTGTGTGTTACATTACATTCACTAGTAGCAGTGAGAAAAACATCACGGGGTGGTGCGCATTGTATGGGTGTGTGTTACATTACATTCACTAGTAGGAGTGAGAAAAACATCACGGGGTGGTGCGCATTGTATGGGTGTGTGTTACATTACATTCACTAGTAGCAGTGAGAAAAACATGACGGGGTGGTGCGCATTGTATGGGTGTGTGTTACATTACATTCACTAGTAGGAGTGAGAAAAACATCACGGGGTGGTGCGCATTGTATGGGAGTGTGTTACATTACATTCACTAGTAGGAGTGAGAAAAACATCTCGGGGTGGTGCGCATTGTATGGGTGTGTGTTACATTACATTCGCTACTAGGAGTGAGAAAAACATCACTGGGTGGTGCGCATTATATGGGTATGTGTTACATTACATTCACTAGTACCAGTGAGAAAAACATCACGGGGTGGTGCGCACTGTATATGTGTGTGTTACATTACATTCACTAGTAGGAGTGAGAAAAACATCACGGGGTGGTGCGCATTGTATGGGTGTGTGTTACATTACATTCACTAGTAGCAGTGAGAAAAACATCACGGGGTGGTGCGCATTGTATGGGAGTGTGTTACATTACATTCACTAGTAGGATTACATTCACTAGTAGGAGTGAGAAAAACATCACAGGGTGGTGCGCATTGTATGGGTGTATGTTATATTAGATTCACTAGTAGGAGTGAGAAAAACATCACGGGGTGGTGCGCATTGTATGGGTGTGTGTTACATTAGATTCACTAGTAGGAGTGAGAAAAACATCACGGGGTGGTTCGCATTGTATGGGTGTGTGTTACATTACATTCACTACTAGGAGTGAGAAAAACATCACGGGGTGGTGCACATTGTATGGGTGTGTGTTACATTACATTCACTACTAGGAGTGAGAAAAACATCACGGGGTGGTGCGCATTGTATGGGTGTGTGTTACATTACATTCACTAGAAGGAGTGAGAAAAACATCACGGGGTGGTGCGCATTGTATGGGTGTGTGTTAAATTACATTCACTAGTAGCAGTGAGAAAAACATCGCGGGGTGGTGCGCATTGTATGGGTGTGTGTTACATTACATTCACTAGTAGCAGTGAGAAAAACATGACGGGGTGGTGCGCATTGTATGGGTGTGTGTTACATTACATTCACTACTAGAAGTGAGAAAAATATCACGGGGTGGTGCGCATTGTATGGGTGTGTGTTACGTTACATTCACTAGTAGGAGTGAGAAAAACATCACGGGGTGGTGCGCATTGTATGGGTGTGTGTTACATTACATTCACTAGTAGGAGTGAGAAAAACATCACGGGGTGGTGCGCATTGTATGGGTGTGTGTTACGTTACATTCACTATTAGGAGTGAGAAAAACATCACGGGGTGGTGCGCATTGTATCGGTGTGTGTTACGTTACATTCACTAGTAGCAGTGAGAAAAACATCACGGGGTGGTGCGCATTGTATGGGTGTGTGTTACATTACATTCACTAGTAGGAGTGAGAAAAACATCACGTGGTGGTGCGCATTGTATGGCTGTGTGTTACATTACATTCACTAGTAGGAGTGAGAAAAACATCACGGGGTGGTGCGCAATTTATGGGTGTGTGTTACATTACATTCACTAGTAGGAGTGAGAAAAACATCACGGGGTGGTGCGCATTGTATGGGTGTGTGTTACATTACATTCACTAGTAGGAGTGAGAAAAACATCACGGGGTGGTGCGCATTGTATGGGTGTGTGTTACATTACATTCACTAGTAGCAGTGAGAAAAACATCACGGGGTGGTGCGCATTGTATGGGTGTGTGTTACATTACATTCACTAGTAGGAGTGAGAAAAACATCACGGGGTGGTGCGCATTGTATGGGTGTGTGTTACATTACATTCACTAGTAGGCGTGAGAAAAACATCACGGGGTGGTGCGCATTGTATGGGTGTGTGTTACATTACATTCACTAGTAGGAGTGAGAAAACCATCACGGGGTAGTGCGCATTGTATGGGTGTGTGTTACATTACATTCACTAGTACCAGTGAGAAAAACATCACGGGGTGGTGCGCATTGTATGGGTGTATGTTACATTACATTCACTAGTAGTAGTGAGAAAAACATCACGGGGTGGTGCGCATTCTATGGGTGTGTGTTACATTACATTCACTAGTAGGAGTGAGAAAAACATCACGGGGTGGTGCGCATTGTATGGGTGTGTGTTACGTTACATTCACTAGTAGGAGTGAAAAAAACATCACGGGGTGGTGCGCATTGTATAGGTGTGTGTTACATTACATTCACTAGTAGGAGTGAGAAAAACATCACGGAGTGGTGCGCATTGTATGGGTGTGTGTTACATTACATTCACTAGTAGCAGTGAGAAAAACATGACGGGGTGGTGCGCATTGTATGGGTGTGTGTTACATTACATTCACTAGTAGGAGTGAGAAAAACATCACGGGGTGGTGCGCATTGTATGGGTGTGTGTTACATTACATTCACTAGTAGCAGTGAGAATAACATGACGGGGTGGTGCGCATTGTATGGGTGTGTGTTACATTACATTCACTAGTAGGAGTGAGAAAAACATCACGAGGTGGTGCGCATTGTATGGGTGTGTGTTACATTACATTCACTAGTAGCAGTGAGAAAAACATCACGGGGTGGTGCGCATTGTATGGGTGTGTGTTACATTACATTCACTAGTAGGAGTGAGAAAAACATCACGGGGTGGTGCGCATTGTATGGGTGTGTGTTACATTACATTCACTACTAGGAGTGAGAAAAACATGACGGGGTGGTGCGCATTGTATGGGTGTGTGTTACATTACATTCACTAGTAGGAGTGAGAAAAACATCACGGGGTGGTGCGCATTGTATGGGAGTGTGTTACGTTACATTCACTAGTAGGAGTGAGAAAAACATCTCGGGGTGGTGCGCATTGTATGGGTGTGTGTTACATTACATTCGCTACTAGGAGTGAGAAAAACATCACTGGGTGGTGCGCATTATATGGGTATGTGTTACATTACATTCACTATTACCAGTGAGAAAAACATCACGGGGTGGTGCGCACTGTATGGGTGTGTGTTACATTACATTCACTAGTAGGAGTGAGAAAAACATCACGGGGTGGTGCGCATTGTATGGGTGTGTGTTACATTACATTCACTAGTAGCAGTGAGAAAAACATCACGGGGTGGTGCGCATTGTATGGGAGTGTGTTACATTACATTCACTAGTAGGATTACATTCACTAGTAGGAGTGAGAAAAACATCACAGGGTGGTGCGCATTGTATGGGTGTATGTTATATTAGATTCACTAGTAGGAGTGAGAAAAACATCACGGGGTGGTGCGCATTGTATGGGTGTGTGTTACATTAGATTCACTAGTAGGAGTGAGAAAAACATCACGGGGTGGTGCGCATTGTATGGGTGTGTGTTACATTACATTCACTACTAGGAGTGAGAAAAACATCACGGGGTGGTGCACATTGTATGGGTGTGTGTTACATTACATTCACTACTAGGAGTGAGAAAAACATCACGGGGTGGTGCGCATTGTATGGGTGTGTGTTACATTACATTCACTAGAAGGAGTGAGAAAAACATCACGGGGTGGTGCGCATTGTATGGGTGTGTGTTACATTACATTCACTAGTAGCAGTGAGAAAAACATCGCGGGGTGGTGCGCATTGTATGGGTGTGTGTTACATTACATTCACTAGTAGCAGTGAGAAAAACATCACGGTGTGGTGCGCATTGTATGGGTGTGTGTTACATTACATTCACTACTAGAAGTGAGAAAAATATCACGGGGTGGTGCGCATTGTATGGGTGTGTGTTACGTTACATTCACTAGTAGGAGTGAGAAAAACATCACGGGGTGGTGCGCATTGTATGGGTGTGTGTTACATTACATTCACTAGTAGGAGTGAGAAAAACATCACGGGGTGGTGCGCATTGTATGGGTGTGTGTTACGTTACATTCACTATTAGGAGTGAGAAAAACATCACGGGGTGGTGCGCATTGTATCGGTGTGTGTTACGTTACATTCACTAGTAGCAGTGAGAAAAACATCACGGGGTGGTGCGCATTGTATGGGTGTGTGTTACATTACATTCACTAGTAGGAGTGAGAAAAACATCACGTGGTGGTGCGCATTGTATGGCTGTGTGTTACATTACATTCACTAGTAGGAGTGAAAAAAACATCACGGGTTGGTGCGCAATTTATGGGTGTGTGTTACATTACATTCACTAGTAGGAGTGAGAAAAACATCACGGGGTGGTGCGCATTGTATGGGTGTGTGTTACATTACATTCACTAGTAGGAGTGAGAAAAACATCACGGGGTGGTGCGCATTGTATGGGTGTGTGTTACATTACATTCACTAGTAGGAGTGAGAAAAACATCACGGGGTGGTGCGCATTGTATGGGTGTGTGTTACATTACATTCACTAGTAGGAGTGAGAAAAACATCACGGGGTGGTGCGCATTGTATGGGTGTGTGTTACATTACATTCACTAGTAGCAGTGAGAAAAACATCACGGGGTGGTGCGCATTGTATGGGTGTGTGTTACATTACATTCACTAGTAGGAGTGAGAAAAACATCACGGGGTCGTGCGCATTGTATGGGTGTGTGTTACATTACATTCACTAGTAGGCGTGAGAAAAACATCACGGGGTGGTGCGCATTGTATGGGTGTGTGTTACATTACATTCACTAGTAGGAGTGAGAAAACCATCACGGGGTAGTGCGCATTGTATGGGTGTGTGTTACATTACATTCACTAGTACCAGTGAGAAAAACATCACGGGGTGGTGCGCATTGTATGGGTTTATGTTACATTACATTCACTAGTAGTAGTGAGAAAAACATCACGGGGTGGTGCGCATTCTATGGGTGTGTGTTACATTACATTCACTAGTAGGAGTGAGAAAAACATCACGGTGTGGTGCGCATTGTATGGGTGTGTGTTACGTTACATTCACTAGTAGGAGTGAAAAAAACATCACGGGGTGGTGCGCATTGTATGGGTGTTTGTTACGTTACATTCACTGGTAGGAGTGAGAAAAACATCACGGGGTGGTGCGCATTGTATGGGTGTGTGTTACGTTACATTCACTGGTAGGAGTGAGAAAAACATCACGGGGTGGTGCGCATTGTATGGGTGTGTGTTACATTAGATTCACTAGTAGGAGTGAGAAAAACATCACGGGGTGGTGCGCATTGTATGGGTGTATGTTACATTAGATTCACTAGTAGGAGTGAGAAAAACATCACGGGGTGGTGCGCATTGTATGGGTGTGTGTTACATTACATTCACTACTAGAAGTGAGAAAAACATCACGGGGTGGTGCGCATTGTATGGGTGTGTGTTACATTACATTCACTACTAGGAGTGAGAAAAACATCACGGGGTGGTGCGCATTGTATGGGTGTGTGTTACATTACATTCACTAGAAGGAGTGAGAAAAATATCACGGGGTCGTGCGCATTGTATGGGTGTGTGTTACATTACATTCACTAGTAGGAGTGAGAAAAACATCACGGGGTGGTGCGCATTGTATGGGTGTGTGTTTCGTTACATTCACTAGTAGGAGTGAGAAAAGCATCACGGGGTGGTGCGCATTGTATGGGTGTGTGTTACATTACATTCACTAGTAGCAGTGAGAAAAACATCACGGGGTGGTGCGCATTGTATGGGTGTGTGTTACGTTACATTCACTAGTAGGAGTGAGAAAAACATCACGGGGTGGTGCGCATTGTATGGGTGTGTGTTACATTACATTCACTAGTAGGAGTGAGAAAACCATCACGGGGTAGTGCGCATTGTATGGGTGTGTGTTACATTACATTCACTAGTAGGAGTGAGAAAAACATCACGGGGTGGTGCGCATTGTATGGGTGTGTGTTACATTACATTCACTAGTAGCAGTGAGAAAAACATGACGGGGTGGTGCGCATTGTATGGGTGTGTGTTACATTACATTCACTAGTAGGAGTGAGAAAAACATCACGGGGTGGTGCGCATTGTATGGGAGTGTGTTACATTACATTCACTAGTAGGAGTGAGAAAAACATCTCGGGGTGGTGCGCATTGTATGGGTGTGTGTTACATTACATTCGCTACTAGGAGTGAGAAAAACATCACTGGGTGGTGCGCATTATATGGGTATGTGTTACATTACATTCACTAGTACCAGTGAGAAAAACATCACGGGGTGGTGCGCACTGTATGGGTGTGTGTTACATTACATTCACTAGTAGGAGTGAGAAAAACATCACGGGGTGGTGCGCATTGTATGGGTGTGTGTTACATTACATTCACTAGTAGCAGTGAGAAAAACATCACGGGGTGGTGCGCATTGTATGGGAGTGTGTTACATTACATTCACTAGTAGGATTACATTCACTAGTAGGAGTGAGAAAAACATCACAGGGTGGTGCGCATTGTATGGGTGTATGTTATATTAGATTCACTAGTAGGAGTGAGAAAAACATCACGGGGTGGTGCGCATTGTACGGGTGTGTGTTACATTACATTCACTAGTAGGAGTGAGAAAAACATCACGGGGTGGTGCGCATTGTATGGGTGTGTGTTACGTTACATTCACTAGTAGGAGTGAGAAAAACATCACGGGGTGGTGCGCATTGTATGGGTGTGTGTTACGTTACATTCACTAGTAGGAGTGAGATAAACATCACGGGGTGGTGCGCATTGTATGGGTGTGTGTTACGTTACATTCACTAGTAGGAGTGAGAAAAACATCACGGGGTGGTGAGCATTGTATGGGTGTGTGTTACGTTACATTCACTAGTAGGAGTGAGAAAAACATCACGGGGTGGTGCGCATTGTATGGGTGTGTGTTACGTTACATTCACTAGTAGGAGTGAGAAAAACATCACGGGGTGGTGCGCATTGTATGGGTGTGTGTTACGTTACATTCACTATTAGGAGTGAGAAAAACATCACGGGGTGGTGCGCATTGTATCGGTGTGTGTTACGTTACATTCACTAGTAGCAGTGAGAAAAACATCACGGGGTGGTGCGCATTGTATGGGTGTGTGTTACATTACATTCACTAGTAGGAGTGAGAAAAACATCACGTGGTGGTGCGCATTGTATGGGTGTGTGTTACATTACATTCACTAGTAGGAGTGAGAAAAACATCACGGGGTGGTGCGCAATTTATGGGTGTGTGTTACATTACATTCACTAGTAGGAGTGAGAAAAACATCACGGGGTGGTGCGCATTGTATGGGTGTGTGTTACATTACATTCACTAGTAGGAGTGAGAAAAACATCACGGGGTGGTGCGCATTGTATGGGTGTGTGTTACATTACATTCACTATTAGGAGTGAGAAAAACATCACGGGGTGGTGCGCAATTTATGGGTGTGTGTTACATTACATTCACTAGTAGGAGTGAGAAAAACATCACGGGGTGGTGCGCATTGTATGGGTGTGTGTTACATTACATTCACTAGTAGGAGTGAGAAAAACATCACGGGGTGGTGCGCATTGTATGGGTGTGTGTTACATTACATTCACTAGTAGCAGTGAGAAAAACATCACGGGGTGGTGCGCATTGTATGGGTGTGTGTTACATTACATTCACTAGTAGGAGTGAGAAAAACATCACGGGGTGGTGCGGATTGTATGGGTGTGTGTTACATTACATTCACTAGTAGGCGTGAGAAAAACATCACGGGGTGGTGCGCATTGTATGGGTGTGTGTTACATTACATTCACTAGTAGGAGTGAGAAAACCATCACGGGGTAGTGCGCATTGTATGGGTGTGTGTTACATTACATTCACTAGTACCAGTGAGAAAAACATCACGGGGTGGTGCGCATTGTATGGGTGTATGTTACATTACATTCACTAGTAGTAGTGAGAAAAACATCACGGGGTGGTGCGCATTCCATGGGTGTGTGTTACATTACATTCACTAGTAGGAGTGAGAAAAACATCACGGTGTGGTGCGCATTGTATGGGTGTGTGTTACGTTACATTCACTAGTAGGAGTGAAAAAAACATCACGGGGTGGTGCGCATTGTATGGGTGTGTGTTACGTTACATTCACTGGTAGGAGTGAGAAAAACATCACGGGGTGGTGCGCATTGTATGGGTGTGTGTTACGTTACATTCACTGGTAGGAGTGAGAAAAACATCACGGGGTGGTGCGCATTGTATGGGTGTGTGTTACGTTACATTCACTGGTAGGAGTGAGAAAAACATCACGGGGTGGTGCGCATTGTATGGGTGTGTTTTACGTTACATTCACTAGTAGGAGTGAGAAAAACATCACGGGGTGGTGCGCATTGTATGGGTGTGTGTTACGTTACATTCACTAGTAGGAGTGAGAAAAACATCACGGGGTGGTGAGCATTGTATGGGTGTGTGTTACGTTACATTCACTAGTAGGAGTGAGAAAAACATCACGGGGTGGTGCGCATTGTATGGGTGTGTGTTACGTTACATTCACTAGTAGGAGTGAGAAAAACATCACGGGGTGGTGCGCATTGTATGGGTGTCTGTTACGTTACATTCCCTAGTAGGAGTGAGAAAAACATCACGGGGTGGTGCGCATTGTATCGGTGTGTGTTACGTTACATTCACTAATAGGAGTGAGAAAAACATCACGGGGTGGTGCGCATTGTATCGGTGTGTGTTACGTTACATTCACTAGTAGCAGTGAGAAAAACATCACGGGGGGGTGCGCATTGTATGGGTGTGTGTTACATTACATTCACTAGTAGGAGTGAGAAAAACATCACGGGGTGGTGCGCATTGTATGGGTGTGTGTTACGTTACATTCACTAGTAGGAGTGAGAAAAACATCACGGGGTGGTGCGCATTGTATGGGTGTGTGTTACATTACATTCACTAGTAGGAGTGAGAAAAACATCACGGGGTGGTGCGCATTGTATGGGTGTGTGTTACATTACATTCACTAGTAGGAGTGAGAAAAACATCACGGGGTGGTGCGCATTGTATGGGTGTGTGTTACATTACATTCACTAGTAGCAGTGAGAAAAACATCACGGGGTGGTGCGCATTGTATGGGTGTGTGTTACATTACATTCACTAGTAGCAGTGAGAAAAACATGACGGGGTGGTGCGCATTGTATGGGTGTGTGTTACATTACATTCACTAGTAGGAGTGAGAAAAACATCACGGGGTGGTGCGCATTGTATGGGAGTGTGTTACATTACATTCACTAGTAGGAGTGAGAAAAACATCACGGGGTGGTGCGCATTGTATGGGTGTGTGTTACATTACATTCACTAGTAGGCGTGAGAAAAACATCACGGGGTGGTGCGCATTGTATGGGTGTGTGTTACATTACATTCACTAGTAGGAGTGAGAAAACCATCACGGGGTAGTGCGCATTGTATGGGTGTGTGTTACATTACATTCACTAGTACCAGTGAGAAAAACATCACGGGGTGGTGCGCATTGTATGGGTGTATGTTACATTACATTCACTAGTAGTAGTGAGAAAAACATCACGGGGTGGTGCGCATTCTATGGGTGTGTGTTACATTACATTCACTAGTAGGAGTACATTCACTAGTAGGAGTGAGAAAAACATCACGGGGTGGTGCGCATTGTATGGGTGTATGTTATATTAGATTCACTAGTAGGAGTGAGAAAAACATCACGGGGTGGTGCGCATTGTATGGGTGTGTGTTACATTAGATTCACTAGTAGGAGTGAGAAAAACATCACGGGGTGGTGCGCATTGTATGGGTGTGTGTTACATTACATTCACTACTAGGAGTGAGAAAAACATCACGGGGTGGTGCGCATTGTATGGGTGTGTGTTACATTACATTCACTACTAGGAGTGAGAAAAACATCACGGGGTGGTGCGCATTGTATGGGTGTGTGTTACATTACATTCACTAGAAGGAGTGAGAAAAACATCACGGGGTGGTGCGCATTGTATGGGTGTGTGTTACATTACATTCACTAGTAGGAGTGAGATAAACATCACGGGGTGGTGCGCATTGTATGGGTGTGTGTTACGTTACATTCACTAGTAGCAGTGAGAAAAACATCACGGGGTGGTGCGCATTGTATGGGTGTGTGTTACGTTACATTCACTAGTAGGAGTGAGAAAAACATCACGGGGTGGTGCGCATTGTATGGGTGTGTGTTACGTTACATTCACTATTAGGAGTGAGAAAAACATCACGGGGTGGTGCGCATTGTATCGGTGTGTGTTACGTTACATTCACTAGTAGCAGTGAGAAAAACATCACGGGGTGGTGCGAATTGTATGGGTTTGTGTTACATTACATTCACTAGTAGGAGTGAGAAAAACATCACGTGGTGGTGCGCATTGTATGGCTGTGTGTTACATTACATTCACTAGTAGGAGTGAGAAAAACATCACGGGGTGGTGCGCAATTTATGGGTGTGTGTTACATTACATTCACTAGTAGGAGTGAGAAAAACATCACGGGGTGGTGCGCATTGTATGGGTGTGTGTTACATTACATTCACTAGTAGGAGTGAGAAAAACATCACGGGGTGGTGCGCATTGTATGGGTGTGTGTTACATTACATTCACTAGTAGGAGTGAGAAAAACATCACGGGGTGGTGCGCATTGTATGGGTGTGTGTTACATTACATTCACTAGTAGGAGTGAGAAAAACATCACGGGGTGGTGCGCATTGTATGGGTGTGTGTTATATTACATTCACTAGTAGGAGTGAGAAAAACATCACGGGGTGGTGCGCATTGTATGGGTGTGTGTTACGTTACATTCACTAGTAGGAGTGAGAAAAACATCACGGGGTGGTGCGCATTGTATGGGTGTGTGTTACGTTACATTCACTAGTAGCAGTGAGAAAAACATCACGGGGTGGTGCGCATTGTATGGGTGTGTGTTACATTACATTCACTAGTAGGAGTGAGAAAAACATCACGGGGTGGTGCGCATTGTATGGGTGTGTGTTACATTACATTCACTAGTAGCAGTGAGAAAAACATGACGGGGTGGTGCGCATTGTATGGGTGTGTGTTACATTACATTCACTAGTAGGAGTGAGAAAAACATCACGGGGTGGTGCGCATTGTATGGGTGTGTGTTACATTACATTCGCTACTAGGAGTCAGAAAAACATCACTGGGTGGTGCGCATTATATGGGTATGTGTTACATTACATTCACTAGTTCCAGTGAGAAAAGCGTCACGGGGTGGTGCGCACTGTATGGGTGTGTGTTACATTACATTCACTAGTAGGAGTGAGAAAAACATCTCGGGGTGGTGCGCATTGTATGGGTGTGTGTTACATTACATTCGCTACTAGGAGTGAGAAAAACATCACTGGGTGGTGCGCATTATATGGGTATGTGTTACATTACATTCACTAGTACCAGTGAGAAAAACATCACGGGGTGGTGCGCACTGTATGGGTGTGTGTTACATTACATTCACTAGTAGGAGTGAGAAAAACATCACGGGGTGGTGCGCATTGTATGGGTGTGTGTTACGTTACATTCACTATTAGGAGTGAGAAAAACATCACGGGGTGGTGCGCATTGTATCGGTGTGTGTTACGTTACATTCACTAGTAGCAGTGAGAAAAACATCACGGGGTGGTGCGCATTGTATGGGTGTGTGTTACATTACATTCACTAGTAGGAGTGAGAAAAACATCACGTGGTGGTGCGCATTGTATGGCTGTGTGTTACATTACATTCACTAGTAGGAGTGAGAAAAACATCACGGGGTGGTGCGCAATTTATGGGTGTGTGTTACATTACATTCACTAGTAGGAGTGAGAAAAACATCACGGGGTGGTGCGCATTGTATGGGTGTGTGTTACATTACATTCACTAGTAGGAGTGAGAAAAACATCACGGGGTGGTGCGCATTGTATGGGTGTGTGTTACATTACATTCACTAGTAGGAGTGAGAAAAACATCACGGGGTGGTGCGCATTGTATGGGTGTGTGTTACATTACATTCACTAGTAGGAGTGAGAAAAACATCACGGGGTGGTGCGCATTGTATGGGTGTGTGTTACATTACATTCACTAGTAGCAGTGAGAAAAACATCACGGGGTGGTGCGCATTGTATGGGTGTGTGTTACATTACATTCACTAGTAGGAGTGAGAAAAACATCACGGGGTGGTGCGCATTGTATGGGTGTGTGTTACATTACATTCACTAGTAGGCGTGAGAAAAACATCACGGGGTGGTGCGCATTGTATGGGTGTGTGTTACATTACATTCACTAGTAGGAGTGAGAAAACCATCACGGGGTAGTGCGCATTGTATGGGTGTGTGTTACATTACATTCACTAGTACCAGTGAGAAAAACATCACGGGTGGTGCGCATTGTATGGGTGTATGTTACATTACATTCACTAGTAGTAGTGAGAAAAACATCACGGGGTGGTGCGCATTCTATGGGTGTGTGTTACATTACATTCACTAGTAGGAGTGAGAAAAACATCACGGTGTGGTGCGCATTGTATGGGTGTGTGTTACGTTACATTCACTAGTAGGAGTGAAAAAAACATCACGGGGTGGTGCGCATTGTATGGGTGTGTGTTACGTTACATTCACTGGTAGGAGTGAGAAAAACATCACGGGGTGGTGCGCATTGTATGGGTGTGTGTTACGTTACATTCACTGGTAGGAGTGAGAAAAACATCACGGGGTGGTGCGCATTGTATGGGTGTGTGTTACATTAGATTCACTAGTAGGAGTGAGAAAAACATCACGGGGTGGTGCGCATTGTATGGGTGTATGTTACATTAGATTCACTAGTAGGAGTGAGAAAAACATCACGGGGTGGTGCGCATTGTATGGGTGTGTGTTACATTACATTCACTACTAGAAGTGAGAAAAACATCACGGGGTGGTGCGCATTGTATGGGTGTGTGTTACATTACATTCACTACTAGGAGTGAGAAAAACATCACGGGGTGGTGCGCATTGTATGGGTGTGTGTTACATTACATTCACTAGAAGGAGTGAGAAAAACATCACGGGGTCGTGCGCATTGTATGGGTGTGTGTTACATTACATTCACTAGTTGGAGTGAGAAAAACATCACGGGGTGGTGCGCATTGTATGGGTGTGTGTTTCGTTACATTCACTAGTTGGAGTGAGAAAAACATCACGGGGTGGTGCGCATTGTATGGGTGTGTGTTTCGTTACATTCACTAGTAGGAGTGAGAAAAACATCACGGGTTGGGGCGCATTGTATGGGTGTGTGTTACATTACATTCACTAGAAGGAGTGAGAAAAACATCACGGGGTGGTGCGCATTGTATGGGTGTGTGTTACGTTACATTCACTAGTAGCAGTGAGAAAAACATCGCGGGGTGGTGCGCATTGTATGGGTGTGTGTTACATTACATTCACTAGTAGCAGTGAGAAAAACATCACGGTGTAGTGCGCATTGTATGGGTGTGTGTTACATTACATTCACTACTAGAAGTGAGAAAAACATCACGGGGTGGTGCGCATTGTATGGGTGTGTGTTACATTACATTCACTAGTAGGAGTGAGAAAAACATCACGGGTTGGGGCGCATTGTATGGGTGTGTGTTACATTACATTCACTAGTAGGAGTGAGAAAAACATCACGGGGTGGTGCGCATTGTATGGGTGTGTGTTACATTACATTCACTAGTAGGAGTGAGAAAAACATCACGGGGTGGTGCGCATTGTATGGGTGTGTGTTACGTTACATTCACTAGTAGGAGTGAGATAAACATCACGGGGTGGTGCGCATTGTATGGGTGTGTGTTACGTTACATTCACTAGTAGGAGTGAGAAAAACATCACGGGGTGGTGAGCATTGTATGGGTGTGTGTTACGTTACATTCACTAGTAGGAGTGAGAAAAACATCACGGGGTTGTGCGCATTGTATGGGTGTGTGTTACGTTACATTCACTAGTAGGAGTGAGAAAAACATCACGGGGTGGTGCGCATTGTATGGGTGTGTGTTACGTTACATTCACTATTAGGAGTGAGAAAAACATCACGGGGTGGTGCGCATTGTATCGGTGTGTGTTACGTTACATTCACTAGTAGCAGTGAGAAAAACATCACGGGGTGGTGCGCATTGTATGGGTGTGTGTTACATTACATTCACTAGTAGGAGTGAGAAAAACATCACGTGGTGGTGCGCATTGTATGGCTGTGTGTTACATTACATTCACTAGTAGGAGTGAGAAAAACATCACGGGGTGGTGCGCAATTTATGGGTGTGTGTTACATTACATTCACTAGTAGGAGTGAGAAAAACATCACGGGGTGGTGCGCATTGTATGGGTGTGTGTTACATTACATTCACTAGTAGGAGTGAGAAAAACATCACGGGCTGGTGCGCATTGTATGGGTGTGTGTTACATTACATTCACTAGTAGGAGTGAGAAAAACATCACGGGGTGGTGCGCATTGTATGGGTGTGTGTTACATTACATTCACTAGTAGGAGTGAGAAAAACATCACGGGGTGGTGCGCATTGTATGGGTGTGTGTTACATTACATTCACTAGTAGCAGTGAGAAAAACATCACGGGGTGGTGCGCATTGTATGGGTGTGTGTTACATTACATTCACTAGTAGGAGTGAGAAAAACATCACGGGGTGGTGTGCATTGTATGGGTGTGTGTTACATTACATTCACTAGTAGGCGTGAGAAAAACATCACGGGGTGGTGCGCATTGTATGGGTGTGTGTTACATTACATTCACTAGTAGGAGTGAGAAAACCATCACGGGGTAGTGCGCATTGTATGGGTGTGTGTTACATTACATTCACTACTACCAGTGAGAAAAACATCACGGGGTGGTGCGCATTGTATGGGTGTATGTTACATTACATTCACTAGTAGTAGTGAGAAAAACATCACGGGGTGGTGCGCATTCTATGGGTGTGTGTTACATTACATTCACTAGTAGGAGTGAGAAAAACATCACGGTGTGGTGCGCATTGTATGGGTGTGTGTTACGTTACATTCACTAGTAGGAGTGAAAAAAACATCACGGGGTGGTGCGCATTGTATGGGTGTGTGTTACGTTACATTCACTGGTAGGAGTGAGAAAAACATCACGGGGTGGTGCGCATTGTATGGGTGTGTGTTACGTTACATTCACTGGTAGGAGTGAGAAAAACATCACGGGGTGGTGCGCATTGTATGCGTGTGTGTTACGTTACATTCACTGGTAGGAGTGAGAAAAACATCACGGGGTGGTGCGCATTGTATGGGTGTGTTTTACGTTACATTCACTAGTAGGAGTGAGAAAAACATCACGGGGTGGTGCGCATTGTATGGGTGTGTGTTATGTTACATTCACTTGTAGGAGTGAGAAAAACATCACGGGGTGGTGAGCATTGTATGGATGTGTGTTACGTTACATTCACTAGTAGGAGTGAGAAAAACATCACGGGGTGGTGCGCATTGTATGGGTGTGTGTTACGTTACATTCACTAGTAGGAGTGAGAAAAACATCACGGGGTGGTGCGCATTGTATGGGTGTGTGTTACGTTACATTCACTAGTAGGAGTGAGAAAAACATCACGGGGTGGTGCGCATTGTATCGGTGTGTGTTACGTTACATTCACTAGTAGGAGTGAGAAAAACATCACGTGGTGGTGCGCATTGTATCGGTGTGTGTTACGTTACATTCACTAGTAGCAGTGAGAAAAACATCACGGGGGGGTGCGCATTGTATGGGTGTGTGTTACATTACATTCACTAGTAGGAGTGAGAAAAACATCACGGGGTGGTGCGCATTGTATGGGTGTGTGTTACGTTACATTCTCTAGTAGGAGTGAGAAAAACATCACGGGGTGGTGCGCATTGTATGGGTGTGTGTTACATTACATTCACTAGTAGGAGTGAGAAAAACATCACGGGGTGGTGCGCATTGTATGGGTGTGTGTTACATTACATTCACTAGTAGGAGTGAGAAAAACATCACGGGGTGGTGCGCATTGTATGGGTGTGTGTTACATTACATTCACTAGTAGCAGTGAGAAAAACATGACGGGGTGGTGCGCATTGTATGGGTGTGTGTTACATTACATTCACTAGTAGGAGTGAGAAAAACATCACGGGGTGGTGCGCATTGTATGGGTGTGTGTTACGTTACATTCACTAGTAGGAGTGAGAAAAACATCACGGGGTGGTGCGCATTGTATGGGTGTGTGTTACGTTACATTCACTATTAGGAGTGAGAAAAACATCACGGGGTGGTGCGCATTGTATCGGTGTGTGTTACGTTACATTCACTAGTAGCAGTGAGAAAAACATCACGGGGTGGTGCGCATTGTATGGGTGTGTGTTACATTACATTCACTAGTAGGAGTGAGAAAAACATCACGTGGTGGTGCGCATTGTATGGCTGTGTGTTACATTACATTCACTAGTAGGAGTGAGAAAAACATCACGGGGTGGTGCCCAATTTATGGGTGTGTGTTACATTACATTCACTAGTAGGAGTGAGAAAAACATCACGGGGTGGTGCGCATTGTATGGGTGTGTGTTACATTACATTAAATAGTAGGAGTGAGAAAAACATCACGGGGTGGTGCGCATTGTATGGGTGTGTGTTACATTACATTCACTAGTAGGAGTGAGAAAAACATCACGGGGTGGTGCGCATTGTATGGGTGTGTGTTACATTACATTCACTAGTAGGAGTGAGAAAAACATCACGGGGTGGTGCGCATTGTATGGGTGTGTGTTACATTACATTCACTAGTAGGAGTGAGAAAAACATCACGGGGTGGTGCGCATTGTATGGGTGTGTGTTACGTTACATTCACTAGTAGGAGTGAGAAAAACATCACGGGGTGGTGCGCATTGTATGGGTGTGTGTTACGTTACATTCACTAGTAGCAGTGAGAAAAACATCACGGGGTGGTGCGCATTGTATGGGTGTGTGTTACATTACATTCACTAGTAGCAGTGAGAAAAACATCACGGGGTGGTGCGCATTGTATGGGTGTGTGTTACATTACATTCACTAGTAGCAGTGAGAAAAACATGACGGGGTGGTGCGCATTGTATGGGTGTGTGTTACATTACATTCACTAGTAGGAGTGAGAAAAACATCACGGGGTGGTGCGCATTGTATGGGAGTGTGTTACATTACATTCACTATTAAGAGTGAGAAAAACATCACGGGGTGGTGCGCATTGTATCGGTGTGTGTTACGTTACATTCACTAGTAGCAGTGAGAAAAACATCACGGGGTGGTGCACATTGTATGGGTGTGTGTTACATTACATTCACTAGTAGGAGTGAGAAAAACATCACGTGGTGGTGCGCATTGTATGGCTGTGTGTTACATTACATTCACTAGTAGGAGTGAGAAAAACATCACGGGGTGGTGCGCAATTTATGGGTGTGTGTTACATTACATTCACTAGTAGGAGTGAGAAAAACATCACGGGGTGGTGCGCATTGTATGGGTGTGTGTTACATTACATACACTAGTAGGAGTGAGAAAAACATCACGGGGTGGTGCGCATTGTATGGGTGTGTGTTACATTACATTCACTAGTAGGAGTGAGAAAAACATCACGGGGTGGTGCGCATTGTATGGGTGTGTGTTACATTACATTCACTAGTAGGAGTGAGAAAAACATCACGGGGTGGTGCGCATTGTATGGGTGTGTGTTACATTACATTCACTAGTAGCAGTGAGAAAAACATCACGGGGTGGTGCGCATTGTATGGGTGTGTGTTACATTACTTTCACTAGTAGGATTGAGAAAAACATCACGGGGTGGTGCGCATTGTATGGGTGTGTGTTACATTACATTCACTAGTAGGCGTGAGAAAAACATCACGGGGTGGTGCGCATTGTATGGGTGTGTGTTACATTACATTCACTAGTAGGAGTGAGAAAACCATCACGGGGTAGTGCGCATTGTATGGGTGTGTGTTACATTACATTCCCTAGTAGGAGTGAGAAAAACATCACGGGGTGGTGCGCATTGTATGGGTGTATGTTACATTACATTCACTAGTAGTAGTGAGAAAAACATCACGGGGTGGTGCGCATTCTATGGGTGTGTGTTACATTACATTCACTAGTAGGAGTGAGAAAAACATCACGGTGTGGTGCGCATTGTATGGGTGTGTGTTACGTTACATTCACTAGTAAGAGTGAAAAAAACATCACGGGGTGGTGCGCATTGTATGGGTGTGTGTTACGTTACATTCACTGGTAGGAGTGAGAAAAACATCACGGGGTGGTGCGCATTGTATGGGTGTGTGTTACGTTACATTCACTGGTAGGAGTGAGAAAAACATCACGGGGTGGTGCGCATTGTATGGGTGTGTGTTACATTAGATTCACTAGTAGGAGTGAGAAAAACATCACGGGGTGGTGCGCATTGTATGGGTGTATGTTACATTAGATTCACTAGTAGGAGTGAGAAAAACATCACGGGGTGGTGCGCTTTGTATGGGTGTGTGTTACATTACATTCACTACTAGAAGTGAGAAAAACATCACGGGGTGGTGCGCATTGTATGGGTGTGTGTTACATTACATTCACTACTAGGAGTGAGAAAAACATCACGGGGTGGTGCGCATTGTATGGGTGTGTGTTACATTACATTCACTAGAAGGAGTGAGAAAAACATCACGGGGTCGTGCGCATTGTATGGGTGTGTGTTACATTACATTCACTAGTTGGAGTGAGAAAAACTTCACGGGGTGGTGCGCATTGCATGGGTGTGTGTTTCGTTACATTCACTAGTAGGAGTGAGAAAAGCATCACGGGGTGGTGCGCATTGTATGGGTGTGTGTTACATTACATTCACTAGTAGGAGTGAGAAAAACATCACGGGGTGGTGCGCATTGTATGGGTGTGTGTTACATTACATTCACTAGTAGGAGTGAGAAAACCATCACGGGGTAGTGCGCATTGTATGGGTGTGTGTTACATTACATTCACTAGTACCAGTGAGAAAAACATCACGGAGTGGTGCGCATTGTATGGGTGTGTGTTACATTACATTCACTAGTAGTAGTGAGAAAAACATCATGGGGTGGTGCGCATTGTATGGGTGTGTGTTACATTACATTCACTAGTAGTAGTGAGAAAAACATCACGGGGTGGTGCGCATTGTATGGGTGTGTGTTACATTACATTCACTAGTAGGAGTGAGAAAAACATCATGGGGTGGTGCGCATTGTATGGGTGTGTGTTACGTTACATTCACTGGTAGGAGTGAGAAAAACATCACGGGGTGGTGCGCATTGTATTGGTGTGTGTTTCGTTACATTCACTGGTAGGAGTGAGAAAAACATCACGGGGTGGTGCGCATTGTATGGGTGTGTGTTACGTTACATTCACTAGTGGGAGTGAGAAAAACATCACGGGGTGGTGCGCATTGTATAGGTGTGTGTTACATTACATTCACTAGTAGGAGTGAGAAAAACATCACGGGGTGGTGCGCATTGTATGGGTGTGTGTTACATTACATTCACTAGTAGGAGTGAGAAAAACATCACGGGCTGGTGCGCATTGTATGGGTGTGTGTTACATTACATTCACTAGTAGGAGTGAGAAAAACATCACGGGGTGGTGCGCATTGTATGGGTGTGTGTTACATTACATTCACTAGTAGGAGTGAGAAAAACATCACGGGGTGGTGCGCATTGTATGGGTGTGTGTTACATTACATTCACTAGTAGCAGTGAGAAAAACATCACGGGGTGGTGCGCATTGTATGGGTGTGTGTTACATTACATTCACTAGTAGGAGTGAGAAAAACATCACGGGGTGGTGCGCATTGTATGGGTGTGTGTTACATTACATTCACTAGTAGGCGTGAGAAAAACATCACGGGGTGGTGCGCATTGTATGGGTGTGTGTTACATTACATTCACTAGTAGGAGTGAGAAAACCATCACGGGGTAGGGCGCATTGTATGGGTGTGTGTTACATTACATTCACTAGTACCAGTGAGAAAAACATCACGGGGTGGTGCGCATTGTATGGGTGTATGTTACATTACATTCACTAGTAGTAGTGAGAAAAACATCACGGGGTGGTGCGCATTCTATGGGTGTGTGTTACATTACATTCACTAGTAGGAGTGAGAAAAACATCACGGGGTGGTGCGCATTGTATGGGTGTGTGCTACGTTACATTCACTAGTAGGAGTGAGAAAAACATCACGGGGTGGTGCGCATTGTATGGGTGTGTGTTACGTTACATTCACTAGTAGGAGTGAGAAAAACATCACGGGGTGGTGCGCATTGTATCGGTGTGTGTTACGTTACATTCACTAGTAGGAGTGAGAAAAACATCACGGGGTGGTGCGCATTGTATCGGTGTGTGTTACGTTACATTCACTAGTAGCAGTGAGAAAAACATCACGGGGGGGTGCGCATTGTATGGGTGTGTGTTACATTACATTCACTAGTAGGAGTGAGAAAAACATCACGGGGTGGTGCGCATTGTATGGGTGTGTGTTACGTTACATTCACTAGTAGGAGTGAGAAAAACATCACGGGGTGGTGCGCATTGTATGGGTGTGTGTTACATTACATTCACTAGTAGGAATGAGAAAAACATCACGGGGTGGTGCGCATTGTATGGGTGTGTGTTACATTACATTCACTAGTAGGAGTGAGAAAAACATCACGGGGTGGTGCGCATTGTATGGGTGTGTGTTACATTACATTCACTAGTAGCAGTGAGAAAAACATGACGGGGTGGTGCGCATTGTATGGGTGTGTGTTACATTACATTCACTAGTAGGAGTGAGAAAAACATCACGGGGTGGTGCGCATTGTATGGGTGTGTGTTACGTTACATTCACTAGTAGGAGTGAGAAAAACATCACGGGGTGGTGCGCATTGTATGGGTGTGTGTTACGTTACATTCACTATTAGGAGTGAGAAAAACATCACGGGGTGGTGCGCATTGTATCGGTGTGTGTTACGTTACATTCACTAGTAGCAGTGAGAAAAACATCACGGGGTGGTGCGCATTGTATGGGTGTGTGTTACATTACATTCACTAGTAGGAGTGAGAAAAACATCACGTGGTGGTGCGCATTGTATGGCTGTGTGTTACATTACATTCACTAGTAGGAGTGAGAAAAACATCACGGGGTGGTGCGCAATTTATGGGTGTGTGTTACATTACATTCACTAGTAGGAGTGAGAAAAACATCACGGGGTGGTGCGCATTGTATGGGTGTGTGTTACATTACATTCACTAGTAGGAGTGAGAAAAACATCACGGGGTGGTGCGCATTGTATGGGTGTGTGTTACATTACATTCACTAGTAGGAGTGAGAAAAACATCACGGGGTGGTGCGCATTGTATGGGTGTGTGTTACATTACATTCACTAGTAGGAGTGAGAAAAACATCACGGGGTGGTGCGCATTGTATGGGTGTGTGTTACATTACATTCACTAGTAGGAGTGAGAAAAACATCACGGGGTGGTGCGCATTGTATGGGTGTGTGTTACGTTACATTCACTAGTAGGAGTGAGAAAAACATCACGGGGTGGTGCGCATTGTATGGGTGTGTGTTACGTTACATTCACTAGTAGCAGTGAGAAAAACATCACGGGGTGGTGCGCATTGTATGGGTGTGTGTTACATTACATTCACTAGTAGGAGTGAGAAAAACATCACGGGGTGGTGCGCATTGTATGGGTGTGTGTTACATTACATTCACTAGTAGCAGTGAGAAAAACATGACGGGGTGGTGCGCATTGTATGGGTGTGTGTTACATTACATTCACTAGTAGGAGTGAGAAAAACATCACGGGGTGGTGCGCATTGTATGGGAGTGTGTTACATTTCATTCACTAGTAGGAGTGAGAAAAACATCTCGGGGTGGTGCGCATTGTATGGGTGTGTGCTACATTACATTCGCTACTAGGAGTGAGAAAAACATCACTGGGTGGTGCGCATTATATGGGTATGTGTTACATTACATTCAGTAGTTCCAGTGAGAAAAGCATCACGGGGTGGTGCGCACTGTATGGGTGTGTGTTACATTACATTCACTAGTAGGAGTGAGAAAAACATCTCGGGGTGGTGCGCATTGTATGGGTGTGTGTTACATTACATTCGCTACTAGGAGTGAGAAAAACATCACTGGGTGGTGCGCATTATATGGGTATGTGTTACATTACATTCACTAGTACCAGTGAGAAAAACATCACGGGGTGGTGCGCACTGTATGGGTGTGTGTTACATTACATTCACTAGTAGGAGTGAGAAAAACATCACGGGGTGGTGCGCATTGTATGGGTGTGTGTTACGTTACATTCACTATTAGGAGTGAGAAAAACATCACGGGGTGGTGCGCATTGTATCGGTGTGTGTTACGTTACATTCACTAGTAGCAGTGAGAAAAACATCACGTGGTGGTGCGCATTGTATGGGTGTGTGTTACATTAGATTCACTAGTAGGAGTGAGAAAAACATCACGGGGTGGTGCGCATTGTATGGGTGTATGTTACATTAGATTCACTAGTAGGAGTGAGAAAAACATCACGGGGTGGTGCGCATTGTATGGGTGTGTGTTACATTACATTCACTACTAGAAGTGAGAAAAACATCACGGGGTGGTGCGCATTGTATGGGTGTGTGTTACATTACATTCACTACTAGGAGTGAGAAAAACATCACGGGGTGGAGCGCATTGTATGGGTGTGTGTTACATTACATTCACTAGAAGGAGTGAGAAAAACATCACGGGGTCGTGCGCATTGTATGGGTGTGTGTTACATTACATTCACTAGTTGGAGTGAGAAAAACATCACGGGGTGGTGCGCATTGTATGGGTGTGTGTTTCGTTACATTCACTAGTAGGAGTGAGAAAAGCATCACGGGGTGGTGCGCATTGTATGGGTGTGTGTTACATTACATTCACTAGTAGGAGGGAGAAAAACATCACGGGGTGGTGCGCATTGTATGGGTGTGTGTTACGTTACATTCACTAGTAGGAGTGAGAAAAACATCACGGGGTGGTGCGCATTGTATGGGTGTGTGTTACATTACATTCACTAGTAGGAGTGAGAAAACCATCACGGGGTAGTGCGCATTGTATGGGTGTGTGTTACATTACATTCACTAGTACCAGTGAGAAAAACATCACGGGGTGGTGCGCATTGTATGGGTGTGTGTTACATTACATTCACTAGTAGTAGTGAGAAAAACATCACGGGGTGGTGCGCATTGTATGGGTGTGTGTTACATTACATTCACTAGTAGTAGTGAGAAAAACATCACGGGGTGGTGCGCATTGTATGGGTGTGTGTTACATTACATTCACTAGTAGGAGTGAGAAAAACATCACGGGGTGGTGCGCATTGTATGGGTGTGTGTTACGTTACATTCACTGGTAGGAGTGAGAAAAACATCACGGGGTGGTGCGCATTGTATTGGTGTGTGTTTCGTTACATTCACTGGTAGGAGTGAGAAAAACATCACGGGGTGGTGCACATTGTATGGGTGTGTGTTACGTTACATTCACTAGTAGGAGTGAGAAAAACATCACGGGGTGGTGCGCATTGTATAGGTGTGTGTTACATTACATTCACTAGTAGGAGTGAGAAAAACATCACGGGGTGGTGCGCATTGTATGGGTGTGTGTTACATTACATTCACTAGTAGGAGTGAGAAAAACATCACGGGGTGGTGCGCATTGTATGGGTGTGTGTTACATTACATTCACTAGTAGCAGTGAGAAAAACATGACGGGGTGGTGCGCATTGTATGGGTGTGTGTTACATTACATTCACTAGTAGGAGTGAGAAAAACATCACGGGGTGGTGCGCATTGTATGGGAGTGTGTTACATTACATTCACTAGTAGGAGTGAGAAAAACATCTCGGGGTGGTGCGCATTGTATGGGTGTGTGTTACATTACATTCGCTACTAGGAGTGAGAAAAACATCACTGGGTGGTGCGCATTATATGGGTATGTGTTACATTACATTCACTAGTACCAGTGAGAAAAACATCACGGGGTGGTGCGCACTGTATGGGTGTGTGTTACATTACATTCACTAGTAGGAGTGAGAAAAACATCACGGGGTGGTGCGCATTGTATGGGTGTGTGTTACATTACATTCACTAGTAGCAGTGAGAAAAACATCACGGGGTGGTGCGCATTGTATGGGAGTGTGTTACATTACATTCACTAGTAGGATTACATTCACTAGTAGGAGTGAGAAAAACATCACAGGGTGGTGCGCATTGTATGGGTGTATGTTATATTAGATTCACTAGTAGGAGTGAGAAAAACATCACGGGGTGGTGCGCATTGTATGGGTGTGTGTTACATTACATTCACTACTAGGAGTGAGAAAAACATTTCGGGGTGGTGCGCATTGTATGGATGTGTGTTACATTACATTCACTACTAGGAGTGAGAAAAACATCACGGGGTGGTGCGCATTGTATGGGTGTGTGTTACATTACATTCACTAGAAGGAGTGAGAAAAACATCACGGGGTGGTGCGCATTGTATGGGTGTGTGTTACATTACATTCACTAGTAGCAGTGAGAAAAACATCGCGGGGTGGTGCGCATTGTATGGGTGTGTGTTACATTACATTCACTAGTAGCAGTGAGAAAAACATCACGGTGTGGTGCGCATTGTATGGGTGTGTGTTACATTACATTCACTACTAGAAGTGAGAAAAACATCACGGGGTGGTGCGCATTGTATGGGTGTGTGTTACATTACATTCACTAGTAGGAGTGAGAAAAACATCACGGGTTGGGGCGCATTGTATGGGTGTGTGTTACATTACATTCACTAGTAGGAGTGAGAAAAACATCACGGGGTGGTGCGCATTGTATGGGTGTGTGTTACATTACATTCACTAGTAGGAGTGAGAAAAACATCACGGGGTGGTGCGCATTGTATGGGTGTGTGTTACGTTACATTCACTAGTAGGAGTGAGATAAACATCACGGGGTGGTGCGCATTGTATGGGTGTGTGTTACGTTACATTCACTAGTAGGAGTGAGAAAAACATCACGGGGTGGTGAGCATTGTATGGGTGTGTGTTACGTTACATTCACTAGTAGGAGTGAGAAAAACATCACGGGGTGGTGCGCATTGTATGGGTGTGTGTTACGTTACATTCACTAGTAGGAGTGAGAAAAACATCACGGGGTGGTGCGCATTGTATGGGTGTGTGTTACGTTACATTCACTATTAGGAGTGAGAAAAACATCACGGGGTGGTGCGCATTGTATCGGTGTGTGTTACGTTACATTCACTAGTAGCAGTGAGAAAAACATCACGGGGTGGTGCGCATTGTATGGGTGTGTGTTACATTACATTCACTAGTAGGAGTGAGAAAAACATCACGTGGTGGTGCGCATTGTATGGCTGTGTGTTACATTACATTCACTAGTAGGAGTGAGAAAAACATCACAGGGTGGTGCGCAATTTATGGGTGTGTGTTACATTACATTCACTAGTAGGAGTGAGAAAAACATCACGGGGTGGTGCGCATTGTATGGGTGTGTGTTACATTACATTCACTAGTAGGAGTGAGAAAAACATCACGGGCTGGTGCGCATTGTATGGGTGTGTGTTACATTACATTCACTAGTAGGAGTGAGAAAAACATCACGGGGTGGTGCGCATTGTATGGGTGTGTGTTACATTACATTCACTAGTAGGAGTGAGAAAAACATCACGGGGTGGTGCGCATTGTATGGGTGTGTGTTACATTACATTCACTAGTAGCAGTGAGAAAAACATCACGGGGTGGTGCGCATTGTATGGGTGTGTGTTACATTACATTCACTAGTAGGAGTGAGAAAAACATCACGGGGTGGTGCGCATTGTATGGGTGTGTGTTACATTACATTCACTAGTAGGCGTGAGAAAAACATCACGGGGTGGTGCGCATTGTATGGGTGTGTGTTACATTACATTCACTAGTAGGAGTGAGAAAACCATCACGGGGTAGTGCGCATTGTATGGGTGTGTGTTACATTACATTCACTAGTACCAGTGAGAAAAACATCACGGGGTGGTGCGCATTGTATGGGTGTATGTTACATTACATTCACTAGTAGTAGTGAGAAAAACATCACGGGGTGGTGCGCATTCTATGGGTGTGTGTTACATTACATTCACTAGTAGGAGTGAGAAAAACATCACGGTGTGGTGCGCATTGTATGGGTGTGTGTTACGTTACATTCACTAGTAGGAGTGAAAAAAACATCACGGGGTGGTGCGCATTGTATGGGTGTGTGTTACGTTACATTCACTGGTAGGAGTGAGAAAAACATCACGGGGTGGTGCGCATTGTATGGGTGTGTGTTACGTTACATTCACTGGTAGGAGTGAGAAAAATATCACGGGGTGGTGCGCATTGTATGCGTGTGTGTTACGTTACATTCACTGGTAGGAGTGAGAAAAACATCACGGGGTGGTGCGCATTGTATGGGTGTGTTTTACGTTACATTCACTAGTAGGAGTGAGAAAAACATCACGGGGTGGTGCGCATTGTATGGGTGTGTGTTATGTTACATTCACTTGTAGGAGTGAGAAAAACATCACGGGGTGGTGAGCATTGTATGGATGTGTGTTACGTTACATTCACTAGTAGGAGTGAGAAAAACATCACGGGGTGGTGCGCATTGTATGGGTGTGTGTTACGTTACATTCACTAGTAGGAGTGAGAAAAACATCACGGGGTGGTGCGCATTGTATGGGTGTGTGTTACGTTACATTCACTAGTAGGAGTGAGAAAAACATCACGGGGTGGTGCGCATTGTATCGGTGTGTGTTACGTTACATTCACTAGTAGGAGTGAGAAAAACATCACGTGGTGGTGCGCATTGTATCGGTGTGTGTTACGTTACATTCACTAGTAGCAGTGAGAAAAACATCACGGGGGGGTGCGCATTGTATGGGTGTGTGTTACATTACATTCACTAGTAGGAGTGAGAAAAACATCACGGGGTGGTGCGCATTGTATGGGTGTGTGTTACGTTACATTCTCTAGTAGGAGTGAGAAAAACATCACGGGGTGGTGCGCATTGTATGGGTGTGTGTTACATTACATTCACTAGTAGGAGTGAGAAAAACATCACGGGGTGGTGCGCATTGTATGGGTGTGTGTTACATTACATTCACTAGTAGGAGTGAGAAAAACATCACGGGGTGGTGCGCATTGTATGGGTGTGTGTTACATTACATTCACTAGTAGCAGTGAGAAAAACATGACGGGGTGGTGCGCATTGTATGGGTGTGTGTTACATTACATTCACTAGTAGGAGTGAGAAAAACATCATGGGGTGGTGCGCATTGTATGGGTGTGTGTTACGTTACATTCACTAGTAGGAGTGAGAAAAACATCACGGGGTGGTGCGCATTGTATGGGTGTGTGTTACGTTACATTCACTATTAGGAGTGAGAAAAACATCACGGGGTGGTGCGCATTGTATCGGTGTGTGTTACGTTACATTCACTAGTAGCAGTGAGAAAAACATCACGGGGTGGTGCGCATTGTATGGGTGTGTGTTACATTACATTCACTAGTAGGAGTGAGAAAAACATCACGTGGTGGTGCGCATTGTATGGCTGTGTGTTACATTACATTCACTAGTAGGAGTGAGAACAACATCACGGGGTGGTGCGCAATTTATGGGTGTGTGTTACATTACATTCACTAGTAGGAGTGAGAAAAACATCACGGGGTGGTGCGCATTGTATGGGTGTGTGTTACATTACATTCACTAGTAGGAGTGAGAAAAACATCACGGGGTGGTGCGCATTGTATGGGTGTGTGTTACATTACATTCACTAGTAGGAGTGAGAAAAACATCACGGGGTGGTGCGCATTGTATGGGTGTGTGTTACATTACATTCACTAGTAGGAGTGAGAAAAACATCACGGGGTGGTGCGCATTGTATGGGTGTGTGTTACATTACATTCACTAGTAGGAGTGAGAAAAACATCACGGGGTGGTGCGCATTGTATGGGTGTGTGTTACGTTACATTCACTAGTAGGAGTGAGAAAAACATCACGGGGTGGTGCGCATTGTATGGGTGTGTGTTACGTTACATTCACTAGTAGCAGTGAGAAAAACATCACGGGGTGGTGCGCATTGTATGGGTGTGTGTTACATTACATTCACTAGTAGCAGTGAGAAAAACATCACGGGGTGGTGCGCATTGTATGGGTGTGTGTTACATTACATTCACTAGTAGCAGTGAGAAAAACATGACGTGGTGGTGCGCATTGTATGGGTGTGTGTTACATTACATTCACTAGTAGGAGTGAGAAAAACATCACGGGGTGGTGCGCATTGTATGGGAGTGTGTTACATTACATTCACTAGTAGGAGTGAGAAAAACATCTCGGGGTGGTGCGCATTGTATGGGTGTGTGTTACATTACATTCGCTACTAGGAGTGAGAAAAACATCACTGGGTGGTGCGCATTATATGGGTATGTGTTACATTACATTCACTAGTTCCAGTGAGAAAAGCATCACGGGGTGGTGCGCACTGTATGGGTGTGTGTTACATTACATTCACTAGTAGGAGTGAGAAAAACATCTCGGGGTGGTGCGCATTGTATGGGTGTGTGTTACATTACATTCGCTACTAGGAGTGAGAAAAACATCACTGGGTGGTGCGCATTATATGGGTATGTGTTACATTACATTCACTAGTACCAGTGAGAAAAACATCACGGGGTGGTGCGCACTGTATGGGTGTGTGTTACATTACATTCACTAGTAGGAGTGAGAAAAACATCACGGGGTGGTGCGCATTGTATGGGTGTGTGTTACGTTACATTCACTATTAGGAGTGAGAAAAACATCACGGGGTGGTGCGCATTGTATCGGTGTGTGTTACGTTACATTCACTAGTAGCAGTGAGAAAAACATCACGGGGTGGTGCGCATTGTATGGGTGTGTGTTACATTACATTCACTAGTAGGAGTGAGAAAAACATCACGTGGTGGTGCGCATTGTATGGCTGTGTGTTACATTACATTCACTAGTAGGAGTGAGAAAAACATCACGGGGTGGTGCGCAATTTATGGGTGTGTGTTTACATTACATTCACTAGTAGGAGTGAGAAAAACATCACGGGGTGGTGCGCATTGTATGGGTGTGTGTTACATTACATACACTAGTAGGAGTGAGAAAAACATCACGGGGTGGTGCGCATTGTATGGGTGTGTGTTACATTACATTCACTAGTAGGAGTGAGAAAAACATCACGGGGTGGTCCGCATTGTATGGGTGTGTGTTACATTACATTCACTAGTAGGAGTGAGAAAAACATCACGGGGTGGTGCGCATTGTATGGGTGTGTGTTACATTACATTCACTAGTAGCAGTGAGAAAAACATCACGGGGTGGTGCGCATTGTATGGGTGTGTGTTACATTACTTTCACTAGTAGGATTGAGAAAAACATCACGGGGTGGTGCGCATTGTATGGGTGTGTGTTACATTACATTCACTAGTAGGCGTGAGAAAAACATCACGGGGTGGTGCGCATTGTATGGGTGTGTGTTACATTACATTCACTAGTAGGAGTGAGAAAACCATCACGGGGTAGTGCGCATTGTATGGGTGTGTGTTACATTACATTCCCTAGTAGGAGTGAGAAAAACATCACGGGGTGGTGCGCATTGTATGGGTGTATGTTACATTACATTCACTAGTAGTAGTGAGAAAAACATCACGGGGTGGTGCGCATTCTATGGGTGTGTGTTACATTACATTCACTAGTAGGAGTGAGAAAAACATCACGGTGTGGTGCGCATTGTATGGGTGTGTGTTACGTTACATTCACTAGTAAGAGTGAAAAAAACATCACGGGGTGGTGCGCATTGTATGGGTGTGTGTTACGTTACATTCACTGGTAGGAGTGAGAAAAACATCACGGGGTGGTGCGCATTGTATGGGTGTGTGTTACGTTACATTCACTGGTAGGAGTGAGAAAAACATCACGGGGTGGTGCGCATTGTATGGGTGTGTGTTATTAGATTCACTAGTAGGAGTGAGAAAAACATCACGGGGTGGTGCGCATTGTATGGGTGTATGTTACATTAGATTCACTAGTAGGAGTGAGAAAAACATCACGGGGTGGTGCGCTTTGTATGGGTGTGTGTTACATTACATTCACTACTAGAAGTGAGAAAAACATCACGGGGTGGTGCGCATTGTATGGGTGTGTGTTACATTACATTCACTACTAGGAGTGAGAAAAACATCACGGGGTGGTGCGCATTGTATGGGTGTGTGTTACATTACATTCACTAGAAGGAGTGAGAAAAACATCACGGGGTCGTGCGCATTGTATGGGTGTGTGTTACATTACATTCACTAGTTGGAGTGAGAAAAACTTCACGGGGTGGTGCGCATTGTATGGGTGTGTGTTTCGTTACATTCACTAGTAGGAGTGAGAAAAGAATCACGGGGAGGTGCGCATTGTATGGGTGTGTGTTACATTACATTCACTAGTAGGAGTGAGAAAAACATCACGGGGTGGTGCGCATTGTATGGGTGTGTGTTACATTACATTCACTAGTAGGAGTGAGAAAACCATCACGGGGTAGTGCGCATTGTATGGGTGTGTGTTACATTACATTCACTAGTACCAGTGAGAAAAACATCACGGGGTGGTGCGCATTGTATGGGTGTGTGTTACATTACATTCACTAGTAGTAGTGAGAAAAACATCACGGGGTGGTGCGCATTGTATGGGTGTGTGTTACATTACATTCACTAGTAGTAGTGAGAAAAACATCACGGGGTGGTGCGCATTGTATGGGTGTGTGTTACATTACATTCACTAGTAGGAGTGAGAAAAACATCACGGGGTGGTGCGCATTGTATGGGTGTGTGTTACGTTACATTCACTGGTAGGAGTGAGAAAAACATCACGGGGTGGTGCGCATTGTATTGGTGTGTGTTACGTTACATTCACTGGTAGGAGTGAGAAAAACATCACGGGGTGGTGCGCATTGTATGGGTGTGTGTTACGTTACATTCACTGGTAGGAGTGAGAAAAATATCACGGGGTGGTGCGCATTGTATGCGTGTGTGTTACGTTACATTCACTGGTAGGAGTGAGAAAAACATCACGGGGTGGTGCGCATTGTATGGGTGTGTTTTACGTTACATTCACTAGTAGGAGTGAGAAAAACATCACGGGGTGGTGCGCATTGTATGGGTGTGTGTTATGTTACATTCACTTGTAGGAGTGAGAAAAACATCACGGGGTGGTGAGCATTGTATGGATGTGTGTTACGTTACATTCACTAGTAGGAGTGAGAAAAACATCACGGGGTGGTGCGCATTGTATGGGTGTGTGTTACGTTACATTCACTAGTAGGAGTGAGAAAAACATCACGGGGTGGTGCGCATTGTATGGGTGTGTGTTACGTTACATTCACTAGTAGGAGTGAGAAAAACATCACGGGGTGGTGCGCATTGTATCGGTGTGTGTTACGTTACATTCACTAGTAGGAGTGAGAAAAACATCACGTGGTGGTGCGCATTGTATCGGTGTGTGTTACGTTACATTCACTAGTAGCAGTGAGAAAAACATCACGGGGGGGTGCGCATTGTATGGGTGTGTGTTACATTACATTCACTAGTAGGAGTGAGAAAAACATCACGGGGTGGTGCGCATTGTATGGGTGTGTGTTACGTTACATTCTCTAATAGGAGTGAGAAAAACATCACGGGGTGGTGCGCATTGTATGGGTGTGTGTTACATTACATTCACTAGTAGGAGTGAGAAAAACATCACGGGGTGGTGCGCATTTTTGGGTGTGTGTTACATTACATTCACTAGTAGGAGTGAGAAAAACATCACGGGGTGGTGCGCATTGTATGGGTGTGTGTTACATTACATTCACTAGTAGCAGTGAGAAAAACATGACGGGGTGGTGCGCATTGTATGGGTGTGTGTTACATTACATTCACTAGTAGGAGTGAGAAAAACATCACGGGGTGGTGCGCATTGTATGGGTGTGTGTTACGTTACATTCACTAGTAGGAGTGAGAAAAACATCACGGGGTGGTGCGCATTGTATGGGTGTGTGTTACGTTACATTCACTATTAGGAGTGAGAAAAACATCACGGGGTGGTGCGCATTGTATCGGTGTGTGTTACGTTACATTCACTAGTAGCAGTGAGAAAAACATCACGGGGTGGTGCGCATTGTATGGGTGTGTGTTACATTACATTCACTAGTAGGAGTGAGAAAAACATCACGTGGTGGTGCGCATTGTATGGCTGTGTGTTACATTACATTCACTAGTAGGAGTGAGAACAACATCACGGGGTGGTGCGCAATTTATGGGTGTGTGTTACATTACATTCACTAGTAGGAGTGAGAAAAACATCACGGGGTGGTGCGCATTGTATGGGTGTGTGTTACATTACATTCACTAGTAGGAGTGAGAAAAACATCACGGGGTGGTGCGCATTGTATGGGTGTGTGTTACATTACATTCACTAGTAGGAGTGAGAAAAACATCACGGGGTGGTGCGCATTGTATGGGTGTGTGTTACATTACATTCACTAGTAGGAGTGAGAAAAACATCACGGGGTGGTGCGCATTGTATGGGTGTGTGTTACATTACATTCACTAGTAGGAGTGAGAAAAACATCACGGGGTGGTGCGCATTGTATGGGTGTGTGTTACGTTACATTCACTAGTAGGAGTGAGAAAAACATCACGGGGTGGTGCGCATTGTATGGGTGTGTTTTACGTTACATTCACTAGTAGCAGTGAGAAAAACATCACGGGGTGGTGCGCATTGTATGGGTGTGTGTTACATTACATTCACTAGTAGCAGTGAGAAAAACATCACGGGGTGGTGCGCATTGTATGGGTGTGTGTTACATTACATTCACTAGTAGCAGTGAGAAAATCATGACGTGGTGGTGCGCATTGTATGGGTGTGTGTTACATTACATTCACTAGTAGGAGTGAGAAAAACATCACGGGGTGGTGCGCATTGTATGGGAGTGTGTTACATTACATTCACTAGTAGGAGTGAGAAAAACATCTCGGGGTGGTGCGCATTGTATGGGTGTGTGTTACATTACATTCGCTACTAGGAGTGAGAAAAACATCACTGGGTGGTGCGCATTATATGGGTATGTGTTACATTACATTCACTAGTTCCAGTGAGAAAAGCATCACGGGGTGGTGCGCACTGTATGGGTGTGTGTTACATTACATTCACTAGTAGGAGTGAGAAAAACATCTCGGGGTGGTGCGCATTGTATGGGTGTGTGTTACATTACATTCGCTACTAGGAGTGAGAAAAACATCACTGGGTGGTGCGCATTATATGGGTATGTGTTACATTACATTCACTAGTACCAGTGAGAAAAACATCACGGGGTGGTGCGCACTGTATGGGTGTGTGTTACATTACATTCACTAGTAGGAGTGAGAAAAACATCACGGGGTGGTGCGCATTGTATGGGTGTGTGTTACGTTACATTCACTATTAGGAGTGAGAAAAACATCACGGGGTGGTGCGCATTGTATCGGTGTGTGTTACGTTACATTCACTAGTAGCAGTGAGAAAAACATCACGGGGTGGTGCGCATTGTATGGGTGTGTGTTACATTACATTCACTAGTAGGAGTGAGAAAAACATCACGTGGTGGTGCGCATTGTATGGCTGTGTGTTACATTACATTCACTAGTAGGAGTGAGAAAAACATCACGGGGTGGTGCGCAATTTATGGGTGTGTGTTTACATTACATTCACTAGTAGGAGTGAGAAAAACATCACGGGGTGGTGCGCATTGTATGGGTGTGTGTTACATTACATACACTAGTAGGAGTGAGAAAAACATCACGGGGTGGTGCGCATTGTATGGGTGTGTGTTACATTACATTCACTAGTAGGAGTGAGAAAAACATCACGGGGTGGTGCGCATTGTATGGGTGTGTGTTACATTACATTCACTAGTAGGAGTGAGAAAAACATCACGGGGTGGTGCGCATTGTATGGGTGTGTGTTACATTACATTCACTAGTAGCAGTGAGAAAAACATCACGGGGTGGTGCGCATTGTATGGGTGTGTGTTACATTACTTTCACTAGTAGGATTGAGAAAAACATCACGGGGTGGTGCGCATTGTATGGGTGTGTGTTACATTACATTCACTAGTAGGCGTGAGAAAAACATCACGGGGTGGTGCGCATTGTATGGGTGTGTGTTACATTACATTCACTAGTAGGAGTGAGAAAACCATCACGGGGTAGTGCGCATTGTATGGGTGTGTGTTACATTACATTCCCTAGTAGGAGTGAGAAAAACATCACGGGGTGGTGCGCATTGTATGGGTGTATGTTACATTACATTCACTAGTAGTAGTGAGAAAAACATCACGGGGTGGTGCGCATTCTATGGGTGTGTGTTACATTACATTCACTAGTAGGAGTGAGAAAAACATCACGGTGTGGTGCGCATTGTATGGGTGTGTGTTACGTTACATTCACTAGTAAGAGTGAAAAAAACATCACGGGGTGGTGCGCATTGTATGGGTGTGTGTTACGTTACATTCACTGGTAGGAGTGAGAAAAACATCACGGGGTGGTGCGCATTGTATGGGTGTGTGTTACGTTACATTCACTGGTAGGAGTGAGAAAAACATCACGGGGTGGTGCGCATTGTATGGGTGTGTGTTATTAGATTCACTAGTAGGAGTGAGAAAAACATCACGGGGTGGTGCGCATTGTATGGGTGTATGTTACATTAGATTCACTAGTAGGAGTGAGAAAAACATCACGGGGTGGTGCGCTTTGTATGGGTGTGTGTTACATTACATTCACTACTAGAAGTGAGAAAAACATCACGGGGTGGTGCGCATTGTATGGGTGTGTGTTACATTACATTCACTACTAGGAGTGAGAAAAACATCACGGGGTGGTGCGCATTGTATGGGTGTGTGTTACATTACATTCACTAGAAGGAGTGAGAAAAACATCACGGGGTCGTGCGCATTGTATGGGTGTGTGTTACATTACATTCACTAGTTGGAGTGAGAAAAACTTCACGGGGTGGTGCGCATTGTATGGGTGTGTGTTTCGTTACATTCACTAGTAGGAGTGAGAAAAGAATCACGGGGAGGTGCGCATTGTATGGGTGTGTGTTACATTACATTCACTAGTAGGAGTGAGAAAAACATCACGGGGTGGTGCGCATTGTATGGGTGTGTGTTACATTACATTCACTAGTAGGAGTGAGAAAACCATCACGGGGTAGTGCGCATTGTATGGGTGTGTGTTACATTACATTCACTAGTACCAGTGAGAAAAACATCACGGGGTGGTGCGCATTGTATGGGTGTGTGTTACATTACATTCACTAGTAGTAGTGAGAAAAACATCACGGGGTGGTGCGCATTGTATGGGTGTGTGTTACATTACATTCACTAGTAGTAGTGAGAAAAACATCACGGGGTGGTGCGCATTGTATGGGTGTGTGTTACATTACATTCACTAGTAGGAGTGAGAAAAACATCACGGGGTGGTGCGCATTGTATGGGTGTGTGTTACGTTACATTCACTGGTAGGAGTGAGAAAAACATCACGGGGTGGTGCGCATTGTATTGGTGTGTGTTTCGTTACATTCACTGGTAGGAGTGAGAAAAACATCACGGGGTGGTGCGCATTGTATGGGTGTGTGTTACGTTACATTCACTAGTGGGAGTGAGAAAAACATCACGGGGTGGTGCGCATTGTATAGGTGTGTGTTACATTACATTCACTAGTAGGAGTGAGAAAAACATCACGGGGTGGTGCGCATTGTATGGGTGTGTGTTACATTACATTCACTAGTAGGAGTGAGAAAAACATCACGGGCTGGTGCGCATTGTATGGGTGTGTGTTACATTACATTCACTAGTAGGAGTGAGAAAAACATCACGGGGTGGTGCGCATTGTATGGGTGTGTGTTACATTACATTCACTAGTAGGAGTGAGAAAAACATCACGGGGTGGTGCGCATTGTATGGGTGTGTGTTACACTACATTCACTAGTAGCAGTGAGAAAAACATCACGGGGTGGTGCGCATTGTATGGGTGTGTGTTACATTACATTCACTAGTAGGAGTGAGAAAAACATCACGGGGTGGTGCGCATTGTATGGGTGTGTGTTACATTACATTCACTAGTAGGCGTGAGAAAAACATCACGGGGTGGTGCGCATTGTATGGGTGTGTGTTACATTACATTCACTAGTAGGAGTGAGAAAACCATCACGGGGTAGGGCGCATTGTATGGGTGTGTGTTACATTACATTCACTAGTACCAGTGAGAAAAACATCACGGGGTGGTGCGCATTGTATGGGTGTATGTTACATTACATTCACTAGTAGTAGTGAGAAAAACATCACGGGGTGGTGCGCATTCTATGGGTGTGTGTTACATTACATTCACTAGTAGGAGTGAGAAAAACATCACGGGGTGGTGCGCATTGTATGGGTGTGTGTTACGTTACATTCACTTGTAGGAGTGAGAAAAACATCACGGGGTGGTGAGCATTGTATGGATGTGTGTTACGTTACATTCACTAGTAGGAGTGAGAAAAACATCCCGGGGTGGTGCGCATTGTATGGGTGTGTGTTACGTTACATTCACTAGTAGGAGTGAGAAAAACATCACGGGGTGGTGCGCATTGTATGGGTGTGTGTTACGTTACATTCACTAGTAGGAGTGAGAAAAACATCACGGGGTGGTGCGCATTGTATGGCTGTGTGTTACATTACATTCACTAGTAGGAGTGAGAAAAACATCACGGGGTGGTGCGCATTGTATGGGTGTGTGTTACATTACATTCACTAGTAGCAGTGAGAAAAACATCACGGGGTGGTGCGCATTGTATGGGTGTGTGTTACATTACATTCACTAGTAGCAGTGAGAAAAACATCACGGGGTGGTGCGCATTGTATGGGTGTGTGTTACATTACATTCACTAGTAGGAGTGAGAAAAACATCACGGGGTGGTGCGCATTGTATGGGTGTGTGTTACATTACATTCACTAGTAGGCGTGAGAAAAACATCACGGGGTGGTGCGCATTGTATGGGTGTGTGTTACATTACATTCACTAGTAGGAGTGAGAAAACCATCACGGGGTAGTGCGCATTGTATGGGTGTGTGTTACATTACATTCACTAGTACCAGTGAGAAAAACATCACGGGGTGGTGCGCATTGTATGGGTGTATGTTACATTACATTCACTAGTAGTAGTGAGAAAAACATCACGGGGTGGTGCGCATTCTATGGGTGTGTGTTACATTCCATTCACTAGTAGGAGTGAGAAAAACATCACGGTGTGGTGCGCATTGTATGGGTGTGTGTTACGTTACATTCACTAGTAAGAGTGAAAAAAACATCACGGGGTGGTGCGCATTGTATGGGTGTGTGTTACGTTACATTCACTGGTAGGAGTGAGAAAAACATCACGGGGTGGTGCGCATTGTATGGGTGTGTGTTACGTTACATTCACTGGTAGGAGTGAGAAAAACATCACGTGGTGGTGCGCATTGTATGGGTGTGTGTTACATTAGATTCACTAGTAGGAGTGAGAAAAACATCACGGGGTGGTGCGCATTGTATGGGTGTATGTTACATTAGATTCACTAGTAGGAGTGAGAAAAACATCACGGGGTGGTGCGCATTGTATGGGTGTGTGTTACATTACATTCACTACTAGAAGTGAGAAAAACATCACGGGGTGGTGCGCATTGTATGGGTGTGTGTTACATTACATTCACTACTAGGAGTGAGAAAAACATCACGGGGTGGTGCGCATTGTATGGGTGTGTGTTACATTACATTCACTAGAAGGAGTGAGAAAAACATCACGGGGTCGTGCGCATTGTATGGGTGTGTGTTACATTACATTCACTAGTTGGAGTGAGAAAAACATCACGGGGTGGTGCGCATTGTATGGGTGTGTGTTTCGTTACATTCACTAGTAGGAGTGAGAAAAGCATCACGGGGTGGTGCGCATTGTATGGGTGTGTGTTACATTACATTCACTAGTAGGAGTGAGAAAAACATCACGGGGTGGTGCACATTGTATGGGTGTGTGTTACGTTACATTCACTAGTAGGAGTGAGAAAAACATCACGGGGTGGTGCGCATTGTATGGGTGTGTGTTACATTACATTCACTAGTAGGAGTGAGAAAACCATCACGGGGTAGTGCGCATTGTATGGGTGTGTGTTACATTACATTCACTAGTACCAGTGAGAAAAACATCACGGGGTGGTGCGCATTGTATGGGTGTGTGTTACATTACATTCACTAGTAGTAGTGAGAAAAACATCACGGGGTGGTGCGCATTGTATGGGTGTGTGTTACATTACATTCACTAGTAGTAGTGAGAAAAACATCACGGGGTGGTGCGCATTGTATGGGTGTGTGTTACATTACATTCACTAGTAGGAGTGAGAAAAACATCACGGGGTGGTGCGCATTGTATGGGTGTGTGTTACGTTACATTCACTGGTAGGAGTGAGAAAAACATCACGGGGTGGTGCGCATTGTATTGGTGTGTGTTTCGTTACATTCACTGGTAGGAGTGAGAAAAACATCACGGGGTGGTGCACATTGTATGGGTGTGTGTTACGTTACATTCACTAGTAGGAGTGAGAAAAACATCACGGGGTGGTGCGCATTGTATAGGTGTGTGTTACATTACATTCACTAGTAGGAGTGAGAAAAACATCACGGGGTGGTGCGCATTGTATGGGTGTGTGTTACATTACATTCACTAGTAGGAGTGAGAAAAACATCACGGGGTGGTGCGCATTGTATGGGTGTGTGTTACATTACATTCACTAGTAGCAGTGAGAAAAACATGACGGGGTGGTGCGCATTGTATGGGTGTGTGTTACATTACATTCACTAGTAGGAGTGAGAAAAACATCACGGGGTGGTGCGCATTGTATGGGAGTGTGTTACATTACATTCACTAGTAGGAGTGAGAAAAACATCTCGGGGTGGTGCGCATTGTATGGGTGTGTGTTACATTACATTCGCTACTAGGAGTGAGAAAAACATCACTGGGTGGTGCGCATTATATGGGTATGTGTTACATTACATTCACTAGTACCAGTGAGAAAAACATCACGGGGTGGTGCGCACTGTATGGGTGTGTGTTACATTACATTCACTAGTAGGAGTGAGAAAAACATCACGGGGTGGTGCGCATTGTATGGGTGTGTGTTACATTACATTCACTAGTAGCAGTGAGAAAAACATCACGGGGTGGTGCGCATTGTATGGGAGTGTGTTACATTACATTCACTAGTAGGATTACATTCACTAGTAGGAGTGAGAAAAACATCACAGGGTGGTGCGCATTGTATGGGTGTATGTTATATTAGATACACTAGTAGGAGTGAGAAAAACATCACGGGGTGGTGCGCATTGTATGGGTGTGTGTTACATTACATTCACTACTAGGAGTGAGAAAAACATTACGGGGTGGTGCGCATTGTATGGATGTGTGTTACATTACATTCACTAGTAGGAGTGAGAAAAACATCACGGGGTGGTGCGCATTGTATGGGTGTGTGTTACATTACATTCACTAGAAGGAGTGAGAAAAACATCACGGGGTGGTGCGCATTGTATGGGTGTGTGTTACATTACATTCACTAGTAGCAGTGAGAAAAACATCGCGGGGTGGTGCGCATTGTATGGGTGTGTGTTACATTACATTCACTAGTAGCAGTGAGAAAAACATCACGGTGTGGTGCGCATTGTATGGGTGTGTGTTACATTACATTCACTACTAGAAGTGAGAAAAACATCACGGGGTGGTGCGCATTGTATGGGTGTGTGTTACATTACATTCACTAGTAGGAGTGAGAAAAACATCACGGGTTGGGGCGCATTGTATGGGTGTGTGTTACATTACATTCACTAGTAGGAGTGAGAAAAACATCACGGGGTGGTGCGCATTGTATGGGTGTGTGTTACGTTACATTCACTAGTAGGAGTGAGAAAAACATCACGGGGTGGTGCGCATTGTATGGGTGTGTGTTACGTTACATTCACTAGTAGGAGTGAGATAAACATCACGGGGTGGTGCGCGTTGTATGGGTGTGTGTTACGTTACATTCACTAGTAGGAGTGAGAAAAACATCACGGGGTGGTGAGCATTGTAGGGGTGTGTGTTACGTTACATTCACTAGTAGGAGTGAGAAAAACATCACGGGGTGGTGCGCATTGTATGGGTGTGTGTTACGTTACATTCACTAGTAGGAGTGAGAAAAACATCACGGGGTGGTGCGCATTGTATGGGTGTGTGTTACGTTACATTCACTATTAGGAGTGAGAAAAACATCACGGGGTGGTGCGCATTGTATCGGTGTGTGTTACGTTACATTCACTAGTAGCAGTGAGAAAAACATCACGGGGTGGTGCGCATTGTATGGGTGTGTGTTACATTACATTCACTAGTAGGAGTGAGAAAAACATCACGTGGTGGTGCGCATTGTATGGCTGTGTGTTACATTACATTCACTAGTAGGAGTGAGAAAAACATCACGGGGTGGTGCGCAATTTATGGGTGTGTGTTACATTACATTCACTAGTAGGAGTGAGAAAAACATCACGGGGTGGTGCGCATTGTATGGGTGTGTGTTACATTACATTCACTAGTAGGAGTGAGAAAAACATCACGGGCTGGTGCGCATTGTATGGGTGTGTGTTACATTACATTCACTATTAGGAGTGAGAAAAACATCACGGGGTGGTGCGCATTGTATGGGTGTGTGTTACATTACATTCACTAGTAGGAGTGAGAAAAACATCACGGGGTGGTGCGCATTGTATGGGTGTGTGTTACATTACATTCACTAGTAGCAGTGAGAAAAACATCACGGGGTGGTGCGCATTGTATGGGTGTGTGTTACATTACATTCACTAGTAGGAGTGAGAAAAACATCACGGGGTGGTGCGCATTGTATGGGTGTGTGTTACATTACATTCACTAGTAGGCGTGAGAAAAACATCACGGGGTGGTGCGCATTGTATGGGTGTGTGTTACATTACATTCACTAGTAGGAGTGAGAAAACCATCACGGGGTAGTGCGCATTGTATGGGTGTGTGTTACATTACATTCACTAGTACCAGTGAGAAAAACATCACGGGGTGGTGCGCATTGTATGGGTGTATGTTACATTACATTCACTAGTAGTAGTGAGAAAAACATCACGGGGTGGTGTGCATTCTATGGGTGTGTGTTACATTACATTCACTAGTAGGAGTGAGAAAAACATCACGGTGTGGTGCGCATTGTATGGGTGTGTGTTACGTTACATTCACTAGTAGGAGTGAAAAAAACATCACGGGGTGGTGCGCATTGTATGGGTGTGTGTTACGTTACATTCACTGGTAGGAGTGAGAAAAACATCACGGGGTGGTGCGCATTGTATGGGTGTGTGTTACGTTACATTCACTGGCAGGAGTGAGAAAAACATCACGGGGTGGTGCGCATTGTATGCGTGTGTGTTACGTTACATTCACTGGTAGGAGTGAGAAAAACATCACGGGGTGGTGCGCATTGTATGGGTGTGTTTTACGTTATATTCACTAGTAGGAGTGAGAAAAACATCACGGGGTGGTGCGCATTGTATGGGTGTGTGTTACGTTACATTCACTTGTAGGAGTGAGAAAAACATCACGGGGTGGTGAGCATTGTATGGATGTGTGTTACGTTACATTCACTAGTAGGAGTGAGAAAAACATCACGGGGTGGTGCGCATTGTATGGGTGTGTGTTACGTTACATTCACTAGTAGGAGTGAGAAAAACATCATGGGGTGGTGCGCATTGTATGGGTGTGTGTTACGTTACATTCACTAGTAGGAGTGAGAAAAACATCACGGGGTGGTGCGCATTGTATCGGTGTGTGTTACGTTACATTCACTAGTAGGAGTGAGAAAAACATCACGGGGTGGTGCGCATTGTATCGGTGTGTGTTACGTTACATTCACTAGTAGCAGTGAGAAAAACATCACGGGGGGGTGCGCATTGTATGGGTGTGTGTTACATTACATTCACTAGTAGGAGTGAGAAAAACATCACGGGGTGGTGCGCATTGTATGGGTGTGTGTTACGTTACATTCACTAGTAGGAGTGAGAAAAACATCACGGGGTGGTGCGCATTGTATGGGTGTGTGTTACATTACATTCACTAGTAGGAGTGAGAAAAACATCACGGGGTGGTGCGCATTGTATGGGTGTGTGTTACATTACATTCACTAGTAGGAGTGAGAAAAACATCACGGGGTGGTGCGCATTGTATGGGTGTGTGTTACATTACATTCACTAGTAGCAGTGAGAAAAACATGACGGGGTGGTGCGCATTGTATGGGTGTGTGTTACATTACATTCACTAGTAGGAGTGAGAAAAACATCACGGGGTGGTGCGCATTGTATGGGAGTGTGTTACATTACATTCACTAGTAGGAGTGAGAAAAACATCTCGGGGTGGTGCGCATTGTATGGGTGTGTGTTACATTACATTCGCTACTAGGAGTGAGAAAAACATCACTGGGTGGTGCGTATTATATGGGTATGTGTTACATTACATTCACTAGTACCAGTGAGAAAAACATCACGGGGTGGTGCGCACTGTATGGGTGTGTGTTACATTACATTCACTAGTAGGAGTGAGAAAAACATCACGGGGTGGTGCGCATTGTATGGGTGTCTGTTACATTACATTCACTAGTAGCAGTGAGAAAAACATCACGGGGTGGTGCGCATTGTATGGGAGTGTGTTACATTACATTCACTAGTAGGATTACATTCACTAGTAGGAGTGAGAAAAACATCACGGGGTGGTGCGCATTGTATGGGTGTATGTTATATTAGATTCACTAGTAGGAGTGAGAAAAACATCACGGGGTGGTGCGCATTGTATGGGTGTGTGTTACATTAGATTCACTAGTAGGAGTGAGAAAAACATCACGGGGTCGTGCGCATTGTATGGGTGTGTGTTACATTACATTCACTACTAGGAGTGAGAAAAACATTACGGGGTGGTGCGCATTGTATGGGTGTGTGTTACATTACATTCACTAGTAGGAGTGAGAAAAACATCACGGGGTGGTGCGCATTGTATGGGTGTGTGTTACATTACATTCACTAGAAGGAGTGAGAAAAACATCACGGGGTGGTGCGCATTGTATGGGTGTGTGTTACATTACATTCACTAGTAGGAGTGAGAAAAACATCGCGGGGTGGTGCGCATTGTATGGGTGTGTGTTACATTACATTCACTAGTAGCAGTGAGAAAAACATCACGGTGTGGTGCGCATTGTATGGGTGTGTGTTACATTACATTCACTACTAGAAGTGAGAAAAACATCACGGGGTGGTGCGCATTGTATGGGTGTGTGTTACATTACATTCACTAGTAGGAGTGAGAAAAACATCACGGGTTGGGGCGCATTGTATGGGTGTGTGTTAAATTACATTCACTAGTAGGAGTGAGAAAAACATCACGGGGTAGTGCGCATTGTATGGGTGTGTGTTACATTACATTCACTAGTAGGAGTGAGAAAAACATCACGGGGTGGTGCGCATTGTATAGGTGTGTGTTACGTTACATTCACTAGTAGGAGTGAGATAAACATCACGGGGTGGTGCGCATTGTATGGGTGTGTGTTACGTTACATTCACTAGTAGGAGTGAAAAAAACATCACGGGGTGGTGAGCATTGTATGGGTGTGTGTTACGTTACATTCACTGGTAGGAGTGAGAAAAACATCACGGGGTGGTGCGCATTGTATGGGTGTGTGTTACGTTACATTCACTAGTAGGAGTGAAAAAAACATCACGGGGTGGTGCGCATTGTATGGGTGTGTGTTACGTTACATTCACTGGTAGGAGTGAGAAAAACATCACGGTGTGGTGCGCATTGTATGGGTGTGTGTTACGTTACATTCACTGGTAGGAGTGAGAAAAACATCACGGGGTGGTGCGCATTGTATGGGTGTGTGTTACGTTACATTCACTGGTAGGAGTGAGAAAAACATCACGGGGTGGTGCGCATTGTATGGGTGTGTTTTACGTTACATTCACTGGTAGGAGTGAGAAAAACATCACGGGGTGGTGCGCATTGTATGGGTGTGTGTTACGTTACATTCACTAGTAGGAGTGAGAAAAACATCACGGGGTGGTGAGCATTGTATGGGTGTGTGTTACGTTACATTCACTAGTAGGAGTGAGAAAAACATCACGGGGTGGTGCGCATTGTATGGGTGTGTGTTACGTTACATTCACTAGTAGGAGTGAGAAAAACATCACGGGGTGGTGCGCATTGTATCGGTGTGTGTTACGTTACATTCACTAGTAGCAGTGAGAAAAACATCACGGGGTGGTGCACATTGTATGGGTGTGTGTTACATTACATTCACTAGTAGGAGTGAGAAAAACATCACGTGGTGGTGCGCATTGTATGGCTGTGTGTTACATTACATTCACTAGTAGGAGTGAGAAAAACATCACGGGGTGGTGCGCAATTTATGGGTGTGTGTTACATTACATTCACTAGTAGGAGTGAGAAAAACATCACGGGGTGGTGCGCATTGTATGGGTGTGTGTTACATTACATTCACTAGTAGGAGTGAGAAAAACATCACGGGGTGGTGCGCATTGTATGGGTGTGTGTTACATTACATTCACTAGTAGGAGTGAGAAAAACATCACGGGGTGGTGCGCATTTTATGGGTGTGTGTTACATTACATTCACTAGTAGCAGTGAGAAAAACATCACGTGGTGGTGCGCATTGTATGGCTGTGTGTTACATTACATTCACTAGTAGGAGTGAGAAAAACATCACGGGGTGGTGCGCAATTTATGGGTGTGTGTTACATTACATTCACTAGTAGGAGTGAGAAAAACATCACGGGGTGGTGCGCATTGTATGGGTGTGTGTTACATTACATTCACTAGTAGGAGTGAGAAAAACATCACGGGCTGGTGCGCATTGTATGGGTGTGTGTTACATTACATTCACTAGTAGGAGTGAGAAAAACATCACGGGGTGGTGCGCATTGTATGGGTGTGTGTTACATTACATTCACTAGTAGGAGTGAGAAAAACATCACGGGGTGGTGCGCATTGTATGGGTGTGTGTTACATTACATTCACTAGTAGCAGTGAGAAAAACATCACGGGGTGGTGCGCATTGTATGGGTGTGTGTTACATTACATTCACTAGTAGGAGTGAGAAAAACATCACGGGGTGGTGCGCATTGTATGGGTGTGTGTTACATTACATTCACTAGTAGGAGTGAGAAAAACATCACGGGGTGGTGCGCATTGTATGGGTGTGTGTTACATTACATTCACTAGTAGGAGTGAGAAAACCATCACGGGGTAGTGCGCATTGTATGGGTGTGTGTTACATTACATTCACTAGTACCAGTGAGAAAAACATCACGGGGTGGTGCGCATTGTATGGGTGTATGTTACATTACATTCACTAGTAGTAGTGAGAAAAACATCACGGGGTGGTGCGCATTCTATGGGTGTGTGTTACATTACATTCACTAGTAGGAGTGAGAAAAACATCACGGTGTGGTGCGCATTGTATGGGTGTGTGTTACGTTACATTCACTAGTAGGAGTGAAAAAAACATCACGGGGTGGTGCGCATTGTATGGGTGTGTGTTACGTTACATTCACTGGCAGGAGTGAGAAAAACATCACGGGGTGGTGCGCATTGTATGCGTGTGTGTTACGTTACATTCACTGGTAGGAGTGAGAAAAACATCACGGGGTGGTGCGCATTGTATGGGTGTGTTTTACGTTACATTCACTAGTAGGAGTGAGAAAAACATCACGGGGTGGTGCGCATTGTATGGGTGTGTGTTACGTTACATTCACTTGTAGGAGTGAGAAAAACATCACGGGGTGGTGAGCATTGTATGGATGTGTGTTACGTTACATTCACTAGTAGGAGTGAGAAAAACATCACGGGGTGGTGCGCATTGTGTGGGTGTGTGTTACGTTACATTCACTAGTAGGAGTGAGAAAAACATCATGGGGTGGTGCGCATTGTATGGGTGTGTGTTACGTTACATTCACTAGTAGGAGTGAGAAAAACATCACGGGGTGGTGCGCATTGTATCGGTGTGTGTTACGTTACATTCACTAGTAGGAGTGAGAAAAACATCACGGGGTGGTGCGCATTGTATCGGTGTGTGTTACGTTACATTCACTAGTAGCAGTGAGAAAAACATCACGGGGGGGTGCGCATTGTATGGGTGTGTGTTACATTACATTCACTAGTAGGAGTGAGAAAAACATCACGGGGTGGTGCGCATTGTATGGGTGTGTGTTACGTTACATTCACTATTAGGAGTGAGAAAAACATCACGGGGTGGTGCGCATTGTATGGGTGTGTGTTACATTACATTCACTAGTAGGAGTGAGAAAAACATCACGGGGTGGTGCGCATTGTATGGGTGTGTGTTACATTACATTCACTAGTAGGAGTGAGAAAAACATCACGGGGTGGTGCGCATTGTATGGGTGTGTGTTACATTACATTCACTAGTAGCAGTGAGAAAAACATGACGGGGTGGTGCGCATTGTATGGGTGTGTGTTACATTACATTCACTAGTAGGAGTGAGAAAAACATCACGGGGTGGTGCGCATTGTATGGGAGTGTGTTACATTATATTCACTAGTAGGAGTGAGAAAAACATCTCGGGGTGGTGCGCATTGTATGGGTGTGTGTTACATTACATTCGCTACTAGGAGTGAGAAAAACATCACTGGGTGGTGCGTATTATATGGGTATGTGTTACATTACATTCACTAGTACCAGTGAGAAAAACATCACGGGGTGGTGCGCACTGTATGGGTGTGTGTTACATTACATTCACTAGTAGGAGTGAGAAAAACATCACGGGGTGGTGCGCATTGTATGGGTGTCTGTTACATTACATTCACTAGTAGCAGTGAGAAAAACATCACGGGGTGGTGCGCATTGTATGGGAGTGTGTTACATTACATTCACTAGTAGGATTACATTCACTAGTAGGAGTGAGAAAAACATCACGGGGTGGTGCGCATTGTATGGGTGTATGTTATATTAGATTCACTAGTAGGAGTGAGAAAAACATCACGGGGTGGTGCGCATTGTATGGGTGTGTGTTACATTAGATACACTAGTAGGAGTGAGAAAAACATCACGGGGTCGTGCGCATTGTATGGGTGTGTGTTACATTACATTCACTACTAGGAGTGAGAAAAACATTACGGGGTGGTGCGCATTGTATGGGTGTGTGTTACATTACATTCACTAGTAGGAGTGAGAAAAACATCACGGGGTGGTGCGCATTGTATGGGTGTGTGTTACATTACATTCACTAGAAGGAGTGAGAAAAACATCACGGGGTGGTGCGCATTGTATGGGTGTGTGTTACATTACATTCACTAGTAGGAGTGAGAAAAACATCGCGGGGTGGTGCGCATTGTATGGGTGTGTGTTACATTACATTCACTAGTAGCAGTGAGAAAAACATCACGGTGTGGTGCGCATTGTATGGGTGTGTGTTACATTACATTCACTACTAGAAGTGAGAAAAACATCACGGGGTGGTGCGCATTGTATGGGTGTGTGTTACATTACATTCACTATTAGGAGTGAGAAAAACATCACGGGTTGGGGCGCATTGTATGGGTGTGTGTTAAATTACATTCACTAGTAGGAGTGAGAAAAACATCACGGGGTAGTGCGCATTGTATGGGTGTGTGTTACATTACATTCACTAGTAGGAGTGAGAAAAACATCACGGGGTGGTGCGCATTGTATAGGTGTGTGTTACGTTACATTCACTAGTAGGAGTGAGATAAACATCAAGGGGTGGTGCGCATTGTATGGGTGTGTGTTACGTTACATTCACTAGTAGGAGTGAGAAATACATCACGGGGTGGTGAGCATTGTATGGGTGTGTGTTACGTTACATTCACTGGTAGGAGTGAGAAAAACATCACGGGGTGGTGCGCATTGTATGGGTGTGTGTTACGTTACATTCACTAGTAGGAGTGAAAAAAACATCACGGGGTGGTGCGCATTGTATGGGTGTGTGTTACGTTACATTCACTGGTAGGAGTGAGAAAAACATCACGGGGTGGTGCGCATTGTATGGGTGTGTGTTACGTTACATTCACTGGTAGGAGTGAGAAAAACATCACGGGGTGGTGCGCATTGTATGGGTGTGTGTTACGTTACATTCACTGGTAGGAGTGAGAAAAACATCACGGGGTGGTGCGCATTGTATGGGTGTGTTTTACGTTACATTCACTGGTAGGAGTGAGAAAAACATCACGGGGTGGTGCGCATTGTATGGGTGTGTGTTACGTTACATTCACTAGTAGGAGTGAGAAAAACATCACGGGGTGGTGAGCATTGTATGGGTGTGTGTTACGTTACATTCACTAGTAGGAGTGAGAAAAACATCACGGGGTGGTGCGCATTGTATGGGTGTGTGTTACGTTACATTCACTAGTAGGAGTGAGAAAAACATCACGGGGTGGTGCGCATTGTATCGGTGTGTGTTACGTTACATTCACTAGTAGCAGTGAGAAAAACATCACGGGGTGGTGCACATTGTATGGGTGTGTGTTACATTACATTCACTAGTAGGAGTGAGAAAAACATCACGTGGTGGTGCGCATTGTATGGCTGTGTGTTACATTACATTCACTAGTAGGAGTGAGAAAAACATCACGGGGTGGTGCGCAATTTATGGGTGTGTGTTACATTACATTCACTAGTAGGAGTGAGAAAAACATCACGGGGTGGTGCGCATTGTATGGGTGTGTGTTACATTACATTCACTAGTAGGAGTGAGAAAAACATCACGGGGTGGTGCGCATTGTATGGGTGTGTGTTACATTACATTCACTAGTAGCAGTGAGAAAAACATCACGGGTTGGGGCGCATTGTATGGGTGTGTGTTACATTACATTCACTAGTAGGAGTGAGAAAAACATCACGGGGTGGTGCGCATTGTATGGGTGTGTGTTACATTACATTCACTAGTAGGAGTGAGAAAAACATCACGGGGTGGTGCGCATTGTATAGGTGTGTGTTACGTTACATTCACTAGTAGGAGTGAGATAAACATCACGGGGTGGTGCGCATTGTATGGGTGTGTGTTACGTTACATTCACTAGTAGGAGTGAGAAAAACATCACGGGGTGGTGAGCATTGTATGGGTGTGTGTTACGTTACATTCACTAGTAGGAGTGAGAAAAACATCACGGGGTGGTGCGCATTGTATGGGTGTGTGTTACGTTACATTCACTAGTAGGAGTGAGAAAAACATCACGGGGTGGTGCGCATTGTATGGGTGTGTGTTACGTTACATTCACTATTAGGAGTGAGAAAAACATCACGGGGTGGTGCGCATTGTATCGGTGTGTGTTACGTTACATTCACTAGTAGCAGTGAGAAAAACATCACGGGGTGGTGCGCATTGTATGGGTGTGTGTTACATTACATTCACTAGTAGGAGTGAGAAAAACATCACGTGGTGGTGCGCATTGTATGGCTGTGTGTTACATTACATTCACTAGTAGGAGTGAGAAAAACATCACGGGGTGGTGCGCAATTTATGGGTGTGTGTTACATTACATTCACTAGTAGGAGTGAGAAAAACATCTCGGGGTGGTGCGCATTTTATGGGTGTGTGTTACATTACATTCACTAGTAGGAGTGAGAAAAACATCACGGGGTGGTGCGCATTGTATGGGTGTATGTTACATTACATTCACTAGTAGGAGTGAGAAAAACATCACGGGGTGGTGCGCATTGTATGGGTGTGTGTTACATTACATTCACTAGTAGGAGTGAGAAAAACATCACGGGGTGGTGCGCATTGTATGGGTGTGTGTTACATTACATTCACTAGTAGCAGTGAGAAAAACATCACGGGGTAGTGCGCATTTTATGGGTGTGTGTTACATTACATTCACTAGTAGGAGTGAGAAAAACATCACGGGGTGGTGCGCATTGTATGGGTGTGTGTTACATTACATTCACTAGTAGCAGTGAGAAAAACATCACGGGGTGGTTCGCATTGTATGGGAGTGTGTTACATTACATTCACTAGTAGGATTACATTCACTAGTAGGAGTGAGAAAAACATCACGGGGTGGTGCGCATTGCATGGGTGTATGTTACATTAGATTCACTAGTAGGAGTGAGAAAAACATCACGGGGTGGTGCGCATTGTATGGGTGTGTGTTACATTAGATTCACTAGTAGGAGTGAGAAAAACATCACGGGGTGGTGCGCATTGTATGGGTGTATGTTACATTGGATTCACTAGTAGGAGTGAGAAAAACATCACGGGGTGGTGCGCATTGTATGGGTGTGTGTTACATTACATTCACTACTAGGAGTGAGAAAAACATCACGGGGTGGTGCGCATTGTATGGGTGTGTGTTACATTACATTCACTACTAGGAGTGAGAAAAACATCACGGGGTGGTGCGCATTGTATGGGTGTGTGTTACATTACATTCACTAGAAGGAGTGAGAAAAACATCACGGGGTCGTGCGCATTGTATGGGTGTGTGTTACATTACATTCACTAGTAGGAGTGAGAAAAACATCACGGGGTGGTGCGCAGTGTATGGGTGTGTGTTTCGTTACCTTCACTAGTAGGAGTGAGAAAATCATCAAGGGGTGGTGCGCATTGTATGGGTGTGTGTTACGTTACATTCACTAGTAGGAGTGAGAAAAACATCACGGGGTGGTGCGCATTGTATGGGTGTGTGTTACGTTACATTCACTAGTAGCAGTGAGAAAAACATGACGGGGTGGTGCGCATTGTATGGGTGTGTGTTACATTACATTCACTAGTAGGAGTGAGAAAAACATCACGGGGTGGTGCGCATTGTATGGGAGTGTGTTACATTACATTCACTAGTAGGAGTGAGAAAAACATCTCGGGGTGGTGCGCATTGTATGGGTGTGTGTTACATTACATTCGATACTAGGAGTGAGAAAAACATCACTGGGTGGTGCGCATTATATGGGTATGTGTTACATTACATTCACTAGTACCAGTGAGAAAAACATCACGGGGTGGTGCGCACTGTATGGGTGTGTGTTACATTACATTCACTAGTAGGAGTGAGAAAAACATCACGGGGTGGTGCGCATTGTATGGGTGTGTGTTACATTACATTCACTAGTAGCAGTGAGAAAAACATCACGGGGTGGTGCGCATTGTATGGGAGTGTGTTACATTACATTCACTAGTAGGATTACATTCACTAGTAGGAGTGAGAAAAACATCACGGGGTGGTGCGCATTGTATGGGTGTATGTTATATTAGATTCACTAGTAGGAGTGAGAAAAACATCACGGGGTGGTGCGTATTGTATGGGTGTGTGTTACATTAGATTCACTAGTAGGAGTGAGAAAAACATCACGGGGTGGTGCGCATTGTATGGGTGTGTGTTACATTACATTCACTAGTAGCAGTAAGAAAAACATCACGGGGTGGTTCGCATTGTATGGGAGTGTGTTACATTACATTCACTAGTAGGATTACATTCACTAGTAGGAGTGAGAAAAACATCACGGGGTGGTGCGCATTGCATGGGTGTATGTTACATTAGATTCACTAGTAGGAGTGAGAAAAACATCACGGGGTGGTGCGCATTGTATGAGTGTGTGTTACATTAGATTCACTAGTAAGAGTGAGAAAAACATCACGGGGTGGTGCGCATTGTATGGGTGTATGTTACATTAGATTCACTAGTAGGAGTGAGAAAAACATCACGGGGTGGTGCGCATTGTATGGGTGTGTGTTACATTACATTCACTACTAGGAGTGAGAAAAACATCACGGGGTGGTGCGCATTGTATGGGTGTGTGTTACATTACATTCACTGGTAGGAGTGAGAAAAACATCACGGAGTGGTGCGCATTGTATGGGTGTGTGTTACATTACATTCACTAGAAGGAGTGAGAAAAACATCACGGGGTCGTGCGCATTGTATGGGTGTGTGTTACATTACATTCACTAGTAGGAGTGAGAAAAACATCACGGGGTGGTGAGCATTGTATGGGTGTGTGTTACGTTACATTCACTAGTAGGAGTGAGAAAAGCATCACGGGGTGGTGCGCATTGTATGGGTGTGTGTTACATTACATTCACTAGTAGGAGTGAGAAAAACATCACGGGGTGGTGCGCATTGTATGGGTGTGTGTTACATTACATTCACTAGTAGGAGTGAGAAAAACATCACGGGGTGGTGCGCATTGTATGGGTGTGTGTTACATTACATTCACTAGTAGGAGTGAGAAAAACATCACGGGGTGGTGCGCATTGTATGGGTGTGTGTTACGTTACATTCACTAGTAGGAGTGAGAAAAACATCACGTGGTGGTGCGCATTGTATGGGTGTGTGTTACGTTACATTCACTAGTAGGAGTGAGAAAAACATCACGGGGTGGTGCGCATTGTATGGGTGTGTGTTACGTTACATTCACTAGTAGGAGTGAGAAAAACATCACGGGGTGGTGCGCATTGTATGGGTGTGTGTTACGTTACATTCACTAGTAGGAGTGAGAAAAACATCACGGGGTGGTGCGCATTGTATGGGTGTGTGTTACGTTACATTCACTAGTAGGAGTGAGAAAAACATCACGGGGTGGTGCGCATTGTATCAGTGTGTGTTACGTTACATTCACTATTAGGAGTGAGAAAAACATCACGGGGTGGTGCGCATTGTATCGGTGTGTGTTACGTTACATTCACTAGTAGCAGTGAGAAAAACATCACGGGGTGGTGCGCATTGTATGGGTGTGTGTTACATTACATTCACAAGTAGGAGTGAGAAAAACATCACGTGGTGGTGCGCATTGTATGGCTGTGTGTTACATTACATTCACTAGTAGGAGTGAGAAAAACATCACGGGGTGGTGCGCAATTTATGGGTGTGTGTTACATTACATTCACTAGTAGGAGTGAGAAAAACATCACGGGGTGGTGCGCATTGTATGGGTGTGTGTTACATTACATTCACTAGTAGGAGTGAGAAAAACATCACGGGGTGGTGCGCATTGTATGGGTGTGTGTTACATTACATTCACTAGTAGGAGTGAGAAAAACATCACGGGGTGGTGCGCATTGTATGGGAGTGTGTTACATTACATTCACTAGTAGGATTACATTCACTAGTAGGAGTGAGAAAAACATCACGGGGTGGTGCGCATTGTATGGGTGTATGTTATATTAGATTCACTAGTAGGAGTGAGAAAAACATCACGGGGTGGTGCGCATTGTATCGGTGTGTGTTACATTAGATTCACTAGTAGGAGTGAGAAAAACATCACGGGGTGGTGCGCATTGTATGGGTGTGTGTTACATTACATTCACTACTAGGAGTGAGAAAAACATTACGGGGTGGTGCGCATTGTATGGGTGTGTGTTACATTAGATTCACTAGTAGGAGTGAGAAAAACATCACGGGGTGGTGCGCATTGTATGGGTGTGTGTTACATTACATTCACTAGTAGCAGTGAGAAAAACATCACGGTGTGGTGCGCATTGTATGGGTGTGTGTTACATTACATTCACTACTAGAAGTGAGAAAAACATCACGGGGTCGTGCGCATTGTATGGGTGTGTGTTACGTTACATTCACTAGTAGGAGTGAGAAAAACATCACGGGGTGGTGCGCATTGTATGGGTGTGTGTTACATTACATTCACTACTAGAAGTGAGAAAAACATCACGGGGTCGTGCGCATTGTATGGGTGTGTGTTACGTTACATTCACTAGTAGGAGTGAGAAAAACATCACGGGGTGGTGCGCATTGTATGGGTGTGTGTTACGTTACATTCACTATTAGGAGTGAGAAAAACATCACGGGGTGGTGCGCATTGTATGGGTGTGTGTTACGTTACATTCACTAGTAGGAGTGAGAAAAACATCACGGGGTGGTGCGCATTGTATGGGTGTGTGTTACATTACATTCACTAGTAGGAGTGAGAAAAACATCACGTGGTGGTGCGCATTGTATGGCTGTGTGTTACATTACATTCACTAGTAGGAGTGAGAAAAACATCACGGGGTGGTGCGCAATTTATGGGTGTGTGTTACATTACATTCACTAGTAGGAGTGAGAAAAACATCACGGGGTGGTGCGCATTGTATGGGTGTGTGTTACATTACATTCACTAGTAGGAGTGAGAAAAACATCACGGGGTGGTGCGCATTGTATGGGTGTGTGTTACATTACATTCACTAGTAGGAGTGAGAAAAACATCAAGGGGTGGTGCGCATTGTATGGGTGTGTGTTACATTACATTCACTAGTAGGAGTGAGAAAAACATCACGGGGTGGTGCGCATTGTATGGGTGTGTGTTACATTACATTCACTAGTAGCAGTGAGAAAAACATCACGGGGTGGTGCGCATTTTATGGGTGTGTGTTACATTACATTCACTAGTAGGAGTGAGAAAAACATCACGGGGTGGTGCGCATTGTATGGGTGTGTGTTACATTACATTCACTAGTAGGAGTGAGAAAAACATCACGGGGTGGTGCGCATTGTATGGGTGTGTGTTACATTACATTCACTAGTAGCAGTAAGAAAAACATCACGGGGTGGTTCGCATTGTATGGGCGTGTGTTACATTACATTCACTAGTAGGATTACATTCACTAGTAGGAGTGAGAAAAACATCACGGGGTGGTGCGCATTGCATGGGTGTATGTTACATTAGATTCACTAGTAGGAGTGAGAAAAACATCACGGGGTGGTGCGCATTGTATGAGTGTGTGTTACATTAGATTCACTAGTAGGAGTGAGAAAAACATCACGGGGTGGTGCGCATTGTATGGGTGTATGTTACATTGGATTCACTAGTAGGAGTGAGAAAAACATCACGGGGTGGTGCGCATTGTATGGGTGTGTGTTACATTACATTCACTACTAGGAGTGAGAAAAACATCACGGGGTGGTGCGCATTGTATGGGTGTGTGTTACATTACATTCACTGGTAGGAGTGAGAAAAACATCACGGAGTGGTGCGCATTGTATGGGTGTGTGTTACATTACATTCACTAGAAGGAGTGAGAAAAACATCACGGGGTCGTGCGCATTGTATGGGTGTGTGTTACATTACATTCACTAGTAGGAGTGAGAAAAACATCACGGGGTGGTGAGCATTGTATGGGTGTGTGTTACGTTACATTCACTAGTAGGAGTGAGAAAAGCATCACGGGGTGGTGCGCATTGTATGGGTGTGTGTTACATTACATTCACTAGTAGGAGTGAGAAAAACATCACGGGGTGGTGCGCATTGTATGGGTGTGTGTTACGTTACATTCACTAGTACCAGTGAGAAAAACATCACGGGGTGGTGCGCATTGTATGGGTGTGTGTTACATTACATTCACTAGTAGTAGTGAGAAAACCATCACGGGGTGGTGCGCATTGTATGGGTGTGTGTTACATTACATTCACTAGTAGGAGTGAGAAAAACATCACGGGGTGGTGCGCATTGTATGGGTGTGTGTTACGTTACATTCACTGGTAGGAGTGAAAAAAACATCACGGGGTGGTGCGCATTGTATGGGTGTGTGTTACGTTACATTCACTGGTAGCAGTGAGAAAAACATCACGGGGTGGTGCGCATTGTATGGGTGTGTGTTACGTTACATTCACTGGTAGGAGTGAGAAAAACATCACGGGGTGGTGCGCATTGTATGGGTGTGTGTTACGTTACATTCACTGGTAGGAGTGAGAAAAACATCACGGGGTGGTGCGCATTGTATGGGTGTGTGTTACATTACATTCACTGGTAGGAGTGAGAAAAACATCACGGGGTGGTGCGCATTGTATGGGTGTGTGTTACATTACATTCACTATTAGGAGTGAGAAAAACATCACGGGGTGGTGCGCATTGTATGGGTGTGTGTTACATTACATTCACTAGTAGGAGTGAGAAAAACATCACGGGGTGGTGCGCATTGTATGGGTGTGTGTTACATTACATTCACTAGTAGGAGTGAGAAAAACATCACGGGGTGGTGCGCATTGTATGGGTGTGTGTTACCATTACATTCACTAGTAGGAGTGAGAAAAACATCACGGGGTGGTGCGCATTGTATGGGTGTGTGTTACATTACATTCACTAGTAGGAGTGAGAAAAACATCTCGGGGTGGTGCGCATTGTATGGGTGTGTGTTACATTACATTCACTACTAGGAGTGAGAAAAACATCACTGTGTGGTGCGCATTGTATGGGTATGTGTTACATTACATTCACTAGTACCAGTGAGAAAAACATCACGGGGTGGTGCGCATTGTATGGGTGTGTGTTACATTACATTCACTAGTAGCAGTGAGAAAAACATCACGGGGTGGTGCGCATTGTATGGGTGTGTGTTACATTACATTCACTAGTAGCAGTGAGAAAAACATCACGGGGTGGTGCGCATTGCATGGGAGTGTGTTACATTACATTCACTAGTAGGATTACATTCACTAGTAGGAGTGAGAAAAACATCACGGGGTGGTGCGCATTGTATGGGTGTATGTTACATTAGATTCACTAGTAGGAGTGAGAAAAACATCACGGGGTGGTGCGCATTGTATGGGTGTGTGTTACATTAGATTCACTAGTAGTAGTGAGAAAAACATCACGGGGTGGTGCGCATTGTATGGGTGTGTGTTACATTACATTCACTAGAAGGAGTGAGAAAAACATCACGTGGTGGTGCGCATTGTATGGGTGTGTGTTACATTACATTCAATACTAGGAGTGAGAAAAACATCACGGGGTGGTGCGCATTGTATGGGTGTGTGTTACATTACATTCACTAGAAGGAGTGAGAAAAACATCACGGGGTGGTGCGCATTGTATGGGTGTGTGTTACATTACATTCACTAGTAGGAGTGAGAAAAACATCACGGGGTGGTGCGCATTGTATGGGTGTGTGTTACGTTACATTCACTGGTAGGAGTGAGGAAAACATCACGGGGTGGTGCGCATTGTATGGGTGTGTGTTACGTTACATTCACTGGTAGGAGTGAGAAAAACATCACGGGGTGGTGCGCATTGTATGGGTGTGTGTTACGTTACATTCACTGGTAGGAGTGAGAAAAACATCACGGGGTGGTGCGCATTGTATGGGTGTGTTTTACGTTACATTCACTAGTAGGAGTGAGAAAAACATCACGGGGTGGTGCGCATTGTATGGGTGTGTGTTACGTTACATTCACTAGTAGGAGTGAGAAAAACATCACGGGGTGGTGCGCATTGTATGGGTTTGTGTTACGTTACATTCACTAGTAGGAGTGAGAAAAACATCACGGGGTGGTGCGCAATGTATGGGTGTGTGTTACATTACATTCACTAGTAGGAGTGAGAAAAACATCACGGGGTGGTGCGCAATGTATGGGTGTGTGTTACATTACATTCACTAGTAGGAGTGAGAAAAACATCACGGGGTGGTGCGCATTGTATGGGTGTGTGTTACATTACATTCACTAGTAGGAGTGAGAAAAACATCACGGGGTGGTGCGCATTGTATGGGTGTGTGTTACATTACATTCACTAGTAGGAGTGAGAAAAACATCACGGGGTGGTGCGCATTGTATGGGTGTGTGTTACATTACATTCACTAGTAGCAGTGAGAAAAACATGACGGGGTGGTGCGCATTGTATGGGTGTGTGTTACATTACATTCACTAGTAGGAGTGAGAAAAACATCACGGGGTGGTGCGCATTGTATGGGTGTGTGTTACATTACATTCATAGTAGGAGTGAGAAAAACATCTCGGGGTGGTGCGCATTGTATGGGTGTGTGTTACATTACATTCGCTACTAGGAGTGAGAAAAACATCACTGGGTGGTGCGCATTGTATGGGTATGTGTTACATTACATTCACTAGTACCAGTGAGAAAAACATCACGGGGTGGTGCGCACTGTATGGGTGTGTGTTACATTACATTCACTAGTAGGAGTGAGAAAAACATCACGGGGTGGTGCGCATTGTATGGGTGTGTGTTACATTACATTCACTAGTAGCAGTGAGAAAATAATCACGGGGTGGTGCGCATTGTATGGGAGTGTGTTACATTACATTCACTAGTAGGATTACATTCACTAGTAGGAGTGAGAAAAACATCACGGGGTGGTGCGCATTGTATGGGTGTATGTTATATTAGATTCACTAGTAGGAGTGAGAAAAACATCACGGGGTGGTGCGCATTGTATGGGTGTGTGTTACATTAGATTCACTAGTAGGAGTGAGAAAAACATCACGGGGTGGTGCGCATTGTATGGGTGTGTGTTACATTACATTCACTAGAAGGAGTGAGAAAAACATCACGGGGTGGTGCGCATTGTATGGGTGTGTGTTACATTACATTCACTAGTAGGAGTGAGAAAAACATCGCGGGGTGGTGCGCATTGTATGGGTGTGTGTTACATTACATTCACTAGTAGGAGTGAGAAAAACATCACGGTGTGGTGCGCATTGTATGGGTGTGTGTTACATTACATTCACTAATAGGAGTTAGAAAAACATCACGTGGTGGTGCGCATTGTATGGGTGTGTGTTACATTACATTCACTAGTAGGAGTGAGAAAAACATCACGTGGTGGTGCGCATTGTATGGGTGTGTGTTACATTACACTCACTAGTAGGAGTGAGAAAAACATCACGGGGTGGTGCGCATTGTATGGGTGTGTGTTACATTACATTCACTAGTAGGAGTGAGAAAAACATCACGGGGTGGTGCGCATTGTATGGGTGTGTGTTACATTACATTCACTAGTAGGAGTGAGAAAAACATCACGGGGTGGTGCGCATTGTATGGGTGTGTGTTACGTTACATTCACTAGTAGGAGTGAGATAAACATCACGGGGTGGTGAGCATTGTATGGGTGTGTGTTACGTTACATTCACTAGTAGGAGTGACAAAAACATCACGGGGTGGTGCGCATTGTATGGGTGTGTGTTACGTTACATTCACTAGTAGCAGTGAGAAAAACATCACGGGGTGGTGCGCATTGTATGGGTGTGTGTTACGTTACATTCACTATTAGGAGTGAGAAAAACATCACGGGGTGGTGCGCATTGTATGGGTGTGTGTTACGTTACATTCACTAGTAGCAGTGAGAAAAACATCACGGGGTGGTGCGCATTGTATGGGTGTGTGTTACATTACATTCACTAGTAGGAGTGAGAAAAACATCACGGGGTGGTGCGCATTGTATGGCTGTGTGTTACATTACATTCACTAGTAGGAGTGAGAAAAACATAACGGGGTGGTGCGCAATTTATGGGTGTGTGTTACATTACATTCACTAGTAGGAGTGAGAAAAACATCACGGGGTGGTGCGCATTGTATGGGTGTGTGTTACATTACATTCACTAGTAGGAGTGAGAAAAACATCACGGGGTCGTGCGCATTGTATGGGTGTGTGTTACATTACATTCACTAGTAGGAGTGAGAAAAACATCACGGGGTGGTGCGCATTGTATGGGTGTGTGTTACATTACATTCACTAGTAGGAGTGAGAAAAACATCACGGGGTGGTGCGCATTGTATGGGTGTGTGTTACATTACATTCACTAGTAGCAGTGAGAAAAACATCACGGGGTGGTGCGCATTTTATGGGTGTGTGTTACATTACATTCACTAGTAGGATTGAGAAAAACATCACGGGGTGGTGCGCATTGTATGGGTGTGTGTTACATTACATTCACTAGTAGGAGTGAGAAAAACATCACGGGGTGGTGCGCATTGTATGGGTGTGTGTTACATTACATTCACTAGTAGGAGTGAGAAAAACATCACGGGCTGGTGCGCATTGTATGGGTGTGTGTTACATTACATTCACTAGTAGGAGTGAGAAAAACATCACGGGGTGGTGCGCATTGTATGGGTGTGTGTTACATTACATTCACTAGTAGCAGTGAGAAAAACATCACGGGGTGGTGTGCATTTTATGGGTGTGTGTTACATTACATTCATTAGTAGGAGTGAGAAAAACATCACGGGGTGGTGCGCATTGTATGGGTGTGTGTTACATTACATTCACTAGTAGGAGTGAGAAAAACATCACGCGGTGGTGCGCATTGTATGGGTGTGTGTTACATTACATTCACTAGTAGCAGTGAGAAAAACATCACGGGGTGGTGCGCATTTTATGGGTGTGTGTTACATTAGATTCACTAGTAGGAGTGAGAAAAACATCACGGGGGGTGCGCATTGTATGGGTGTGTGTTACATTAGATTCACTAGTAGGAGTGAGAAAAACATCTCGGGGTGGTGCGCATTGTATGGGTGTATGTTACATTAGATTCACTAGTAGGAGTGAGAAAAACATCACGGGGTGGTGCGCATTGTATGGGTGTGTGTTACATTAGATTCACTAGTAGGAGTGAGAAAAACATCACGGGGTGGTGCGCATTGTATGGGTGTATGTTACATTAGATTCACTAGTAGGAGTGAGAAAAATATCACGGGGTGGTGCGCATTGTATGGGTGTGTGTTACATTACATTCACTACTAGGAGTGAGAAAAACATCACGGGGTGGTGCGCATTGTATGGGTGTGTGTTACATTACATTCACTACTAGGAGTGAGAAAAACATCACGGGGTGGTGCGCATTGTATGGGTGTGTGTTACATTACATTCACTAGAAGGAGTGAGAAAAACATCACGGGGTCGTGCGCATTGTATGGGTGTGTGTTACATTACATTCACTAGTAGGAGTGAGAAAAACATCACGGGGTGGTGCGCATTGTATGGGTGTGTGTTACATTACATTCACTAGTAGGAGTGAGAAAAACATCACGGGGTGGTGCGCATTGTATCGGTGTGTGTTACATTACATTCACTAGTAGGAGTGAGAAAAACATCACGGGGTGGTGCGCATTGTATGGGTGTGTGTTACATTACATTCACTAGTAGTAGTGAGAAAACCATCACGGGGTGGTGCGCATTGTATGGGTGTGTGTTACGTTACATTCACTAGTAGGAGTGAGAAAAACATCACGGGGTGGTGCGCATTGTATGGGTGTGTGTTACGTTACATTCACTGGTAGGAGTGAAAAAAACATCACGGGGTGGTGCGCATTGTATGGGTGTGTGTTACGTTACATTCACTGGCAGCAGTGAGAAAAACATCACGGGGTGGTGCGCATTGTATGGGTGTGTGTTACGTTACATTCACTGGTAGGAGTGAGAAAAACATCACGGGGTGGTGCGCATTGTATGGGTGTGTGTTACGTTACATTCACTGGTAGGAGTGAGAAAAACATCACGGGGTGGTGCGCATTGTATGGGTGTGTGTTACATTACATTCACTGGTAGGAGTGAGAAAAACATCACGGGGTGGTGCGCATTGTATGGGTGTGTGTTACATTACATTCACTATTAGGAGTGAGAAAAACATCACGGGGTGGTGCGCATTTTATGGGTGTGTGTTACATTACATTCACTAGTAGGAGTGAGAAAAACATCACGGGGTGGTGCGCATTGTATGGGTGTGTGTTACATTACATTCACTAGTAGGAGTGAGAAAAACATCACGGGGTGGTGCACATTGTATGGGTGTGTGTTACCATTACATTCACTAGTAGGAGTGAGAAAAACATGACGGGGTGGTGCGCATTGTATGGGTGTGTGTTACATTACATTCACTAGTAGGAGTGAGAAAAACATCTCGGGGTGGTGCGCATTTTATGGGTGTGTGTTACATTACATTCACTACTAGGAGTGAGAAAAACATCACTGTGTGGTGCGCATTGTATGGGTATGTGTTACATTACATTCACTAGTACCAGTGAGAAAAACATCACGGGGTGGTGCGCATTGTATGGGTGTGTGTTACATTACATTCACTAGTAGCAGTGAGAAAAACATCACGGGGTGGTGCGCATTGTATGGGTGTGTGTTACATTACATTCACTAGTAGCAGTGAGAAAAACATCACGGGGTGGTGCGCATTGCATGGGAGTGTGTTACATTACATTCACTAGTAGGATTACATTCACTAGTAGGAGTGAGAAAAACATCACGGGGTGGTGCGCATTGTATGGGTGTATGTTACATTAGATTCACTAGTAGGAGTGAGAAAAACATCACGGGGTGGTGCGCATTGTATGGGTGTGTGTTACATTAGATTCACTAGTAGTAGTGAGAAAAACATCACGGGGTGGTGCGCATTGTATGGGTGTGTGTTACATTACATTCACTAGAAGGAGTGAGAAAAACATCACGTGGTGGTGCGCATTGTATGGGTGTGTGTTACATTACATTCAATACTAGGAGTGAGAAAAACATCACGGGGTGGTGCGCATTGTATGGGTGTGTGTTACATTACATTCACTAGAAGGAGTGAGAAAAACATCACGGGGTGGTGCGCATTGTATGGGTGTGTGTTACATTACATTCACTAGTAGGAGTGAGAAAAACATCACGGGGTGGTGCGCATTGTATGGGTGTGTGTTACGTTACATTCACTGGTAGGAGTGAGGAAAACATCACGGGGTGGTGCGCATTGTATGGGTGTGTGTTACGTTACATTCACTGGTAGGAGTGAGAAAAACATCACGGGGTGGTGCGCATTGTATGGGTGTGTGTTACGTTACATTCACTGGTAGGAGTGAGAAAAACATCACGGGGTGGTGCGCATTGTATGGGTGTGTTTTACGTTACATTCACTAGTAGGAGTGAGAAAAACATCACGGGGTGGTGCGCATTGTATGGGTATGTGTTACGTTACATTCACTAGTAGGAGTGAGAAAAACATCACGGGGTGGTGCGCATTGTATGGGTTTGTGTTACGTTACATTCACTAGTAGGAGTGAGAAAAACATCACGGGGTGGTGCGCAATGTATGGGTGTGTGTTACATTACATTCACTAGTAGGAGTGAGAAAAACATCACGGGGTGGTGCGCAATGTATGGGTGTGTGTTACATTACATTCACTAGTAGGAGTGAGAAAAACATCACGGGCTGGTGCGCATTGTATGGGTGTGTGTTACATTACATTCACTAGTAGGAGTGAGAAAAACATCACGGGGTGGTGCGCATTGTATGGGTGTGTGTTACATTACATTCACTAGTAGGAGTGAGAAAAACATCACGGGGTGGTGCGCATTGTATGGGTGTGTGTTACATTACATTCACTAGTAGCAGTGAGAAAAACATGACGGGGTGGTGCGCATTGTATGGGTGTGTGTTACATTACATTCACTAGTAGGAGTGAGAAAAACATCACGGGGTGGTGCGCATTGTATGGGTGTGTGTTACATTACATTCATAGTAGGAGTGAGAAAAACATCTCGGGGTGGTGCGCATTGTATGGGTGTGTGTTACATTACATTCGCTACTAGGAGTGAGAAAAACATCACTGGGTGGTGCGCATTGTATGGGTATGTGTTACATTACATTCACTAGTACCAGTGAGAAAAACATCACGGGGTGGTGCGCACTGTATGGGTGTGTGTTACATTACATTCACTAGTAGGAGTGAGAAAAACATCACGGGGTGGTGCGCATTGTATGGGTGTGTGTTACATTACATTCACTAGTAGCAGTGAGAAAATAATCACGGGGTGGTGCGCATTGTATGGGAGTGTGTTACATTACATTCACTAGTAGGATTACATTCACTAGTAGGAGTGAGAAAAACATCACGGGGTGGTGCGCATTGTATGGGTGTATGTTATATTAGATTCACTAGTAGGAGTGAGAAAAACATCACGGGGTGGTGCGCATTGTATGGGTGTGTGTTACATTAGATTCACTAGTAGGAGTGAGAAAAACATCACGGGGTGGTGCGCATTGTATGGGTGTGTGTTACATTACATTCACTACTAGGAGTGAGAAAAACATCACGGGGTGGTGCGCATTGTATGGGTGTGTGTTACATTACATTCACTACTAGGAGTGAGAAAAACATCACGGGGTGGTGCGCATTGTATGGGTGTGTGTTACATTACATTCACTAGAAGGAGTGAGAAAAACATCACGGGGTGGTGCGCATTGTATGGGTGTGTGTTACATTACATTCACTAGTAGGAGTGAGAAAAACATCGCGGGGTGGTGCGCATTGTATGGGTGTGTGTTACATTACATTCACTAGTAGGAGTGAGAAAAACATCACGGTGTGGTGCGCATTGTATGGGTGTGTGTTACATTACATTCACTAATAGGAGTTAGAAAAACATCACGTGGTGGTGCGCATTGTATGGGTGTGTGTTACATTACATTCACTAGTAGGAGTGAGAAAAACATCACGTGGTGGTGCGCATTGTATGGGTGTGTGTTACATTACACTCACTAGTAGGAGTGAGAAAAACATCACGGGGTGGTGCGCATTGTATGGGTGTGTGTTACATTACACTCACTAGTAGGAGTGAGAAAAACATCACGGGGTGGTGCGCATTGTATGGGTGTGTGTTACATTACATTCACTAGTAGGAGTGAGAAAAACATCACGGGGTGGTGCGCATTGTATGGGTGTGTGTTACGTTACATTCACTAGTAGGAGTGAGATAAACATCACGGGGTGGTGAGCATTGTATGGGTGTGTGTTACGTTACATTCACTAGTAGGAGTGACAAAAACATCACGGGGTGGTGCGCATTGTATGGGTGTGTGTTACGTTACATTCACTAGTAGCAGTGAGAAAAACATCACGGGGTGGTGCGCATTGTATGGGTGTGTGTTACGTTACATTCACTATTAGGAGTGAGAAAAACATCACGGGGTGGTGCGCATTGTATGGGTGTGTGTTACGTTACATTCACTAGTAGCAGTGAGAAAAACATCACGGGGTGGTACGCATTGTATGGGTGTGTGTTACATTACATTCACTAGTAGGAGTGAGAAAAACATCACGGGGTGGTGCGCATTGTATGGCTGTGTGTTACATTACATTCACTAGTAGGAGTGAGAAAAACATAACGGGGTGGTGCGCAATTTATGGGTGTGTGTTACATTACATTCACTAGTAGGAGTGAGAAAAACATCACGGGGTGGTGCGCATTGTATGGGTGTGTGTTACATTACATTCACTAGTAGGAGTGAGAAAAACATCACGGGGTCGTGCGCATTGTATGGGTGTGTGTTACATTACATTCACTAGTAGGAGTGAGAAAAACATCACGGGGTGGTGCGCATTGTATGGGTGTGTGTTACATTACATTCACTAGTAGGAGTGAGAAAAACATCACGGGGTGGTGCGCATTGTATGGGTGTGTGTTACATTACATTCACTAGTAGCAGTGAGAAAAACATCACGGGGTGGTGCGCATTTTATGGGTGTGTGTTACATTACATTCACTAGTAGGAGTGAGAAAAACATCACGGGGTGGTGCGCATTGTATGGGTGTGTGTTACATTACATTCACTAGTAGGAGTGAGAAAAACATCACGGGGTGGTGCGCATTGTATGGGTGTGTGTTACATTACATTCACTAGTAGGAGTGAGAAAAACATCACGGGCTGGTGCGCATTGTATGGGTGTGTGTTACATTACATTCACTAGTAGGAGTGAGAAAAACATCACGGGGTGGTGCGCATTGTATGGGTGTGTGTTACATTACATTCACTAGTAGCAGTGAGAAAAACATCACGGGGTGGTGTGCATTTTATGGGTGTGTGTTACATTACATTCATTAGTAGGAGTGAGAAAAACATCACGGGGTGGTGCGCATTGTATGGGTGTGTGTTACATTACATTCACTAGTAGGAGTGAGAAAAACATCACGCGGTGGTGCGCATTGTATGGGTGTGTGTTACATTACATTCACTAGTAGCAGTGAGAAAAACATCACGGGGTGGTGCGCATTTTATGGGTGTGTGTTACATTAGATTCACTAGTAGGAGTGAGAAAAACATCACGGGGGGTGCGCATTGTATGGGTGTGTGTTACATTAGATTCACTAGTAGGAGTGAGAAAAACATCTCGGGGTGGTGCGCATTGTATGGGTGTATGTTACATTAGATTCACTAGTAGGAGTGAGAAAAACATCACGGGGTGGTGCGCATTGTATGGGTGTGTGTTACATTAGATTCACTAGTAGGAGTGAGAAAAACATCACGGGGTGGTGCGCATTGTATGGGTGTATGTTACATTAGATTCACTAGTAGGAGTGAGAAAAATATCACGGGGTGGTGCGCATTGTATGGGTGTGTATTACATTACATTCACTACTAGGAGTGAGAAAAACATCACGGGGTGGTGCGCATTGTATGGGTGTGTGTTACATTACATTCACTACTAGGAGTGAGAAAAACATCACGGGGTGGTGCGCATTGTATGGGTGTGTGTTACATTACATTCACTAGAAGGAGTGAGAAAAACATCACGGGGTCGTGCGCATTGTATGGGTGTGTGTTACATTACATTCACTAGTAGGAGTGAGAAAAACATCACGGGGTGGTGCGCATTGTATGGGTGTGTGTTACATTACATTCACTAGTAGGAGTGAGAAAAACATCACGGGGTGGTGCGCATTGTACGGGTGTGTGTTACATTACATTCACTAGTAGGAGTGAGGAAAACATCACGGAGTGGTGCGCATTGTATGGGTGTGTGTAACATTACATTCACTAGTAGCAGTGAGAAAAACATCACGGGGTGGTGCGCATTGTATGGGTGTGTGTTACATTACTTTCACTAGTAGCAGTGAGAAAAACATCACGGGGTGGTGCGCATTGTATGGGTGTGTGTTACATTACATTCACTAGTAGGAGTGAGAAAAACATCACGGGGTGGTGCGCATTGTATGGGTGTGTGTTACGTTACATTCACTAGTAGGAGTGAGATAAACATCACGGGGTGGTGCGCATTGTATGGGTGTGTGTTACGTTACATTCACTAGTAGGAGTGAGAAAAACATCACGGGGTGGTGAGCATTGTATGGGTGTGTGTTACATTACATTCACTAGTAGGAGTGAGAAAAACATCACGGGGTGGTGTGCATTGTATGGGTGTGTGTTACGTTACATTCACTAGTAGGATTACATTCACTAGTAGGATTGAGAAAAACATCACGGGGTGGTGCGCAATGTATGGGTGTGTGTTACATTAGATTCACTAGTAGGAGTGAGAAAAACATCACGGGGTGGTGCACATTGTATGGGTGTATGTTACATTAGATTTACTAGTAGGAGTGAGAAAAACATCACGGGGTGGTGCGCATTGTATGGGTGTGTGTAACATTACATTCACTACTAGGAGTGAGAAAAACATCACGGGGTGGTGTGCATTTTATGGGTGTGTGTTACATTACATTCACTACTAGGAGTGAGAAAAACATCACGGGGTGGTGCGCATTGTATGGGTGTGTGTTACATTACATTCACTAGAAGGAGTGAGAAAAACATCACGGGGTCGTGCGCATTGTATGGGTGTGTGTTACATTACATTCACTAGTAGGAGTGAGAAAAACATCACGGGGTGGTGCGCATTGTATGGGTGTGTGTTACATTACATTCACTAGTAGCAGTGAGAAAAACATCACGGGGTGGTGCGCATTTTATGGGTGTGTGTTACATTACATTCACTACTAGGAGTGAGAAAAACATCACGGGGTGGTGCGCATTGTATGGGTGTGTGTTACATTACATTCACTAGTAGGAGTGAGAAAAACATCACGGGGTGGTGCGCATTGTATGGGTGTGTGTTACATTACATTCACTAGTAGGAGTGAGAAAAACATCACGGGGTGGTGCGCATTGTATGGGTGTGTGTTACGTTACATTCACTAGTAGGAGTGAGAAAAACATCACGGGGTGGTGCGCATTGTATGGGTGTGTGTTACGTTACATTCACTAGTAGGAGTGAGAAAAACATCACGGGGTGGTGCGCATTGTACGGGTGTGTGTTACGTTACATTCACTAGTAGGAGTGAGAAAAACATCACGGGGTGGTGCGCATTGTATGGGTGTGTGTTACGTTACATTCACTAGTAGGAGTGAGAAAAACATCACGGGGTGGTGCGCATTGTATGGGTGTGTGTTACGTTACATTCACTAGTAGGAGTGAGAAAAACATCACGGGGTGGTGCGCATTGTATGGGTGTGTGTTACGTTACATTCACTAGTAGGAGTGAGAAAATCATCACGGGGTGGTGCGCATTGTATCAGTGTGTGTTACGTTACATTCACTATTAGGAGGGAGAAAAACATCACGGGGTGGTGCGCATTGTATCGGTGTGTGTTACTTTACATTCACTAGTAGCAGTGAGAAAAACATCACGGGGTGGTGCGCATTGTATGGATGTGTGTTACATTACATTCACAAGTAGGAGTGAGAAAAACATCACGTGGTGGTGCGCATTGTATGGCTGTGTGTTACATTACATTCACTAGTAGGAGTGAGAAAAACATCACGGGGTGGTGCGCAATTTATGGGTGTGTGTTACATTACATTCACTAGAAGGAGTGAGAAAAACATCACGGGGTGGTGGGCATTGTATGGGTGTGTGTTACATTACATTCACTAGTAGGAGTGAGAAAAACATCACGGGGTGGTGCGCATTGTATGGGTGTGTGTTACATTACATTCAGTAGTAGGAGTGAGAAAAACATCACGGGGTGGTGCGCATTGTATGGGTGTGTGTTACATTACATTCACTAGTAGGAGTGAGAAAAACATCACGGGGTGGTGCGCATTGTATGGGTGTGTGTTACATTACATTCACTAGTAGCAGTGAGAAAAACATCACGGGGTGGTGCGCATTTTATGGGTGTGTGTTACATTACATTCACTAGTAGGAGTGAGAAAAACATCACGGCTTGGTGCGCATTGTATGCGTGTGTGTTACATTACATTCACTAGTAGGAGTGAGAAAAACATCACGGGGTGGTGCGCATTGTATGGGTGTGTGTTACATTACATTCACTAGTAGCAGTGAGAAAAACATCACGGTGTGGTGCGCATTTTATGGGTGTGTGTTACATTAGATTCACTAGTAGGAGTGAGCAAAACATCACAGGGTGGTGCGCATTGTATGGGTGTGTGTTACATTAGATTCAATAGTAGGAGTGAGAAAAACATCTCGGGGTGGTGCGCATTGTATGGGTGTGTGTTACATTACATTCACTACTAGGAGTGAGAAAAACATCACTGGGTGGTGCGCATTGTATGGGTATGTGTTACATTACATTCACTAGTACCAGTGAGAAAAACATCACGGGGTGGTGCGCATTGTATGGGTGTGTGTTACATTACATTCACTAGTAGCAGTGAGAAAAACATCACTGGGTGGTGCGCATTGTATGGGTGTGTGTTACATTAGATTCACTAGTAGGAGTGAGAAAAACATCACGGGGTCGTGCGCATTGTATGGGTGTGTGTTACATTACATTCACTACTAGGAGTGAGAAAAACATCACAGGGTGGTGCGCATTGTATGGGTGTGTGTTACATTACATTCACTACTAGGAGTGAGAAAAACATCACGGGGTGGTGCGCATTGTATGGGTGTGTGTTACATTACATTCACTAGAAGGAGTGAGAAAAACATCACGGGGTGGTGCGCATTGTATGGGTGTGTGTTACATTACATTCACTAGTAGCAGTGAGAAAAACATCACGGGGTGGTTCGCATTGTATGGGAGTGTGTTACATTACATTCACTAATAGGATTACATTCACTAGTAGGAGTGAGAAAAACATCACGGGGTGGTGCGCATTGTATGGGTGTGTGTTACATTAGATTCACTAGTAGGAGTGAGAAAAACATCACGGGGTGGTGCGCATTGTATGGGTGTGTGTTACATTAGATTCACTAGTAGGAGTGAGAAAAACATCACGGGGTGGTGCGCATTGTATGGGTGTGTGTTACATTACATTCACTACTAGGAGTGAGAAAAACATCACGGGGTGGTGCGCATTGTATGGGTGTGTGTTACATTACATTCACTACTAGGAGTGAGAAAAACATCACGGGGTGGTGCGCATTGTATGGGTGTGTGTTACATTACATTCACTACTAGGAGTGAGAAAAACATCACCGGTTGGTGCGCATTGTATGGGTGTGTGTTACATTACATTCACTAGAAGGAGTGAGAAAAACATCACGGGGTGGTGCGCATTGTATGGGTGTGTGTTACATTACATTCACTAGTAGCAGTGAGAAAAACATCACGGGGTGGTGCGCATTGTATGGGTGTGTGTTACATTACCTTCACTAGTAGGGGTGAGAAAAACATCACGGGGTGGTGCGCATTGTATGGGTGTGTGTTACATTACCTTCACTAGTAGGAGTGAGAAAAACATCACGGGGTGGTGCGCATTGTATGGGTGTGTGTTACATTACATTCACTAGTAGGAGTGAGAAAAACATCACGGGGTGGTGCGCATTTTATGGGTGTGTGTTATATTACATTCACTAGTAGGAGTGAGAAAAACATCACGGGGTGGTGCGCATTGTATGGGTGTGTGTTACATTACATTCACTAGTAGGAGTGAGAAAAACATCACGGGGTGGTGCGCATTGTATGGGTGTGTGTTACATTACATTCACTAGTAGGAGTGAGAAAAACATCACGGGGTGGTGTGAATGAGGGTCTGAATTAGGATAGGCAGTGAGTGGCAATGTAGGATAGAGAAAAGCACCGCGGGGTGGTCAGCATGGGCAGGTCAGGGAACATGCAGTGGGAATGTAGGATAGGTTTCTGAAAAACATCGCAGGATGGTGCGCATTGTATGGGTGTGTGTTACATTAAATTCACTAGTAGGAGTGTGAAAAACATCACGGGGTGGTGCGCATTGTATGGGTGTGTGTTACATTACATTCAATAATAGGAGTAAGAAAAACATCACGGGGTGGTGCGCATTGTATGGGTGTGTGTTACATTACATTCACTAGTAGGAGTGAGAAAAACATCACGGGGTGGTGCGCATTGTATGGGTGTGTGTTACATTACATTCACTAATAGGAGTGAGAAAAACATCACGGGGTGGTGCGCATTGTATTGGTGTGTGTTACATTACATTCACTAGTAGCAGTGAGAAAAACATCACGGGGTGGTGCGCATTGTATGGGTGTGTGTTACATTACATTCACTAGTAGGAGTGAGAAAAACATCACGGGGTGGTGCGCATTGTATGGGTGTGTGTTACATTACATTCACTAGTAGGAGTGAGAAAAACATCACGGGGTGGTGCGCATTGTGTGGGTGTGTGTTACGTTACATTCACTTGTAGGAGTGAGAAAAACATCACGGGGTCGTGCGCATTGTATGGGTGTGTGTTACGTTACATTCACTAGTAGGAGTGAGAAAAACATCACGGGGTGGTACGCATTGTATGGGTGTGTGTTACGTTACATTCACTAGTAGGAGTGAGAAAAACATCACGGGGTGGTGCGCATTGTATGGGTGTGTGTTACATTACATTCACTAGTAGCAGTGAGAAAAACATTACGGTGTGGTGCGCATTTTATGGGTGTGTGTTACATTAGATTCACTAGTAGGAGTGAGAAAAACATCACGGGGTGGTGCGCATTGTATGGGTGTGTGTTACATTAGATTCAATAGTAGGAGTGAGAAAAACATCTCGGGGTGGTGCGCATTGTATGGGTGTGTGTTACATTACATTCACTACTAGGAGTGAGAAAAACATCACTGGGTGGTGCGCATTGTATGGGTATGTGTTACATTACATTCACTAGTACCAGTGAGAAAAACATCACGGGGTGGTGCGCATTGTATGGGTGTGTGTTACATTACATTCACTAGTAGCAGTGAGAAAAACATCACGGGGTGGTTCGCATTGTATGGGAGTGTGTTACATTACATTCACTAATAGGATTACATTCACTAGTAGGAGTGAGAAAAACATCACGGGGTGGTGCGCATTGTATGGGTGTGTGTTACATTAGATTCACTAGTAGGAGTGAGAAAAACATCACGGGGTGGTGCGCATTGTATGGGTGTGTGTTACATTAGATTCACTAGTAGGAGTGAGAAAAACATCAGGGGTGGTGCGCATTGTATGGGTGTGTGTTACATTACATTCACTACTAGGAGTGAGAAAAACATCACGGGGTGGTGCGCATTGTATGGGTGTGTGTTACATTACATTCACTACTAGGAGTGAGAAAAACATCACGGGGTGGTGCGCATTGTATGGGTGTGTGTTACATTACATTCACTACTAGGAGTGAGAAAAACATCACCGGTTGGTGCGCATTGTATGGGTGTGTGTTACATTACATTCACTAGAAGGAGTGAGAAAAACATCACGGGGTGGTGCGCATTGTATGGGTGTGTGTTACATTACATTCACTAGTAGCAGTGAGAAAAACATCACGGGGTGGTGCGCATTGTATGGGTGTGTGTTACATTACCTTCACTAGTAGGGGTGAGAAAAACATCACGGGGTGGAGCGCATTGTATGGGTGTGTGTTACATTACCTTCACTAGTAGGAGTGAGAAAAACATCACGGGGTGGTGCGCATTGTATCGGTGTGTGTTACATTACATTCACTAGTAGGAGTGAGAAAAACATCACGGGGTGGTTCGCATTTTATGGGTGTGTGTTATATTACATTCACTAGTAGGAGTGAGAAAAACATCACGGGCTGGTGCGCATTGTATGGGTGTGTGTTACATTACATTCACTAGTAGGAGTGAGAAAAACATCACGGGGTGGTGCGCATTGTATGGGTGTGTGTTACATTACATTCACTAGTAGGAGTGAGAAAAACATCACGGGGTGGTGCGCATTGTATGGGTGTGTGTTACATTACATTCACTAGTAGCAGTGAGAAAAACATCACGGGGTGGTGCGCATTGTATGGGTGTGTGTTACATTACATTCACTAGTAGCAGTGAGAAAAACATCACGGGGTGGTGCGCATTGTATGGGAGTGTGTTACATTACATTCACTAGTAGGATTACATTCACTAGTAGGAGTGAGAAAAACATGACGGGGTGGTGCGCATTGTATGTGTGTGTTACATTACATTCACTACTAGGAGTGAGAAAAACATCACGGGGTGGTGCGCATTGTATGGGTGTGTGTTACATTACATTCACTACTAGGAGTGAGAAAAACATCACGGGGTGGTGCGCATTGTATGTGTGTGTGTTACATTACATTCACTAGAAGGAGTGAGAAAAACATCACGGGGTGGTGCGCATTGCATGGGTGTGTGTTACATTACATTCACTAGTAGCAGTGAGAAAAACATCAAGGGGTGGTGCGCATTGTATGGGTGTGTGTTACATTACATTCACTAGTAGCAGTGAGAAAAACATCACGGGGTGGTGCGCATTGTATGGGTGTGTGTTACATTACATTCACTAGTAGGCGTGAGAAAAACATCACGGGGTGGTGCGCATTGTATTGGTGTGTGTTACATTACATTCACTAGTAGGAGTGAGAAAAACATCACGGGGTGGTGCGCATTGTATGGGTGTGTGTTACATTAGATTCACTAGTAGGAATGAGAAAAACATCACGGGGTGGTGCGCATTTTATGGGAGTGTGTTACATTAGATTCACTAGTCGGAGTGAGAAAAACATCACGGGGTGGTGCGCATTGTATGGGTGTGTGTTACATTACATTCACTAGTAGGAGTGAGAAAAACATCACGGGGTGGTGCGCATTGTATGGGTGTGTGTTACATTAGATTCACTAGTAGGAATGAGAAAAACATCACGGGGTGGTGCGCATTTTATTGGTGTGTGTTACATTAGATTCACTAGTAGGAGTGAGAAAAACATCACGGGGTGGTGCGCATTGTACGGGTGTGTGTTACATTACATTCACTAGTAGGCGTGAGAAAAACATCACGGGGTGGTGCGCATTGTATTGGTGTGTGTTACATTACATTCACTAGTAGGAGTGAGAAAAACATCACGGGGTGGTGCGCATTTTATGGTTGTGTGTTACATTACATTCACTAGTAGGAGTGAGAAAAACATCACGGGGTGGTGCGCATTGTATGGGTGTGTGTTACATTACATTCACTAGTAGGCGTGAGAAAAACATCATGGGGTGGTGCGCATTGTATTGGTGTGTGTTACATTACATTCACTAGTAGGAGTGAGAAAAACATCACGGGGTGGTGCGCATTGTATGGGTGTGTGTTACATTAGATTCACTAGTAGGAATGAGAAAAACATCACGGGGTGGTGCGCATTTTATGGGTGGGTGTTACATTAGATTCACTAGTAGGAGTGAGAAAAACATCACGGGGTGGTGCGCATTGTATTGGTGTGTGTTACATTACATTCACTAGTAGGAGTGAGAAAAACATCACGGGGTTGTGCGCATTGTATGGGTGTGTGTTACATTAGATTCACTAGTAGGAGTGAGAAAAACATCACGGGGTGGTGCGCATTGTATTGGTGTGTGTTACATTACATTCACTAGTAGGAGTGAGAAAAACATCACGGGGTTGTGCGCATTGTATGGGTGTGTGTTACATTACATTCACTAGTAGGCGTGAGAAAAACATCACGGGGTGGTGCGCATTGTATTGGTGTGTGTTACATTACATTCACGAGTAGGAGTGAGAAAAACATCACGGGGTGGTGCTCATTTTATGGGTGTGTGTTACATTACATTCACTAGTAGGAGTGAGAAAAACGTCACGGGGTGGTGCGCATTGTATGGGTGTGTGTTACATTACATTCACTAGTAGGCGTGAGAAAAACATCACGGGGTGGTGCGCATTGTATTGGTGTGTGTTACATTACATTCACTAGTAGGAGTGAGAAAAACATCACGGGGTGGTGCGCATTGTATGGGTGTGTGTTACATTAGATTCACTAGTAGGAATGAGAAAAACATCACGGGGTGGTGCGCATTTTATGGGTGTGTGTTACATTAGATTCACTAGTAGGAGTGAGAAAAACATCACGGGGTGGTGCGCATTGTATGGGTGTGTGTTACATTACATTCACTAGTAGGAGTGAGAAAAACATCACGGGGTGGTGCGCATTGTATGGGTGTGTGTTACATTACATTCACTAGTAGGCGTGAGAAAAACATCACGGGGTGGTGCGCATTGTATGGGTGTGTGTTACATTACATTCACTACTAGGAGTGAGAAAAACATCACCGGTTGGTGCGCATTGTATGGGTGTGTGTTACATTACATTCACTAGAAGGAGTGAGAAAAACATCACGGGGTGGTGCGCATTGTATGGGTGTGTGTTACATTACATTCACTAGTAGCAGTGAGAAAAACATCACGGGGTGGTGCGCATTGTATGGGTGTGTGTTACATTACCTTCACTAGTAGGGGTGAGAAAAACATCACGGGGTGGTGCGCATTGTATGGGTGTGTGTTACATTACCTTCACTAGTAGGAGTGAGAAAAACATCACGGGGTGGTGCGCATTGTATGGGTGTGTGTTACATTAGATTCACTAGTAGGAATGAGAAAAATATCACGGGGTGGTGCGCATTTTATGGGTGTGTGTTACATTAGATTCACTAGTAGGAGTGAGAAAAACATCACGGGGTGGTGCGCATTGTATGGGTGTGTGTTACATTACATTCACTAGTAGGAGTGAGAAAAACATCACGGGGTGGTGCGCATTGTATGGGTGTGTGTTACATTACATTCAGTAGTAGGCGTGAGAAAAACATCACGGGGTGGTGCGCATTGTATTGGTGTGTGTTACATTACATTCACTAGTAGGAGTGAGAAAAACATCACGCGGTTGTGCGCATTGTATGGGTGTGTGTTACATTAGATTCACTAGTAGGAGTGAGAAAAACATCACGGGGTGGTGCGCATTGTATTGGTGTGTGTTACATTACATTCACTAGTAGGAGTGAGAAAAGCATCACGGGGTTGTGCGCATTGTATGGGTGTGTGTTACATTACATTCACTAGTAGGCGTGAGAAAAACATCACGGGGTGGTGCGCATTGTATTGGTGTGTGTTACATTACATTCACTAGTAGGAGTGAGAAAAACATCACGGGGTGGTGCGCATTGTATGGGTGTGTGTTACATTAGATTCACTAGTAGGAATGAGAAAAACATCACGGGGTGGTGCGCATTTTATGGGTGTGTGTTACATTAGATTTACTAGTAGGAGTGAGAAAAACATCACGGGGTGGTGCGCATTGTATGGGTGTGTGTTACATTACATTCACTAGTAGGAGTGAGAAAAACATCACGGGGTGGTGCGCATTGTATGGGTGTTTGTTACATTACATTCACTAGTAGGCATGAGAAAAACATCACGGGGTGGTGCGCATTGTATTGGTGTGTGTTACATTACATTCACTAGTAGGAGTGAGAAAAACATCACGGGGTGGTGCGCATTGTATGGGTGTGTGTTACATTAGATTCACTATTAGGAATGAGAAAAACATCACGGGGTGGTCCGCATTTTATGTGTGTGTGTTACATTAGATTCACTAGTAGGAGTGAGAAAAACATCACGGGGTGGTGCGCATTGTATGGGTGTGTGTTACATTAGACTCACTAGTAGGGTGAGAAAAACATCACGGGGTGGTGCGCATTGTATGGGTGTGTGTTACATTACATTCACTAGTAGGAGTTAGAAAAACATCACGGGGTGGTGCGCATTGTATGGGTGTGTGTTACATTACCTTCACTAGTAGGAGTGAGAAAAACATCACGGGGTGGTGCGCATTGTATGGGTGTGTGTTACATTACATTCACTAGTAGGAGTGAGAAAAACATCACGGGGTGGTGCGCATTTTATTGGTGTGTGTTATATTACATTCACTAGTAGGAGTGAGAAAAACATCACGGCGTGGTGCGCATTGTGTGGGTGTGTGTTACATTACATTCACTAGTAGGAGTGAGAAAAACATCACGGGGTGGTGCGCATTGTATGGGTGTGTGTTACATTACATTCACTAGTAGGAGTGAGAAAAACATCACGGGGTGGTGCGCATTTTATGGGTGTGTGTTATATTACATTCACTAGTAGGAGTGAGAAAAACATCACGGGGTGGTGCGCATTGTATGGGTGTGTGTTACATTACATTCACTAGTAGGAGTGAGAAAAACATCACGGGGTGGTGCGCATTGTATGGGTGTGTGTTACATTACATTCACTAGTAGGAGTGAGAAAAACATCACGGGGTGGTGTGAATGAGGGTCTGAATTAGGATAGGCAGTGAGTGGCAATGTAGGATAGAGAAAAGCACCGCGGGGTGGTCAGCATGGGCAGGTCAGGGAACATGCAGTGGGAATGTAGGATAGGTTTCTGAAAAACATCGCAGGATGGTGCGCATTGTATGGGTGTGAGTTACATTAAATTCACTAGTAGGAGTGTAAAAAACATCACGGGGTGGTGCGCATTGTATGGGTGTGTGTTACATTACATTCAATAATAGGAGTAAGAAAAACATCACGGGGTGGTGCGCATTGTATGGGTGTGTGTTACATTACATTCACTAGTAGGAGTGAGAAAAACATCACGGGGTGGTGCGCATTGTATGGGTGTGTGTTACATTACATTCACTAATAGGAGTGAGAAAAACATCACGGGGTGGTGCGCATTGTATTGGTGTGTGTTACATTACATTCACTAGTAGCAGTGAGAAAAACATCACGGGGTGGTGCGCATTGTATGGGTGTGTGTTACATTACATTCACTAGTAGGAGTGAGAAAAACATCACGGGGTGGTGTGCATTGTATGGGTGTGTGTTACATTACATTCACTAGTAGGAGTGAGAAAAACATCACGGGGTGGTGCGCATTGTGTGGGTGTGTGTTACGTTACATTCACTTGTAGGAGTGAGAAAAACATCACGGGGTGGTGCGCATTTTATGGGTGTGTGTTACATTAGATTCACTAGTAGGAGTGAGAAAAACATCACGGGGTGGTGCGCATTGTATTGGTGTGTGTTACATTACATTCACTAGTAGGAGTGAGAAAAACATCACGGGGTGGTGCGCATTGTATGGGTGTGTGTTACATTACATTCACTAGTAGGCGTGAGAAAAACATCACGGGGTGGTGCGCATTGTATTGGTGTGTGTTACATTACATTCACTAGTAGGAGTGAGAAAAACATCACGGGGTGGTGCGCATTGTATGGGTGTGTGTTACATTAGATTCACTATTAGGAATGAGAAAAACATCACGGGGTGGTGCGCATTTTATGTGTGTGTGTTACATTAGATTCACTAGTAGGAGTGAGAAAAACATCACGGGGTGGTGCGCATTGTATGGGTGTGTGTTACATTAGATTCACTAGTAGGGTGAGAAAAACATCACGGGGTGGTGCGCATTGTATGGGTGTGTGTTACATTACATTCACTAGTAGGAGTTAGAAAAACATCACGGGGTGGTGCGCATTGTATGGGTGTGTGTTACATTACCTTCACTAGTAGGAGTGAGAAAAACATCACGGGGTGGTGCGCATTGTATGGGTGTGTGTTACATTACATTCACTAGTAGGAGTGAGAAAAACATCACGGGGTGGTGCGCATTTTATTGGTGTGTGTTATATTACATTCACTAGTAGGAGTGAGAAAAACATCACGGCGTGGTGCGCATTGTATGGGTGTGTGTTACATTACATTCACTAGTAGGAGTGAGAAAAACATCACGGGGTGGTGCGCATTGTATGGGTGTGTGTTACATTACATTCACTAGTAGGAGTGAGAAAAACATCACGGGGTGGTGCGCATTTTATGGGTGTGTGTTATATTACATTCACTAATAGGAGTGAGAAAAACATCACGGGGTGGTGCGCATTGTATGGGTGTGTGTTACATTACATTCACTAGTAGGAGTGAGAAAAACATCACGGGGTGGTGCGCATTGTATGGGTGTGTGTTACATTACATTCACTAGTAGGAGTGAGAAAAACATCACGGGGTGGTGTGAATGAGGGTCTGAATTAGGATAGGCAGTGAGTGGCAATGTAGGATAGAGAAAAGCACCGCGGGGTGGTCAGCATGGGCAGGTCAGGGAACATGCAGTGGGAATGTAGGATAGGTTTCTGAAAAACATCGCAGGATGGTGCGCATTGTATGGGTGTGAGTTACATTAAATTCACTAGTAGGAGTGTGAAAAACATCACGGGGTGGTGCGCATTGTATGGGTGTGTGTTACATTACATTCAATAATAGGAGTAAGAAAAACATCACGGGGTGGTGCGCATTGTATGGGTGTGTGTTACATTACATTCACTAGTAGGAGTGAGAAAAACATCACGGGGTGGTGCGCATTGTATGGGTGTGTGTTACATTACATTCACTAATAGGAGTGAGAAAAACATCACGGGGTGGTGCGCATTGTATTGGTGTGTGTTACATTACATTCACTAGTAGCAGTGAGAAAAACATCACGGGGTGGTGCGCATTGTATGGGTGTGTGTTACATTACATTCACTAGTAGGAGTGAGAAAAACATCACGGGGTGGTGCGCATTGTATGGGTGTGTGTTACATTACATTCACTAGTAGGAGTGAGAAAAACATCACGGGGTGGTGCGCATTGTGTGGGTGTGTGTTACGTTACATTCACTTGTAGGAGTGAGAAAAACATCACGGGGTCGTGCGCATTGTATGGGTGTGTGTTACGTTACATTCACTAGTAGGAGTGAGAAAAACATCACGGGGTGGTACGCATTGTATGGGTGTGTGTTACGTTACATTCACTAGTAGGAGTGAGAAAAACATCACGGGGTGGTGCGCATTGTATGGGTGTGTGTTACATTACATTCACTAGTAGCAGTGAGAAAAACATTACGGTGTGGTGCGCATTTTATGGGTGTGTGTTACATTAGATTCACTAGTAGGAGTGAGAAAAACATCACGGGGTGGTGCGCATTGTATGGGTGTGTGTTACATTAGATTCAATAGTAGGAGTGAGAAAAACATCTCGGGGTGGTGCGCATTGTATGGGAGTGTGTTACATTACATTCACTACTAGGAGTGAGAAAAACATCACTGGGTGGTGCGCATTGTATGGGTATGTGTTACATTACATTCACTAGTACCAGTGAGAAAAACATCACGGGGTGGTGCGCATTGTATGGGTGTGTGTTACATTACATTCACTAGTAGCAGTGAGAAAAACATCACGGGGTGGTTCGCATTGTATGGGAGTGTGTTACATTACATTCACTAATAGGATTACATTCACTAGTAGGAGTGAGAAAAACATCACGGGGTGGTGCGCATTGTATGGGTGTGTGTTACATTAGATTCACTAGTAGGAGTGAGAAAAACATCACGGGGTGGTGCGCATTGTATGGGTGTGTGTTACAATTAGATTCACTAGTAGGAGTGAGAAAAACATCAGGGGTGGTGCGCATTGTATGGGTGTGTGTTACATTACATTCACTACTAGGAGTGAGAAAAACATCACGGGGTGGTGCGCATTGTATGGGTGTGTGTTACATTACATTCACTACTAGGAGTGAGAAAAACATCACGGGGTGGTGCGCATTGTATGGGTGTGTGTTACATTACATTCACTACTAGGAGTGAGAAAAACATCACCGGTTGGTGCGCATTGTATGGGTGTGTGTTACATTACATTCACTAGAAGGAGTGAGAAAAACATCACGGGGTGGTGCGCATTGTATGGGTGTGTGTTACATTACATTCACTAGTAGCAGTGAGAAAAACATCACGGGGTGGTGCGCATTGTATGGGTGTGTGTTACATTACCTTCACTAGTAGGGGTGAGAAAAACATCACGGGGTGGTGCGCATTGTATGGGTGTGTGTTACATTACCTTCACTAGTAGGAGTGAGAAAAACATCACGGGGTGGTGCGCATTGTATCGGTGTGTGTTACATTACATTCACTAGTAGGAGTGAGAAAAACATCACGGGGTGGTTCGCATTTTATGGGTGTGTGTTATATTACATTCACTAGTAGGAGTGAGAAAAACATCACGGGCTGGTGCGCATTGTATGGGTGTGTGTTACATTACATTCACTAGTAGGAGTGAGAAAAACATCACGGGGTGGTGCGCATTGTATGGGTGTGTGTTACATTACATTCACTAGTAGGAGTGAGAAAAACATCACGGGGTGGTGCGCATTGTATGGGTGTGTGTTACATTACATTCACTAGTAGCAGTGAGAAAAACATCACGGGGTGGTGCGCATTGTATGGGTGTGTGTTACATTACATTCACTAGTAGCAGTGAGAAAAACATCACGGGGTGGTGCGCATTGTATGGGAGTGTGTTACATTACATTCACTAGTAGGATTACATTCACTAGTAGGAGTGAGAAAAACATGACGGGGTGGTGCGCATTGTATGTGTGTGTTACATTACATTCACTACTAGGAGTGAGAAAAACATCACGGGGTGGTGCGCATTGTATGGGTGTGTGTTACATTACATTCACTACTAGGAGTGAGAAAAACATCACGGGGTGGTGCGCATTGTATGGGTGTGTGTTACATTACATTCACTAGAAGGAGTGAGAAAAACATCACGGGGTGGTGCGCATTGCATGGGTGTGTGTTACATTACATTCACTAGTAGCAGTGAGAAAAACATCAAGGGGTGGTGCGCATTGTATGGGTGTGTGTTACATTACATTCACTAGTAGGAGTGAGAAAAACATCACGGGGTGGTGCGCATTGTATGGGTGTGTGTTACATTACATTCACTAGTAGGCGTGAGAAAAACATCACGGGGTGGTGCGCATTGTATTGGTGTGTGTTACATAACATTCACTAGTAGGAGTGAGAAAAACATCACGGGGTGGTGCGCATTGTATGGGTGTGTGTTACATTAGATTCACTAGTAGGAATGAGAAAAACATCACGGGGTGGTGCGCATTTTATGGGAGTGTGTTACATTAGATTCACTAGTCGGAGTGAGAAAAACATCACGGGGTGGTGCGCATTGTATGGGTGTGTGTTACATTACATTCACTAGTAGGCGTGAGAAAAACATCACGGGGTGGTGCGCATTGTATGGGTGTGTGTTACATTACATTCACTAGTAGGAGTGAGAAAAACATCACGGGGTGGTGCGCATTGTATGGGTGTGTGTTACATTAGATTCACTAGTAGGAATGAGAAAAACATCACGGGGTGGTGCGCATTTTATTGGTGTGTGTTACATTAGATTCACTAGTAGGAGTGAGAAAAACATCACGGGGTGGTGCGCATTGTACGGGTGTGTGTTACATTACATTCACTAGTAGGCGTGAGAAAAACATCACGGGGTGGTGCGCATTGTATTGGTGTGTGTTACATTACATTCACTAGTAGGAGTGAGAAAAACATCACGGGGTGGTGCGCATTTTATGGGTGTGTGTTACATTACATTCACTAGTAGGAGTGAGAAAAACATCACGGGGTGGTGCGCATTGTATGGGTGTGTGTTACATTACATTCACTAGTAGGCGTGAGAAAAACATCACGGGGTGGTGCGCATTGTATTGGTGTGTGTTACATTACATTCACTAGTAGGAGTGAGAAAAACATCACGGGGTGGTGCGCATTGTATGGGTGTGTGTTACATTAGATTCACTAGTAGGAATGAGAAAAACATCACGGGGTGGTGCGCATTTTATGGGTGGGTGTTACATTAGATTCACTAGTAGGAGTGAGAAAAACATCACGGGGTGGTGCGCATTGTATTGGTGTGTGTTACATTACATTCACTAGTAGGAGTGAGAAAAACATCACGGGGTTGTGCGCATTGTATGGGTGTGTGTTACATTAGATTCACTAGTAGGAGTGAGAAAAACATCACGGGGTGGTGCGCATTGTATTGGTGTGTGTTACATTACATTCACTATTAGGAGTGAGAAAAACATCACGGGGTTGTGCGCATTGTATGGGTGTGTGTTACATTACATTCACTAGTAGGCGTGAGAAAAACATCACGGGGTGGTGTGCATTGTATTGGTGTGTGTTACATTACATTCACTAGTAGGAGTGAGAAAAACATCACGGGGTGGTGCTCATTTTATGGGTGTGTGTTACATTACATTCACTAGTAGGAGTGAGAAAAACGTCACGGGGTGGTGCGCATTGTATGGGTGTGTGTTACATTACATTCACTAGTAGGCGTGAGAAAAACATCACGGGGTGGTGCGCATTGTATTGGTGTGTGTTACATTACATTCACTAGTAGGAGTGAGAAAAACATCACGGGGTGGTGCGCATTGTATGGGTGTGTGTTACATTACATTCACTACTAGGAGTGAGAAAAACATCACCGGTTGGTGCGCATTGTATGGGTGTGTGTTACATTACATTCACTAGAAGGAGTGAGAAAAACATCACGGGGTGGTGCGCATTGTATGGGTGTGTGTTACATTACATTCACTAGTAGCAGTGAGAAAAACATCACGGGGTGGTGCGCATTGTATGGGTGTGTGTTACATTACCTTCACTAGTAGGGGTGAGAAAAACATCACGGGGTGGTGCGCATTGTATGGGAGTGTGTTACATTACATTCACTAGTAGGATTACATTCACTAGTAGGAGTGAGAAAAACATCACGGGGTGGTGCGCATTGTATGGCTGTGTGTTACATTACATTCACTAGTAGCAGTGAGAAAAACATAACGGGGTGGTGCGCATTGTATGGGTGTGTGTTACATTACATTCACTAGTAGGAGTGAGAAAAACATCACGGGGTGGTGCGCATTGTAAGGGTGTGTGTTACATTACATTCACTAGTAGGAGTGAGAAAAACATCACGGGCTGGTGCGCATTGTATGGGTGTGTGTTACATTACATTCACTAGTAGGAGTGAGAAAAACATCACGGGGTGGTGCGCATTGTATGGGTGTGTGTTACATTACACTCACCAGTAGGAGTGAGAAAAACATCACGGGCTGGTGCGCATTGTATGGGTGTGTGTTACATTACATTCACTAGTAGGAGTGAGAAAAACATCACGGGGTGGTGCGCATTGTAAGGGTGTGTGTTACATTACACTCACCAGTAGGAGTGAGAAAAACATCACGGGGTGGTGCGCATTGTATGGGTGTGTGTTACATTACATTCACTACTAGGAGTGAGAAAAACATCACGGGGTGGTGCGCATTGTATGGGTGTGTGTTACGTTACATTCACTAGTAGCAGTGAGAAAAACATCACGGGGTGGTGCGCATTGTATGGGTGTGTCTTACATTACATTCACTAGTAGGAGTGAGAAAAACATCACGGGGTGGTGCGCATTGTATGGGTGTGCGTTACATTACATTCACTAGTAGGAGTGAGAAAAACATCACGGGGTGGTGCGCATTGTATGGGTGTGTGTTACATTACATTCACTAGTAGGAGTGAGAAAAACATCGCGGGGTGGTGCGCATTGTATGGGTGTGTGTTACATTACATTCACTAGTAGCAGTGAGAAAAACATCACGGTGTGGTGTGCATTGTATGGGTGTGTGTTACATTACATTCACTACTAGGAGTGAGAAAAACATCACGGGGTGGTGCGCATTGTATGGGTGTGTGTTACATTACATTCACTAGTAGGAGTGAGAAAAACATCACGGGGTGGTGCGCATTGTATGGGTGTGTGTTACATTACATTCACTAGTAGGAGTGAGAAAAACATCACGTGGTGGTGCGCATTGTATGGGTGTGTGTTACATTACTTTCACTAGTAGGAGTGAGAAAAACATCACGGGGTGGTGCGCATTGTATTGGTGTGTGTTACATTACATTCACTACTAGGAGTGAGAAAAACATCACGGGGTGGTGCGCATTGTATGGGTGTGTGTTACATTACATTCACTAGTAGGAGTGAGCAAAACATCACGGGGTGGTGCGCATTGTATGGGTGTGTGTTACATTACATTCACTAGTAGGAGTGAGATAAACATCACGGGGTGGTGCGCATTGTATGGGTGTGTGTTACGTTACATTCGCTAGTAGGAGTGAGAAAAACATCACGGGGTGGTGAGCTTTGTATGGGTGTGTGTTACGTTACATTCACTAGTAGGAGTGAGAAAAACATCACGGGGTGGTGCGCATTGTATGGGTGTGTGTTACGTTACATTCACTAGTAGGAGTGAGAAAAACATCACTGGGTGGTGTGCATTGTATGGGTGTGTGTTACGTTACATTCACTATTAGGAGTGAGAAAAACATCACGGGGTGGTGCGCATTGTATCGGTGTCTGTTACGTTACATTCACTAGTAGCAGTGAGAAAAACATCACGGGGTGGTGCGCATTGTATGGGTGTGTGTTACATTACATTCACTAGTACGAGTGAGAAAAACATCACGTGGTAGTGCGCATTGTATGGCTCTGTGTTACATTACATTCACTAGTAGGAGTGAGAAAAACATCACGGGGTGGTGCGCAATTTATGGGTGTGTGTTACATTACATTCACTAGTAGGAGTGAGAAAAACATCATGGGGTGGTGCGCATTGTATGGGTGTGTGTTACATTACATTCACTAGTAGGAGTGAGAAAAACATCACGGGGTGGTGCGCATTGTATGGGTGTGTGTTACATTACGTTCACTAGTAGGAGTGAGAAAAACATCACGGGGTGGTGCGCATTGTATGGGTGTGTGTTACATTACATTCACTAGTAGGAGTGAGAAAAACATCACGGGGTGGTGCGCATTGTATGGGTGTGTGTTACATTACATTCACTAGTAGCAGTGAGAAAAACATCACGGGGTGATGCGCATTTTATGGGTGTGTGTTACATTACATTCACTAGTAGGAGTGAGAAAAACATCACGGGGTGGTGCGCATTGTATGGGTGTGTGTTACATTACATTCACTAGTAGGAGTGAGAAAAACATCACGGGGTGGTGCGCATTGTATGGGTGTGTGTTACATTACATTCACTAGTAGCAGTGAGAAAAACATCACGGGGTGGTGCGCATTTTATGGGTGTGTGTTACATTAGATTCACTAGTAGGAGTGAGAAAAACATCTCGGGGTGGTGCGCATTGTATGGGTGTGTGTTACATTACATTCACTACTAGGAGTGAGAAAAACATCACTGGGTGGTGCGCATTGTATGGGTATGTGTTACATTACATTCACTAGTACCAGTGAGAAAAACATCACGGGGTGCTGCGCATTGTATGGGTGTGTGTTACATTACATTCACTAGTAGCAGTGAGAAAAACATCACTGGGTGGTGCGCATTGTATGGGTGTGTGTTACATTACATTCACTAGTAGCAGTGAGAAAAACATCACGGGGTGGTTCGCAATGTATGGGAGTGTGTTACATTACATTCACTAGTAGGATTACATTCACTAGTAGGAGTGAGAAAAACATCACGGGGTGGTGCGCATTGTATGGCTTTGTGTTACGTTACATTCACTAGTAGCAGTGAGAAAAACATAACGGGGTGGTGCGCATTGTATGGGTGTGTGTTACATTACATTCACTAGTAGGAGTGAGAAAAACATCACGGGGTGGTGCGCATTGTAAGGGTGTGTGTTACATTACATTCACTAGTAGGAGTGAGAAAAACATCACGGGCTGGTGCGCATTGTATGGGTGTGTGTTACATTACATTCACTAGTAGGAGTGAGAAAAACATCACGGGGTGGTGCGCATTGTAAGGGTGTGTGTTACATTATATTCACTAGTAGGAGTGAGAAAAACATCACGGGGTGGTGCGCATTGTATGGGTGTGTGTTACATTACATTCACTACTAGGAGTGAGAAAAACATCACGGGGTGGTGCGCATTGTATGGGTGTGTGTTATATTACATTCACTAGTAGCAGTGAGAAAACCATCACGGGGTGGTGCCCACTGTATGGGTTTGTGTTACATTACATTCACTAGTAGGAGTGAGAAAAACATCACGGGGTGGTGCGCATTGTATGGGTGTGTGTTACATTACGTTCACTAGTAGGAGTGAGAAAAACATCACGGGGTGGTGCGCATTGTATGGGTGTGTGTTCCATTACATTCACTAGTAGGAGTGAGAAAAACATCACGGGGTGGTGCGCATTTGATGGGTGTGTGTTACATTAGATTCACTAGTAGGAGTGAGAAAAACATCACGGGGTGGTGCGCATTGTATGGGTGTGTGTTACGTTACATTCACTAGTAGGAGTGAGAAAAACATCACGGGGTGGTGCGCATTGTATGGGTGTGGGTTATGTTACATTCAGTAGTAGGAGTGAGAAAAACATAACGGGGTGGTGCGCATTGTATGGGTGTGTGTTACATTGCATTCACTAGTAGGAGTGAGAAAAACATCACGGGGTGGTGCGCATTGTATGGGTGTGTGTTACATTACATTCACTAGTAGGAGTGAGAAAAACATCACGGGGTGGTGCGCATTGTATGGGTGTGTGTTACGTTACATTCACTAGTAGCAGTGAGAAAAACATCACGGGGTGGTGTGCATTGTATGGGTGTGTCTTACATTACATTCACTAGTAGGAGTGAGAAAAACATCACGGGGTGGTGCGCATTGTATGGGTGTGTGTTACATTACATTCCCTAGTAGGAGTGAGAAAAACATCACGGGGTGGTGCGCATTGTATGGGTGTGTGTTACATTACATTCACTAGTAGGAGTGAGAAAAACATCACGGGGTGGTGCGCATTGTATGGGTGTGTGTTACATTACATTCACTTGTAGGAGTGAGAAAAACTTCACGGGGTGGTGTGCATTGTATGTTTGTGTGTTACATTACATTCACTAGTAGGAGTGAGAAAAACATCACGGGGTGGTGCGCATTGTATGGGTGTGTGTTTCGTTACATTCACTAGTAGGAGTGAGAAAAACATCACGGGGTGGTGCGCATTGTATGGGTATGTGTTACGTTACATTCACTAGTAGGAGTGAGAAAAACATCACGGGGTGGTGCGCATTGTATGGGTGTGTGTTACGTTACATTCACTAGTAGGAGTGAGAAAAACATCACGGGGTGGTGCGCATTTTATGGGTGTGTGTTACATTACATTCACTAGTAGGAGTGAGAAAAGCATCACGGGGTAGTGCGCATTGTATGGGTGTGTGTTACATTACATTCACTAGTACCAGTGAGAAAAACATCACGGGGTGGTGCGCATTGTATGGGTGTGTGCTACATTACATTCACTAGTAGTAGTGAGAAAAACATCACGGTGTGGTGCGCATTGTATGGGTGTGTGTTACATTACTTTCACTAGTATCAGTGAGAAAAACATCACGGGGTGGTGCGCATTGTATGGGTGTGTGTTACATTGCATTCACTAGTAGGAGTGAAAAAAACATCACTGGGTGGTTCGCATTGTATGGGTGTGTGTTACGTTATATTCACTGGTAGGAGTGAGAAAAACATCACGGGGTGGTGCGCATTGTATGGGTGTGTGTTATGTTACATTCACTGGTAGGAGTGAGAAAAACATCACGGGGTGGTGCGCATTGTATGGGTGTGTGTTACGTTACATTCACTAGTAGGAGTGAGAAAAACATCACGGGGTGGTGCGCATTGTATGTGTGTGTTTTACGTTACATTCACTAGTAGGAGTGAGAAAAACATCACGGGGTGGTGCGCATTGTATGGGTGTGGGTTATGTTACATTCAGTAGTAGGAGTGAGAAAAACATAACGGGGTGGTGCGCATTGTATGGGTGTGTGTTACATTGCATTCACTAGTAGGAGTGAGAAAAACATCACGGGGTGGTACGCATTGTATGGGTGTGTGTTACATTACATTCACTAGTAGGAGTGAGAAAAACATCACGGGGTGGTGCGCATTGTATGGGTGTGTGTTACGTTACATTCACTAGTAGCAGTGAGAAAAACATCACGGGGTGGTGTGCATTGTATGGGTGTGTCTTACGTTACATTCACTAGTAGGAGTGAGAAAAACATCACAGGGTGGTGCGCATTGTATGGGTGTGTGTTACATTACATTCACTAGTAGGAGTGAGAAAAACATCAGGGGGTGGTGCGCATTGTATGGGTGTGTGTTACATTACATTCACTAGTAGGAGTGAGAAAAACATCACGGGGTGGTGCGCATTGTATGGGTGTGTGTTACATTACATTCACTAGTAGGCGTGAGAAAAACATCACGGGGTGGTGCGCATTGTATGGGTGTGTGTTTCGTTACATTCACTAGTAGGAGTGAGAAAAGCATCACGGGGTGGTGCGCATTGTATGGGTGTGTGTTACATTACATTCACTAGTAGGAGTGAGAAAAACATCACGGGGTGGTGCGCATTGTATGGGTGTGTGTTACGTTACATTCACTAGTAGGAGTGAGAAAAACATCACGGGGTGGTGCGCATTGTATGGGTGTGTGTTACATTACATTCACTAGTAGGAGTGAGAAAACCATCACGGGGTAGTGCGCATTGTATGGGTGTGTGTTACATTACATTCACTAGTACCAGTGAGAAAAACATCACGGGGTGGTGCGCATTGTATGGGTGTATGTTACATTACATTCACTAGTAGTAGTGAGAAAAACATCACGGGGTGGTGCGCATTGTATGGGTGTGTGTTACATTACATTCACTAGTAGGAGTGAGAAAAACATCACGGTGTGGTGCGCATTGTATGGGTGTGTGTTACGTTACATTCACTAGTAGGAGTGAAAAAAACATCACGGGGTGGTGCGCATTGTATGGGTGTGTGTTACGTTACATTCACTGGTAGGAGTGAGAAAAACATCACGGGGTGGTGCGCATTGTATGGGTGTGTGTTACGTTACATTCACTGGTAGGAGTGAGAAAAACATCACGGGGTGGTGCGCATTGTATGGGTGTGTGTTACGTTACATTCACTGGTAGGAGTGAGAAAAACATCACGGGGTGGTGCACATTGTATGGGTGTGTGTTACGTTACATTCACTAGTAGGAGTGAGAAAAACATCACGGGGTGGTGCGCATTGTATGGGTGTGTGTTACGTTACATTCACTAGTAGGAGTGAGAAAAACATCACGGGGTGGTGAGCATTGTATGGGTGTGTGTTACGTTACATTCACTAGTAGGAGTGAGAAAAACATCACGGGGTGGTGCGCATTGTATGGGTGTGTGTTACGTTACATTCACTAGTAGGAGTGAGAAAAACATCACGGGGTGGTGCGCATTGTATGGGTGTGTGTTACGTTACATTCACTAGTAGGAGTGAGAAAAACATAACGGGGTGGTGCGCATTGTATCGGTGTGTGTTACGTTACATTCACTAGTAGGGGTGAGAAAAACATCACGGGGTGGTGCGCATTGTATCGGTGTGTGTTACGTTACATTCACTAGTAGCAGTGAGAAAAACATCACGGGGGGGTGCGCATTGTATGGGTGTGTGTTACATTACATTCACTAGTAGGAGTGAGAAAAACATCACGGGGTGGTGCGCATTGTATGGGTGTGTGTTACATTACATTCACTAGTAGGAGTGAGAAAAACATCACGGGGTGGTGCGCAATGTATGGGTGTGTGTTACATTACATTCACTAGTAGGAGTGAGAAAAACATCACGGGGTGGTGCGCATTGTACGTTGGTGTGTTACATTACATTCACTAGTAGGAGTGAGAAAAACATCACGGGGTGGTGCGCATTGTATGGGTGTGTGTTTCGTTACATTCAGTAGTAGGAGTGAGAAAAACATCACGGGGTGGTGCGCATTGTATGGGTGTGTGTTACGTTACATTCACTAGTAGGAGTGAGAAAAACATCACGGGGTGGTGCGCATTGTATGGGTGTGTGTTACGTTACATTCACTAGTAGGAGTGAGAAAAACATCACGGGGTGGTGCGCATTGTATGGGTGTGTGTTACATTACATTCACTACTAGGAGTGAGAAAAACATCACGGGGTGGTGCGCATTGTATGGGTGTGTGTTACATTACATTCACTAGTAGGAGTGAGAAAAACATCACGGGGTGGTGCGCATTGTATGGGTGTGTGTTACATTACATTCACTAGTAGCAGTGAGAAAAACATGACGGGGTGGTGCGCATTGTATGGGTGTGTGTTACATTACATTCACTAGTAGGAGTGAGAAAAACATCACGGGGTGGTGCGCATTGTATGTGAGTGTGTTACATTACATTCACTAGTAGGAGTGAGAAAAATATCTCGGGGTGGTGCCCATTGTATGGGTGTGTGTTACATTACATTCGCTACTAGGAGTGAGAAAAACATCACTGGGTGGTGCGCATTATATGGGTATGTGTTACATTACATTCACTAGTACCAGTGAGAAAAACATCACGGGGTGGTGCGCACTGTATGGGTGTGTGTTACATTACATTCACTAGTAGGAGTGAGAAAAACATCACGGGGTGGTGCGCATTGTATGGGTGTGTGTTACATTACATTCACTAGTAGCAGTGAGAAAAACATCACGGGGTGGTGCGCATTGTATGGGAGTGTGTTACATTACATTCACTAGTAGGATTACATTCACTAGTAGGAGTGAGAAAAACATCACGGGGTGGTGCGCATTGTATGGGTGTGTGTTACATTACATTCACTAGCAGGAGTGAGAAAAACATCACGGGGTGGTGCGCATTGTATGGGTGTGTGTTACATTACATTCACTATTAGGAGTGAGAAAAACATCACGGGGTGGTGCGCATTGTATGGGTGTGTGTTACATTACATTCACTAGCAGGAGTGAGAAAAACATCACGGGGTGGTGCGCATTGTATGTTTGTGTGTTACATTACATTCACTAGTAGGAGTGAGAAAAACATCACGGGGTGGTGCGCATTGTATGGGTGTGTGTTACATTACATTCACTAGTAGGAGTGAGAAAAACATCACGGGTTGGGGCGCATTGTATGGGTGTGTGTTACATTACATTCACTAGTAGGAGTGAGAAAAACATCACGGGGTGGTGCGCATTGTATGGGTGTGTGTTACATTACATTCACTAGTAGGAGTGAGAAAAACATCACGGGGTGGTGCGCATTGTATGGGTGTGTGTTACGTTACATTCACTAGTAGGAGTGAGATAAACATCACGGGGTGGTGCGCATTGTATGGGTGTGTGTTACGTTACATTCACTAGTAGGAGTGAGAAAAACATCACGGGGTGGTGAGCATTGTATGGGTGTGTGTTACGTTACATTCACTAGTAGGAGTGAGAAAAACATCACGGGGTGGTGCGCATTGTATGGGTGTGTGTTACGTTACATTCACTAGTAGGAGTGAGAAAAACATCACGGGGTGGTGCGCATTGTATGGGTGTGTGTTACGTTACATTCACTATTAGGAGTGAGAAAAACATCACGGGGTGGTGCGCATTGTATCGGTGTGTGTTACGTTACATTCACTAGTAGCAGTGAGAAAAACATCACGGGGTGGTGCGCATTGTATGGGTGTGTGTTACATTACATTCACTAGTAGGAGTGAGAAAAACATCACGTGGTGGTGCGCATTGTATGGCTGTGTGTTACATTACATTCACTAGTAGGAGTGAGAAAAACATCACGGGGTGGTGCGCAATTTATGGGTGTGTGTTACATTACATTCACTAGTAGGAGTGAGAAAAACATCACGGGGTGGTGCGCATTGTATGGGTGTGTGTTACATTACATTCACTAGTAGGAGTGAGAAAAACATCACGGGGTGGTGCGCATTGTATGGGTGTGTGTTACATTACATTCACTAGTAGGAGTGAGAAAAACATCACGGGGTGGTGCGCATTTTATGGGTGTGTGTTACATTACATTCACTAGTAGGAGTGAGAAAAACATCACGGGGTGGTGCGCATTGTATGGGTGTGTGTTACATTACATTCACTAGTAGCAGTGAGAAAAACATCACGGGGTGGTGCGCATTTTATGGGTGTGTGTTACATTACATTCACTATTAGGAGTGAGAAAAACATCACGGGGTGGTGCGCATTGTATGGGTGTGTGTTACATTACATTCACTAGTAGGAGTGAGAAAAACATCACGGGGTGGTGCGCATTGTATGGGTGTGTGTTACATTACATTCACTAGTAGCAGTGAGAAAAACATCACGGGGTGGTTCGCATTGTATGGGAGTGTGTTACATTACATTCACTAGTAGGATTAGATTCATTAGTAGGAGTGAGAAAAACATCACGGGGTGGTGCGCATTGCATGGGTGTATGTTACATTAGATTCACTAGTAGGAGTGAGAAAAACATCACGGGCTGGTGCGCATTGTATGGGTGTGTGTTACATTAGATTCACTAGTAGGAGTGAGAAAAACATCACGGGGTGGTGCGCATTCTATGGGTGTATGTTACATTAGATTCACTAGTAGGAGTGAGAAAAACATCACGGGGTGGTGCGCATTGTATGGGTGTGTGTTACATTACATTCACTACTAGAAGTGAGAAAAACATCACGGGGTGGTGCTCATTGTATGGGTGTGTGTTACATTACATTCACTACTAGGAGTGAGAAAAACATCACGGGGTGGTGCGCATTGTATGGGTGTGTGTTACATTACATTCACTAGAAGGAGTGAGAAAAACATCACGGGGTCGTGCGCATTGTATGGGTGTGTGTTACATTACATTCACTAGTAGGAGTGAGAAAAACATCACGGGGTGGTGCGCATTGTATGGGTGTGTGTTACGTTACATTCACTACTAGAAGTGAGAAAAACATCACGGGGTGGTGCTCATTGTATGGGTGTGTGTTACATTACATTCACTACTAGGAGTGAGAAAAACATCACGGGGTGGTGCGCATTGTATGGGTGTGTGTTACATTACATTCACTAGAAGGAGTGAGAAAAACATCACGGGGTCGTGCGCATTGTATGGGTGTGTGTTACATTACATTCACTAGTAGGAGTGAGAAAAACATCACGGGGTGGTGCGCATTGTATGGGTGTGTGTTACGTTACATTCACTACTAGAAGTGAGAAAAACATCACGGGGTGGTGCGCATTGTATGGGTGTGTGTTACATTACATTCACTACTAGAAGTGAGAAAAACATCACGGGGTGGTGCTCATTGTATGGGTGTGTGTTTCGTTACATTCACTAGTAGGAGTGAGAAAAGCATCACGGGGTGGTGCGCATTGTATGGGTGTGTGTTACATTACATTCACTAGTAGGAGTGAGAAAAACATCACGGGGTGGTGCGCATTGTATGGGTGTGTGTTACGTTACATTCACTAGTAGGAGTGAGAAAAACATCACGGGGTGGTGCGCATTGTATGGGTGTGTGTTACATTACATTCACTAGTAGGAGTGAGAAAACCATCACGGGGTAGTGCGCATTGTATGGGTGTGTGTTACATTACATTCACTAGTACCAGTGAGAAAAACATCACGGGGTGGTGCGCATTGTATGGGTGTGTGTTACATTACATTCACTAGTAGTAGTGAGAAAAACATCACGGGGTGGTGCGCATTGTATGGGTGTGTGTTACGTTACATTCACTAGTAGTAGTGAGAAAAACATCACGGGGTGGTGCGCATTGTATCGGTGTGTGTTACGTTACATTCACTAGTAGGAGTGAGAAAAACATCACGGGGTGGTGCGCATTGTATGGGTGTGTGTTACGTTACATTCACTGGTAGGAGTGAGAAAAACATCACGGGGTGGTGCGCATTGTATGGGTGTGTGTTTCGTTACATTCACTGGTAGGAGTGAGAAAAACATCACGGGGTGGTGCGCATTGTATGGGTGTGTGTTACGTTACATTCACTAGTAGGAGTGAGAAAAACATCACGGGGTGGTGCGCATTGTATGGGTGTGTGTTACGTTACATTCACTAGTAGTAGTGAGAAAAACATCACGGGGTGGTGAGCATTGTATGGGTGTGTGTTACGTTACATTCACTAGTAGGAGTGAGAAAAACATCACGGGGTGGTGCGCATTGTATGGGTGTGTGTTACGTTACATTCACTAGTAGGAGTGAGAAAAACATCACGGGGTGGTGCGCATTGTATGGGTGTGTGTTACGTTACATTCACTATTAGGAGTGAGAAAAACATCACGGGGTGGTGCGCATTGTATCGGTGTGTGTTACGTTACATTCACTAGTAGCAGTGAGAAAAACATCACGGGGTGGTGCGCATTGTATGGGTGTGTGTTACAATACATTCACTAGTAGGAGTGAGAAAAACATCACGTGGTGGTGCGCATTGTATGGCTGTGTGTTACATTACATTCACTAGTAGGAGTGAGAAAAACATCACGGGGTGGTGCGCATTTTATGGGTGTGTGTTACATTACATTCACTAGTAGGAGTGAGAAAAACATCACGGGGTGGTGCGCATTGTATGGGTGTGTGTTACATTACATTCACTAGTAGCAGTGAGAAAAACATCACGGGGTGGTGCGCATTGTATTGGTGTGTGTTACATTACATTCACTAGTAGGAGTGAGAAAAACATCACGGGGTGGTGCGCATTGTATGGGTGTGTGTTACATTACATTCACTAGTAGGAGTGAGAAAAACATCACGGGGTGGTGCGCATTGTATGGGTGTGTGTTACATTACATTCACTAGTAGCAGTGAGAAAAACATCACGGGGTGGTTCGCATTGTATGGGAGTGTGTTACATTACATTCACTAGTAGGATTACATTCACTAGTAGGAGTGAGAAAAACATCACGGGGTGGTGCGCATTGCATGGGTGTATGTTACATTAGATTCACTAGTAGGAGTGAGAAAAACATCACGGGGTGGTGCGCATTGTATGGGTGTGTGTTACATTAGATTCACTAGTAGGAGTGAGAAAAACATCACGGGGTGGTGCGCAGTGTATGGGTGTATGTTACATTAGATTCACTAGTAGGAGTGAGAAAAACATCACGGGGTGGTGCGCATTGTATGGGTGTGTGTTACATTACATTCACTACTAGAAGTGAGAAAAACATCACGGGGTGGTGCTCATTGTATGGGTGTGTGTTACATTACATTCACTACTAGGAGTGAGAAAAACATCACGGGGTGGTGCGCATTGTATGGGTGTGTGTTACATTACATTCACTAGAAGGAGTGAGAAAAACATCACGGGGTCGTGCGCATTGTATGGGTGTGTGTTACATTACATTCACTAGTAGGAGTGAGAAAAACATCACGGGGTGGTGCGCATTGTATGGGTGTGTGTTACGTTACATTCACTACTAGAAGTGAGAAAAACATCACGGGGTGGTGCTCATTGTATGGGTGTGTGTTACATTACATTCACTACTAGGAGTGAGAAAAACATCACGGGGTGGTGCGCATTGTATGGGTGTGTGTTACATTACATTCACTAGAAGGAGTGAGAAAAACATCACGGGGTCGTGCGTATTGTATGGGTGTGTGTTACATTACATTCACTAGTAGGAGTGAGAAAAACATCACGGGGTGGTGCGCATTGTATGGGTGTGTGCTACGTTACATTCACTACTAGAAGTGAGAAAAACATCACGGGGTGGTGCGCATTGTATGGGTGTGTGTTACATTACATTCACTACTAGAAGTGAGAAAAACATCACGGGGTGGTGCTCATTGTATGGGTGTGTGTTTCGTTACATTCACTAGTAGGAGTGAGAAAAGCATCACGGGGTGGTGCGCATTGTATGGGTGTGTGTTACATTACATTCACTAGTAGGAGTGAGAAAAACATCACGGGGTGGTGCGCATTGTATGGGTGTGTGTTACGTTACATTCACTAGTAGGAGTGAGAAAAACATCACGGGGTGGTGCGCATTGTATGGGTGTGTGTTACATTACATTCACTAGTAGGAGTGAGAAAACCATCACGGGGTAGTGCGCATTGTATGGGTGTGTGTTACATTACATTCACTAGTACCAGTGAGAAAAACATCACGGGGTGGTGCGCATTGTATGGGTGTGTGTTACATTACATTCACTAGTAGTAGTGAGAAAAACATCACGGGGTGGTGCGCATTGTATGGGTGTGTGTTACATTACATTCACTAGTAGGAGTGAGAAAAACATCACGTGGTGGTGCGCATTGTATGGCTGTGTGTTACATTACATTCACTAGTAGGAGTGAGAAAAACATCACGGGGTGGTGCGCAATTTATGGGTGTGTGTTACATTACATTCACTAGTAGGAGTGAGAAAAACATCACGGGGTGGTGCGCATTGTATGGGTGTGTGTTACATTACATTCACTAGTAGGAGTGAGAAAAACATCACGGGGTGGTGCGCATTGTATGGGTGTGTGTTACATTACATTCACTAGTAGGAGTGAGAAAAACATCACGGGGTGGTGCGCATTTTATGGGTGTGTGTTACATTACATTCACTAGTAGGAGTGAGAAAAACATCACGGGGTGGTGCGCATTGTATGGGTGTGTGTTACATTACATTCACTAGTAGCAGTGAGAAAAACATCACGGGGTGGTGCGCATTTTATGGGTGTGTGTTACATTACATTCACTAGTAGGAGTGAGAAAAACATCACGGGGTGGTGCGCATTGTATGGGTGTGTGTTACATTACATTCACTAGTAGGAGTGAGAAAAACATCACGGGGTGGTGCGCATTGTATGGGTGTGTGTTACATTACATTCACTAGTAGCAGTGAGAAAAACATCACGGGGTGGTTCGCATTGTATGGGAGTGTGTTACATTACATTCACTAGTAGGATTACATTCACTAGTAGGAGTGATAAAAACATCACGGGGTGGTGCGCATTGCATGGGTGTATGTTACATTAGATTCACTAGTAGGAGTGAGAAAAACATCACGGGGTGGTGCGCATTGTATGGGTGTGTGTTACATTAGATTCACTAGTAGGAGTGAGAAAAACATCACGGGGTGGTGCGCATTGTATGGGTGTATGTTACATTAGATTCACTAGTAGGAGTGAGAAAAACATCACGGGGTGGTGCACATTGTATGGGTGTGTGTTACATTACATTCACTACTAGAAGTGAGAAAAACATCACGGGGTGGTGCTCATTGTATGGGTGTGTGTTACATTACATTCACAACTAGGAGTGAGAAAAACATCACGGGGTGGTGCGCATTGTATGGGTGTGTGTTACATTACATTCACTAGAAGGAGTGAGAAAAACATCACGGGGTCGTGCGCATTGTATGGGTGTGTGTTACATTACATTCACTAGTAGGAGTGAGAAAAACATCACGGGGTGGTGCGCATTGTATGGGTGTGTGTTACGTTACATTCACTACTAGAAGTGAGAAAAACATCACGGGGTGGTGCTCATTGTATGGGTGTGTGTTACATTACATTCACTACTAGGAGTGAGAAAAACATCACGGGGTGGTGCGCATTGTATGGGTGTGTGTTACATTACATTCACTAGAAGGAGTGAGAAAAACATCACGGGGTCGTGCGCATTGTATGGGTGTGTGTTACATTACATTCACTAGTAGGAGTGAGAAAAACATCACGGGGTGGTGCGCATTGTATGGGTGTGTGTTACGTTACATTCACTAGTAGGAGTGAGAAAAACATCACGGGGTGGTGCGCATTGTATGGGTGTGTGTTACATTACATTCACTAGTAGGAGTGAGAAAACCATCACGGGGTAGTGCGCATTGTATGGGTGTGTGTTACATTACATTCACTAGTACCAGTGAGAAAAACATCACGGGGTGGTGCGCATTGTATGGGTGTGTGTTACATTACATTCACTAGTAGTAGTGAGAAAAACATCACGGGGTGGTGCGCATTGTATGGGTGTGTGTTACATTATATTCACTAGTAGGAGTGAGAAAAACATCACGTGGTGGTGCGCATTGTATGGCTGTGTGTTACATTACATTCACTAGTAGGAGTGAGAAAAACATCACGGGGTGGTGCGCAATTTATGGGTGTGTGTTACATTACATTCACTAGTAGGAGTGAGAAAAACATCACGGGGTGGTGCGCATTGTATGGGTGTGTGTTACATTACATTCACTAGTAGGAGTGAGAAAAACATCACGGGGTGGTGCGCATTGTATGGGTGTGTGTTACATTACATTCACTAGTAGGAGTGAGAAAAACATCACGGGGTGGTGCGCATTTTATGGGTGTGTGTTACATTACATTCACTAGTAGGAGTGAGAGAAACATCACGGGGTGGTGCGCATTGTATGGGTGTGTGTTACATTACATTCACTAGTAGCAGTGAGAAAAACATCACGGGGTGGTGCGCATTTTATGGGTGTGTGTTACATTACATTCACTAGTAGGAGTGAGAAAAACATCACGGGGTGGTGCGCATTGTATGGGTGTGTGTTACATTACATTCACTAGTAGGAGTGAGAAAAACATCACGGGGTGGTGCGCATTGTATGGGTGTGTGTTACATTACATTCACTAGTAGCAGTGAGAAAAACATCACGGGGTGGTTCGCATTGTATGGGAGTGTGTTACATTACATTCACTAGTAGGATTACATTCACTAGTAGGAGTGAGAAAAACATCACGGGGTGGTGCGCATTGCATGGGTGTATGTTACATTAGATTCACTAGTAGGAGTGAGAAAAACATCACGGGGTGGTGCGCATTGTATGGGTGTGTGTTACATTAGATTCACTAGTAGGAGTGAGAAAAACATCACGGGGTGGTGCACATTGTATGGGTGTATGTTACATTAGATTCACTAGTAGGAGTGAGAAAAACATCACGGGGTGGTGCGCATTGTATGGGTGTGTGTTACATTACATTCACTACTAGGAGTGAGAAAAACATCACGGGGTGGTGCGCATTGTATGGGTGTGTGTTACATTACATTCACTAGAAGGAGTGAGAAAAACATCACGGGGTCGTGCGCATTGTATGGGTGTGTGTTACATTACATTCACTAGTAGTAGTGAGAAAAACATCACGGGGTGGTGCGCATTGTATGGGTGTGTGTTACGTTACATTCACTACTAGAAGTGAGAAAAACATCACGGGGTGGTGCTCATTGTATGGGTGTGTGTTACACTACATTCACTACTAGGAGTGAGAAAAACATCACGGGGTGGTGCGCATTGTATGGGTGTGTGTTACATTACATTCACTAGAAGGAGTGAGAAAAACATCACGGGGTGGTGCTCATTGTATGGGTGTGTGTTACATTACATTCACTACTAGGAGTGAGAAAAACATCACGGGGTGGTGCGCATTGTATGGGTGTGTGTTACATTACATTCACTAGAAGGAGTCAGAAAAACATCACGGGGTCGTGCGCATTGTATGGGTGTGTGTTACATTACATTCACTAGTAGGAGTGAAAAAAACATCACGGGGTGGTGCGCATTGTATGGGTGTGTGTTACGTTACATTCACTACTAGAAGTGAGAAAAACATCACGGGGTGGTGCTCATTGTATGGGTGTGTGTTTCGTTACATTCACTAGTAGGAGTGAGAAAAACATCACGGGGTGGTGCGCATTGTATGGGTGTGTGTTACATTACATTCACTAGTAGTAGTGAGAAAAACATCACGGGGTGGTGCGCATTGTATGGGTGTGTGTTACATTACATTCACTAGTAGGAGTGAGAAAAACATCACGTGGTGGTGCGCATTGTATGGCTGTGTGTTACATTACATTCACTAGTAGGAGTGAGAAAAACATCACGGGGTGGTGCACAATTTATGGGTGTGTGTTACATTACATTCACTAGTAGGAGTGAGAAAAACATCACGGGGTGGTGCGCATTGTATGGGTGTGTGTTACATTACATTCACTAGTAGGAGTGAGAAAAACATCACGGGGTGGTGCGCATTGTATGGGTGTGTGTTACATTACATTCACTAGTAGGAGTGAGAAAAACATCACGGGGTGGTGCGCATTTTATGGGTGTGTGTTACATTACATTCACTAGTAGGAGTGAGAAAAACATCACGGGGTGGTGCGCATTGTATGGGTGTGTGTTACATTACATTCACTAGTAGCAGTGAGAAAAACATCACGGGGTGGTGCGCATTTTATGGGTGTGTGTTACATTACATTCACTAGTAGGAGTGAGAAAAACATCACGGGGTGGTGCGCATTGTATGGGTGTGTGTTACATTACATTCACTAGTAGCAGTGAGAAAAACATCACGGGGTGGTGCGCATTTTATGGGTGTGTGTTACATTACATTCACTAGTAGGAGTGAGAAAAACATCACGGGGTGGTGCGCATTGTATGGGTGTGTGTTACATTACATTCACTAGTAGGAGTGAGAAAAACATCACGGGGTGGTGCGCATTGTATGGGTGTGTGTTACATTACATTCCCTAGTAGCAGTGAGAAAAACATCACGGGGTGGTTCGCATTGTATGGGAGTGTGTTACATTACATTCACTAGTAGGATTACATTCACTAGTAGGAGTGAGAAAAACATCACGGGGTGGTGCGCATTGCATGGGTGTATGTTACATTAGATTCACTAGTAGGAGTGAGAAAAACATCACGGGGTGGTGCGCATTGTATGGGTGTGTGTTACATTAGATTCACTAGTAGGAGTGAGAAAAACATCACGGGGTGGTGCGCATTGTATGGGTGTATGTTACATTAGATTCACTAGTAGGAGTGAGAAAAACATCACGGGGTGGTGCGCATTGTATGGGTGTGTGTTACATTACATTCACTACTAGAAGTGAGAAAAACATCACGGGGTGGTGCTCATTGTATGGGTGTGTGTTACATTACATTCACTACTAGGAGTGAGAAAAACATCACGGGGTGGTGCGCATTGTATGGCTGTGTGTTACATTACATTCACTAGAAGGAGTGAGAAAAACATCACGGGGTCGTGCGCATTGTATGGGTGTGTGTTACATTACATTCACTAGTAGGAGTGAGAAAAACATCACGGGGTGGTGCGCATTGTATGGGTGTGTGTTACGTTACATTCACTACTAGAAGTGAGAAAAACATCACGGGGTGGTGCTCATTGTATGGGTGTGTGTTACATTACATTCACTACTAGGAGTGAGAAAAACATCACGGGGTGGTGCGCATTGTATGGGTGTGTGTTACATTACATTCACTAGAAGGAGTGAGAAAAATATCACGGGGTGGTGCGCATTGTATGGGTGTGTGTTACGTTACATTCACTACTAGAAGTGAGAAAAACATCACGGGGTGGTGCTCATTGTATGGGTGTGTGTTTCGTTACATTCACTAGTAGGAGTGAGAAAAGCATCACGGGGTGGTGCGCATTGTATGGGTGTGTGTTACATTACATTCACTAGTAGGAGTGAGAAAAACATCACGGGGTGGTGCGCATTGTATGGGTGTGTGTTACGTTACATTCACTACTAGAAGTGAGAAAAACATCACGGGGTGGTGCGCATTGTATGGGTGTGTGTTACATTACATTCACTACTAGAAGTGAGAAAAACATCACGGGGTGGTGCTCATTGTATGGGTGTGTGTTTCGTTACATTCACTAGTAGGAGTAAGAAAAGCATCACGGGTGGTGCGCATTGTATGGGTGTGTGTTACATTACATTCACTAGTAGGAGTGAGAAAAACATCACGGGGTGGTGCGCATTGTATGGGTGTGTGTTACGTTACATTCACTAGTAGGAGTGAGAAAAACATCACGGGGTGGTGCGCATTGTATGGGTGTGTGTTACATTACATTCACTAGTAGGAGTGAGAAAACCATCACGGGGTAGTGCGCATTGTATGGGTGTGTGTTACATTACATTCACTAGTACCAGTGAGAAAAACATCACGGGGTGGTGCGCATTGTATGGGTGTGTGTTACATTACATTCACTAGTAGTAGTGAGAAAAACATCACGGGGTGGTGCGCATTGTATGGGTGTGTGTTACATTACATTCACTAGTAGGAGTGAGAAAAACATCACGTGGTGGTGCGCATTGTATGGCTGTGTGTTACATTACATTCACTAGTAGGAGTGAGAAAAACATCACGGGGTGGTGCGCAATTTATGGGTGTGTGTTACATTACATTCACTAGTAGGAGTGAGAAAAACATCACGGGGTGGTGCGCATTGTATGGGTGTGTGTTACATTACATTCACTAGTAGGAGTGAGAAAAACATCACGGGGTGGTGCGCATTGTATGGGTGTGTGTTACATTACATTCACTAGTAGGAGTGAGAAAAACATCACGGGGTGGTGCGCATTTTATGGGTGTGTGTTACATTACATTCACTAGTAGGAGTGAGAAAAACATCACGGGGTCGTGCGCATTGTATGGGTGTGTGTTACATTACATGCACTAGTAGCAGTGAGAAAAACATCACGGGGTGGTGCGCATTTTATGGGTGTGTGTTACGTTACATTCACTATTAGGAGTGAGAAAAACATCACGGGGTGGTGCGCATTGTATCGGTGTGTGTTACGTTACATTCACTAGTAGCAGTGAGAAAAACATCACGGGGTGGTGCGCATTGTATGGGTGTGTGTTACATTACATTCACTAGTAGGAGTGAGAAAAACATCACGGGGTGGTGCGCATTGTATGGGTGTGTGTTACGTTACATTCACTACTAGAAGTGAGAAAAACATCACGGGGTGGTGCTCATTGTATGGGTGTGTGTTACATTACATTCACTACTAGGAGTGAGAAAAACATCACGGGGTGGTGCGCATTGTATGGGTGTGTGTTACATTACATTCACTAGAAGGAGTGAGAAAAACATCACGGGGTGGTGCGCATTGTATGGGTGTGTGTTACGTTACATTCACTACTAGAAGTGAGAAAAACATCACGGGGTGGTGCTCATTGTATGGGTGTGTGTTTCGTTACATTCACTAGTAGGAGTGAGAAAAGCATCACGGGGTGGTGCGCATTGTATGGGTGTGTGTTACATTACATTCACTAGTAGGAGTGAGAAAAACATCACGGGGTGGTGCGCATTGTATGGGTGTGTGTTACGTTACATTCACTACTAGAAGTGAGAAAAACATCACGGGGTGGTGCGCATTGTATGGGTGTGTGTTACATTACATTCACTACTAGAAGTGAGAAAAACATCACGGGGTGGTGCTCATTGTATGGGTGTGTGTTTCGTTACATTCACTAGTAGGAGTAAGAAAAGCATCACGGGGTGGTGCGCATTGTATGGGTGTGTGTTACATTACATTCACTAGTAGGAGTGAGAAAAACATCACGGGGTGGTGCGCATTGTATGGGTGTGTGTTACGTTACATTCACTAGTAGGAGTGAGAAAAACATCACGGGGTGGTGCGCATTGTATGAGTGTGTGTTACATTACATTCACTAGTAGGAGTGAGAAAACCATCACGGGGTAGTGCGCATTGTATGGGTGTGTGTTACATTACATTCACTAGTACCAGTGAGAAAAACATCACGGGGTGGTGCGCATTGTATGGGTGTGTGTTACATTACATTCACTAGTAGTAGTGAGAAAAACATCACGGGGTGGTGCGCATTGTATGGGTGTGTGTTACATTACATTCACTAGTAGGAGTGAGAAAAACATCACGTGGTGGTGCGCATTGTATGGCTGTGTGTTACATTACATTCACTAGTAGGAGTGAGAAAAACATCACGGGGTGGTGCGCAATTTATGGGTGTGTGTTACATTACATTCACTAGTAGGAGTGAGAAAAACATCACGGGGTGGTGCGCATTGTATGGGTGTGTGTTACATTACATTCACTAGTAGGAGTGAGAAAAACATCACGGGGTGGTGCGCATTGTATGGGTGTGTGTTACATTACATTCACTAGTAGGAGTGAGAAAAACATCACGGGGTGGTGCGCATTTTATGGGTGTGTGTTACATTACATTCACTAGTAGGAGTGAGAAAAACATCACGGGGTCGTGCGCATTGTATGGGTGTGTGTTACATTACATGCACTAGTAGCAGTGAGAAAAACATCACGGGGTGGTGCGCATTTTATGGGTGTGTGTTACGTTACATTCACTATTAGGAGTGAGAAAAACATCACGGGGTGGTGCGCATTGTATCGGTGTGTGTTACGTTACATTCACTAGTAGCAGTGAGAAAAACATCACGGGGTGGTGCGCATTGTATGGGTGTGTGTTACATTACATTCACTAGTAGGAGTGAGAAAAACATCACGTGGTGGTGCGCATTGTATGGCTGTGTGTTACATTACATTCACTAGTAGGAGTGAGAAAAACATCACGGGGTGGTGCGCAATTTATGGGTGTGTGTTACATTACATTCACTAGTAGGAGTGAGAAAAACATCACGGGGTGGTGCGCATTGTATGGGTGTGTGTTACATTATATTCACTAGTAGGAGTGAGAAAAACATCACGGGGTGGTGCGCATTGTATGGGTGTGTGTTACATTACATTCACTAGTAGGAGTGAGAAAAACATCACGGGGTGGTGCACATTTTATGGGTGTGTGTTACATTACATTCACTAGTAGGAGTGAGAAAAACATCACGGGGTGGTGCGCATTGTATGGGTGTGTGTTACATTACATTCACTAGTAGCAGTGAGAAAAACATCACGGGGTGGTGCGCATTTTATGGGTGTGTGTTACATTACATTCACTAGTAGGAGTGAGAAAAACATCACGAGGTGGTGCGCATTGTATGGGTGTGTGTTACATTACATTCACTAGTAGGAGTGAGAAAAACATCACGGGGTGGTGCGCATTGTATGGGTGTGTGTTACATTACATTCACTAGTAGCAGTGAGAAAAACATCACGGGGTGGTTCGCATTGTATGGGAGTGTGTTACATTACATTCACTAGTAGGATTACATTCACTAGTAGGAGTGAGAAAAACATCACGGGGTGGTGCACATTGCATGGGTGTATGTTACATTAGATTCACTAGTAGGAGTGAGAAAAACATCACGGGGTGGTGCGCATTGTATGGGTGTGTGTTACATTAGATTCACTAGTAGGAGTGAGAAAAACATCACGGGGTGGTGCGCATTGTATGGGTGTGTGTTACATTACATTCACTACTAGAAGTGAGAAAAACATCACGGGGTGGTGCTCATTGTATGGGTGTGTGTTACATTACATTCACTACTAGGAGTGAGAAAAACATCACGGGGTGGTGCGCATTGTATGGGTGTGTGTTACATTACATTCACTAGAAGGAGTGAGAAAAACATCACGGGGTCGTGCGCATTGTATGGGTGTGTGTTACATTACATTCACTAGTACGAGTGAGAAAAACATCACGGGGTGGTGCGCATTGTATGGGTGTGTGTTACGTTACATTCACTACTGGAAGTGAGAAAAACATCACGGGGTGGTGCGCATTGTATGGGTGTGTGTTACATTACATTCACTACTAGAAGTGAGAAAAACATCACGGGGTGGTGCTCATTGTATGGGTGTGTGTTTCGTTACATTCACTAGTAGGAGTGAGAAAAGCATCACGGGGTGGTGCGCATTGTATGGGTGTGTGTTACATTACATTCACTAGTAGGAGTGAGAAAAACATCACGGGGTGGTGCGCATTGTATGGGTGTGTGTTACGTTACATTCACTAGTAGGAGTGAGAAAAACATCACGGGGTGGTGCGCATTGTATGGGTGTGTGTTACATTACATTCACTAGTAGGAGTGAGAAAACCATCACGGGGTAGTGCGAATTGTATGGGTGTGTGTTACATTACATTCACTAGTACCAGTGAGAAAAACATCACGGGGTGGTGCGCATTGTATGGGTGTGTGTTACATTACATTCACTAGTAGTAGTGAGAAAAACATCACGGGGTGGTGCGCATTGTATGGGTGTATGTTACATTACATTCACTAGTAGGAGTGAGAAAAACATCACGTGGTGGTGCGCATTGTATGGCTGTTGTTACATTACATTCACTAGTAGGAGTGAGAAAAACATCACGGGGTGGTGCGCAATTTATGGGTGTGTGTTACATTACATTCACTAGTAGGAGTGAGAAAAACATCACGGGGTGGTGCGCATTGTATGGGTGTGTGTTACATTACATTCACTAGTAGGAGTGAGAAAAACATCACGGGGTGGTGCGCATTGTATGGGTGTGTGTTACATTACATTCACTAGTAGGAGTGAGAAAAACATCACGGGGTGGTGCGCATTTTATGGGTGTGTGTTACATTACATTCACTAGTAGGAGTGAGAAAAACATCACGGGGTGGTGCGCATTGTATGCGTGTGTGTTACATTACATTCACTAGTAGGAGTGAGAAAAACATCACGGGGTGGTGCGCATTGTATGGGTGTGTGTTACATTACATTCACTAGTAGGAGTGAGAAAAACATCACGGGGTGGTGCGCATTGCATGGGTGTATGTTACATTAGATTCACTACTAGAAGTGAGAAAAACATCACGGGGTGGTGCTCATTGTATGGGTGTGTGTTACATTACATTCACTACTAGGAGTGAGAAAAACATCACGGGGTGGTGCGCATTGTATGGGTGTGTGTTACATTACATTCACTAGAAGGAGTGAGAAAAACATCACGGGGTCGTGCGCATTGTATGGGTGTGTGTTACATTACATTCACTAGTACGAGTGAGAAAAACATCACGGGGTGGTGCGCATTGTATGGGTGTGTGTTACGTTACATTCACTACTGGAAGTGAGAAAAACATCACGGGGTGGTGCGCATTGTATGGGTGTGTGTTACATTACATTCACTACTAGAAGTGAGAAAAACATCACGGGGTGGTGCTCATTGTATGGGTGTGTGTTTCGTTACATTCACTAGTAGGAGTGAGAAAAGCATCACGGGGTGGTGCGCATTGTATGGGTGTGTGTTACATTACATTCACTAGTAGGAGTGAGAAAAACATCACGGGGTGGTGCACATTTTATGGGTGTGTGTTACATTACATTCACTAGTAGGAGTGAGAAAAACATCACGGGGTGGTGCGCATTGTATGGGTGTGTGTTACATTACATTCACTAGTAGCAGTGAGAAAAACATCACGGGGTGGTGCGCATTTTATGGGTGTGTGTTACATTACATTCACTAGTAGGAGTGAGAAAAACATCACGAGGTGGTGCGCATTGTATGGGTGTGTGTTACATTACATTCACTAGTAGGAGTGAGAAAAACATCACGGGGTGGTGCGCATTGTATGGGTGTGTGTTACATTACATTCACTAGTAGCAGTGAGAAAAACATCACGGGGTGGTTCGCATTGTATGGGAGTGTGTTACATTACATTCACTAGTAGGATTACATTCACTAGTAGGAGTGAGAAAAACATCACGGGGTGGTGCACATTGCATGGGTGTATGTTACATTAGATTCACTAGTAGGAGTGAGAAAAACATCACGGGGTGGTGCGCATTGTATGGGTGTGTGTTACATTAGATTCACTAGTAGGAGTGAGAAAAACATCACGGGGTGGTGCGCATTGTATGGGTGTGTGTTACATTACATTCACTACTAGAAGTGAGAAAAACATCACGGGGTGGTGCTCATTGTATGGGTGTGTGTTACATTACATTCACTACTAGGAGTGAGAAAAACATCACGGGGTGGTGCGCATTGTATGGGTGTGTGTTACATTACATTCACTAGAAGGAGTGAGAAAAACATCACGGGGTCGTGCGCATTGTATGGGTGTGTGTTACATTACATTCACTAGTACGAGTGAGAAAAACATCACGGGGTGGTGCGCATTGTATGGGTGTGTGTTACGTTACATTCACTACTGGAAGTGAGAAAAACATCACGGGGTGGTGCGCATTGTATGGGTGTGTGTTACATTACATTCACTACTAGAAGTGAGAAAAACATCACGGGGTGGTGCTCATTGTATGGGTGTGTGTTTCGTTACATTCACTAGTAGGAGTGAGAAAAGCATCACGGGGTGGTGCGCATTGTATGGGTGTGTGTTACATTACATTCACTAGTAGGAGTGAGAAAAACATCACGGGGTGGTGCGCATTGTATGGGTGTGTGTTACGTTACATTCACTAGTAGGAGTGAGAAAAACATCACGGGGTGGTGCGCATTGTATGGGTGTGTGTTACATTACATTCACTAGTAGGAGTGAGAAAACCATCACGGGGTAGTGCGAATTGTATGGGTGTGTGTTACATTACATTCACTAGTACCAGTGAGAAAAACATCACGGGGTGGTGCGCATTGTATGGGTGTGTGTTACATTACATTCACTAGTAGTAGTGAGAAAAACATCACGGGGTGGTGCGCATTGTATGGGTGTATGTTACATTACATTCACTAGTAGGAGTGAGAAAAACATCACGTGGTGGTGCGCATTGTATGGCTGTTGTTACATTACATTCACTAGTAGGAGTGAGAAAAACATCACGGGGTGGTGCGCAATTTATGGGTGTGTGTTACATTACATTCACTAGTAGGAGTGAGAAAAACATCACGGGGTGGTGCGCATTGTATGGGTGTGTGTTACATTACATTCACTAGTAGGAGTGAGAAAAACATCACGGGGTGGTGCGCATTGTATGGGTGTGTGTTACATTACATTCACTAGTAGGAGTGAGAAAAACATCACGGGGTGGTGCGCATTTTATGGGTGTGTGTTACATTACATTCACTAGTAGGAGTGAGAAAAACATCACGGGGTGGTGCGCATTGTATGCGTGTGTGTTACATTACATTCACTAGTAGGAGTGAGAAAAACATCACGGGGTGGTGCGCATTGTATGGGTGTGTGTTACATTACATTCACTAGTAGGAGTGAGAAAAACATCACGGGGTGGTGCGCATTGCATGGGTGTATGTTACATTAGATTCACTACTAGAAGTGAGAAAAACATCACGGGGTGGTGCTCATTGTATGGGTGTGTGTTACATTACATTCACTACTAGGAGTGAGAAAAACATCACGGGGTGGTGCGCATTGTATGGGTGTGTGTTACATTACATTCACTAGAAGGAGTGAGAAAAACATCACGGGGTCGTGCGCATTGTATGGGTGTGTGTTACATTACATTCACTAGTACGAGTGAGAAAAACATCACGGGGTGGTGCGCATTGTATGGGTGTGTGTTACGTTACATTCACTACTGGAAGTGAGAAAAACATCACGGGGTGGTGCGCATTGTATGGGTGTGTGTTACATTACATTCACTACTAGAAGTGAGAAAAACATCACGGGGTGGTGCTCATTGTATGGGTGTGTGTTTCGTTACATTCACTAGTAGGAGTGAGAAAAGCATCACGGGGTGGTGCGCATTGTATGGGTGTGTGTTACATTACATTCACTAGTAGGAGTGAGAAAAACATCACGGGGTGGTGCGCATTGTATGGGTGTGTGTTACGTTACATTCACTAGTAGGAGTGAGAAAAACATCACGGGGTGGTGCGCATTGTATGGGTGTGTGTTACAATACATTCACTAGTAGGAGTGAGAAAACCATCACGGGGTAGTGCGAATTGTATGGGTGTGTGTTACATTACATTCACTAGTACCAGTGAGAAAAACATCACGGGGTGGTGCGCATTGTATGGGTGTGTGTTACATTACATTCACTAGTAGTAGTGAGAAAAACATCACGGGGTGGTGCGCATTGTATGGGTGTATGTTACATTACATTCACTAGTAGGAGTGAGAAAAACATCACGTGGTGGTGCGCATTGTATGGCTGTTGTTACATTACATTCACTAGTAGGAGTGAGAAAAACATCACGGGGTGGTGCGCAATTTATGGGTGTGTGTTACATTACATTCACTAGTAGGAGTGAGAAAAACATCACGGGGTGGTGCGCATTGTATGGGTGTGTGTTACATTACATTCACTAGTAGGAGTGAGAAAAACATCACGGGGTGGTGCGCATTGTATGGGTGTGTGTTACATTACATTCACTAGTAGGAGTGAGAAAAACATCACGGGGTGGTGCGCATTTTATGGGTGTGTGTTACATTACATTCACTAGTAGGAGTGAGAAAAACATCACGGGGTGGTGCGCATTGTATGCGTGTGTGTTACATTACATTCACTAGTAGGAGTGAGAAAAACATCACGGGGTGGTGCGCATTGTATGGGTGTGTGTTACATTACATTCACTAGTAGGAGTGAGAAAAACATCACGGGGTGGTGCGCATTGCATGGGTGTATGTTACATTAGATTCACTAGTAGGAGTGAGAAAAACATCACGGGGTGGTGCGCATTGTATGGGTGTGTGTTACATTAGATTCACTAGTAGGAGTGAGAAAAACATCACGGGGTGGTGCGCATTGTATGGGTGTATGTTACATTAGATTCACTAGTAGGAGTGAGAAAAACATCACGGGGTGGTGCGCATTGTATGGGTGTGTGTTACATTACATTCACTACTAGAAGTGAGAAAAACATCACGGGGTGGTGCTCATTGTATGGGTGTGTGTTACATTACATTCACTACTAGGAGTGAGAAAAACATCACGGGGTGGTGCGCATTGTATGGGTGTGTGTTACATTACATTCACTAGAAGGAGTGAGAAAAACATCACGGGGTGGTGCGCATTGTATGGGTGTGTGTTACATTACATTCACTAGTAGGAGTGAGAAAAACATCACGGGGTGGTGCGCATTGTATGGGTGTGTGTTACGTTACATTCACTAGTAGGAGTGAGAAAAACATCACGGGGTGGTGCGCATTGTATGGGTGTGTGTTACATTACATTCACTAGTAGGAGTGAGAAAACCATCACGGGGTGGTGCGCATTGTATGGGTGTGTGTTACATTACATTCACTAGTACCAGTGAGAAAAACATCACGGGGTGGTGCGCATTGTATGGGTGTGTGTTACATTACATTCACTAGTAGTAGTGAGAAAAACATCACGGGGTGGTGCGCATTGTATGGGTGTGTGTTACATTACATTCACTAGTAGTAGTGAGAAAAACATCACGGGGTGGTGCGCATTGTATGGGTGTGTGTTACATTACATTCACTAGTAGGAGTGAGAAAAACATCACGGGGTGGTGCGCATTGTATGGGTGTGTGTTACGTTACATTCACTGGTAGGAGTGAGAAAAACATCACGGGGTGGTGCGCATTGTATGGGTGTGTTTCGTTACATTCACTGGTAGGAGTGAGAAAAACATCACGGGGTGGTGCGCATTGTATGGGTGTGTGTTACGTTACATTCACTAGTAGGAGTGAGAAAAACATCACGGGGTGGTGCGCATTGTATGGGTGTGTGTTACGTTACATTCACTAGTAGGAGTGAGAAAAACATCACGGGGTGGTGCGCATTGTATAGGTGTGTGTTACATTACATTCACTAGTAGGAGTGAGAAAAACATCACGGAGTGGTGCGCATTGTATGGGTGTGTGTTACATTACATTCACTAGTAGCAGTGACAAAAACATGACGGGGTGGTGCGCATTGTATGGGTGTGTGTTACATTACATTCACTAGTAGGAGTGAGAAAAACATCACGGGGTGGTGCGCATTGTATGGGTGTGTGTTACATTACATTCACTAGTAGCAGTGAGAAAAACATGACGGGGTGGTGCGCATTGTATGGGTGTGTGTTACATTACATTCACTAGTAGGAGTGAGAAAAACATCACGGGGTGGTGCGCATTGTATGGGTGTGTGTTACATTACATTCACTAGTAGCAGTGAGAAAAGCATCACGGGGTGGTGCGCATTGTATGGGTGTGTGTTACATTACATTCACTAGTAGGAGTGAGAAAAACATCACGGGGTGGTGCGCATTGTATGGGTGTGTGTTACATTACATTCACTAGTAGCAGTGAGAAAAACATGACGGGGTGGTGCGCATTGTATGGGTGTGTGTTACATTACATTCACTAGTAGGAGTGAGAAAAACATCACGGGGTGGTGCGCATTGTATGGGAGTGTGTTACATTACATTCACTAGTAGGAGTGAGAAAAACATCTCGGGGTGGTGCGCATTGTATGGGTGTGTGTTACATTACATTCGCTACTAGGAGTGAGAAAAACATCACTGGGTGGTGCGCATTATATGGGTATGTGTTACATTACATTCACTAGTACCAGTGAGAAAAACATCACGGGGTGGTGCGCACTGTATGGGTGTGTGTTACATTACATTCACTAGTAGGAGTGAGAAAAACATCACGGGGTGGTGCGCATTGTATGGGTGTGTGTTACATTACATTCACTAGTAGCAGTGAGAAAAACATCACGGGGTGGTGCGCATTGTATGGGAGTGTGTTACATTACATTCACTAGTAGGATTACATTCACTAGTAGGAGTGAGAAAAACATCACAGGGTGGTGCGCATTGTATGGGTGTATGTTATATTACATTCACTAGTAGGAGTGAGAAAAACATCACGCGGTGGTGCGCATTGTATGGGTGTGTGTTACATTAGATTCACTAGTAGGAGTGAGAAAAACATCACGGGGTGGTGCGCATTGTATGGGTGTGTGTTACATTACATTCACTACTAGGAGTGAGAAAAACATTACGGGGTGGTGCGCATTGTATGGGTGTGTGTTACATTACATTCAATACTAGGACTGAGAAAAACATCAAGGGGTGGTGCGCATTGTATGGGTGTGTGTTACATTACATTCACTAGAAGGAGTGAGAAAAACATCACGGGGTGGTGCGCATTGTATGGGTGTGTGTTACATTACATTCACTAGTAGCAGTGAGAAAAACATCGCGGGGTGGTGCGCATTGTATGGGTGTGTGTTACATTACATTCACTAGTAGCAGTGAGAAAAACATCACGGTGTGGTGCGCATTGTATGGGTGTGTGTTACATTACATTCACTACTAGAAGTGAGAAAAACATCACGGGGTGGTGCGCATTGTATGGGTGTGTGTTACGTTACATTCACTAGTAGGAGTGAGAAAAACATCACGGGGTGGTGCGCATTGTATGGGTGTGTGTTACATTACATTCACTAGTAGGAGTGAGAAAAACATCACGGGGTGGTGCGCATTGTATGGGTGTGTGTTACGTTACATTCACTATTAGGAGTGAGAAAAACATCACGGGGTGGTGCGCATTGTATCGGTGTGTGTTACGTTACATTCACTAGTAGCAGTGAGAAAAACATCACGGGGTGGTGCGCATTGTATGGGTGTGTGTTACATTACATTCACTAGTAGGAGTGAGAAAACCATCACGGGGTAGTGCGAATTGTATGGGTGTGTGTTACATTACATTCACTAGTACCAGTGAGAAAAACATCACGGGGTGGTGCGCATTGTATGGGTGTGTGTTACATTACATTCACTAGTAGTAGTGAGAAAAACATCACGGGGTGGTGCGCATTGTATGGGTGTATGTTACATTACATTCACTAGTAGGAGTGAGAAAAACATCACGTGGTGGTGCGCATTGTATGGCTGTTGTTACATTACATTCACTAGTAGGAGTGAGAAAAACATCACGGGGTGGTGCGCAATTTATGGGTGTGTGTTACATTACATTCACTAGTAGGAGTGAGAAAAACATCACGGGGTGGTGCGCATTGTATGGGTGTGTGTTACATTACATTCACTAGTAGGAGTGAGAAAAACATCACGGGGTGGTGCGCATTGTATGGGTGTGTGTTACATTACATTCACTAGTAGGAGTGAGAAAAACATCACGGGGTGGTGCGCATTTTATGGGTGTGTGTTACATTACATTCACTAGTAGGAGTGAGAAAAACATCACGGGGTGGTGCGCATTGTATGCGTGTGTGTTACATTACATTCACTAGTAGGAGTGAGAAAAACATCACGGGGTGGTGCGCATTGTATGGGTGTGTGTTACATTACATTCACTAGTAGGAGTGAGAAAAACATCACGGGGTGGTGCGCATTGCATGGGTGTATGTTACATTAGATTCACTACTAGAAGTGAGAAAAACATCACGGGGTGGTGCTCATTGTATGGGTGTGTGTTACATTACATTCACTACTAGGAGTGAGAAAAACATCACGGGGTGGTGCGCATTGTATGGGTGTGTGTTACATTACATTCACTAGAAGGAGTGAGAAAAACATCACGGGGTCGTGCGCATTGTATGGGTGTGTGTTACATTACATTCACTAGTACGAGTGAGAAAAACATCACGGGGTGGTGCGCATTGTATGGGTGTGTGTTACGTTACATTCACTACTGGAAGTGAGAAAAACATCACGGGGTGGTGCGCATTGTATGGGTGTGTGTTACATTACATTCACTACTAGAAGTGAGAAAAACATCACGGGGTGGTGCTCATTGTATGGGTGTGTGTTTCGTTACATTCACTAGTAGGAGTGAGAAAAGCATCACGGGGTGGTGCGCATTGTATGGGTGTGTGTTACATTACATTCACTAGTAGGAGTGAGAAAAACATCACGGGGTGGTGCGCATTGTATGGGTGTGTGTTACGTTACATTCACTAGTAGGAGTGAGAAAAACATCACGGGGTGGTGCGCATTGTATGGGTGTGTGTTACAATACATTCACTAGTAGGAGTGAGAAAACCATCACGGGGTAGTGCGAATTGTATGGGTGTGTGTTACATTACATTCACTAGTACCAGTGAGAAAAACATCACGGGGTGGTGCGCATTGTATGGGTGTGTGTTACATTACATTCACTAGTAGTAGTGAGAAAAACATCACGGGGTGGTGCGCATTGTATGGGTGTATGTTACATTACATTCACTAGTAGGAGTGAGAAAAACATCACGTGGTGGTGCGCATTGTATGGCTGTTGTTACATTACATTCACTAGTAGGAGTGAGAAAAACATCACGGGGTGGTGCGCAATTTATGGGTGTGTGTTACATTACATTCACTAGTAGGAGTGAGAAAAACATCACGGGGTGGTGCGCATTGTATGGGTGTGTGTTACATTACATTCACTAGTAGGAGTGAGAAAAACATCACGGGGTGGTGCGCATTGTATGGGTGTGTGTTACATTACATTCACTAGTAGGAGTGAGAAAAACATCACGGGGTGGTGCGCATTTTATGGGTGTGTGTTACATTACATTCACTAGTAGGAGTGAGAAAAACATCACGGGGTGGTGCGCATTGTATGCGTGTGTGTTACATTACATTCACTAGTAGGAGTGAGAAAAACATCACGGGGTGGTGCGCATTGTATGGGTGTGTGTTACATTACATTCACTAGTAGGAGTGAGAAAAACATCACGGGGTGGTGCGCATTGCATGGGTGTATGTTACATTAGATTCACTAGTAGGAGTGAGAAAAACATCACGGGGTGGTGCGCATTGTATGGGTGTGTGTTACATTAGATTCACTAGTAGGAGTGAGAAAAACATCACGGGGTGGTGCGCATTGTATGGGTGTATGTTACATTAGATTCACTAGTAGGAGTGAGAAAAACATCACGGGGTGGTGCGCATTGTATGGGTGTGTGTTACATTACATTCACTACTAGAAGTGAGAAAAACATCACGGGGTGGTGCTCATTGTATGGGTGTGTGTTACATTACATTCACTACTAGGAGTGAGAAAAACATCACGGGGTGGTGCGCATTGTATGGGTGTGTGTTACATTACATTCACTAGAAGGAGTGAGAAAAACATCACGGGGTGGTGCGCATTGTATGGGTGTGTGTTACATTACATTCACTAGTAGGAGTGAGAAAAACATCACGGGGTGGTGCGCATTGTATGGGTGTGTGTTACGTTACATTCACTAGTAGGAGTGAGAAAAACATCACGGGGTGGTGCGCATTGTATGGGTGTGTGTTACATTACATTCACTAGTAGGAGTGAGAAAACCATCACGGGGTGGTGCGCATTGTATGGGTGTGTGTTACATTACATTCACTAGTACCAGTGAGAAAAACATCACGGGGTGGTGCGCATTGTATGGGTGTGTGTTACATTACATTCACTAGTAGTAGTGAGAAAAACATCACGGGGTGGTGCGCATTGTATGGGTGTGTGTTACATTACATTCACTAGTAGTAGTGAGAAAAACATCACGGGGTGGTGCGCATTGTATGGGTGTGTGTTACATTACATTCACTAGTAGGAGTGAGAAAAACATCACGGGGTGGTGCGCATTGTATGGGTGTGTGTTACGTTACATTCACTGGTAGGAGTGAGAAAAACATCACGGGGTGGTGCGCATTGTATGGGTGTGTTTCGTTACATTCACTGGTAGGAGTGAGAAAAACATCACGGGGTGGTGCGCATTGTATGGGTGTGTGTTACGTTACATTCACTAGTAGGAGTGAGAAAAACATCACGGGGTGGTGCGCATTGTATGGGTGTGTGTTACGTTACATTCACTAGTAGGAGTGAGAAAAACATCACGGGGTGGTGCGCATTGTATAGGTGTGTGTTACATTACATTCACTAGTAGGAGTGAGAAAAACATCACGGAGTGGTGCGCATTGTATGGGTGTGTGTTACATTACATTCACTAGTAGCAGTGACAAAAACATGACGGGGTGGTGCGCATTGTATGGGTGTGTGTTACATTACATTCACTAGTAGGAGTGAGAAAAACATCACGGGGTGGTGCGCATTGTATGGGTGTGTGTTACATTACATTCACTAGTAGCAGTGAGAAAAACATGACGGGGTGGTGCGCATTGTATGGGTGTGTGTTACATTACATTCACTAGTAGGAGTGAGAAAAACATCACGGGGTGGTGCGCATTGTATGGGTGTGTGTTACATTACATTCACTAGTAGCAGTGAGAAAAGCATCACGGGGTGGTGCGCATTGTATGGGTGTGTGTTACATTACATTCACTAGTAGGAGTGAGAAAAACATCACGGGGTGGTGCGCATTGTATGGGTGTGTGTTACATTACATTCACTAGTAGCAGTGAGAAAAACATGACGGGGTGGTGCGCATTGTATGGGTGTGTGTTACATTACATTCACTAGTAGGAGTGAGAAAAACATCACGGGGTGGTGCGCATTGTATGGGAGTGTGTTACATTACATTCACTAGTAGGAGTGAGAAAAACATCTCGGGGTGGTGCGCATTGTATGGGTGTGTGTTACATTACATTCGCTACTAGGAGTGAGAAAAACATCACTGGGTGGTGCGCATTATATGGGTATGTGTTACATTACATTCACTAGTACCAGTGAGAAAAACATCACGGGGTGGTGCGCACTGTATGGGTGTGTGTTACATTACATTCACTAGTAGGAGTGAGAAAAACATCACGGGGTGGTGCGCATTGTATGGGTGTGTGTTACATTACATTCACTAGTAGCAGTGAGAAAAACATCACGGGGTGGTGCGCATTGTATGGGAGTGTGTTACATTACATTCACTAGTAGGATTACATTCACTAGTAGGAGTGAGAAAAACATCACAGGGTGGTGCGCATTGTATGGGTGTATGTTATATTACATTCACTAGTAGGAGTGAGAAAAACATCACGCGGTGGTGCGCATTGTATGGGTGTGTGTTACATTAGATTCACTAGTAGGAGTGAGAAAAACATCACGGGGTGGTGCGCATTGTATGGGTGTGTGTTACATTACATTCACTACTAGGAGTGAGAAAAACATTACGGGGTGGTGCGCATTGTATGGGTGTGTGTTACATTACATTCAATACTAGGACTGAGAAAAACATCAAGGGGTGGTGCGCATTGTATGGGTGTGTGTTACATTACATTCACTAGAAGGAGTGAGAAAAACATCACGGGGTGGTGCGCATTGTATGGGTGTGTGTTACATTACATTCACTAGTAGCAGTGAGAAAAACATCGCGGGGTGGTGCGCATTGTATGGGTGTGTGTTACATTACATTCACTAGTAGCAGTGAGAAAAACATCACGGTGTGGTGCGCATTGTATGGGTGTGTGTTACATTACATTCACTACTAGAAGTGAGAAAAACATCACGGGGTGGTGCGCATTGTATGGGTGTGTGTTACGTTACATTCACTAGTAGGAGTGAGAAAAACATCACGGGGTGGTGCGCATTGTATGGGTGTGTGTTACATTACATTCACTAGTAGGAGTGAGAAAAACATCACGGGGTGGTGCGCATTGTATGGGTGTGTGTTACGTTACATTCACTATTAGGAGTGAGAAAAACATCACGGGGTGGTGCGCATTGTATCGGTGTGTGTTACGTTACATTCACTAGTAGCAGTGAGAAAAACATCACGGGGTGGTGCGCATTGTATGGGTGTGTGTTACATTACATTCACTAGTAGGAGTGAGAAAAACATCACGGGGTGGTGCGCATTGTATGGGTGTGTGTTACATTACATTCACTAGTAGGAGTGAGAAAAACATCACGGGGTGGTGCGCATTGTATGGGTGTGTGTTACATTACATTCACTAGTAGGAGTGAGAAAAACATCACGGGGTGGTGCGCATTGTATGGGTGTGTGTTACGTTACATTCACTATTAGGAGTGAGAAAAACATCACGGGGTGGTGCGCATTGTATCGGTGTGTGTTACGTTACATTCACTAGTAGCAGTGAGAAAAACATCACGGGGTGGTGCGCATTGTATGGGTGTGTGTTACATTACATTCACTAGTAGGAGTGAGAAAAACATCACGGGGTGGTGCGCATTGTATGGGTGTGTGTTACATTACATTCACTAGTAGGAGTGAGAAAAACATCACGGGGTGGTGCGCATTGTATCGGTGTGTGTTACGTTACATTCACTAGTAGCAGTGAGAAAAACATCACGGGGTGGTGCGCATTGTATGGGTGTGTGTTACATTACATTCACTAGTAGGAGTGAGAAAAACATCACGGGGTGGTGCGCATTGTATCGGTGTGTGTTACGTTACATTCACTAGTAGCAGTGAGAAAAACATCACGGGGTGGTGCGCATTGTATGGGTGTGTGTTACATTACATTCACTAGTAGGAGTGAGAAAAACATCACGGGGTGGTGCGCATTGTATGGGTGTGTGTTACATTACATTCACTAGTAGGAGTGAGAAAAACATCACGGGGTGGTGCGCATTGTATGGGTGTGTGTTACATTACATTCACTAGTAGGAGTGAGAAAAACATCACGGGGTGGTGCGCATTGTATGGGTGTGTGTTACGTTACATTCACTATTAGGAGTGAGAAAAACATCACGGGGTGGTGCGCATTGTATCGGTGTGTGTTACGTTACATTCACTAGTAGCAGTGAGAAAAACATCACGGGGTGGTGCGCATTGTATGGGTGTGTGTTACATTACATTCACTAGTAGGAGTGAGAAAAACATCACGGGGTGGTGCGCATTGTATGGGTGTGTGTTACATTACATTCACTAGTAGGAGTGAGAAAAACATCACGGGGTGGTGCGCATTGTATGGGTGTGTGTTACATTACATTCACTAGTAGGAGTGAGAAAAACATCACGGGGTGGTGCGCATTGTATGGGTGTGTGTTACATTACATTCACTAGTAGCAGTGAGAAAAACATCACGGGGTGGTGCGCATTGTATGGGTGTGTGTTACATTACATTCACTAGTAGGAGTGAGAAAAACATCACGGGGTGGTGCGCATTGTATGGGTGTGTGTTACATTACATTCACTAGTAGGCGTGAGAAAAACATCACGGGGTGGTGCGCATTGTATGGGTGTGTGTTACGTTACATTCACTAGTAGGAGTGAGAAAAACATCACGGGGTGGTGCGCATTGTATGGGTGTGTGTTACATTACATTCACTAGTAGGAGTGAGAAAAACATCACGGGGTGGTGCGCATTGTATGGGTGTGTGTTACATTACATTCACTAGTAGGAGTGAGAAAAACATCACGGGGTGGTGCGCATTGTATGGGTGTGTGTTACATTACATTCACTAGTAGGAGTGAGAAAAACATCACGGGGTGGTGCGCATTGTATGGGTGTGTGTTACATTACATTCACTAGTAGCAGTGAGAAAAACATCACGGGGTGGTGCGCATTGTATGGGTGTGTGTTACATTACATTCACTAGTAGGAGTGAGAAAAACATCACGGGGTGGTGCGCATTGTATGGGTGTGTGTTACATTACATTCACTAGTAGGCGTGAGAAAAACATCACGGGGTGGTGCGCATTGTATGGGTGTGTGTTACGTTACATTCACTAGTAGGAGTGAGAAAAACATCACGGGGTGGTGCGCATTGTATGGGTGTGTGTTACATTACATTCACTAGTAGGAGTGAGAAAAACATCACGGGGTGGTGCGCATTGTATGGGTGTGTGTTACGTTACATTCACTATTAGGAGTGAGAAAAACATCACGGGGTGGTGCGCATTGTATCGGTGTGTGTTACGTTACATTCACTAGTAGCAGTGAGAAAAACATCACGGGGTGGTGCACATTGTATGGGTGTGTGTTACATTACATTCACTAGTAGGAGTGAGAAAAACATCACGGGGTGGTGCGCATTGTATGGGTGTGTGTTACATTACATTCACTAGTAGGAGTGAGAAAAACATCACGGGGTGGTGCGCATTGTATGGGTGTGTGTTACATTACATTCACTAGTAGGAGTGAGAAAAACATCACGGGGTGGTGCGCATTGTATGGGTGTGTGTTACGTTACATTCACTATTAGGAGTGAGAAAAACATCACGGGGTGGTGCGCATTGTATCGGTGTGTGTTACGTTACATTCACTAGTAGCAGTGAGAAAAACATCACGGGGTGGTGCGCATTGTATGGGTGTGTGTTACATTACATTCACTAGTAGGAGTGAGAAAAACATCACGGGGTGGTGCGCATTGTATGGGTGTGTGTTACATTACATTCACTAGTAGGAGTGAGAAAAACATCACGGGGTGGTGCGCATTGTATCGGTGTGTGTTACGTTACATTCACTAGTAGCAGTGAGAAAAACATCACGGGGTGGTGCGCATTGTATGGGTGTGTGTTACATTACATTCACTAGTAGGAGTGAGAAAAACATCACGGGGTGGTGCGCATTGTATCGGTGTGTGTTACGTTACATTCACTAGTAGCAGTGAGAAAAACATCACGGGGTGGTGCGCATTGTATGGATGTGTGTTACATTACATTCACTAGTAGGAGTGAGAAAAACATCACGGGGTGGTGCGCATTGTATGGGTGTGTGTTACATTACATTCACTAGTAGGAGTGAGAAAAACATCACGGGGTGGTGCGCATTGTATGGGTGTGTGTTACATTACATTCACTAGTAGGAGTGAGAAAAACATCACGGGGTGGTGCGCATTGTATGGGTGTGTGTTACGTTACATTCACTATTAGGAGTGAGAAAAACATCACGGGGTGGTGCGCATTGTATCGGTGTGTGTTACGTTACATTCACTAGTAGCAGTGAGAAAAACATCACGGGGTGGTGCGCATTGTATGGGTGTGTGTTACATTACATTCACTAGTAGGAGTGAGAAAAACATCACGGGGTGGTGCGCATTGTATGGGTGTGTGTTACATTACATTCACTAGTAGGAGTGAGAAAAACATCACGGGGTGGTGCGCATTGTATGGGTGTGTGTTACATTACATTCACTAGTAGGAGTGAGAAAAACATCACGGGGTGGTGCGCATTGTATGGGTGTGTGTTACATTACATTCACTAGTAGCAGTGAGAAAAACATCACGGGGTGGTGCGCATTGTATGGGTGTGTGTTACATTACATTCACTAGTAGGAGTGAGAAAAACATCACGGGGTGGTGCGCATTGTATGGGTGTGTGTTACATTACATTCACTAGTAGGCGTGAGAAAAACATCACGGGGTGGTGCGCATTGTATGGGTGTGTGTTACATTACATTCACTAGTAGGAGTGAGAAAACCATCACGGGGTAGTGCGCATTGTATGGGTGTGTGTTACATTACATTCACTAGTACCAGTGAGAAAAACATCACGGGGTGGTGCGCATTGTATGGGTGTATGTTACATTACATTCACTAGTAGTAGTGAGAAAAACATCACGGGGTGGTGCGCATTCTATGGGTGTGTGTTACATTACATTCACTAGTAGGAGTGAGAAAAACATCACGGTGTGGTGCGCATTGTATGGGTGTGTGTTACATTACATTCACTAGAAGGAGTGAGAAAAACATCACGGGGTCGTGCGCATTGTATGGGTGTGTGTTACATTACATTCACTAGTACGAGTGAGAAAAACATCACGGGGTGGTGCGCATTGTATGGGTGTGTGTTACGTTACATTCACTACTGGAAGTGAGAAAAACATCACGGGGTGGTGCGCATTGTATGGGTGTGTGTTACATTACATTCACTACTAGAAGTGAGAAAAACATCACGGGGTGGTGCTCATTGTATGGGTGTGTGTTTCGTTACATTCACTAGTAGGAGTGAGAAAAGCATCACGGGGTGGTGCGCATTGTATGGGTGTGTGTTACATTACATTCACTAGTAGGAGTGAGAAAAACATCACGGGGTGGTGCGCATTGTATGGGTGTGTGTTACGTTACATTCACTAGTAGGAGTGAGAAAAACATCACGGGGTGGTGCGCATTGTATGGGTGTGTGTTACATTACATTCACTAGTAGGAGTGAGAAAACCATCACGGGGTAGTGCGAATTGTATGGGTGTGTGTTACATTACATTCACTAGTACCAGTGAGAAAAACATCACGGGGTGGTGCGCATTGTATGGGTGTGTGTTACATTACATTCACTAGTAGTAGTGAGAAAAACATCACGGGGTGGTGCGCATTGTATGGGTGTATGTTACATTACATTCACTAGTAGGAGTGAGAAAAACATCACGTGGTGGTGCGCATTGTATGGCTGTTGTTACATTACATTCACTAGTAGGAGTGAGAAAAACATCACGGGGTGGTGCGCAATTTATGGGTGTGTGTTACATTACATTCACTAGTAGGAGTGAGAAAAACATCACGGGGTGGTGCGCATTGTATGGGTGTGTGTTACATTACATTCACTAGTAGGAGTGAGAAAAACATCACGGGGTGGTGCGCATTGTATGGGTGTGTGTTACATTACATTCACTAGTAGGAGTGAGAAAAACATCACGGGGTGGTGCGCATTTTATGGGTGTGTGTTACATTACATTCACTAGTAGGAGTGAGAAAAACATCACGGGGTGGTGCGCATTGTATGCGTGTGTGTTACATTACATTCACTAGTAGGAGTGAGAAAAACATCACGGGGTGGTGCGCATTGTATGGGTGTGTGTTACATTACATTCACTAGTAGGAGTGAGAAAAACATCACGGGGTGGTGCGCATTGCATGGGTGTATGTTACATTAGATTCACTAGTAGGAGTGAGAAAAACATCACGGGGTGGTGCGCATTGTATGGGTGTGTGTTACATTAGATTCACTAGTAGGAGTGAGAAAAACATCACGGGGTGGTGCGCATTGTATGGGTGTATGTTACATTAGATTCACTAGTAGGAGTGAGAAAAACATCACGGGGTGGTGCGCATTGTATGGGTGTGTGTTACATTACATTCACTACTAGAAGTGAGAAAAACATCACGGGGTGGTGCTCATTGTATGGGTGTGTGTTACATTACATTCACTACTAGGAGTGAGAAAAACATCACGGGGTGGTGCGCATTGTATGGGTGTGTGTTACATTACATTCACTAGAAGGAGTGAGAAAAACATCACGGGGTGGTGCGCATTGTATGGGTGTGTGTTACATTACATTCACTAGTAGGAGTGAGAAAAACATCACGGGGTGGTGCGCATTGTATGGGTGTGTGTTACGTTACATTCACTAGTAGGAGTGAGAAAAACATCACGGGGTGGTGCGCATTGTATGGGTGTGTGTTACATTACATTCACTAGTAGGAGTGAGAAAACCATCACGGGGTGGTGCGCATTGTATGGGTGTGTGTTACATTACATTCACTAGTACCAGTGAGAAAAACATCACGGGGTGGTGCGCATTGTATGGGTGTGTGTTACATTACATTCACTAGTAGTAGTGAGAAAAACATCACGGGGTGGTGCGCATTGTATGGGTCTGTGTTACATTACATTCACTAGTAGTAGTGAGAAAAACATCACGGGGTGGTGCGCATTGTATGGGTGTGTGTTACATTACATTCACTAGTAGGAGTGAGAAAAACATCACGGGGTGGTGCGCATTGTATGGGTGTGTGTTACGTTACATTCACTGGTAGGAGTGAGAAAAACATCACGGGGTGGTGCGCATTGTATGGGTGTGTTTCGTTACATTCACTGGTAGGAGTGAGAAAAACATCACGGGGTGGTGCGCATTGTATGGGTGTGTGTTACGTTACATTCACTAGTAGGAGTGAGAAAAACATCACGGGGTGGTGCGCATTGTATGGGTGTGTGTTACGTTACATTCACTAGTAGGAGTGAGAAAAACATCACGGGGTGGTGCGCATTGTATAGGTGTGTGTTACATTACATTCACTAGTAGGAGTGAGAAAAACATCACGGAGTGGTGCGCATTGTATGGGTGTGTGTTACATTACATTCACTAGTAGCAGTGACAAAAACATGACGGGGTGGTGCGCATTGTATGGGTGTGTGTTACATTACATTCACTAGTAGGAGTGAGAAAAACATCACGGGGTGGTGCGCATTGTATGGGTGTGTGTTACATTACATTCACTAGTAGCAGTGAGAAAAACATGACGGGGTGGTGCGCATTGTATGGGTGTGTGTTACATTACATTCACTAGTAGGAGTGAGAAAAACATCACGGGGTGGTGCGCATTGTATGGGTGTGTGTTACATTACATTCACTAGTAGCAGTGAGAAAAGCATCACGGGGTGGTGCGCATTGTATGGGTGTGTGTTACATTACATTCACTAGTAGGAGTGAGAAAAACATCACGGGGTGGTGCGCATTGTATGGGTGTGTGTTACATTACATTCACTAGTAGCAGTGAGAAAAACATGACGGGGTGGTGCGCATTGTATGGGTGTGTGTTACATTACATTCACTAGTAGGAGTGAGAAAAACATCACGGGGTGGTGCGCATTGTATGGGAGTGTGTTACATTACATTCACTAGTAGGAGTGAGAAAAACATCTCGGGGTGGTGCGCATTGTATGGGTGTGTGTTACATTACATTCGCTACTAGGAGTGAGAAAAACATCACTGGGTGGTGCGCATTATATGGGTATGTGTTACATTACATTCACTAGTACCAGTGAGAAAAACATCACGGGGTGGTGCGCACTGTATGGGTGTGTGTTACATTACATTCACTAGTAGGAGTGAGAAAAACATCACGGGGTGGTGCGCATTGTATGGGTGTGTGTTACATTACATTCACTAGTAGCAGTGAGAAAAACATCACGGGGTGGTGCGCATTGTATGGGAGTGTGTTACATTACATTCACTAGTAGGATTACATTCACTAGTAGGAGTGAGAAAAACATCACAGGGTGGTGCGCATTGTATGGGTGTATGTTATATTACATTCACTAGTAGGAGTGAGAAAAACATCACGCGGTGGTGCGCATTGTATGGGTGTGTGTTACATTAGATTCACTAGTAGGAGTGAGAAAAACATCACGGGGTGGTGCGCATTGTATGGGTGTGTGTTACATTACATTCACTACTAGGAGTGAGAAAAACATTACGGGGTGGTGCGCATTGTATGGGTGTGTGTTACATTACATTCAATACTAGGACTGAGAAAAACATCACGGGGTGGTGCGCATTGTATGGGTGTGTGTTACATTACATTCACTAGAAGGAGTGAGAAAAACATCACGGGGTGGTGCGCATTGTATGGGTGTGTGTTACATTACATTCACTAGTAGCAGTGAGAAAAACATCGCGGGGTGGTGCGCATTGTATGGGTGTGTGTTACATTACATTCACTAGTAGCAGTGAGAAAAACATCACGGTGTGGTGCGCATTGTATGGGTGTGTGTTACATTACATTCACTACTAGAAGTGAGAAAAACATCACGGGGTGGTGCGCATTGTATGGGTGTGTGTTACGTTACATTCACTAGTAGGAGTGAGAAAAACATCACGGGGTGGTGCGCATTGTATGGGTGTGTGTTACATTACATTCACTAGTAGGAGTGAGAAAAACATCACGGGGTGGTGCGCATTGTATGGGTGTGTGTTACGTTACATTCACTATTAGGAGTGAGAAAAACATCACGGGGTGGTGCGCATTGTATCGGTGTGTGTTACGTTACATTCACTAGTAGCAGTGAGAAAAACATCACGGGGTGGTGCGCATTGTATGGGTGTGTGTTACATTACATTCACTAGTAGGAGTGAGAAAAACATCACGGGGTGGTGCGCATTGTATGGGTGTGTGTTACATTACATTCACTAGTAGGAGTGAGAAAAACATCACGGGGTGGTGCGCATTGTATGGGTGTGTGTTACATTACATTCACTAGTAGGAGTGAGAAAAACATCACGGGGTGGTGCGCATTGTATGGGTGTGTGTTACATTACATTCACTAGTAGCAGTGAGAAAAACATCACGGGGTGGTGCGCATTGTATGGGTGTGTGTTACATTACATTCACTAGTAGGAGTGAGAAAAACATCACGGGGTGGTGCGCATTGTATGGGTGTGTGTTACATTACATTCACTAGTAGGCGTGAGAAAAACATCACGGGGTGGTGCGCATTGTATGGGTGTGTGTTACATTACATTCACTAGTAGGAGTGAGAAAACCATCACGGGGTAGTGCGCATTGTATGGGTGTGTGTTACATTACATTCACTAGTACCAGTGAGAAAAACATCACGGGGTGGTGCGCATTGTATGGGTGTATGTTACATTACATTCACTAGTAGTAGTGAGAAAAACATCACGGGGTGGTGCGCATTCTATGGGTGTGTGTTACATTACATTCACTAGTAGGAGTGAGAAAAACATCACGGTGTGGTGCGCATTGTATGGGTGTGTGTTACGTTACATTCACTAGTAGGAGTGAAAAAAACATCACGGGGTGGTGCGCATTGTATGGGTGTGTGTTACGTTACATTCACTGGTAGGAGTGAGAAAAACATCACGGGGTGGTGCGCATTGTATGGGTGTGTGTTACGTTACATTCACTGGTAGGAGTGAGAAAAACATCACGGGGTGGTGCGCATTGTATGGGTGTGTGTTACATTAGATTCACTAGTAGGAGTGAGAAAAACATCACGGGGTGGTGCGCATTGTATGGGTGTATGTTACATTAGATTCACTAGTAGGAGTGAGAAAAACATCACGGGGTGGTGCGCATTGTATGGGTGTGTGTTACATTACATTCACTACTAGAAGTGAGAAAAACATCACGGGGAGGTGCGCATTGTATGGGTGTGTGTTACATTACATTCACTACTAGGAGTGAGAAAAACATCACGGGGTGGTGCGCATTGTATGGGTGTGTGTTACATTACATTCACTAGAAGGAGTGAGAAAAACATCACGGGGTCGTGCGCATTGTATGGGTGTGTGTTACATTACATTCACTAGTAGGAGTGAGAAAAACATCACGGGGTGGTGCGCATTGTATGGGTGTGTGTTTCGTTACATTCACTAGTAGGAGTGAGAAAAGCATCACGGGGTGGTGCGCATTGTATGGGTGTGTGTTACATTACATTCACTAGTAGGAGTGAGAAAAACATCACGGGGTGGTGCGCATTGTATGGGTGTGTGTTACGTTACATTCACTAGTAGGAGTGAGAAAAACATCACGGGGTGGTGCGCATTGTATGGGTGTGTGTTACATTACATTCACTAGTAGGAGTGAGAAAACCATCACGGGGTAGTGCGCATTGTATGGGTGTGTGTTACATTACATTCACTAGTACCAGTGAGAAAAACATCACGGGGTGGTGCGCATTGTATGGGTGTGTGTTACATTACATTCACTAGTAGTAGTGAGAAAAACATCGCGGGGTGGTGCGCATTGTATGGGTGTGTGTTACATTACATTCACTAGAAGGAGTGAGAAAAACATCACGGGGTGGTGCGCATTGTATGGGTGTGTGTTACATTACATTCACTAGTAGCAGTGAGAAAAACATCGCGGGGTGGTGCGCATTGTATGGGTGTGTGTTACATTACATTCACTAGTAGCAGTGAGAAAAACATCACGGTGTGGTGCGCATTGTATGGGTGTGTGTTACATTACATTCACTACTAGAAGTGAGAAAAACATCACGGGGTGGTGCGCATTGTATGGGTGTGTGTTACGTTACATTCACTAGTAGGAGTGAGAAAAACATCACGGGGTGGTGCGCATTGTATGGGTGTGTGTTACATTACATTCACTAGTAGGAGTGAGAAAAACATCACGGGGTGGTGCGCATTGTATGGGTGTGTGTTACGTTACATTCACTATTAGGAGTGAGAAAAACATCACGGGGTGGTGCGCATTGTATCGGTGTGTGTTACGTTACATTCACTAGTAGCAGTGAGAAAAACATCACGGGGTGGTGCGCATTGTATGGGTGTGTGTTACATTACATTCACTAGTAGGAGTGAGAAAAACATCACGTGGTGGTGCGCATTGTATGGCTGTGTGTTACATTACATTCACTAGTAGGAGTGAGAAAAACATCACGGGGTGGTGCGCAATTTATGGGTGTGTGTTACATTACATTCACTAGTAGGAGTGAGAAAAACATCACGGGGTGGTGCGCATTGTATGGGTGTGTGTTACATTACATTCACTAGTAGGAGTGAGAAAAACATCACGGGGTGGTGCGCATTGTATGGGTGTGTGTTACATTACATTCACTAGTAGGAGTGAGAAAAACATCACGGGGTGGTGCGCATTGTATGGGTGTGTGTTACATTACATTCACTAGTAGGAATGAGAAAAACATCACGGGGTGGTGCGCATTGTATGGGTGTGTGTTACATTACATTCACTAGTAGCAGTGAGAAAAACATCACGGGGTGGTGCGCATTGTATGGGTGTATGTTACATTACATTCACTAGTAGGAGTGAGAAAAACATCACGGGGTGGTGCGCATTGTATGGGTGTGTGTTACATTACATTCACTAGTAGGCGTGAGAAAAACATCACGGGTGGTGCGCATTGTATGGGTGTGTGTTACATTACATTCACTAGTAGGAGTGAGAAAACCATCACGGGGTAGTGCGCATTGTATGGGTGTGTGTTACATTACATTCACTAGTACCAGTGAGAAAAACATCACGGGGTGGTGCGCATTGTATGGGTGTATGTTACATTACATTCACTAGTAGTAGTGAGAAAAACATCACGGGGTGGTGCGCATTCTATGGGTGTGTGTTACATTACATTCACTAGTAGGAGTGAGAAAAACATCACGGTGTGGTGCGCATTGTATGGGTGTGTGTTACGTTACATTCACTAGTAGGAGTGAAAAAAACATCACGGGGTGGTGCGCATTGTATGGGTGTGTGTTACTTTACATTCACTGGTAGGAGTGAGAAAAACATCACGGGGTGGTGCGCATTGTATGGGTGTGTGTTACGTTACATTCACTGGTAGGAGTGAGAAAAACATCACGGGGTGGTGCGCATTGTATGGGTGTGTGTTACATTAGATTCACTAGTAGGAGTGAGAAAAACATCACGGGGTGGTGCGCATTGTATGGGTGTATGTTACATTAGATTCACTAGTAGGAGTGAGAAAAACATCACGGGGTGGTGCGCATTGTATGGGTGTGTGTTACATTACATTCACTACTAGAAGTGAGAAAAACATCACGGGGTGGTGCGCATTGTATGGGTGTGTGTTACATTACATTCACTACTAGGAGTGAGAAAAACATCACGGGGTGGTGCGCATTGTATGGGTGTGTGTTACATTACATTCACTAGAAGGAGTGAGAAAAACATCACGGGGTCGTGCGCATTGTATGGGTGTTTGTTACTTTACATTCACTAGTAGGAGTGAGAAAAACATCACGGGGTGGTGCGCATTGTATGGGTGTGTGTTTCGTTACATTCACTAGTAGGAGTGAGAAAAGCATCACGGGGTGGTGCGCATTGTATGGGTGTGTGTTACATTACATTCACTAGTAGGAGTGAGAAAAACATCACGGGGAGGTACGCATTGTATGGGTGTGTGTTACGTTACATTCACTAGTAGGAGTGAGAAAAACATCACGGGGTGGTGCGCATTGTATGGGTGTGTGTTACATTACATTCACTAGTAGGAGTGAGAAAACCATCACGGGGTAGTGCGCATTGTATGGGTGTGTGTTACATTACATTCACTAGTACCAGTGAGAAAAAGATCACGGGGTGGTGCGCATTGTATGGGTGTGTGTTACATTACATTCACTAGTAGTAGTGAGAAAAACATCACGGGGTGGTGCGCATTGTATGGGTGTGTGTTACATTACATTCACTAGTAGTAGTGAGAAAAACATCACGGGGTGGTGCGCATTGTATGGGTGTGTGTTACATTACATTCACTAGTAGGAGTGAGAAAAACATCACGGGGTGGTGCGCATTGTATGGGTGTGTGTTACGTTACATTCACTGGTAGGAGTGAGAAAAACATCACGGGGTGGTGCTCATTGTATGGGTGTGTGTTTCGTTACATTCACTGGTAGGAGTGAGAAAAACATCACGGGGTGGTGCGCATTGTATGGGTGTGTGTTACGTTACATTCACTAGTAGGAGTGAGAAAAACATCACGGGGTGGTGCGCAATGTATGGGTGTGTGTTACGTTACATTCACTAGTAGGAGTGAGAAAAACATCACGGGGTGGTGCGCATTGTATAGGTGTGTGTTACATTACATTCACTAGTAGGAGTGAGAAAAACATCACGGAGTGGTGCGCATTGTATGGGTGTGTGTTACATTACATTCACTAGTAGCAGTGAGAAAAACATGACGGGGTGGTGCGCATTGTATGGGTGTGTGTTACATTACATTCACTAGTAGGAGTGAGAAAAACATCACGGGGTGGTGCGCATTGTATGGGTGTGTGTTACATTAGATTCACTAGTAGGAGTGAGAAAAACATCTCGGGGTGGTGCGCATTGTATGGGTGTGTGTTACATTACATTCACTAGTAGGAGTGAGAAAAACATCACGGGGTGGTGCGCATTGTATGGGTGTGTGTTACATTACATTCACTAGTAGCAGTGAGAAAAACATCACGGGGTGGTGCGCATTGTATGGGTGTGTGTTACATTACATTCACTAGTAGGAGTGAGAAAAACATCACGGGGTGGTGCGCATTGTATGGGTGTGTGTTACATTACATTCACTAGTAGCAGTGAGAAAAACATGACGCGGCGGTGCGCATTGTATGTGTGTGTGTTACATTACATTCACTAGTAGGAGTGAGAAAAACATCACGGGGTGGTGCGCATTGTATGGGAGTGTGTTACATTACATTCACTAGTAGGAGTGAGAAAAACATCTCGGGGTGGTGCGCATTGTATGGGTGTGTGTTACATTACATTCGCTACTAGGAGTGAGAAAAACATCACTGGGTGGTGCGCATTATATGGGTATGTGTTACATTACATTCACTAGTACCAGTGAGAAAAACATCATGGGGTGGTGCGCACTGTATGGGTGTGTGTTACATTACATTCACTAGTAGGAGTGAGAAAAACATCACGGGGTGGTGCGCATTGTATGGGTGTGTGTTACATTACATTCACTAGTAGCAGTGAGAAAAACATCACGGCGTGGTGCGCATTGTATGGGAGTGTGTTACATTACATTCACTAGTAGGATTACATTCACTAGTAGGAGTGAGAAAAACATCACAGGGTGGTGCGCATTGTATGGGTGTATGTTATATTAGATTCACTAGTAGGAGTGAGAAAAACATCACGGGGTGGTGCGCATTGTATGGGTGTGTGTTACATTACATTCACTAGTAGGAGTGAGAAAAACATCACGGGGTGGTGCGCATTGTATGGGTGTGTGTTACATTACATTCACTAGTAGGAGTGAGAAAAACATCACGGGGTGGTGCGCATTGTATGGGTGTGTGTTACATTACATTCACTAGTAGGAGTGAGAAAAACATCACGGGGTGGTGCGCATTGTATGGGTGTGTGTTACATTACATTCACTAGTAGGAGTGAGAAAAACATCACGGGGTGGTGCGCATTGTATGGGTGTGTGTTACATTACATTCACTAGTAGCAGTGAGAAAAACATCACGGGGTGGTGCGCATTGTATGGGTGTGTGTTACATTACATTCACTAGTAGGAGTGAGAAAAACATCACGGGGTGGTGCGCATTGTATGGGTGTGTGTTACATTACATTCACTAGTAGGCGTGAGAAAAACATCACTGGGTGGTGCGCATTGTATGGGTGTGTGTTACATTACATTCACTAGTAGGAGTGAGAAAACCATCACGGGGTAGGGCGCATTGTATGGGTGTGTGTTACATTACATTCACTAGTACCAGTGAGAAAAACATCACGGGGTGGTGCGCATTGTATGGGTGTATGTTACATTACATTCACTAGTAGTAGTGAGAAAAACATCACGGGGTGGTGCGCATTCTATGGGTGTGTGTTACATTACATTCACTAGTAGGAGTGAGAAAAACATCACGGTGTGGTGCGCATTGTATGGGTGTGTGTTACGTTACATTCACTAGTAGGAGTGAAAAAAACATCACGGGGTGGTGCGCATTGTATGGGTGTGTGTTACGTTACATTCACTGGTAGGAGTGAGAAAAACATCACGGGGTGGTGCGCATTGTATGGGTGTGTGTTACGTTACATTCACTGGTAGGAGTGAGAAAAACATCACGGGGTGGTGCGCATTGTATGGGTGTGTGTTACATTAGATTCACTAGTAGGAGTGAGAAAAACATCACGGGGTGGTGCGCATTGTATGGGTGTATGTTACATTAGATACACTAGTAGGAGTGAGAAAAACATCACGGGGTGGTGCGCATTGTATGGGTGTGTGTTACATTACATTCACTACTAGAAGTGAGAAAAACATCACGGGGTGGTGCGCATTGTATGGGTGTGTGTTACATTACATTCAGTACTAGGAGTGAGAAAAACATCACGGGGTGGTGCGCATTGTATGGGTGTGTGTTACATTACATTCACTAGAAGGAGTGAGAAAAACATCACGGGGTCGTGCGCATTGTATGGGTGTGTGTTACATTACATTCACTAGTAGGAGTGAGAAAAACATCACGGGGTGGTGCGCATTGTATGGGTGTGTGTTTCGTTACATTCACTAGTAGGAGTGAGAAAAGCATCACGGGGTGGTGCGCATTGTATGGGTGTGTGTTACATTACATTCACTAGTAGGAGTGAGAAAAACATCACGGGGTGGTGCGCATTGTATGGGTGTGTGTTACGTTACATTCACTAGTAGGAGTGAGAAAAACATCACGGGGTGGTGCGCATTGTATGGGTGTGTGTTACATTACATTCACTAGTAGGAGTGAGAAAACCATCACGGGGTAGTGCGCATTGTATGGGTGTGTGTTACATTACATTCACTAGTACCAGTGAGAAAAACATCACGGGGTGGTGCGCATTGTATGGGTGTGTGTTACATTACATTCACTAGTAGTAGTGAGAAAAACATCACGGGGTGGTGCGCATTGTATGGGTGTGTGTTACATTACATTCACTAGAAGGAGTGAGAAAAACATCACGGGGTGGTGCGCATTGTATGGGTGTGTGTTACATTACATTCACTAGTAGCAGTGAGAAAAACATCGCGGGGTGGTGCGCATTGTATGGGTGTGTGTTACATTACATTCACTAGTAGCAGTGAGAAAAACATCACGGTGTGGTGCGCATTGTATGGGTGTGTGTTACATTACATTCACTACTAGAAGTGAGAAAAACATCACGGGGTGGTGCGCATTGTATGGGTGTGTGTTACGTTACATTCACTAGTAGGAGTGAGAAAAACATCACGGGGTGGTGCGCATTGTATGGGTGTGTGTTACATTACATTCACTAGTAGGAGTGAGAAAAACATCACGGGGTGGTGCGCATTGTATGGGTGTGTGTTACGTTACATTCACTATTAGGAGTGAGAAAAACATCACGGGGTGGTGCGCATTGTATCGGTGTGTGTTACGTTACATTCACTAGTAGCAGTGAGAAAAACATCACGGGGTGGTGCGCATTGTATGGGTGTGTGTTACATTACATTCACTAGTAGGAGTGAGAAAAACATCACGTGGTGGTGCGCATTGTATGGCTGTGTGTTACATTACATTCACTAGTAGGAGTGAGAAAAACATCACGGGGTGGTGCGCAATTTATGGGTGTGTGTTACATTACATTCACTAGTAGGAGTGAGAAAAACATCACGGGGTGGTGCGCATTGTATGGGTGTGTGTTACATTACATTCACTAGTAGGAGTGAGAAAAACATCACGGGGTGGTGCGCATTGTATGGGTGTGTGTTACATTACATTCACTAGTAGGAGTGAGAAAAACATCACGGGGTGGTGCGCATTGTATGGGTGTGTGTTACATTACATTCACTAGTAGGAATGAGAAAAACATCACGGGGTGGTGCGCATTGTATGGGTGTGTGTTACATTACATTCACTAGTAGCAGTGAGAAAAACATCACGGGGTGGTGCGCATTGTATGGGTGTATGTTACATTACATTCACTAGTAGGAGTGAGAAAAACATCACGGGGTGGTGCGCATTGTATGGGTGTGTGTTACATTACATTCACTAGTAGGCGTGAGAAAAACATCACGGGGTGGTGCGCATTGTATGGGTGTGTGTTACATTACATTCACTAGTACCAGTGAGAAAAACATCACGGGGTGGTGCGCATTGTATGGGTGTGTGTTACATTACATTCACTAGTACCAGTGAGAAAAACATCACGGGGTGGTGCGCATTGTATGGGTGTATGTTACATTACATTCACTAGTAGTAGTGAGAAAAACATCACGGGGTGGTGCGCATTCTATGGGTGTGTGTTACATTACATTCACTAGTAGGAGTGAGAAAAACATCACGGTGTGGTGCGCATTGTATGGGTGTGTGTTACGTTACATTCACTAGTAGGAGTGAAAAAAACATCACGGGGTGGTGCGCATTGTATGGGTGTGTGTTACTTTACATTCACTAGTAGGAGTGAGAAAAACATCACGGGGTGGTGCGCAATTTATGGGTGTGTGTTACATTACATTCACTAGTAGGAGTGAGAAAAACATCACGGGGTGGTGCGCATTGTATGGGTGTGTGTTACATTACATTCACTAGTAGGAGTGAGAAAAACATCACGGGCTGGTGCGCATTGTATGGGTGTGTGTTACATTACATTCACTAGTAGGAGTGAGAAAAACATCACGGGGTGGTGCGCATTGTATGGGTGTGTGTTACATTACATTCACTAGTAGGAGTGAGAAAAACATCACGGGGTGGTGCGCATTGTATGGGTGTGTGTTACATTACATTCACTAGTAGCAGTGAGAAAAACATGACGGGGTGGTGCGCATTGTATGGGTGTGTGTTACATTACATTCACTAGTAGGAGTGAGAAAAACATCACGGGGTGGTGCGCATTGTATGGGTGTGTGTTACATTACATTCACTAGTAGGCGTGAGAAAAACATCACGGGGTGGTGCGCATTGTATGGGTGTGTGTTACATTACATTCACTAGTAGGAGTGAGAAAACCATCACGGGGTAGTGCGCATTGTATGGGTGTGTGTTACATTACATTCACTAGTACCAGTGAGAAAAACATCACGGGGTGGTGCGCATTGTATGGGTGTATGTTACATTACATTCACTAGTAGTAGTGAGAAAAACATCACGGGGTGGTGCGCATTCTATGGGTGTGTGTTACATTACATTCACTAGTAGGAGTGAGAAAAACATCACGGTGTGGTGCGCATTGTATGGGTGTGTGTTACGTTACATTCACTAGTAGGAGTGAAAAAAACATCACGGGGTGGTGCGCATTGTATGGGTGTGTGTTACTTTACATTCACTGGTAGGAGTGAGAAAAACATCACGGGGTGGTGCGCATTGTATGGGTGTGTGTTACGTTACATTCACTGGTAGGAGTGAGAAAAACATCACGGGGTGGTGCGCATTGTATGGGTGTGTGTTACATTAGATTCACTAGTAGGAGTGAGAAAAACATCACGGGGTGGTGCGCATTGTATGGGTGTATGTTACATTAGATTCACTAGTAGGAGTGAGAAAAACATCACGGGGTGGTGCGCATTGTATGGGTGTGTGTTACATTACATTCACTACTAGAAGTGAGAAAAACATCACGGGGTGGTGCGCATTGTATGGGTGTGTGTTACATTACATTCACTACTAGGAGTGAGAAAAACATCACGGGGTGGTGCGCATTGTATGGGTGTGTGTTACATTACATTCACTAGAAGGAGTGAGAAAAACATCACGGGGTCGTGCGCATTGTATGGGTGTTTGTTACATTACATTCACTAGTAGGAGTGAGAAAAACATCACGGGGTGGTGCGCATTGTATGGGTGTGTGTTTCGTTACATTCACTAGTAGGAGTGAGAAAAGCATCACGGGGTGGTGCGCATTGTATGGGTGTGTGTTACATTACATTCACTAGTAGGAGTGAGAAAAACATCACGGGGTGGTACGCATTGTATGGGTGTGTGTTACGTTACATTCACTAGTAGGAGTGAGAAAAACATCACGGGGTGGTGCGCATTGTATGGGTGTGTGTTACATTACATTCACTAGTAGGAGTGAGAAAACCATCACGGGGTAGTGCGCATTGTATGGGTGTGTGTTACATTACATTCACTAGTACCAGTGAGAAAAAGATCACGGGGTGGTGCGCATTGTATGGGTGTGTGTTACATTACATTCACTAGTAGTAGTGAGAAAAACATCACGGGGTGGTGCGCATTGTATGGGTGTGTGTTACATTACATTCACTAGTAGTAGTGAGAAAAACATCACGGGGTGGTGCGCATTGTATGGGTGTGTGTTACATTACATTCACTAGTAGGAGTGAGAAAAACATCACGGGGTGGTGCGCATTGTATGGGTGTGTGTTACGTTACATTCACTGGTAGGAGTGAGAAAAACATCACGGGGTGGTGCTCATTGTATGGGTGTGTGTTTCGTTACATTCACTGGTAGGAGTGAGAAAAACATCACGGGGTGGTGCGCATTGTATGGGTGTGTGTTACGTTACATTCACTAGTAGGAGTGAGAAAAACATCACGGGGTGGTGCGCATTGTATGGGTGTGTGTTACGTTACATTCACTAGTAGGAGTGAGAAAAACATCACGGGGTGGTGCGCATTGTATAGGTGTGTGTTACATTACATTCACTAGTAGGAGTGAGAAAAACATCACGGAGTGGTGCGCATTGTATGGGTGTGTGTTACATTACATTCACTAGTAGCAGTGAGAAAAACATGACGGGGTGGTGCGCATTGTATGGGTGTGTGTTACATTACATTCACTAGTAGGAGTGAGAAAAACATCACGGGGTGGTGCGCATTGTATGGGTGTGTGTTACATTAGATTCACTAGTAGGAGTGAGAAAAACATCTCGGGGTGGTGCGCATTGTATGGGTGTGTGTTACATTACATTCACTAGTAGGAGTGAGAAAAACATCACGGGGTGGTGCGCATTGTATGGGTGTGTGTTACATTACATTCACTAGTAGCAGTGAGAAAAACATCACGGGGTGGTGCGCATTGTATGGGTGTGTGTTACATTACATTCACTAGTAGGAGTGAGAAAAACATCACGGGGTGGTGCGCATTGTATGGGTGTGTGTTACATTACATTCACTAGTAGCAGTGAGAAAAACATGACGGGGCGGTGCGCATTGTATGTGTGTGTGTTACATTACATTCACTAGTAGGAGTGAGAAAAACATCACGGGGTGGTGCGCATTGTATGGGAGTGTGTTACATTACATTCACTAGTAGGAGTGAGAAAAACATCTCGGGGTGGTGCGCATTGTATGGGTGTGTGTTACATTACATTCGCTACTAGGAGTGAGAAAAACATCACTGGGTGGTGCGCATTATATGGGTATGTGTTACATTACATTCACTAGTACCAGTGAGAAAAACATCATGGGGTGGTGCGCACTGTATGGGTGTGTGTTACATTACATTCACTAGTAGGAGTGAGAAAAACATCACGGGGTGGTGCGCATTGTATGGGTGTGTGTTACATTACATTCACTAGTAGCAGTGAGAAAAACATCACGGGGTGGTGCGCATTGTATGGGAGTGTGTTACATTACATTCACTAGTAGGATTACATTCACTAGTAGGAGTGAGAAAAACATCACAGGGTGGTGCGCATTGTATGGGTGTATGTTATATTAGATTCACTAGTAGGAGTGAGAAAAACATCACGGGGTGGTGCGCATTGTATGGGTGTGTGTTACATTACATTCACTAGTAGGAGTGAGAAAAACATCACGGGGTGGTGCGCATTGTATGGGTGTGTGTTACATTACATTCACTAGTAGGAGTGAGAAAAACATCACGGGGTGGTGCGCATTGTATGGGTGTGTGTTACATTACATTCACTAGTAGGAGTGAGAAAAACATCACGGGGTGGTGCGCATTGTATGGGTGTGTGTTACATTACATTCACTAGTAGGAGTGAGAAAAACATCACGGGGTGGTGCGCATTGTATGGGTGTGTGTTACATTACATTCACTAGTAGCAGTGAGAAAAACATCACGGGGTGGTGCGCATTGTATGGGTGTGTGTTACATTACATTCACTAGTAGGAGTGAGAAAAACATCACGGGGTGGTGCGCATTGTATGGGTGTGTGTTACATTACATTCACTAGTAGGCGTGAGAAAAACATCACTGGGTGGTGCGCATTGTATGGGTGTGTGTTACATTACATTCACTAGTAGGAGTGAGAAAACCATCACGGGGTAGGGCGCATTGTATGGGTGTGTGTTACATTACATTCACTAGTACCAGTGAGAAAAACATCACGGGGTGGTGCGCATTGTATGGGTGTATGTTACATTACATTCACTAGTAGTAGTGAGAAAAACATCACGGGGTGGTGCGCATTCTATGGGTGTGTGTTACATTACATTCACTAGTAGGAGTGAGAAAAACATCACGGTGTGGTGCGCATTGTATGGGTGTGTGTTACGTTACATTCACTAGTAGGAGTGAAAAAAACATCACGGGGTGGTGCGCATTGTATGGGTGTGTGTTACGTTACATTCACTGGTAGGAGTGAGAAAAACATCACGGGGTGGTGCGCATTGTATGGGTGTGTGTTACGTTACATTCACTGGTAGGAGTGAGAAAAACATCACGGGGTGGTGCGCATTGTATGGGTGTGTGTTACATTAGATTCACTAGTAGGAGTGAGAAAAACATCACGGGGTGGTGCGCATTGTATGGGTGTATGTTACATTAGATACACTAGTAGGAGTGAGAAAAACATCACGGGGTGGTGCGCATTGTATGGGTGTGTGTTACATTACATTCACTACTAGAAGTGAGAAAAACATCACGGGGTGGTGCGCATTGTATGGGTGTGTGTTACATTACATTCAGTACTAGGAGTGAGAAAAACATCACGGGGTGGTGCGCATTGTATGGGTGTGTGTTACATTACATTCACTAGAAGGAGTGAGAAAAACATCACGGGGTCGTGCGCATTGTATGGGTGTGTGTTACATTACATTCACTAGTAGGAGTGAGAAAAACATCACGGGGTGGTGCGCATTGTATGGGTGTGTGTTTCGTTACATTCACTAGTAGGAGTGAGAAAAGCATCACGGGGTGGTGCGCATTGTATGGGTGTGTGTTACATTACATTCACTAGTAGGAGTGAGAAAAACATCACGGGGTGGTGCGCATTGTATGGGTGTGTGTTACGTTACATTCACTAGTAGGAGTGAGAAAAACATCACGGGGTGGTGCGCATTGTATGGGTGTGTGTTACATTACATTCACTAGTAGGAGTGAGAAAACCATCACGGGGTAGTGCGTATTGTATGGGTGTGTGTTACATTACATTCACTAGTACCAGTGAGAAAAACATCACGGGGTGGTGCGCATTGTATGGGTGTGTGTTACATTACATTCACTAGTAGTAGTGAGAAAAACATCACGGGGTGGTGCGCATTGTATGGGTGTGTGTTACATTACATTCACTAGTAGTAGTGAGAAAAACATCACGGGGTGGTGCGCATTGTATGGGTGTGTGTTACATTACATTCACTAGTAGGAGTGAGAAAAACATCACGGGGTGGTGCGCATTGTATGGGTGTGTGTTACGTTACATTCACTGGTAGGAGTGAGAAAAACATCACGGGGTGGTGCGCATTGTATGGGTGTGTGTTTCGTTACATTCACTGGTAGGAGTGAGAAAAACATCACGGGTGCTGCGCATTGTATGGGTGTGTGTTACGTTACATTCACTAGTAGGAGTGAGAAAAACATCACGGGGTGGTGCGCATTGTATGGGTGTGTGTTACGTTACATTCACTAGTAGGAGTGAGAAAAACATCACGGGGTGGTGCGCATTGTATAGGTGTGTGTTACATTACATTCACTAGTAGGAGTGAGAAAAACATCACGGAGTGGTGCGCATTGTATGGGTGTGTGTTACATTACATTCACTAGTAGCAGTGAGAAAAACATGACGGGGTGGTGCGCATTGTATGGGTGTGTGTTACATTACATTCACTAGTAGGAGTGAGAAAAACATCACGGGGTGGTGCGCATTGTATGGGTGTGTGTTACATTACATTCACTAGTAGCAGTGAGAAAAACATGACGGGGTGGTGCGCATTGTATGGGTGTGTGTTACATTACATTCACTAGTAGGAGTGAGAAAAACATCACGGGGTGGTGCGCATTGTATGGGTGTGTGTTACATTACATTCACTAGTAGCAGTGAGAAAAACATCACGGGGTGGTGCGCATTGTATGGGTGTGTGTTACATTACATTCACTAGTAGGAGTGAGAAAAACATCACGGGGTGGTGCGCATTGTATGGGTGTGTGTTACATTACATTCACTAGTAGCAGTGAGAAAAACATGACGGGGTGGTGCGCATTGTATGGGTGTGTGTTACATTACATTCACTAGTAGGAGTGAGAAAAACATCACGGGGTGGTGCGCATTGTATGGGAGTGTGTTACATTACATTCACTAGTAGGAGTGAGAAAAACATCTCGGGGTGGTGCGCATTGTATGGGTGTGTGTTACATTACATTCGCTACTAGGAGTGAGAAAAACATCACTGGGTGGTGCGCATTATATGGGTATGTGTTACATTACATTCACTAGTACCAGTGAGAAAAACATCACGGGGTGGTGCGCACTGTATGGGTGTGTGTTACATTACATTCACTAGTAGGAGTGAGAAAAACATCACGGGGTGGTACGCATTGTATGGGTGTGTGTTACATTACATTCACTAGTAGCAGTGAGAAAAACATCACGGGGTGGTGCGCATTGTATGGGAGTGTGTTACATTACATTCACTAGTAGGATTACATTCACTAGTAGGAGTGAGAAAAACATCACAGGGTGGTGCGCATTGTATGGGTGTATGTTATATTAGATTCACTAGTAGGAGTGAGAAAAACATCACGGGGTGGTGCGCATTGTATGGGAGTGTGTTACATTACATTCACTAGTAGGAGTGAGAAAAACATCACGGGGTGGTGCGCATTGTATGGGTGTGTGTTACATTACATTCACTAGTAGCAGTGAGAAAAACATCACGGGGTGGTGCGCATTGTATGGGTGTGTGTTACATTACATTCACTAGTAGGAGTGAGAAAAACATCACGGGGTGGTGCGCATTGTATGGGTGTGTGTTACATTACATTCACTAGTAGGCGTGAGAAAAACATCACTGGGTGGTGCGCATTGTATGGGTGTGTGTTACATTACATTCACTAGTAGGAGTGAGAAAACCATCACGGGGTAGGGCGCATTGTATGGGTGTGTGTTACATTACATTCACTAGTACCAGTGAGAAAAACATCACGGGGTGGTGCGCATTGTATGGGTGTATGTTACATTACATTCACTAGTAGTAGTGAGAAAAACATCACGGGGTGGTGCGCATTCTATGGGTGTGTGTTACATTACATTCACTAGTAGGAGTGAGAAAAACATCACGGTGTGGTGCGCATTGTATGGGTGTGTGTTACGTTACATTCACTAGTAGGAGTGAAAAAAACATCACGGGGTGGTGCGCATTGTATGGGTGTGTGTTACGTTACATTCACTGGTAGGAGTGAGAAAAACATCACGGGGTGGTGCGCATTGTATGGGTGTGTGTTACGTTACATTCACTGGTAGGAGTGAGAAAAACATCACGGGGTGGTGCGCATTGTATGGGTGTGTGTTACATTAGATTCACTAGTAGGAGTGAGAAAAACATCACGGGGTGGTGCGCATTGTATGGGTGTATGTTACATTAGATACACTAGTAGGAGTGAGAAAAACATCACGGGGTGGTGCGCATTGTATGGGTGTGTGTTACATTACATTCACTACTAGAAGTGAGAAAAACATCACGGGGTGGTGCGCATTGTATGGGTGTGTGTTACATTACATTCAGTACTAGGAGTGAGAAAAACATCACGGGGTGGTGCGCATTGTATGGGTGTGTGTTACATTACATTCACTAGAAGGAGTGAGAAAAACATCACGGGGTCGTGCGCATTGTATGGGTGTGTGTTACATTACATTCACTAGTAGGAGTGAGAAAAACATCACGGGGTGGTGCGCATTGTATGGGTGTGTGTTTCGTTACATTCACTAGTAGGAGTGAGAAAAGCATCACGGGGTGGTGCGCATTGTATGGGTGTGTGTTACATTACATTCACTAGTAGGAGTGAGAAAAACATCACGGGGTGGTGCGCATTGTATGGGTGTGTGTTACGTTACATTCACTAGTAGGAGTGAGAAAAACATCACGGGGTGGTGCGCATTGTATGGGTGTGTGTTACATTACATTCACTAGTAGGAGTGAGAAAACCATCACGGGGTAGTGCGCATTGTATGGGTGTGTGTTACATTACATTCACTAGTACCAGTGAGAAAAACATCACGGGGTGGTGCGCATTGTATGGGTGTGTGTTACATTACATTCACTAGTAGTAGTGAGAAAAACATCACGGGGTGGTGCGCATTGTATGGGTGTGTGTTACATTACATTCACTAGTAGTAGTGAGAAAAACATCACGGGGTGGTGCGCATTGTATGGGTGTGTGTTACATTACATTCACTAGTAGGAGTGAGAAAAACATCACGGGGTGGTGCGCATTGTATGGGTGTGTGTTACGTTACATTCACTGGTAGGAGTGAGAAAAACATCACGGGGTGGTGCGCATTGTATGGGTGTGTGTTTCGTTACATTCACTGGTAGGAGTGAGAAAAACATCACGGGTGCTGCGCATTGTATGGGTGTGTGTTACGTTACATTCACTAGTAGGAGTGAGAAAAACATCACGGGGTGGTGCGCATTGTATGGGTGTGTGTTACGTTACATTCACTAGTAGGAGTGAGAAAAACATCACGGGGTGGTGCGCATTGTATAGGTGTGTGTTACATTACATTCACTAGTAGGAGTGAGAAAAACATCACGGAGTGGTGCGCATTGTATGGGTGTGTGTTACATTACATTCACTAGTAGCAGTGAGAAAAACATGACGGGGTGGTGCGCATTGTATGGGTGTGTGTTACATTACATTCACTAGTAGGAGTGAGAAAAACATCACGGGGTGGTGCGCATTGTATGGGTGTGTGTTACATTACATTCACTAGTAGCAGTGAGAAAAACATGACGGGGTGGTGCGCATTGTATGGGTGTGTGTTACATTACATTCACTAGTAGGAGTGAGAAAAACATCACGGGATGGTGCGCATTGTATGGGTGTGTGTTACATTACATTCACTAGTAGCAGTGAGAAAAACATCACGGGGTGGTGCGCATTGTATGGGTGTGTGTTACATTACATTCACTAGTAGGAGTGAGAAAAACATCACGGGGTGGTGCGCATTGTATGGGTGTGTGTTACATTACATTCACTAGTAGCAGTGAGAAAAACATGACGGGGTGGTGCGCATTGTATGGGTGTGTGTTACATTACATTCACTAGTAGGAGTGAGAAAAACATCACGGGGTGGTGCGCATTGTATGGGAGTGTGTTACATTACATTCACTAGTAGGAGTGAGAAAAACATCTCGGGGTGGTGCGCATTGTATGGGTGTGTGTTACATTACATTCGCTACTAGGAGTGAGAAAAACATCACTGGGTGGTGCGCATTATATGGGTATGTGTTACATTACATTCACTAGTACCAGTGAGAAAAACATCACGGGGTGGTGCGCACTGTATGGGTGTGTGTTACATTACATTCACTAGTAGGAGTGAGAAAAACATCACGGGGTGGTGCGCATTGTATGGGTGTGTGTTACATTACATTCACTAGTAGCAGTGAGAAAAACATCACGGGGTGGTGCGCATTGTATGGGAGTGTGTTACATTACATTCACTAGTAGGATTACATTCACTAGTAGGAGTGAGAAAAACATCACAGGGTGGTGCGCATTGTATGGGTGTATGTTATATTAGATTCACTAGTAGGAGTGAGAAAAACATCACGGGGTGGTGCGCATTGTATGGGAGTGTGTTACATTACATTCACTAGTAGGAGTGAGAAAAACATCTCGGGGTGGTGCGCATTGTATGGGTGTGTGTTACATTACATTCGCTACTAGGAGTGAGAAAAACATCACTGGGTGGTGCGCATTATATGGGTATGTGTTACATTACATTCACTAGTACCAGTGAGAAAAACATCACGGGGTAGTGAACACTGTATGGGTGTGTGTTACATTACATTCACTAGTAGGAGTGAGAAAAACATCACGGGGTGGTGCGCATTGTATGGGTGTGTGTTACATTACATTCACTAGTAGCAGTGAGAAAAACATCACGGGGTGGTGCGCATTGTATGGGAGTGTGTTACATTACATTCACTAGTAGGATTACTTTCACTAGTAGGAGTGAGAAAAACATCACAGGGTGGTGTGCATTGTATGGGTGTATGTTATATTAGATTCACTAGTAGGAGTGAGAAAAACATCACGGGGTGGTGCGCATTGTATGGGTGTGTGTTACATTAGATTCACTAGTAGGAGTGAGAAAAACATCACGGGGTGGTGCGCATTGTATGGGTGTGTGTTACATTGCATTCACTACTAGGAGTGAGAAAAACATTACGGGGTGGTGCGCATTGTATGGGTGTGTGTTACATTACATTCACTACTAGGAGTGAGAAAAACATCACGGGGTGGTGTGCATTGTATGGGTGTGTGTTACATTACATTCAGTAGAAGGAGTGAGAAAAACATCACGGGGTGGTGCGCATTGTATGGGTGTGTGTTACATTACATTCACTAGTAGCAGTGAGAAAAACATCGCGGGGTGGTGCGCATGGTATGGGTGTGTGTTACATTACATTCACTAGTAGCAGTGAGAAAAACATCACGGTGTGGTGCGCATTGTATGGGTGTGTGTTACATTACATTCACTACTAGAAGTGAGAAAAACATCACGGGGTGGTGCGCATTGTATGGGTGTGTGTTACGTTACATTCACTAGTAGGAGTGAGAAAAACATCACGGGGTGGTGCGCATTGTATGGGTGTGTGTTACATTACATTCACTAGTAGGAGTGAGAAAAACATCACGGGGTGGTGCGCATTGTATGGGTGTGTGTTACGTTACATTCACTATTAGGAGTGAGAAAAACATCACGGGGTGGTGCGCATTGTATCGGTGTGTGTTACGTTACATTCACTAGTAGCAGTGAGAAAAACATCACGGGGTGGTGCGTATTGTATGGGTGTGTGTTACATTACATTCACTAGTAGGAGTGAGAAAAACATCACGTGGTGGTGCGCATTGTATGGCTGTGTGTTACATTACATTCACTAGTAGGAGTGAGAAAAACATCACGGGGTGGTGCGCAATTTATGGGTGTGTGTTACATTACATTCACTAGTAGGAGTGAGAAAAACATCACGGGGTGGTGCGCATTGTATGGGTGTGTGTTACATTACATTCACTAGTAGGAGTGAGAAAAACATCACGGGGTGGTGCGCATTGTATGGGTGTGTGTTACATTACATTCACTAGTAGTAGTGAGAAAAACATCACGGGGTGGTGCGCATTGTATGGGTGTGTGTTACATTACATTCACTAGTAGGAGTGAGAAAAACATCACGGGGTGGTGCGCATTGTATGGGTGTGTGTTACATTACATTCACTAGTAGCAGTGAGAAAAACATCAAGGGGTGGTGCGCATTGTATGGGTGTGTGTTACATTACATTCACTAGTAGGAGTGAGAAAAACATCACGGGGTGGTGCGCATTGTATGGGTGTGTGTTACATTACATTCACTAGTAGGCGTGAGAAAAACATCACTGGGTGGTGCGCATTGTATGGCTGTGTGTTACATTACATTCACTAGTAGGAGTGAGAAAACCATCACGGGGTAGGGCGCATTGTATGGGTGTGTGTTACATTACATTCACTAGTACCAGTGAGAAAAACATCACGGGGTGGTGCGCATTGTATGGGTGTATGTTACATTACATTCACTAGTAGTAGTGAGAAAAACATCACGGGGTGGTGCGCATTCTATGGGTGTGTGTTACATTACATTCACTAGTAGGAGTGAGAAAAACATCACGGTGTGGTGCGCATTGTATGGGTGTGTGTTACGTTACATTCACTAGTAGGAGTGAAAAAAACATCACGGGGTGGTGCGCATTGTATGGGTGTGTGTTACGTTACATTCACTGGTAGGAGTGAGAAAAACATCACGGGGTGGTGCGCATTGTATGGGTGTGTGTTACGTTACATTCACTGGTAGGAGTGAGAAAAACATCACGGGGTGGTGCGCATTGTATGGGTGTGTGTTACATTAGATTCACTAGTAGGAGTGAGAAAAACATCACGGGGTGGTGCGCATTGTATGGGTGTATGTTACATTAGATACACTAGTAGGAGTGAGAAAAACATCACGGGGTGGTGCGCATTGTATGGGTGTGTGTTACATTACATTCACTACTAGAAGTGAGAAAAACATCACGGGGTGGTGCGCATTGTATGGGTGTGTGTTACATTACATTCAGTACTAGGAGTGAGAAAAACATCACGGGGTGGTGCGCATTGTATGGGTGTGTGTTACATTACATTCACTAGAAGGAGTGAGAAAAACATCACGGGGTCGTGCGCATTGTATGGGTGTGTGTTACATTACATTCACTAGTAGGAGTGAGAAAAACATCACGGGGTGGTGCGCATTGTATGGGTGTGTGTTTCGTTACATTCACTAGTAGGAGTGAGAAAAGCATCACGGGGTGGTGCGCATTGTATGGGTGTGTGTTACATTACATTCACTAGTAGGAGTGAGAAAAACATCACGGGGTGGTGCGCATTGTATGGGTGTGTGTTACGTTACATTCACTAGTAGGAGTGAGAAAAACATCACGGGGTGGTGCGCATTGTATGGGTGTGTGTTACATTACATTCACTAGTAGGAGTGAGAAAACCATCACGGGGTAGTGCGCATTGTATGGGTGTGTGTTACATTACATTCACTAGTACCAGTGAGAAAAACATCACGGGGTGGTGCGCATTGTATGGGTGTGTGTTACATTACATTCACTAGTACCAGTGAGAAAAACATCACGGGGTGGTGCGCATTGTATGGGTGTGTGTTACATTACATTCACTAGTAGTAGTGAGAAAAACATCACGGGGTGGTGCGCATTGTATGGGTGTGTGTTACATTACATTCACTAGTAGGAGTGAGAAAAACATCACGGGGTGGTGCGCATTGTATGGGTGTGTGTTACGTTACATTCACTGGTAGGAGTGAGAAAAACATCACGGGGTGGTGCGCATTGTATGGGTGTGTGTTTCGTTACATTCACTGGTAGGAGTGAGAAAAACATCACGGGGTGCTGCGCATTGTATGGGTGTGTGTTACGTTACATTCACTAGTAGGAGTGAGAAAAACATCACGGGGTGGTGCGCATTGTATGGGTGTGTGTTACGTTACATTCACTAGTAGGAGTGAGAAAAACATCACGGGGTGGTGCGCATTGTATAGGTGTGTGTTACATTACATTCACTAGTAGGAGTGAGAAAAACATCACGGAGTGGTGCGCATTGTATGGGTGTGTGTTACATTACATTCACTAGTAGCAGTGAGAAAAACATGACGGGGTGGTGCGCATTGTATGGGTGTGTGTTACATTACATTCACTAGTAGGAGTGAGAAAAACATCACGGGGTGGTGCGCATTGTATGGGTGTGTGTTACATTACATTCACTAGTAGCAGTGAGAAAAACATGACGGGGTGGTGCGCATTGTATGGGTGTGTGTTACATTACATTCACTAGTAGGAGTGAGAAAAACATCACGGGGTGGTGCGCATTGTATGGGTGTGTGTTACATTACATTCACTAGTAGCAGTGAGAAAAACATCACGGGGTGGTGCGCATTGTATGGGTGTGTGTTACATTACATTCACTAGTAGGAGTGAGAAAAACATCACGGGGTGGTGCGCATTGTATGGGTGTGTGTTACATTACATTCACTAGTAGCAGTGAGAAAAACATGACGGGGTGGTGCGCATTGTATGGGTGTGTGTTACATTACATTCACTAGTAGGAGTGAGAAAAACATCACGGGGTGGTGCGCATTGTATGGGAGTGTGTTACATTACATTCACTAGTAGGAGTGAGAAAAACATCTCGGGGTGGTGCGCATTGTATGGGTGTGTGTTACATTACATTCGCTACTAGGAGTGAGAAAAACATCACTGGGTGGTGCGCATTATATGGGTATGTGTTACATTACATTCACTAGTACCAGTGAGAAAAACATCACGGGGTGGTGCGCACTGTATGGGTGTGTGTTACATTACATTCACTAGTAGGAGTGAGAAAAACATCACGGGGTGGTGCGCATTGTATGGGTGTGTGTTACATTACATTCACTAGTAGCAGTGAGAAAAACATCACGGGGTGGTGCGCATTGTATGGGAGTGTGTTACATTACATTCACTAGTAGGATTACATTCACTAGTAGGAGTGAGAAAAACATCACAGGGTGGTGCGCATTGTATGGGTGTATGTTATATTAGATTCACTAGTAGGAGTGAGAAAAACATCACGGGGTGGTGCGCATTGTATGGGTGTGTGTTACATTAGATTCACTAGTAGGAGTGAGAAAAACATCACGGGGTGGTGCGCATTGTATGGGTGTGTGTTACATTACATTCACTACTAGGAGTGAGAAAAACATCACGGGGTGGTGCACATTGTATGGGTGTGTGTTACATTACATTCACTACTAGGAGTGAGAAAAACATCACGGGGTGGTGCGCATTGTATGGGTGTGTGTTACATTACATTCACTAGAAGGAGTGAGAAAAACATCACGGGGTGGTGCGCATTGTATGGGTGTGTGTTACATTACATTCACTAGTAGCAGTGAGAAAAACATCGCGGGGTGGTGCGCATTGTATGGGTGTGTGTTACATTACATTCACTAGTAGCAGTGAGAAAAACATCACGGTGTGGTGCGCATTGTATGGGTGTGTGTTACATTACATTCACTACTAGAAGTGAGAAAAATATCACGGGGTGGTGCGCATTGTATGGGTGTGTGTTACGTTACATTCACTAGTAGGAGTGAGAAAAACATCACGGGGTGGTGCGCATTGTATGGGTGTGTGTTACATTACATTCACTAGTAGCAGTGAGAAAAACATGACGGGGTGGTGCGCATTGTATGGGTGTGTGTTACATTACATTCACTAGTAGGAGTGAGAAAAACATCACGGGGTGGTGCGCATTTTATGGGTGTGTGTTACATTACATTCACTAGTAGCAGTGAGAAAAACATGACGGGGTGGTGCGCATTGTATGGGTGTGTGTTACATTACATTCACTAGTATGAGTGAGAAAAACATCACGGGGTGGTGCGCATTGTATGGGTGTGTGTTACATTACATTCACTAGTAGCAGTGAGAAAAACATCACGGGGTGGTGCGCATTGTATGGGTGTGTGTTACATTACATTCACTAGTAGGAGTGAGAAAAACATCACGGGGTGGTGCGCATTGTATGGGTGTGTGTTACATTACATTCACTAGTAGCAGTGAGAAAAACATGACGGGGTGGTGCGCATTGTATGGGTGTGTGTTACATTACATTCACTAGTAGGAGTGAGAAAAACATCACGGGGTGGTGCGCATTGTATGGGAGTGTGTTACATTACATTCACTAGTAGGAGTGAAAAAAACATCTCGGGGTGGTGCGCATTGTATGGGTGTGTGTTACATTACATTCGCTACTAGGAGTGAGAAAAACATCACTGGGTGGTGCGCATTATATGGGTATGTGTTACATTACATTCACTAGTACCAGTGAGAAAAACATCACGGGGTGGTGCGCACTGTATGGGTGTGTGTTACATTACATTCACTAGTAGGAGTGAGAAAAACATCACGGGGTGGTGCGCATTGTATGGGTGTGTGTTACATTACATTCACTAGTAGCAGTGAGAAAAACATCACGGGGTGGTGCGCATTGTATGGGAGTGTGTTACATTACATTCACTAGTAGGATTACATTCACTAGTAGGAGTGAGAAAAACATCACAGGGTGGTGCGCATTGTATGGGTGTATGTTATATTAGATTCACTAGTAGGAGTGAGAAAAACATCACGGGGTGGTGCGCATTGTATGGGTGTGTGTTACATTAGATTCACTAGTAGGAGTGAGAAAAACATCACGGGGTGGTGCGCATTGTATGGGTGTGTGTTACATTACATTCACTACTAGGAGTGAGAAAAACATCACGGGGTGGTGCACATTGTATGGGTGTGTGTTACATTACATTCACTACTAGGAGTGAGAAAAACATCACGGGGTGGTGCGCATTGTATGGGTGTGTGTTACATTACATTCACTAGAAGGAGTGAGAAAAACATCACGGGGTGGTGCGCATTGTATGGGTGTGTGTTACATTACATTCACTAGTAGCAGTGAGAAAAACATCGCGGGGTGGTGCGCATTGTATGGGTGTGTGTTACATTACATTCACTAGTAGCAGTGAGAAAAACATGACGGGGTGGTGCGCATTGTATGGGTGTGTGTTACATTACATTCACTACTAGAAGTGAGAAAAATATCACGGGGTGGTGCGCATTGTATGGGTGTGTGTTACGTTACATTCACTAGTAGGAGTGAGAAAAACATCACGGGGTGGTGCGCATTGTATGGGTGTGTGTTACATTACATTCACTAGTAGGAGTGAGAAAAACATCACGGGGTGGTGCGCATTGTATGGGTGTGTGTTACGTTACATTCACTATTAGGAGTGAGAAAAACATCACGGGGTGGTGCGCATTGTATCGGTGTGTGTTACGTTACATTCACTAGTAGCAGTGAGAAAAACATCACGGGGTGGTGCGCATTGTATGGGTGTGTGTTACATTACATTCACTAGTAGGAGTGAGAAAAACATCACGTGGTGGTGCGCATTGTATGGCTGTGTGTTACATTACATTCACTAGTAGGAGTGAGAAAAACATCACGGGGTGGTGCGCAATTTATGGGTGTGTGTTACATTACATTCACTAGTAGGAGTGAGAAAAACATCACGGGGTGGTGCGCATTGTATGGGTGTGTGTTACATTACATTCACTAGTAGGAGTGAGAAAAACATCACGGGGTGGTGCGCATTGTATGGGTGTGTGTTACATTACATTCACTAGTAGCAGTGAGAAAAACATCACGGGGTGGTGCGCATTGTATGGGTGTGTGTTACATTACATTCACTAGTAGGAGTGAGAAAAACATCACGGGGTGGTGCGCATTGTATGGGTGTGTGTTACATTACATTCACTAGTAGGCGTGAGAAAAACATCACGGGGTGGTGCGCATTGTATGGGTGTGTGTTACATTACATTCACTAGTAGGAGTGAGAAAACCATCACGGGGTAGTGCGCATTGTATGGGTGTGTGTTACATTACATTCACTAGTACCAGTGAGAAAAACATCACGGGGTGGTGCGCATTGTATGGGTGTATGTTACATTACATTCACTAGTAGTAGTGAGAAAAACATCACGGGGTGGTGCGCATTCTATGGGTGTGTGTTACATTACATTCACTAGTAGGAGTGAGAAAAACATCACGGTGTGGTGCGCATTGTATGGGTGTGTGTTACGTTACATTCACTAGTAGGAGTGAAAAAAACATCACGGGGTGGTGCGCATTGTATAGGTGTGTGTTACATTACATTCACTAGTAGGAGTGAGAAAAACATCACGGAGTGGTGCGCATTGTATGGGTGTGTGTTACATTACATTCACTAGTAGCAGTGAGAAAAACATGACGGGGTGGTGCGCATTGTATGGGTGTGTGTTGCATTACATTCACTAGTAGGAGTGAGAAAAACATCACGGGGTGGTGCGCATTGTATGGGTGTGTGTTACATTACATTCACTAGTAGCAGTGAGAAAAACATGACGGGGTGGTGCGCATTGTATGGGTGTGTGTTACATTACATTCACTAGTAGGAGTGAGAAAAACATCACGGGGTGGTGCGCATTGTATGGGTGTGTGTTACATTACATTCACTAGTAGCAGTGAGAAAAACATCACGGGGTGGTGCGCATTGTATGGGTGTGTGTTACATTACATTCACTAGTAGGAGTGAGAAAAACATCACGGGGTGGTGCGCATTGTATGGGTGTGTGTTACATTACATTCACTACTAGGAGTGAGAAAAACATGACGGGGTGGTGCGCATTGTTTGGGTGTGTGTTACATTACATTCACTAGTAGGAGTGAGAAAAACATCACGGGGTGGTGCGCATTGTATGGGAGTGTGTTACATTACATTCACTAGTAGGAGTGAGAAAAACATCTCGGGGTGGTGCGCATTGTATGGGTGTGTGTTACATTACATTCGCTACTAGGAGTGAGAAAAACATCACTGGGTGGTGCGCATTATATGGGTATGTGTTACATTACATTCACTAGTACCAGTGAGAAAAACATCACGGGGTGGTGCGCACTGTATGGGTGTGTGTTACATTACATTCACTAGTAGGAGTGAGAAAAACATCACGGGGTGGTGCGCATTGTATGGGTGTGTGTTACATTACATCCACTAGTAGCAGTGAGAAAAACATCACGGGGTGGTGCGCATTGTATGGGAGTGTGTTACATTACATTCACTAGTAGGATTACATTCACTAGTAGGAGTGAGAAAAACATCACAGGGTGGTGCGCATTGTATGGGTGTATGTTATATTAGATTCACTAGTAGGAGTGAGAAAAACATCACGGGGTGGTGCGCATTGTATGGGTGTGTGTTACATTAGATTCACTAGTAGGAGTGAGAAAAACATCACGGGGTGGTGCGCATTGTATGGGTGTGTGTTACATTACATTCACTACTAGGAGTGAGAAAAACATCACGGGGTGGTGCACATTGTATGGGTGTGTGTTACATTACATTCACTACTAGGAGTGAGAAAAACATCACGGGGTGGTGCGCATTGTATGGGTGTGTGTTACATTACATTCACTAGAAGGAGTGAGAAAAACATCACGGGGTGGTGCGCATTATATGGGTGTGTGTTACATTACATTCACTAGTAGCAGTGAGAAAAACATCGCGGGGTGGTGCGCATTGTATGGGTGTGTGTTACATTACATTCACTAGTAGCAGTGAGAAAAACATCACGGTGTGGTGCGCATTGTATGGGTGTGTGTTACATTACATTCACTACTAGAAGTGAGAAAAATATCACGGGGTGGTGCGCATTGTATGGGTGTGTGTTACGTTACATTCACTAGTAGGAGTGAGAAAAACATCACGGGGTGGTGCGCATTGTATGGGTGTGTGTTACATTACATTCACTAGTAGGAGTGAGAAAAACATCACGGGGTGGTGCGCATTGTATGGGTGTGTGTTACGTTACATTCACTATTAGGAGTGAGAAAAACATCACGGGGTGGTGCGCATTGTATCGGTGTGTGTTACGTTACATTCACTAGTAGCAGTGAGAAAAACATCACGGGGTGGTGCGCATTGTATGGGTGTGTGTTACATTACATTCACTAGTAGGAGTGAGAAAAACATCACGTGGTGGTGCGCATTGTATGGCTGTGTGTTACATTACATTCACTAGTAGGAGTGAGAAAAACATCACGGGTTGGTGCGCAATTTATGGGTGTGTGTTACATTACATTCACTAGTAGGAGTGAGAAAAACATCACGGGGTGGTGCGCATTGTATGGGTGTGTGTTACATTACATTCACTAGTAGGAGTGAGAAAAACATCACGGGGTGGTGCGCATTGTATGGGTGTGTGTTACATTACATTCACTAGTAGGAGTGAGAAAAACATCACGGGGTGGTGCGCATTGTATGGGTGTGTGTTACATTACATTCACTAGTAGGAGTGAGAAAAACATCACGGGGTGGTGCGCATTGTATGGGTGTGTGTTACATTACATTCACTAGTAGCAGTGAGAAAAACATCACGGGATGGTGCGCATTGTATGGGTGTGTGTTACATTACATTCACTAGTAGGAGTGAGAAAAACATCACGGGGTGGTGCGCATTGTATGGGTGTGTGTTACATTACATTCACTAGTAGGCGTGAGAAAAACATCACGGGGTGGTGCGCATTGTATGGGTGTGTGTTACATTACATTCACTAGTAGGAGTGAGAAAACCATCACGGGGTAGTGCGCATTGTATGGGTGTGTGTTACATTACATTCACTAGTACCAGTGAGAAAAACATCACGGGGTGGTGCGCATTGTATGGGTGTATGTTACATTACATTCACTAGTAGTAGTGAGAAAAACATCACGGGGTGGTGCGCATTCTATGGGTGTGTGTTACATTACATTCACTAGTAGGAGTGAGAAAAACATCACGGTGTGGTGCGCATTGTATGGGTGTGTGTTACGTTACATTCACTAGTAGGAGTGAAAAAAACATCACGGGGTGGTGCGCATTGTATGGGTGTGTGTTACGTTACATTCACTGGTAGGAGTGCGAAAAACATCACGGGGTGGTGCGCATTGTATGGGTGTGTGTTACGTTACATTCACTGGTAGGAGTGAGAAAAACATCACGGGGTGGTGCGCATTGTATGGGTGTGTGTTACATTAGATTCACTAGTAGATGTGAGAAAAACATCACGGGGTGGTGCGCATTGTATGGGTGTATGTTACATTAGATTCACTAGTAGGAGTGAGAAAAATATCACGGGGTGGTGCGCATTGTATGGGTGTGTGTTACATTACATTCACTACTAGAAGTGAGAAAAACATCACGGGGTGGTGCGCATTGTATGGGTGTGTGTTACATTACATTCACTACTAGGAGTGAGAAAAACATCACGGGGTGGTGCGCATTGTATGGGTGTGTGTTACATTACATTCACTAGAAGGAGTGAGAAAAACATCACGGGGTCGTGCGCATTGTATGGGTGTGTGTTACATTACATTCACTAGTAGGAGTGAGAAAAACATCACGGGGTGGTGCGCATTGTATGGGTGTGTGTTTCGTTACATTCACTAGTAGGAGTGAGAAAAGCATCACGGGGTGGTGCGCATTGTATGGGTGTGTGTTACATTACATTCACTAGTAGGAGTGAGAAAAACATCACGGGGTGGTGCGCATTGTATGGGTGTGTGTTACGTTACATTCACTAGTAGGAGTGAGAAAAACATGACGGGGTGGTGCGCATTGTATGGGTGTGTGTTACATTACATTCACTAGTAGGAGTGAGAAAACCATCACGGGGTGGTGCGCATTGTATGGGTGTGTGTTACATTACATTCACTAGTAGGAGTGAGAAAAACATCACGGGGTGGTGCGCATTGTATGGGTGTGTGTTACATTACATTCACTAGTAGCAGTGAGAAAAACATGACGGGGTGGTGCGCATTGTATGGGTGTGTGTTACATTACATTCACTAGTAGGAGTGAGAAAAACATCACGGGGTGGTGCGCATTGTATGGGAGTGTGTTACATTACATTCACTAGTAGGAGTGAGAAAAACATCTCGGGGTGGTGCGCATTGTATGGGTGTGTGTTACATTACATTCGCTACTAGGAGTGAGAAAAACATCACTGGGTGGTGCGCATTATATGGGTATGTGTTACATTACATTCACTAGTACCAGTGAGAAAAACATCACGGGGTGGTGCGCACTGTATGGGTGTGTGTTACATTACATTCACTAGTAGGAGTGAGAAAAACATCACGGGGTGGTGCGCATTGTATGGGTGTGTGTTACATTACATTCACTAGTAGCAGTGAGAAAAACATCACGGGGTGGTGCGCATTGTATGGGAGTGTGTTACATTACATTCACTAGTAGGATTACATTCACTAGTAGGAGTGAGAAAAACATCACAGGGTGGTGCGCATTGTATGGGTGTATGTTATATTAGATTCACTAGTAGGAGTGAGAAAAACATCACAGGGTGGTGCGCATTGTATGGGTGTGTGTTACATTACATTCACTAGTAGGAGTGAGAAAAACATCACGGGGTGGTGCGCATTGTATGGGTGTGTGTTACATTACATTCACTAGGAGGAGTGAGAAAAACATCACGGGGTGGTGCGCATTGTATGGGTGTGTGTTACGTTACATTCACTAGTAGGAGTGAGATAAACATCACGGGGTGGTGCGCATTGTATGGGTGTGTGTTACGTTACATTCACTAGTAGGAGTGAGAAAAACATCACGGGGTGGTGAGCATTGTATGGGTGTGTGTTACGTTACATTCACTAGTAGGAGTGAGAAAAACATCACGGGGTGGTGCGCATTGTATGGGTGTGTGTTACGTTACATTCACTAGTAGGAGTGAGAAAAACATCACGGGGTGGTGCGCATTGTATGGGTGTGTGTTACGTTACATTCACTATTAGGAGTGAGAAAAACATCACGGGGTGGTGCGCATTGTATCGGTGTGTGTTACGTTACATTCACTAGTAGCAGTGAGAAAAACATCACGGGGTGGTGCGCATTGTATGGGTGTGTGTTACATTACATTCACTAGTAGGAGTGAGAAAAACATCACGTGGTGGTGCGCATTGTATGGGTGTGTGTTACATTACATTCACTAGTAGGAGTGAGAAAAACATCACGGGGTGGTGCGCAATTTATGGGTGTGTGTTACATTACATTCACTAGTAGGAGTGAGAAAAACATCACGGGGTGGTGCGCATTGTATGGGTGTGTGTTACATTACATTCACTAGTAGGAGTGAGAAAAACATCACGGGGTGGTGCGCATTGTATGGGTGTGTGTTACATTACATTCACTATTAGGAGTGAGAAAAACATCACGGGGTGGTGCGCAATTTATGGGTGTGTGTTACATTACATTCACTAGTAGGAGTGAGAAAAACATCACGGGGTGGTGCACATTGTATGGGTGTGTGTTACATTACATTCACTAGTAGGAGTGAGAAAAACATCACGGGGTGGTGCGCATTGTATGGGTGTGTGTTACATTACATTCACTAGTAGCAGTGAGAAAAACATCACGGGGTGGTGCGCATTGTATGGGTGTGTGTTACGTTACATTCACTAGTAGGAGTGAGAAAAACATCACGGGGTGGTGCGCATTGTATGGGTGTGTGTTACATTACATTCACTAGTAGGAGTGAGAAAAACATCACGGAGTGGTGCGCATTGTATGGGTGTGTGTTACGTTACATTCACTAGTAGGAGTGAGAAAAACATCACGGGGTGGTGCGCATTGTATGGGTGTGTGTTACATTACATTCACTAGTAGGAGTGAGAAAAACATCACGGGGTGGTGCGCATTGTATGGGTGTGTGTTACATTACATTCACTAGTAGGAGTGAGAAAAACATCACGGGGTGGTGCGCATTGTATGGGTGTGTGTTACATTACATTCACTAGTAGCAGTGAGAAAAACATCACGGGGTGGTGCGCATTGTATGGGTGTGTGTTACATTACATTCACTAGTAGCAGTGAGAAAAACATGACGGGGTGGTGCGCATTGTATGGGTGTGTGTTACATTACATTCACTAGTAGGAGTGAGAAAAACATCACGGGGTGGTGCGCATTGTATGGGAGTGTGTTACAATACATTCACTAGTAGGAGTGAGAAAAACATCACGGGGTGGTGCGCATTGTATGGGTGTGTGTTACATTACATTCACTAGTAGGCGTGAGAAAAACATCACGGGGTGGTGCGCATTGTATGGGTGTGTGTTACATTACATTCACTAGTAGGAGTGAGAAAACCATCACGGGGTAGTGCGCATTGTATGGGTGTGTGTTACATTACATTCACTAGTACCAGTGAGAAAAACATCACGGGGTGGTGCGCATTGTATGGGTGTATGTTACATTACATTCACTAGTAGTAGTGAGAAAAACATCACGGGGTGGTGCGCATTCTATGGGTGTGTGTTACATTACATTCACTAGTAAGAGTACATTCACTAGTAGGAGTGAGAAAAACATCACGGGGTGGTGCGCATTGTATGGGTGTATGTTATATTAGATTCACTAGTAGGAGTGAGAAAAACATCACGGGGTGGTGCGCATTGTATGGGTGTGTGTTACATTAGATTCACTAGTAGGAGTGAGAAAAACATCACGGGGTGGTGCGCATTGTATGGGTGTGTGTTACATTACATTCACTACTAGGAGTGAGAAAAACATCACGGGGTGGTGCGCATTGTATGGGTGTGTGTTACATTACATTCACTACTAGGAGTGAGAAAAACATCACGGGGTGGTGCGCATTGTATGGGTGTGTGTTACATTACATTCACTAGAAGGAGTGAGAAAAACATCACGGGGTGGTGCGCATTGTATGGGTGTGTGTTACATTACATTCACTAGTAGGAGTGAGATAAACATCACGGGGTGGTGCGCATTGTATGGGTGTGTGTTACGTTACATTCACTAGTAGCAGTGAGAAAAACATCACGGGGTGGTGCGCATTGTATGGGTGTGTGTTACGTTACATTCACTAGTAGGAGTGAGAAAAACATCACGGGGTGGTGCGCATTGTATGGGTGTGTGTTACGTTACATTCACTATTAGGAGTGAGAAAAACATCACGGGGTGGTGCGCATTGTATCGGTGTGTGTTACGTTACATTCACTAGTAGCAGTGAGAAAAACATCACGGGGTGGTGCGCATTGTATGGGTGTGTGTTACATTACATTCACTAGTAGGAGTGAGAAAAACATCACGTGGTGGTGCGCATTGTATGGCTGTGTGTTACATTACATTCACTAGTAGGAGTGAGAAAAACATCACGGGGTGGTGCGCAATTTATGGGTGTGTGTTACATTACATTCACTAGTAGGAGTGAGAAAAACATCACGGGGTGGTGCGCATTGTATGGGTGTGTGTTACATTACATTCACTAGTAGGAGTGAGAAAAACATCACGGGGTGGTGCGCATTGTATGGGTGTGTGTTACATTACATTCACTAGTAGGAGTGAGAAAAACATCACGGGGTGGTGCGCATTGTATGGGTGTGTGTTACATTACATTCACTAGTAGGAGTGAGAAAAACATCACGGGGTGGTGCGCATTGTATGGGTGTGTGTTATATTACATTCACTAGTAGGAGTGAGAAAAACAACACGGGGTGGTGCGCATTGTATGGGTGTGTGTTACGTTACATTCACTAGTAGGAGTGAGAAAAACATCACAGGGTGGTGCGCATTGTATGGGTGTGTGTTACGTTACATTCACTAGTAGCAGTGAGAAAAACATCACGGGGTGGTGCGCATTGTATGGGTGTGTGTTACATTACATTCACTAGTAGGAGTGAGAAAAACATCACGGGGTGGTGCGCATTGTATGGGTGTGTGTTACATTACATTCACTAGTAGCAGTGAGAAAAACATGACGGGGTGGTGCGCATTGTATGGGTGTGTGTTACATTACATTCACTAGTAGGAGTGAGAAAAACATCACGGGGTGGTGCGCATTGTATGGGTGTGTGTTACATTACATTCGCTACTAGGAGTGAGAAAAACATCACTGGGTGGTGCGCATTATATGGGTATGTGTTACATTACATTCACTAGTTCCAGTGAGAAAAGCATCACGGGGTGGTGCGCACTGTATGGGTGTGTGTTACATTACATTCACTAGTAGGAGTGAGAAAAACATCTCGGGGTGGTGCGCATTGTATGGGTGTGTGTTACATTACATTCGCTACTAGGAGTGAGAAAAACATCACTGGGTGGTGCGCATTATATGGGTATGTGTTACATTACATTCACTAGTACCAGTGAGAAAAACATCACGGGGTGGTGCGCACTGTATGGGTGTGTGTTACATTACATTCACTAGTAGGAGTGAGAAAAACATCACGGGGTGGTGCGCATTGTATGGGTGTGTGTTACGTTACATTCACTATTAGGAGTGAGAAAAACATCACGGGGTGGTGCGCATTGTATCGGTGTGTGTTACGTTACATTCACTAGTAGCAGTGAGAAAAACATCACGGGGTGGTGCGCATTGTATGGGTGTGTGTTACATTACATTCACTAGTAGGAGTGAGAAAAACATCACGTGGTGGTGCGCATTGTATGGCTGTGTGTTACATTACATTCACTAGTAGGAGTGAGAAAAACATCACGGGGTGGTGCGCAATTTATGGGTGTGTGTTACATTACATTCACTAGTAGGAGTGAGAAAAACATCACGGGGTGGTGCGCATTGTATGGGTGTGTGTTACATTACATTCACTAGTAGGAGTGAGAAAAACATCACGGGGTGGTGCGCATTGTATGGGTGTGTGTTACATTACATTCACTAGTAGGAGTGAGAAAAACATCACGGGGTGGTGCGCATTGTATGGGTGTGTGTTACATTACATTCACTAGTAGGAGTGAGAAAAACATCACGGGGTGGTGCGCATTGTATGGGTGTGTGTTACATTACATTCACTAGTAGCAGTGAGAAAAACATCACGGGGTGGTGCGCATTGTATGGGTGTGTGTTACATTACATTCACTAGTAGGAGTGAGAAAAACATCACGGGGTGGTGCGCATTGTATGGGTGTGTGTTACATTACATTCACTAGTAGGCGTGAGAAAAACATCACGGGGTGGTGCGCATTGTATGGGTGTGTGTTACATTACATTCACTAGTAGGAGTGAGAAAACCATCACGGGGTAGTGCGCATTGTATGGGTGTGTGTTACATTACATTCACTAGTACCAGTGAGAAAAACATCACGGGGTGGTGCGCATTGTATGGGTGTATGTTACATTACATTCACTAGTAGTAGTGAGAAAAACATCACGGGGTGGTGCGCATTCTATGGGTGTGTGTTACATTACATTCACTAGTAGGAGTGAGAAAAACATCACGGTGTGGTGCGCATTGTATGGGTGTGTGTTACGTTACATTCACTAGTAGGAGTGAAAAAAACATCACGGGGTGGTGCGCATTGTATGGGTGTGTGTTACGTTACATTCACTGGTAGGAGTGAGAAAAACATCACGGGGTGGTGCGCATTGTATGGGTGTGTGTTACGTTACATTCACTGGTAGGAGTGAGAAAAACATCACGGGGTGGTGCGCATTGTATGGGTGTGTGTTACATTAGATTCACTAGTAGGAGTGAGAAAAACATCACGGGGTGGTGCGCATTGTATGGGTGTATGTTACATTAGATTCACTAGTAGGAGTGAGAAAAACATCACGGGGTGGTGCGCATTGTATGGGTGTGTGTTACATTACATTCACTACTAGAAGTGAGAAAAACATCACGGGGTGGTGCGCATTGTATGGGTGTGTGTTACATTACATTCACTACTAGGAGTGAGAAAAACATCACGGGGTGGTGCGCATTGTATGGGTGTGTGTTACATTACATTCACTAGAAGGAGTGAGAAAAACATCACGGGGTCGTGCGCATTATATGGGTGTGTGTTACATTACATTCACTAGTTGGAGTGAGAAAAACATCACGGGGTGGTGCGCATTGTATGGGTGTGTGTTTCGTTACATTCACTAGTAGGAGTGAGAAAAGCATCACGGGGTGGTGCGCATTGTATGGGTGTGTGTTACATTACATTCACTAGTAGGAGTGAGAAAAACATCACGGGGTGGTGCGCATTGTATGGGTGTGTGTTACGTTACATTCACTAGTAGGAGTGAGAAAAACATCACGGGGTGGTGCGCATTGTATGGGTGTGTGTTACATTACATTCACTAGTAGGAGTGAGAAAACCATCACGGGGTAGTGCGCATTGTATGGGTGTGTGTTACATTACATTCACTAGTACCAGTGAGAAAAACATCACGGGGTGGTGCGCATTGTATGGGTGTGTGTTACATTACATTCACTAGTAGTAGTGAGAAAAACATCACGGGGTGGTGCGCATTGTATGGGTGTGTGTTACATTACATTCACTAGTAGTAGTGAGAAAAATATCACGGGGTGGTGCGCATTGTATGGGTGTGTGTTACATTACATTCACTAGTAGGAGTGAGAAAAACATCACGGGGTGGTGCGCATTGTATGGGTGTGTGTTACGTTACATTCACTGGTAGGAGTGAGAAAAACATCACGGGGTGGTGCGCATTGTATTGGTGTGTGTTTCGTTACATTCACTGGTAGGAGTGAGAAAATCATCACGGGGTGGTGCGCATTGTATGGGTGTGTGTTACGTTACATTCACTAGTAGGAGTGAGAAAACCATCACGGGGTGGTGCGCATTGTATAGGTGTGTGTTACATTACATTCACTAGTAGGAGTGAGAAAAACATCACGGGGTGGTGCGCATTGTATGGGTGTGTGTTACATTACATTCACTAGTAGGAGTGAGAAAAACATCACGGGGTGGTGCGCATTGTATGGGTGTGTGTTACATTACATTCACTAGTAGGAGTGAGAAAAACATCACGGGCTGGTGCGCATTGTATGGGTGTGTGTTACGTTACATTCACTATTAGGAGTGAGAAAAACATCACGGGGTGGTGCGCATTGTATCGGTGTGTGTTACGTTACATTCACTAGTAGCAGTGAGAAAAACATCACGGGGTGGTGCGCATTGTATGGGTGTGTGTTACATTACATTCACTAGTAGGAGTGAGAAAAACATCACGTGGTGGTGCGCATTTTATGGCTGTGTGTTACATTACATTCACTAGTAGGAGTGAGAAAAACATCACGGGGTGGTGCGCAATTTATGGGTGTGTGTTACATTACATTCACTACTAGGAGTGAGAAAAACATCACGGGGTGGTGCGCATTGTATGGGAGTGTGTTACATTACATTCACTAGTAGGATTACATTCACTAGTAGGAGTGAGAAAAACATCACAGGGTGGTGCGCATTGTATGGGTGTATGTTATATTAGATTCACTAGTAGGAGTGAGAAAAACATCACGGGGTGGTGCGCATTGTATGGGTGTGTGTTACATTACATTCACTACTAGGAGTGAGAAAAACATTTCGGGGTGGTGCGCATTTATGGATGTGTGTTACATTACATTCACTACTAGGAGTGAGAAAAACATCACGGTGTGGTGCGCATTGTATGGGTGTGTGTTACATTACATTCACTAGAAGGAGTGAGAAAAACATCACGGGGTGGTGCGCATTGTATGGGTGTGTGTTACATTACATTCACTAGTAGCAGTGAGAAAAACATCGCGGGGTGGTGCGCATTGTATGGGTGTGTGTTACATTACATTCACTAGTAGCAGTGAGAAAAACATCACGGTGTAGTGCGCATTGTATGGGTGTGTGTTACATTACATTCACTACTAGAAGTGAGAAAAACATCACGGGGTGGTGCGCATTGTATGGGTGTGTGTTACATTACATTCACTAGTAGGAGTGAGAAAAACATCACGGGTTGGGGCGCATTGTATGGGTGTGTGTTACATTACATTCACTAGTAGGAGTGAGAAAAACATCACGGGGTGGTGCGCATTGTATGGGTGTGTGTTACATTACATTCACTAGTAGGAGTGAGAAAAACATCACGGGGTGGTGCGCATTGTATGGGTGTGTGTTACGTTACATTCACTAGTAGGAGTGAGATAAACATCACGGGGTGGTGCGCATTGTATGGGTGTGTGTTACGTTACATTCACTAGTAGGAGTGAGAAAAACATCACGGGGTGGTGAGCATTGTATGGGTGTGTGTTACGTTACATTCACTAGTAGGAGTGAGAAAAACATCACGGGGTTGTGCGCATTGTATGGGTGTGTGTTACGTTACATTCACTAGTAGGAGTGAGAAAAACATCACGGGGTGGTGCGCATTGTATGGGTGTGTGTTACGTTACATTCACTATTAGGAGTGAGAAAAACATCACGGGGTGGTGCGCATTGTATCGGTGTGTGTTACGTTACATTCACTAGTAGCAGTGAGAAAAACATCACGGGGTGGTGCGCATTGTATGGGTGTGTGTTACATTACATTCACTAGTAGGAGTGAGAAAAACATCACGTGGTGGTGCGCATTGTATGGCTGTGTGTTACATTACATTCACTAGTAGGAGTGAGAAAAACATCACGGGGTGGTGCGCAATTTATGGGTGTGTGTTACATTACATTCACTAGTAGGAGTGAGAAAAACATCACGGGGTGGTGCGCATTGTATGGGTGTGTGTTACATTACATTCACTAGTAGGAGTGAGAAAAACATCACGGGCTGGTGCGCATTGTATGGGTGTGTGTTACATTACATTCACTAGTAGGAGTGAGAAAAACATCACGGGGTGGTGCGCATTGTATGGGTGTGTGTTACATTACATTCACTAGTAGGAGTGAGAAAAACATCACGGGGTGGTGCGCATTGTATGGGTGTGTGTTACATTACATTCACTAGTAGCAGTGAGAAAAACATCACGGGGTGGTGCGCATTGTATGGGTGTGTGTTACATTACATTCACTAGTAGGAGTGAGAAAAACATCACGGGGTGGTGTGCATTGTATGGGTGTGTGTTACATTACATTCACTAGTAGGCGTGAGAAAAACATCACGGGGTGGTGCGCATTGTATGGGTGTGTGTTACATTACATTCACTAGTAGCAGTGAGAAAAACATCACGGGGTAGTGCGCATTGTATGGGTGTGTGTTACATTACATTCACTAGTACCAGTGAGAAAAACATCACGGGGTGGTGCGCATTGTATGGGTGTATGTTACATTACATTCACTAGTAGTAGTGAGAAAAACATCACGGGGTGGTGCGCATTCTATGGGTGTGTGTTACATTACATTCACTAGTAGGAGTGAGAAAAACATCACGGTGTGGTGCGCATTGTATGGGTGTGTGTTACGTTACATTCACTAGTAGGAGTGAAAAAAACATCACGGGGTGGTGCGCATTGTATGGGTGTGTGTTACGTTACATTCACTGGTAGGAGTGAGAAAAACATCACGGGGTGGTGCGCATTGTATGGGTGTGTGTTACGTTACATTCACTGGTAGGAGTGAGAAAAACATCACGGGGTGGTGCGCATTGTATGCGTGTGTGTTACGTTACATTCACTGGTAGGAGTGAGAAAAACATCACGGGGTGGTGCGCATTGTATGGGTGTGTTTTACGTTACATTCACTAGTAGGAGTGAGAAAAACATCACGGGGTGGTGCGCATTGTATGGGTGTGTGTTATGTTACATTCACTTGTAGGAGTGAGAAAAACATCACGGGGTGGTGAGCATTGTATGGATGTGTGTTACGTTACATTCACTAGTAGGAGTGAGAAAAACATCACGGGATGGTGCGCATTGTATGGGTGTGTGTTACGTTACATTCACTAGTAGGAGTGAGAAAAACATCACGGGGTGGTGCGCATTGTATGGGTGTGTGTTACGTTACATTCACTAGTAGGAGTGAGAAAAACATCACGGGGTGGTGCGCATTGTATCGGTGTGTGTTACGTTACATTCACTAGTAGGAGTGAGAAAAACATCACGTGGTGGTGCGCATTGTATCGGTGTGTGTTACGTTACATTCACTAGTAGCAGTGAGAAAAACATCACGGGGGGGTGCGCATTGTATGGGTGTGTGTTACATTACATTCACTAGTAGGAGTGAGAAAAACATCACGGGGTGGTGCGCATTGTATGGGTGTGTGTTACGTTACATTCTCTAGTAGGAGTGAGAAAAACATCACGGGGTGGTGCGCATTGTATGGGTGTGTGTTACATTACATTCACTAGTAGGAGTGAGAAAAACATCACGGGGTGGTGCGCATTGTATGGGTGTGTGTTACATTACATTCACTAGTAGGAGTGAGAAAAACATCACGGGGTGGTGCGCATTGTATGGGTGTGTGTTACATTACATTCACTAGTAGCAGTGAGAAAAACATGACGGGGTGGTGCGCATTGTATGGGTGTGTGTTACATTACATTCACTAGTAGGAGTGAGAAAAACATCACGGGGTGGTGCGCATTGTATGGGTGTGTGTTACGTTACATTCACTAGTAGGAGTGAGAAAAACATCACGGGGTGGTGCGCATTGTATGGGTGTGTGTTACGTTACATTCACTATTAGGAGTGAGAAAAACATCACGGGGTGGTGCGCATTGTATCGGTGTGTGTTACGTTACATTCACTAGTAGCAGTGAGAAAAACATCACGGGGTGGTGCGCATTGTATGGGTGTGTGTTACATTACATTCACTAGTAGGAGTGAGAAAAACATCACGTGGTGGTGCGCATTGTATGGCTGTGTGTTACATTACATTCACTAGTAGGAGTGAGAAAAACATCACGGGGTGGTGCGCAATTTATGGGTGTGTGTTACATTACATTCACTAGTAGGAGTGAGAAAAACATCACGGGGTGGTGCGCATTGTATGGGTGTGTGTTACATTACATTCACTAGTAGGAGTGAGAAAAACATCACGGGGTGGTGCGCATTGTATGGGTGTGTGTTACATTACATTCACTAGTAGGAGTGAGAAAAACATCACGGGGTGGTGCGCATTGTATGGGTGTGTGTTACATTACATTCACTAGTAGGAGTGAGAAAAACATCACGGGGTGGTGCGCATTGTATGGGTGTGTGTTACATTACATTCACTAGTAGGAGTGAGAAAAACATCACGGGGTGGTGCGCATTGTATGGGTGTGTGTTACGTTACATTCACTAGTAGGAGTGAGAAAAACATCACGGGTGGTGCGCATTGTATGGGTGTGTGTTACGTTACATTCACTAGTAGCAGTGAGAAAAACATCACGGGGTGGTGCGCATTGTATGGGTGTGTGTTACATTACATTCACTAGTAGCAGTGAGAAAAACATCACGGGGTGGTGCGCATTGTATGGGTGTGTGTTATATTACATTCACTAGTAGCAGTGAGAAAAACATGACGGGGTGGTGCGCATTGTATGGGTGTGTGTTACATTACATTCACTAGTAGGAGTGAGAAAAACATCACGGGGTGGTGCGCATTGTATGGGAGTGTGTTACATTACATTCACTAGTAGGAGTGAGAAAAACATCTCGGGGTGGTGCGCATTGTATGGGTGTGTGTTACATTACATTCGCTACTAGGAGTGAGAAAAACATCACTGGGTGGTGCGCATTATATGGGTATGTGTTACATTACATTCACTAGTTCCAGTGAGAAAAGCATCACGGGGTGGTGCGCACTGTATGGGTGTGTGTTACATTACATTCACTAGTAGGAGTGAGAAAAACATCTCGGGGTGGTGCGCATTGTATGGGTGTGTGTTACATTACATTCGCTACTAGGAGTGAGAAAAACATCACTGGGTGGTGCGCATTATATGGGTATGTGTTACATTACATTCACTAGTACCAGTGAGAAAAACATCACGGGGTGGTGCGCACTGTATGGGTGTGTGTTACATTACATTCACTAGTAGGAGTGAGAAAAACATCACGGGGTGGTGCGCATTGTATGGGTGTGTGTTACGTTACATTCACTATTAGGAGTGAGAAAAACATCACGGGGTGGTGCGCATTGTATCGGTGTGTGTTACGTTACATTCACTAGTAGCAGTGAGAAAAACATCACGGGGTGGTGCGCATTGTATGGGTGTGTGTTACATTACATTCACTAGTAGGAGTGAGAAAAACATCACGTGGTGGTGCGCATTGTATGGCTGTGTGTTACATTACATTCACTAGTAGGAGTGAGAAAAACATCACGGGGTGGTGCGCAATTTATGGGTGTGTGTTACATTACATTCACTAGTAGGAGTGAGAAAAACATCACGGGGTGGTGCGCATTGTATGGGTGTGTGTTACATTACATACACTAGTAGGAGTGAGAAAAACATCACGGGGTGGTGCGCATTGTATGGGTGTGTGTTACATTACATTCACTAGTAGGAGTGAGAAAAACATCACGGGGTGGTGCGCATTGTATGGGTGTGTGTTACATTACATTCACTAGTAGGAGTGAGAAAAACATCACGGGGTGGTGCGCATTGTATGGGTGTGTGTTACATTACATTCACTAGTAGCAGTGAGAAAAACATCACGGGGTGGTGCGCATTGTATGGGTGTGTGTTACATTACTTTCACTAGTAGGATTGAGAAAAACATCACGGGGTGGTGCGCATTGTATGGGTGTGTGTTACATTACATTCACTAGTAGGCGTGAGAAAAACATCACGGGGTGGTGCGCATTGTATGGGTGTGTGTTACATTACATTCACTAGTAGGAGTGAGAAAACCATCACGGGGTAGTGCGCATTGTATGGGTGTGTGTTACATTACATTCCCTAGTAGGAGTGAGAAAAACATCACGGGGTGGTGCGCATTGTATGGGTGTATGTTACATTACATTCACTAGTAGTAGTGAGAAAAACATCACGGGGTGGTGCGCATTCTATGGGTGTGTGTTACATTACATTCACTAGTAGGAGTGAGAAAAACATCACGGTGTGGTGCGCATTGTATGGGTGTGTGTTACGTTACATTCACTAGTAAGAGTGAAAAAAACATCACGGGGTGGTGCGCATTGTATGGGTGTGTGTTACGTTACATTCACTGGTAGGAGTGAGAAAAACATCACGGGGTGGTGCGCATTGTATGGGTGTGTGTTACGTTACATTCACTGGTAGGAGTGAGAAAAACATCACGGGGTGGTGCGCATTGTATGGGTGTGTGTTACATTAGATTCACTAGTAGGAGTGAGAAAAACATCACGGGGTGGTGCGCATTGTATGGGTGTATGTTACATTAGATTCACTAGTAGGAGTGAGAAAAACATCACGGGGTGGTGCGCTTTGTATGGGTGTGTGTTACATTACATTCACTACTAGAAGTGAGAAAAACATCACGGGGTGGTGCGCATTGTATGGGTGTGTGTTACATTACATTCACTACTAGGAGTGAGAAAAACATCACGGGGTGGTGCGCATTGTATGGGTGTGTGTTACATTACATTCACTAGAAGGAGTGAGAAAAACATCACGGGGTCGTGCGCATTGTATGGGTGTGTGTTACATTACATTCACTAGTTGGAGTGAGAAAAACTTCACGGGGTGGTGCGCATTGTATGGGTGTGTGTTTCGTTACATTCACTAGTAGGAGTGAGAAAAGCATCACGGGGTGGTGCGCATTGTATGGGTGTGTGTTACATTACATTCACTAGTAGGAGTGAGAAAAACATCACGGGGTGGTGCGCATTGTATGGGTGTGTGTTACATTACATTCACTAGTAGGAGTGAGAAAACCATCACGGGGTAGTGCGCATTGTATGGGTGTGTGTTACATTACATTCACTAGTACCAGTGAGAAAAACATCACGGAGTGGTGCGCATTGTATGGGTGTGTGTTACATTACATTCACTAGTAGTAGTGAGAAAAACATCACGGGGTGGTGCGCATTGTATGGGTGTGTGTTACATTACATTCACTAGTAGTAGTGAGAAAAACATCACGGGGTGGTGCGCATTGTATGGGTGTGTGTTACATTACATTCACTAGTAGGAGTGAGAAAAACATCACGGGGTGGTGCGCATTGTATGGGTGTGTGTTACGTTACATTCACTGGTAGGAGTGAGAAAAACATCACGGGGTGGTGCGCATTGTATTGGTGTGTGTTTCGTTACATTCACTGGTAGGAGTGAGAAAAACATCACGGGGTGGTGCGCATTGTATGGGTGTGTGTTACGTTACATTCACTAGTGGGAGTGAGAAAAACATCACGGGGTGGTGCGCATTGTATAGGTGTGTGTTACATTACATTCACTAGTAGGAGTGAGAAAAACATCACGGGGTGGTGCGCATTGTATGGGTGTGTGTTACATTACATTCACTAGTAGGAGTGAGAAAAACATCACGGGCTGGTGCGCATTGTATGGGTGTGTGTTACATTACATTCACTAGTAGGAGTGAGAAAAACATCACGGGGTGGTGCGCATTGTATGGGTGTGTGTTACATTACATTCACTAGTAGGAGTGAGAAAAACATCACGGGGTGGTGCGCATTGTATGGGTGTGTGTTACATTACATTCACTAGTAGCAGTGAGAAAAACATCACGGGGTGGTGCGCATTGTATGGGTGTGTGTTACATTACATTCACTAGTAGGAGTGAGAAAAACATCACGGGGTGGTGCGCATTGTATGGGTGTGTGTTACATTACATTCACTAGTAGGCGTGAGAAAAACATCACGGGGTGGTGCGCATTGTATGGGTGTGTGTTACATTACATTCACTAGTAGGAGTGAGAAAACCATCACGGGGTAGGGCGCATTGTATGGGTGTGTGTTACATTACATTCACTAGTACCAGTGAGAAAAACATCACGGGGTGGTGCGCATTGTATGGGTGTATGTTACATTACATTCACTAGTAGTAGTGAGAAAAACATCACGGGGTGGTGCGCATTCTATGGGTGTGTGTTACATTACATTCACTAGTAGGAGTGAGAAAAACATCACGGGGTGGTGCGCATTGTATGGGTGTGTGCTACGTTACATTCACTAGTAGGAGTGAGAAAAACATCACGGGGTGGTGCGCATTGTATGGGTGTGTGTTACGTTACATTCACTAGTAGGAGTGAGAAAAACATCACGGGGTGGTGCGCATTGTATCGGTGTGTGTTACGTTACATTCACTAGTAGGAGTGAGAAAAACATCACGGGGTGGTGCGCATTGTATCGGTGTGTGTTACGTTACATTCACTAGTAGCAGTGAGAAAAACATCACGGGGGGGTGCGCATTGTATGGGTGTGTGTTACATTACATTCACTATTAGGAGTGAGAAAAACATCACGGGGTGGTGCGCATTGTATGGGTGTGTGTTACGTTACATTCACTAGTAGGAGTGAGAAAAACATCACGGGGTGGTGCGCATTGTATGGGTGTGTGTTACATTACATTCACTAGTAGGAATGAGAAAAACATCACGGGGTGGTGCGCATTGTATGGGTGTGTGTTACATTACATTCACTAGTAGGAGTGAGAAAAACATCACGGGGTGGTGCGCATTGTATGGGTGTGTGTTACATTACATTCACTAGTAGCAGTGAGAAAAACATGACGGGGTGGTGCGCATTGTATGGGTGTGTGTTACATTACATTCACTAGTAGGAGTGAGAAAAACATCACGGGGTGGTGCGCATTGTATGGGTGTGTGTTACGTTACATTCACTAGTAGGAGTGAGAAAAACATCACGGGGTGGTGCGCATTGTATGGGTGTGTGTTACGTTACATTCACTATTAGGAGTGAGAAAAACATCACGGGGTGGTGCGCATTGTATCGGTGTGTGTTACGTTACATTCACTAGTAGCAGTGAGAAAAACATCACGGGGTGGTGCGCATTGTATGGGTGTGTGTTACATTACATTCACTAGTAGGAGTGAGAAAAACATCACGTGGTGGTGCGCATTGTATGGCTGTGTGTTACATTACATTCACTAGTAGGAGTGAGAAAAACATCACGGGGTGGTGCGCAATTTATGGGTGTGTGTTACATTACATTCACTAGTAGGAGTGAGAAAAACATCACGGGGTGGTGCGCATTGTATGGGTGTGTGTTACATTACATTCACTAGTAGGAGTGAGAAAAACATCACGGGGTGGTGCGCATTGTATGGGTGTGTGTTACATTACATTCACTAGTAGGAGTGAGAAAAACATCACGGGGTGGTGCGCATTGTATGGGTGTGTGTTACATTACATTCACTAGTAGGAGTGAGAAAAACATCACGGGGTGGTGCGCATTGTATGGGTGTGTGTTACATTACATTCACTAGTAGGAGTGAGAAAAACATCACGGGGTGGTGCGCATTGTATGGGTGTGTGTTACGTTACATTCACTAGTAGGAGTGAGAAAAACATCACGGGGTGGTGCGCATTGTATGGGTGTGTGTTACGTTACATTCACTAGTAGCAGTGAGAAAAACATCACGGGGTGGTGCGCATTGTATGGGTGTGTGTTACATTACATTCACTAGTAGGAGTGAGAAAAACATCACGGGGTGGTGCGCATTGTATGGGTGTGTGTTACATTACATTCACTAGTAGCAGTGAGAAAAACATGACGGGGTGGTGCGCATTGTATGGGTGTGTGTTACATTACATTCACTAGTAGGAGTGAGAAAAACATCACGGGGTGGTGCGCATTGTATGGGAGTGTGTTACATTACATTCACTAGTAGGAGTGAGAAAAACATCTCGGGGTGGTGCGCATTGTATGGGTGTGTGTTACATTACATTCGCTACTAGGAGTGAGAAAAACATCACTGGGTGTTGCGCATTATATGGGTATGTGTTACATTACATTCACTAGTACCAGTGAGAAAAACATCACGGGGTGGTGCGCACTGTATGGGTGTGTGTTACATTACATTCACTAGTAGGAGTGAGAAAAACATCACGGGGTGGTGCGCATTGTATGGGTGTGTGTTACGTTACATTCACTATTAGGAGTGAGAAAAACATCACGGGGTGGTGCGCATTGTATCGGTGTGTGTTACGTTACATTCACTAGTAGCAGTGAGAAAAACATCACGTGGTGGTGCGCATTGTATGGGTGTGTGTTACATTAGATTCACTAGTAGGAGTGAGAAAAACATCACGGGGTGGTGCGCATTGTATGGGTGTATGTTACATTAGATTCACTAGTAGGAGTGAGAAAAACATCACGGGGTGGTGCGCATTGTATGGGTGTGTGTTACATTACATTCACTACTAGAAGTGAGAAAAACATCACGGGGTGGTGCGCATTGTATGGGTGTGTGTTACATTACATTCACTACTAGGAGTGAGAAAAACATCACGGGGTGGTGCGCATTGTATGGGTGTGTGTTACATTACATTCACTAGTAGGAGTGAGAAAAACATCACGGGGTGGTGCGCATTGTATGGGTGTGTGTTACGTTACATTCACTAGTAGGAGTGAGAAAAACATCACGGGGTGGTGCGCATTGTATGGGTGTGTGTTACGTTACATTCACTAGTAGCAGTGAGAAAAACATCACGGGGTGGTGCGCATTGTATGGGTGTGTGTTACATTACATTCACTAGTAGCAGTGAGAAAAACATCACGGGGTGGTGCGCATTGTATGGGTGTGTGTTACATTACATTCACTAGTAGCAGTGAGAAAAACATGACGGGGTGGTGCGCATTGTATGGGTGTGTGTTACATTACATTCACTAGTAGGAGTGAGAAAAACATCACGGGGTGGTGCGCATTGTATGGGAGTGTGTTACATTACATTCACTAGTAGGAGTGAGAAAAACATCTCGGGGTGGTGCGCATTGTATGGGTGTGTGTTACATTACATTCGCTACTAGGAGTGAGAAAAACATCACTGGGTGGTGCGCATTATATGGGTATGTGTTACATTACATTCACTAGTTCCAGTGAGAAAAGCATCACGGGGTGGTGCGCACTGTATGGGTGTGTGTTACATTACATTCACTAGTAGGAGTGAGAAAAACATCTCGGGGTGGTGCGCATTGTATGGGTGTGTGTTACATTACATTCGCTACTAGGAGTGAGAAAAACATCACTGGGTGGTGCGCATTATATGGGTATGTGTTACATTACATTCACTAGTACCAGTGAGAAAAACATCACGGGGTGGTGCGCACTGTATGGGTGTGTGTTACATTACATTCACTAGTAGGAGTGAGAAAAACATCACGGGGTGGTGCGCATTGTATGGGTGTGTGTTACGTTACATTCACTATTAGGAGTGAGAAAAACATCACGGGGTGGTGCGCATTGTATCGGTGTGTGTTACGTTACATTCACTAGTAGCAGTGAGAAAAACATCACGGGGTGGTGCGCATTGTATGGGTGTGTGTTACATTACATTCACTAGTAGGAGTGAGAAAAACATCACGTGGTGGTGCGCATTGTATGGCTGTGTGTTACATTACATTCACTAGTAGGAGTGAGAAAAACATCACGGGGTGGTGCGCAATTTATGGGTGTGTGTTACATTACATTCACTAGTAGGAGTGAGAAAAACATCACGGGGTGGTGCGCATTGTATGGGTGTGTGTTACATTACATACACTAGTAGGAGTGAGAAAAACATCACGGGGTGGTGCGCATTGTATGGGTGTGTGTTACATTACATTCACTAGTAGGAGTGAGAAAAACATCACGGGGTGGTGCGCATTGTATGGGTGTGTGTTACATTACATTCACTAGTAGGAGTGAGAAAAACATCACGGGGTGGTGCGCATTGTATGGGTGTGTGTTACATTACATTCACTAGTAGCAGTGAGAAAAACATCACGGGGTGGTGCGCATTGTATGGGTGTGTGTTACATTACTTTCACTAGTAGGATTGAGAAAAACATCACGGGGTGGTGCGCATTGTATGGGTGTGTGTTACATTACATTCACTAGTAGGCGTGAGAAAAACATCACGGGGTGGTGCGCATTGTATGGGTGTGTGTTACATTACATTCACTAGTAGGAGTGAGAAAACCATCACGGGGTAGTGCGCATTGTATGGGTGTGTGTTACATTACATTCCCTAGTAGGAGTGAGAAAAACATCACGGGGTGGTGCGCATTGTATGGGTGTATGTTACATTACATTCACTAGTAGTAGTGAGAAAAACATCACGGGGTGGTGCGCATTCTATGGGTGTGTGTTACATTACATTCACTAGTAGGAGTGAGAAAAACATCACGGTGTGGTGCGCATTGTATGGGTGTGTGTTACGTTACATTCACTAGTAAGAGTGAAAAAAACATCACGGGGTGGTGCGCATTGTATGGGTGTGTGTTACGTTACATTCACTGGTAGGAGTGAGAAAAACATCACGGGGTGGTGCGCATTGTATGGGTGTGTGTTACATTAGATTCACTAGTAGGAGTGAGAAAAACATCACGGGGTGGTGCGCATTGTATGGGTGTATGTTACATTAGATTCACTAGTAGGAGTGAGAAAAACATCACGGGGTGGTGCGCTTTGTATGGGTGTGTGTTACATTACATTCACTACTAGAAGTGAGAAAAACATCACGGGGTGGTGCGCATTGTATGGGTGTGTGTTACATTACATTCACTACTAGGAGTGAGAAAAACATCACGGGGTGGTGCGCATTGTATGGGTGTGTGTTACATTACATTCACTAGAAGGAGTGAGAAAAACATCACGGGGTCGTGCGCATTGTATGGGTGTGTGTTACATTACATTCACTAGTTGGAGTGAGAAAAACTTCACGGGGTGGTGCGCATTGTATGGGTGTGTGTTTCGTTACATTCACTAGTAGGAGTGAGAAAAGCATCACGGGGTGGTGCGCATTGTATGGGTGTGTGTTACATTACATTCACTAGTAGGAGTGAGAAAAACATCACGGGGTGGTGCGCATTGTATGGGTGTGTGTTACATTACATTCACTAGTAGGAGTGAGAAAACCATCACGGGGTAGTGCGCATTGTATGGGTGTGTGTTACATTACATTCACTAGTACCAGTGAGAAAAACATCACGGAGTGGTGCGCATTGTATGGGTGTGTGTTACATTACATTCACTAGTAGTAGTGAGAAAAACATCACGGGGTGGTGCGCATTGTATGGGTGTGTGTTACATTACATTCACTAGTAGTAGTGAGAAAAACATCACGGGGTGGTGCGCATTGTATGGGTGTGTGTTACATTACATTCACTAGTAGGAGTGAGAAAAACATCACGGGGTGGTGCGCATTGTATGGGTGTGTGTTACGTTACATTCACTGGTAGGAGTGAGAAAAACATCACGGGGTGGTGCGCATTGTATTGGTGTGTGTTTCGTTACATTCACTGGTAGGAGTGAGAAAAACATCACGGGGTGGTGCGCATTGTATGGGTGTGTGTTACGTTACATTCACTAGTGGGAGTGAGAAAAACATCACGGGGTGGTGCGCATTGTATAGGTGTGTGTTACATTACATTCACTAGTAGGAGTGAGAAAAACATCACGGGGTGGTGCGCATTGTATGGGTGTGTGTTACATTACATTCACTAGTAGGAGTGAGAAAAACATCACGGGCTGGTGCGCATTGTATGGGTGTGTGTTACATTACATTCACTAGTAGGAGTGAGAAAAACATCACGGGGTGGTGCGCATTGTATGGGTGTGTGTTACATTACATTCACTAGTAGGAGTGAGAAAAACATCACGGGGTGGTGCGCATTGTATGGGTGTGTGTTACATTACATTCACTAGTAGCAGTGAGAAAAACATCACGGGGTGGTGCGCATTGTATGGGTGTGTGTTACATTACATTCACTAGTAGGAGTGAGAAAAACATCACGGGGTGGTGCGCATTGTATGGGTGTGTGTTACATTACATTCACTAGTAGGCGTGAGAAAAACATCACGGGGTGGTGCGCATTGTATGGGTGTGTGTTACATTACATTCACTAGTAGGAGTGAGAAAACCATCACGGGGTAGGGCGCATTGTATGGGTGTGTGTTACATTACATTCACTAGTACCAGTGAGAAAAACATCACGGGGTGGTGCGCATTGTATGGGTGTATGTTACATTACATTCACTAGTAGTAGTGAGAAAAACATCACGGGGTGGTGCGCATTCTATGGGTGTGTGTTACATTACATTCACTAGTAGGAGTGAGAAAAACATCACGGGGTGGTGCGCATTGTATGGGTGTGTGCTACGTTACATTCACTAGTAGGAGTGAGAAAAACATCACGGGGTGGTGCGCATTGTATGGGTGTGTGTTACGTTACATTCACTAGTAGGAGTGAGAAAAACATCACGGGGTGGTGCGCATTGTATCGGTGTGTGTTACGTTACATTCACTAGTAGGAGTGAGAAAAACATCACGGGGTGGTGCGCATTGTATCGGTGTGTGTTACGTTACATTCACTAGTAGCAGTGAGAAAAACATCACGGGGGGGTGCGCATTGTATGGGTGTGTGTTACATTACATTCACTAGTAGGAGTGAGAAAAACATCACGGGGTGGTGCGCATTGTATGGGTGTGTGTTACGTTACATTCACTAGTAGGAGTGAGAAAAACATCACGGGGTGGTGCGCATTGTGTGGGTGTGTGTTACATTACATTCACTAGTAGGAATGAGAAAAACATCACGGGGTGGTGCGCATTGTATGGGTGTGTGTTACATTACATTCACTAGTAGGAGTGAGAAAAACATCACGGGGTGGTGCGCATTGTATGGGTGTGTGTTACATTACATTCACTAGTAGCAGTGAGAAAAACATGACGGGGTGGTGCGCATTGTATGGGTGTGTGTTACATTACATTCACTAGTAGGAGTGAGAAAAACATCACGGGGTGGTGCGCATTGTATGGGTGTGTGTTACGTTACATTCACTAGTAGGAGTGAGAAAAACATCACGGGGTGGTGCGCATTGTATGGGTGTGTGTTACGTTACATTCACTATTAGGAGTGAGAAAAACATCACGGGGTGGTGCGCATTGTATCGGTGTGTGTTACGTTACATTCACTAGTAGCAGTGAGAAAAACATCACGGGGTGGTGCGCATTGTATGGGTGTGTGTTACATTACATTCACTAGTAGGAGTGAGAAAAACATCACGTGGTGGTGCGCATTGTATGGCTGTGTGTTACATTACATTCACTAGTAGGAGTGAGAAAAACATCACGGGGTGGTGCGCAATTTATGGGTGTGTGTTACATTACATTCACTAGTAGGAGTGAGAAAAACATCACGGGGTGGTGCGCATTGTATGGGTGTGTGTTACATTACATTCACTAGTAGGAGTGAGAAAAACATCACGGGGTGGTGCGCATTGTATGGGTGTGTGTTACATTACATTCACTAGTAGGAGTGAGAAAAACATCACGGGGTGGTGCGCATTGTATGGGTGTGTGTTACATTACATTCACTAGTAGGAGTGAGAAAAACATCACGGGGTGGTGCGCATTGTATGGGTGTGTGTTACATTACATTCACTAGTAGGAGTGAGAAAAACATCACGGGGTGGTGCGCATTGTATGGGTGTGTGTTACGTTACATTCACTAGTAGGAGTGAGAAAAACATCACGGGGTGGTGCGCATTGTATGGGTGTGTGTTACGTTACATTCACTAGTAGCAGTGAGAAAAACATCACGGGGTGGTGCGCATTGTATGGGTGTGTGTTACATTACATTCACTAGTAGGAGTGAGAAAAACATCACGGGGTGGTGCGCATTGTATGGGTGTGTGTTACATTACATTCACTAGTAGCAGTGAGAAAAACATGACGGGGTGGTGCGCATTGTATGGGTGTGTGTTACATTACATTCACTAGTAGGAGTGAGAAAAACATCACGGGGTGGTGCGCATTGTATGGGAGTGTGTTACATTACATTCACTAGTAGGAGTGAGAAAAACATCTCGGGGTGGTGCGCATTGTATGGGTGTGTGCTACATTACATTCGCTACTAGGAGTGAGAAAAACATCACTGGGTGGTGCGCATTATATGGGTATGTGTTACATTACATTCAGTAGTTCCAGTGAGAAAAGCATCACGGGGTGGTGCGCACTGTATGGGTGTGTGTTACATTACATTCACTAGTAGGAGTGAGAAAAACATCTCGGGGTGGTGCGCATTGTATGGGTGTGTGTTACATTACATTCGCTACTAGGAGTGAGAAAAACATCACTGGGTGGTGCGCATTATATGGGTATGTGTTACATTACATTCACTAGTACCAGTGAGAAAAACATCACGGGGTGGTGCGCACTGTATGGGTGTGTGTTACATTACATTCACTAGTAGGAGTGAGAAAAACATCACGGGGTGGTGCGCATTGTATGGGTGTGTGTTACGTTACATTCACTATTAGGAGTGAGAAAAACATCACGGGGTGGTGCGCATTGTATCGGTGTGTGTTACGTTACATTCACTAGTAGCAGTGAGAAAAACATCACGTGGTGGTGCGCATTGTATGGGTGTGTGTTACATTAGATTCACTAGTAGGAGTGAGAAAAACATCACGGGGTGGTGCGCATTGTATGGGTGTATGTTACATTAGATTCACTAGTAGGAGTGAGAAAAACATCACGGGGTGGTGCGCATTGTATGGGTGTGTGTTACATTACATTCACTACTAGAAGTGAGAAAAACATCACGGGGTGGTGCGCATTGTATGGGTGTGTGTTACATTACATTCACTACTAGGAGTGAGAAAAACATCACGGGGTGGAGCGCATTGTATGGGTGTGTGTTACATTACATTCACTAGAAGGAGTGAGAAAAACATCACGGGGTCGTGCGCATTGTATGGGTGTGTGTTACATTACATTCACTAGTTGGAGTGAGAAAAACATCACGGGGTGGTGCGCATTGTATGGGTGTGTGTTTCGTTACATTCACTAGTAGGAGTGAGAAAAGCATCACGGGGTGGTGCGCATTGTATGGGTGTGTGTTACATTACATTCACTAGTAGGAGGGAGAAAAACATCACGGGGTGGTGCGCATTGTATGGGTGTGTGTTACGTTACATTCACTAGTAGGAGTGAGAAAAACATCACGGGGTGGTGCGCATTGTATGGGTGTGTGTTACATTACATTCACTAGTAGGAGTGAGAAAACCATCACGGGGTAGTGCGCATTGTATGGGTGTGTGTTACATTACATTCACTAGTACCAGTGAGAAAAACATCACGGGGTGGTGCGCATTGTATGGGTGTGTGTTACATTACATTCACTAGTAGTAGTGAGAAAAACATCACGGGGTGGTGCGCATTGTATGGGTGTGTGTTACATTACATTCACTAGTAGTAGTGAGAAAAACATCACGGGGTGGTGCGCATTGTATGGGTGTGTGTTACATTACATTCACTAGTAGGAGTGAGAAAAACATCACGGGGTGGTGCGCATTGTATGGGTGTGTGTTACGTTACATTCACTGGTAGGAGTGAGAAAAACATCACGGGGTGGTGCGCATTGTATTGGTGTGTGTTTCGTTACATTCACTGGTAGGAGTGAGAAAAACATCACGGGGTGGTGCACATTGTATGGGTGTGTGTTACGTTACATTCACTAGTAGGAGTGAGAAAAACATCACGGGGTGGTGCGCATTTTATAGGTGTGTGTTACATTACATTCACTAGTAGGAGTGAGAAAAACATCACGGGGTGGTGCGCATTGTATGGGTGTGTGTTACATTACATTCACTAGTAGGAGTGAGAAAAACATCACGGGGTGGTGCGCATTGTATGGGTGTGTGTTACATTACATTCACTAGTAGCAGTGAGAAAAACATGACGGGGTGGTGCGCATTGTATGGGTGTGTGTTACATTACATTCACTAGTAGGAGTGAGAAAAACATCACGGGGTGGTGCGCATTGTATGGGAGTGTGTTACATTACATTCACTAGTAGGAGTGAGAAAAACATCTCGGGGTGGTGCGCATTGTATGGGTGTGTGTTACATTACATTCGCTACTAGGAGTGAGAAAAACATCACTGGGTGGTGCGCATTATATGGGTATGTGTTACATTACATTCACTAGTACCAGTGAGAAAAACATCACGGGGTGGTGCGCACTGTATGGGTGTGTGTTACATTACATTCACTAGTAGGAGTGAGAAAAACATCACGGGGTGGTGCGCATTGTATGGGTGTGTGTTACATTACATTCACTAGTAGCAGTGAGAAAAACATCACGGGGTGGTGCGCATTGTATGGGAGTGTGTTACATTACATTCACTAGTAGGATTACATTCACTAGTAGGAGTGAGAAAAACATCACAGGGTGGTGCGCATTGTATGGGTGTATGTTATATTAGATTCACTAGTAGGAGTGAGAAAAACATCACGGGGTGGTGCGCATTGTATGGGTGTGTGTTACATTACATTCACTACTAGGAGTGAGAAAAACATTTCGGGGTGGTGCGCATTGTATGGATGTGTGTTACATTACATTCACTACTAGGAGTGAGAAAAACATCACGGGGTGGTGCGCATTGTATGGGTGTGTGTTACATTACATTCACTAGAAGGAGTGAGAAAAACATCACGGGGTGGTGCGCATTGTATGGGTGTGTGTTACATTACATTCACTAGTAGCAGTGAGAAAAACATCGCGGGGTGGTGCGCATTGTATGGGTGTGTGTTACATTACATTCACTAGTAGCAGTGAGAAAAACATCACGGTGTGGTGCGCATTGTATGGGTGTGTGTTACATTACATTCACTACTAGAAGTGAGAAAAACATCACGGGGTGGTGCGCATTGTATGGGTGTGTGTTACATTACATTCACTAGTAGGAGTGAGAAAAACATCACGGGTTGGGGCGCATTGTATGGGTGTGTGTTACATTACATTCACTAGTAGGAGTGAGAAAAACATCACGGGGTGGTGCGCATTGTATGGGTGTGTGTTACATTACATTCACTAGTAGGAGTGAGAAAAACATCACGGGGTGGTGCGCATTGTATCGGTGTGTGTTACGTTACATTCACTAGTAGGAGTGAGATAAACATCACGGGGTGGTGCGCATTGTATGGGTGTGTGTTACGTTACATTCACTAGTAGGAGTGAGAAAAACATCACGGGGTGGTGAGCATTGTATGGGTGTGTGTTACGTTACATTCACTAGTAGGAGTGAGAAAAACATCACGGGGTGGTGCGCATTGTATGGGTGTGTGTTACGTTACATTCACTAGTAGGAGTGAGAAAAACATCACGGGGTGGTGCGCATTGTATGGGTGTGTGTTACGTTACATTCACTATTAGGAGTGAGAAAAACATCACGGGGTGGTGCGCATTGTATCGGTGTGTGTTACGTTACATTCACTAGTAGCAGTGAGAAAAACATCACGGGGTGGTGCGCATTGTATGGGTGTGTGTTACATTACATTCACTAGTAGGAGTGAGAAAAACATCACGTGGTGGTGCGCATTGTATGGCTGTGTGTTACATTACATTCACTAGTACGAGTGAGAAAAACATCACGGGGTGGTGCGCAATTTATGGGTGTGTGTTACATTACATTCACTAGTAGGAGTGAGAAAAACATCACGGGGTGGTGCGCATTGTATGGGTGTGTGTTACATTACATTCACTAGTAGGAGTGAGAAAAACATCACGGGCTGGTGCGCATTGTATGGGTGTGTGTTACATTACATTCACTAGTAGGAGTGAGAAAAACATCACGGGGTGGTGCGCATTGTATGGGTGTGTGTTACATTACATTCACTAGTAGGAGTGAGAAAAACATCACGGGGTGGTGCGCATTGTATGGGTGTGTGTTACATTACATTCACTAGTAGCAGTGAGAAAAACATGACGGGGTGGTGCGCATTGTATGGGTGTGTGTTACATTACATTCACTAGTAGGAGTGAGAAAAACATCACGGGGTGGTGCGCATTGTATGGGTGTGTGTTACATTACATTCACTAGTAGGCGTGAGAAAAACATCACGGGGTGGTGCGCATTGTATGGGTGTGTGTTACATTACATTCACTAGTAGGAGTGAGAAAACCATCACGGGGTAGTGCGCATTGTATGGGTGTGTGTTACATTACATTCACTAGTACCAGTGAGAAAAACATCACGGGGTGGTGCGCATTGTATGGGTGTATGTTACATTACATTCACTAGTAGTAGTGAGAAAAACATCACGGGGTGGTGCGCATTCTATGGGTGTGTGTTACATTACATTCACTAGTAGGAGTGAGAAAAACATCACGGTGTGGTGCGCATTGTATGGGTGTGTGTTACGTTACATTCACTAGTAGGAGTGAAAAAAACATCACGGAGTGGTGCGCATTGTATGGGTGTGTGTTACGTTACATTCACTGGTAGGAGTGAGAAAAACATCACGGGGTGGTGCGCATTGTATGGGTGTGTGTTACGTTACATTCACTGGTAGGAGTGAGTAAAATATCACGGGGTGGTGCGCATTGTATGCGTGTGTGTTACGTTACATTCACTGGTAGGAGTGAGAAAAACATCACGGGGTGGTGCGCATTGTATGGGTGTGTTTTACGTTACATTCACTAGTAGGAGTGAGAAAAACATCACGGGGTGGTGCGCATTGTATGGGTGTGTGTTATGTTACATTCACTTGTAGGAGTGAGAAAAACATCACGGGGTGGTGAGCATTGTATGGATGTGTGTTACGTTACATTCACTAGTAGGAGTGAGAAAAACATCACGGGGTGGTGCGCATTGTATGGGTGTGTGTTACATTACATTCACTAGTAGGAGTGAGAAAAACATCACGGGGTGGTGCGCATTGTATGGGTGTGTGTTACATTACATTCACTAGTAGGAGTGAGAAAAACATCACGGGGTGGTGCGCATTGTATGGGTGTGTGTTACATTACATTCACTAGTAGCAGTGAGAAAAACATCACGGGGTGGTGCGCATTGTATGGGTGTGTGTTACATTACATTCACTAGTAGGAGTGAGAAAAACATCACGGGGTGGTGCGCATTGTATGGGTGTGTGTTACATTACATTCACTAGTAGGCGTGAGAAAAACATCACGGGGTGGTGCGCATTGTATGGGTGTGTGTTACATTACATTCACTAGTAGGAGTGAGAAAACCATCACGGGGTAGTGCGCATTGTATGGGTGTGTGTTACATTACATTCACTAGTACCAGTGAGAAAAACATCACGGGGTGGTGCGCATTGTATGGGTGTATGTTACATTACATTCACTAGTAGTAGTGAGAAAAACATCACGGGGTGGTGCGCATTCTATGGGTGTGTGTTACATTACATTCACTAGTAGGAGTGAGAAAAACATCACGGTGTGGTGCGCATTGTATGGGTGTGTGTTACGTTACATTCACTAGTAGGAGTGAAAAAAACATCACGGGGTGGTGCGCATTGTATGGGTGTGTGTTACGTTACATTCACTGGTAGGAGTGAGAAAAACATCACGGGGTGGTGCGCATTGTATGGGTGTGTGTTACGTTACATTCACTGGTAGGAGTGAGAAAAATATCACGGGGTGGTGCGCATTGTATGCGTGTGTGTTACGTTACATTCACTGGTAGGAGTGAGAAAAACATCACGGGGTGGTGCGCATTGTATGGGTGTGTTTTACGTTACATTCACTAGTAGGAGTGAGAAAAACATCACGGGGTGGTGCGCATTGTATGGGTGTGTGTTATGTTACATTCACTTGTAGGAGTGAGAAAAACATCACGGGGTGGTGAGCATTGTATGGATGTGTGTTACGTTACATTCACTAGTAGGAGTGAGAAAAACATCACGGGGTGGTGCGCATTGTATGGGTGTGTGTTACATTACATTCACTAGTAGGAGTGAGAAAAACATCACGGGGTGGTGCGCATTGTATGGGTGTGTGTTACATTACATTCACTAGTAGGAGTGAGAAAAACATCACGGGGTGGTGCGCATTGTATGGGTGTGTGTTACATTACATTCACTAGTAGCAGTGAGAAAAACATCACGGGGTGGTGCGCATTGTATGGGTGTGTGTTACATTACATTCACTAGTAGGAGTGAGAAAAACATCACGGGGTGGTGCGCATTGTATGGGTGTGTGTTACATTACATTCACTAGTAGGCGTGAGAAAAACATCACGGGGTGGTGCGCATTGTATGGGTGTGTGTTACATTACATTCACTAGTAGGAGTGAGAAAACCATCACGGGGTAGTGCGCATTGTATGGGTGTGTGTTACATTACATTCACTAGTACCAGTGAGAAAAACATCACGGGGTGGTGCGCATTGTATGGGTGTATGTTACATTACATTCACTAGTAGTAGTGAGAAAAACATCACGGGGTGGTGCGCATTCTATGGGTGTGTGTTACATTACATTCACTAGTAGGAGTGAGAAAAACATCACGGTGTGGTGCGCATTGTATGGGTGTGTGTTACGTTACATTCACTAGTAGGAGTGAAAAAAACATCACGGGGTGGTGCGCATTGTATGGGTGTGTGTTACGTTACATTCACTGGTAGGAGTGAGAAAAACATCACGGGGTGGTGCGCATTGTATGGGTGTGTGTTACGTTACATTCACTGGTAGGAGTGAGAAAAATATCACGGGGTGGTGCGCATTGTATGCGTGTGTGTTACGTTACATTCACTGGTAGGAGTGAGAAAAACATCACGGGGTGGTGCGCATTGTATGGGTGTGTTTTACGTTACATTCACTAGTAGGAGTGAGAAAAACATCACGGGGTGGTGCGCATTGTATGGGTGTGTGTTATGTTACATTCACTTGTAGGAGTGAGAAAAACATCACGGGGTGGTGAGCATTGTATGGATGTGTGTTACGTTACATTCACTAGTAGGAGTGAGAAAAACATCACGGGGTGGTGCGCATTGTATGGGTGTGTGTTACGTTACATTCACTAGTAGGAGTGAGAAAAACATCACGGGGTGGTGCGCATTGTATGGGTGTGTGTTACGTTACATTCACTAGTAGGAGTGAGAAAAACATCACGGGGTGGTGCGCATTGTATCGGTGTGTGTTACGTTACATTCACTAGTAGGAGTGAGAAAAACATCACGTGGTGGTGCGCATTGTATCGGTGTGTGTTACGTTACATTCACTAGTAGCAGTGAGAAAAACATCACGGGGGGGTGCGCATTGTATGGGTGTGTGTTACATTACATTCACTAGTAGGAGTGAGAAAAACATCACGGGGTGGTGCGCATTGTATGGGTGTGTGTTACGTTACATTCTCTAGTAGGAGTGAGAAAAACATCACGGGGTGGTGCGCATTGTATGGGTGTGTGTTACATTACATTCACTAGTAGGAGTGAGAAAAACATCACGGGGTGGTGCGCATTGTATGGGTGTGTGTTACATTACATTCACTAGTAGGAGTGAGAAAAACATCACGGGGTGGTGCGCATTGTATGGGTGTGTGTTACATTACATTCACTAGTAGCAGTGAGAAAAACATGACGGGGTGGTGCGCATTGTATGGGTGTGTGTTACATTACATTCACTAGTAGGAGTGAGAAAAACATCACGGGGTGGTGCGCATTGTATGGGTGTGTGTTACGTTACATTCACTAGTAGGAGTGAGAAAAACATCACGGGGTGGTGCGCATTGTATGGGTGTGTGTTACGTTACATTCACTATTAGGAGTGAGAAAAACATCACGGGGTGGTGCGCATTGTATCGGTGTGTGTTACGTTACATTCACTAGTAGCAGTGAGAAAAACATCACGGGGTGGTGCGCATTGTATGGGTGTGTGTTACATTACATTCACTAGTAGGAGTGAGAAAAACATCACGTGGTGGTGCGCATTGTATGGCTGTGTGTTACATTACATTCACTAGTAGGAGTGAGAAAAACATCACGGGGTGGTGCGCAATTTATGGGTGTGTGTTACATTACATTCACTAGTAGGAGTGAGAACAACATCACGGGGTGGTGCGCATTGTATGGGTGTGTGTTACATTACATTCACTAGTAGGAGTGAGAAAAACATCACGGGGTGGTGCGCATTGTATGGGTGTGTGTTACATTACATTCACTAGTAGGAGTGAGAAAAACATCACGGGGTGGTGCGCATTGTATGGGTGTGTGTTACATTACATTCACTAGTAGGAGTGAGAAAAACATCACGGGGTGGTGCGCATTGTATGGGTGTGTGTTACATTACATTCACTTGTAGGAGTGAGAAAAACATCACGGGGTGGTGCGCATTGTATGGGTGTGTGTTACGTTACATTCACTAGTAGGAGTGAGAAAAACATCACGGGGTGGTGCGCATTGTATGGGTGTGTGTTACGTTACATTCACTAGTAGCAGTGAGAAAAACATCACGGGGTGGTGCGCATTGTATGGGTGTGTGTTACATTACATTCACTAGTAGCAGTGAGAAAAACATCACGGGGTGGTGCGCATTGTATGGGTGTGTGTTACATTACATTCACTAGTAGCAGTGAGAAAAACATGACGGGGTGGTGCGCATTGTATGGGTGTGTGTTACATTACATTCACTAGTAGGAGTGAGAAAAACATCACGGGGTGGTGCGCATTGTATGGGAGTGTGTTACATTACATTCACTAGTAGGAGTGAGAAAAACATCTCGGGGTGGTGCGCATTGTATGGGTGTGTGTTACATTACATTCGCTACTAGGAGTGAGAAAAACATCACTGGGTGGTGCGCATTATATGGGTATGTGTTACATTACATTCACTAGTTCCAGTGAGAAAAGCATCACGGGGTGGTGCGCACTGTATGGGTGTGTGTTACATTACATTCACTAGTAGGAGTGAGAAAAACATCTCGGGGTGGTGCGCATTGTATGGGTGTGTGTTACATTACATTCGCTACTAGGAGTGAGAAAAACATCACTGGGTGGTGCGCATTATATGGGTATGTGTTACATTACATTCACTAGTACCAGTGAGAAAAACATCACGGGGTGGTGCGCAATGTATGGGTGTGTGTTACATTACATTCACTAGTAGGAGTGAGAAAAACATCACGGGGTGGTGCGCATTGTATGGGTGTGTGTTACGTTACATTCACTATTAGGAGTGAGAAAAACATCACGGGGTGGTGCGCATTGTATCGGTGTGTGTTACGTTACATTCACTAGTAGCAGTGAGAAAAACATCACGGGGTGGTGCGCATTGTATGGGTGTGTGTTACATTACATTCACTAGTAGGAGTGAGAAAAACATCACGTGGTGGTGCGCATTGTATGGCTGTGTGTTACATTACATTCACTAGTAGGAGTGAGAAAAACATCACGGGGTGGTGCGCAATTTATGGGTGTGTGTTTACATTACATTCACTAGTAGGAGTGAGAAAAACATCACGGGGTGGTGCGCATTGTATGGGTGTGTGTTACATTAGATACACTAGTAGGAGTGAGAAAAACATCACGGGGTGGTGCGCATTGTATGGGTGTGTGTTACATTACATTCACTAGTAGGAGTGAGAAAAACATCACGGGGTGGTGCGCATTGTATGGGTGTGTGTTACATTACATTCACTACTAGGAGTGAGAAAAACATCACGGGGTGGTGCGCATTGTATGGGTGTGTGTTACATTACATTCACTAGTAGCAGTGAGAAAAACATCACGGGGTGGTGCGCATTGTATGGGTGTGTGTTACATTACTTTCACTAGTAGGATTGAGAAAAACATCACGGGGTGGTGCGCATTGTATGGGTGTGTGTTACATTACATTCACTAGTAGGCGTGAGAAAAACATCACGGGGTGGTGCGCATTGTATGGGTGTGTGTTACATTACATTCACTAGTAGGAGTGAGAAAACCATCACGGGGTAGTGCGCATTGTATGGGTGTGTGTTACATTACATTCCCTAGTAGGAGTGAGAAAAACATCACGGGGTGGTGCGCATTGTATGGGTGTATGTTACATTACATTCACTAGTAGTAGTGAGAAAAACATCACGGGGTGGTGCGCATTCTATGGGTGTGTGTTACATTACATTCACTAGTAGGAGTGAGAAAAACATCACGGTGTGGTGCGCATTGTATGGGTGTGTGTTACGTTACATTCACTAGTAAGAGTGAAAAAAACATCACGGGGTGGTGCGCATTGTATGGGTGTGTGTTACGTTACATTCACTGGTAGGAGTGAGAAAAACATCACGGGGTGGTGCGCATTGTATGGGTGTGTGTTACGTTACATTCACTGGTAGGAGTGAGAAAAACATCACGGGGTGGTGCGCATTGTATGGGTGTGTGTTATTAGATTCACTAGTAGGAGTGAGAAAAACATCACGGGGTGGTGCGCATTGTATGGGTGTATGTTACATTAGATTCACTAGTAGGAGTGAGAAAAACATCACGGGGTGGTGCGCTTTGTATGGGTGTGTGTTACATTACATTCACTACTAGAAGTGAGAAAAACATCACGGGGTGGTGCGCATTGTATGGGTGTGTGTTACATTACATTCACTACTAGGAGTGAGAAAAACATCACGGGGTGGTGCGCATTGTATGGGTGTGTGTTACATTACATTCACTAGAAGGAGTGAGAAAAACATCACGGGGTCGTGCGCATTGTATGGGTGTGTGTTACATTACATTCACTAGTTGGAGTGAGAAAAACTTCACGGGGTGGTGCGCATTGTATGGGTGTGTGTTTCGTTACATTCACTAGTAGGAGTGAGAAAAGAATCACGGGGTGGTGCGCATTGTATGGGTGTGTGTTACATTACATTCACTAGTAGGAGTGAGAAAAACATCACGGGGTGGTGCGCATTGTATGGGTGTGTGTTACATTACATTCACTAGTAGGAGTGAGAAAACCATCACGGGGTAGTGCGCATTGTATGGGTGTGTGTTACATTACATTCACTAGTACCAGTGAGAAAAACATCACGGGGTGGTGCGCATTGTATGGGTGTGTGTTACATTACATTCACTAGTAGTAGTGAGAAAAACATCACGGGGTGGTGCGCATTGTATGGGTGTGTGTTACATTACATTCACTAGTAGTAGTGAGAAAAACATCACGGGGTGGTGCGCATTGTATGGGTGTGTGTTACATTACATTCACTAGTAGGAGTGAGAAAAACATCACGGGGTGGTGCGCATTGTATGGGTGTGTGTTACGTTACATTCACTGGTAGGAGTGAGAAAAACATCACGGGGTGGTGCGAATTGTATTGGTGTGTGTTTCGTTACATTCACTGGTAGGAGTGAGAAAAACATCACGGGGTGGTGCGCATTGTATGGGTGTGTGTTACGTTACATTCACTAGTGGGAGTGAGAAAAACATCACGGGGTGGTGCGCATTGTATAGGTGTGTGTTACATTACATTCACTAGTAGGAGTGAGAAAAACATCACGGGGTGGTGCGCATTGTATGGGTGTGTGTTACATTACATTCACTAGTAGGAGTGAGAAAAACATCACGGGCTGGTGCGCATTGTATGGGTGTGTGTTACATTACATTCACTAGTAGGAGTGAGAAAAACATCACGGGGTGGTGCGCATTGTATGGGTGTGTGTTACATTACATTCACTAGTAGGAGTGAGAAAAACATCACGGGGTGGTGCGCATTGTATGGGTGTGTGTTACATTACATTCACTAGGAGCAGTGAGAAAAACATCACGGGGTGGTGCGCATTGTATGGGTGTGTGTTACATTACATTCACTAGTAGGAGTGAGAAAAACATCACGGGGTGGTGCGCATTGTATGGGTGTGTGTTACATTACATTCACTAGTAGGCGTGAGAAAAACATCACGGGGTGGTGCGCATTGTATGGGTGTGTGTTACATTACATTCACTAGTAGGAGTGAGAAAACCATCACGGGGTAGGGCGCATTGTATGGGTGTGTGTTACATTACATTCACTAGTACCAGTGAGAAAAACATCACGGGGTGGTGCGCATTGTATGGGTGTATGTTACATTACATTCACTAGTAGTAGTGAGAAAAACATCACGGGGTGGTGCGCATTCTATGGGTGTGTGTTACATTACATTCACTAGTAGGAGTGAGAAAAACATCACGGGGTGGTGCGCATTGTATGGGTGTGTGTTACGTTACATTCACTTGTAGGAGTGAGAAAAACATCACGGGGTGGTGAGCATTGTATGGATGTGTGTTACGTTACATTCACTAGTAGGAGTGAGAAAAACATCACGGGGTGGTGCGCATTGTATGGGTGTGTGTTACGTTACATTCACTAGTAGGAGTGAGAAAAACATCACGGGGTGGTGCGCATTGTATGGGTGTGTGTTACGTTACATTCACTAGTAGGAGTGAGAAAAACATCACGGGGTGGTGCGCATTGTATCGGTGTGTGTTACGTTACATTCACTAGTAGGAGTGAGAAAAACATCACGGGGTGGTGCGCATTGTATCGGTGTGTGTTACGTTACATTCACTAGTAGCAGTGAGAGAAACATCACGGGGGGGTGCGCATTGTATGGGTGTGTGTTACATTACATTCACTAGTAGGAGTGAGAAAAACATCACGGGGTGGTGCGCATTGTATGGGTGTGTGTTACGTTACATTCACTAGTAGGAGTGAGAAAAACATCACGGGGTGGTGCGCATTGTATGGGTGTGTGTTACGTTACATTCACTAGTAGCAGTGAGAAAAACATCACGGGGTGGTGCGCATTGTATGGGTGTGTGTTACATTACATTCACTAGTAGGAGTGAGAAAAACATGACGGGGTGGTGCGCATTGTATGGGTGTGTGTTACATTACATTCACTAGTAGCAGTGAGAAAAACATGACGGGGTGGTGCGCATTGTATGGGTGTGTGTTACATTACATTCACTAGTAGGAGTGAGAAAAACATCACGGGGTGGTGCGCATTGTATGGGAGTGTGTTACATTACATTCACTAGTAGGAGTGAGAAAAACATCTCGGGGTGGTGCGCATTGTATGGGTGTGTGCTACATTACATTCGCTACTAGGAGTGAGAAAAACATCACTGGGTGGTGCGCATTATATGGGTATGTGTTACATTACATTCAGTAGTTCCAGTGAGAAAAGCATCACGGGGTGGTGCGCACTGTATGGGTGTGTGTTACATTACATTCACTAGTAGGAGTGAGAAAAACATCTCGGGGTGGTGCGCATTGTATGGGTGTGTGTTACATTACATTCGCTACTAGGAGTGAGAAAAACATCACTGGGTGGTGCGCATTATATGGGTATGTGTTACATTACATTCACTAGTACCAGTGAGAAAAACATCACGGGGTGGTGCGCACTGTATGGGTGTGTGTTACATTACATTCACTAGTAGGAGTGAGAAAAACATCACGGGGTGGTGCGCATTGTATGGGTGTGTGTTACGTTACATTCACTAGTAGGAGTGAGAAAAACATCACGGGGTGGTGCGCATTGTATCGGTGTGTGTTACGTTACATTCACTAGTAGGAGTGAGAAAAACATCACGTGGTGGTGCGCATTGTATCGGTGTGTGTTACGTTACATTCACTAGTAGCAGTGAGAAAAACATCACGGGGGGGTGCGCATTGTATGGGTGTGTGTTACATTACATTCACTAGTAGGAGTGAGAAAAACATCACGGGGTGGTGCGCATTGTATGGGTGTGTGTTACGTTACATTCTCTAGTAGGAGTGAGAAAAACATCACGGGGTGGTGCGCATTGTATGGGTGTGTGTTACATTACATTCACTAGTAGGAGTGAGAAAAACATCACGGGGTGGTGCGCATTGTATGGGTGTGTGTTACATTACATTCACTAGTAGGAGTGAGAAAAACATCACGGGGTGGTGCGCATTGTATGGGTGTGTGTTACATTACATTCACTAGTAGCAGTGAGAAAAACATGACGGGGTGGTGCGCATTGTATGGGTGTGTGTTACATTACATTCACTAGTAGGAGTGAGAAAAACATCACGGGGTGGTGCGCATTGTATGGGTGTGTGTTACGTTACATTCACTAGTAGGAGTGAGAAAAACATCACGGGGTGGTGCGCATTGTATGGGTGTGTGTTACGTTACATTCACTATTAGGAGTGAGAAAAACATCACGGGGTGGTGCGCATTGTATCGGTGTGTGTTACGTTACATTCACTAGTAGCAGTGAGAAAAACATCACGGGGTGGTGCGCATTGTATGGGTGTGTGTTACATTACATTCACTAGTAGGAGTGAGAAAAACATCACGTGGTGGTGCGCATTGTATGGCTGTGTGTTACATTACATTCACTAGTAGGAGTGAGAAAAACATCACGGGGTGGTGCGCAATTTATGGGTGTGTGTTACATTACATTCACTAGTAGGAGTGAGAACAACATCACGGGGTGGTGCGCATTGTATGGGTGTGTGTTACATTACATTCACTAGTAGGAGTGAGAAAAACATCACGGGGTGGTGCGCATTGTATGGGTGTGTGTTACATTACATTCACTAGTAGGAGTGAGAAAAACATCACGGGGTGGTGCGCATTGTATGGGTGTGTGTTACATTACATTCACTAGTAGGAGTGAGAAAAACATCACGGGGTGGTGCGCATTGTATGGGTGTGTGTTACATTACATTCACTTGTAGGAGTGAGAAAAACATCACGGGGTGGTGCGCATTGTATGGGTGTGTGTTACGTTACATTCACTAGTAGGAGTGAGAAAAACATCACGGGGTGGTGCGCATTGTATGGGTGTGTGTTACGTTACATTCACTAGTAGCAGTGAGAAAAACATCACGGGGTGGTGCGCATTGTATGGGTGTGTGTTACATTACATTCACTAGTAGCAGTGAGAAAAACATCACGGGGTGGTGCGCATTGTATGGGTGTGTGTTACATTACATTCACTAGTAGCAGTGAGAAAAACATGACGGGGTGGTGCGCATTGTATGGGTGTGTGTTACATTACATTCACTAGTAGGAGTGAGAAAAACATCACGGGGTGGTGCGCATTGTATGGGAGTGTGTTACATTACATTCACTAGTAGGAGTGAGAAAAACATCTCGGGGTGGTGCGCATTGTATGGGTGTGTGTTACATTACATTCGCTACTAGGAGTGAGAAAAACATCACTGGGTGGTGCGCATTATATGGGTATGTGTTACATTACATTCACTAGTTCCAGTGAGAAAAGCATCACGGGGTGGTGCGCACTGTATGGGTGTGTGTTACATTACATTCACTAGTAGGAGTGAGAAAAACATCTCGGGGTGGTGCGCATTGTATGGGTGTGTGTTACATTACATTCGCTACTAGGAGTGAGAAAAACATCACTGGGTGGTGCGCATTATATGGGTATGTGTTACATTACATTCACTAGTACCAGTGAGAAAAACATCACGGGGTGGTGCGCAATGTATGGGTGTGTGTTACATTACATTCACTAGTAGGAGTGAGAAAAACATCACGGGGTGGTGCGCATTGTATGGGTGTGTGTTACGTTACATTCACTATTAGGAGTGAGAAAAACATCACGGGGTGGTGCGCATTGTATCGGTGTGTGTTACGTTACATTCACTAGTAGCAGTGAGAAAAACATCACGGGGTGGTGCGCATTGTATGGGTGTGTGTTACATTACATTCACTAGTAGGAGTGAGAAAAACATCACGTGGTGGTGCGCATTGTATGGCTGTGTGTTACATTATATTCACTAGTAGGAGTGAGAAAAACATCACGGGGTGGTGCGCAATTTATGGGTGTGTGTTTACATTACATTCACTAGTAGGAGTGAGAAAAACATCACGGGGTGGTGCGCATTGTATGGGTGTGTGTTACATTAGATACACTAGTAGGAGTGAGAAAAACATCACGGGGTGGTGCGCATTGTATGGGTGTGTGTTACATTACATTCACTAGTAGGAGTGAGAAAAACATCACGGGGTGGTGCGCATTGTATGGGTGTGTGTTACATTACATTCACTACTAGGAGTGAGAAAAACATCACGGGGTGGTGCGCATTGTATGGGTGTGTGTTACATTACATTCACTAGTAGCAGTGAGAAAAACATCACGGGGTGGTGCGCATTGTATGGGTGTGTGTTACATTACTTTCACTAGTAGGATTGAGAAAAACATCACGGGGTGGTGCGCATTGTATGGGTGTGTGTTACATTACATTCACTAGTAGGCGTGAGAAAAACATCACGGGGTGGTGCGCATTGTATGGGTGTGTGTTACATTACATTCACTAGTAGGAGTGAGAAAACCATCACGGGGTAGTGCGCATTGTATGGGTGTGTGTTACATTACATTCCCTAGTAGGAGTGAGAAAAACATCACGGGGTGGTGCGCATTGTATGGGTGTATGTTACATTACATTCACTAGTAGTAGTGAGAAAAACATCACGGGGTGGTGCGCATTCTATGGGTGTGTGTTACATTACATTCACTAGTAGGAGTGAGAAAAACATCACGGTGTGGTGCGCATTGTATGGGTGTGTGTTACGTTACATTCACTAGTAAGAGTGAAAAAAACATCACGGGGTGGTGCGCATTGTATGGGTGTGTGTTACGTTACATTCACTGGTAGGAGTGAGAAAAACATCACGGGGTGGTGCGCATTGTATGGGTGTGTGTTACGTTACATTCACTGGTAGGAGTGAGAAAAACATCACGGGGTGGTGCGCATTGTATGGGTGTGTGTTATTAGATTCACTAGTAGGAGTGAGAAAAACATCACGGGGTGGTGCGCATTGTATGGGTGTATGTTACATTAGATTCACTAGTAGGAGTGAGAAAAACATCACGGGATGGTGCGCTTTGTATGGGTGTGTGTTACATTACATTCACTACTAGAAGTGAGAAAAACATCACGGGGTGGTGCGCATTGTATGGGTGTGTGTTACATTACATTCACTACTAGGAGTGAGAAAAACATCACGGGGTGGTGCGCATTGTATGGGTGTGTGTTACATTACATTCACTAGAAGGAGTGAGAAAAACATCACGGGGTCGTGCGCATTGTATGGGTGTGTGTTACATTACATTCACTAGTTGGAGTGAGAAAAACTTCACGGGGTGGTGCGCATTGTATGGGTGTGTGTTTCGTTACATTCACTAGTAGGAGTGAGAAAAGAATCACGGGGTGGTGCGCATTGTATGGGTGTGTGTTACATTACATTCACTAGTAGGAGTGAGAAAAACATCACGGGGTGGTGCGCATTGTATGGGTGTGTGTTACATTACATTCACTAGTAGGAGTGAGAAAACCATCACGGGGTAGTGCGCATTGTATGGGTGTGTGTTACATTACATTCACTAGTACCAGTGAGAAAAACATCACGGGGTGGTGCGCATTGTATGGGTGTGTGTTACATTACATTCACTAGTAGTAGTGAGAAAAACATCACGGGGTGGTGCGCATTGTATGGGTGTGTGTTACATTACATTCACTAGTAGTAGTGAGAAAAACATCACGGGGTGGTGCGCATTGTATGGGTGTGTGTTACATTACATTCACTAGTAGGAGTGAGAAAAACATCACGGGGTGGTGCGCATTGTATGGGTGTGTGTTACGTTACATTCACTGGTAGGAGTGAGAAAAACATCACGGGGTGGTGCGAATTGTATTGGTGTGTGTTTCGTTACATTCACTGGTAGGAGTGAGAAAAACATCACGGGGTGGTGCGCATTGTATGGGTGTGTGTTACGTTACATTCACTAGTGGGAGTGAGAAAAACATCACGGGGTGGTGCGCATTGTATAGGTGTGTGTTACATTACATTCACTAGTAGGAGTGAGAAAAACATCACGGGGTGGTGCGCATTGTATGGGTGTGTGTTACATTACATTCACTAGTAGGAGTGAGAAAAACATCACGGGCTGGTGCGCATTGTATGGGTGTGTGTTACATTACATTCACTAGTAGGAGTGAGAAAAACATCACGGGGTGGTGCGCATTGTATGGGTGTGTGTTACATTACATTCACTAGTAGGAATGAGAAAAACATCACGGGGTGGTGCGCATTGTATGGGTGTGTGTTACATTACATTCACTAGGAGCAGTGAGAAAAACATCACGGGGTGGTGCGCATTGTATGGGTGTGTGTTACATTACATTCACTAGTAGGAGTGAGAAAAACATCACGGGGTGGTGCGCATTGTATGGGTGTGTGTTACATTACATTCACTAGTAGGCGTGAGAAAAACATCACGGGGTGGTGCGCATTGTATGGGTGTGTGTTACATTACATTCACTAGTAGGAGTGAGAAAACCATCACGGGGTAGGGCGCATTGTATGGGTGTGTGTTACATTACATTCACTAGTACCAGTGAGAAAAACATCACGGGGTGGTGCGCATTGTATGGGTGTATGTTACATTACATTCACTAGTAGTAGTGAGAAAAACATCACGGGGTGGTGCGCATTCTATGGGTGTGTGTTACATTACATTCACTAGTAGGAGTGAGAAAAACATCACGGGGTGGTGCGCATTGTATGGGTGTGTGTTACGTTACATTCACTTGTAGGAGTGAGAAAAACATCACGGGGTGGTGAGCATTGTATGGATGTGTGTTACGTTACATTCACTAGTAGGAGTGAGAAAAACATCACGGGGTGGTGCGCATTGTATGGGTGTGTGTTACGTTACATTCACTAGTAGGAGTGAGAAAAACATCACGGGGTGGTGCGCATTGTATGGGTGTGTGTTACGTTACATTCACTAGTAGGAGTGAGAAAAACATCACGGGGTGGTGCGCATTGTATCGGTGTGTGTTACGTTACATTCACTAGTAGGAGTGAGAAAAACATCACGGGGTGGTGCGCATTGTATCGGTGTGTGTTACGTTACATTCACTAGTAGCAGTGAGAGAAACATCACGGGGGGGTGCGCATTGTATGGGTGTGTGTTACATTACATTCACTAGTAGGAGTGAGAAAAACATCACGGGGTGGTGCGCATTGTATGGGTGTGTGTTACGTTACATTCACTAGTAGGAGTGAGAAAAACATCACGGGGTGGTGCGCATTGTATGGGTGTGTGTTACGTTACATTCACTAGTAGCAGTGAGAAAAACATCACGGGGTGGTGCGCATTGTATGGGTGTGTGTTACATTACATTCACTAGTAGGAGTGAGAAAAACATGACGGGGTGGTGCGCATTGTATGGGTGTGTGTTACATTACATTCACTAGTAGCAGTGAGAAAAACATGACGGGGTGGTGCGCATTGTATGGGTGTGTGTTACATTACATTCACTAGTAGGAGTGAGAAAAACATCACGGGGTGGTGCGCATTGTATGGGAGTGTGTTACATTACATTCACTAGTAGGAGTGAGAAAAACATCTCGGGGTGGTGCGCATTGTATGGGTGTGTGCTACATTACATTCGCTACTAGGAGTGAGAAAAACATCACTGGGTGGTGCGCATTATATGGGTATGTGTTACATTACATTCAGTAGTTCCAGTGAGAAAAGCATCACGGGGTGGTGCGCACTGTATGGGTGTGTGTTACATTACATTCACTAGTAGGAGTGAGAAAAACATCTCGGGGTGGTGCGCATTGTATGGGTGTGTGTTACATTACATTCGCTACTAGGAGTGAGAAAAACATCACTGGGTGGTGCGCATTATATGGGTATGTGTTACATTACATTCACTAGTACCAGTGAGAAAAACATCACGGGGTGGTGCGCACTGTATGGGTGTGTGTTACATTACATTCACTAGTAGGAGTGAGAAAAACATCACGGGGTGGTGCGCATTGTATGGGTGTGTGTTACGTTACATTCACTATTAGGAGTGAGAAAAACATCACGGGGTGGTGCGCATTGTATCGGTGTGTGTTACGTTACATTCACTAGTAGCAGTGAGAAAAACATCACGGGGTGGTGCGCATTGTATGGGTGTGTGTTACATTACATTCACTAGTAGGAGTGAGAAAAACATCACGTGGTGGTGCGCATTGTATGGCTGTGTGTTACATTACATTCACTAGTAGGAGTGAGAAAAACATCACGGGGTGGTGCGCAATTTATGGGTGTGTGTTACATTACATTCACTAGTAGGAGTGAGAAAAACATCACGGGGTGGTGCGCATTGTATGGGTGTGTGTTACATTACATACACTAGTAGGAGTGAGAAAAACATCACGGGGTGGTGCGCATTGTATGGGTGTGTGTTACATTACATTCACTAGTAGGAGTGAGAAAAACATCACGGGGTGGTGCGCATTGTATGGGTGTGTGTTACATTACATTCACTAGTAGGAGTGAGAAAAACATCACGGGGTGGTGCGCATTGTATGGGTGTGTGTTACATTACATTCACTAGTAGCAGTGAGAAAAACATCACGGGGTGGTGCGCATTGTATGGGTGTGTGTTACATTACATTCACTAGTAGGAGTGAGAAAAACATCACGGGGTGGTGCGCATTGTATGGGTGTGTGTTACATTACATTCACTAGTAGGCGTGTGAAAAACATCACGGGGTGGTGCGCATTGTATGGGTGTGTGTTACATTACATTCACTAGTAGGAGTGAGAAAACCATCACGGGGTAGTGCGCATTGTATGGGTGTGTGTTACATTACATTCACTAGTACCAGTGAGAAAAACATCACGGGGTGGTGCGCATTGTATGGGTGTATGTTACATTACATTCACTAGTAGTAGTGAGAAAAACATCACGGGGTGGTGCGCATTCTATGGGTGTGTGTTACATTACATTCAGTAGTAGGAGTGAGAAAAACATCACGGTGTGGTGCGCATTGTATGGGTGTGTGTTACGTTACATTCACTAGTAAGAGTGAAAAAAACATCACGGGGTGGTGCGCATTGTATGGGTGTGTGTTACGTTACATTCACTGGTAGGAGTGAGAAAAACATCACGGGGTGGTGCGCATTGTATGGGTGTGTGTTACGTTACATTCACTGGTAGGAGTGAGAAAAACATCACGTGGTGGTGCGCATTGTATGGGTGTGTGTTACATTAGATTCACTAGTAGGAGTGAGAAAAACATCACGGGGTGGTGCGCATTGTATGGGTGTATGTTACATTAGATTCACTAGTAGGAGTGAGAAAAACATCACGGGGTGGTGCGCATTGTATGGGTGTGTGTTACATTACATTCACTACTAGAAGTGAGAAAAACATCACGGGGTGGTGCGCATTGTATGGGTGTGTGTTACATTACATTCACTACTAGGAGTGAGAAAAACATCACGGGGTGGTGCGCATTGTATGGGTGTGTGTTACATTACATTCACTAGAAGGAGTGAGAAAAACATCACGGGGTCGTGCGCATTGTATGGGTGTGTGTTACATTACATTCACTAGTTGGAGTGAGAAAAACATCACGGGGTGGTGCGCATTGTATGGGTGTGTGTTTCGTTACATTCACTAGTAGGAGTGAGAAAAGCATCACGGGGTGGTGCGCATTGTATGGGTGTGTGTTACATTACATTCACTAGTAGGAGTGAGAAAAACATCACGGGGTGGTGCGCATTGTATGGGTGTGTGTTACGTTACATTCACTAGTAGGAGTGAGAAAAACATCACGGGGTGGTGCGCATTGTATGGGTGTGTGTTACATTACATTCACTAGTAGGAGTGAGAAAACCATCACGGGGTAGTGCGCATTGTATGGGTGTGTGTTACATTACATTCACTAGTACCAGTGAGAAAAACATCACGGGGTGGTGCGCATTGTATGGGTGTGTGTTACATTACATTCACTAGTAGTAGTGAGAAAAACATCACGGGGTGGTGCGCATTGTATGGGTGTGTGTTACATTACATTCACTAGTAGTAGTGAGAAAAACATCACGGGGTGGTGCGCATTGTATGGGTGTGTGTTACATTACATTCACTAGTAGGAGTGAGAAAAACATCACGGGGTGGTGCGCATTGTATGGGTGTGTGTTACGTTACATTCACTGGTAGGAGTGAGAAAAACATCACGGGGTGGTGCGCATTGTATTGGTGTGTGTTTCGTTACATTCACTGGTAGGAGTGAGAAAAACATCACGGGGTGGTGCACATTGTATGGGTGTGTGTTACGTTACATTCACTAGTAGGAGTGAGAAAAACATCACGGGGTGGTGCGCATTGTATAGGTGTGTGTTACATTACATTCACTAGTAGGAGTGAGAAAAACATCACGGGGTGGTGCGCATTGTATGGGTGTGTGTTACATTACATTCACTAGTAGGAGTGAGAAAAACATCACGGGGTGGTGCGCATTGTATGGGTGTGTGTTACATTACATTCACTAGTAGCAGTGAGAAAAACATGACGGGGTGGTGCGCATTGTATGGGTGTGTGTTACATTACATTCACTAGTAGGAGTGAGAAAAACATCACGGGGTGGTGCGCATTGTATGGGAGTGTGTTACATTACATTCACTAGTAGGAGTGAGAAAAACATCTCGGGGTGGTGCGCATTGTATGGGTGTGTGTTACATTACATTCGCTACTAGGAGTGAGAAAAACATCACTGGGTGGTGCGCATTATATGGGTATGTGTTACATTACATTCACTAGTACCAGTGAGAAAAACATCACGGGGTGGTGCGCACTGTATGGGTGTGTGTTACATTACATTCACTAGTAGGAGTGAGAAAAACATCACGGGGTGGTGCGCATTGTATGGGTGTGTGTTACATTACATTCACTAGTAGCAGTGAGAAAAACATCACGGGGTGGTGCGCATTGTATGGGAGTGTGTTACATTACATTCACTAGTAGGATTACATTCACTAGTAGGAGTGAGAAAAACATCACAGGGTGGTGCGCATTGTATGGGTGTACGTTATATTAGATTCACTAGTAGGAGTGAGAAAAACATCACGGGGTGGTGCGCATTGTATGGGTGTGTGTTACATTACATTCACTACTAGGAGTGAGAAAAACATTACGGGGTGGTGCGCATTGTATGGATGTGTGTTACATTACATTCACTAGTAGGAGTGAGAAAAACATCACGGGGTGGTGCGCATTGTATGGGTGTGTGTTACATTACATTCACTAGAAGGAGTGAGAAAAACATCACGGGGTGGTGCGCATTGTATGGGTGTGTGTTACATTACATTCACTAGTAGCAGTGAGAAAAACATCGCGGGGTGGTGCGCATTGTATGGGTGTGTGTTACATTACATTCACTAGTAGCAGTGAGAAAAACATCACGGGGTGGTGCGCATTGTATGGGTGTGTGTTACATTACATTCACTACTAGAAGTGAGAAAAACATCACGGGGTGGTGCGCATTGTATGGGTGTGTGTTACATTACATTCACTAGTAGGAGTGAGAAAAACATCACGGGTTGGGGCGCATTGTATGGGTGTGTGTTACATTACATTCACTAGTAGGAGTGAGAAAAACATCACGGGGTGGTGCGCATTGTATGGGTGTGTGTTACGTTACATTCACTAGTAGGAGTGAGAAAAACATCACGGGGTGGTGCGCATTGTATGGGTGTGTGTTACGTTACATTCACTAGTAGGAGTGAGATAAACATCACGGGGTGGTGCGCATTGTATGGGTGTGTGTTACGTTACATTCACTAGTAGGAGTGAGAAAAACATCACGGGGTGGTGAGCATTGTAGGGGTGTGTGTTACGTTACATTCACTAGTAGGAGTGAGAAAAACATCACGGGGTGGTGCGCATTGTATGGGTGTGTGTTACGTTACATTCACTAGTAGGAGTGAGAAAAACATCACGGGGTGGTGCGCATTGTATGGGTGTGTGTTACGTTACATTCACTATTAGGAGTGAGAAAAACATCACGGGGTGGTGCGCATTGTATCGGTGTGTGTTACGTTACATTCACTAGTAGCAGTGAGAAAAACATCACGGGGTGGTGCGCATTGTATGGGTGTGTGTTACATTACATTCACTAGTAGGAGTGAGAAAAACATCACGTGGTGGTGCGCATTGTATGGCTGTGTGTTACATTACATTCACTAGTAGGAGTGAGAAAAACATCACGGGGTGGTGCGCAATTTATGGGTGTGTGTTACATTACATTCACTAGTAGGAGTGAGAAAAACATCTCGGGGTGGTGCGCATTTTATCGGTGTGTGTTACATTACATTCACTAGTAGGAGTGAGAAAAACATCACGGGCTGGTGCGCATTGTATGGGTGTGTGTTACATTACATTCACTATTAGGAGTGAGAAAAACATCACGGGGTGGTGCGCATTGTATGGGTGTGTGTTACATTACATTCACTAGTAGGAGTGAGAAAAACATCACGGGGTGGTGCGCATTGTATGGGTGTGTGTTACATTACATTCACTAGTAGCAGTGAGAAAAACATCACGGGGTGGTGCGCATTGTATGGGTGTGTGTTACATTACATTCACTAGTAGGAGTGAGAAAAACATCACGGGGTGGTGCGCATTGTATGGGTGTGTGTTACATTACATTCACTAGTAGGCGTGAGAAAAACATCACGGGGTGGTGCGCATTGTATGGGTGTGTGTTACATTACATTCACTAGTAGGAGTGAGAAAACCATCACGGGGTAGTGCGCATTGTATGGGTGTGTGTTACATTACATTCACTAGTACCAGTGAGAAAAACATCACGGGGTGGTGCGCATTGTATGGGTGTATGTTACATTACATTCACTAGTAGTAGTGAGAAAAACATCACGGGGTGGTGCGCATTCTATGGGTGTGTGTTACATTACATTCACTAGTAGGAGTGAGAAAAACATCACGGTGTGGTGCGCATTGTATGGGTGTGTGTTACGTTACATTCACTAGTAGGAGTGAAAAAAACATCACGGGGTGGTGCGCATTGTATGGGTGTGTGTTACGTTACATTCACTGGTAGGAGTGAGAAAAACATCACGGGGTGGTGCGCATTGTATGGGTGTGTGTTACGTTACATTCACTGGCAGGAGTGAGAAAAACATCACGGGGTGGTGCGCATTGTATGCGTGTGTGTTACGTTACATTCACTGGTAGGAGTGAGAAAAACATCACGGGGTGGTGCGCATTGTATGGGTGTGTTTTACGTTACATTCACTAGTAGGAGTGAGAAAAACATCACGGGGTGGTGCGCATTGTATGGGTGTGTGTTACGTTACATTCACTTGTAGGAGTGAGAAAAACATCACGGGGTGGTGAGCATTGTATGGATGTGTGTTACGTTACATTCACTAGTAGGAGTGAGAAAAACATCACGGGGTGGTGCGCATTGTATGGGTGTGTGTTACGTTACATTCACTAGTAGGAGTGAGAAAAACATCACGGGGTGGTGCGCATTGTATGGGTGTGTGTTACGTTACATTCACTAGTAGGAGTGAGAAAAACATCACGGGGTGGTGCGCATTGTATCGGTGTGTGTTACGTTACATTCACTAGTAGGAGTGAGAAAAACATCACGGGGTGGTGCGCATTGTATCGGTGTGTGTTACGTTACATTCACTAGTAGCAGTGAGAAAAACATCACGGGGGGGTGCGCATTGTATGGGTGTGTGTTACATTACATTCACTAGTAGGAGTGAGAAAAACATCACGGGGTGGTGCGCATTGTATGGGTGTGTGTTACGTTACATTCACTAGTAGGAGTGAGAAAAACATCACGGGGTGGTGCGCATTGTATGGGTGTGTGTTACATTACATTCACTAGTAGGAGTGAGAAAAACATCACGGGGTGGTGCGCATTGTATGGGTGTGTGTTACATTACATTCACTAGTAGGAGTGAGAAAAACATCACGGGGTGGTGCGCATTGTATGGGTGTGTGTTACATTACATTCACTAGTAGCAGTGAGAAAAACATGACGGGGTGGTGCGCATTGTATGGGTGTGGGTTACATTACATTCACTAGTAGGAGTGAGAAAAACATCACGGGGTGGTGCGCATTGTATGGGAGTGTGTTACATTACATTCACTAGTAGGAGTGAGAAAAACATCTCGGGGTGGTGCGCATTGTATGGGTGTGTGTTACATTACATTCGCTACTAGGAGTGAGAAAAACATCACTGGGTGGTGCGTATTATATGGGTATGTGTTACATTACATTCACTAGTACCAGTGAGAAAAACATCACGGGGTGGTGCGCACTGTATGGGTGTGTGTTACATTACATTCACTAGTAGGAGTGAGAAAAACATCACGGGGTGGTGCGCATTGTATGGGTGTCTGTTACATTACATTCACTAGTAGCAGTGAGAAAAACATCACGGGGTGGTGCGCATTGTATGGGAGTGTGTTACATTACATTCACTAGTAGGATTACATTCACTAGTAGGAGTGAGAAAAACATCACGGGGTGGTGCGCATTGTATGGGTGTATGTTATATTAGATTCACTAGTAGGAGTGAGAAAAACATCACGGGGTGGTGCGCATTGTATGGGTGTGTGTTACATTAGATTCACTAGTAGGAGTGAGAAAAACATCACGGGGTCGTGCGCATTGTATGGGTGTGTGTTACATTACATTCACTACTAGGAGTGAGAAAAACATTACGGGGTGGTGCGCATTGTATGGGTGTGTGTTACATTACATTCACTAGTAGGAGTGAGAAAAACATCACGGGGTGGTGCGCATTGTATGGGTGTGTGTTACATTACATTCACTAGAAGGAGTGAGAAAAACATCACGGGGTGGTGCGCATTGTATGGGTGTGTGTTACATTACATTCACTAGTAGGAGTGAGAAAAACATCGCGGGGTGGTGCGCATTGTATGGGTGTGTGTTACATTACATTCACTAGTAGCAGTGAGAAAAACATCACGGTGTGGTGCGCATTGTATGGGTGTGTGTTACATTACATTCACTACTAGAAGTGAGAAAAACATCACGGGGTGGTGCGCATTGTATGGGTGTGTGTTACATTACATTCACTAGTAGGAGTGAGAAAAACATCACGGGTTGGGGCGCATTGTATGGGTGTGTGTTAAATTACATTCACTAGTAGGAGTGAGAAAAACATCACGGGGTAGTGCGCATTGTATGGGTGTGTGTTACATTACATTCACTAGTAGGAGTGAGAAAAACATCACGGGGTGGTGCGCATTGTATAGGTGTGTGTTACGTTACATTCACTAGTAGGAGTGAGATAAACATCACGGGGTGGTGCGCATTGTATGGGTGTGTGTTACGTTACATTCACTAGTAGGAGTGAGAAAAACATCACGGGGTGGTGCGCCTTGTATGGGTGTGTTTTACGTTACATTCACTGGTAGGAGTGAGAAAAACATCACGGGGTGGTGCGCATTGTATGGGTGTGTGTTACGTTACATTCACTAGTAGGAGTGAGAAAAACATCACGGGGTGGTGAGCATTGTATGGGTGTGTGTTACGTTACATTCACTAGTAGGAGTGAGAAAAACATCACGGGGTGGTGCGCATTGTATGGGTGTGTGTTACGTTACATTCACTAATAGGAGTGAGAAAAACATCACGGGGTGGTGCGCATTGTATCAGTGTGTGTTACGTTACATTCACTACTAGCAGTGAGAAAAACATCACGGGGTGGTGCACATTGTATGGGTGTGTGTTACATTACATTCACTAGTAGGAGTGAGAAAAACATCACGTGGTGGTGCGCATTGTATGGCTGTGTGTTACATTACATTCACGAGTAGGAGTGAGAAAAACATCACGGGGTGGTGCGCAATTTATGGGTGTGTGTTACATTACATTCACTAGTAGGAGTGAGAAAAACATCACGGGGTGGTGCGCATTGTATGGGTGTGTGTTACATTACATTCACTAGTAGGAGTGAGAAAAACATCACGGGGTGGTGCGCATTGTATGGGTGTGTGTTACATTACATTCACTAGTAGGAGTGAGAAAAACATCACGGGGTGGTGCGCATTGTATGGGTGTGTGTTACATTACATTCACTAGTAGCAGTGAGAAAAACATCACGTGGTGGTGCGCATTGTATGGCTGTGTGTTACATTACATTCACTAGTAGGAGTGAGAAAAACATCACGGGGTGGTGCGCAATTTATGGGTGTGTGTTACATTACATTCACTAGTAGGAGTGAGAAAAACATCACGGGGTGGTGCGCATTGTATGGGTGTGTGTTACATTACATTCACTAGTAGGAGTGAGAAAAACATCACGGGCTGGTGCGCATTGTATGGGTGTGTGTTACATTACATTCACTAGTAGGAGTGAGAAAAACATCACGGGGTGGTGCGCATTGTATGGGTGTGTGTTACATTACATTCACTAGTAGGAGTGAGAAAAACATCACGGGGTGGTGCGCATTGTATGGGTGTGTGTTACATTACATTCACTAGTAGCAGTGAGAAAAACATCACGGGGTGGTGCGCATTGTATGGGTGTGTGTTACATTACATTCACTAGTAGGAGTGAGAAAAACATCACGGGGTGGTGCGCATTGTATGGGTGTGTGTTACATTACATTCACTAGTAGGCGTGAGAAAAGAATCACGGGGTGGTGCGCATTGTATGGGTGTGTGTTACAATACATTCACTAGTAGGAGTGAGAAAACCATCACGGGGTAGTGCGCATTGTATGGGTGTGTGTTACATTACATTCACTAGTACCAGTGAGAAAAACATCACGGGGTGGTGCGCATTGTATGGGTGTATGTTACATTACATTCACTAGTAGTAGTGAGAAAAACATCACGGGGTGGTGCGCATTCTATGGGTGTGTGTTACATTACATTCACTAGTAGGAGTGAGAAAAACATCACGGTGTGGTGCGCATTGTATGGGTGTGTGTTACGTTACATTCACTAGTAGGAGTGAAAAAAACATCACGGGGTGGTGCGCATTGTATGGGTGTGTGTTACGTTACATTCACTGGCAGGAGTGAGAAAAACATCACGGGGTGGTGCGCATTGTATGCGTGTGTGTTACGTTACATTCACTGGTAGGAGTGAGAAAAACATCACGGGGTGGTGCGCATTGTATGGGTGTGTTTTACGTTACATTCACTAGTAGGAGTGAGAAAAACATCACGGGGTGGTGCGCATTGTATGGGTGTGTGTTACGTTACATTCACTTGTAGGAGTGAGAAAAACATCACGGGGTGGTGAGCATTTTATGGATGTGTGTTACGTTACATTCACTAGTAGGAGTGAGAAAAACATCACGGGGTGGTGCGCATTGTGTGGGTGTGTGTTACGTTACATTCACTAGTAGGAGTGAGAAAAACATCATGGGGTGGTGCGCATTGTATGGGTGTGTGTTACGTTACATTCACTAGTAGGAGTGAGAAAAACATCACGGGGTGGTGCGCATTGTATCGGTGTGTGTTACGTTACATTCACTAGTAGGAGTGAGAAAAACATCACGGGGTGGTGCGCATTGTATCGGTGTGTGTTACGTTACATTCACTAGTAGCAGTGAGAAAAACATCACGGGGGGGTGCGCATTGTATGGGTGTGTGTTACATTACATTCACTAGTAGGAGTGAGAAAAACATCACGGGGTGGTGCGCATTGTATGGGTGTGTGTTACGTTACATTCACTAGTAGGAGTGAGAAAAACATCACGGGGTGGTGCGCATTGTATGGGTGTGTGTTACATTACATTCACTAGTAGGAGTGAGAAAAACATCACGGGGTGGTGCGCATTGTATGGGTGTGTGTTACATTACATTCACTAGTAGGAGTGAGAAAAACATCACGGGGTGGTGCGCATTGTATGGGTGTGTGTTACATTACATTCACTAGTAGCAGTGAGAAAAACATGACGGGGTGGTGCGCATTGTATGGGTGTGTGTTACATTACATTCACTAGTAGGAGTGAGAAAAACATCACGGGGTGGTGCGCATTGTATGGGAGTGTGTTACATTACATTCACTAGTAGGAGTGAGAAAAACATCTCGGGGTGGTGCGCATTGTATGGGTGTGTGTTACATTACATTCGCTACTAGGAGTGAGAAAAACATCACTGGGTGGTGCGTATTATATGGGTATGTGTTACATTACATTCACTAGTACCAGTGAGAAAAACATCACGGGGTGGTGCGCACTGTATGGGTGTGTGTTACATTACATTCACTAGTAGGAGTGAGAAAAACATCACGGGGTGGTGCGCATTGTATGGGTGTCTGTTACATTACATTCACTAGTAGCAGTGAGAAAAACATCACGGGGTGGTGCGCATTGTATGGGAGTGTGTTACATTACATTCACTAGTAGGATTACATTCACTAGTAGGAGTGAGAAAAACATCACGGGGTGGTGCGCATTGTATGGGTGTATGTTATATTAGATTCACTAGTAGGAGTGAGAAAAACATCACGGGGTGGTGCGCATTGTATGGGTGTGTGTTACATTAGATTCACTAGTAGGAGTGAGAAAAACATCACGGGGTCGTGCGCATTGTATGGGTGTGTGTTACATTACATTCACTACTAGGAGTGAGAAAAACATTACGGGGTGGTGCGCATTGTATGGGTGTGTGTTACATTACATTCACTAGTAGGAGTGAGAAAAACATCATGGGGTGGTGCGCATTGTATGGGTGTGTGTTACATTACATTCACTAGAAGGAGTGAGAAAAACATCACGGGGTGGTGCGCATTGTATGGGTGTGTGTTACATTACATTCACTAGTAGGAGTGAGAAAAACATCGCGGGGTGGTGCGCATTGTATGGGTGTGTGTTACATTACATTCACTAGTAGCAGTGAGAAAAACATCACGGTGTGGTGCGCATTGTATGGGTGTGTGTTACATTACATTCACTACTAGAAGTGAGAAAAACATCACGGGGTGGTGCGCATTGTATGGGTGTGTGTTACATTACATTCACTAGTAGGAGTGAGAAAAACATCACGGGTTGGGGCGCATTGTATGGGTGTGTGTTAAATTACATTCACTAGTAGGAGTGAGAAAAACATCACGGGGTAGTGCGCATTGTATGGGTGTGTGTTACATTACATTCACTAGTAGGAGTGAGAAAAACATCACGGGGTGGTGCGCATTGTATAGGTGTGTGTTACGTTACATTCACTAGTAGGAGTGAGATAAACATCACGGGGTGGTGCGCATTGTATGGGTGTGTGTTACGTTACATTCACTAGTAGGAGTGAGAAAAACATCACGGGGTGGTGAGCATTGTATGGGTGTGTGTTACGTTACATTCACTGGTAGGAGTGAGAAAAACATCACGGGGTGGTGCGCATTGTATGGGTGTGTGTTACGTTACATTCACTAGTAGGAGTGAAAAAAACATCACGGGGTGGTGCGCATTGTATGGGTGTGTGTTACGTTACATTCACTGGTAGGAGTGAGAAAAACATCACGGGGTGGTGCGCATTGTATGGGTGTGTGTTACGTTACATTCACTGGTAGGAGTGAGAAAAACATCACGGGGTGGTGCGCATTGTATGGGTGTGTGTTACGTTACATTCACTGGTAGGAGTGAGAAAAACATCACGGGGTGGTGCGCATTGTATGGGTGTGTTTTACGTTACATTCACTGGTAGGAGTGAGAAAAACATCACGGGGTGGTGCGCATTGTATGGGTGTGTGTTACGTTACATTCACTAGTAGGAGTGAGAAAAACATCACGGGGTGGTGAGCATTGTATGGGTGTGTGTTACGTTACATTCACTAGTAGGAGTGAGAAAAACATCACGGGGTGGTGCGCATTGTATGGGTGTGTGTTACGTTACATTCACTAGTAGGAGTGAGAAAAACATCACGGGGTGGTGCGCATTGTATCGGTGTGTGTTACGTTACATTCACTAGTAGCAGTGAGAAAAACATCACGGGGTGGTGCACATTGTATGGGTGTGTGTTACATTACATTCACTAGTAGGAGTGAGAAAAACATCACGTGGTGGTGCGCATTGTATGGCTGTGTGTTACATTACATTCACTAGTAGGAGTGAGAAAAACATCACGGGGTGGTGCGCAATTTATGGGTGTGTGTTACATTACATTCACTAGTAGGAGTGAGAAAAACATCACGGGGTGGTGCGCATTGTATGGGTGTGTGTTACATTACATTCACTAGTAGGAGTGAGAAAAACATCACGGGGTGGTGCGCATTGTATGGGTGTGTGTTACATTACATTCACTAGTAGGAGTGAGAAAAACATCACGGGGTGGTGCGCATTGTATGGGTGTGTGTTACATTACATTCACTAGTAGGAGTGAGAAAAACATCACGGGGTGGTGCGCATTGTATGGGTGTGTGTTACATTACATTCACTAGTAGCAGTGAGAAAAACATCACGGGTTGGGGCGCATTGTATGGGTGTGTGTTACATTACATTCACTAGTAGGAGTGAGAAAAACATCACGGGGTGGTGCGCATTGTATGGGTGTGTGTTACATTACATTCACTAGTAGGAGTGAGAAAAACATCACGGGGTGGTGCGCATTGTATAGGTGTGTGTTACGTTACATTCACTAGTAGGAGTGAGATAAACATCACGGGGTGGTGCGCATTGTATGGGTGTGTGTTACGTTACATTCACTAGTAGGAGTGAGAAAAACATCACGGGGTGGTGAGCATTGTATGGGTGTGTGTTACGTTACATTCACTAGTAGGAGTGAGAAAAACATCACGGGGTGGTGCGCATTGTATGGGTGTGTGTTACGTTACATTCACTAGTAGGAGTGAGAAAAACATCACGGGGTGGTGCGCATTGTATGGGTGTGTGTTACGTTACATTCACTATTAGGAGTGAGAAAAACATCACGGGGTGGTGCGCATTGTATCGGTGTGTGTTACGTTACATTCACTAGTAGCAGTGAGAAAAACATCACGGGGTGGTGCGCATTGTATGGGTGTGTGTTACATTACATTCACTAGTAGGAGTGAGAAAAACATCACGTGGTGGTGCGCATTGTATGGCTGTGTGTTACATTACATTCACTAGTAGGAGTGAGAAAAACATCACGGGGTGCTGCGCAATTTATGGGTGTGTGTTACATTACATTCACTAGTAGGAGTGAGAAAAACATCTCGGGGTGGTGCGCATTTTATGGGTGTGTGTTACATTACATTCACTAGTAGGAGTGAGAAAAACATCACGGGGTGGTGCGCATTGTATGGGTGTATGTTACATTACATTCACTAGTAGGAGTGAGAAAAACATCACGGGGTGGTGCGCATTGTATGGGTGTGTGTTACATTACATTCACTAGTAGGAGTGAGAAAAACATCACGGGGTGGTGCGCATTGTATGGGTGTGTGTTACATTACATTCACTAGTAGCAGTGAGAAAAACATCACGGGGTAGTGCGCATTTTATGGGTGTGTGTTACATTACATTCACTAGTAGGAGTGAGAAAAACATCACGGGGTGGTGCGCATTGTATGGGTGTGTGTTACATTACATTCACTAGTAGGAGTGAGAAAAACATCACGGGGTGGTGCGCATTGTATGGGTGTGTGTTACATTACATTCACTAGTAGCAGTGAGAAAAACATCACGGGGTGGTTCGCATTGTATGGGAGTGTGTTACATTACATTCACTAGTAGGATTACATTCACTAGTAGGAGTGAGAAAAACATCACGGGGTGGTGCGCATTGCATGGGTGTATGTTACATTAGATTCACTAGTAGGAGTGAGAAAAACATCACGGGGTGGTGCGCATTGTATGGGTGTGTGTTACATTAGATTCACTAGTAGGAGTGAGAAAAACATCACGGGGTGGTGCGCATTGTATGGGTGTATGTTACATTGGATTCACTAGTAGGAGTGAGAAAAACATCACGGGGTGGTGCGCATTGTATGGGTGTGTGTTACATTACATTCACTACTAGGAGTGAGAAAAACATCACGGGGTGGTGCGCATTGTATGGGTGTGTGTTACATTACATTCACTACTAGGAGTGAGAAAAACATCACGGGGTGGTGCGCATTGTATGGGTGTGTGTTACATTACATTCACTAGAAGGAGTGAGAAAAACATCACGGGGTCGTGCGCATTGTATGGGTGTGTGTTACATTACATTCACTAGTAGGAGTGAGAAAAACATCACGGGGTGGTGCGCAGTGTATGGGTGTGTGTTTCGTTACATTCACTAGTAGGAGTGAGAAAATCATCAAGGGGTGGTGCGCATTGTATGGGTGTGTGTTACGTTACATTCACTAGTAGGAGTGAGAAAAACATCACGGGGTGGTGCGCATTGTATGGGTGTGTGTTACGTTACATTCACTAGTAGCAGTGAGAAAAACATGACGGGGTGGTGCGCATTGTATGGGTGTGTGTTACATTACATTCACTAGTAGGAGTGAGAAAAACATCACGGGGTGGTGCGCATTGTATGGGAGTGTGTTACATTACATTCACTAGTAGGAGTGAGAAAAACATCTCGGGGTGGTGCGCATTGTATGGGTGTGTGTTACATTACATTCGATACTAGGAGTGAGAAAAACATCACTGGGTGGTGCGCATTATATGGGTATGTGTTACATTACATTCACTAGTACCAGTGAGAAAAACATCACGGGGTGGTGCGCACTGTATGGGTGTGTGTTACATTACATTCACTAGTAGGAGTGAGAAAAACATCACGGGGTGGTGCGCATTGTATGGGTGTGTGTTACATTACATTCACTAGTAGCAGTGAGAAAAACATCACGGGGTGGTGCGCATTGTATGGGAGTGTGTTACATTACATTCACTAGTAGGATTACATTCACTAGTAGGAGTGAGAAAAACATCACGGGGTGGTGCGCATTGTATGGGTGTATGTTATATTAGATTCACTAGTAGGAGTGAGAAAAACATCACGGGGTGGTGCGTATTGTATGGGTGTGTGTTACATTAGATTCACTAGTAGGAATGAGAAAAACATCACGGGGTGGTGCGCATTGTATGGGTGTGTGTTACATTACATTCACTAGTAGCAGTAAGAAAAACATCACGGGGTGGTTCGCATTGTATGGGAGTGTGTTACATTACATTCACTAGTAGGATTACATTCACTAGTAGGAGTGAGAAAAACATCACGGGGTGGTGCGCATTGCATGGGTGTATGTTACATTAGATTCACTAGTAGGAGTGAGAAAAACATCACGGGGTGGTGCGCATTGTATGAGTGTGTGTTACATTAGATTCACTAGTAAGAGTGAGAAAAACATCACGGGGTGGTGCGCATTGTATGGGTGTATGTTACATTAGATTCACTAGTAGGAGTGAGAAAAACATCACGGGGTGGTGCGCATTGTATGGGTGTGTGTTACATTACATTCACTACTAGGAGTGAGAAAAACATCACGGGGTGGTGCGCATTGTATGGGTATGTGTTACATTACATTCACTGGTAGGAGTGAGAAAAACATCACGGAGTGGTGCGCATTGTATGGGTGTGTGTTACATTACATTCACTAGAAGGAGTGAGAAAAACATCACGGGGTCGTGCGCATTGTATGGGTGTGTGTTACATTACATTCACTAGTAGGAGTGAGAAAAACATCACGGGGTGGTGAGCATTGTATGGGTGTGTGTTACGTTACATTCACTAGTAGGAGTGAGAAAAGCATCACGGGGTGGTGCGCATTGTATGGGTGTGTGTTACATTACATTCACTAGTAGGAGTGAGAAAAACATCACGGGGTGGTGCGCATTGTATGGGTGTGTGTTACATTACATTCACTAGTAGGAGTGAGAAAAACATCACGGGGTGGTGCGCATTGTATGGGTGTGTGTTACATTACATTCACTAGTAGGAGTGAGAAAAACATCACGGGGTGGTGCGCATTGTATGGGTGTGTGTTACGTTACATTCACTAGTAGGAGTGAGAAAAACATCACGTGGTGGTGCGCATTGTATGGGTGTGTGTTACGTTACATTCACTAGTAGGAGTGAGAAAAACATCACGGGGTGGTGCGCATTGTATGGGTGTGTGTTACGTTACATTCACTAGTAGGAGTGAGAAAAACATCACGGGGTGGTGCGCATTGTATGGGTGTGTGTTACGTTACATTCACTAGTAGGAGTGAGAAAAACATCACGGGGTGGTGCGCATTGTATGGGTGTGTGTTACGTTACATTCACTAGTAGGAGTGAGAAAAACATCACGGGGTGGTGCGCATTGTATCAGTGTGTGTTACGTTACATTCACTATTAGGAGTGAGAAAAACATCACGGGGTGGTGCGCATTGTATCGGTGTGTGTTACGGTACATTCACTAGTAGCAGTGAGAAAAACATCACGGGGTGGTGCGCATTGTATGGGTGTGTGTTACATTACATTCACAAGTAGGAGTGAGAAAAACATCACGTGGTGGTGCGCATTGTATGGCTGTGTGTAACATTACATTCACTAGTAGGAGTGAGAAAAACATCACGGGGTGGTGCGCAATTTATGGGTGTGTGTTACATTACATTCACTAGTAGGAGTGAGAAAAACATCACGGGGTGGTGCGCATTGTATGGGTGTGTGTTACATTACATTCACTAGTAGGAGTGAGAAAAACATCACGGGGTGGTGCGCATTGTATGGGTGTGTGTTACATTACATTCACTAGTAGGAGTGAGAAAAACATCACGGGGTGGTGCGCATTGTATGGGAGTGTGTTACATTACATTCACTAGTAGGATTACATTCACTAGTAGGAGTGAGAAAAACATCACGGGGTGGTGCGCATTGTATGGGTGTATGTTATATTAGATTCACTAGTAGGAGTGAGAAAAACATCACGGGGTGGTGCGCATTGTATCGGTGTGTGTTACATTAGATTCACTAGTAGGAGTGAGAAAAACATCACGGGGTGGTGCGCATTGTATGGGTGTGTGTTACATTACATTCACTACTAGGAGTGAGAAAAACATTACGGGGTGGTGCGCATTGTATGGGTGTGTGTTACATTAGATTCACTAGTAGGAGTGAGAAAAACATCACGGGGTGGTGCGCATTGTATGGGTGTGTGTTACATTACATTCACTAGTAGCAGTGAGAAAAACATCACGGTGTGGTGCGCATTGTATGGGTGTGTGTTACATTACATTCACTACTAGAAGTGAGAAAAACATCACGGGGTCGTGCGCATTGTATGGGTGTGTGTTACGTTACATTCACTAGTAGGAGTGAGAAAAACATCACGGGGTGGTGCGCATTGTATGGGTGTGTGTTACATTACATTCACTACTAGAAGTGAGAAAAACATCACGGGGTCGTGCGCATTGTATGGGTGTGTGTTACGTTACATTCACTAGTAGGAGTGAGAAAAACATCACGGGGTGGTGCGCATTGTATGGGTGTGTGTTACGTTACATTCACTATTAGGAGTGAGAAAAACATCACGGGGTGGTGCGCATTGTATGGGTGTGTGTTACGTTACATTCACTAGTAGGAGTGAGAAAAACATCACGGGGTGGTGCGCATTGTATGGGTGTGTGTTACATTACATTCACTAGTAGGAGTGAGAAAAACATCACGTGGTGGTGCGCATTGTATGGCTGTGTGTTACATTACATTCACTAGTAGGAATGAGAAAAACATCACGGGGTGGTGCGCAATTTATGGGTGTGTGTTACATTACATTCACTAGTAGGAGGGAGAAAAACATCACGGGGTGGTGCGCATTGTATGGGTGTGTGTTACATTACATTCACTAGTAGGAGTGAGAAAAACATCACGGGGTGGTGCGCATTGTATGGGTGTGTGTTACATTACATTCACTAGTAGGAGTGAGAAAAACATCAAGGGGTGGTGCGCATTGTATGGGTGTGTGTTACATTACATTCACTAGTAGGAGTGAGAAAAACATCACGGGGTGGTGCGCATTGTATGGGTGTGTGTTACATTACATTCACTAGTAGCAGTGAGAAAAACATCACGGGGTGGTGCGCATTTTATGGGTGTGTGTTACATTACATTCACTAGTAGGAGTGAGAAAAACATCACGGGGTGGTGCGCATTGTATGGGTGTGTGTTACATTACATTCACTAGTAGGAGTGAGAAAAACATCACGGGGTGGTGCGCATTGTATGGGTGTGTGTTACATTACATTCACTAGTAGCAGTAAGAAAAACATCACGGGGTGGTTCGCATTGTATGGGTGTGTGTTACATTACATTCACTAGTAGGATTACATTCACTAGTAGGAGTGAGAAAAACATCACGGGGTGGTGCGCATTGCATGGGTGTATGTTACATTAGATTCACTAGTAGGAGTGAGAAAAACATCACGGGGTGGTGCGCATTGTATGAGTGTGTGTTACATTAGATTCACTAGTAGGAGTGAGAAAAACATCACGGGGTGGTGCGCATTGTATGGGTGTATGTTACATTGGATTCACTAGTAGGAGTGAGAAAAACATCACGGGGTGGTGCGCATTGTATGGGTGTGTGTTACATTACATTCACTACTAGGAGTGAGAAAAACATCACGGGGTGGTGCGCATTGTATGGGTGTGTGTTACATTACATTCACTGGTAGGAGTGAGAAAAACATCACGGAGTGGTGCGCATTGTATGGGTGTGTGTTACATTACATTCACTAGAAGGAGTGAGAAAAACATCACGGGGTCGTGCGCATTGTATGGGTGTGTGTTACATTACATTCACTAGTAGGAGTGAGAAAAACATCACGGGGTGGTGAGCATTGTATGGGTGTGTGTTACGTTACATTCACTAGTAGGAGTGAGAAAAGCATCACGGGGTGGTGCGCATTGTATGGGTGTGTGTTACATTACATTCACTAGTAGGAGTGAGAAAAACATCACGGGGTGGTGCGCATTGTATGGGTGTGTGTTACGTTACATTCACTAGTACCAGTGAGAAAAACATCACGGGGTGGTGCGCATTGTATGGGTGTGTGTTACATTACATTCACTAGTAGTAGTGAGAAAACCATCACGGGGTGGTGCGCATTGTATGGGTGTGTGTTACATTACATTCACTAGTAGGAGTGAGAAAAACATCACGGGGTGGTGCGCATTGTATGGGTGTGTGTTACGTTACATTCACTGGTAGGAGTGAAAAAAACATCACGGGGTGGTGCGCATTGTATGGGTGTGTGTTACGTTACATTCACTGGTAGCAGTGAGAAAAACATCACGGGGTGGTGCGCATTGTATGGGTGTGTGTTACGTTACATTCACTGGTAGGAGTGAGAAAAACATCACGGGGTGGTGCGCATTGTATGGGTGTGTGTTACGTTACATTCACTGGTAGGAGTGAGAAAAACATCACGGGGTGGTGCGCATTGTATGGGTGTGTGTTACATTACATTCACTGGTAGGAGTGAGAAAAACATCACGGGGTGGTGCGCATTGTATGGGTGTGTGTTACATTACATTCACTATTAGGAGTGAGAAAAACATCACGGGGTGGTGCGCATTGTATGGGTGTGTGTTACATTACATTCACTAGTAGGAGTGAGAAAAACATCACGGGGTGGTGCGCATTGTATGGGTGTGTGTTACATTACATTCACTAGTAGGAGTGAGAAAAACATCACGGGGTGGTGCGCATTGTATGGGTGTGTGTTACCATTACATTCACTAGTAGGAGTGAGAAAAACATCACGGGGTGGTGCGCATTGTATGGGTGTGTGTTACATTACATTCACTAGTAGGAGTGAGAAAAACATCTCGGGGTGGTGCGCATTGTATGGGTGTGTGTTACATTACATTCACTACTAGGAGTGAGAAAAACATCACTGTGTGGTGCGCATTGTATGGGTATGTGTTACATTACATTCACTAGTACCAGTGAGAAAAACATCACGGGGTGGTGCGCATTGTATGGGTGTGTGTTACATTACATTCACTAGTAGCAGTGAGAAAAACATCACGGGGTGGTGCGCATTGTATGGGTGTGTGTTACATTACATTCACTAGTAGCAGTGAGAAAAACATCACGGGGTGGTGCGCATTGCATGGGAGTGTGTTACATTACATTCACTAGTAGGATTACATTCACTAGTAGGAGTGAGAAAAACATCACGGGGTGGTGCGCATTGTATGGGTGTATGTTACATTAGATTCACTAGTAGGAGTGAGAAAAACATCACGGGGTGGTGCGCATTGTATGGGTGTGTGTTACATTAGATTCACTAGTAGTAGTGAGAAAAACATCACGGGGTGGTGCGCATTGTATGGGTGTGTGTTACATTACATTCACTAGAAGGAGTGAGAAAAACATCACGTGGTGGTGCGCATTGTATGGGTGTGTGTTACATTACATTCAATACTAGGAGTGAGAAAAACATCACGGGGTGGTGCGCATTGTATGGGTGTGTGTTACATTACATTCACTAGAAGGAGTGAGAAAAACATCACGGGGTGGTGCGCATTGTATGGGTGTGTGTTACATTACATTCACTAGTAGGAGTGAGAAAAACATCACGGGGTGGTGCGCATTGTATGGGTGTGTGTTACGTTACATTCACTGGTAGGAGTGAGGAAAACATCACGGGGTGGTGCGCATTGTATGGGTGTGTGTTACGTTACATTCACTGGTAGGAGTGAGAAAAACATCACGGGGTGGTGCGCATTGTATGGGTGTGTGTTACGTTACATTCACTGGTAGGAGTGAGAAAAACATCACGGGGTGGTGCGCATTGTATGGGTGTGTTTTACGTTACATTCACTAGTAGGAGTGAGAAAAACATCACGGGGTGGTTCGCATTTTATGGGTGTGTGTTATATTACATTCACTAGTAGGAGTGAGAAAAACATCACGGGCTGGTGCGCATTGTATGGGTGTGTGTTACATTACATTCACTACTAGAAGTGAGAAAAACATCACGGGGTCGTGCGCATTGTATGGGTGTGTGTTACGTTACATTCACTAGTAGGAGTGAGAAAAACATCACGGGGTGGTGCGCATTGTATGGGTGTGTGTTACATTACATTCACTACTAGAAGTGAGAAAAACATCACGGGGTCGTGCGCATTGTATGGGTGTGTGTTACGTTACATTCACTAGTAGGAGTGAGAAAAACATCACGGGGTGGTGCGCATTGTATGGGTGTGTGTTACGTTACATTCACTATTAGGAGTGAGAAAAACATCACGGGGTGGTGCGCATTGTATGGGTGTGTGTTACGTTACATTCACTAGTAGGAGTGAGAAAAACATCACGGGGTGGTGCGCATTGTATGGGTGTGTGTTACATTACATTCACTAGTAGGAGTGAGAAAAACATCACGTGGTGGTGCGCATTGTATGGCTGTGTGTTACATTACATTCACTAGTAGGAGTGAGAAAAACATCACGGGGTGGTGCGCAATTTATGGGTGTGTGTTACATTACATTCACTAGTAGGAGTGAGAAAAACATCACGGGGTGGTGCGCATTGTATGGGTGTGTGTTACATTACATTCACTAGTAGGAGTGAGAAAAACATCACGGGGTGGTGCGCATTGTATGGGTGTGTGTTACATTACATTCACTAGTAGGAGTGAGAAAAACATCAAGGGGTGGTGCGCATTGTATGGGTGTGTGTTACATTACATTCACTAGTAGGAGTGAGAAAAACATCACGGGGTGGTGCGCATTGTATGGGTGTGTGTTACATTACATTCACTAGTAGCAGTGAGAAAAACATCACGGGGTGGTGCGCATTTTATGGGTGTGTGTTACATTACATTCACTAGTAGGAGTGAGAAAAACATCACGGGGTGGTGCGCATTGTATGGGTGTGTGTTACATTACATTCACTAGTAGGAGTGAGAAAAACATCACGGGGTGGTGCGCATTGTATGGGTGTGTGTTACATTACATTCACTAGTAGCAGTAAGAAAAACATCACGGGGTGGTTCGCATTGTATGGGTGTGTGTTACATTACATTCACTAGTAGGATTACATTCACTAGTAGGAGTGAGAAAAACATCACGGGGTGGTGCGCATTGCATGGGTGTATGTTACATTAGATTCACTAGTAGGAGTGAGAAAAACATCACGGGGTGGTGCGCATTGTATGAGTGTGTGTTACATTAGATTCACTAGTAGGAGTGAGAAAAACATCACGGGGTGGTGCGCATTGTATGGGTGTATGTTACATTGGATTCACTAGTAGGAGTGAGAAAAACATCACGGGGTGGTGCGCATTGTATGGGTGTGTGTTACATTACATTCACTACTAGGAGTGAGAAAAACATCACGGGGTGGTGCGCATTGTATGGGTGTGTGTTACATTACATTCACTGGTAGGAGTGAGAAAAACATCACGGAGTGGTGCGCATTGTATGGGTGTGTGTTACATTACATTCACTAGAAGGAGTGAGAAAAACATCACGGGGTCGTGCGCATTGTATGGGTGTGTGTTACATTACATTCACTAGTAGGAGTGAGAAAAACATCACGGGGTGGTGAGCATTGTATGGGTGTGTGTTACGTTACATTCACTAGTAGGAGTGAGAAAAGCATCACGGGGTGGTGCGCATTGTATGGGTGTGTGTTACATTACATTCACTAGTAGGAGTGAGAAAAACATCACGGGGTGGTGCGCATTGTATGGGTGTGTGTTACGTTACATTCACTAGTACCAGTGAGAAAAACATCACGGGGTGGTGCGCATTGTATGGGTGTGTGTTACATTACATTCACTAGTAGTAGTGAGAAAACCATCACGGGGTGGTGCGCATTGTATGGGTGTGTGTTACATTACATTCACTAGTAGGAGTGAGAAAAACATCACGGGGTGGTGCGCATTGTATGGGTGTGTGTTACGTTACATTCACTGGTAGGAGTGAAAAAAACATCACGGGGTGGTGCGCATTGTATGGGTGTGTGTTACGTTACATTCACTGGTAGCAGTGAGAAAAACATCACGGGGTGGTGCGCATTGTATGGGTGTGTGTTACGTTACATTCACTGGTAGGAGTGAGAAAAACATCACGGGGTGGTGCGCATTGTATGGGTGTGTGTTACGTTACATTCACTGGTAGGAGTGAGAAAAACATCACGGGGTGGTGCGCATTGTATGGGTGTGTGTTACATTACATTCACTGGTAGGAGTGAGAAAAACATCACGGGGTGGTGCGCATTGTATGGGTGTGTGTTACATTACATTCACTATTAGGAGTGAGAAAAACATCACGGGGTGGTGCGCATTGTATGGGTGTGTGTTACATTACATTCACTAGTAGGAGTGAGAAAAACATCACGGGGTGGTGCGCATTGTATGGGTGTGTGTTACATTACATTCACTAGTAGGAGTGAGAAAAACATCACGGGGTGGTGCGCATTGTATGGGTGTGTGTTACCATTACATTCACTAGTAGGAGTGAGAAAAACATCACGGGGTGGTGCGCATTGTATGGGTGTGTGTTACATTACATTCACTAGTAGGAGTGAGAAAAACATCTCGGGGTGGTGCGCATTGTATGGGTGTGTGTTACATTACATTCACTACTAGGAGTGAGAAAAACATCACTGTGTGGTGCGCATTGTATGGGTATGTGTTACATTACATTCACTAGTACCAGTGAGAAAAACATCACGGGGTGGTGCGCATTGTATGGGTGTGTGTTACATTACATTCACTAGTAGCAGTGAGAAAAACATCACGGGGTGGTGCGCATTGTATGGGTGTGTGTTACATTACATTCACTAGTAGCAGTGAGAAAAACATCACGGGGTGGTGCGCATTGCATGGGAGTGTGTTACATTACATTCACTAGTAGGATTACATTCACTAGTAGGAGTGAGAAAAACATCACGGGGTGGTGCGCATTGTATGGGTGTATGTTACATTAGATTCACTAGTAGGAGTGAGAAAAACATCACGGGGTGGTGCGCATTGTATGGGTGTGTGTTACATTAGATTCACTAGTAGTAGTGAGAAAAACATCACGGGGTGGTGCGCATTGTATGGGTGTGTGTTACATTACATTCACTAGAAGGAGTGAGAAAAACATCACGTGGTGGTGCGCATTGTATGGGTGTGTGTTACATTACATTCAATACTAGGAGTGAGAAAAACATCACGGGGTGGTGCGCATTGTATGGGTGTGTGTTACATTACATTCACTAGAAGGAGTGAGAAAAACATCACGGGGTGGTGCGCATTGTATGGGTGTGTGTTACATTACATTCACTAGTAGGAGTGAGAAAATCATCACGGGGTGGTGCGCATTGTATGGGTGTGTGTTACGTTACATTCACTGGTAGGAGTGAGGAAAACATCACGGGGTGGTGCGCATTGTATGGGTGTGTGTTACGTTACATTCACTGGTAGGAGTGAGAAAAACATCACGGGGTGGTGCGCATTGTATGGGTGTGTGTTACGTTACATTCACTGGTAGGAGTGAGAAAAACATCACGGGGTGGTGCGCATTGTATGGGTGTGTTTTACGTTACATTCACTAGTAGGAGTGAGAAAAACATCACGGGGTGGTGCGCATTGTATGGGTGTGTGTTACGTTACATTCACTAGTAGGAGTGAGAAAAACATCACGGGGTGGTGCGCATTGTATGGGTTTGTGTTACGTTACATTCACTAGTAGGAGTGAGAAAAACATCACGGGGTGGTGCGCAATGTATGGGTGTGTGTTACATTACATTCACTAGTAGGAGTGAGAAAAACATCACGGGGTGGTGCGCAATGTATGGGTGTGTGTTACATTACATTCACTAGTAGGAGTGAGAAAAACATCACGGGGTGGTGCGCATTGTATGGGTGTGTGTTACATTACATTCACTAGTAGGAGTGAGAAAAACATCACGGGGTGGTGCGCATTGTATGGGTGTGTGTTACATTACATTCACTAGTAGGAGTGAGAAAAACATCACGGGGTGGTGCGCATTGTATGGGTGTGTGTTACATTACATTCACTAGTAGCAGTGAGAAAAACATCACGGGGTGGTGCGCATTGTATGGGTGTGTGTTACATTACATTCACTAGTAGGAGTGAGAAAAACATCACGGGGTGGTGCGCATTGTATGGGTGTGTGTTACATTACATTCATAGTAGGAGTGAGAAAAACATCTCGGGGTGGTGCGCATTGTATGGGTGTGTGTTACATTACATTCGCTACTAGGAGTGAGAAAAACATCACTGGGTGGTGCGCATTGTATGGGTATGTGTTACATTACATTCACTAGTACCAGTGAGAAAAACATCACGGGGTGGTGCGCATTGTATGGGTGTGTGTTACGTTACATTCACTAGTACCAGTGAGAAAAACATCACGGGGTGGTGCGCATTGTATGGGTGTGTGTTACATTACATTCACTAGTAGTAGTGAGAAAACCATCACGGGGTGGTGCGCATTGTATGGGTGTGTGTTACATTACATTCACTAGTAGGAGTGAGAAAAACATCACGGGGTGGTGCGCATTGTATGGGTGTGTGTTACGTTACATTCACTGGTAGGAGTGAAAAAAACATCACGGGGTGGTGCGCATTGTATGGGTGTGTGTTACGTTACATTCACTGGTAGCAGTGAGAAAAACATCACGGGGTGGTGCGCATTGTATGGGTGTGTGTTACGTTACATTCACTGGTAGGAGTGAGAAAAACATCACGGGGTGGTGCGCATTGTATGGGTGTGTGTTACGTTACATTCACTGGTAGGAGTGAGAAAAACATCACGGGGTGGTGCGCATTGTATGGGTGTGTGTTACATTACATTCACTGGTAGGAGTGAGAAAAACATCACGGGGTGGTGCGCATTGTATGGGTGTGTGTTACATTACATTCACTATTAGGAGTGAGAAAAACATCACGGGGTGGTGCGCATTGTATGGGTGTGTGTTACATTACATTCACTAGTAGGAGTGAGAAAAACATCACGGGGTGGTGCGCATTGTATGGGTGTGTGTTACATTACATTCACTAGTAGGAGTGAGAAAAACATCACGGGGTGGTGCGCATTGTATGGGTGTGTGTTACCATTACATTCACTAGTAGGAGTGAGAAAAACATCACGGGGTGGTGCGCATTGTATGGGTGTGTGTTACATTACATTCACTAGTAGGAGTGAGAAAAACATCTCGGGGTGGTGCGCATTGTATGGGTGTGTGTTACATTACATTCACTACTAGGAGTGAGAAAAACATCACTGTGTGGTGCGCATTGTATGGGTATGTGTTACATTACATTCACTAGTACCAGTGAGAAAAACATCACGGGGTGGTGCGCATTGTATGGGTGTGTGTTACATTACATTCACTAGTAGCAGTGAGAAAAACATCACGGGGTGGTGCGCATTGTATGGGTGTGTGTTACATTACATTCACTAGTAGCAGTGAGAAAAACATCACGGGGTGGTGCGCATTGCATGGGAGTGTGTTACATTACATTCACTAGTAGGATTACATTCACTAGTAGGAGTGAGAAAAACATCACGGGGTGGTGCGCATTGTATGGGTGTATGTTACATTAGATTCACTAGTAGGAGTGAGAAAAACATCACGGGGTGGTGCGCATTGTATGGGTGTGTGTTACATTAGATTCACTAGTAGTAGTGAGAAAAACATCACGGGGTGGTGCGCATTGTATGGGTGTGTGTTACATTACATTCACTAGAAGGAGTGAGAAAAACATCACGTGGTGGTGCGCATTGTATGGGTGTGTGTTACATTACATTCAATACTAGGAGTGAGAAAAACATCACGGGGTGGTGCGCATTGTATGGGTGTGTGTTACATTACATTCACTAGAAGGAGTGAGAAAAACATCACGGGGTGGTGCGCATTGTATGGGTGTGTGTTACATTACATTCACTAGTAGGAGTGAGAAAATCATCACGGGGTGGTGCGCATTGTATGGGTGTGTGTTACGTTACATTCACTGGTAGGAGTGAGGAAAACATCACGGGGTGGTGCGCATTGTATGGGTGTGTGTTACGTTACATTCACTGGTAGGAGTGAGAAAAACATCACGGGGTGGTGCGCATTGTATGGGTGTGTGTTACGTTACATTCACTGGTAGGAGTGAGAAAAACATCACGGGGTGGTGCGCATTGTATGGGTGTGTTTTACGTTACATTCACTAGTAGGAGTGAGAAAAACATCACGGGGTGGTGCGCATTGTATGGGTGTGTGTTACGTTACATTCACTAGTAGGAGTGAGAAAAACATCACGGGGTGGTGCGCATTGTATGGGTTTGTGTTACGTTACATTCACTAGTAGGAGTGAGAAAAACATCACGGGGTGGTGCGCAATGTATGGGTGTGTGTTACATTACATTCACTAGTAGGAGTGAGAAAAACATCACGGGGTGGTGCGCAATGTATGGGTGTGTGTTACATTACATTCACTAGTAGGAGTGAGAAAAACATCACGGGGTGGTGCGCATTGTATGGGTGTGTGTTACATTACATTCACTAGTAGGAGTGAGAAAAACATCACGGGGTGGTGCGCATTGTATGGGTGTGTGTTACATTACATTCACTAGTAGGAGTGAGAAAAACATCACGGGGTGGTGCGCATTGTATGGGTGTGTGTTACATTACATTCACTAGTAGCAGTGAGAAAAACATCACGGGGTGGTGCGCATTGTATGGGTGTGTGTTACATTACATTCACTAGTAGGAGTGAGAAAAACATCACGGGGTGGTGCGCATTGTATGGGTGTGTGTTACATTACATTCATAGTAGGAGTGAGAAAAACATCTCGGGGTGGTGCGCATTGTATGGGTGTGTGTTACATTACATTCGCTACTAGGAGTGAGAAAAACATCACTGGGTGGTGCGCATTGTATGGGTATGTGTTACATTACATTCACTAGTACCAGTGAGAAAAACATCACGGGGTGGTGCGCACTGTATGGGTGTGTGTTACATTACATTCACTAGTAGGAGTGAGAAAAACATCACGGGGTGGTGCGCATTGTACGGGTGTGTGTTACATTACATTCACTAGTAGCAGTGAGAAAATAATCACGGGGTGGTGCGCATTGTATGGGAGTGTGTTACATTACATTCACTAGTAGGATTACATTCACTAGTAGGAGTGAGAAAAACATCACGGGGTGGTGCGCATTGTATGGGTGTATGTTATATTAGATTCACTAGTAGGAGTGAGAAAAACATCACGGGGTGGTGCGCATTGTATGGGTGTGTGTTACATTAGATTCACTAGTTAGAGTGAGAAAAACATCAAGGGGTGGTGCGCATTGTATGGGTGTGTGTTACATTACATTCACTACTAGGAGTGAGAAAAACATCACGGGGTGGTGCGCATTGTATGGGTGTGTGTTACATTACATTCACTACTAGGAGTGAGAAAAACATCACGGGGTGGTGCGCATTGTATGGGTGTGTGTTACATTACATTCACTAGAAGGAGTGAGAAAAACATCACGGGGTGGTGCGCATTGTATGGGTGTGTGTTACATTACATTCACTAGTAGGAGTGAGAAAAACATCGCGGGGTGGTGCGCATTGTATGGGTGTGTGTTACATTACATTCACTAGTAGGAGTGAGAAAAACATCACGGTGTGGTGCGCATTGTATGGGTGTGTGTTACATTACATTCACTAATAGGAGTTAGAAAAACATCACGTGGTGGTGCGCATTGTATGGGTGTGTGTTACATTACATTCACTAGTAGGAGTGAGAAAAACATCACGTGGTGGTGCGCATTGTATGGGTGTGTGTTACATTACACTCACTAGTAGGAGTGAGAAAAACATCACGGGGTGGTGCGCATTGTATGGGTGTGTGTTACATTACATTCACTAGTAGGAGTGAGAAAAACATCACGGGGTGGTGCGCATTGTATGGGTGTGTGTTACATTACATTCACTAGTAGGAGTGAGAAAAACATCACGGGGTGGTGCGCATTGTATGGGTGTGTGTTACGTTACATTCACTAGTAGGAGTGAGATAAACATCACGGGGTGGTGAGCATTGTATGGGTGTGTGTTACGTTACATTCACTAGTAGGAGTGACAAAAACATCACGGGGTGGTGCGCATTGTATGGGTGTGTGTTACGTTACATTCACTAGTAGCAGTGAGAAAAACATCACGGGGTGGTGCGCATTGTATGGGTGTGTGTTACGTTACATTCACTATTAGGAGTGAGAAAAACATCACGGGGTGGTGCGCATTGTATGGGTGTGTGTTACGTTACATTCACTAGTAGCAGTGAGAAAAACATCACGGGGTGGTGCGCATTGTATGGGTGTGTGTTACATTACATTCACTAGTAGGAGTGAGAAAAACATCACGGGGTGGTGCGCATTGTATGGCTGTGTGTTACATTACATTCACTAGTAGGAGTGAGAAAAACATAACGGGGTGGTGCGCAATTTATGGGTGTGTGTTACATTACATTCACTAGTAGGAGTGAGAAAAACATCACGGGGTGGTGCGCATTGTATGGGTGTGTGTTACATTACATTCACTAGTAGGAGTGAGAAAAACATCACGGGGTCGTGCGCATTGTATGGGTGTGTGTTACATTACATTCACTAGTAGGAGTGAGAAAAACATCACGGGGTGGTGCGCATTGTATGGGTGTGTGTTACATTACATTCACTAGTAGGAGTGAGAAAAACATCACGGGGTGGTGCGCATTGTATGGGTGTGTGTTACATTACATTCACTAGTAGCAGTGAGAAAAACATCACGGGGTGGTGCGCATTTTATGGGTGTGTGTTACATTACATTCACTAGTAGGAGTGAGAAAAACATCACGGGGTGGTGCGCATTGTATGGGTGTGTGTTACATTACATTCACTAGTAGGAGTGAGAAAAACATCACGGGGTGGTGCGCATTGTATGGGTGTGTGTTACATTACATTCACTAGTAGGAGTGAGAAAAACATCACGGGCTGGTGCGCATTGTATGGGTGTGTGTTACATTACATTCACTAGTAGGAGTGAGAAAAACATCACGGGGTGGTGCGCATTGTATGGGTGTGTGTTACATTACATTCACTAGTAGCAGTGAGAAAAACATCACTGGGTGGTGTGCATTTTATGGGTGTGTGTTACATTACATTCATTAGTAGGAGTGAGAAAAACATCACGGGGTGGTGCGCATTGTATGGGTGTGTGTTACATTACATTCACTAGTAGGAGTGAGAAAAACATCACGCGGTGGTGCGCATTGTATGGGTGTGTGTTACATTACATTCACTAGTAGCAGTGAGAAAAACATCACGGGGTGGTGCGCATTTTATGGGTGTGTGTTACATTAGATTCACTAGTAGGAGTGAGAAAAACATCACGGGGGGTGCGTATTGTATGGGTGTGTGTTACATTAGATTCACTAGTAGGAGTGAGAAAAACATCTCGGGGTGGTGCGCATTGTATGGGTGTATGTTACATTAGATTCACTAGTAGGAGTGAGAAAAACATCACGGGGTGGTGCGCATTGTATGGGTGTGTGTTACATTAGATTCACTAGTAGGAGTGAGAAAAACATCACGGGGTGGTGCGCATTGTATGGGTGTATGTTACATTAGATTCACTAGTAGGAGTGAGAAAAATATCACGGGGTGGTGCGCATTGTATGGGTGTGTGTTACATTACATTCACTACTAGGAGTGAGAAAAACATCACGGGGTGGTGCGCATTGTATGGGTGTGTGTTACATTACATTCACTACTAGGAGTGAGAAAAACATCACGGGGTGGTGCGCATTGTATGGGTGTGTGTTACATTACATTCACTAGAAGGAGTGAGAAAAACATCACGGGGTCGTGCGCATTGTATGGGTGTGTGTTACATTACATTCACTAGTAGGAGTGAGAAAAACATCACGGGGTGGTGCGCATTGTATGGGTGTGTGTTACATTACATTCACTAGTAGGAGTGAGAAAAACATCATGGGGTGGTGCGCATTGTATCGGTGTGTGTTACATTACATTCACTAGTAGGAGTGAGAAAAACATCACGGGGTGGTGCGCATTGTATGGGTGTGTGTTACATTACATTCACTAGTAGTAGTGAGAAAACCATCACGGGGTGGTGCGCATTGTATGGGTGTGTGTTACATTACATTCACTAGTAGGAGTGAGAAAAACATCACGGGGTGGTGCGCATTGTATGGGTGTGTGTTACGTTACATTCACTGGTAGGAGTGAAAAAAACATCACGGGGTGGTGCGCATTGTATGGGTGTGTGTTACGTTACATTCACTGGTAGCAGTGAGAAAAACATCACGGGGTGGTGCGCATTGTATGGGTGTGTGTTACGTTACATTCACTGGTAGGAGTGAGAAAAACATCACGGGGTGGTGCGCATTGTATGGGTGTGTGTTACGTTACATTCACTGGTAGGAGTGAGAAAAACATCACGGGGTGGTGCGCATTGTATGGGTGTGTGTTACATTACATTCACTGGTAGGAGTGAGAAAAACATCACGGGCTGGTGCGCATTGTATGGGTGTGTGTTACATTACATTCACTATTAGGAGTGAGAAAAACATCACGGGGTGGTGCGCATTTTATGGGTGTGTGTTACATTACATTCACTAGTAGGAGTGAGAAAAACATCACGGGGTGGTGCGCATTGTATGGGTGTGTGTTACATTACATTCACTAGTAGGAGTGAGAAAAACATCACGGGGTGGTGCGCATTGTATGGGTGTGTGTTACCATTACATTCACTAGTAGGAGTGAGAAAAACATCACGGGGTGGTGCGCATTGTATGGGTGTGTGTTACATTACATTCACTAGTAGGAGTGAGAAAAACATCTCGGGGTGGTGCGCATTGTATGGGTGTGTGTTACATTACATTCACTACTAGGAGTGAGAAAAACATCACTGTGTGGTGCGCATTGTATGGGTATGTGTTACATTACATTCACTAGTACCAGTGAGAAAAACATCACGGGGTGGTGCGCATTGTATGGGTGTGTGTTACATTACATTCACTAGTAGCAGTGAGAAAAACATCACGGGGTGGTGCGCATTGTATGGGTGTGTGTTACATTACATTCACTAGTAGCAGTGAGAAAAACATCACGGGGTGGTGCGCATTGCATGGGAGTGTGTTACATTACATTCACTAGTAGGATTACATTCACTAGTAGGAGTGAGAAAAACATCACGGGGTGGTGCGCATTGTATGGGTGTATGTTACATTAGATTCACTAGTAGGAGTGAGAAAAACATCACGGGGTGGTGCGCATTGTATGGGTGTGTGTTACATTAGATTCACTAGTAGTAGTGAGAAAAACATCACGGGGTGGTGCGCATTGTATGGGTGTGTGTTACATTACATTCACTAGAAGGAGTGAGAAAAACATCACGTGGTGGTGCGCATTGTATGGGTGTGTGTTACATTACATTCAATACTAGGAGTGAGAAAAACATCACGGGGTGGTGCGCATTGTATGGGTGTGTGTTACATTACATTCACTAGAAGGAGTGAGAAAAACATCACGGGGTGGTGCGCATTGTATGGGTGTGTGTTACATTACATTCACTAGTAGGAGTGAGAAAAACATCACGGGGTGGTGCGCATTGTATGGGTGTGTGTTACGTTACATTCACTGGTAGGAGTGAGGAAAACATCACGGGGTGGTGCGCATTGTATGGGTGTGTGTTACGTTACATTCACTGGTAGGAGTGAGAAAAACATCACGGGGTGGTGCGCATTGTATGGGTGTGTGTTACGTTACATTCACTGGTAGGAGTGAGAAAAACATCACGGGGTGGTGCGCATTGTATGGGTGTGTTTTACGTTACATTCACTAGTAGGAGTGAGAAAAACATCACGGGGTGGTGCGCATTGTATGGGTGTGTGTTACGTTACATTCACTAGTAGGAGTGAGAAAAACATCACGGGGTGGTGCGCATTGTATGGGTTTGTGTTACGTTACATTCACTAGTAGGAGTGAGAAAAACATCACGGGGTGGTGCGCAATGTATGGGTGTGTGTTACATTACATTCACTAGTAGGAGTGAGAAAAACATCACGGGGTGGTGCGCAATGTATGGGTGTGTGTTACATTACATTCACTAGTAGGAGTGAGAAAAACATCACGGGGTGGTGCGCATTGTATGGGTGTGTGTTACATTACATTCACTAGTAGGAGTGAGAAAAACAGCACGGGGTGGTGCGCATTGTATGGGTGTGTGTTACATTACATTCACTAGTAGGAGTGAGAAAAACATCACGGGGTGGTGCGCATTGTATGGGTGTGTGTTACATTACATTCACTAGTAGCAGTGAGAAAAGCATGACGGGGTGGTGCGCATTGTATGGGTGTGTGTTACATTACATTCACTAGTAGGAGTGAGAAAAACATCACGGGGTGGTGCGCATGGTATGGGTGTGTGTTACATTACATTCATAGTAGGAGTGAGAAAAACATCTCGGGGTGGTGCGCATTGTATGGGTGTGTGTTACATTACATTCGCTACTAGGAGTGAGAAAAACATCACTGGGTGGTGCGCATTGTATGGGTATGTGTTACATTACATTCACTAGTACCAGTGAGAAAAACATCACGGGGTGGTGCGCACTGTATGGGTGTGTGTTACATTACATTCACTAGTAGGAGTGAGAAAAACATCACGGGGTGGTGCGCATTGTATGGGTGTGTGTTACATTACATTCACTAGTAGCAGTGAGAAAATAATCACGGGGTGGTGCGCATTGTATGGGAGTGTGTTACATTACATTCACTAGTAGGATTACATTCACTAGTAGGAGTGAGAAAAACATCACGGGGTGGTGCGCATTGTATGGGTGTATGTTATATTAGATTCACTAGTAGGAGTGAGAAAAACATCACGGGGTGGTGCGCATTGTATGGGTGTGTGTTACATTAGATTCACTAGTAGGAGTGAGAAAAACATCACGGGGTGGTGCGCATTGTATGGGTGTGTGTTACATTACATTCACTACTAGGAGTGAGAAAAACATCACGGGGTGGTGCGCATTGTATGGGTGTGTGTTACATTACATTCACTACTAGGAGTGAGAAAAACATCACGGGGTGGTGCGCATTGTATGGGTGTGTGTTACATTACATTCACTAGAAGGAGTGAGAAAAACATCACGGGGTGGTGCGCATTGTATGGGTGTGTGTTACATTACATTCACTAGTAGGAGTGAGAAAAACATCGCGGGGTGGTGCGCATTGTATGGGTGTGTGTTACATTACATTCACTAGTAGGAGTGAGAAAAACATCACGGTGTGGTGCGCATTGTATGGGTGTGTGTTACATTACATTCACTAATAGGAGTTAGAAAAACATCACGTGGTGGTGCGCATTGTATGGGTGTGTGTTACATTACATTCACTAGTAGGAGTGAGAAAAACATCACGTGGTGGTGCGCATTGTATGGGTGTGTGTTACATTACACTCACTAGTAGGAGTGAGAAAAACATCACGGGGTGGTGCGCATTGTATGGGTGTGTGTTACATTACACTCACTAGTAGGAGTGAGAAAAACATCACGGGGTGGTGCGCATTGTATGGGTGTGCGTTACATTACATTCACTAGTAGGAGTGAGAAAAACATCACGGGGTGGTGCGCATTGTATGGGTGTGTGTTACGTTACATTCACTAGTAGGAGTGAGATAAACATCACGGGGTGGTGAGCATTGTATGGGTGTGTGTTACGTTACATTCACTAGTAGGAGTGACAAAAACATCACGGGGTGGTGCGCATTGTATGGGTGTGTGTTACGTTACATTCACTAGTAGCAGTGAGAAAAACATCACGGGGTGGTGCGCATTGTATGGGTGTGTGTTACGTTACATTCACTATTAGGAGTGAGAAAAACATCACGGGGTGGTGCGCATTGTATGGGTGTGTGTTACGTTACATTCACTAGTAGCAGTGAGAAAAACATCACGGGGTGGTGCGCATTGTATGGGTGTGTGTTACATTACATTCACTAGTAGGAGTGAGAAAAACATCACGGGGTGGTGCGCATTGTATGGCTGTGTGTTACATTACATTCACTAGTAGGAGTGAGAAAAACATAACGGGGTGGTGCGCAATTTATGGGTGTGTGTTACATTACATTCACTAGTAGGAGTGAGAAAAACATCACGGGGTGGTGCGCATTGTATGGGTGTGTGTTACATTACATTCACTAGTAGGAGTGAGAAAAACATCACGGGGTCGTGCGCATTGTATGGGTGTGTGTTACATTACATTCACTAGTAGGAGTGAGAAAAACATCACGGGGTGGTGCGCATTGTATGGGTGTGTGTTACATTACATTCACTAGTAGGAGTGAGAAAAACATCACGGGGTGGTGCGCATTGTATGGGTGTGTGTTACATTACATTCACTAGTAGCAGTGAGAAAAACATCACGGGGTGGTGCGCATTTTATGGGTGTGTGTTACATTACATTCACTAGTAGGAGTGAGAAAAACATCACGGGGTGGTGCGCATTGTATGGGTGTGTGTTACATTACATTCACTAGTAGGAGTGAGAAAAACATCACGGGGTGGTGCGCATTGTATGGGTGTGTGTTACATTACATTCACTAGTAGGAGTGAGAAAAACATCACGGGCTGGTGCGCATTGTATGGGTGTGTGTTACATTACATTCACTAGTAGGAGTGAGAAAAACATCACGGGGTGGTGCGCATTGTATGGGTGTGTGTTACATTACATTCACTAGTAGCAGTGAGAAAAACATCACGGGGTGGTGTGCATTTTATGGGTGTGTGTTACATTACATTCATTAGTAGGAGTGAGAAAAACATCACGGGGTGGTGCGCATTGTATGGGTGTGTGTTACATTACATTCACTAGTAGGAGTGAGAAAAACATCACGCGGTGGTGCGCATTGTATGGGTGTGTGTTACATTACATTCACTAGTAGCAGTGAGAAAAACATCACGGGGTGGTGCGCATTTTATGGGTGTGTGTTACATTAGATTCACTAGTAGGAGTGAGAAAAACATCACGGGGGGTGCGCATTGTATGGGTGTGTGTTACATTAGATTCACTAGTAGGAGTGAGAAAAACATCTCGGGGTGGTGCGCATTGTATGGGTGTATGTTACATTAGATTCACTAGTAGGAGTGAGAAAAACATCACGGGGTGGTGCGCATTGTATGGGTGTGTGTTACATTAGATTCACTAGTAGGAGTGAGAAAAACATCACGGGGTGGTGCGCATTGTATGGGTGTATGTTACATTAGATTCACTAGTAGGAGTGAGAAAAATATCACGGGGTGGTGCGCATTGTATGGGTGTGTGTTACATTACATTCACTACTAGGAGTGAGAAAAACATCACGGGGTGGTGCGCATTGTATGGGTGTGTGTTACATTACATTCACTACTAGGAGTGAGAAAAACATCACGGGGTGGTGCGCATTGTATGGGTGTGTGTTACATTACATTCACTAGAAGGAGTGAGAAAAACATCACGGGGTCGTGCGCATTGTATGGGTGTGTGTTACATTACATTCACTAGTAGGAGTGAGAAAAACATCACGGGGTGGTGCGCATTGTATGGGTGTGTGTTACATTACATTCACTAGTAGGAGTGAGAAAAACATCACGGGGTGGTGCGCATTGTATCGGTGTGTGTTACATTGCATTCACTAGTAGGAGTGAGAAAAACATCACGGGGTGGTGCGCATTGTACGGGTGTGTGTTACATTACATTCACTAGTAGGAGTGAGGAAAACATCACGGAGTGGTGCGCATTGTATGGGTGTGTGTAACATTACATTCACTAGTAGCAGTGAGAAAAACATCACGGGGTGGTGCGCATTGTATGGGTGTGTGTTACATTACTTTCACTAGTAGCAGTGAGAAAAACATCACGGGGTGGTGCGCATTGTATGGGTGTGTGTTACATTACATTCACTAGTAGGAGTGAGAAAAACATCACGGGGTGGTGCGCATTGTATGGGTGTGTGTTACGTTACATTCACTAGTAGGAGTGAGATAAACATCACGGGGTGGTGCGCATTGTATGGGTGTGTGTTACGTTACATTCACTAGTAGGAGTGAGAAAAACATCACGGGGTGGTGAGCATTGTATGGGTGTGTGTTACATTACATTCACTAGTAGGAGTGAGAAAAACATCACGGGGTGGTGTGCATTGTATGGGTGTGTGTTACGTTACATTCACTAGTAGGATTACATTCACTAGTAGGATTGAGAAAAACATCACGGGGTGGTGCGCAATGTATGGGTGTGTGTTACATTAGATTCACTAGTAGGAGTGAGAAAAACATCACGGGGTGGTGCGCATTGTATGGGTGTATGTTACATTAGATTTACTAGTAGGAGTGAGAAAAACATCACGGGGTGGTGCGCATTGTATGGGTGTGTGTAACATTACATTCACTACTAGGAGTGAGAAAAACATCACGGGGTGGTGTGCATTTTATGGGTGTGTGTTACATTACATTCACTACTAGGAGTGAGAAAAACATCACGGGGTGGTGCGCATTGTATGGGTGTGTGTTACATTACATTCACTAGAAGGAGTGAGAAAAACATCACGGGGTCGTGCGCATTGTATGGGTGTGTGTTACATTACATTCACTAGTAGGAGTGAGAAAAACATCACGGGGTGGTGCGCATTGTATGGGTGTGTGTTACATTACATTCACTAGTAGCAGTGAGAAAAACATCACGGGGTGGTGCGCATTTTATGGGTGTGTGTTACATTACATTCACTACTAGGAGTGAGAAAAACATCACGGGGTGGTGCGCATTGTATGGGTGTGTGTTACATTACATTCACTAGTAGGAGTGAGAAAAACATCACGGGGTGGTGCGCATTGTATGGGTGTGTGTTACATTACATTCACTAGTAGGAGTGAGAAAAACATCACGGGGTGGTGCGCATTGTATGGGTGTGTGTTACGTTACATTCACTAGTAGGAGTGAGAAAAACATCACGGGGTGGTGCGCATTGTATGGGTGTGTGTTACGTTACATTCACTAGTAGGAGTGAGAAAAACATCACGGGGTGGTGCGCATTGTACGGGTGTGTGTTACGTTACATTCACTAGTAGGAGTGAGAAAAACATCACGGGGTGGTGCGCATTGTATGGGTGTGTGTTACGTTACATTCACTAGTAGGAGTGAGAAAAACATCACGGGGTGGTGCGCATTGTATGGGTGTGTGTTACGTTACATTCACTAGTAGGAGTGAGAAAAACATCACGGGGTGGTGCGCATTGTATGGGTGTGTGTTACGTTACATTCACTAGTAGGAGTGAGAAAATCATCACGGGGTGGTGCGCATTGTATCAGTGTGTGTTACGTTACATTCACTATTAGGAGGGAGAAAAACATCACGGGGTGGTGCGCATTGTATCGGTGTGTGTTACTTTACATTCACTAGTAGCAGTGAGAAAAACATCACGGGGTGGTGCGCATTGTATGGATGTGTGTTACATTACATTCACAAGTAGGAGTGAGAAAAACATCACGTGGTGGTGCGCATTGTATGGCTGTGTGTTACATTACATTCACTAGTAGGAGTGAGAAAAACATCACGGGGTGGTGCGCAATTTATGGGTGTGTGTTACATTACATTCACTAGAAGGAGTGAGAAAAACATCACGGGGTGGTGCGCATTGTATGGGTGTGTGTTACATTACATTCACTAGTAGGAGTGAGAAAAACATCACGGGGTGGTGCGCATTGTATGGGTGTGTGTTACATTACATTCAGTAGTAGGAGTGAGAAAAACATCACGGGGTGGTGCGCATTGTATGGGTGTGTGTTACATTACATTCACTAGTAGGAGTGAGAAAAACATCACGGGGTGGTGCGCATTGTATGGGTGTGTGTTACATTACATTCACTAGTAGCAGTGAGAAAAACATCACGGGGTGGTGCGCATTTTATGGGTGTGTGTTACATTACATTCACTAGTAGGAGTGAGAAAAACATCACGGCTTGGTGCGCATTGTATGCGTGTGTGTTACATTACATTCACTAGTAGGAGTGAGAAAAACATCACGGGGTGGTGCGCATTGTATGGGTGTGTGTTACATTACATTCACTAGTAGCAGTGAGAAAAACATCACGGTGTGGTGCGCATTTTATGGGTGTGTGTTACATTAGATTCACTAGTAGGAGTGAGCAAAACATCACAGGGTGGTGCGCATTGTATGGGTGTGTGTTACATTAGATTCAATAGTAGGAGTGAGAAAAACATCTCGGGGTGGTGCGCATTGTATGGGTGTGTGTTACATTACATTCACTACTAGGAGTGAGAAAAACATCACTGGGTGGTGCGCATTGTATGGGTATGTGTTACATTACATTCACTAGTACCAGTGAGAAAAACATCACGGGGTGGTGCGCATTGTATGGGTGTGTGTTACATTACATTCACTAGTAGCAGTGAGAAAAACATCACTGGGTGGTGCGCATTGTATGGGTGTGTGTTACATTAGATTCACTAGTAGGAGTGAGAAAAACATCACGGGGTCGTGCGCATTGTATGGGTGTGTGTTACATTACATTCACTACTAGGAGTGAGAAAAACATCACAGGGTGGTGCGCATTGTATGGGTGTGTGTTACATTACATTCACTACTAGGAGTGAGAAAAACATCACGGGGTGGTGCGCATTGTATGGGTGTGTGTTACATTACATTCACTAGAAGGAGTGAGAAAAACATCACGGGGTGGTGCGCATTGTATGGGTGTGTGTTACATTACATTCACTAGTAGCAGTGAGAAAAACATCACGGGGTGGTTCGCATTGTATGGGAGTGTGTTACATTACATTCACTAATAGGATTACATTCACTAGTAGGAGTGAGAAAAACATCACGGGGTGGTGCGCATTGTATGGGTGTGTGTTACATTAGATTCACTAGTAGGAGTGAGAAAAACATCACGGGGTGGTGCGCATTGTATGGGTGTGTGTTACATTAGATTCACTAGTAGGAGTGAGAAAAACATCACGGGGTGGTGCGCATTGTATGGGTGTGTGTTACATTACATTCACTACTAGGAGTGAGAAAAACATCACGGGGTGGTGCGCATTGTATGGGTGTGTGTTACATTACATTCACTACTAGGAGTGAGAAAAACATCACGGGGTGGTGCGCATTGTATGGGTGTGTGTTACATTACATTCACTACTAGGAGTGAGAAAAACATCACCGGTTGGTGCGCATTGTATGGGTGTGTGTTACATTACATTCACTAGAAGGAGTGAGAAAAACATCACGGGGTGGTGCGCATTGTATGGGTGTGTGTTACATTACATTCACTAGTAGCAGTGAGAAAAACATCACGGGGTGGTGCGCATTGTATGGGTGTGTGTTACATTACCTTCACTAGTAGGGGTGAGAAAAACATCACGGGGTGGTGCGCATTGTATGGGTGTGTGTTACATTACCTTCACTAGTAGGAGTGAGAAAAACATCACGGGGTGGTGCGCATTGTATGGGTGTGTGTTACATTACATTCACTAGTAGGAGTGAGAAAAACATCACGGGGTGGTGCGCATTTTATGGGTGTGTGTTATATTACATTCACTAGTAGGAGTGAGAAAAACATCACGGGGTGGTGCGCATTGTATGGGTGTGTGTTACATTACATTCACTAGTAGGAGTGAGAAAAACATCACGGGGTGGTGCGCATTGTATGGGTGTGTGTTACATTACATTCACTAGTAGGAGTGAGAAAAACATCACGGGGTGGTGTGAATGAGGGTCTGAATTAGGATAGGCAGTGAGTGGCAATGTAGGATAGAGAAAGGCACCGCGGGGTGGTCAGCATGGGCAGGTCAGGGAACATGCAGTGGGAATGTAGGATAGGTTTCTGAAAAACATCGCAGGATGGTGCGCATTGTATGGGTGTGTGTTACATTAAATTCACTAGTAGGAGTGTGAAAAACATCACGGGGTGGTGCGCATTGTATGGGTGTGTGTTACATTACATTCAATAATAGGAGTAAGAAAAACATCACGGGGTGGTGCGCATTGTATGGGTGTGTGTTACATTACATTCACTAGTAGGAGTGAGAAAAACATCACGGGGTGGTGCGCATTGTATGGGTGTGTGTTACATTACATTCACTAATAGGAGTGAGAAAAACATCACGGGGTGGTGCGCATTGTATTGGTGTGTGTTACATTACATTCACTAGTAGCAGTGAGAAAAACATCACGGGGTGGTGCGCATTGTATGGGTGTGTGTTACATTACATTCACTAGTAGGAGTGAGAAAAACATCACGGGGTGGTGCGCATTGTATGGGTGTGTGTTACATTACATTCACTAGTAGGAGTGAGAAAAACATCACGGGGTGGTGCGCATTGTGTGGGTGTGTGTTACGTTACATTCACTTGTAGGAGTGAGAAAAACATCACGGGGTCGTGCGCATTGTATGGGTGTGTGTTACGTTACATTCACTAGTAGGAGTGAGAAAAACATCACGGGGTGGTACGCATTGTATGGGTGTGTGTTACGTTACATTCACTAGTAGGAGTGAGAAAAACATCACGGGGTGGTGCGCATTGTATGGGTGTGTGTTACATTACATTCACTAGTAGCAGTGAGAAAAACATTACGGTGTGGTGCGCATTTTATGGGTGTGTGTTACATTAGATTCACTAGTAGGAGTGAGAAAAACATCACGGGGTGGTGCGCATTGTATGGGTGTGTGTTACATTAGATTCAATAGTAGGAGTGAGAAAAACATCTCGGGGTGGTGCGCATTGTATGGGTGTGTGTTACATTACATTCACTACTAGGAGTGAGAAAAACATCACTGGGTGGTGCGCATTGTATGGGTATGTGTTACATTACATTCACTAGTACCAGTGAGAAAAACATCACGGGGTGGTGCGCATTGTATGGGTGTGTGTTACATTACATTCACTAGTAGCAGTGAGAAAAACATCACGGGGTGGTTCGCATTGTATGGGAGTGTGTTACATTACATTCACTAATAGGATTACATTCACTAGTAGGAGTGAGAAAAACATCACGGGGTGGTGCGCATTGTATGGGTGTGTGTTACATTAGATTCACTAGTAGGAGTGAGAAAAACATCACGGGGTGGTGCGCATTGTATGGGTGTGTGTTACATTAGATTCACTAGTAGGAGTGAGAAAAACATCAGGGGTGGTGCGCATTGTATGGGTGTGTGTTACATTACATTCACTACTAGGAGTGAGAAAAACATCACGGGGTGGTGCGCATTGTATGGGTGTGTGTTACATTACATTCACTACTAGGAGTGAGAAAAACATCACGGGGTGGTGCGCATTGTATGGGTGTGTGTTACATTACATTCACTACTAGGAGTGAGAAAAACATCACCGGTTGGTGCGCATTGTATGGGTGTGTGTTACATTACATTCACTAGAAGGAGTGAGAAAAACATCACGGGGTGGTGCGCATTGTATGGGTGTGTGTTACATTACATTCACTAGTAGCAGTGAGAAAAACATCACGGGGTGGTGCGCATTGTATGGGTGTGTGTTACATTACATTCACTAGTAGGAGTGAGAAAAACATCACGTGGTGGTGCGCATTGTATGGGTGTGTGTTACATTACACTCACTAGTAGGAGTGAGAAAAACATCACGGGGTGGTGCGCATTGTATGGGTGTGTGTTACATTACACTCACTAGTAGGAGTGAGAAAAACATCACGGGGTGGTGCGCATTGTATGGGTGTGTGTTACATTACATTCACTAGTAGGAGTGAGAAAAACATCACGGGGTGGTGCGCATTGTATGGGTGTGTGTTACGTTACATTCACTAGTAGGAGTGAGATAAACATCACGGGGTGGTGAGCATTGTATGGGTGTGTGTTACGTTACATTCACTAGTAGGAGTGACAAAAACATCACGGGGTGGTGCGCATTGTATGGGTGTGTGTTACGTTACATTCACTAGTAGCAGTGAGAAAAACATCACGGGGTGGTGCGCATTGTATGGGTGTGTGTTACGTTACATTCACTATTAGGAGTGAGAAAAACATCACGGGGTGGTGCGCATTGTATGGGTGTGTGTTACGTTACATTCACTAGTAGCAGTGAGAAAAACATCACGGGGTGGTGCGCATTGTATGGGTGTGTGTTACATTACATTCACTAGTAGGAGTGAGAAAAACATCACGGGGTGGTGCGCATTGTATGGCTGTGTGTTACATTACATTCACTAGTAGGAGTGAGAAAAACATAACGGGGTGGTGCGCAATTTATGGGTGTGTGTTACATTACATTCACTAGTAGGAGTGAGAAAAACATCACGGGGTGGTGCGCATTGTATGGGTGTGTGTTACATTACATTCACTAGTAGGAGTGAGAAAAACATCACGGGGTCGTGCGCATTGTATGGGTGTGTGTTACATTACATTCACTAGTAGGAGTGAGAAAAACATCACGGGGTGGTGCGCATTGTATGGGTGTGTGTTACATTACATTCACTAGTAGGAGTGAGAAAAACATCACGGGGTGGTGCGCATTGTATGGGTGTGTGTTACATTACATTCACTAGTAGCAGTGAGAAAAACATCACGGGGTGGTGCGCATTTTATGGGTGTGTGTTACATTACATTCACTAGTAGGAGTGAGAAAAACATCACGGGGTGGTGCGCATTGTATGGGTGTGTGTTACATTACATTCACTAGTAGGAGTGAGAAAAACATCACGGGGTGGTGCGCATTGTATGGGTGTGTGTTACATTACATTCACTAGTAGGAGTGAGAAAAACATCACGGGCTGGTGCGCATTGTATGGGTGTGTGTTACATTACATTCACTAGTAGGAGTGAGAAAAACATCACGGGGTGGTGCGCATTGTATGGGTGTGTGTTACATTACATTCACTAGTAGCAGTGAGAAAAACATCACGGGGTGGTGTGCATTTTATGGGTGTGTGTTACATTACATTCATTAGTAGGAGTGAGAAAAACATCACGGGGTGGTGCGCATTGTATGGGTGTGTGTTACATTACATTCACTAGTAGGAGTGAGAAAAACATCACGCGGTGGTGCGCATTGTATGGGTGTGTGTTACATTACATTCACTAGTAGCAGTGAGAAAAACATCACGGGGTGGTGCGCATTTTATGGGTGTGTGTTACATTAGATTCACTAGTAGGAGTGAGAAAAACATCACGGGGGGTGCGCATTGTATGGGTGTGTGTTACATTAGATTCACTAGTAGGAGTGAGAAAAACATCTCGGGGTGGTGCGCATTGTATGGGTGTATGTTACATTAGATTCACTAGTAGGAGTGAGAAAAACATCACGGGGTGGTGCGCATTGTATGGGTGTGTGTTACATTAGATTCACTAGTAGGAGTGAGAAAAACATCACGGGGTGGTGCGCATTGTATGGGTGTATGTTACATTAGATTCACTAGTAGGAGTGAGAAAAATATCACGGGGTGGTGCGCATTGTATGGGTGTGTGTTACATTACATTCACTACTAGGAGTGAGAAAAACATCACGGGGTGGTGCGCATTGTATGGGTGTGTGTTACATTACATTCACTACTAGGAGTGAGAAAAACATCACGGGGTGGTGCGCATTGTATGGGTGTGTGTTACATTACATTCACTAGAAGGAGTGAGAAAAACATCACGGGGTCGTGCGCATTGTATGGGTGTGTGTTACATTACATTCACTAGTAGGAGTGAGAAAAACATCACGGGGTGGTGCGCATTGTATGGGTGTGTGTTACATTACATTCACTAGTAGGAGTGAGAAAAACATCACGGGGTGGTGCGCATTGTATCGGTGTGTGTTACATTGCATTCACTAGTAGGAGTGAGAAAAACATCACGGGGTGGTGCGCATTGTACGGGTGTGTGTTACATTACATTCACTAGTAGGAGTGAGGAAAACATCACGGAGTGGTGCGCATTGTATGGGTGTGTGTAACATTACATTCACTAGTAGCAGTGAGAAAAACATCACGGGGTGGTGCGCATTGTATGGGTGTGTGTTACATTACTTTCACTAGTAGCAGTGAGAAAAACATCACGGGGTGGTGCGCATTGTATGGGTGTGTGTTACATTACATTCACTAGTAGGAGTGAGAAAAACATCACGGGGTGGTGCGCATTGTATGGGTGTGTGTTACGTTACATTCACTAGTAGGAGTGAGATAAACATCACGGGGTGGTGCGCATTGTATGGGTGTGTGTTACGTTACATTCACTAGTAGGAGTGAGAAAAACATCACGGGGTGGTGAGCATTGTATGGGTGTGTGTTACATTACATTCACTAGTAGGAGTGAGAAAAACATCACGGGGTGGTGTGCATTGTATGGGTGTGTGTTACGTTACATTCACTAGTAGGATTACATTCACTAGTAGGATTGAGAAAAACATCACGGGGTGGTGCGCAATGTATGGGTGTGTGTTACATTAGATTCACTAGTAGGAGTGAGAAAAACATCACGGGGTGGGGCGCATTGTATGGGTGTATGTTACATTAGATTTACTAGTAGGAGTGAGAAAAACATCACGGGGTGGTGCGCATTGTATGGGTGTGTGTAACATTACATTCACTACTAGGAGTGAGAAAAACATCACGGGGTGGTGTGCATTTTATGGGTGTGTGTTACATTACATTCACTACTAGGAGTGAGAAAAACATCACGGGGTGGTGCGCATTGTATGGGTGTGTGTTACATTACATTCACTAGAAGGAGTGAGAAAAACATCACGGGGTCGTGCGCATTGTATGGGTGTGTGTTACATTACATTCACTAGTAGGAGTGAGAAAAACATCACGGGGTGGTGCGCATTGTATGGGTGTGTGTTACATTACATTCACTAGTAGCAGTGAGAAAAACATCACGGGGTGGTGCGCATTTTATGGGTGTGTGTTACATTACATTCACTACTAGGAGTGAGAAAAACATCACGGGGTGGTGCGCATTGTATGGGTGTGTGTTACATTACATTCACTAGTAGGAGTGAGAAAAACATCACGGGGTGGTGCGCATTGTATGGGTGTGTGTTACATTACATTCACTAGTAGGAGTGAGAAAAACATCACGGGGTGGTGCGCATTGTATGGGTGTGTGTTACGTTACATTCACTAGTAGGAGTGAGAAAAACATCACGGGGTGGTGCGCATTGTATGGGTGTGTGTTACGTTACATTCACTAGTAGGAGTGAGAAAAACATCACGGGGTGGTGCGCATTGTACGGGTGTGTGTTACGTTACATTCACTAGTAGGAGTGAGAAAAACATCACGGGGTGGTGCGCATTGTATGGGTGTGTGTTACGTTACATTCACTAGTAGGAGTGAGAAAAACATCACGGGGTGGTGCGCATTGTATGGGTGTGTGTTACGTTACATTCACTAGTAGGAGTGAGAAAAACATCACGGGGTGGTGTGCATTGTATGGGTGTGTGTTACGTTACATTCACTAGTAGGAGTGAGAAAATCATCACGGGGTGGTGCGCATTGTATCAGTGTGTGTTACGTTACATTCACTATTAGGAGGGAGAAAAACATCACGGGGTGGTGCGCATTGTATCGGTGTGTGTTACTTTACATTCACTAGTAGCAGTGAGAAAAACATCACGGGGTGGTGCGCATTGTATGGATGTGTGTTACATTACATTCACAAGTAGGAGTGAGAAAAACATCACGTGGTGGTGCGCATTGTATGGCTGTGTGTTACATTACATTCACTAGTAGGAGTGAGAAAAACATCACGGGGTGGTGCGCAATTTATGGGTGTGTGTTACATTACATTCACTAGAAGGAGTGAGAAAAACATCACGGGGTGGTGCGCATTGTATGGGTGTGTGTTACATTACATTCACTAGTAGGAGTGAGAAAAACATCACGGGGTGGTGCGCATTGTATGGGTGTGTGTTACATTACATTCAGTAGTAGGAGTGAGAAAAACATCACGGGGTGGTGCGCATTGTATGGGTGTGTGTTACATTACATTCACTAGTAGGAGTGAGAAAAACATCACGGGGTGGTGCGCATTGTATGGGTGTGTGTTACATTACATTCACTAGTAGCAGTGAGAAAAACATCACGGGGTGGTGCGCATTTTATGGGTGTGTGTTACATTACATTCACTAGTAGGAGTGAGAAAAACATCACGGCTTGGTGCGCATTGTATGCGTGTGTGTTACATTACATTCACTAGTAGGAGTGAGAAAAACATCACGGGGTGGTGCGCATTGTATGGGTGTGTGTTACATTACATTCACTAGTAGCAGTGAGAAAAACATCACGGTGTGGTGCGCATTTTATGGGTGTGTGTTACATTAGATTCACTAGTAGGAGTGAGCAAAACATCACAGGGTGGTGCGCATTGTATGGGTGTGTGTTACATTAGATTCAATAGTAGGAGTGAGAAAAACATCTCGGGGTGGTGCGCATTGTATGGGTGTGTGTTACATTACATTCACTACTAGGAGTGAGAAAAACATCACTGGGTGGTGCGCATTGTATGGGTATGTGTTACATTACATTCACTAGTACCAGTGAGAAAAACATCACGGGGTGGTGCGCATTGTATGGGTGTGTGTTACATTACATTCACTAGTAGCAGTGAGAAAAACATCACTGGGTGGTGCGCATTGTATGGGTGTGTGTTACATTAGATTCACTAGTAGGAGTGAGAAAAACATCACGGGGTCGTGCGCATTGTATGGGTGTGTGTTACATTACATTCACTACTAGGAGTGAGAAAAACATCACAGGGTGGTGCGCATTGTATGGGTGTGTGTTACATTACATTCACTACTAGGAGTGAGAAAAACATCACGGGGTGGTGCGCATTGTATGGGTGTGTGTTACATTACATTCACTAGAAGGAGTGAGAAAAACATCACGGGGTGGTGCGCATTGTATGGGTGTGTGTTACATTACATTCACTAGTAGCAGTGAGAAAAACATCACGGGGTGGTTCGCATTGTATGGGAGTGTGTTACATTACATTCACTAATAGGATTACATTCACTAGTAGGAGTGAGAAAAACATCACGGGGTGGTGCGCATTGTATGGGTGTGTGTTACATTAGATTCACTAGTAGGAGTGAGAAAAACATCACGGGGTGGTGCGCATTGTATGGGTGTGTGTTACATTAGATTCACTAGTAGGAGTGAGAAAAACATCACGGGGTGGTGCGCATTGTATGGGTGTGTGTTACATTACATTCACTACTAGGAGTGAGAAAAACATCACGGGGTGGTGCGCATTGTATGGGTGTGTGTTACATTACATTCACTACTAGGAGTGAGAAAAACATCACGGGGTGGTGCGCATTGTATGGGTGTGTGTTACATTACATTCACTACTAGGAGTGAGAAAAACATCACCGGTTGGTGCGCATTGTATGGGTGTGTGTTACATTACATTCACTAGAAGGAGTGAGAAAAACATCACGGGGTGGTGCGCATTGTATGGGTGTGTGTTACATTACATTCACTAGTAGCAGTGAGAAAAACATCACGGGGTGGTGCGCATTGTATGGGTGTGTGTTACATTACCTTCACTAGTAGGGGTGAGAAAAACATCACGGGGTGGTGCGCATTGTATGGGTGTGTGTTACATTACCTTCACTAGTAGGAGTGAGAAAAACATCACGGGGTGGTGCGCATTGTATGGGTGTGTGTTACATTACATTCACTAGTAGGAGTGAGAAAAACATCACGGGGTGGTGCGCATTTTATGGGTGTGTGTTATATTACATTCACTAGTAGGAGTGAGAAAAACATCACGGGGTGGTGCGCATTGTATGGGTGTGTGTTACATTACATTCACTAGTAGGAGTGAGAAAAACATCACGGGGTGGTGCGCATTGTATGGGTGTGTGTTACATTACATTCACTAGTAGGAGTGAGAAAAACATCACGGGGTGGTGTGAATGAGGGTCTGAATTAGGATAGGCAGTGAGTGGCAATGTAGGATAGAGAAAGGCACCGCGGGGTGGTCAGCATGGGCAGGTCAGGGAACATGCAGTGGGAATGTAGGATAGGTTTCTGAAAAACATCGCAGGATGGTGCGCATTGTATGGGTGTGTGTTACATTAAATTCACTAGTAGGAGTGTGAAAAACATCACGGGGTGGTGCGCATTGTATGGGTGTGTGTTACATTACATTCAATAATAGGAGTAAGAAAAACATCACGGGGTGGTGCGCATTGTATGGGTGTGTGTTACATTACATTCACTAGTAGGAGTGAGAAAAACATCACGGGGTGGTGCGCATTGTATGGGTGTGTGTTACATTACATTCACTAATAGGAGTGAGAAAAACATCACGGGGTGGTGCGCATTGTATTGGTGTGTGTTACATTACATTCACTAGTAGCAGTGAGAAAAACATCACGGGGTGGTGCGCATTGTATGGGTGTGTGTTACATTACATTCACTAGTAGGAGTGAGAAAAACATCACGGGGTGGTGCGCATTGTATGGGTGTGTGTTACATTACATTCACTAGTAGGAGTGAGAAAAACATCACGGGGTGGTGCGCATTGTGTGGGTGTGTGTTACGTTACATTCACTTGTAGGAGTGAGAAAAACATCACGGGGTCGTGCGCATTGTATGGGTGTGTGTTACGTTACATTCACTAGTAGGAGTGAGAAAAACATCACGGGGTGGTACGCATTGTATGGGTGTGTGTTACGTTACATTCACTAGTAGGAGTGAGAAAAACATCACGGGGTGGTGCGCATTGTATGGGTGTGTGTTACATTACATTCACTAGTAGCAGTGAGAAAAACATTACGGTGTGGTGCGCATTTTATGGGTGTGTGTTACATTAGATTCACTAGTAGGAGTGAGAAAAACATCACGGGGTGGTGCGCATTGTATGGGTGTGTGTTACATTAGATTCAATAGTAGGAGTGAGAAAAACATCTCGGGGTGGTGCGCATTGTATGGGTGTGTGTTACATTACATTCACTACTAGGAGTGAGAAAAACATCACTGGGTGGTGCGCATTGTATGGGTATGTGTTACATTACATTCACTAGTACCAGTGAGAAAAACATCACGGGGTGGTGCGCATTGTATGGGTGTGTGTTACATTACATTCACTAGTAGCAGTGAGAAAAACATCACGGGGTGGTTCGCATTGTATGGGAGTGTGTTACATTACATTCACTAATAGGATTACATTCACTAGTAGGAGTGAGAAAAACATCACGGGGTGGTGCGCATTGTATGGGTGTGTGTTACATTAGATTCACTAGTAGGAGTGAGAAAAACATCACGGGGTGGTGCGCATTGTATGGGTGTGTGTTACATTAGATTCACTAGTAGGAGTGAGAAAAACATCAGGGGTGGTGCGCATTGTATGGGTGTGTGTTACATTACATTCACTACTAGGAGTGAGAAAAACATCACGGGGTGGTGCGCATTGTATGGGTGTGTGTTACATTACATTCACTACTAGGAGTGAGAAAAACATCACGGGGTGGTGCGCATTGTATGGGTGTGTGTTACATTACATTCACTACTAGGAGTGAGAAAAACATCACCGGTTGGTGCGCATTGTATGGGTGTGTGTTACATTACATTCACTAGAAGGAGTGAGAAAAACATCACGGGGTGGTGCGCATTGTATGGGTGTGTGTTACATTACATTCACTAGTAGCAGTGAGAAAAACATCACGGGGTGGTGCGCATTGTATGGGTGTGTGTTACATTACATTCACTACTAGGAGTGAGAAAAACATCACGGGGTGGTGCGCATTGTATGGGTGTGTGTTACATTACATTCACTAGAAGGAGTGAGAAAAACATCACGGGGTCGTGCGCATTGTATGGGTGTGTGTTACATTACATTCACTAGTAGGAGTGAGAAAAACATCACGGGGTGGTGCGCATTGTATGGGTGTGTGTTACATTACATTCACTAGTAGGAGTGAGAAAAACATCACGGGGTGGTGCGCATTGTATCGGTGTGTGTTACATTGCATTCACTAGTAGGAGTGAGAAAAACATCACGGGGTGGTGCGCATTGTACGGGTGTGTGTTACATTACATTCACTAGTAGGAGTGAGGAAAACATCACGGAGTGGTGCGCATTGTATGGGTGTGTGTAACATTACATTCACTAGTAGCAGTGAGAAAAACATCACGGGGTGGTGCGCATTGTATGGGTGTGTGTTACATTACTTTCACTAGTAGCAGTGAGAAAAACATCACGGGGTGGTGCGCATTGTATGGGTGTGTGTTACATTACATTCACTAGTAGGAGTGAGAAAAACATCACGGGGTGGTGCGCATTGTATGGGTGTGTGTTACGTTACATTCACTAGTAGGAGTGAGATAAACATCACGGGGTGGTGCGCATTGTATGGGTGTGTGTTACGTTACATTCACTAGTAGGAGTGAGAAAAACATCACGGGGTGGTGAGCATTGTATGGGTGTGTGTTACATTACATTCACTAGTAGGAGTGAGAAAAACATCACGGGGTGGTGTGCATTGTATGGGTGTGTGTTACGTTACATTCACTAGTAGGATTACATTCACTAGTAGGATTGAGAAAAACATCACGGGGTGGTGCGCAATGTATGGGTGTGTGTTACATTAGATTCACTAGTAGGAGTGAGAAAAACATCACGGGGTGGTGCGCATTGTATGGGTGTATGTTACATTAGATTTACTAGTAGGAGTGAGAAAAACATCACGGGGTGGTGCGCATTGTATGGGTGTGTGTAACATTACATTCACTACTAGGAGTGAGAAAAACATCACGGGGTGGTGTGCATTTTATGGGTGTGTGTTACATTACATTCACTACTAGGAGTGAGAAAAACATCACGGGGTGGTGCGCATTGTATGGGTGTGTGTTACATTACATTCACTAGAAGGAGTGAGAAAAACATCACGGGGTCGTGCGCATTGTATGGGTGTGTGTTACATTACATTCACTAGTAGGAGTGAGAAAAACATCACGGGGTGGTGCGCATTGTATGGGTGTGTGTTACATTACATTCACTAGTAGCAGTGAGAAAAACATCACGGGGTGGTGCGCATTTTATGGGTGTGTGTTACATTACATTCACTACTAGGAGTGAGAAAAACATCACGGGGTGGTGCGCATTGTATGGGTGTGTGTTACATTACATTCACTAGTAGGAGTGAGAAAAACATCACGGGGTGGTGCGCATTGTATGGGTGTGTGTTACATTACATTCACTAGTAGGAGTGAGAAAAACATCACGGGGTGGTGCGCATTGTATGGGTGTGTGTTACGTTACATTCACTAGTAGGAGTGAGAAAAACATCACGGGGTGGTGCGCATTGTATGGGTGTGTGTTACGTTACATTCACTAGTAGGAGTGAGAAAAACATCACGGGGTGGTGCGCATTGTACGGGTGTGTGTTACGTTACATTCACTAGTAGGAGTGAGAAAAACATCACGGGGTGGTGCGCATTGTATGGGTGTGTGTTACGTTACATTCACTAGTAGGAGTGAGAAAAACATCACGGGGTGGTGCGCATTGTATGGGTGTGTGTTACGTTACATTCACTAGTAGGAGTGAGAAAAACATCACGGGGTGGTGCGCATTGTATGGGTGTGTGTTACGTTACATTCACTAGTAGGAGTGAGAAAATCATCACGGGGTGGTGCGCATTGTATCAGTGTGTGTTACGTTACATTCACTATTAGGAGGGAGAAAAACATCACGGGGTGGTGCGCATTGTATCGGTGTGTGTTACTTTACATTCACTAGTAGCAGTGAGAAAAACATCACGGGGTGGTGCGCATTGTATGGATGTGTGTTACATTACATTCACAAGTAGGAGTGAGAAAAACATCACGTGGTGGTGCGCATTGTATGGCTGTGTGTTACATTACATTCACTAGTAGGAGTGAGAAAAACATCACGGGGTAGTGCGCAATTTATGGGTGTGTGTTACATTACATTCACTAGAAGGAGTGAGAAAAACATCACGGGGTGGTGCGCATTGTATGGGTGTGTGTTACATTACATTCACTAGTAGGAGTGAGAAAAACATCACGGGGTGGTGCGCATTGTATGCGTGTGTGTTACATTACATTCAGTAGTAGGAGTGAGAAAAACATCACGGGGTGGTGCGCATTGTATGGGTGTGTGTTACATTACATTCACTAGTAGGAGTGAGAAAAACATCACGGGGTGGTGCGCATTGTATGGGTGTGTGTTACATTACATTCACTAGTAGCAGTGAGAAAAACATCACGGGGTGGTGCGCATTTTATGGGTGTGTGTTACATTACATTCACTAGTAGGAGTGAGAAAAACATCACGGCTTGGTGCGCATTGTATGCGTGTGTGTTACATTACATTCACTAGTAGGAGTGAGAAAAACATCACGGGGTGGTGCGCATTGTATGGGTGTGTGTTACATTACATTCACTAGTAGCAGTGAGAAAAACATCACGGTGTGGTGCGCATTTTATGGGTGTGTGTTACATTAGATTCACTAGGAGGAGTGAGCAAAACATCACAGGGTGGTGCGCATTGTATGGGTGTGTGTTACATTAGATTCAATAGTAGGAGTGAGAAAAACATCTCGGGGTGGTGCGCATTGTATGGGTGTGTGTTACATTACATTCACTACTAGGAGTGAGAAAAACATCACTGGGTGGTGCGCATTGTATGGGTATGTGTTACATTACATTCACTAGTACCAGTGAGAAAAACATCACGGGGTGGTGCGCATTGTATGGGTGTGTGTTACATTACATTCACTAGTAGCAGTGAGAAAAACATCACTGGGTGGTGCGCATTGTATGGGTGTGTGTTACATTAGATTCACTAGTAGGAGTGAGAAAAACATCACGGGGTCGTGCGCATTGTATGGGTGTGTGTTACATTACATTCACTACTAGGAGTGAGAAAAACATCACAGGGTGGTGCGCATTGTATGGGTGTGTGTTACATTACATTCACTACTAGGAGTGAGAAAAACATCACGGGGTGGTGCGCATTGTATGGGTGTGTGTTACATTACATTCACTAGAAGGAGTGAGAAAAACATCACGGGGTGGTGCGCATTGTATGGGTGTGTGTTACATTACATTCACTAGTAGCAGTGAGAAAAACATCACGGGGTGGTTCGCATTGTATGGGAGTGTGTTACATTACATTCACTAATAGGATTACATTCACTAGTAGGAGTGAGAAAAACATCACGGGGTGGTGCGCATTGTATGGGTGTGTGTTACATTAGATTCACTAGTAGGAGTGAGAAAAACATCACGGGGTGGTGCGCATTGTATGGGTGTGTGTTACATTAGATTCACTAGTAGGAGTGAGAAAAACATCACGGGGTGGTGCGCATTGTATGGGTGTGTGTTACATTACATTCACTACTAGGAGTGAGAAAAACATCACGGGGTGGTGCGCATTGTATGGGTGTGTGTTACATTACATTCACTACTAGGAGTGAGAAAAACATCACGGGGTGGTGCGCATTGTATGGGTGTGTGTTACATTACATTCACTACTAGGAGTGAGAAAAACATCACCGGTTGGTGCGCATTGTATGGGTGTGTGTTACATTACATTCACTAGAAGGAGTGAGAAAAACATCACGGGGTGGTGCGCATTGTATGGGTGTGTGTTACATTACATTCACTAGTAGCAGTGAGAAAAACATCACGGGGTGGTGCGCATTGTATGGGTGTGTGTTACATTACCTTCACTAGTAGGGGTGAGAAAAACATCACGGGGTGGTGCGCATTGTATGGGTGTGTGTTACATTACCTTCACTAGTAGGAGTGAGAAAAACATCACGGGGTGGTGCGCATTGTATGGGTGTGTGTTACATTACATTCACTAGTAGGAGTGAGAAAAACATCACGGGGTGGTGCGCATTTTATGGGTGTGTGTTATATTACATTCACTAGTAGGAGTGAGAAAAACATCACGGGGTGGTGCGCATTGTATGGGTGTGTGTTACATTACATTCACTAGTAGGAGTGAGAAAAACATCACGGGGTGGTGCGCATTGTATGGGTGTGTGTTACATTACATTCACTAGTAGGAGTGAGAAAAACATCACGGGGTGGTGTGAATGAGGGTCTGAATTAGGATAGGCAGTGAGTGGCAATGTAGGATAGAGAAAGGCACCGCGGGGTGGTCAGCATGGGCAGGTCAGGGAACATGCAGTGGAAATGTAGGATAGGTTTCTGAAAAACATCGCAGGATGGTGCGCATTGTATGGGTGTGTGTTACATTAAATTCACTAGTAGGAGTGTGAAAAACATCACGGGGTGGTGCGCATTGTATGGGTGTGTGTTACATTACATTCAATAATAGGAGTAAGAAAAACATCACGGGGTGGTGCGCATTGTATGGGTGTGTGTTACATTACATTCACTAGTAGGAGTGAGAAAAACATCACGGGGTGGTGCGCATTGTATGGGTGTGTGTTACATTACATTCACTAATAGGAGTGAGAAAAACATCACGGGGTGGTGCGCATTGTATTGGTGTGTGTTACATTACATTCACTAGTAGCAGTGAGAAAAACATCACGGGGTGGTGCGCATTGTATGGGTGTGTGTTACATTACATTCACTAGTAGGAGTGAGAAAAACATCACGGGGTGGTGCGCATTGTATGGGTGTGTGTTACATTACATTCACTAGTAGGAGTGAGAAAAACATCACGGGGTGGTGCGCATTGTGTGGGTGTGTGTTACGTTACATTCACTTGTAGGAGTGAGAAAAACATCACGGGGTCGTGCGCATTGTATGGGTGTGTGTTACGTTACATTCACTAGTAGGAGTGAGAAAAACATCACGGGGTGGTACGCATTGTATGGGTGTGTGTTACGTTACATTCACTAGTAGGAGTGAGAAAAACATCACGGGGTGGTGCGCATTGTATGGGTGTGTGTTACATTACATTCACTAGTAGCAGTGAGAAAAACATTACGGTGTGGTGCGCATTTTATGGGTGTGTGTTACATTAGATTCACTAGTAGGAGTGAGAAAAACATCACGGGGTGGTGCGCATTGTATGGGTGTGTGTTACATTAGATTCAATAGTAGGAGTGAGAAAAACATCTCGGGGTGGTGCGCATTGTATGGGTGTGTGTTACATTACATTCACTACTAGGAGTGAGAAAAACATCACTGGGTGGTGCGCATTGTATGGGTATGTGTTACATTACATTCACTAGTACCAGTGAGAAAAACATCACGGGGTGGTGCGCATTGTATGGGTGTGTGTTACATTACATTCACTAGTAGCAGTGAGAAAAACATCACGGGGTGGTTCGCATTGTATGGGAGTGTGTTACATTACATTCACTAATAGGATTACATTCACTAGTAGGAGTGAGAAAAACATCACGGGGTGGTGCGCATTGTATGGGTGTGTGTTACATTAGATTCACTAGTAGGAGTGAGAAAAACATCACGGGGTGGTGCGCATTGTATGGGTGTGTGTTACATTAGATTCACTAGTAGGAGTGAGAAAAACATCAGGGGTGGTGCGCATTGTATGGGTGTGTGTTACATTACATTCACTACTAGGAGTGAGAAAAACATCACGGGGTGGTGCGCATTGTATGGGTGTGTGTTACATTACATTCACTACTAGGAGTGAGAAAAACATCACGGGGTGGTGCGCATTGTATGGGTGTGTGTTACATTACATTCACTACTAGGAGTGAGAAAAACATCACCGGTTGGTGCGCATTGTATGGGTGTGTGTTACATTACATTCACTAGAAGGAGTGAGAAAAACATCACGGGGTGGTGCGCATTGTATGGGTGTGTGTTACATTACATTCACTAGTAGCAGTGAGAAAAACATCACGGGGTGGTGCGCATTGTATGGGTGTGTGTTACATTACCTTCACTAGTAGGGGTGAGAAAAACATCACGGGGTGGTGCGCATTGTATGGGTGTGTGTTACATTACCTTCACTAGTAGGAGTGAGAAAAACATCACGGGGTGGTGCGCATTGTATCGGTGTGTGTTACATTACATTCACTAGTAGGAGTGAGAAAAACATCACGGGGTGGTTCGCATTTTATGGGTGTGTGTTATATTACATTCACTAGTAGGAGTGAGAAAAACATCACGGGCTGGTGCGCATTGTATGGGTGTGTGTTACATTACATTCACTAGTAGGAGTGAGAAAAACATCACGGGGTGGTGCGCATTGTATGGGTGTGTGTTACATTACATTCACTAGTAGGAGTGAGAAAAACATCACGGGGTGGTGCGCATTGTATGGGTGTGTGTTACATTACATTCACTAGTAGCAGTGAGAAAAACATCACGGGGTGGTGCGCATTGTATGGGTGTGTGTTACATTACATTCACTAGTAGCAGTGAGAAAAACATCACGGGGTGGTGCGCATTGTATGGGAGTGTGTTACATTACATTCACTAGTAGGATTACATTCACTAGTAGGAGTGAGAAAAACATGACGGGGTGGTGCGCATTGTATGTGTGTGTTACATTACATTCACTACTAGGAGTGAGAAAAACATCACGGGGTGGTGCGCATTGTATGGGTGTGTGTTACATTACATTCACTACTAGGAGTGAGAAAAACATCACGGGGTGGTGCGCATTGTATGTGTGTGTGTTACATTACATTCACTAGAAGGAGTGAGAAAAACATCACGGGGTGGTGCGCATTGCATGGGTGTGTGTTACATTACATTCACTAGTAGCAGTGAGAAAAACATCAAGGGGTGGTGCGCATTGTATGGGTGTGTGTTACATTACATTCACTAGTAGGAGTGAGAAAAACATCACGGGGTGGTGCGCATTGTATGGGTGTGTGTTACATTACATTCACTAGTAGGCGTGAGAAAAACATCACGGGGTGGTGCGCATTGTATTGGTGTGTGTTACATTACATTCACTAGTAGGAGTGAGAAAAACATCACGGGGTGGTGCGCATTGTATGGGTGTGTGTTACATTAGATTCACTAGTAGGAATGAGAAAAACATCACGGGGTGGTGCGCATTTTATGGGAGTGTGTTACATTAGATTCACTAGTCGGAGTGAGAAAAACATCACGGGGTGGTGCGCATTGTATGGGTGTGTGTTACATTACATTCACTAGTAGGCGTGAGAAAAACATCACGGGGTGGTGCGCATTGTATGGGTGTGTGTTACATTACATTCACTAGTAGGAGTGAGAAAAACATCACGGGGTGGTGCGCATTGTATGGGTGTGTGTTACATTAGATTCACTAGTAGGAATGAGAAAAACATCACGGGGTGGTGCGCATTTTATTGGTGTGTGTTACATTAGATTCACTAGTAGGAGTGAGAAAAACATCACGGGGTGGTGCGCATTGTACGGGTGTGTGTTACATTACATTCACTAGTAGGCGTGAGAAAAACATCACGGGGTGGTGCGCATTGTATTGGTGTGTGTTACATTACATTCACTAGTAGGAGTGAGAAAAACATCACGGGGTGGTGCGCATTTTATGGGTGTGTGTTACATTACATTCACTAGTAGGAGTGAGAAAAACATCACGGGGTGGTGCGCATTGTATGGGTGTGTGTTACATTACATTCACTAGTAGGCGTGAGAAAAACATCACGGGGTGGTGCGCATTGTATTGGTGTGTGTTACATTACATTCACTAGTAGGAGTGAGAAAAACATCACGGGGTGGTGCGCATTGTATGGGTGTGTGTTACATTAGATTCACTAGTAGGAATGAGAAAAACATCACGGGGTGGTGCGCATTTTATGGGTGGGTGTTACATTAGATTCACTAGTAGGAGTGAGAAAAACATCACGGGGTGGTGCGCATTGTATTGGTGTGTGTTACATTACATTCACTAGTAGGAGTGAGAAAAACATCACGGGGTTGTGCGCATTGTATGGGTGTGTGTTACATTAGATTCACTAGTAGGAGTGAGAAAAACATCACGGGGTGGTGCGCATTGTATTGGTGTGTGTTACATTACATTCACTAGTAGGAGTGAGAAAAACATCACGGGGTTGTGCGCATTGTATGGGTGTGTGTTACATTACATTCACTAGTAGGCGTGAGAAAAACATCACGGGGTGGTGCGCATTGTATTGGTGTGTGTTACATTACATTCACTAGTAGGAGTGAGAAAAACATCACGGGGTGGTGCTCATTTTATGGGTGTGTGTTACATTACATTCACTAGTAGGAGTGAGAAAAACGTCACGGGGTGGTGCGCATTGTATGGGTGTGTGTTACATTACATTCACTAGTAGGCGTGAGAAAAACATCACGGGGTGGTGCGCATTGTATTGGTGTGTGTTACATTACATTCACTAGTAGGAGTGAGAAAAACATCACGGGGTGGTGCGCATTGTATGGGTGTGTGTTACATTAGATTCACTAGTAGGAATGAGAAAAACATCACGGGGTGGTGCGCATTTTATGGGTGTGTGTTACATTAGATTCACTAGTAGGAGTGAGAAAAACATCACGGGGTGGTGTGCATTGTATGGGTGTGTGTTACATTACATTCACTAGTAGGAGTGAGAAAAACATCACGGGGTGGTGCGCATTGTATGGGTGTGTGTTACATTACATTCACTAGTAGGCGTGAGAAAAACATCACGGGGTGGTGCGCATTGTATGGGTGTGTGTTACATTACATTCACTACTAGGAGTGAGAAAAACATCACCGGTTGGTGCGCATTGTATGGGTGTGTGTTACATTACATTCACTAGAAGGAGTGAGAAAAACATCACGGGGTGGTGCGCATTGTATGGGTGTGTGTTACATTACATTCACTAGTAGCAGTGAGAAAAACATCACGGGGTGGTGCGCATTGTATGGGTGTGTGTTACATTACCTTCACTAGTAGGGGTGAGAAAAACATCACGGGGTGGTGCGCATTGTATGGGTGTGTGTTACATTACCTTCACTAGTAGGAGTGAGAAAAACATCACGGGGTGGTGCGCATTGTATGGGTGTGTGTTACATTAGATTCACTAGTAGGAATGAGAAAAACATCACGGGGTGGTGCGCATTTTATGGGTGTGTGTTACATTAGATTCACTAGTAGGAGTGAGAAAAACATCACGGGGTGGTGCGCATTGTATGGGTGTGTGTTACATTACATTCACTAGTAGGAGTGAGAAAAACATCACGGGGTGGTGCGCATTGTATGGGTGTGTGTTACATTACATTCAGTAGTAGGCGTGAGAAAAACATCACGGGGTGGTGCGCATTGTATTGGTGTGTGTTACATTACATTCACTAGTAGGAGTGAGAAAAACATCACGGGGTTGTGCGCATTGTATGGGTGTGTGTTACATTAGATTCACTAGTAGGAGTGAGAAAAACATCACGGGGTGGTGCGCATTGTATTGGTGTGTGTTACATTACATTCACTAGTAGGAGTGAGAAAAGCATCACGGGGTTGTGCGCATTGTATGGGTGTGTGTTACATTACATTCACTAGTAGGCGTGAGAAAAACATCACGGGGTGGTGCGCATTGTATTGGTGTGTGTTACATTACATTCACTAGTAGGAGTGAGAAAAACATCACGGGGTGGTGCGCATTGTATGGGTGTGTGTTACATTAGATTCACTAGTAGGAATGAGAAAAACATCACGGGGTGGTGCGCATTTTATGGGTGTGTGTTACATTAGATTCACTAGTAGGAGTGAGAAAAACATCACGGGGTGGTGCGCATTGTATGGGTGTGTGTTACATTACATTCACTAGTAGGAGTGAGAAAAACATCACGGGGTGGTGCGCATTGTATGGGTGTGTGTTACATTACATTCACTAGTAGGAGTGAGAAAAACATCACGGGGTTGTGTGAATGAGGGTCTGAATTAGGATAGGCAGTGAGTGGCAATGTAGGATAGAGAAAAGCACCGCGGGGTGGTCAGCATGGGCAGGTCAGGTAACATGCAGTTGGAATGTAGGATAGGTTTCTGAAAAACATCGCAGGATGGTGCGCATTGTATGGGTGTGAGTTACATTAAATTCACTAGTAGGAGTGTGAAAAACATCACGGGGTGGTGCGCATTGTATGGGTGTGTGTTACATTACATTCAATAATAGGAGTAAGAAAAACATCACGGGGTGGTGCGCATTGTATGGGTGTGTGTTACATTACATTCACTAGTAGGAGTGAGAAAAACATCACGGGGTGGTGCGCATTGTATGGGTGTGTGTTACATTACATTCACTAGTAGGAGTGAGAAAAACATCACGGGGTAGTGCGCATTGTGTGGGTGTGTGTTACGTTACATTCACTTGTAGGAGTGAGAAAAACATCACGGGGTGGTGCGCATTTTATGGGTGTGTGTTACATTAGATTCACTAGTAGGAGTGAGAAAAACATCACGGGGTGGTGCGCATTGTATGGGTGTGTGTTACATTACATTCACTAGTAGGAGTGAGAAAAACATCACGGGGTGGTGCGCATTGTATGGCTGTGTGTTACATTACATTCACTAGTAGGCGTGAGAAAAACATCACGGGGTGGTGCGCATTGTATTGGTGTGTGTTACATTACATTCACTAGTAGGAGTGAGAAAAACATCACGGGGTGGTGCGCATTGTATGGGTGTGTGTTACATTAGATTCACTATTAGGAATGAGAAAAACATCACGGGGTGGTGCGCATTTTATGTGTGTGTGTTACATTAGATTCACTAGTAGGAGTGAGAAAAACATCACGGGGTGGTGCGCATTGTATGGGTGTGTGTTACATTAGATTCACTAGTAGGGTGAGAAAAACATCACGGGGTGGTGCGCATTGTATGGGTGTGTGTTACATTACATTCACTAGTAGGAGTTAGAAAAACATCACGGGGTGGTGCGCATTGTATGGGTGTGTGTTACATTACCTTCACTAGTAGGAGTGAGAAAAACATCACGGGGTGGTGCGCATTGTATGGGTGTGTGTTACATTACATTCACTAGTAGGAGTGAGAAAAACAGCACGGGGTGGTGCGCATTTTATTGGTGTGTGTTATATTACATTCACTAGTAGGAGTGAGAAAAACATCACGGCGTGGTGCGCATTGTATGGGTGTGTGTTACATTACATTCACTAGTAGGAGTGAGAAAAACATCACGGGGTGGTGCGCATTGTATGGGTGTGTGTTACATTACATTCACTAGTAGGAGTGAGAAAAACATCACGGGGTGGTGCGCATTTTATGGGTGTGTGTTATATTACATTCACTAGTAGGAGTGAGAAAAACATCACGGGGTGGTGCGCATTGTATGGGTGTGTGTTACATTACATTCACTAGTAGGAGTGAGAAAAACATCACGGGGTGGTGCGCATTGTATGGGTGTGTGTTACATTACATTCACTAGTAGGAGTGAGAAAAACATCACGGGGTGGTGTGAATGAGGGTCTGAATTAGGATAGGCAGTGAGTGGCAATGTAGGATAGAGAAAAGCACCGCGGGGTGGTCAGCATGGGCAGGTCAGGGAACATGCAGTGGGAATGTAGGATAGGTTTCTGAAAAACATCGCAGGATGGTGCGCATTGTATGGGTGTGAGTTACATTAAATTCACTAGTAGGAGTGTGAAAAACATCACGGGGTGGTGCGCATTGTATGGGTGTGTGTTACATTACATTCAATAATAGGAGTAAGAAAAACATCACGGGGTGGTGCGCATTGTATGGGTGTGTGTTACATTACATTCACTAGTAGGAGTGAGAAAAACATCACGGGGTGGTGCGCATTGTATGGGTGTGTGTTACATTACATTCACTAATAGGAGTGAGAAAAACATCACGGGGTGGTGCGCATTGTATTGGTGTGTGTTACATTACATTCACTAGTAGCAGTGAGAAAAACATCACGGGGTGGTGCGCATTGTATGGGTGTGTGTTACATTACATTCACTAGTAGGAGTGAGAAAAACATCACGGGGTGGTGCGCATTGTATGGGTGTGTGTTACATTACATTCACTAGTAGGAGTGAGAAAAACGTCACGGGGTGGTGCGCATTGTGTGGGTGTGTGTTACGTTAAATTCACTTGTAGGAGTGAGAAAAACATCACGGGGTCGTGCGCATTGTATGGGTGTTTGTTACGTTACATTCACTAGTAGGAGTGAGAAAAACATCACGGGGTGGTACGCATTGTATGGGTGTGTGTTACGTTACATTCACTAGTAGGAGTGAGAAAAACATCACGGGGTGGTGCGCATTGTATGGGTGTGTGTTACATTACATTCACTAGTAGCAGTGAGAAAAACATTACGGTGTGGTGCGCATTTTATGGGTGTGTGTTACATTAGATTCACTAGTAGGAGTGAGAAAAACATCACGGGGTGGTGCGCATTGTATGGGTGTGTGTTACATTAGATTCAATAGTAGGAGTGAGAAAAACATCTCGGGGTGGTGCGCATTGTATGGGTGTGTGTTACATTACATTCACTACTAGGAGTGAGAAAAACATCACTGGGTGGTGCGCATTGTATGGGTATGTGTTACATTACATTCACTAGTACCAGTGAGAAAAACATCACGGGGTGGTGCGCATTGTATGGGTGTGTGTTACATTACATTCACTAGTAGCAGTGAGAAAAACATCACGGGGTGGTTCGCATTGTATGGGAGTGTGTTACATTACATTCACTAATAGGATTACATTCACTAGTAGGAGTGAGAAAAACATCACGGGGTGGTGCGCATTGTATGGGTGTGTGTTACATTAGATTCACTAGTAGGAGTGAGAAAAACATCACGGGGTGGTGCGCATTGTATGGGTGTGTGTTACAATTAGATTCACTAGTAGGAGTGAGAAAAACATCAGGGGTGGTGCGCATTGTATGGGTGTGTGTTACATTACATTCACTACTAGGAGTGAGAAAAACATCACGGGGTGGTGCGCATTGTATGGGTGTGTGTTACATTACATTCACTACTAGGAGTGAGAAAAACATCACGGGGTGGTGCGCATTGTATGGGTGTGTGTTACATTACATTCACTACTAGGAGTGAGAAAAACATCACCGGTTGGTGCGCATTGTATGGGTGTGTGTTACATTACATTCACTAGAAGGAGTGAGAAAAACATCACGGGGTGGTGCGCATTGTATGGGTGTGTGTTACATTACATTCACTAGTAGCAGTGAGAAAAACATCACGGGGTGGTGCGCATTGTATGGGTGTGTGTTACATTACCTTCACTAGTAGGGGTGAGAAAAACATCACGGGGTGGTGCGCATTGTATGGGTGTGTGTTACATTACCTTCACTAGTAGGAGTGAGAAAAACATCACGGGGTGGTGCGCATTGTATCGGTGTGTGTTACATTACATTCACTAGTAGGAGTGAGAAAAACATCACGGGGTGGTTCGCATTTTATGGGTGTGTGTTATATTACATTCACTAGTAGGAGTGAGAAAAACATCACGGGCTGGTGCGCATTGTATGGGTGTGTGTTACATTACATTCACTAGTAGGAGTGAGAAAAACATCACGGGGTGGTGCGCATTGTATGGGTGTGTGTTACATTACATTCACTAGTAGGAGTGAGAAAAACATCACGGGGTGGTGCGCATTGTATGGGTGTGTGTTACATTACATTCACTAGTAGCAGTGAGAAAAACATCACGGGGTGGTGCGCATTGTATGGGTGTGTGTTACATTACATTCACTAGTAGCAGTGAGAAAAACATCACGGGGTGGTGCGCATTGTATGGGAGTGTGTTACATTACATTCACTAGTAGGATTACATTCACTAGTAGGAGTGAGAAAAACATGACGGGGTGGTGCGCATTGTATGTGTGTGTTACATTACATTCACTACTAGGAGTGAGAAAAACATCACGGGGTGGTGCGCATTGTATGGGTGTGTGTTACATTACATTCACTACTAGGAGTGAGAAAAACATCACGGGGTGGTGCGCATTGTATGGGTGTGTGTTACATTACATTCACTAGAAGGAGTGAGAAAAATATCACGGGGTGGTTCGCATTGTATGGGAGTGTGTTACATTACATTCACTAATAGGATTACATTCACTAGTAGGAGTGAGAAAAACATCACGGGGTGGTGCGCATTGTATGGGTGTGTGTTACATTACATTCACTAGTAGGAGTGAGAAAAACATCACGGGGTGGTGTGAATGAGGGTCTGAATTAGGATAGGCAGTGAGTGGCAATGTAGGATAGAGAAAAGCACCGCGGGGTGGTCAGCATGGGCAGGTCAGGGAACATGCAGTGGGAATGTAGGATAGGTTTCTGAAAAACATCGCAGGATGGTGCGCATTGTATGGGTGTGAGTTACATTAAATTCACTAGTAGGAGTGTGAAAAACATCACGGGGTGGTGCGCATTGTATGGGTGTGTGTTACATTACATTCAATAATAGGAGTAAGAAAAACATCACGGGGTGGTGCGCATTGTATGGGTGTGTGTTACATTACATTCACTAGTAGGAGTGAGAAAAACATCACGGGGTGGTGCGCATTGTATGGGTGTGTGTTACATTACATTCACTAATAGGAGTGAGAAAAACATCACGGGGTGGTGCGCATTGTATTGGTGTGTGTTACATTACATTCACTAGTAGCAGTGAGAAAAACATCACGGGGTGGTGCGCATTGTATGGGTGTGTGTTACATTACATTCACTAGTAGGAGTGAGAAAAACATCACGGGGTGGTGCGCATTGTATGGGTGTGTGTTACATTACATTCACTAGTAGGAGTGAGAAAAACGTCACGGGGTGGTGCGCATTGTGTGGGTGTGTGTTACGTTAAATTCACTTGTAGGAGTGAGAAAAACATCACGGGGTCGTGCGCATTGTATGGGTGTTTGTTACGTTACATTCACTAGTAGGAGTGAGAAAAACATCACGGGGTGGTACGCATTGTATGGGTGTGTGTTACGTTACATTCACTAGTAGGAGTGAGAAAAACATCACGGGGTGGTGCGCATTGTATGGGTGTGTGTTACATTACATTCACTAGTAGCAGTGAGAAAAACATTACGGTGTGGTGCGCATTTTATGGGTGTGTGTTACATTAGATTCACTAGTAGGAGTGAGAAAAACATCACGGGGTGGTGCGCATTGTATGGGTGTGTGTTACATTAGATTCAATAGTAGGAGTGAGAAAAACATCTCGGGGTGGTGCGCATTGTATGGGTGTGTGTTACATTACATTCACTACTAGGAGTGAGAAAAACATCACTGGGTGGTGCGCATTGTATGGGTATGTGTTACATTACATTCACTAGTACCAGTGAGAAAAACATGACGGGGTGGTGCGCATTGTATGGGTGTGTGTTACATTACATTCACTAGTAGCAGTGAGAAAAACATCACGGGGTGGTTCGCATTGTATGGGAGTGTGTTACATTACATTCACTAATAGGATTACATTCACTAGTAGGAGTGAGAAAAACATCACGGGGTGGTGCGCATTGTATGGGTGTGTGTTACATTAGATTCACTAGTAGGAGTGAGAAAAACATCACGGGGTGGTGCGCATTGTATGGGTGTGTGTTACAATTAGATTCACTAGTAGGAGTGAGAAAAACATCAGGGGTGGTGCGCATTGTATGGGTGTGTGTTACATTACATTCACTACTAGGAGTGAGAAAAACATCACGGGGTGGTGCGCATTGTATGGGTGTGTGTTACATTACATTCACTACTAGGAGTGAGAAAAACATCACGGGGTGGTGCGCATTGTATGGGTGTGTGTTACATTACATTCACTACTAGGAGTGAGAAAAACATCACCGGTTGGTGCGCATTGTATGGGTGTGTGTTACATTACATTCACTAGAAGGAGTGAGAAAAACATCACGGGGTGGTGCGCATTGTATGGGTGTGTGTTACATTACATTCACTAGTAGCAGTGAGAAAAACATCACGGGGTGGTGCGCATTGTATGGGTGTGTGTTACATTACCTTCACTAGTAGGGGTGAGAAAAACATCACGGGGTGGTGCGCATTGTATGGGTGTGTGTTACATTACCTTCACTAGTAGGAGTGAGAAAAACATCACGGGGTGGTGCGCATTGTATCGGTGTGTGTTACATTACATTCACTAGTAGGAGTGAGAAAAACATCACGGGGTGGTTCGCATTTTATGGGTGTGTGTTATATTACATTCACTAGTAGGAGTGAGAAAAACATCACGGGCTGGTGCGCATTGTATGGGTGTGTGTTACATTACATTCACTAGTAGGAGTGAGAAAAACATCACGGGGTGGTGCGCATTGTATGGGTGTGTGTTACATTACATTCACTAGTAGGAGTGAGAAAAACATCACGGGGTGGTGCGCATTGTATGGGTGTGTGTTACATTACATTCACTAGTAGCAGTGAGAAAAACATCACGGGGTGGTGCGCATTGTATGGGTGTGTGTTACATTACATTCACTAGTAGCAGTGAGAAAAACATCACGGGGTGGTGCGCATTGTATGGGAGTGTGTTACATTACATTCACTAGTAGGATTACATTCACTAGTAGGAGTGAGAAAAACATGACGGGGTGGTGCGCATTGTATGTGTGTGTTACATTACATTCACTACTAGGAGTGAGAAAAACATCACGGGGTGGTGCGCATTGTATGGGTGTGTGTTACATTACATTCACTACTAGGAGTGAGAAAAACATCACGGGGTGGTGCGCATTGTATGGGTGTGTGTTACATTACATTCACTAGAAGGAGTGAGAAAAACATCACGGGGTGGTGCGCATTGCATGGGTGTGTGTTACATTACATTCACTAGTAGCAGTGAGAAAAACATCAAGGGGTGGTGCGCATTGTATGGGTGTGTGTTACATTACATTCACTAGTAGGAGTGAGAAAAACATCACGGGGTGGTGCGCATTGTATGGGTGTGTGTTACATTACATTCACTAGTAGGCGTGAGAAAAACATCACGGGGTGGTGCGCATTGTATTGGTGTGTGTTACATTACATTCACTAGTAGGAGTGAGAAAAACATCACGGGGTGGTGCGCATTGTATGGGTGTGTGTTACATTAGATTCACTAGTAGGAATGAGAAAAACATCACGGGGTGGTGCGCATTTTATGGGAGTGTGTTACATTAGATTCACTAGTCGGAGTGAGAAAAACATCACGGGGTGGTGCGCATTGTATGGGTGTGTGTTACATTACATTCACTAGTAGGCGTGAGAAAAACATCACGGGGTGGTGCGCATTGTATGGGTGTGTGTTACATTACATTCACTAGTAGGAGTGAGAAAAACATCACGGGGTGGTGCGCATTGTATGGGTGTGTGTTACATTAGATTCACTAGTAGGAATGAGAAAAACATCACGGGGTGGTGCGCATTTTATTGGTGTGTGTTACATTAGATTCACTAGTAGTAGTGAGAAAAACATCACGGGGTGGTGCGCATTGTACGGGTGTGTGTTACATTACATTCACTAGTAGGCGTGAGAAAAACATCACGGGGTGGTGCGCATTGTATTGGTGTGTGTTACATTACATTCACTAGTAGGAGTGAGAAAAACATCACGGGGTGGTGCGCATTTTATGGGTGTGTGTTACATTACATTCACTAGTAGGAGTGAGAAAAACATCACGGGGTGGTGCGCATTGTATGGGTGTGTGTTACATTACATTCACTAGTAGGCGTGAGAAAAACATCACGGGGTGGTGCGCATTGTATTGGTGTGTGTTACATTACATTCACTAGTAGGAGTGAGAAAAACATCACGGGGTGGTGCGCATTGTATGGGTGTGTGTTACATTAGATTCACTAGTAGGAATGAGAAAAACATCACGGGGTGGTGCGCATTTTATGGGTGGGTGTTACATTAGATTCACTAGTAGGAGTGAGAAAAACATCACGGGGTGGTGCGCATTGTATTGGTGTGTGTTACATTACATTCACTAGTAGGAGTGAGAAAAACATCACGGGGTTGTGCGCATTGTATGGGTGTGTGTTACATTAGATTCACTAGTAGGAGTGAGAAAAACATCACGGGGTGGTGCGCATTGTATTGGTGTGTGTTACATTACATTCACTAGTAGGAGTGAGAAAAACATCACGGGGTTGTGCGCATTGTATGGGTGTGTGTTACATTACATTCACTAGTAGGCGTGAGAAAAACATCACGGGGTGGTGCGCATTGTATTGGTGTGTGTTACATTACATTCACTAGTAGGAGTGAGAAAAACATCACGGGGTGGTGCTCATTTTATGGGTGTGTGTTACATTACATTCACTAGTAGGAGTGAGAAAAACGTCACGGGGTGGTGCGCATTGTATGGGTGTGTGTTACATTACATTCACTAGTAGGCGTGAGAAAAACATCACGGGGTGGTGCGCATTGTATGGGTGTGTGTTACATTACATTCACTACTAGGAGTGAGAAAAACATCACCGGTTGGTGCGCATTGTATGGGTGTGTGTTACATTACATTCACTAGAAGGAGTGAGAAAAACATCACGGGGTGGTGCGCATTGTATGGGTGTGTGTTACATTACATTCACTAGTAGCAGTGAGAAAAACATCACGGGGTGGTGCGCATTGTATGGGTGTGTGTTACATTACCTTCACTAGTAGGGGTGAGAAAAACATCACGGGGTGGTGCGCATTGTATGGGTGTGTGTTACATTACCTTCACTACTAGGAGTGAGAAAAACATCACGGGGTGGTGCGCATTGTATGGGTGTGTGTTACATTAGATTCACTAGTAGGAATGAGAAAAACATCACGGGGTGGTGCGCATTTTATGGGTGTGTGTTACATTAGATTCACTAGTAGGAGTGAGAAAAACATCACGGGGTGGTGCGCATTGTCTGGGTGTGTGTTACATTACATTCACTAGTAGGAGTGAGAAAAACATCACGGGGTGGTGCGCATTGTATGGGTGTGTGTTACATTACATTCAGTAGTAGGCGTGAGAAAAACATCACGGGGTGGTGCGCATTGTATTGGTGTGTGTTACATTACATTCACTAGTAGGAGTGAGAAAAACATCACGGGGTTGTGCGCATTGTATGGGTGTGTGTTACATTAGATTCACTAGTAGGAGTGAGAAAAACATCACGGGGTGGTGCGCATTGTATTGGTGTGTGTTACATTACATTCACTAGTAGGAGTGAGAAAAGCATCACGGGGTTGTGCGCATTGTATGGGTGTGTGTTACATTACATTCACTAGTAGGCGTGAGAAAAACATCACGGGGTGGTGCGCATTGTATTGGTGTGTGTTACATTACATTCACTAGTAGGAGTGAGAAAAACATCACGGGGTGGTGCTCATTTTATGGGTGTCTGTTACATTACATTCACTAGTAGGAGTGAGAAAAACATCACGGGGTGGTGCGCATTGTATGGGTGTGTGTTACATTACATTCACTAGTAGGCGTGAGAAAAACATCACGGGGTGGTGCGCATTGTATTGGTGTGTGTTACATTACATTCACTAGTAGGAGTGAGAAAAACATCACGGGGTGGTGCGCATTGTATGGGTGTGTGTTACATTAGATTCACTAGTAGGAATGAGAAAAACATCACGGGGTGGTGCGCATTTTATGGGTGTGTGTTACATTAGATTCACTAGTAGGAGTGAGAAAAACATCACGGGGTGGTGCGCATTGTATGGGTGTGTGTTACATTACATTCACTAGTAGGAGTGAGAAAAACATCACGGGGTGGTGCGCATTGTATGGGTGTGTGTTACATTACATTCACTAGTAGGCGTGAGAAAAACATCACGGGGTGGTGCGCATTGTATTGGTGTGTGTTACATTACATTCACTAGTAGGAGTGAGAAAAACATCACGGGGTGGTGCGCATTGTATGGGTGTGTGTTACATTAGATTCACTATTAGGAATGAGAAAAACATCACGGGGTGGTGCGCATTTTATGTGTGTGTGTTACATTAGATTCACTAGTAGGAGTGAGAAAAACATCACGGGGTGGTGCGCATTGTATGGGTGTGTGTTACATTAGATTCACTAGTAGGGTGAGAAAAACATCACGGGGTGGTGCGCATTGTATGGGTGTGTGTTACATTACATTCACTAGTAGGAGTTAGAAAAACATCACGGGGTGGTGCGCATTGTATGGGTGTGTGTTACATTACCTTCACTAGTAGGAGTGAGAAAAACATCACGGGGTGGTGCGCATTGTATGGGTGTGTGTTACATTACATTCACTAGTAGGAGTGAGAAAAACATCACGGGGTGGTGCGCATTTTATTGGTGTGTGTTATATTACATTCACTAGTAGGAGTGAGAAAAACATCACGGCGTGGTGCGCATTGTATGGGTGTGTGTTACATTACATTCACTAGTAGGAGTGAGAAAAACATCACGGGGTGGTGCGCATTGTATGGGTGTGTGTTACATTACATTCACTAGTAGGAGTGAGAAAAACATCACGGGGTGGGGCGCATTGTATGGGTGTGTGTTACATTACATTCACTAGTAGGAGTGAGAAAAACATCACGGGGTGGTGCGCATTGTATGGGTGTGTGTTACATTACATTCACTAGTAGGAGTGAGAAAAACATCACGGGGTGGTGCGCATTGTATGGGTGTGTGATACATTACATTCACTAGTAGGAGTGAGAAAAACATCACGGGGTGGTGCGCATTGTATGGGTGTGTGTTACATTACATTCACTAGTAGGAGTGAGAAAAACATCACGGGGTGGTGCGCATTGTATGGGTGTGTGTTACATTACATTCACTAGTAGGAGTGAGAAAAACATCACGGGGTGGTGCGCATTGTATGGGTGTGTGTTACATTACATTCACTAGTAGGAGTGAGAAAAACATCACGGGGTGGTGCGCATTGTATGGGTGTGTGTTACATTACATTCACTAGTAGCAGTGAGCAAAACATCACGGGGTGGTGAGCATTGTATGGGTGTGTGTTACATTACATTCACTAGTAGCAGTGAGAAAAACATCACGGGGTGGTGAGCATTGTATGGGTGTGTGTTACATTACATTCACTAGTAGCAGTGAGAAAAACATCACGGGGTGGTGCGCATTGTATGGGTGTGTGTTACATTACATTCACTAGTAGGAGAGAGAAAAACATCACGGGGTGGTGCGCATTGTATGGGTGTGTGTTACATTACATTCACTAGTAGGAGTGAGAAAAACATCACGGGGTGGTGCGCATTTTATGGGTGTGTGTTACATTAGATTCACTAGTAGGAGTGAGAAAAACATCACGGGGTGGTGCGCATTGTATGGGTGTGTGTTACATTACATTCACTAGTAGGAGTGAGAAAAACATCACGGGGTGCTGCGCATTGTATGGGTGTGTGTTACATTACATTCACTAGTAGGAGTGATAAAAACATCACGGGGTGGTGCGCATTGTATGGGTGTGTGTTACATTACATTCACTAGTAGGAGTGAGAAAAACATCACGGGGTGGTGCGCATTGTATGGGTGTGTGTTACATTACATTCACTAGCAGGAGTGAGAAAAACATCACGGGGTGGTGCGCATTGTATGGGTGTGTGTTACATTACATTCACTAGTAGGAGTGAGAAAAACATCACGGGGTGGTGCGCATTGTATGGGTGTGTGTTACATTACATTCAGTAGTAGGCGTGAGAAAAACATCACGGGGTGGTGCGCATTGTATTGGTGTGTGTTACATTACATTCACTAGTAGGAGTGAGAAAAACATCACGGGGTTGTGCGCATTGTATGGGTGTGTGTTACATTAGATTCACTAGTAGGAGTGAGAAAAACATCACGGGGTGGTGCGCATTGTATTGGTGTGTGTTACATTACATTCACTAGTAGGAGTGAGAAAAGCATCACGGGGTTGTGCGCATTGTATGGGTGTGTGTTACATTACATTCACTAGTAGGCGTGAGAAAAACATCACGGGGTGGTGCGCATTGTATTGGTGTGTGTTACATTACATTCACTAGTAGGAGTGAGAAAAACATCACGGGGTGGTGCTCATTTTATGGGTGTCTGTTACATTACATTCACTAGTAGGAGTGAGAAAAACATCACGGGGTGGTGCGCATTGTATGGGTGTGTGTTACATTACATTCACTAGTAGGCGTGAGAAAAACATCACGGGGTGGTGCGCATTGTATTGGTGTGTGTTACATTACATTCACTAGTAGGAGTGAGAAAAACATCACGGGGTGGTGCGCATTGTATGGGTGTGTGTTACATTAGATTCACTAGTAGGAATGAGAAAAACATCACGGGGTGGTGCGCATTTTATGGGTGTGTGTTACATTAGATTCACTAGTAGGAGTGAGAAAAACATCACGGGGTGGTGCGCATTGTATGGGTGTGTGTTACATTACATTCACTAGTAGGAGTGAGAAAAACATCACGGGGTGGTGCGCATTGTATGGGTGTGTGTTACATTACATTCACTAGTAGGCGTGAGAAAAACATCACGGGGTGGTGCGCATTGTATTGGTGTGTGTTACATTACATTCACTAGTAGGAGTGAGAAAAACATCACGGGGTGGTGCGCATTGTATGGGTGTGTGTTACATTAGATTCACTATTAGGAATGAGAAAAACATCACGGGGTGGTGCGCATTTTATGTGTGTGTGTTACATTAGATTCACTAGTAGGAGTGAGAAAAACATCACGGGGTGGTGCGCATTGTATGGGTGTGTGTTACATTAGATTCACTAGTAGGGTGAGAAAAACATCACGGGGTGGTGCGCATTGTATGGGTGTGTGTTACATTACATTCACTAGTAGGAGTTAGAAAAACATCACGGGGTGGTGCGCATTGTATGGGTGTGTGTTACATTACCTTCACTAGTAGGAGTGAGAAAAACATCACGGGGTGGTGCGCATTGTATGGGTGTGTGTTACATTACATTCACTAGTAGGAGTGAGAAAAACATCACGGGGTGGTGCGCATTTTATGGTTGTGTGTTATATTACATTCACTAGTAGGAGTGAGAAAAACATCACGGCGTGGTGCGCATTGTATGGGTGTGTGTTACATTACATTCACTAGTAGGAGTGAGAAAAACATCACGGGGTGGTGCGCATTGTATGGGTGTGTGTTACATTACATTCACTAGTAGGAGTGAGAAAAACATCACGGGGTGGGGCGCATTGTATGGGTGTGTGTTACATTACATTCACTAGTAGGAGTGAGAAAAACATCACGGGGTGGTGCGCATTGTATGGGTGTGTGTTACATTACATTCACTAGTAGGAGTGAGAAAAACATCACGGGGTGGTGCGCATTGTATGGGTGTGTGATACATTACATTCACTAGTAGGAGTGAGAAAAACATCACGGGGTGGTGCGCATTGTATGGGTGTGTGTTACATTACATTCACTAGTAGGAGTGAGAAAAACATCACGGGGTGGTGCGCATTGTATGGGTGTGTGTTACATTACATTCACTAGTAGGAGTGAGAAAAACATCACGGGGTGGTGCGCATTGTATGGGTGTGTGTTACATTACATTCACTAGTAGGAGTGAGAAAAACATCACGGGGTGGTGCGCATTGTATGGGTGTGTGTTACATTACATTCACTAGTAGCAGTGAGCAAAACATCACGGGGTGGTGAGCATTGTATGGGTGTGTGTTACATTACATTCACTAGTAGCAGTGAGAAAAACATCACGGGGTGGTGAGCATTGTATGGGTGTGTGTTACATTACATTCACTAGTAGCAGTGAGAAAAACATCACGGGGTGGTGCGCATTGTATGGGTGTGTGTTACATTACATTCACTAGTAGGAGAGAGAAAAACATCACGGGGTGGTGCGCATTGTATGGGTGTGTGTTACATTACATTCACTAGTAGGAGTGAGAAAAACATCACGGGGTGGTGCGCATTTTATGGGTGTGTGTTACATTAGATTCACTAGTAGGAGTGAGAAAAACATCACGGGGTGGTGCGCATTGTATGGGTGTGTGTTACATTACATTCACTAGTAGGAGTGAGAAAAACATCACGGGGTGGTGCGCATTGTATGGGTGTGTGTTACATTACATTCACTAGTAGGAGTGATAAAAACATCACGGGGTGGTGCGCATTGTATGGGTGTGTGTTACATTACATTCACTAGTAGGAGTGAGAAAAACATCACGGGGTGGTGCGCATTGTATGGGTGTGTGTTACATTACATTCACTAGCAGGAGTGAGAAAAACATCACGGGGTGGTGCGCATTGTATGGGTGTGTGTTACATTACATTCACTAGTAGGAGTGAGAAAAACATCACGGGGTGGTGGGAATCGGAGGGTCTGAATTAGGATAGGCAGTGAGTGGCAATGTAGGATAGAGAAAAGCACCGCGGGGTGGTCAGCATGGGCAGGTCAGGGAACATGCAGTGGGAATGTAGGATAGGTTTCTGAAAAACATCGCGGGGTGGTGCGCATTGTATGGGTGTGTGTTACATTAGATTCACTAGTAGGAGTGAGAAAAACATCACGGGGTGGTGCGCATTGTATGGGTGTGTGTTACATTACATTCACTAGTAGGAGTGAGAAAAACATCACGGGGTGGTGCGCATTGTATGGGTGTGTGTTACATTACATTCACTAGTAGGAGTGAGAAAAACACCACGGGGTGGTGCGCATTGTATGGGTGTGTGTTACATTACATTCACTAGTAGGAGTGAGAAAAACATCACGGGGTGGTGCGCATTGTATGGGTGTGTGTTACATTACATTCACTAGTAGCAGTGAGAAAAACATCACGGGGTGGTGCGCATTGTATGGGTGTGTGTTACATTACATTCACTAGTAGGAGTGAGAAAAACATCACGGGGTGGTGCGCATTGTATGGGTGTGTGTTACATTACATTCACTAGTAGCAGTGAGCAAAACATCGCGGGGTGGTGCGCATTGTATGGGTGTGTGTTACATTAGATTCACTAGTAGGAGTGAGAAAAACATCACGGGGTGGTGCGCATTGTATGGGTGTGTGTTACATTACATTCACTAGTAGGAGTGAGAAAAACATCACGGGGTGGTGCGCATTGTATGGGTGTGTGTTACATTACATTCACTAGTAGGAGTGAGAAAAACATCACGGGGTGGTGCGCATTGTATGGGTGTGTGTTACATTACATTCACTAGTAGGAGTGAGAAAAACATCACGGGGTGGTGCGCATTGTATGGGTGTGTGTTACATTACATTCACTAGTAGGAGTGAGAAAAACATCACGGGGTGGTGCGCATTGTATGGGTGTGTGTTACATTACATTCACTAGTAGGAGTGAGAAAAACATCACGGGGTGGTGCGCATTGTATGGGTGTGTGTTACATTACATTCACTAGTAGCAGTGAGCAAAACATCACGGGGTGGTGAGCATTGTATGGGTGTGTGTTACATTACATTCACTAGTAGCAGTGAGAAAAACATCACGGGGTGGTGAGCATTGTATGGGTGTGTGTTACATTACATTCACTAGTAGCAGTGAGAAAAACATCACGGGATGGTGCGCATTGTATGGGTGTGTGTTACATTACATTCACTAGTAGGAGAGAGAAAAACATCACGGGGTGGTGCGCATTGTATGGGTGTGTGTTACATTACATTCACTAGTAGGAGTGAGAAAAACATCACGGGGTGGTGCGCATTTTATGGGTGTGTGTTACATTAGATTCACTAGTAGGAGTGAGAAAAACATCACGGGGTGGTGCGCATTGTATGGGTGTGTGTTACATTACATTCACTAGTAGGAGTGAGAAAAACATCACGGGGTGGTGCGCATTGTATGGGTGTGTGTTACATTACATTCACTAGTAGGAGTGATAAAAACATCACGGGGTGGTGCGCATTGTATGGGTGTGTGTTACATTACATTCACTAGTAGGAGTGAGAAAAACATCACGGGGTGGTGCGCATTGTATGGGTGTGTGTTACATTACATTCACTAGCAGGAGTGAGAAAAACATCACGGGGTGGTGCGCATTGTATGGGTGTGTGTTACATTACATTCACTAGTAGGAGTGAGAAAAACATCACGGGGTGGTGGGAATCGGAGGGTCTGAATTAGGATAGGCAGTGAGTGGCAATGTAGGATAGAGAAAAGCACCGCGGGGTGGTCAGCATGGGCAGGTCAGGGAACATGCAGTGGGAATGTAGGATAGGTTTCTGAAAAACATCGCGGGGTGGTGCGCATTGTATGGGTGTGTGTTACATTAGATTCACTAGTAGGAGTGAGAAAAACATCACGGGGTGGTGCGCATTGTATGGGTGTGTGTTACATTACATTCACTAGTAGGAGTGAGAAAAACATCACGGGGTGGTGCGCATTGTATGGGTGTGTGTTACATTACATTCACTAGTAGGAGTGAGAAAAACATCACAGGGTGGTGCGCATTGTATGGGTGTGTGTTACATTACATTCACTAGTAGCAGTGAGAAAAACATCACGGGGTGCTGCGCATTGTATGGGTGTGTGTTACATTACATTCACTAGTAGGAGTGAGAAAAACATCACGGGGTGGTGCGCATTGTATGGGTGTGTGTTACATTACATTCACTAGTAGGAGTGAGAAAAACATCACGGGGTGGTGCGCATTGTATGGGTGTGTGTTACATTACATTCACTAGTAGGAGTGAGAAAAACATCACGGGGTGGGGCGCATTGTATGGGTGTGTGTTACATTACATTCACTAGTAGGAGTGAGAAAAACATCACGGGGTGGTGCGCATTGTATGGGTGTGTGTTACATTACATTCACTAGTAGGAGTGAGAAAAACATCACGGGGTGGTGCGCATTGTATGGGTGTGTGTTACATTACATTCACTAGTAGCAGTGAGCAAAACATCACGGGGTGGTGAGCATTGTATGGGTGTGTGTTACATTACATTCACTAGTAGCAGTGAGAAAAACATCACGGGGTGGTGAGCATTGTATGGGTGTGTGTTACATTACATTCACTAGTAGCAGTGAGAAAAACATCACGGGGTGGTGCGCATTGTATGGGTGTGTGTTACATTACATTCACTAGTAGGAGAGAGAAAAACATCACGGGGTGGTGCGCATTGTATGGGTGTGTGTTACATTACATTCACTAGTAGGAGTGAGAAAAACATCACGGGGTGGTGCGCATTTTATGGGTGTGTGTTACATTAGATTCACTAGTAGGAGTGAGAAAAACATCACGGGGTGGTGCGCATTGTATGGGTGTGTGTTACATTACATTCACTAGTAGGAGTGATAAAAACATCACGGGGTGGTGCGCATTGTATGGGTGTGTGTTACATTACATTCACTAGTAGGAGTGAGAAAAACATCACGGGGTGGTGCGCATTGTATGGGTGTGTGTTACATTACATTCACTAGCAGGAGTGAGAAAAACATCACGGGGTGGTGCGCATTGTATGGGTGTGTGTTACATTACATTCACTAGTAGGAGTGAGAAAAACATCACGGGGTGGTGGGAATCGGAGGGTCTGAATTAGGATAGGCAGTGAGTGGCAATGTAGGATAGAGAAAAGCACCGCGGGGTGGTCAGCATGGGCAGGTCAGGGAACATGCAGTGGGAATGTAGGATAGGTTTCTGAAAAACATCGCGGGGTGGTGCGCATTGTATGGGTGTGTGTTACATTAGATTCACTAGTAGGAGTGAGAAAAACATCACGGGGTGGTGCGCATTGTATGGGTGTGTGTTACATTACATTCACTAGTAGGAGTGAGAAAAACATCACGGGGTGGTGCGCATTGTATGGGTGTGTGTTACATTACATTCACTAGTAGGAGTGAGAAAAACATCACAGGGTGGTGCGCATTGTATGGGTGTGTGTTACATTACATTCACTAGTAGCAGTGAGAAAAACATCACGGGGTGGTGAGCATTGTATGGGTGTGTGTTACATTACATTCACTAGTAGCAGTGAGAAAAACATCACGGGGTGGTGAGCATTGTATGGGTGTGTGTTACATTACATTCACTAGTAGCAGTGAGAAAAACATCACGGGGTGGTGCGCATTGCATGGGTGTGTGCTACATTACATTCACTAGTAGGAGTGAGAAAAATATCACGGGGTGGTGCGCATTGTATTGGTGTGTGTTACATTACATTCACTAGTAGGAGTGAGAAAAACATCACGGGGTGGTGGGCATTGTATGGGTGTGTGTTACATTAGATTCACTAGTAGGAATGAGAAAATCATCACGGGGTGGTGCGCATTTTATGGGTGTGTGTTACATTAGATTCACTAGTAGGAGTGAGAAAAACATCACGGGGTGGTGCGCATTGTATGGGTGTGTGTTACATTAGATTCACTAGTAGGGTGAGAAAAACATCACGGGGTGGTGCGCATTGTATGGGTGTGTGTTACATTACATTCACTAGTAGGAGTGAGAAAAACATCACGGGGTGGTGTGAATCGCAGGGTCAGAATTAGGATAGGCAGTGAGTGGGAATGTAGGATAGAGAAAAGCACCGCGGGGTGGTCAGCATGGGCAGGTCAGGGAACATGCAGTGGGAATGCAGGATAGGTTTCTGAAAAACATCGCGGGGTGGTGCGCATTGTATGGGTGTGTGTTACATTAGATTCACTAGTAGGAGTGAGAAAAACATCACGGGGTGGTGCGCATTGTATGGGTGTGTGTTACATTACATTCACTAATAGGAGCAAGAAAAACATCAAGGGGTGGTGCGCATTGTATGGGTGTGTGTTACATTACATTCACTAGTAGGAGTGAGAAAAACATCACGGGGTGGTGCGCATTGTATGGGTGTGTGTTACATTACATTCACTAATAGGAGTGAGAAAAACATCACGGGGTGGTGCGCATTGTATGGGTGTGTGTTACATTACATTCACTAGTAGCAGTGAGAAAAACATCACGGGGTGGTGCGCATTGTATGGGTGTGTGTTACATTACATTCACTAGTAGGAGTGAGAAAAACATCACGGGGTGGTGTGAATCGGAGGGTCTGAATTAGGATAGGCAGTGAGTGGCAATGTAGGATAGAGAAAAGCACCGCGGGGTGCTCAGCCTGGGCAGGTCAGGGAACATGCAGCAGGAATGCAGGATAGGTTTCTGAAAAATATCGCGGGTGGTGCGCATTGTATGGGTGTGTGTTACATTACATTCACTGGTAGGAGTGAGAAAAACATCACGGGGTGGTGCGCATTGTATGGGTGTGTGTTACATTACATTCTCTAATAGGAGTGAGAAAAACATCACGGGGTGGTGCGCATTGTATGGGTGTGTGTTACATTACATTCACTAGTAGGAGTGAGAAAAACATCTCGGGGTGGTGCGCATTGTATGGGTGTGTGTTACATTACATTCACTAGTAGGAGTGAGGAAAACATCACGGGGTGGTGCGCATTGTATGGGTGTGTGTTACATTACATTCACTAGTAGGAGTGAGAAAAACATCACGGGGTGGTGCGCATTGTATGGGTGTGTGTTACATTACATTCACTAGTAGGAGTGAGAAAAACATCACGGGGTGCTGTGAATCGGAGGGTCTGAATTAGGATAGGCAGTGAGTGGCAATGTAGGATAGAGAAAAGCACCGCGGGGTGGTCAGCATGGGCAGGTCAGGGAACATGCAGTGGGAATGCATAATAGGTTTCTCAAAAACATCGCGGGGTGGTGCGCATTGTATGGGTGTGTGTTACATTACATTCACTAGTAGCAGTGA